>NC_139143.1:170269031-171469031 GCF_964270905.1 Leucopleurus acutus
CAGGCCTGGGCTGTGTGGCCCCTGCCCAGGGGCTCTCCAGAAGCTCTGCCCTCTCGGGCGGGGCCGGGGCCTCTCGCCTTCTCCCTCTGCTGCTTCCGGTGGCTGGATGGGCTGGTGGGAGCTGACGTGAGGGGGGCCCCGCCTGGGTTTCTGTTCCAAGTCCTTTGTGTCTGCTAATGCAACCAGGCCTCTGCAGGGAAGTGGGCATGGGGCCAAGCAAGGTGGGAGCTCAGGCCCTGCCCATGGCCAGACCCCCGGTCATGAGGGAGGAGTGAGGATGGCCTCATGCAGCCCTTCCCCACCACTGGATAAAAATAGTTCAGCTTGTAAGTCTCTGGAGCAGTCAAGGAGAAAGGAGGATGGAGAAGGGGGCATCCTGGAGCTGGAGCTGGGGCAGCCCTAGTCCTAGTTTGGGGTGCGGTGAGGGTGGCTATCTGCTCTGACATGAAAGCAAGCCCAAAGTGAACTGTATCCCCATTTGCTGCATGGGGTCCCAGCCTGAGGCCACTGGTGTTCCATCCCTTGCTGTCAGCAGAGGTCCCCAGGACAGGGACCCTGCCCAGTCCCTCTTGGGGGAGGCAGCAGCTCACCGAGTCTGGTGGGCAAAGGATGGAGGCAGAGCCCCCTCAGCATCTAGAGATGCTTCTAGGCTGGCTCCTGGTTTCAAGGCCCCCTGACTGCCAGGTCTCCGCATCCACCTTTGGGTGCTGTCCTGCCCAGATGATCACCCACATCTCTAGTCTACCCCCTCTGCAGAAAGCCAGTGAACAAGGCCACAATCAAGTACTGCCAGGAGAAGACCCACATGATGAGTGCCGTGGACCGGAGCTTCACGGACCAGAGCACCTTGCAGGAGGATGAGCAGCTGGGCCTCTCCTTCATGGACGGCCATGGCTACAGCCCCTGGGGTGAGTGCCCGGCCCTTCCTCGTGGCCCCCAGGCACTCCTCCCCCAGACTTCTGAGCCAACAGCCCAGAGCGCCACATCAGATGATTCTGTAACACCCCGAACCAACAGTACTAAGCATCCTGCTGGGTACCAACACTGGCCCTGGGAACACAGAGAAGGCACAGCTCGTGATCTGTACTGTGCACTGGAGGAGATTGCAAGGGACTCTACAAAGGTAAGAGGAATGCAAGATCAAATGTGACGGTTATCAAAGAGGAGATGCAAGGTGCTGCCGTATGAACAGAGGACACTGGAATGGGCTCACCATTTATTGAGTACCTGCTGTGTGAGAGGCAGGGGATCCAGGGGCTGAGAGGGACTGATCTGGAGCCACACATGCTTGGAGTTGTCTCTCAGATCCTCTCAGCTGTGTGGCCCAGGGCAAATCGCTTACCCTCTCTGTGTGTCTGCTTCCTCCTCTGTAGAATGGGGTAGAAATCATAGGGCTGCTGGGAAAACAAACTGAGACTGTGCATGTAAATCCCTTGGTGCCCAGCCTGCCCCCAGGAAAAGCAGCACAGGCATTGTGTGTACATGCTGGGCCCTGAGCTAAGAGCTAGGAGCTTCACTAACTCTCTTCTTTTCATGATGTAGTATTTTATTTGTATTTATTTGTATAAAAAATTCTATATAACAAATGTGTAAATTATGAAGCATAACAATAAACTGCTGTGATTCGGAACTTAGGAAGTAGAAGGTTTCCAAGAGAATGGAAGCCCCTGGGTGAGCCTCCTACTGTCTCCCAGAGGTGACCACTGTCCTGCATTTTGGGTTTATCCTGTCCAGTTTTCTTTGTAGTTCGACCACATATGTCTATACCACCAAGCAAGGCATCATTTAGTTGTGCCTCTGTGTAATCTTTATAAAAATGAGCTCATTAGGTATGAATTTTTCGGTGCCTTGAATTTTTTGCCAATGTTGTTTCTAGATATGTCCATGTAGATGTGTGCACCATGGTTCCTTCATTTTGCTGAGGTATGGTATTTCATCCTATGAATACATCACACTTTATGTATCCATCCTCTCTCCATGGATATGAGTTATTTCTACTTTCCGTTTGGTTTTTTCTGGTTTTTTTTACTCGTTCTTCTAAATGAGGCTGCTGTGAACATTCTCGCCTGAATCTCCTGATGGACCTGCACAGCAGATTCTCTGGGGTGCATTCTGGAAGGGGAATTGCTGACTTGTGGGGTGTGTATTTGTTCAACTTTACAAAGCAGTGCCAAATTGTTTTCAAAAATGACTGCGGTTGTTTCCACTCCCAGCAGCGATGTGTCAGAGTTTCCATTGCTTTACATCCAGACCCGAATTTGTCAGGCTTCTAAATTTTTGCCAGAATAGTAGGAGTGAAATGGTGACTCTGTTTCATAATTTTCATTTCCCCGATTACTAATGAAACTAAACATATTTTCAAATGATTGTTGGCCTTCGGATTTCTTCTGTGAAATGCCTATTTGTGCCTTTTATCTAATTTTCTACTGTTTGTTGCCATCCTGATGATTTTTAGGAATCCTTTATTCATTTAGGATAATAGCCATTTATTGATTCCATGCTGTGAATGTCTCCTCCCCATTTGAGACTTGTCTCTTCACTTTACTTGTAGTCTTGGATGAACAGAAGGTCTTTATTGTTCTTTAGACAAATTTTTCTATGCTTTCCTTTTTTGGTTTGCACTTTTAGTGCTTTGGTAAGGAAATCCTTCCCTACCCAAGGTCATAAAAATAGTCCTTACTTTCTTTTAAAATATTTAAAGCCTTGCATTTCACATTCAAATCTTTATCCATCTGAAATTGATTTTTGTAGTGTTCTGAGATGGGGTTTGATTTTCTTCTCCTATATGGATCACCAGTTGTTGTAGCATAGATCATCCCAGGTCTACAAGGACAATTTCATCATATGTTGACTTTCCTTATGCATGTGGGTCTGTCTGTGGACACTCTGTTCTCTTCCAATATGTTAGTACTAATCTGTGTGGCTTTATAAGTTTCATATCTGAAATGCAAGTCCCCTGCCTTGTTCCTCAGGTGTTTCTAGGCTATTTTTCCCCTTATTATTTTTCTTATGAATTTTATAATTGGCTTGTCAAGTTCCTTGAAATATGCCTTGGAATTTTGATTGGAATTTTATTAAATCTGTAGAACTATTTAAGGAGAGCTGTCGTCTCCTTACAACATTGAGTCTTCTCATCTATGAATATGATATATCTCTTTATATTTAGGTATTGAGTATCTTTAATAATTTTCTCCAGATATTTCCTGAACTTTTTATTGTTAGGCATATTCTTGTGTCTCTTATATTTTTTATTGTTATTGTAAGGGGTATCTTTTACACTAGGATTTCTAAGTGTTGCTGGTAAATAGAAATACAAATGATGTTTCTATGTTGACCTTATATCTATATTCTTTGTTTGAGTCTCATTAATTTTAATAATTTGCCTGTAGATTCTTTTGGATTTTCTATGAGTAGAGTCAAAGAAGCTTAGAATAATGGAAATTTGTTTCTTTTTTTTCTTATTCATTAGCCTTTCATTTCATTTTCTTGTCTTGTTGCACTGGCTCTGGTTGAGAGATTGAAATCTCCAAAACAATATTGAGTGGAAGTGGTGATAGGAGCCATCTTTTCTTGTTCTCCTGATTTTAAAGAAAATTCTTCTACATTTCAACATATGCTGTAGGTTCTTGATAGACACATTTTAACAGGTTTAAAAAGTTCCCTTCCATTTCTAGTTTGCTAAGCATTATTTTGTTGATGAGTGTTAAATTTCCTGGAGCATATATTGAGATTAATCTGTTAATATGGCAAAAATCATTTACAGATTTTTCTAATGTTAGTTGATCCTTATATTCCTGGGATAACTCAACTCAGTTATAATGCATGATTATTTTTTCAGTAACTTAATAATGTTTATGACTTTCACAGTTATGATCATGAGAAGTATATGAACTGTAATCTTTCTTATAATACCCTTGCCTGATATTTGGAATCAGTAGTATAGTAGTCTCAGAAAATTTATTAGGAACTGTCCCCTTTTTCACAATTTCTGGAATTTTGGAATGATATATTCCTTGAAAGTTTGGTGGAAATCATCTGTAAAACAATCCAGGCCTAGCATTTTTCTTATAGGAATGATTTTAAGTTTATAATATAATTTATTTAAATTAGCATAAGATTATGCAGACATTCTGTTTCTTTTTAGTCACTTTAAGTCAGTTATACTTTTCTAAGAAGATATCCATTTAACCTAAGTTTCAAGTTTATTGGCATACACTAATTCACTCTAATGTGCTGTTATTTTTTAATACCCCCCATAAACTATTTCAGCAGCCCTTCACAATGGTTATTATCAACCCCTCATTTTACATGAGGGGGAGAAAAAGGCTTGAGGAAAGGGAGTTACTTGCCCAGGCCACATATCCAAAGAGTGACAGAGTCAGGGTTTAGAACTAAGTATTTCTAAGTTGCAAACACATGCCATTCCTACTATACCACACTAGGCTTTGAAGAATGGAGTAAGATTTGGACACACATTTACGGGAAGGAAAGACAGTACAGCTGTAAAATAGCCAATCCAAGAGCGTGAAAGTGGGCAAGTGTGAAAGACATGGAGAGATCTGACTGGGCTGGAGACTGGGCCAGATTCTCAGGTGAGGAGGGTGGTGAGGGGCAGTCTCGCCATGAGTCTTGGTGAGGTGTTCAAAGAAGCAGGAGAGCTGTATAAAAAAATTAAGAAATAAAAAAACAAAGAAGCAAGAGACACAGGCTTTGCCCCCAGCAGCCTCAGCATCTAGTTGGAGAGACATGACTATATTTGGGGAGGCAAGATCAGGCTCATTGCCACATGGGTGGTATGAACAATTAACGCTATCAGAGTTCTGAGAAGGGATGCCAGGGTGGTCAGGAAAGGCTTCCCTAGTGAAATAGGATTTGAACTAAGATTGGCAGGATTTGACTCATAATAAGGGGTAAAGGCACTGTAAGCAGGATACAGAGCATGGGCAAAGGTATGGCAACTGGAAAAGCCAGGGATTTAGGAGACTGGAACCGAGCCTCAGCACCTGTATCTCCTTTCTCCATTTACCACCTGCTGTCCAGCCTTCACCTCCACATTTTTCCCTCCCAGCAGTAGAAGCAAGGTGTATTCTCTGACATCTGCCATGACACAGGGCCCCATGCCCAGAAGGACCTCATAGCTGGTTTAGTACCTTGTTATCACTGTTTTGAAATTCTTCATAATTTTATCTTGGAACTTGCGTTTTGTAAGTGAAGTCCGAGGTGACAACGGAGGCTGCAAGTGAGCTGGGGAGATCCATGCTTATATGTGCCACTGATCCTTATCACCCCATTTGCATAAAGTGGCCATGATGCCTTCTAAGCACAGAACCCCAAGGGACCCACGATGTGTGGGCAGGAGTTCAGCCACACGCAGAGGGAGTACAAGCTACCACTTCACACCCACTAGGATGGCTATTATTAAAAAATTAATTTTATGATACAGATGAACTTATTTGCAATGCAGAAATGCAGACACAGGCGTAGAGAACAGACGTATGGATACCAGAGGAGGAAGGGAGGGTGGGATGAACTGGGAGATTGGGATTGACATATATACACTACTATGTATAAAATAGATAACTAATGAGAACCTACTGTATAGCACAGGGAACTCTGCTCAGTGCTCTGTGGTGACCTAAATGGGAAGGAAATCCAAAAAAGAGGGGATATATGTATATGTATAGAAGATTCACTTTGCTCTAAGCAGAAACTAACACAACAATGTAAAGCAACTGTACTCCAATAAAAATTAATTTTAAAAATTAATTTAAAAAAGCAGAATATAAGAAGTGTTGGTGAGGATGTGGAACCCTTATACATTACTGGTATGAAAGTAAAATGGTGCAGCCACCGTAGAAAACAGTATGGCAGTTCCTCAAAAAAATTAAAAATAGAATTACCATGTGATCCTGCAAGTTCACTTCTGAGTATAGACTCAAAGGAATCCAAAGTGGGGACTTGAACAGATGTTTGTACAGGCATACCTTGTTTTACTGCACTTCACAGATATTGCATTTTTCACAACCCTGCATCAAGCAAGTCTATTTGCAACATTTTTCCAACAGCATTTGCTCACTTTGTGTCTCTGTGTCACATGTATTTGGTAATTCTCTCAATATTTCAAGATTTTTCATTATTACTGTATTTGTTATTGTGACTGTGATCAGTGATCTTTGATGTTATTACTACAACTCGCTGAAGGCTCAGATGATGGTTAGCATATTTTAGCAATAAAGTATTTTTAATTAAGGTATGTACATTGGGTTTTTTCTGACATAATGCTATTGCATACTTAATAGACTAGAGTATAATGTAAACATAACTTTTATATGCACTGGGAAACCAAAAAGTTTGTGTGACCCACTTTATTGTGATATTCACTTTATTGCAGTGGTCTGGAACCAAGCCTGCAATATCTCCAGTATGCCTGTATATCCATGTTCATAGCAGCATTATTCACAATAGTCAGAAGGTGGGAGCAACACAAGTGTCCATCAACAGATGAATGAATGAACAGAATGTGATATATAACATATTAGAATATTATTCAGGCTTTAAAAGGAAGGAAACTCTGACACATGCTACAATATGGATGAAGCTTAGACATTATGCTAAGTGAAATAATCCGATCACAAAAGGACAAATACTGTATGATTTCACTTATATGAGGGTCTTGGAAGAATCAAATACATAGAGACAGAAAGTAGAATGGTAGGGCTTCCCTGGTGGCGCAGTGGTGGCGAGTCCACCTGCCAATGCAGGGGACGCAGGTTCATGTCCCGGTCCGGGAGGATCCCACATGCCGCGGAGCAACTGGGCCCGTGAGCCATGGTCGCTGAGCCTGCGCGTCCGGAGCCTGTGCTCCGCAACGGGAGAGGCCACGGCAGTGAGAGGCCTGTGTACCGCAAAATAAATAAATAAATAAAGTAGAATGGTAGTTTCCAAGGCCTGAGTGAGAGGAGAATTGGGAGTTGTTGTTTAATGGGGATGAAGTTTTAGTCTGGGAAGATGGAAGTTCTGGAGACGGGTGGTGGTGATGGTTACACAACAAATGTAAATGTATTTAATGTCAGTGAACTGTACACTTAACAATGGTTGAAACGATAAATTTTATCTTATGTATATTTTATTACAATTTTTAACATCAGTACAAAGTAAGTATGTTACATCTGTGACTAGGTGGGGGCACTGACAGCTCCAAGAAAACCATGCTTTTCATTGGGTATTAGGATTCACTAGAGAAACAGAACCAATAGGATATACAGATCTACAAAAGAAGATTTATCATGGGAATCAGTTCACACAATACTGAAGCTGAAATATACCATGATATGCTGTCTGCAAGCTGGAAAGCTGGTGGTATAATTCCAGCTGAGTCCGAAGGCCTAAGAACGGGAGTAGGGAGGAGTGGGGGCACTGGTGTAAGTCCTGGAGTCCCAGGCCTGAGAACCAGGAAATCCTATGTTCACGGGCAGGAGAAGATGGGTCTCAGCTCAAGAAGAGAGAGAGAATTTGCCCTTCCCCCACCTTCTTGTCCTATCTGGGCCCTCCCTGGATTGTGTGATGCCAGCCCACACTGGTGAGGGTGGATCTTCTCTACTCAGTCTACTGATTCAAATGCTGATCTCTTCCAGAAACACCCTCACAGACACACCCAGAAGCAACGCTTTACCAGCTATCTGGGCATCCCTTAGCCCAGTCAAGTTGACACGTAAAGTTAACCAGCACACGATGGAACCAGAACTTGATTCAAAGGCAGAAAGAAAGTCATGGCCTTCTAAGAAACATGAATGACCAAGGAATCCTAGACATCCTTTTTCACTTGTGTTACTTCTTTGCATTAGACAACCAGTTATGCTGAAAATGATGGCACAGAAGCAAAGGGAAAGTAGGGGATTCCTTTGCTTTTCAGCCCTTCCTTCTCATCAATAAGCTGAATGCAGAGTTTTGGTAGAATGTGTGCCTAATAAGAATAAAATAAGCACAGCTCAGTTAGCTTCGTGTAGTGCTTCCACCGTTCTGGTAAGAATGAAATACATGTTTATGATGAGCTACAAAATACAAATTGTGTAATTTCAAAGATCCTACATATGAGTTAGATGTTCCTATATTTGCATTGTACAAATTAGCATTATACAATATAAACATGAACAGTAAAATTTATGCTAATAATAAAATATCTTAATTTTTTCTTCACTTAGTATGACATTAAATACAAAATAAAAATACCATGATGAGGCCAAAATTATTCTAATATCAAATACAGATAAAGACATTACAAGAAAGGAAAACTACAGGTAATATCTCTCATGAACATAGCCACAAAAATCCTCAAAAACTATTAGAAATCAAATCCAACAATGTATAAAATGAATTATATGCCATAAACATTTTTCCAAAGAAGACTACAGATGGCCAACAGACACGTGAAAACTTGCTCAACGTCAGTGATCATCAGGGAAATGCAAATCAAAACCACAGTGAGATATCACCTCACACCTGTCAAAAGGCTATCCTCAAAAAGACAACAAATAACAAGAGCTGGCAAAGATGTGGAGGAAAGGGAACCCTCATGCACTGTTTATGGGAATGTAAATTGATACAACCGCTATGGAAAACAGTATGGAGGTTCCTCAAAAAGTTAACAATAGAACTACCCTATGACCCAGCAATTCTACTTCTGTCTTCTGAAGAAAACAAAGGCACTAATTTGAAAAGATATATGTACCCCATTATATTATTACCCTACAGGTTAAGAAGTATATTATACAAAGGTGCACTATGATAAGCTAGAGATGGGTATTGTAAATGCTAGAGCAACCACTGTAAAAATAAAAGAGAATTGATCCAAAAGAAGACAGGAAAAGAGAAACAACAAAGAACAGATATAACAAAAAGAAAACAAAAAGCAAGATGGCATGTTTAAATTTAACCATTTAAGTAATCCCACGAAATGTAAATGCTCTAACTCTGGACAAGGCAAAATTAGGGGAATAGAGAAAAGATTAGTGGTTGTCAGGGGCTGAGGGTAAGGGAAGGAGGTTGGCTACAAAAGAACATAAGGGAGCTTTTTAGAGTGATAAATGGTTCTATATATTGATTATGGTAGTGGTTTCACAGCTATGTGCACTTGCCAAAATTCATAAAATGGTAAAGTAAAAAGGTGAATTTTTCTACATACAAACTATGCCTGAATAAATCTGTTTTTAAAAATTGTAATTAGTCCAACACCCCAAACAAAAGAAAAGGATTGTCACGTTGTTAAGAAAAGTTTTAAAAGATCTAAGTAAATAAAAAGATATATCATGTTCATGGGTGGGAAGATTCAGTATTGTTAAGATGACAATCCTCCCAGAATTGATCTATAGATTCAATGCAATACAAATCAAAATCCCAGGAGGATTTTTAATGAAATTGACAAACTGGTTTTAAAATTCATATGAAAGAGCAGAGGATCCAGAAGAGCCAAAACCATTTTGAAAGAGAAGAATAAAGTTGGGCTCTTGGGGCTTCCCTGGTGGCACAGTGGTTGAGAGTCATGCCTGCAGATGCAGGGGACGCGGGTTCGTGCCCCGGTCCGGGAAGATCCCACGTGCCGCGGAGCGGCTGGGCCCGTGAGCTATGGCCGCTGAACCTGCGCGTCCGGAGCCTGTGCTCCGCAACAGGAGAGGCCACAACAGTGAGAGGCCCGCGTACCTCAAAAAAATTAATTAATTTAAAAAGTTGGACTCTTACTACCCGATTTTAAGACTTACTATAAACCTATAGCAAGTGATAACAGTGAGTGTTGGTGTATTAGACATAGAGGTCAATGGAGCAGAATAGGGTTCAGAAATAGATCCACACATACAGGCCAACTGATTTTCAACAGAGATGACAACGTAATTCAAAGAGAAAGAATAGTCATTTCAACAAATGGTGCTGGAGCAATGGGATAGCCATGTGCAAAAAAAAAAAAAAACACCTAAATCCATTCCACTTCATTCACCACACACACACACAAATTGACTCTAAATAAATCACAGACCTAAACATGAGTTAAAACTATAAAATTTCTGGAAGAAAATGTAGGAGAAATCTTTGTAACCTTGAGTCAGGTAAATATTTCTTAGGACAAAAACACACAAACCTTAAAAGGAAAAAAAATTGGACATCGTCACAATTTTTAAATATTGGCTATTTGAAAGACATACTCAAGGAAGTGAAAGCCACACACTAGGAGAAGCTGTTTCCAAATCAAGCATCTGATAAAATATATAAAAGTCTTGCATAATATATAAAAACTCATATATATATAAAACTGTTACAACTCAATAATAAGAAAATAAACATCAATTAACAATGGGCAAAAGTCTTGAACAGACACTTCACTGAAAAAGACATACAGATGGCAAATAAGCACCTAAAGGATCCTTAACATTATTAGCCATTGGGGAAATGCAAGTTATAACCACAATGAGACACCATTACATACCCACTAGAATGGCCACAATGAAGGAGACTGCAATATCAGGGGAAGATCCAGAGCCACCAGAAATGTTATTCATTGCTAGTGGGTGTGCAAAATGGGACAGCTGCTTTGAAAAACTGGCAGTCTCTTACACAGTTGAGCACACATTTTTCCATACAACCCAGTAATTCTGCTCCTAGACATTTACCAAGGGAAAAAATGTGTCTACACACAGACTTGTATGTGAATTTCATAACAGCTCCATTCATAACAGTCATAGACTGACAAATGAATAAACAAAACATGGTACATCCGTACAACAGAATACCAGCCAGCCATAAAAAGGAATGAACTGCTGATACGCAGAACATCATGGATGGTTCTCAAAAGCATTACACTAAGTGGAAGAGACCAGACACCAAAGGCTATATACATTGATACGTTATTCTGGAGAAAGCAAAACTATAGAGACAGAAATCAAGCCAGTGATTTCCAAGGGCTGGAGATGAGAGGAGAAGATGCACTTCAAAGGGAGGTGAGGGAATTTCATAGGATGATGGGAATATTCTACATCTTGACTGAGGTGGTGGCTATAGGATTCTATACATTTGGCCGAATTCATTGAACCATTTACTTTAAAAGAGCTTTATTTTATGTAAGTTATACTTCAATAAAACTGACTGCCTCTACAACAATTTGGTTAAAAGATCTTCCAACTCGATTAGGAAATGATTCTGTTCATTTCTGATTGACCCCTCCCCCATCCGGTTGACCTCTAAGCCTCCCTTGACGGCTCACTCATGTGTCACAGACACGGGCCAGGCAAGAGTGCGGAGGGTCTGGTCAGATCTGTCCCCATATAGGAAACCGCCGAGCGTGCAGGTCATCCTGGCAGTGCTGAGTGAGTCCTGGGCCCGTGTCCTGGGTGGGTTGGGCAGGGTGATGGGGGCTGTGACCTCCGCAGAGAAGCTGCCGGAAACTGGAAGGAGGGGGAGGGTTGCCCAGCACTTGTTCCACCGAGTCAACATGTCCTTCCTGCTCAGGGAGCAAATGCCTGTCCCGGCTCTGCAGAGTTCAGTGTGACCAGGCCTGGGGGTACCTGTCTGCTAGTCAGCACCAGCCAGGCCCCAGAGCCGCCACCTCTCTGTAAAGAAGGTGGGCACCCCTGGGGCTCCATGCACACGTGTGCACCTGGGCATGTCCCTGCTGCCTCTCCTGCTCTCTGGCCTCCTTGCCCAGGCTGCCCCATCAGGGACGTGCTCTCAGGGGGCAGCTGACAGCGACGGAGCCTCTGGCAGAGCTGGCAAGCCGAAGTCATAAAGTGATCCTCCCGACAACACTCTGACAGGGAAATGATGACACCGAGGGGGAAAGGGGAGGCTCAGAGAGGGTGAGCCACTTGCCTCTGTCACACAGCAGAAGGTAGGAGAGCCAGGATTCAAACCTAGGTCTACTCCAGAGCCCACACTCTTACCCACAGCTCCACACAGCAGCGTGACCTCAAGGCCACCCCGACCTGACCTGTGACATCACCTGCCTTGCAGATGGTGAGTGTGCCATGCCCTCCACAGCACATCCATATGCACAGTCTCCATTGCCCGCAGCAATGGAGAGGGCGTGGGAGGTATCATCTCCACTGGACAGAGGAGGAGACAGGAGCCTCAGAGATGGGAGGGGACTCGCCCTAAGTCATCAGCTGGCTGTAAACGGCAGGGCTGCCATTTGGCCCAGGTCCACGTGATGCCAATGCCTCAAGCTAGGATGATGGGGGCTCATCCCTGGCCAGCCCTGCCACTCCCTGAGCTGTCAACCCCCCAGCTCCTCCATTGACGCCATCACTTTCCACCAGCCCATAATCCTGGTGAGTCCTCTGTGCTGGGCTCTCTTCAGCTCTGGGAGAGCGTCTACTGAATGTCAACTACAGCTCCTGCCACTCTGGAAAACTGTAGTCGAGGCGGGTGCAGGGCAGGGGGGGACCCTCAGCATTATAAGTGTGAGCTTTGCTTCAGATCTCAGATGACAGGGTCTTGGAGGAAGAGAAAGCACTTTGGATGGAAGAACTGGGGTAGGAAGAAGGTCCCCATAGGCTAGAGCTGCTGAAGGAGACTCACAGGGAGGGATTCCGTATGTAAATGTGAGTTTAGCATGCAGTGCAAATTTCTGAGCTGAGGTGAGAAAAGCAAATCAATAGCTTAGGTACAGAGGAGAGAGGCAGGCTTTGATAGGAGCTGACAGGGAACTCAATGTGAACCCATAGAAATCGAGTGTTTACTGTGTATTGGGTACTCACATGAGGTTTATCCTCCCAACACACTTTCAAGGTTGGCATTATTAGCAAGAGAAAACTGAAGCTCAGAAAGCTAAAAGTCACAGAGATAGTAAGTGGAGGGCTGAGATTTGAATTTTGGTTTATCTGACTCTGAAGCCAACACTCTTCTGTGTACCTTACTGCCTGGATATGTTAATAGAGGCATGGAGTCTAGAAGAAGTGAGGTGAGAGTCTGGCTTAACTGGGAGGCTGAGACCTATGCACCCTTCTGAGAAACAAACCTAGAGGGTTGTAGATAAGCTGAACTTTGTCTAAGTGCCTCCAGACGAAAAAGGGCATGGAAACAAGGTCACATGAGTAAATAAATTAATTTGCTAGTTTTCTTAGTTTGCTCATATGTTCTAGATTGTCTTGTAGGCACTGGAGACAGAGAGGTGAAGAAGATCGACAAGTCCCTGTTCTCATGGAGTTTATATCCATGAAATGTTAGATTATATATATATATATAATTTACATAATATATTATGTAAATGTATATATAAATATGTATGTATATATAAATAAATATATATGTCTAAATCTCTCTCTATAAAAATTTTCAATACTTTTTGGTAGGTACTTCTAAGTGAAGTTGCTGGGCTATAGGTTGGTTGTATATAGAAACTATCAAACTGTTTTCCAAAATAGGTATACTTTGTAACACTCCCAGAAGCAATGTATGAGAATTCCAGTCACCCTGCATCCTCATCAACACTTGGTATTGTCAGGGTCTTTAATTTTAGCCATGACTGCTATCTCATGATATTTTCAATTTACATATCCTGGATGACTAATAATATCATATATATAATGTATGTATATATATATTATATATACATTATATATATTATAATATTATAATGTATGTATATATAATATATATGAGATATAGATATAGATCAAGTAGTGATGTGTTCTATGAAGAAAAATGAGGACTGGAAAGGGACCAGAGATGAGAGTTCTAGTAGAGAGTGTGGTCAGGTAGAATCATGGAGACTAGTTGGAGGAATCGCATAAGTCCAGGTGAGAGATGGCAGTGACTTGGATGCGGGTGGGGTATAGGAAGGCATGAGAGGTGGCCACTTACACAGAAGCTGTTGAAGGAACAAGACATTCATCCTAAAAAGATTCTCAGGTGGACACAGTGCTGCCTTCCAGCTTTGGAAGGGTTGTCATATGGACCAGAAGTTAGTACTATTCTGGGGGCCCCAAAGAACCAGGAATGTGAGTGAGGCCAACAAGGAAGCTGGTTTCACTTTGCAAAGACAAAGACCCTTCTGTCAGTTCTGACCAAAGTTGGACCATGCTTGCTGGTGGAGGTGTATAAGCACAGATCAACTTTCAGGGCTGCAAAGTAGTGGACAATTAGCCTCTATGACTAAAAGAGGGTTGGATTAAACACTCCCTCTTCTATTATCTGTGCTGCCTTGGGCCACTTCACCTTTGCCAGCCTCAGTTCCCCTATCTGTAAGTCAGGATCGTATCATTGCATTGTTGTGAAAATTTAGTGTAACCAAGTATGTAAAGCAACCAGCACTTCGTACTCAGTAAATGGTGGTAATGATGTCAGTGGTGGTGGTGATGGTAATGATGATGATGATTGCAATGAAAGTGATGATGATAAAGGTGAAGAGAATGGTGATGATGCTGATGAGGATGCTATTAGTGATGATAATTTTATAGTGTGTTGGTGGTTGTTGAAGGAATTCAAGCATCAAAGAGATGGTTGGACTACAAGACCACTAGGATCTTTTCCACATTTAAAATTATACCAGGCAGGTCTCACTCTATCTATTGGCATCGGTTGACTCCCTCCCTGGATGTTCATACTTGACCATGTGCCTCCCACACTCTGGGCAACTCTAGGAGCCAGAGAAGAGGCTGAAGGTAAGCAAAGCCTGCGGGGGTGGCATGTGTGGAATGTTCAAGATTCTCACCTCGGCTGACATTTCCTACTGCTCCATATTCTCTAAACACCTACCCATCCAGCCTGAGTTGTAGTCAGAGATCCTTGGAGTCATGAGGAAACTTAGATCTTCTCCCTTGCTCCATTAAGATTCCATGTATAAACTGGGGGTTTTGCTTTATCTTTTCCATCTTTGACCCTGCCTCAGTGTTACCTGTTAGCAAGAAATTCAGATACTGATGGGAATCTCTAAGACAGTGGCTTAAAAAAATTGAAGATGTATGTTTCTCTCATGTAAGAGAATTCTGAATATAAGAGTTCCTGGGCTTCTATGGCGGCTTCATGCACAATTTTGTCAATGTTCTAGACTCCCTTCTTGTTTGTTCCACCATCCATAGCATACGAGGTCATCGTAAACATAGAATTGAGTCACTAAGTCCAGCCAGCGCTCAAGGGAAGTGAATACCAAGAGGCTAGGATCATTGGGGGCAGTCTTCAGGGGTGCCTACCACCCTGGAAGAGGGAGAGAGGGAGGGAGGAGGGGCAGTGGCCATCTGGTTCACTGGGCAGGCCAAGGTTCAAATTTCAGCAAGTCTTAAGAGCTGAAAAGCAACTCTTATACAGGTCAGCCAGGGTAAGGTGTCAGAGCAGCCAAATCACACGCTGTCTGGAATGCCATGCCCCCAAAGCCAAGAGTTGCAACTGAACTGTTGTAGGCAGAAGTTTGATGTGGTCAGGTTTGTCTTTCGGGAAGCCCATTCTTGCTGCCTTGGTGGGTGGACAGGAAGGGCACGAGGGGGCATCAGGATGATAATGGCTGAAGCAGACGTTACTGATACTCAGTCTCCTCACCAGCTCTGGGCTCACCTGCACCTGTGCTGGCTGGTTCCCAGAGTGCTGACCACTCCCTCCGCAGGCCCTGCTTCCCTTTGCTGCACCAACCAGGGGTTCTCGGGTGTCCTGGGGGCTTGACCAGCCCTGGGAAGGGTAGGCCCAAAGTGCCAGGGATTTAACATCCCAGAGGCACCTCTCAACCAGGGAGTGATGGGTGGTAAATAGATCACCCAGCTTTCCTTTGAGGGACAAGTCAGAGGCACATCCTAACACTTCCTCAGAGGGTGCCCAGCAGGGCTGAGCCCACAGTGTGACCCGCTGTCTGATTCAGCCATTAGGGCTTTCCTCCCTCCCGCCCCTGCCCCCTCCTCACTGTGCCTCCTGGGATCACCTCCCACATAAACCAGCTGCTGTTTTGGAGGAACCCAAACTCAGCACTGATCCCTCGATGACAGCAGCAGCGGATGGACAGGGTAATCCAGATTTGAGAGATACTCAGGGAGGGCGGGGCTGTGATGGGCTGAAAAAAGCGTCAGGTGGAGTCTAGGTGTCAGCTCCACCTAGATTGATTTACAAATGAGTGGGTGCGTGCTCCTTTCCCTAGTTTATATAGGTACAGAAATTTTGTACACACCCATCTAACCAACAACCCATTAAAATATACCACATCTCATTACATCAATAATGTCTCTTCTCCTCTATTGCAACCAATCCTCTTTCCCCAGCCCCTGGTAACCACTGATCTAATTTCCGACACTGTGGATTTCTTTTGCATGTTCTAGAATTTCATATAGGTGGAACCATAGTGTAGTTTTCTGGCTTTCACGCAACACAAAAGTCTTTGAGATTTGTATATGTTGCCATCTTTATTCATAGTTTGTTCTTTGTCAACACTCCATAAATGTCCATTTTATGCATGTGCCACAATTTGTTTATCTATTCACGCAAAGATGGACAACTGAGTTAGGTTTGGATTATTATAAATAAAGATGCTATGAAAATATTTGTAGAAGTCTATTTGTGGATGAGAATTTTCAGGACTTTTAGAAGCAAAGTTGTCAGGCTATAGGGTAGTTGTTTATTTAACTTCATAAGAAACTGCTAAATTATTTTCCAAAACAGCTGTACCATCTACACTCCCAGAAGCAAGGTAGGAGAATTTCTGTTGTCCTGCATCCTCACCAACGCTTGGTATTGTCAAACCTTTTAATTTTAGCCTGACTGCTATCTCAAGGTATTTTCAATTTACATATCCCTGAAAATTAATAACATTTAGCATTTTATTGGCCATTCATATCTCTTTTTGTGTGAAGTTGCTGTTCGAGCAGTTTACCCATGTTTTATTGAGTTGTGTTTTCATTGATTTGTAGTTCTTTATATATTTTACATAAAAATCCTTTGTCAGGTATATGTGTTGTGACTATTTCCTTCCAGTCTGTGACCTGTGTTTTCATTTTTCTCAACAGGATCTTTTGAGGAGCAAAAAGTTTTAATTTTGATGAAGTGCATTTCATCATTGTTTTTGTTAGTGCTTTTTTGAATCCTATCTTTCCTACCCCAAAGTCTCAAATATATTATTCATTTTTTTAAATTTATAAGGTTTATAGTGTTAGCATTTACCTTTAGGTCTATGATCCATCTCAAATTAATTTTTGAGTACGGTATGGTGTTAGGTAGGGATCTGGATTTATTATTTCTCTATATGGATATCCATTTGGTACAGCAGCATTTATTGAAAACACTATTCTTTTTCCAATTGAATTACTTTACAATTATTGTCTAAAATACATTAATTATTTGTGTGGGTCTGTTGCTGATGCCTCTGTTCTACTCCATTGATCTACTCATCCATTCCGATTCTGTCTTGGCCATAATGGCGTTACAGTTAGTTTTGAAATCAGGCAGTGTGTGTTCTCTAAGTTCGATCTTCCTTTTTTTGAAGTGTTTTTTGTGTTTTATAGGTCTTTTACATTTCTGTATACCTTTCAAAACCAGCTTATTCTAAAAGCTGGATATTTGGATTGAATCTGTGGATCAAGTTTGTGAGGACTGGCATCTTTAATAGTATTGATTCTCTCAAGCCATGAACATGATATGTCTTTCCATTTATGGAAATCTTCTCTAATTTATCTCTGCTCTATCTTACAGATTTCAGCATCAGTGTCTTGCACATTAAAAAAAAAATTATTCCTAAATATTTTTATCAATATTTGGTATTGCTTTTTTAAAATTTCATTTAACCATTTTTATTGCTATTATATCAGTTGAATTGTGTACATTCATTATAACTTGAAACCGTGCTACATTCTGTTATTATTCTAGTTAGTTTTTTGTAGATTCCTTGGGATTTCTTTAAAAAACAATTATGTTGTTTCTGAACGAGCATTTTACTTTATCATTTCCAAACTTTAAGCCTTTTATTTCTTTCTTGCCTTATTAAAGTGACTAGAACCTCCAGTAAAATATTGCTTAGAAGTGGTTTAAATGAACATCCTTGAATACTTCCTGATAAGAGTGATGTATTCAGTCTTATATACACTAATATGTATAAAATAGATAACTAATAAGAACCTGCTGTATAAAAAAATAAACTAAAATTCAAAACTTCAAAAAAAAGTGATGTATTCAGCCTTTAATTGCTAAGAATAATGTTAGCAATAGAGTTTTCATAGCTGTCTTTTATAAGATTAAGGAAATTCCCTTCTATTCTTAGTTTGTTGAGTTTTTGTTTTTTTTTTTTTTTATGAAGGGATGTTGACTTTTCTCAGGTGCGTTTTCAGCACCTATTAAGATGATCCTTGGGAGTTCCCTGGTAGCCTAGTGGTTAAGATTCCGGGCTTTTGCTGCCACAGCCTGAGTTCAATCCCTGGTCAGTGATCATCCCACAAGCCGCTCGGCCAAAAAAAAAAACAAGGTGATCCTTTTTTTCTCCTTTATTCTGTTAATGTGGTAAATTCACTTGATTGATTTTCAAATATTGAACCAACCTTGCTTTCCTGAGACAAATTCCACTTGGTCATGATATATATATTATCCTTTTTACACATTTCTGGATTCAATTTGCTGCTATTTATTAACTTTTACATCAATATTATTGAGTTAAATTGGTTTCTTATTTTTCTTTTTTTTCTAATATCTTTTTCAAGTTTTTTATCAAGGTTATAATGTCCTCATACCATCTGGGAAGTGTTCCCGCTTTTTCTATTATCTGAAAGAGTATGTGTAAGGTTAGTATTATTTTTCCCTTAAATGTTAGCAAGAATTCAAAGGGGAAGCCATTTAAGCCTGGAGCTTTCATTGCGAAAAAGTTTTCTATTATAAATTCAATTTCTTTAATAGACATAGGGTTATTCCGTGCTTCTGTTTCTTCTCCTGTTAGTTTTTGTTGTTGTTTTTTACAAATTGTCTTTTCATTATTTGGAAACAATTTTTTAAAATTTTTATTCATTTATTTATTTGGCTGTGTCAGATCTTAGTTGCGGCATGTGGGACCTTCGTTGCGGCATGTGGGACCTTCGTTGCGGCATGCGGGATCTTCGTTGCAGCATGCGGGGGTCTTTTCGTTGCAGTGCACAGGCTTCTCTAGTTACGACACAAGGGCTTCTCTTTAGCTGTGGCGCACAGGCTCCAGAGTGCACAAGCTCAGTAGTTGCAGCGTGTGGGCTCTCTACTTGTGGTGCACAGGCTTAGTTGCCCTGTGCCATGTGGGATCCTAGTTCCCCAACCAGGGATCAAACCCGCGTCCCCTGCTTTGGAAGTCAGATTCTTAACCACTGGACCACCAGGGAAGTCCCCCTCTGTTAGTTTTGATAAGTTGTGTTTTCAAGAAATTTTCCCAGTTCTTTGAAGTTGTTGAATTTATTTGCATAAAGTTATTTATAATATTCTCCTATTACCATTTTAAGGACTGTACTATCTTAGTGATGCCTCCTTTACCATTGCTGATGTTAAAAACTTTTACTTTCTCCTCTTTTTTTCCCAGCTAGGGACTTATTCATTTTATTAATCTTTTTAGAGAATAGGTTTCTGGCTTTTTTGGTATTTTGAATTGTTTCTCTGTGTTCTATTATATTGGCTTCTGTTCTTCTTTTCCTAGCTTCTTAAGACATTAAGATAATTGATTTTAAACTTTTCTTCTTTTCTAATACAAGACTTTTAACCTCTATAATTCACTCTCAGGACTCTTTTAGTTACATCCCACAAGTTTTGAAATGTTAATGTTTTATTATAATTCAATTCAAAATGTTTTTTAACCTTTCTTGTGATTTCTTCATTGACCCACGGGTTATTTAGACATATGTTGTTTAATTTCCAAATACGTGTGAGGTTTCCAGATGCATTATTGTCATTGACTTCTAATTTAATTCCACTGTAATCAACAAAAATATACCCTGCATGATTTCAATTCTTTTAAACTGATTGATATGTTTTATAGCCCAGCACATGGTCTCTCTTGGTGAACATTCCACGTGCACTTAAAAATAATGTGTAATCTGCAGTTGTTGAATGTAGCATTCTATTCACCCAATTAGTTCAAGAGCAAAGAACTGTCTGGAGGTACAGGGCTTAGCTCCCAAGAGTTTGGCCCTCCTGAGCCTGTCATTGCCTATCTCACAGTGAGCATCTCTTCCAAAGCCACAAGATGGGGGAAAGGGGCTTCTTTACTGGCCTGAGGGAGTGGCAGACACAGACCTACAGTGGGCACCTGGATACATACCCACATTCAGAGCAAGAAATATACAGGCACATGCCTACAGAGAGAAACACAGAAACAGAGAGAGAAATAGCTCGACAGAAAGATCCACGAACCAACACTATACAGACAGACACTCAGACACATACAGAGGGTCAGAGCCACAAAGAGACAGACGTGGATACTCAGACAACTCACACACAGATGATCAGAAACATCTAGTCACACAGGCATAAGCACAATACCACCTGGGCCCAGGTAAACCCCCAGACCCAAACCTATTGATACAAACATAGATATGCACATTGATAAAAACTGGTGACAAAATATAAACACAGACATCAGAAATAGACATAGAGCAGAAACATAAACAGACACACAAATACACACCTGTTTATAGACCCAGAAACGGGTACTGAAAGAAACAGCTCTGCAGTCACAGAGAACCCGCCTATAGAACACTCAGAAACATATTCACAACAGACAGATACGGAAACACAGGCACATGGAAGGAAGTGTGAGCACAGAAAGATACACAAATGGATGAGGGTGCACGGCCACACACAAACACACATACACGTGATCAAGAACACTCAGACACACCTAGGCTCAGGATCCCATGCCGCACATGCAAGTCCATGCATGTCCACACATTGGAGCAGGTGCAGAAACACACAGGTGCATGCACACGGCTCTGTCGTAGGCACACAGACCATAAATTCATGCACTCGCAGACATACAGACGCCAGCGCAATTCTCCACCCAGACACAAACACAGTCTCGGGCAGCGGAACCTCGGGGCTGGGCAGGGATCTGGGGGAGCAGAGGCATCGGTGGGTCTAGAAGGGAGAGGGCAGCTGGCCAGCCCTGCCCTGACCTCTGAGTGGGGCTGACTTGAGATTGAGGCCATCTCTGTTCTGGGGTTCCCCTGGCTGCACCCAAAGATCCCTGTGTGGTCTGGGCTCTCAGGGAAGAGGAATCTTCTGCCATTCAGGTGGAAGTGACCACACTCACAGCTCCATAGTGCTTGCCCTCCCTCTACCCACCCCCCAGCCCTGGCTCCCCAACCAGCCTTGCCACTCCTCCCACCCTGCCCTCACACCATTGCTCTCTCACCCATCACTCTGGTTGGTTTCTTCACAGCCCTTACCCATACCTGTTTATTTACTTATTGTCTCCCCGCAACTTTGAGCACAGTGCCCCGTGTCCAGAACTACACTTGACACCGAGTAGGGGCTCAGAATTTTTACTAGTTGGTTGAATGAGTGAATATACAGGTCTTTGCCACAGCTGCATACTTATACTCAGACACATTGCACTTATCCAAAAGTTGGGTATCTGGCAGCTTCGGTGATCTGGAACCAAACAACAAATTCAAAACACACAGAAGCTACCAAAATGCAAAACCCGGGGTCATGTTCCAGAGCACAAATAATAAGAATAATTATTATTAATTACTGCTATTTGAATCAGAAGTGTTCCCTTCACATTCTCAGCCAGAGAGCAGAGACTCCTACTGCAGACACGCCCTGTGATCTGGTTCCTCACCCACTGAGGGGCAGGGGCAGGATGTTAGGAGGGGTGGGGGACTGCTAGAAGCAGAAACACTGACACCAGCAAGAAGAAACATGTGGAGCCTGGAAAACACTGGAAAGGAGACTGGAGAATGCAGAGGAGAGCAGGCTGGGTCTGAGTGTGAGGCAAAGGTCTCTAGGGATGTCCTGGGGTTAGAACACACAGGGGCAAGAGGAGGACTCCAGGCCACAGAGCACACCAGGTATTCTCCACAATCCACGTCGTATAATTGCAAAGGTCAGTCTTGGAGGTGCATTTTATTGATTGCTTTTTATAACCTACTTTGATTTAGTGCAGAAAAATAAACAGAAGAAACCCGAAATCACTTGTCATTTTACCTGCAGAGATGCCTCTATGGGGAGCTTGCTGTATAGGTAGCTGTGGGTTCTCTGCTCTATTCCCGTGTTATCAGATATGCTTCACAGCCATGACTGTTATCGGCTGCATAATATTCCATCATAGTTTACCCATCTATTCCCCTCTTGGACACTTGGGTGTTTCCAATTGTCGATTATCATCTTCAACGTTGCAATAATCATCCTTATTAGTAAACCTGGATACCCAGCCTTCATTGCGTTCTCTGATGGTAGAATGGCTGGTGAAAAACATAAGCATTGTTAAGGCTGATAACCCTACTGTGGAACTGATAGGCTCATAAGCTGAGTATCAGGGAAGTTTCCCATTTTAGGTGTTAAAGTAACCTGAGAATGGAAGGTAAATAGTTAAAGCTCTGTGATTTAGAAAACCCATCGAGTTTGAGATCTTTTTTCCTGGATCGTCATCAATTAGTAACCAGGATCCTGGGTGGTCAAACTTCTGCATGTGTGCGTGCGTGTGTGTGTGTGCACGTGTATGTTTGTGTCCAACACCCCTCCCACATGCATGGTGCATTTCTCATCCGTCATTTCACTAGCACTACCCAGCCCTCTGTGAAGTATACAGAGTATAGAGCTCCCATTTTACAGATGACAAAACTGAGGCACGGGGGTCATACATCATACAAGAGAGGAGCATGAGCTTTGGCAGCAGACACCTGGCCTTGAATCCCATCCTGCCTCTGGGTGAGCTGGACCTGTGTCTTTTCCCACATCTCTGAGCCTGCCCTCTTGTGTATAGAATGGACACAAAGACAGCTGTCTGTTGTAAAGATTAAGTGAGAGGTTGGATGGAAGCTTCTGGCACAGGTGGACATATAGTAGAGGCTCAACAAATGGGATCTGTGGTCCTCGTTAGGAAAGCCTCTTTTCCAAAGTCCCAGAGGCACGACATGGACCCCTGTCTCCCACCCTCAAGTACAGTACATGTTCTAAGCACTTGGGCCTTTGGAACACACACCTGAGGAGAAAGCTTAGATAACTCTAACATGGGGTTATCTGTGCTGAGCTCCCAGAGGCTCACCTTGCTAACTAAGAAAGGAGACAGCTTCCTGGCCTAAGCCAACCTTTAATATACTACAGCCCAATGAGGCCAATGATTGTCATCTTGTGGTCCACTAGGACTGGAAGATATTTTTCATGTTGAACTGAGCCTCAGCCTATCTCAGTGTCCTCCCAGCCTGGTACCTGGTATCCTGCATTCCCCCAGGTCCTGGGCCAGGGAGACCAGGAAAAAATTGCTTATGGCAGGAAAGAGAGGACTCCTTCTCCACCCAGATCTCTGGGAAAGTTATTCTAGCTGCCATCCTGGACCGTACAGGGTAATGGATGGCCTTTCTTTCATGCTTTCTGGAAGATGGGCTCCTCCTTAATCTGCTGCAGTGTCATTAAGTCAGAATTGCTCTGTGGGGCTCCTGACGGCCTTTAGAAACTGCAAGTTAAACACCAACCAGGAAGGGCTGCTCAAAGCTTAACCCTCCCCTTCCCAGCACAGACCCAGGCCTCTGCCAGTCAGGTCTACAGATCACTGGCCTCAACCCCCAAGGAGCCCCCAGATCCCCTTTCCAGCACTTTTCAGCCCAGGGAACAGGTGGATGAGAGGGCAGAGGGAGGACGAAGGGAGAAGAGGAACCCTTGACCCCTGAGTCACTCAGTTCAGGGGTTTGTAGACAGAGGACCCTCCCCCAGGCTGATTTAGAGAGCAGAGCACCAGGGGGCCTTCTTTGGGGGCTGGGTGACTTTGGGCCACTCCCTTAACCTCTCTGTGTCAGGTTTCTACAGGGCACAGGGGCTGGAGGGGCCTCTAAGCTCTGAGGTTCTAAGATCTGTGTTTCACAACCTGGTTCCCTGAGAGGAGTGATGTGTGCATGCCCCCACCCAGGTCCCTGCTCCCTGCTGGGACCACACGTCACATGTGACCAGGTGGGGAGGCCACCCCTGGGGACAGCAGGTGACCTGGATGAGCTAACAGAGAGGAGGGAGCCCCTGTTACCTTGGGAGCCCAACACTGTGCTGGGATCCCCCACCTAAACACGCACGTGCACACACACACACACACACACACACACACACACACACACACACACTACACGGCACCAGCCTCACAGCAACCCTGTGAGGACAGGGTGTCATTACCCCCACTTCACAGCTGACAACGCTGAGGCCCCGAGTGGTAAAGGGACCTTGTCAAGGTCACCCCAAAAGCGAGTTGTATCCAGGTCTGTCTGATTCCAAAACCCAAACTCTTACCCATCACACCACTGGCAGGAGCACACAGGAGAGAGAGGGCTCACCCTGACCCTCCCCTTCCCACCTCCCTGCTTTTGCACGTGCAGTCCTCCCTCCTAGCACGCCTTCCCTCCTCTATACAAGTCCTACCCAGCCCAAGGCCTACCTCTTCCAGGAAGTTCTCCTTGAAGACTGACAGCCAAACCCCCGATGCTTCCACCCAGCTGGCTCCCTGGTTGTTCAGTTTCCCAGCATCATTTTAGATTTTGGTGCCGTGAGGCCCAGACACAAACATTAGCCCATTTCACCATCTCACCAGGTTAATTGATATTCACTGTGCGCTGACTTGGAGTCCAGCACTGCGGGGTCACAGAGGGGACAGGAATAAACGTCCACTGAGCTCCTGCAGATCCCCCTACCCTCGTGGCTGGTGGGAGCCCGAGTGTGGTCCCTGCAGGCCCCTCACCCTGCTGGAGGATGAGGAACCCGAGGCCCAGAGATGGGTGGGAGGTGCCGCTGCGGTCCGGTGGTGAATCAGGGGCTGGGACTCAAAACCAGGCCAGACTCCAGATCCAACCCCGCCCCCTTACCTGCCCCTGGAACTCCTTAAACCCCCTCAGCTGGAGCAGGATTGGTCCTGGAGCCTGGAGCCTTCTGATCTCACAAGTGGGGCTCAGGCGGCCATAGCTGTACAGAGAGGGGGAGGGACAGGGGCAGCAAGGCAGGACTCTTATGTCACCCCTCAGGGACACCCAGGGCCCTGTCACCCTCAGTGACGTGCTCCCCACCTCTGTTGACTCCAGGCTGTGCCTGCACCTGGGGACTCTGTCCACCCCCTTCCCCCAAATGTTCCCAGGGCGTCACTCAAGCTGAGAAGCCTCAGGGCATAAATTAATCCATCTTCAGCCTTCGGCCTCCAGATGCTCTTTCCCCTTGCCTCCCAGGTGCTGGTCTCTCTCCAGCTCGATTCGCAGAGAAATATTCAAGGAGCAGGTGGTGCCGCGGTGCCGGCCCGCGAGGGTGAGGCCTGGCCCGGGACTGGCGCTGGCTGGGAACTCCCACCCTTGGAGCTGCTAATGACGCGGCCCAGCGTGAGAGGGGGGCGGCCTCTGTGCATCACAGACGTGTCTGCTCACGGGGACAGTGAAGCCCTAGTGCCCTCCCAGCACTGGACTCAGCTCTGGGGCCACGTGGGGAGGCTGTGGTGAGTCCCTGCTTTTGCTGATGGAGGACTTCCTGCTGAGGAGCGTCACCTTATAAACTCCCCTGGGTGCCCCCTCCCAGACTTTATGTTCTCAGCCAGCCTGGATTTGAAAGAAGGAGGAGAGGCTGAGAGAGAAAAAATCGAATTCCAAACTGCGATAGCCAGAAGGTATCCCCCAGGTCAATTATAACTCTTATTGCTGCAGGTGGGGAAACTGAGGTCCAGAGAAAGTGGCAAAGGTTCACACAGCCAGCTAGTGGCAGAGCCAGGACTAACCCAGGGCTCCTGCCTGACAGTGCATCCCTGTGAGATGGTGTGTGTGTGCGTGTGTGTGTGTGTGTGTGTGTGTGCGTGTGCGTGTGTGTGTGTGCGTGTGTTAGGGTGAGGACACGGCTGTCTTAAGTTGTATACAACGGTCACTGTGCCGGTTGTAGTCTGACCCTCTGTCTGAGTCAGTGCCCCCTTTTCAGGGAACTCTCTGGTCCCCAGCTGGTGTAAGGTGGGGAGAGAGGGGTAGTATGAGGGCAGAAAGCCCACTCTTTATTTGGTCTTCAGCTTACGGACTGAAAATTAGGTCTAAACTCTCTGTGGGGAGGTAATTTTCCCTAATCGCTCGCCCTGCTGCACAGATCTCCACAACTTGATTGCATCTAATTAGATTAATTGGATGGAAACCGATTTCTCTTCTCTGAGAATATGAACTACAGAGAAGGGGGGCCGTTGGAGGCCAGTGACTCCCTGCCCCCCGACAAGTCTGGCCTGGTGAGGAGGGGCCGTGCGTGGGGCTGGGTCCAAGGCCTCACCCTGGGCGCCCCTCTCTCTGCTTCTCTCTCCTTGTCACTTGCTCTGTCACTGAGTCCCTCTGTGTCTCTGGCTGCCCCTGTTCCCAACTCTCTTCTGGTCTGGGCTTCAGCGGTCCCAGGTCTGTTCTGACCATGCTGGGGTTCACCCTCCTGCACCCTTTCTCTCTGCCAGGAGATGACCCAGGGCTTTCCCTGCATTACCAAGAGGTGTGGCGAGGAGGACAGAAGCACAGCAGGACTGGCCCAAGGTCACCTTCCGCAGCAGCTGAGCGCCGCAGAGGGCGGCCTGCAGGGCCAGGCTGGACCACGCCAGCTGCGGGGCTCAGGGAGCTTCCGGCTGGAAGAACGGGGTCTGGGCGGTTCTGAGGGTGGCGGGACCGGCCATGCTGGGCAGAGGGTGGCTGAAGGGTCTGGTCATTCCTGTCCCCCCATGGCCCAGGCCGGGCACTGTCACCTGCAGGGGCCTGAGGCAGAGAGCCCCTGGCCCCAGACACTGCTCCATCCCCGGGTCCTGGCCCGAGCACCCGCCTCCCCATCTGTTTGCAGAGTCATAAAGCTGGGCCGTCCTGGGCTGCTGCCTCCCTGGAGCCCCATCCAGGGGGACGCCCTGCCCTGCCCACCTTGCTGTCTCTCCCCTCCTCTGTCCCCTGTCCGCACTGTCCCGACCTAGTCCAGGGCACCATCTTCTCTCCCCAGATGCTGTACAGCTGCCCCACTGTCCTGGGCCCGGCCCCCTTCTCCAACTCCAGTGCACAGTCTACAGCTTAAATGAACGTGCCACGCCCCCTCTCAAAGACCTTCCATGGCTCCCGCTGCTCTGAGGACTAAAATCCCAGCCATTCACACGGATTGCACACAGACCTCCTCAGCCCCATCTCTCACCACCCCCGCCTCCCACTCTGACCCCACACACCCAGCTGTGTGCAGGCCTTGGTACATGCTGGTATGTCTTTCCAGAACACCCTTTCCCAGGCCCTGCCCGATGCCAGCTTTCTTACAGCTTTGCTCAGCGGGTGCCACTATCAGCTGGTGTGTTGAACTGGTGTGTATGCTCCGGGCTATGGGCATAATTATCTCATTTAATACAACTCCCCTGTGGGGATCATTATTATCCCCATTTTACAGAAGAGGAAACTGAATTTCAGAGACACAAAGCACCTGGCCAAGGTCACTAGGCTGGGAAGTGGTGGACCTGGGATTTGAACCCAGGTCATTTGCATGATGTCAACTCTCCCCATCCCACCCACACCCTATAAAGTTAGGAGTCCCTCCTTCACAATCCTGTGTTTCCCCTATAAAAGCATTTACCTATTTCCCCATCTCCCCATTGTGCCTCAGCTGTGAGCTCCCCATGGCCACCCTGGCTCACACCTGTCTCTGATGCCCAGAGCCCAGCAGGAGCCAGGCATGTGGTAGACATCTGCTGACTAAGGCACTCCAGTGGCAGCCTTGCTGGCTTCCAGGCCCCTCCCTCTCGCCATCTTCACCACCCCCGTCCCCCCACCACCACCATCGTGCTTTCAAAGGCTTTAAGCCAAGTGGAGTCTCACAGTTCATCTAAGTTAACTGCAGCTGCCCTTTCTGGAAACCTCTTCCACAAATTGTCGCAGAGAAGCAGGCATCCTGCCGACAGCTCTCCCAGACCTCCTCCATCCTAGTGCCCTGGACCTCCAGGATGGGGCAGCAGGGGGACAAAGGACTGGCCTGAACAGCATGCTTACCCCAGGCTCAGGACTCCACTGGATCAGGAGGTCGATCAGGCTTTCCAGCCTCCTGAGTCACACAGGTGGGGTCTCTGAGGCAGAGAGGATTGTCTGGTCCCTGAGCACACAGCAGAAGCTCTGGGATGAGCATGGCGAAGCCCCTGCTCTCACCTGCAGCCTCACTTCGTGCCCGCATCCCCAGGCTCCCGGCACTGGGGCTCCCTGCCGCACCCCCTCCTGCACCCAGCTCCTTTTCCCCTTGCTGGCCCTTCTCCCTGGGCTCCCTTTCCTCTACCTGCCCCTTGTCTAATTCCAGCTCACATTTTAAGGCTCTGCTCAGGTCGTAACTCCTCCAGGAAGCCTTTCCTCACCCCCAGGTGAGGTTAGGGGCTCCTCCACAGGACCTCCACAACTTCTGGGCTTACCCTCCTCTTAACACTTGGCAGCTGTGCCAGTGCTGGTGGGGGGATGTGGTGGCGGCAGGTCCACCTTTGTCCTCCTTCCTTCTCCCGACTCCCCTAGACCAGGAGCTCCTCCAGGGCGGGGATAGCCTGAGACAGCCCCAGCCTCCCAGCACCTGGGGCCAGGATTCCCAGAGGAGGCACCTTGACACAGGATCAAGGTCGCACCATCCCCAGGGTCATGTTGGTGGGTCAGGGGCCAGGGAGGGGGAGGAGCCCGAACCTGGTAAGTGGAGCCATGTGTTGGCCTCCCAGATGACCACTTACTCATCTCTCTCTCTTACTGCATGCCCAAAATCACTCAGTTCCTCACATCATAAAAGGGATGGCGGAGGGGAGGACAATTCCAGGAAACCTAAACTCTGGCCAAGGAATTCAGAGACTCTGGGAGGGACTGGCGCCTGGCCCTCTGCTCAGACTCAGCTGGACAACCTTATGGACGTAGGTCACCATCAGAACAAGTCAGACACTGCCCATGTAGACTCAGCAGGCTGTTCTTCCCCCATACCACTGCTAGGGTGACTTGGGCCCACTGGCAGGCTCACCGTCCAAGCCTGGATCAGCCCTGACCCATAATGTGATGGCTCCAGCCCCAACCCGTGGGGGTCCTCACCAATTTCTGTACCTTAAGCTTTGTCCTCTATGCCAGACATCCTGAACTCACTAACACCAATCTCCCCACTCCAGCCCTCCCTACACTCAACAAACATTCATTTAGCCCCTGCCCTGTGTCTGACACTGTCAGGAATACAGTGGTAAATGAGGCAGACAAAGTCCTTGGCTTCTTGTTGCTGGCGTTTCATTGAAAGAGACAGAAAAGCAATAACAAGTGGGGAAAAAACTAGGAAATTTAGAGTGTGATGGGTACTGGGAAGGAAATAGGACAGGGGCACATGATGGAAAGTGACTTCCTCTAACATTGGTCAGCCACCATCGTCTCTCACCTGAGTTTTCCAATAGCCTCCTGGATAGTCTCCTGGCCTCCAGCCTTGTACCCATAAATCCACATCTAGTTGTGTCAATTCCTCACTTAAAACTTGTCAATAGTTTTCTATGGTTTTCAGAAGAAAAATCGAAATTCTTCAACAAGGCTCACAAGGCCCTGATGTTGCCCCTGCCCAACCCCTGTCCCCCAGACTCAGTGACAGCATTTGTTTCAACTATACCCTCCAGCCTTAGGTCAGATGGTACAACACATGAGTAGTCCCGGAGGTGAGAGTTGCATCCTGTGTCCGGAGAACTGCAGGCTTGCAGGTTGATGTAAGAGGCCAAAGATGCCATTAAATCCTGCAGGACCTTGTATGCTGTGCTAAGATATTTAGGCCTTCTCTAGTATTTCCCTTGCCTGTCTTATGTCCCCACATTGACTGTAGCTCCTTGGGAGCAGGTACTCTCTTTTCTCCTCTCTTCTTTTAAGCTCAGGGATGAGAAAAGCTTTGGTTAGGAGAAAAGGCCGGTAGAGATGTGGCCTCGCACGAGTGCTGTTGATCCAGGAATGAGCTGAGGCAGCTCATGGGAAAAGGAGTGATCTAATGTCAAGTTATAGAGCAGAGGTGTTAGCAAAGTAGCCAGGACCAGGGAGGGGCAAGCTCAAGGAAGACAAGTACTGAGATGAAGGAGTTACGTGAGGTTGTGTTTCAGCACCACGGAGAGCTCTGTAGGCCAATGGAAGGCTTTCCCCTTCAGCGTTCAGGAGCCACTCACTAGCTTCTGTCTTTGGGTGGAATTATCTGGCTGCTAAAGGAAATTTGCTCTTGCAGACTGTACTTTGTAATCAGAAATGAAGGCACAGACTCTGGAGTCAGGCTACATGTATTCAAATTCTTCATCTATTACTTACCAGTTGTATGAACTGCGTCTCATTTCTTAACCTCTCTATGCTTTGATTGCTGTGTCCGGCAAATGAACACAGTAAGAATACTTACCTATAGGGTTGTGATGAAGATTAAATGAAACGATGGGAATAAAAAACTTAACATAGAGATTGATACATGGTAAATGTTTTAAAAGTTTATTATCGGGACTTCCCTGGTGGTCCCTTGGTAAATAATCTTCGTTACAGTGCAGTGGAGGCAGGTTCGATCCCTGGTCAGGAAACTAAGATCCCACATGCCTCGGGGCAACTAAGCCTATGTGCCACAACTACTGAGCTCGTGTGCCTCAGCTAGAGCCCATGTGCTGCAAACTACAGAGCCCACGCGCCCTGAAGCGTGGGCACCACAACTAGAGAGAGAAAACCCACATGCTACAAGTAGAGAGAAGCCCACATGCCACAATGAAGAGCCCATGACGCAACGAAAGATCCCGCATTCCTCAACGAATATCCCACAAGCCGCAACTAAGACCTGATGCTGCCAAAAGTAATAAATAAAATAAATGTTTTTAAGTTTATTATATTATCCCCAAGAGCTTTTCTATATAATGGGAAGGGCAGTGTCTAAGAGGGTATTCATATCCTCAGGGATTTAACAACCTTACTGGGGGATGTGTTTTGCGGGGAGGGATATTGAGATATGTCTTAGTCGGCTTAGGCTGCTGTAACAAATACCATAGACTGGGTAGCTTAAACGACAAACATTATTTCTCATAGTTCTGGAGGCTAAGTCCAAGGTCAAGGCACTGGTAGATCTGGTGTCTGGTGAGAACCTGCTTAGTGACTTGTAGGTAGCTGTCTCCACATTCTACATTCAAGTAACAGAGAGAAGAGAAAAAAGGAAGATCTCTACTTATAAGGGCATTAATCCCATAATGAGGGCTCCACCTTCATGACTTAATTATATCCCAAAGGTCTCATCTCAACATACACCACAGTGAGGACTAGGGTTTCAATATATAAATGGGGAGGGGAGCAAGGAGGACACAATCATTCAGTCCATAGCAAGATATTTGATGGCGTAAGAAATGCCAAGCCAGGATCCTGATACCAACTATGTTTAATGAGCTGTCTTACTTTAGATGAGTCATATAACCTTTCCAGACTCCATTTCCCATGTGAAGATGAGACTTCTTTTTAATCCATTTGGTTAGAATTTCCTTTTTCCTTTTCCTTTCCTTTTCGTTTTCCCCTTCCTTCCCTTCTTCCTTTCTTCCTTTTCTTCTATAAGGATATAGTATTCATAGATCAAGGAACCAGAGCAGATTACACATTTTCTTTATTTCTTAGTATCAGATAATCTAGTTATTTGGTTATCCATTCAGGCATATCACTCATTTCTATTGTATTAAATACCCATGTTGTGAATAAAGGTATAAATTGCATCAGAAAATAAAGACACTCATTATCAGAAAAATAAAATAAAATAAATAAAACTTACCTCCCACAAACAACAACAAAAGAATATATGCACGTACTACTTGGTCAATTAGAAACAAAATAATATAAATGGGTGTTATGGACTGCATGTTTGTGTCCCCGCAAAATTCATATGTTGAAACCCTAACCCCCAGTGGGATAGTATTAGGAGGTAGGGCCTTTGGAGGTATTATAATTAGGGTTAGATGACATCATACGAGTAGAGTCCCCCACAATGGGATTAGTGTCTCCATAAGAAGAGAGACAAGAGCTCACTCACAGCCAAGTGAGGATACAGCAAGAAGTCAGCCATCTGTAAACTCGTAAGATGGCTCTCACTAGAACCCAACCATGCTGGCAACCTGATCTTGGACTTCCAGCTCCCAGAACTGTGAGAAATAAATTCCTGCTTTCAAGCCACCCAATCTATTGTATTTTTGTTATAGCAGCTCAAGCCGACTAAGACAATGGAGATATTAGACTATGTGGCATTTAAAGGCCTTTCTCATCCTAACTGATCTTGGGTCATTGGTTCTGCCTTTCCAAGAGTGCACAAAGTATTAGGATATAATGGTAAGTGATGTCTTTGGGAAGGCAATGGGGGAACCTATCAAAAGGAGTTGGTTGTCTTTGTTTTGGGTACAATCTCTTAATACAACATTGGACCTCACCTCTTTTTCTGATTTATGCTCAGGTCTGTGGACCCTCTGAACTTTAATACACCGATAGTCACCACCTTCTTCTTGCTCACCAAGCTTCAGCTATATTGGCATTCTTTCATAGGCTTTGATTCTTCCCCTGGACCATATCATATACCCTTCCTTTTGATAGGAATGTTCCTTGTCACATAGGATTCTTTCAGTTATAAGAGACAGGAACCCAATATGATTTAAATAAAATAATATAGGCAGGAAGCGGGACTGTTTAACTGGCTCCTTCACCTGAAAAGTCCAATTCGGGTATGGCTGGATCCAGGGAGTCAAATGATACTGTCAGGACCTTCCTTTCAATCTCTTACCTGAATTTTCTTTTGTATTACATTCATTCTCAGGTGGAAGATGGCCACTAGTAGCTCCAGACTTATATCACCCAGGCTTATCACACTTTTTTGCTGATAATTTAAGCAAAAGTCCCTGGTATTTTCTCTTATTGGTCCAGCTTAGATCATCTGCCCACCTCTGAACCAGGAGTGACCAGGAGCAAAATTTACAGTTAACCAACCACGCCTGTGTGGTGTGTCCACTCTGAAGCAAGATCTTGAGGCTAGCCCTACTATGTGGACTAAAAGTGAAGGAGGAAATTGTTTCCCAAAAGAAAATTAGGGTGTGTTAACTGAGAAAGAGATAAAGGATGCTGGGCAGGTAAAAGAAAAAAGTAGATAGCCATGGCTTCTCTTCTTTGTTCCCTTGGCTGATTTCCACTCATCCCTTCAGATTTCAGTTTATATGACACTTACTCAGGGAAGACCTCTCTGATGTACTGATCTAAACTAGGACTCTTCAATATTTTTCTTTCTCATTTTAGTTCTTAATATATTAAGAGTTAACATTTATTGAGCACTTACTATATACCAAACACTATTCTGAGTATTTTACATGTATTAACAGATTCAGTTCTCATAACAACCCTAATAGGTAGTTATTTTATGATCTCAATTTTCTAGAAGAGGATCTGAGGGCTAGGACGGTTAAGCAACTTCCTCAAGGTCTCATAGCCAGGACATGGGTTCAAACCCAGGCAGGCACTGTTCAGACCTCACCCTCTAAGAAGTCTGTCCAGGGCTTCCCTGGTGGCGCAGTGGTTGAGAATCTGCCTGCTAATGCAGGGGACATGGGTTCGGGCCCTGGTCTGGAAGGATCCCACGTGCCGTGGAGCAACTGGGCCCGTGAGCCACAACTACTGAGCCTGTGCATCTGGAGCCTGTGCTCCGCAACGAGAGGCCGTAATAGTGAGAGGCCCGTGCACCGCGATGAAGAGTGGCCCCCCCTTGCCACAACTAGAGAAAGCCCTCACACAGAAACAAAGACCCAACACAGCAAAAAATTTTTTAAAAATTTTTTAATTTTTAAAAGATCACGAAGAACTGAAGTAATCTGCTGATTCATAGATCTAAATATTCATTTTAAAAAAAGGAAGTCTGCCCACCTTCTCTTTTTAAAATTTATTTACTTTACTTTTGGCTGCATTGGGTCTTCATTGCTATGCGCAGGCTTTCTCTAGTTACGGCAAGCGGGGGCTACTCTTCGTTGCGGTGCACGGGCTTCTCATTGTGGTGGCTTCACTTGCTGCGGAGCATGGGCTCTAGGTGCATGAGCTTCAGTAGTTGTGGCACGTGGGTTGAGTAGTTGTGGCTCGCAGGCTCTAGAGCATAGGCTCAGTAGTTGTGGCACACGGGCTTAGTTGCTCCGCGGCATATAGGATCTCCCCAGACCAGAGCTCGAACCCGTGTCCTCTGCATTGGCAGGGGAATTCTTAACCACTGCACCCCCAGGGAAGTCCCTGTCCACCTTCTTACAATAACCATGCAAAACTCATACCATAATCACACAGCTTACTTGTACTTGCATGTATTATCGATGTGATGACTTGCTCAATGCCTGCCTCCTCCACCAGATTATGAACTCACAGAGGCAAGATGCTGTCTGTCTGGTCCGTTGTGGTATCCCCACCACCCATCATGATGCACAGAGCAGGACTGGGTGTCCTCACTTCTCCAATGGGAAGAATGAGGCTGCCCAATGCTGTTTTCCGTAGGAGCGGCCCCTGTCTCTCCTCTTGCCCCCTTTCTCGCTCACTACCTCTGTCCTTCCCTCACCCTCTCCCCTCCTTCCTGCCCCCTCTCTCCCTCTGCCCTCACTATCTCCCATTTTTCTGTTTGTATCTCATACTCTCCCCTCTTCCCCGTCCTCAACTCCCCCAGCTAATTAAATGCTACCCTAGAACAGGCTTCATTTGCATTTGGCTCAGAAGCCTTAGTGCCGTTGGTGGCATGTTCATTAAGTGGCTCCGTGTAGAGGGATGTAGTGAACCTATTTTATTATAACCATCATCTCTACCCATCCTAGGCGGTGACTATATATTCACCAGGAAGAAAGAAAACCACAAACCTCAGCTACTAGTGCATGGAGTTTAGGGGTGAGTAAGGGGAGAAGAGCCTTGTTCTGACTCAGGGAAGGGTCTGAGCTCTGTTTGTGGTGCAGGGAGGGAGGGCTAGGTTGAGTGCAGTCATAACTCTTATTACTTCAACATCCCCATAACTGTGAATGGCAAAAATCCCATTGGCTTTGACCAGGATCCAAAACTCCTGGGGGTGGTTTTTGCAAGGAGGTCCCCAAATTCATCTCTACCACGCACAGCGTGTAGACAAGATAATTGGCTTGGCGCACTAGGACCACCATTTTATTATACGTGTGTGCTACTGTGATTAAGAGAAAAATTCTTTGAAAAGCATCATGGGAAAGCACTGCAATGAGCATTTGTCCATTACATCTTTCCTCACTGAATCACAGATGAGCAGTGTTAGTGATAATAATAGCATCAGCCATTTTGAGCTGGGCACTGAACTGTGTGATGTACCTGAATCACCTCATTTAACCCTCACAACAGCTAGACGAGTCAGGTGTCGTTATCAACCCCACTTTATGCATGAGAAAACTGAGGTACAGAAAAGTGATATATCCAAGGTCACGTAGCCAGGATGCTGTGGATTCAGAGTTTGAACCCAGGTCTGCCCACACCAGAGCCCTCAGCACTGCTCTCTCCTGCCTCTAGTTTAAAAGGACAGTCCGGGGCTTCCCTGGTGGCACAGTGGTTGAGAGTCTGCCTGCCGATGCAGGGGACACGGGTTCGTGCCCTGGTCCGGGAAGATCCCACATGCCGCGGAGCGGCTAGGCCTGTGAGCCATGGCCGCTAAGCCTGCGCTTCTGGAGCCTGTGCTCCTCAACGGGAGAGGCCACAACTGTGAGAGACCCGCGTACCGCAAAAAAAAAAAAAAAAAAAAAAAAAAAAAAAAAAAAAAGGACAGTCCGTATCAGATAGGAGTTCCACATTTTATTTTATTAATGCTGAAAAATGGTCCTAAAAGTAAAAAATCATAGTGGTAAGTGGTGGTGTCTGCAGAAGGCTCACCTTCTTCTCCAGGGTTAAATTGGGTTGGACTTTAAAAGCGTCTGAGTTGAGGCATTGAGTATGTGTACGTGTATGAGGGACACCTGGGGACAAGGGAGCCACACACATACATGGGGGAGGGAGGGTCTGCCTTGGGATCTTAGAGTCTGAGGGAAAAAGCACTGGGCTGGAATTGGTGTCACCCTGGCTCTGCCTAAAATTTGCAGAGTGACATTCAGAAATTCGAACACACAGCAAAGACTTACAGAGCACCTACTACATGCCAGGCATTGCCCTAGGTTTTGGGGATACAGCAGTGAATAAAACAAATGACCCTCCCCTCCGATAGGTAACAATCAGGGTGGAGTGGACACATGGCACGCTATTCCTCCTTGGGTTTAGTTTACCCATCTGTTCAGAGGACAGGCTGGGTCTCTGCAGCGGGGTCACAAACTCAAATAATGCCAGGGGCCAAGCAGGGAATGCAGAAGACAGAGATAAGCTAGTGGGGACCATGGAGAGCTAGGGTCCCCCTACAGGGGCTGCTGCATCTCAGCTCCAGGGACTGTTGCCAGGGGCAATGCAGGCGCTGTATGTCAGCCTCTCTGATGTTTTATGTGAAATCTTCAGATTTTTAAATTTTTACCATCTAGTTCAAAACAAACAAGAAAATAAAACCCACTGTGTAGGCAAAAATCCCACTGTCTGTGGGTGGGTCTGCCTTCAGGCCTCTATTTTGCAATAATCATCCTTCAATGAAAGAAGTGAAGGGTCCTGCAGAGAACCTGGCGCAGAGCGGAGGGTAACAATCGCAAGCCCCCCTTCCTTAATTTGGCTGCAAAATGGGATGTTATAAAGTAAGTTCCATGAACAGATGGGGCAGTTTGGGGAGGGGTTAGAGGAGGACTGTGGACCCACAAACCCCTGTGTGATGCCCACACTCCTGAGGGCGGGGCCCCACCACGGACAGGGAGAGGCTTCCTGAACTTTGTCGAAAGGGATGAACCGGAGATGGTCCTGGGCCCCCTGAATCACAGGGCTGGGGGAGTGGGGTGTGTGTGTGAAAGAGAGAGAGAGAGAGGTAGTGGGTCGGGATTTGGAGCAGAAGAAGGGCAGGGCAGATCCCAGAGGAAACCATGAGATCTTTATTAGACCATATAGGACAAAAGGCCTGTGCAGGTCTGGAGGGGCCATTCAGGTAAAGGCTGGACTGTGACCATTGCAACAACAATAGCAAACATAAGAAGAATCCACCTTTGTTAAGGCTTTCTGTGAGCCCAGGTCTGTTCTAAGCACTTTATGTGCATTATCTCATTTAATCCACAGAATGACCCTATGAGAGAGATACTATCATTATCCCATTTTATAGATGAGGAAACTGAGGTACAGAAAGCTTAGGTTGTTTCTTTAAGTCACAGCCTGGTGTCAACCAGGCAGGTATTGAGTCCAGCACTCAGGCTCTCAAGTTCACACCTGACCGAACTCCATCCCTCATGGGGCCAAGATATGGTTCCAGGTAACCACAGCTATCCCCTGGGGAGGACCCACTACGTGTCAGGCACTGTGCAGGGGCTTTGGTCGCATTATTTAACCCATACAACCAGGTGAGGGAGGGACCGCCACTCTCATTTTACAGGTGAGAAGACTGAGGTTCAGGAGACAGAGGGGCTGCTGGGATATGCCCAGAGTCAGCCCTGGGTCTCAAGTTCTGGAGGGTCTGACTCTGGAACCCTGGTCCTCTGGATGCTGCCCCCATAACAGTGCAGGGGCTGTTTCTGGGTTTCTGAGCAGAATCAAGACATCCCTTCAGGAGACTGTGGACCTCTCTGGGGTCCTTGGCCCCAGTCTTGACTCTTCCCACTCATTCCCACCAGAGTTCTGAGCCCTGTTAGCACAGGGCCCAGTGCGAGGTGAGCACTCAGTGAGGGAGCCAGTGCACAAGATGACAGTGACAATGAGCATTAGAGCTGGTGACGAGAGTGAACGCTTACAGAGCGCATGCCGATGAGATAGAGGACACAGGCACTTTATCCAGGGCTTGGCTCATAGGACGAGCTCAGTGAAGGCCACTGTCCCTGTCACTCCCTGGCCTCTTTCTGGGCCAGAGCACTGCTCATGACCCCCGCCCCTCCACAGGTCTCTCAACCCAGTGGTTGGAGCCCTGCCTCCCCTCCCCAGACAACCATGGAAATGAGGAGTAACTTTCAGTCTAATTTCCATCCAGACCTGGCCTGATCAGATCCCACCACCCTGAACTATAATTACTCAGAAGGCTATGGGGCCCCTGTGGCCTCTATCTGCAACATCTCTGCGCCCAGTGGCCCAGCAGCTCGTGTTTGCATTAAAAGAGGGTATAATATAATGACCAAGTTCAAATCGCCATTTTAGTGATGTGGAAACTAAAGCACAAAGAGGGTAAGGGAGTGAACCAAAGTCACACTACCGACTATTGGCAGAGCTGGAGATAAAACTCGGAAATTCTAACTCCCAGGTCAGAACTCTTTAGGCCATCCAGGGAGGGGATTTTCAAAGGATTCATTTAAGAGTTTCCTGCTGGGGAGAAGAGAGGGTAGGGAAAGAAATTTGTAGCTAAAACAGAAGCCCTAAATGCCACGGTGAGACCGTTGTACATTATTATGTTGGCAACAGGGAGCCATGGATAGTTCTTGAGCAGGAGTATGGCATGACCAGGGTGAGCTCTAGGAAGCTGTCTCTGAAGGAGCATGGGAAAGGATTGGAGCTTGAGCCTAGAGGCAGGGAGACTCATGGGGAGGCTGGAGCAGTGACCTACGGACATGGTGATGAGGACTGTATTAGAGTTCTCCAAAGAAACAGAGTCAATAGGATGTGCATATAGAGAGAAGGAGGTTTATTATAGGGAACTGGCTCATGTGATTATGGAGACCAACAAGTCAACTCTACAGGGTGTGACAGCAGGCTCAAGACCAGGACGGCTAAGGGTGTAAATAAAGTGTAAAGGCAGTCTGCCAGAGAATTCCTCCTTGCTCAGGGAGAAATGTCTTTTTCTTCTATTCAGGCCTTCAACTGTTTGGGTAAGGCCCACCCACATTATGGAGAGCAATCTGCTTATTCAAGGTTCATCAATTTAAATATTAATCTCATCCAGAAACAACTTCCAAGTTGACATACAAAATTAACCATCACAAAACTACCCCTCATCAAATTTGCACCTATACATATCTCCTTAAACTCATAGTTATTCTCAAAACAAAGTCAATAACATGATCATAATTCTCCCTAACCCAATCAGTACACAGCTATCCTGTGTACAACTGATTACACACTAATCCTTTCCCCAGAAAAGGATACAGATTTCTTGGATGACATTTACTCTTAAACATGATGTAACTTAAATAATATGATGTAAAGTTAATACTATTTAAATACTACAACACAATGTCAATATATCTTATGTTACATGGTAGAGAGATAAGAGAGGGGAGAAAACAAAAATTATACGCACACACATAAACGTATTCAAAACAAAATGAGGAAACACTCATGATAATTACAGTCCTCATTTCTAAAACAGGTTGTGTTGTCACAGCTGCTACGCATAACTACCTTCCTTCACCACCCATTCCATGTTTCCCTTGCCTTCAGCAAACGCCTCAGATAGTCATAGTTCCTTACCTTGTGGGATCACACAAGCCTTCATTCCTGAGAGTCTTAGCCATTTATAGTCCTGCCTGGATTGTGTTGTTGAGGTTTTCCGCTGGCTTTAATCACAGGGCATGATAATGCTAAGAGACACCTGAGGGGTTCTCCTGTATTCCAGACACACTCTTCCTTACCTCCTTTGTGGAGTAGCAGTCCAATTTCCCCCTCGCTAGTCAGGATCAATCACCCCAGCTAGCACAGTAACTCCCTTCATTGCCTGTTGATTCAGTCATAAGGAACTCGAAGTGGCCAGGTAGCAGTATTAACTTTCAGCTCAATAGAATTGTTGTCATGTCTCCCAGTGGAAGCTTTCCTCCCCCGGCACTAAGACCTCCAAGCCAGTCAGGCATAAGGTTGACTTATATTCTGTGAATATAAGAATTCAGCTGACAGAGGAAGAGAACCATACACATCTCTGTAAAACATACTTAATCTTGAAATAAAGACATTAACAAGGTAGTAATTCCTCCTAACAGGATACAACTATTCTGTTTACAACCAAAAGCAAAAAACTTGCTAGTGGGGCAGTAGGGATGATAGTGAGTGGTGCCACTCCCATTGCCGCCCCTTGATTCCTGGACCCATAAATCTGGCTTTGGGAAAAATAGCACCATATACGGAACACTGATTCAGAGCAAACACAGCCTCCCGGAGAACCTTGCCCCAGGCCTGCAAGGTATTGTCACCTAGCTGGCCCTGTAACTGAGTCTTCAAAAGGCCATTCCACCGTTCTATTAAACCAAGTGCTTCAGGATGGTGGGGAATATGGTAAGATCAGTGAATTCCATGAGCATGGGCCCATTGCCACACTTCTTTTGCTGTGAAATTCCTTGATCCGAAGCAATGTTGTAATGAATACCATGACAGTAGACAGGCATTTTGTACAGTCATGGATGGTAGTTTTGACAGAAGCATTGCATGCAAGGAAGGCAAATTAGTATAGAGTAAGTGTCTATTCCGGTAAGGCCCCAAAACTGCTTCTTTCATAATGGAAGTGGTCCAGTGTAATCAACCCACCAGCAGGCAACTGGAGGATCACCCCGGGGAAGGGTCTCTACTGCTGGCAGATTAGGTTAAGCAGTAGCCATAGCCAGGTTGACCATGGTGAGTGGAAGTCCATGTTGCTCAGCCCAGGCATAGCCTCCATCCCTGCCACCATGGCCACTTTGTTCATGAGCCCATTGGATGATGTCAGGAATGCCTGGGGAAAGAGGCTGACTGGTATCCACCCGGTAGGTTATCCTACCCACTTGATTATTAAAATCCTCCTCTGCTGAAGTCAGCCTTTGGTGGGCATTCACATGGGACACAAATATCTTTGCATTTTCTGCCCATTTAGAGAGGTCCATCTACACACCTCTTCCCTAGACTTCCTTGTCATCAATTTTCCTTCCAATTAGCTGACCATCCAGCCAAACCATTGGCCACAACCCATAAATTGGTAAATGATTGCATGGCTGGCCATTTCTGCCCACTGGGAGGATTTCCCTTCACTTCTGTCCTTCAGGGATGACCCAGAAGGGGCTGCGGTGCTCCAATGTACATTCAGGTGGTGCCTATATATTATGCAGAACCTGTAACCTGTAAACCAGGCCCCAGTCTTCTCTTCCTCTGTCGCTGATTATAGGGAACTCTCCATAAGGCTATAAGTGCAGGCTAGGAGAGAGAAGGCAGTGTAGCAGGAGTGGGGACCATGGCATCTGGGCCACATCTTCATGTACCTTAATTTTGCCTTCAAGGCCAGTCTGGCCTGACCACACTTCAGTTTCATTGTGGAGTGTTGCTATGTATGTCCAATATTATGGCTTGGTGGTCAGATAGCCCCTCGTCCATGATGGGCAGCTCAAGTCGGATGATAATTTGGTGGCCCACGCTTAAGCGTTTAGTCTCTACTAAGGCCTAGTGGCAGGCCAAAAGCTGCTTCTCAAAAGGAGAGTATTTATCCCAAGAAGATGGCAAGGTTTTGCTCCAGAACCCTAAGGGCCTGCACTACAGTTCACCTATAAGGGCCTTTTGCAGGCTCCACACAACATCCCTATCTGCCACTGACACTTCATGACCCATTGGATCAGCTGGACCCAAATGTCAGCACCATTTGCACAGCAACCTGGAACTGTTGCAGAGCCTTCTCTTGTTATGAGTCCAAAACTTTCAGCTTTTCAGATCACTTGATAAATAAGTCAGAGTAACACACCCAAAATGAGGAATATGTTGCCTCCAATATCCAAAAAGCCCACTAGGCATCATGCCTCTTTTTACGTTGTGGGAAGGGGCATATGCAATATCTTATCCTTCACCTTAGAAGGGATACCTCAACATGCCCCACATCCCTGGAACTCTAGAAATTTCACTGAAATGGAAGCCTCCTGAATTTTTGTTGGATTTATTTCCCACCCCCTGGCATATAAATGTCTTAACAATAAGTCTAGAGTAGTTGCTAATTCTTGCTCACTAGATCCAAGCAATATAATGTCACCAGTGTAGCAAAGAGAACAGTGTGATATCTTGTGGGAGGAAGATCAAGATTCCTGAGAACTAAATGATCACATGGGCTGGAGAGTCCATATACCCCTGAGGTAGGACAGTGAAGGGGTCTGGCTGGCCTTGCCAGCTGAAAGCAAATTGTTTCTGGTGATCCATATTGACAGGTGTGATTTTTAAGAAGCATTTGCCAGATCGATAGCTGCATTCCAGGTACTGGGGAATATGTTAATTTGCTCAAGTCATAAAAGGACATCTGGTACAGCAACCGCAATTGGAGTCATCCCCGATTAAGCTGATGATACTCCACTGTCATTCTCCAAAATCCATCTGTCTTCTTCACAGGCCAAGTAGGAGAGTTGCACGGGGATGTGGTGGGATCACCACCGCTGCATCTTTCAAGTCTTTGACGGTGGCACTAATCTCTGCAACCCCTCTAGGAATGTGGTACTGCTTTGGGTTTACTATTTTTCTAGGGAGAGAAAGTTCCAGTAGTATCTGCTTGGTCTTTCACATCATAATAGCCCTCATTCCACGAGTCAGAGAATCAATGTGGGGATTCTGCCAGTTGCTGAGTGTGTCTATTCCAGTTATACATTCCGGAACTGGGGAGATTCAGGCACACACAGGATCCACTGTGTTTAGTCCTGAGCTAAAATTCCATAAATCTCCCGACCTCCATAAGCCCCAACTCTGACTGGAGGGTCGCAGTGACATTTTGGGTCTCCTGGAATTAGTGTCAGTTCAGAGCCAGTGTCCAGTAGTCCCCAAAAGTTCTGATTATTTCCTTCCCCGCAGTACACTGTTACCCTGGTAAAAGGCCAGAGCCCCTTTAGGGAAGGCTGGGAGGAAGTTTAACTGTATAAATTTTGGCAGTGTACCAGGGTCCTTTCTCAAGGACGCCCAGCCTCCTTGTAAACTAACTGAAGTCTGGGAATTGATTGAGGAGCCGTGACTCTCTGTTTTTATGATTCAGATTAGAATTTTGCTCACTTGACCTAGAACTTTTATGCTTACACAGATCAAGTAAGAATTCAGTAGGCTTTCCATGTATTTCACTTCTAGGAACACCATGGTCTGTGAGAGCCAGACCTTTCTGATTGCTGCCTTGGCTCTGTGTCCATTACCACGACCACCTTGCCTTCGGCGGTCGAGCGCTGCCACATGGCCTCTGCCACACCAGGACCCAATGACTTCCATTGCATTTAAGTTTCCCAATTCAGTGACCTCAACTCCCACTGTAAGTCCTGGCCTACGGAGAAGAGCAATCACAGAGCCCTTCAAGGGTGCTGGGGCTCCCCTTACAACTTTATTTCTCTCATCTGTGGTGACCGATATGTCTTCTGGACCTTCCCAGGGTGGGTGAGTAAACATTAAATGACAAATCCACTCTAAGATTCCAATCTCCCTAAGCCTTTGAATCCCTTCCTCTACGTTAAACCAAGGCAGGTCAGCATTTCTCACTCACTCGCTGTGGGCCACCTTTTGATCCATGTTTCAGCCAACAAACCTAAAAAACTGTTGGAACTCTTTCTAACTCAAGCTGTAACTTTAAATGCAGAATCTTTGCTTAGTGGGCCCATATCAATCAATGAAATTGGCCTGACCCGACTTTATGTTCCTTCCGTCACTATCCCACACCCTTAATAGCCATTCCCACACATGTTCCTCAGATTTCTGTCTCTATAAATTAGAAAATTCAAGTAGTCCTGTTGGCGTCTAGCATACCTTATCGTGAGTCACACTTTGTACTTCACTTTGGGGGCTTCTGGGACTTGAGTCTAGTTATAGGTCTAGAAGCAAAGAAGAATGAGGGGTACTGAGAATAATCAGTACTGTCTTGCAAAGCAATTGGAGGACATTGCAGTTTCCCCAGTGGCAATGCAGAGTTAACCCTCTCAGCTGGGGATGCAGAGCCTGCTTCTCCTGGGGGTGGAGAGGCTGCTGCTACTGGCAAAGAAGGCTCGTCAGAATTTAGGGGCTCAATATCCCCATCTTTATCAAGGTCTTCCCACATGTTCTCTTTCCAATTTTCAGAATCCCATCCCTCCCCAATCAATGCTCTCACTGTAACACTAGATACTCTGGGAGGCTGGGGATTCCATCTGCTTGTAGATCAACCACTTGCAGGATGTGGTTCTGGGTTTGGTTTTTAACAATCTCAGTCCTGTGGCTACCGGAGATAAGCGTCTCTTTCAGCGCAGACATAGAGGCTTTCAGATCACTTTTCCCTCGTTTAAGTTGGGAATTAGAATTCCTGACCTCATCATTTTTTTCCCCCACTTTGCCCAGTGACATTAGGAGCAACAATCCAATCTCACTATATTCACTAGTTTGACAAAAATATTTAAATGTATTGTATACATGTTCTCAGATCCTTGCTTCTTATAAGTGTTTGGTTAGAAGTATCCGATAGTGATATTTTCCATATTTCTATTGCCAGGACATACCATGGACTCTCAGTGCTCTTTTTACTACTGGAAATAGAGTCATTAGTCTCTTTAAATATAATCAGATTTAGAGAGCCAGTTCAAAAAACCCTAGAATTATTTCAGAAAATAATTCATCCTTAAGATTCTGTACCTCTAGAACCACTCTCAGTACCAATATTCATATTAGTCAGGGTTCTCTAGAGAAACAGAACCAATAGGACATAGATATAAATATATAGATATAGGTAGAACTATTATAAGGAATTGGTTATGGAGACTGGCAAGTCCAAATCTGTAGTGTGGGCCAGCAGGCAGAGACCCAGGATGCAGACGAAGCTGAGAGCAGCCTGCTGGAGAATCTCCCCTTGCTCAGGGAAGCCAGTCTTTCTGTTCTATTCAGGCCTTCAACTGATTGGATGAAGCCCACCCACATGACAGAGGGCAATCTGCTTACTCAAATTTCACTGATTTAAATGTGAATTTCATTCAAAAACACTCTTCGAGTTGACACAAAAATTAACCGTCACAAGGCCTGATCATAAAATAATGTGCTAACATCATGACCATATATTGAGCACTTACTGTGCGCCCAGCTCTGTAATCAGCACTTCAAATACTTCACCTTATTTCACCATCATAACCTCCCTATAAGTTCTATGAGTAGCTCCTCTTTTGTTTCCAGGAAACCAAGCCTCAGAGAGGTGAAGTTACTCATCTGAAGTCACACAACTTATAAGTGGGAGACTCCAAGCCTGAATCCAGTGCTACCTGTTCCACAGCACATGTGCCCAGCCACCACATAAGACTGACATATCTGGGACCATGTCCATAGGGTGGGGAAGAAGGACTGGTACAGAGATCTGAGAATCCGAGCTGACAGGAGAGGGAGAGAGCAGAGTTGGCCAAGACTCAGAGTGGAGTATGAGAAGAGGTTAGGATGGAGGTAAGTTCTGGGGGGAAAGATAGTGAGCTCATTCATGTTAAAGACAGAGAAAGGCAAAAGGAATTTCTCTCCCTACTCTCTCTCCCAGGGTCATCTAGTCTGAAACAAATGTGGCTTTCTGTCAATTCCTGATGACTTCCAAAGTTACATCTCCAACCCCAGACACTGTTCTTTGTATCAGTCAGCCTAGGCTATCTACCTTTTGGTAACAAACAGCCCCAAATCTCAGTGGCTTAATACCACTAAGGCTTATTTTTTACTCATGCTACCACACCTTTCTAGTCACCTGGGGCCCTAATGCACATTATTCTCACTCCAGGCTTGCTAGTCATCAAGACAGAGAGAAAAAGTGAATGAGAATAATTATGCACAGGCTCTTAAGTGCTCATTAGCTCTGGGTCTGAAGAGAGACACACAATTCTTACCTTAGGGTCTCAGAATCTGAGGAGAGAAATAGGCCTATTTTCAGGAGTCCTCATATAGATGGGGAAATGGCATGCCTTTAAAAATATGCAGTCTGATGAAAGAATCTCAGTTCTCACTAGTATCAGGGGCTCCCTGGAATGAGACTTGATACCACTGAAGATAACTCAAGACTCTGAAAACTTATAGACACAAACTCACATTGTCCTGATGGAGACCATCAGCATCACTGAGGTGGCTCCTTTCATAGATGGGTACCACCACCAACATCTCTGAGGCAGAGGGGCAGAGTGGGGGAGGTGTCTGGGTCCTGAGACAGAGTTGCCAAGGCCAAGAGCTTTCTCCTCCCTCCTGTGTCACCATGAATATGCCTCTGCCGCTCTCTGGGCCCATCACCTCATCTGTGACTCAGGGCTGGGGCTGGAAGATACCTAATGCTGCCTCCACCTCCACACTGGAATCTCTCTTCTCCTAACTTTGCCCAGACCTCCTTGTGCCCACCCCTCTCACCCTGTCATCCCTGAATCTTAACCTGAAATAATGGAACCAGTAACCTGATTAATTGTGTGAGTCTGAAAATCACCCAATTGGGAGGCTGTGTGGGTGGCCCCTGCTTCCACTCCATCACTCACCCTAATGCATTGTCTGACACTTTCCATTTATTTTTCAATTCCCTTACCATCATAGATGATAATTAAATTTCCAGTGTAAATACCACTTTACCAAACTGAATTAATTATGGGTGAGGATACAGGCTCCAGCAGCTTGATCAGAGCATCTCAGGCATTAACCCTTCTGTTCTCACCTAGGCCCCACAGGGAGGGCAGGAGGCTCAGAGGTTCTCCCTGGAAGACATTGCTTAGAACCTCACTGGGGGTCCCTAACCCCTGGTCCTTATTCCTTCTTGCACCTTCTCCTATCAGAGAGAGCCTGAGGGCAGCAAACCCATTTCTCATTGGTAGAACTTTGAAGTTGGAAGGAACTTGTTCTTTTGAAGATGAAGAAACTGAGGCACAGAGAGTGGAGAGTCTCACTCTCTGTGGCCTGTCAGAGAACTGATATCACAGTACAAACAGATAACCTGAATTTTGGAAAAGAGGGGTCTTCAAGAAGAAATAGAACCTGAGCATTCACATATCTGGGGCAGATGGAAGAATGTAAGCCTACAAAAATAAACAGATAAACTTTTAAAAAATTAGTTTAGGTTTTTTTTCTTCTCAAATTTCAGGAACTCACAGGGAAGATCAAGCAGGTTCCTGAGGCAGCATCCATGTGGTGCTAGCAAGGGAAGGGGTACTTCCCACTGCAAAACCACCCAGCCTTACGAACTATATGACTTAATCTGCAGAGCAAAGAGAAACAAAAACTGTTACATTAGAGAAATGGTACTTGCCTAAGACTGAAAATTAATCACATCATAAGAAATATATTTTCCCACACTGGCTAGCACTGAGTAAAAATAAAAATGGATTGTGTCTGGGAGAGCTTTAAGAGTCAGGGTATCTCCAGGGGACAACACAAAGAAAAGATCCAAAGGCAGGGAGATGGGGAACAGACATTGGAAACTAACTGCCAGAAAACCAGCCAAAATCTTAACCTTAAGTATCACTAGAAGAATTTAAAGCCTGTGGTATACTGAGGATAAACATAGCAACCACAGACCTCAAACCCAGCCTGACTACTCAACTGCTGAGTAGATTAGCACTACTCCCACACTAGAGGTCTAGCAGAGAAAAGGTATGCATATTTCCAAGCATAAAAAATATTTACCTCAGTATCTGTCATCCTACAAAACATGTCCAGCTTTAAATAAAAAGTCATAAGGTATATGAAAAGGCAAGATAAAAAGATAACAAGCAATTATCAAAACCAAATTAGATATGACACAGATATTGGAACTATCAGACAGGGAATTTTAAATTACTGTGATTAATATACTAAAGATTTTAATGAAAAGGTTGACAACATGCAATATCAAATGATTAGTTTCATCAGAGAAGGAAATGCTAAGAAAGAAACAAATGGTAATATTAAAAAGCAAAAACCACTGTTACAGACATGAGACATACCTTCCATGGGCTCATCAGTAGACTTGAGATATCAGAGGAAAGAATCAATGAACTTATAGATAGATCAATGAATTACCCTATCTAAAACAAAACAAAACAAAAAGAAAGATATGTGAAAAACAGTAGCACTTCCAAGAACTGTTGGGCAATGTAAAATAGTATAATATACAAGTAAGTGCAATCTCAGGAGGACAAAAGAGAGAGAAGAGAAATATTTGAAAAAATAATGTCTAAGAATTTTCTAAAATTAATGACAGATATCAACCTACAGGTTCAAGAAGCTCTGAGAATATCAAACAGGGTCAATATCCAAAAAAAATGAATGACTATATAAATAAAACAAAACAAAAACTCTATGCAAAAATAAATTCAAACTCAAATTGCTGAAAACCATAAACAAACAAAATCCTAAAGAGAGCCAAAGAAATAAGACATGCATACAGAGGAACAAAGATAAGCATGTCAGCAGACTCCTTGTCAGAAAACAAGAAGACAGTGGAATGGTAACTTAAAAAGTGTTGGGAAAATAAAATATACAAAATGTGTCAACCAAATTCTATACCCAATGAAAACGTCCTTGGAAACAATGGAGAAATAAATATTTTCCAAGACAAAAAAAACTAAAGAAATTTATTGCTGGCAGACCTACTCTGATTAAGAATTATTAAAGGAAGTTCTTCAGGCCAAAGGCCTATATCATTGCAAACTTAGAGTTACAAAAAGAAAAAGTATAAATTAAATAAATGAAGATAAAATAAAATTAATTCTTCATTATTTTTAATTCCTCTAAAAGATAAATGTCTAAAGAAAAATAGTGACAATGTGTCCTGTGGTTATATCCTGTGTGAAACTGAAATATATGACAAAAATGGTACAAAGATGGGAATCAGGAATATACTGTTGACAGGTCATTATATTACTCATGAAGTGACATATTATTTTAAAGTATACTCATATTAATTAAAATATAAATTATAAACACTTTGTGAACCACTAAAATTTTTGAAAAGAGGAAAATAGGAGAGATAAAATAGAATCACAAAAATGCTCAATTAACTTAGAGAAGGCAGAAAAAAGAAACAGATAAATGTAGCAGTTAGAAAGTAGCTAACAGGATGATAGATTTCAAATCAACCATATCAAACCATAAATATAAATGGACTAAGAGAATCAATTAACAGGCAGATATTTTTCTAGGTAAATTAAAAAGCAAGACTCAACTATATATTGTCTACAACAACCTCTCTCTAAATATAAAAATGTCAAGTGGTCAAAAGTAAAAGGATGGAGAAACATACACCTTGCAAACACTAACAAAAGGAAGCTGGAGTGGCTATATAAATGTCAGATAAAATCTACTTCAGAACAAGAAATATCATCAGATATTAAGAAGGACATTACATAGGATAAGTGGAAGAGTTCTCTAAGAAGACATAGAAATCTTAAATGTGGATGCACCTAACAACAGAACTTCAAAATATTTAAGAAAGAAAACCTGATAAAACTGAAAGGAGAAATTTTTAAAATTCACAATTACAGGTGGAAATGTCAACACTACTCTCTCTGTAATTGATAGGTTGAATAGGCAGAAAATCAGTAAGGATATATGTGACCTGAACCAACTTGACCTGCCCAATATTTATAGGCCACCCAACAATAGCAGAATACACATTCTCAAGTGCACATGGAACGTTCATCAGTGTAGAGTATATTCTGGACCATAAAACAAACCTGAGCACCTTTAAAAGAATAGTAATAATACAAATTATATTCTCAAATAATAACAGAACTAAACTAGAAATCAATCACAAAAATATATATGTATGGGAAATAACCAAATATTTGAAAATTAAACAATAAATAGAAAAGAAATCTTAAGGGAAATAGCAAAAAATTATTTTGAATGAAGAGAATATAAAAAATACAACATACGGTATTTGTCTCTCTCTTTCTGACTTACTTCACTCTGTATGACAGACTCTAGGTCTATCCACCTCATTACAAATAGCTCAATTTCGTCTCTTTTTATGGCTGAGTAATATTCCATTGTATATATGTGCCACATCTTCTTTATCCATTCATCCGATGATGGACACTTAGGTTGTTTCCATCTCTGGGCTATTGTAAATAGAGCTGCAATGAACATTTTGGTACATGACTCTTTTTGAATTATACACTACCAAACGTAAGGTAGATAGCTAGTGGGAAGCAGCCGCATAGCACAGGGAGATCAGCTCGGTGCTTTGTGACCGCCTGGAGGGGTGGGATAGGGAGGGTGGGAGGGAGGGAGACGCAAGCGGGAAGAGATATGGGAATATATGTATATATATAACTGATTCATTTTGTTGTGAAGCTGAAACTAACATACCATTGTAAAGCAATTATACTCCAATAAAGATGTTAAAAAAAAAAAAAATACAACATATCAAAATTTGGGGGATAGAGCCGTATGTAGAGGGAAATTCCTAGCATTAAATGCATATATTTGTCTGCTCATGCTGCCATAACAGAAGACCACAGACTCGGTGTTGTAAACAACAGAAATTTATTTCTCACAGTTCTGGAGGCTAGAAATTCAAGGTCAAGATATGAACAGAGTTGGTTTCTGGTGAGCCCTTTCTTCCAGACTTGCAGATGGCCACCTTCTTTCTTTGTCCTTACATGCTTTTCCTCTGTGTATGCACACACCTGGTGTCTCTTCCTAATCTTATAAGGACACCAGCTATTGGATAAAGGTCTCACCTTTGTGACTTCATTTAAACTTAATAACCCCCTTGAAGGTCCTATCTCTAAAAATAGCCCATTGAGGGTTAGAATCTCAACATATGGATTTGAGGAGGATACAGGTCAGTCCATAACAATGTATATAGTAGGAAAAAATGAAAGGACTAAAATTAGTATCATAAGCTCACACCTTACGCAAATTAAACTCAAAATAAGCAGGAGAAAAGAAATGATAAAGATAGGGCAGAAACCAATAAAATTGAAAATGGGAAAACAATAGAGAAAAATTTTTAAAACAAAAGCTGACTCTTAAAAAAATCAATACAACTTATATATCTAGCCAATCTCACCAAGAAAAAAAGAGAAAAAACAATTTACCAAAATCAAAAATGAAAGAGGAGAAATCACTACTGACCCCAGAGATTTTTAAAAGACAATAGAGAAATACCACCAAAAAATCTAAGGAAAAGAGACAAATACACAATTACAGTTGTAAATTTCAATATCCTTCACTCAATAATTAACAGAATAAGTAAACATAAAATAATCAAGGATATAGAAGACTTGAACAGCACTACCAAGCAACGAGACCTAAATGACATGTAGAGAACGCTCCACCCCACAACAGCAGGACACACATTATTTTCAAATGTGTATTGAATATTTACCAATATAGGCTATATTTTACATCATAAAAATGTCTCGATATATTTAAGAATCAAGTCATATAATTTATGTTTCCTGACTACAGTGGAATTCAATTAGAAATCGATAGCAGAAAGATCTCTGGAAAATCTCCAAATATATGGAACTCAAATGACACACTTCTAAATAATCCACAAGCCAGAGAAGAAATCAAAAGAGAAATTAGAAAGTATTTTTAACTTAATGAAAATAAATATATAGCACATCATCAAAATCATGTTTTTTAATGAGCTGAAATGTTTGAAAAAAAAGAGAATGGAATATTAATACATATTACCATATGGATAAATCACAGAATAATTATGCAGATTGAAAGAAACCAGACCAAAAGGAAAACATTCTATATGGTTCCATTCATATACAATTCTATATTATCTACAATAACAGCAAGCAAGTTGCCTGGGGATGGTGGTTGGGGAGGTGGTGTAAAGGAGGGATTACAGAGAAGTAGGAGGAAATTTGGGGGAATGTTGGTTATATTCATTATCTTGATTGTGGTGATGATTTCACAGGTATATAAATCAGTCCAAACTTATCCAATTGTACGCTTTTTATATGTGCAGCTTACGATAAATCAATTATACCGCAATAAAAGTGCTTCTTAAAAAGCTTATCAACTTGTACACTGTAAACGAGTCATTTATTATAAGTCAATTATTCTTCAGTGAAGCTGTTAAAAACCAGGAAATAAAGACCTGCTCAGCAGCTTGTGCCTTCTCGAAGTCCCATCCTTTCCTCCCATCAGGTGTGGTGTATTGCCATCACCTTGGAGATGTTAAAATTGGGTTTTTATAGAGATTAGCACCCTCAGTAATTTTCCAGTAAGATAGGTGTTTCCTGTGAGATGCACATATTTGCAGTCTTGCTGTTGGCTCCCTTCCGGGTAAACTCTCCCTTCACCTGTCCCAAAGACTCTAGATAGACTCAAGGTGTGGCTGCCATTGGCCACCATGGGCTCTGCCCTCTGCTGAGCCCCTACAAATGTTAATCACATTTTATTCACACAACAACACTGCAACATTACTCCCATTTTACAGACCATGAAATTCAGGACCAAAGAAGTGAACGAACACAGCTGAGGTTCACAGCCAGGACAAGGTAGAGTCAGGATTCCAACACTGATTCATGGAGAAGTGACTTTGGGGGACTTAACATATCCTATATTCTCCATCACACACCTGCCGTCTTCCATAGATGCATTATCTATGGTAAAGTGGTATTCTTGCTATAACAAGAGCGAGCCCTGGCTTCCCCCCAGATGTACCCCCCACTCAAAGCCCTCCAGTGTCAGAATCCTGGAGCCCCCTCAGTGTTCAATTTCAGGGGTGCCCTACTGCAATGGCCAGGTTCCTTTCCAAGTTGTCTTGGACTTGACCTTCATCGGTGAAGAGCTCAAGACCTGGCTGACTGAGGTTCCCTCTAGTGACATCCCTTGATGACTTGGGAGCAGGGTTTGCTCAGCAGTGAGTGACCCTGTTGCTTCCTAGGTGCATGAGGAACCGAGCTAAGAACCGAGGATTTGAGGGTGGTCCTTTGAGACCATCTCTGAGGACAGTTGATTGCTGAATAAACCAAGACCATATTCCAATCAAGATATCGCTGAGCTGTTCTCTCTCTGGTCTCTTGAGGACCACGTTGGGGAAACCAAGGCAGCCCACCTCAGTCATCTCTTAACAACCCAGAGAGTGGATTTGGGGTCCTGTCCTGGTACTTCTAATGAACTCCATTCCCATTTGTTCTCCACAGCCCAATAAGCAGGGAATGTGAGGACGCAGATCACCAGGCTCCCAGTCCTCCATGTGGAGGGGAGCTGGAGGAGGGGTGGGAAAGGGGAGGAACACAGTTTGCACCCTCATTTTACTGTGGGACACAGGTTGAAAATGAAGCTAAGTGCAGATCTTCAGACACAATTTTGTTCAGCTGCCGTTTTTACCTTGGCCGCACCTGTACACTTATTTCAACTCCTTGCCCTGCTTTCCTGCAGCCGAGAAAAAGGAGAGATATCATCCCATTCTGATTGGATTCTAGCATCAGCAAAAACTCTGGAGGGAGAGTATCTGGTGGGAGCTGGATGTTCCTGGAAGTTATGTAAACTAGAGCAGTTAAAAAAGAATAATAGGATTTCCTTGGTGGCGCAGTAGTTGAGAGTCCGCCTGCCGATGCAGGGGACACAGGTTCGTGCCCCGGTCTGGGAAGATCCCACATGCCACGGAGCAGCTGGGCCCGTGAGCCATGGCCGCTGAGCCTGCGCATCCGGAGCCTGTGCTCCGCAACGGGAGAGGCCACAGCGGTGAGAAGCCCGCGGACTGCAAAAAAAAAAAAAAAAAAAAGAATAATAATTCAGATTCATGGAGGTTTACATCACGCTGTACACCCATCCCAGCTACCTCCTATAACCTTCACATCCACAGTCACACTTTTGTGAGTATGACCTGCTCCACTGCCTCCTGGCTGTGTGACCCTGGGCAAGCCCCTCCCCTTCTCTGAGCCTCAGTTCTTCATCTGCAAAATGGAGATAATAACAGCACCTCCCTCCAAGTTGCAGTGAGGATTCAGTGAGATAATCCTCATAAAGTACCTGGCCCAGGGCTGGCCCAGCAGACACACTGGATCAGAGGCAGTGGGTGTCACCCCGAGTTGGGGGTTCTGCAGGGGTTTTTTAGACAGTGAAGCACTAAAACGGAGGGCTGTTATTCCCACACTATCATTTGCTCTGGGTGTCCTTTCCAGAATCCCACATGGGGTCCGTGCCTGTCCCTTTCTTGCTGCCCTGCCATTTTGTGCTTCCCTGTCCTGCTCTGATGTGGTGGGGAGGTGGGGCGGGGCACGTGTCTGGCCTGAACTCAGTCTACGGAGACTGATTCTCTTGTGAACATGAAGACTGACAATTCGCTGCGAGAATCATAGGTAACAGTTTTCTTTTCCTCTTAATGATGGGAGCCCAGACATGTCGGGGTCCCACATTGTGCCTCTACGAACAATTCAAGGTGCACACACCCTCCCCCATTCCCTCCTCATCAGCTAGAGGCTCATCATTGACAATTTGAAAAATGCAGCCAATCCTTTTAAGACACATTATATAGAAAGCAGTTCTCACTAAACAAGCTGTTACCTTTTCTTCTTTCTTTAAATGACAATATCTCTTGTTCATTCTTCTGTCTTGAGAAAGATCTACAAAGGAGGATGAATTTATGAAATTTGTGAACTCATGGAAGTTGTGACTTTTAAAATCATACTCATTTGGAACATGAAATACTGCCAAGTGCAAGTTTGTAAACTCAGGCAGTTTCACAGTACAGGTTGAATTGTTTTGCTGTAGATCTGTCTTTAAATACCTGCTCCTAACTGGCGCTCACGGCTTCTGTTTCGAGCTATAATGCTCAGGGTAGCGATGCAGGTCTGGCTGGGTCTGTCAGCCCTGCCTCAGCGCTGTCAGGAAGCCAGGAAAGGCCCCACCTGTACCCTCTCACCTGTCTAGGTGGACTCAGGAGGAGGCCAGTGGTGGGAGGAGGGGGCTCTGTTTTGGAAGCTCTTCCCTGAGCCCTTACCTCTTTTATGGCCAATACCATCAGTGAGGCTCCATGGTCCAGTACTGGTCCTGTCTATGGACCTCTGTTCATAGTTTTGGCTTGGGGTCTGTGATCTCCCTCCCTCTAATGGATTGGTTCAGCCTCATGAGTCTTTCTCACTGTAGAACCGGACACATGGCCTGACAGGTAGAACAGACCTGGATATCATACCATCCTCAGAGCTGGGAAAAACACCCCAGAGGTCCTCTACAGGACCAAGTGCACACTCTGGTTCATAGAACCCTGGGAGAACAGGGATTTCCTGTTATGACTATAGCCCCCTTAAGCCCACAGAAGTTGAGAGTGGGGTCCCCTGTGCTGGTGGATCAGTTCAAAGGGCTCAGGAGACAGGCCTCGTGGAAAACACTGTCAAGTCAGCTCCCCTGGCTCTCCACTTGTCAGTGGGAAGAGAAAACAATTCTGGAGGGACTTGAGTCCAGGACTGGATCTCCCATCACAGTACCATTGGGCCCTGGAAGAGCCAAATACCCCAGATGCTCCCAAGGGCTGTGGTCTCTGCTATGCTTCCTTGTGGGCTACAGGCAGAATGAATAAACAGTAGACAGGAGGATGCCTTACAATATACCAGGACTGGGGAGACAGGTAATTAACACACAAGTGAGTCACAGGAAGAACCACTCATCAACTGCTTCCAGTTAGCTCAACCAATCAGATGAACTCATTTGTTTGACCAGTCATGTGTTGAGCACTGCCATGAGCTCCTATTGAGAGACCGGTGGGCTATCATTGATGGTGCCTCAAGATTCTCACTGATCTTGAGCCTCTGGGGGTCTCCCTACCTCCCTCACCCCACATCCTACCCAACATGTAAAAGACATAATGGCCTTCCATTGGATGGGAGCCTTTCAAGGCATGCAGGGAGCGGGGCTCTGCCTGACATTTCACTGGTGTATTGATACACTTGCATCTCCAGGTCCCTAATAATGTCAAATGTTATGATCTTTCTGGGAGAAGTGATGAGTGGAATCGAGTGGAATTAAATATATTCCTGAAATGGAATGTGGATTCCTGAGTGTACAGCCATGATGGCAGCATCTCTGCTGACTTGCCCACTCAACAAAGAGAAAACAAGCAGTTGGGGGAGAAGATGCTTGTCAGGCTCTCCTGGGAATGCGCTTCCATGTGTCCATCTCACTCAGGGGCCCTGAGGACCTTCTGCTTTGTGCTTTTCTGTATTCATTCATTCAATATGTTTGCTTAGGTACTACCTTGTACTATGCAGTGTGAAAAACTAGATGCTCTCTGCCCTCACTGAACTTATATTCTAGGGGATAGCAGAGATAATTAGACATTCAGATGAATGAATGTACAAATTGAAACTCGGATGTATCATGTTAAGGGAATGAACAGGACAATACGTGAGACTGAACAGTGGGGTCTGAACTGCAGGAAAGACCTCCCTGAGGAACCATTTGAACTGATACCAGAAGGGTCAGAAGAAGCCAGTAAAGCACAAAATAAGGAGAAGAGCTTTCCTGGTGGCAGGAACTGCTTATGCAAATGTCCCGAGGCAGGAAGGAGCTTGGGGCATCCTGGTAACAAAAGGCCACCAGTGTGGTTAGAACAAGACTGGAAATTGAAAATGACCAGGTCAGGAGGGACCACGTGGGCTGTGCCATGGTCTAGTGGCTTATCCCAGGGCAGTAGGCGCCGTGGGAGAGCTTTAAGCTGGGTTGTAATGCCACCGGGCTCAAGTTATTATTATTTTTTTTACATCTCTATTGCAGTATAATTGCTTTGCAATGGTGTGTTGGTTTCTGCTTTATAACAAAGTGAATCAGTTATACATAAACATATGTTCCCATACCTCTTCCCTCTTGCGTCTCCCTCCCTCCCACCCTCGCCATCCCACCCCTCCAGGCGGTCACAAAGCACCGAGCTCATCTCCCTGTGCTATGCGGCTGCTTGCCACTAGCTATCTACCTTACGTTTGGTAGTGTATATATGTCCATGCCTCTCTCTCACTTTGTCACAGCTCACCCTTCCCCCTCCCCATATCCTCAAGTCCATTCTCTAGTAGGTCTGTGTCTTTATTCCTGTCTTACTCCAAGGTTCTTCACGACATTTTTTTTTCTTAAATTCCATATATATATGTTAGCATACGGTATTTGTCTTTCTCTTTCTGACTTACTTCACTCTGTATGACAGACTCTAGGTCTATCCACCTCATTACAAATAGCTCAATTTCATTTCTTTTTATGGCTGAGTAATATTCCATTGTATATATGTGCCACATCTTCTTTATCCATTCATCTGATGATGGACACTTAGGTTGCTTCCATCTCCTGGCTATTGTAAATAGAGCTGCAATGAACATTTTGGTACATGACTCTTTTTGAATTATGGTTTTCTCAGGGTATATGCCCAGTAGTGGGATTGCTGGGTCATATGGTAGTTCTATTTGTAGTTTTTTAAGGAACCTCCGTACTGTTCTCCATAGTGGCTGTACAAATTCACATTCCCACGAGCAGTGCAAGAGTGTTCCCTTTTAAAGTTCTTTTGTCTGCACCATGGAGAGTGGACTGAGAAGGGGTTAGGAAGGGAGAGGAGCATTCCAGGAAGAGGGAGCAGCTTGCAGGCAGGTCAGGCCTGAAGCAGCAGGACGTGTTCCAGGAACGGCCGGGAACCGGTGGGAGCATGGAGGGAGGGGAGGTGCTTGAGGTGAGGGTGGGGTTGGGTGGGGCCAGATTTCTGTCTCAGACAGGCAAGAGGCAAGACACTCGGGGTGATTGGGATGCTAGGGTGAGGATTAAGTGACTTTAGGGGGTGAAAATACGGGGAAGATCCGTTTGAACACTCAGTCACTCATTCATCCACTTATTAACGCATGTACATGGAATTGGGAGTTGAGCTAGTTTCTTGGCCACGTTCAGGGCAGTGGTGCCCCAGGAGTTGATGGAGAGGGAGTAAAAGGCAGAGATGACAGAAATGGACCTGGGGGAAATTGTCTGTCTGTCTTGGCCTCAGTTCTCCAAGATTCTTGCTTGGCAGGTTCATGGAGGACAAGAGGTGAACCTACTCAGAGTAGAACCTGGGCAGTAAGTGGCCATCAGATCCCTGGTGACCCAGAAGAGGAAGCGAGACAAAGGGATCCAAAAGTGGTGAGGTTTGTCCTCAGTGCTTGGCTCAGGGACCAAGGGCCCAGGCATTCAGAGGATGGGGACCTGAGGCAAAGGTGCAGAGTATAGGGCCTCATACTAGGGAGTGAGCTCATGCCCAAGCTGGCACCACTATGTGCGCCTCCACCTGCTCGAGGGCCTAAGGCAGCTAGGGTGCTCTCTCCCCTGCGCTGGAGGCTCAGAGCCTCCAGGTCAAATATCTGAATGGCATCTGTCATGCAGGGTTCATGGGCAGGGAACTGGGATTCGCTCTGCCAGGGCAATCCTGGAAGTCTACCCTAAGGAAACAGCATCGGAGTATAATCAGGGGTTAAGCAGGAAGTTTTAAGAGGTGGGAGAAGAGTCTGGATAAAAGTTAATGCCAAAAGCAGAAAAAGGTGGGGAGGAAAGAGCATTGCAGGCCTGAGACATTGCACCATTTTTGTTTCTGTTGTTGGGGGAGACAAAAGGCGTCAAATGTCCTGCTTAGGACTGGGGTCTTCAGTTCTTCCACTTTACAAAGAACATTTATATTTATTACATTCAGCCTTTTGGGTTTCAAGGAACAGCAGCCAACTCTGGCGAACCTAAGCAAAAGTAAGGGTCTGTTGAAGGACTATTGGGTATCTAGGGCTGAGACGCATGCCAGGAAAGGGCTGGCATAGAAGCAAACCCAGAAAGTGCTTTCTTCATCCATCTCACTGTGTCTGTCTAAGGGAAGCTTTTTTTCCCTTGATTTCTCCCTGCAGATAAGTGCTCTCTCTACCTCAGCCACCTGCAGGACGTGGTTGCCATTAGCTCTCAAGAATACAAAAGACAAGAGGGGACTTACCTTTTTCACTTCTAGCCCCCAAATCCCAGGAGGATTCTGCTGGCCCATCTTAGATGAGAACCTATGTCCAGGGAGTGGGTCCCTACTCATTCATGTAGCACATACTAAAATGAAGAAGTGGATGGATTGGAGAGAGGAAAAAAAAAGTTCCAGAAGTTGGCTGGGAAGTTAAGCTTTGCTGGTGCTTCATTTACTCTTCCACAGACTTGTTTCAAGGAGGATCAGAGAGGTTAGGTAACTTTCCTGAGATCAGACAGCCAAGAAGTAGTCAAATCAGGACTAAACCTCTGCTTTAGTAGGCAAGAATAAGGCATCTATCACCTGTATCATCTATTTGCCTTGACTGTTTTGATGATGCTGGACTTGGAGCAGGATTTAGTCTCTAGAGGAATCTTCCCAACTCGGTAGTCCCCAAAATTCCAAGAAAGGATATGGACATGTCAGAGTAAGCTCTTCCTTCTGGTTGCTGGGGCTCCTGCTGCTTTCTCAGTGACCTGGTCACATGGAGCTAGGAAGAACAGGGTTGCTGAGCCCCAAGGAGCAGGGTGTGTGTCTTCCACAGCCAAATCCCAGGCCAGCTCTTCAGGGAAGGGAAGCAGTGGACAGATTTGTATACTGTCTGCACGTGTGAGCTGTGTGATCTCAGGCGAGTGACCCAGCTCCTCTGTCTGTTCCTTCATTCATGAAATTGAGCTTAATCATGCATAACATATGAACACCATCTACTATACCACCTGGCACTCAACTCAATATATGTGGTTCTCTTCCCTCATGACTAGACCCCTTGGGGCATCAATTCTGATCTCTGCCCCTCTCTGAGAATAGACTATTAAAGCCCCCACACTTGATTCACAAAGGGTTGACCTGGATCCATGCTAGAGAAGAACTAACTAGAGAGTGGCAAAGGCCTCCATAGCAACAAACGTTTAACAGGTTGCCCTGGGAACCCTGACTGATGCTCTTGGGGAGGAAGGCCGTAGCCAGAGACAAACGGAGGTAAGAGGTGCACCCCCATCATATGAGCCAGAGGTCCCAAACAGCAACATTATTTTGAGTTGGACAGTGGTGAAGCAGGGAGAGGTCAGGGGAAGGACTGAGATGGGAAGGACTTTAAGACCAGCCCTCATTTGCTGAAATAGACAGATCCCAGTTCAGCACCATGGACAGAATGTGCCTTCCTGGAGAAGGTTCTTGGGGAACCAGCTTGAGGGAGATCAGTGTGGTGGGGAGAGGGGGGACCTGGTAACTTTCAGGTGATGGCACCAAAGTAAACCCCCACCTCTGGGTCACAAAGAATTCACCTGGCCCAACCCACTGCATTAAAGCAGCACTTTATCAAGACCACTACACAATTACAACCATGTAGAAAAAGTCATTAGGCTGCTGTGGGGAAAGAAGTGGGGAGGGGTCAGGAGCCCAGGGGTCTAGTTCCTCTCTGAGACCACAGGACTACCTCGTCACCTTGAGCAAGTCACTCCCTCTAGTATCAGTTTCCTCACCTTTAAAATAAGACTGCTACACCAGACGATCCCTAAAGGCTTTTCCAATCAGGACACTCTATGTCCTGAGGATATTATAACTCATATGGAAATATGCTTTTGCATTTCTAGCTTTCTGGCCTTGCAGACATGTCCCTGGTTATGCCCATCAGGACTGCAGGGACGGTGCCCTCACCCCAGCCATCCATACCACTTTGTCCCCTGTTGCTCTGTCTCCCAATCTCCTGGGCCTGGGAGGCTGGGAAGGTCCAACCTGAAGACATGGAGCTGGCCAGTTTTAATGAGTCAGAGCCTCAGCTTCAGATAGCTGGGTTTGAATCTGGGCTCCACTCACCCACCCTGGGTTTTGGGGGATATTGTTTCGCCTGCTGTGCCTCATTTAATATTGATGTCCACCCCAGTGAGTGCCCAGGGTGTCTGCACATGGTCAGTGCCCCTTCACCCCCTCTCCCATCTCATTAACATCTTACCCACTGTTTATCCACATGACACTCATTTGCTCATGGTGGGACGCTGATCTATTAGAATGGAATTTCCCTTCAACTTCTTATTATAATAATTATTAGAATCACCAGTAATACATGAATTCATAACTATTCTCTACACTAACATAATCGCTGTTGGGTAGATGCAAAGAATTCCTGCTCTTATTAACGTAATTAAAAAGTTGTTACCTGCACTCCCTCGTGTGTATGGCCTGGGTCTCTGGGCCTGTCCCCATCTCTCTCTACCTAGGCAAATTTATCTGTTTTATCTGCTAGAAGAAGTTGTTTGTCTTCCTGTCTTCATGGTCAGCAGGATGGACATTGTAGCCTCCCCCTGAAGACACATCACTTTGTAGATTTGCAGTAATTTCTCCTGCTTTGCCACTGCCATTGCTGGCCACCGAGTATTGAGAACTTACCCTGGACTAAATGTGGTGCTAAGTGCCTTGCTATGAGAGAAGTGATATTTTCATTCCCAACTTACAGATGTGAAAACTGAGGATTAAAACTGAGGAAGTTTCCCCTACTCACTCAACCAGTGAGAGATGGAGCCAGCCTTTGGTCCCAGGTGTCTCTATATCCAGAGCCCACACTTTTGACATTTTGCACCAGAGAAAGAAGCCTGTCCTCTCCTCTCCCTCTTCCCCTCATCCTCCTCTCCTTTCTCTCTTTCCCTCCCACCTTGATCTTTGCTCACAGCCCAAAACTGCCAAGGCCCTTAGACTAGAAAGCTGAATATGAAATTCCATCTCACAGGTAGAAACAGTGAGGGGACCTGGCCTCAGAGACCCACTGAGAGTATTGCTCACCCTGAGATCCCTTCTTAATTTAGAACTACCAGACTAGAGGGGAGTGATACACTTGTTTCTCCTTTACTCTATGTAGCAGCTCATATGTGCACCTAGCTCTACCCTCAGTCCACCTCGCTGCAGGTGTGTGAGTGATGGTAAGTGATGTTCCAGGGTTTACTTCCATACAGTTGTACCAAGGAGCTTCTTCGGGACCTCATTTCATCCTCACAGCACCCTAGGAGGTAGAGCATTGTGCCCACTTGAAAGATGTGAAAACTGAGACCAAGAGTGTCATAGATTTTTGGAGCTGGAAGAACCCAGCTTCCCTAGGCCAATGTCTCTAACTCCACAAACCAGCCCAGGATGTTTCGTGGATCTCAGCATGGTTCCCACCCCACCTGCTCTCCAGAGAAATCAGGGGGTGGAGTTGTCCAGATTCAGATACAGATTCCAAACTCCACCAGCAACATGCAGTAGAAACTTAGGTCACTCTTATCCCTTCTAAGCCTTTTTTCTCATTGCAAAACGATTGTTTGTGGGATAAGGATGCTGCATTTGAGTGCCCCAGACATGAGGGATATGCTCAGAGTATCCCTTCCTCCCCAGGGAATAACAGGCTGAAAAACACTTTTCAGCCAACGTCGGCTTAGAGGCGGCCACTTTGATTCCACGACAACAATTTTAATTGCTCCTCCTGCAAACCTCCATGGATCCATTCCAGCCAAATCAACTGACTTGTTTAAATGATCATTCCTCAATGCCATTCCCGTTGGCTGCAAATAGATGGTCCTTCTGTGTGCTTCTGGATAAGCCCCAAAGTCCAGCTGAGATAAATCCATCCCTCCAAAGTGACATCTGCTGGGAGGTGGCCTTGAATTAAGTCAGATTATAATGGCATTTCACTGGATTCCTCTAACTTTTACTTAACTGGAGTTGGAACCTCCCATTGAGAGGCTCAATGCTCAGAAGAATGTTCCTGGCAGGAGAACGCCTTGGGCTATCCAGAGCAGGTTGTGTTGTGGGGGGAAGATGGAGGGTTAGGGAACAGAGTAAAAGGTCTCTGCGTTGGGCAAGGCGTGCAACAGTAGACCTTCTGCTGTTGGTGAAGGTCAGCTTTGAGAGGACCAGATGCGTTGGTGTAACTTGCCTTCTGGGTCTGGCCAGGGTGCTTAGATTACTTTGAGACTCACTTTTCACATATCCGTTCAATCATTCACTTCCTCACTCTCTTGACAAACATTTAATAACCATCTATTTTCCAGGGCCTTGTGCTCAATGATGGGGATACAGAGATGATAAGAGCCCGTTTTTAACCAAGATGCTCAGTCTGGCCCAGGACACAGAAATGCCTAGTGGGCATCAGAGAGCAAGAAGAGGTCTCCTTGGAGGTCAAGTGGGGCAGGCGTCTATCTCAGAGTGGGTGCCCCCAAGACAGACCCCAAGAAAAGGACATGGGTTCTGCTCATTTATTTGGGAGGCAATTCCAGGGAGCACAGTCAGGGATTATAAAGAATGATGCAGGAAAGGGAGCAAAGCCAACAAAGGGAGCACCCATGAGTGGGTACCTCTGTGCACCACTGGGCTCAGTCCCACCGGGGACTTCTGGGGAACGGCATGGAGACACCTCAGAACTGTCCTCCTGGTGGCTGGGGAGGCTGCTTTTTAATCCCCTGACCCTCAGCCCCCACAGTGTGAGAGCCGCTCCTGGGATGTGTTAAGTCCCCTGCACTTAGACGCTGCATCACTGATGAACAAGCTTCCCAGGTGCTGGAGAAGCGCACTTCTGAGAAGAAGAGAGCAGTGGATGTTTTAGGAGGGGGGCTGACTGCAAGCCAGGAGCTGACGATGCCACAGAACAGCCCAGGATGGGCCAAGGGGACCGGGCTGAGCTAGCAGCAGCATCGGCTGCAATGTTTTCAAAAAGGTGATGTCTGAGCTGGGTCTGGAAGAATCAGTGGGCATTAGCCAGCTGAAGTGGGCATGGACAATGGTTTATCCAGGCAGTTGGAACAGGAAAGACAAAAATGGAAAAAGAGAACTGAGATAATCCCTTTAGATAATAGCTGCTGATAAGGCGAGAAGGCAGTGGCTCAAGGGACTTGGGATTATGAAGAGAAGAGTTTACTTTCAGGCCAAGGATGGGAGAGGTTTGAGTAGCTTGTACACAGGGAATTTAAGTGGTGGGTTGGGGAAGGCCAGGAAATGGGAAGAGAGGAGATGGCCAAGAGTTTCCGCAGCGATGGAAGGAGGCGGGATCCGGTGGAAGGTACAGGGTCTGGTCTTACATCAGCAGAGGGCCCCTGAGATGAGTGAGGATAAGTCACTGAGGAAAGGGGGAAGGGGTGTCCCATGGCCTCTTTCTCCAATACTGAAGGGGCTATAGGGAACTGAGCCAGTGACAGGGCTGGGGCTGGAAGCAGATTTTGAGAAAGGTAGGGCCCTGGAATTATCCTAGAGGGAGAGGGAGCAGGTCACGGAAGGTCAAAGGAGGGATGGGTGATGCTGGTGATAGCTGAGGTTGGCACCTGTGCCTCGGCGGAGGTGCCAGTCCCCCCGACACACAGATTTTTCAGCAGCTGCTCCATGTTCAGCACAGATGAGTGAAAAACAGACAGGTACATCAGTTCCTGGCCAGTTTGGTGGGGCAAGAGTGGGACAAGAACACAAGCCCAGTGCAGACACAGTAGCCCTGGGGCAGGACTGCCCTGCATGAAAATAACAAAGCCCAGGGCCTGGAACATTGTAAATGCTCAATAAACACTGGCGGTGTCATGATGGCTCTTAACCACGCTGCTCTGTGCTTGTCTATTTCTCTGCCTCATGCATTAGTCTGTGAGCCCCTTAAGAGCTGGGGCTCGTGCCTCTGCACTGGGCTGAGTTACTCTGGTCACTTGTCAGTGCAGACCTGGCCTCCAGGGCCTTCATGACCACACTGCTGTGTGGGCAGCGGGTTCCCAGGAACAGATGTTTCTCCTCTGCTCACACGTGGCCATTCTGCACCTGGACTCAATAATTCCTGCTGCCCGCACAGGGTCCCCCTGCCCACACGCTCTGCAGGAGTCCCTGTGCTCTGCAGGCTCCACACTTGCATGTGCCCTCCTCTCTCTACTGAGGGATCTTGTTTTTCAAAAATCCCTTGGACATCCTAGAACCACGAAAAGCAGTTCATCTCAATATTCATGATGTCCTGACACGTAACTCTGTGCATATCCCCTCTCTCTCTGTCCCTGTCCCTCTCCCTCTGTCTCTCTCTGTCTTTCTCTCTCTCTTTATCTCTCTCCTTCTCCTCCCCCACCAACAATATGTTAGCACAATCTGTCCCCTTACAGAGGGACCATCAAGCCACATCAGGCAATATCTCAACACATGTAACCAATTGCCTGGCCTGGGTACATAAACAAGGACCATCAAAAAAGCTGCATGTGACCGAGCCCTGCCTGGTTCTACATGTGTCCAAAAGCTCTGCGTTCACTCTGCTGAAAACAAGGTCTCTTAACGACGGGCATTTTGTCTTTGCAGGACATGGCAGCAGGAGGGGGACATGCAAGCAGGGCTGCAGGAGGCTGGGCTGCGTCCTGGCCGGGCCACTGATGGCTGTGGACTTGAGGTGTGCACCTCACCCGGCAGATCCTTGGTGTCCTCGTCAGCAGAGGGGACAGTGATAGCACCTTCCTTGCGTGGAGGGTTCAGAGAAAGATACGAATTATCAACACAAGAAATGACGGTTCTGTGATGGAGGCGACGGCATCTTCTTGTTCATCCTCAGGGCAGCCTAGGAGGCAGGTGTCCCGAACTCATTTGGCAAATGGGACCTGGGGGGTCAGTGAGATTAGCTGAGGGGCCCGGGCACACTTCTTAGTGACAGGAGGTGCTGGGACTCCAATGTGCTGTGTTTACTTCCAAAGCTCAACCGAAAGCCTGGGTGTGTCAATGGAGGGGACACCTGGTTCCTGGAACCAGTCAGCTGCCAGGGGCTCCTGGGCCACTGAGAAGTGAGACTGGCTGCTCCTCTCTGCCCGAGCCCAGGGGGAGGCTGCAGACCCTGGCAGAGGGCAGTTCTCCATCCCCCATCTAAGGGGCACAGTCAGGGGCTCACAGCAACAGGGGGCTGGGCTACAGGTCCTGGAGCTGCTTCCACCTCCAGGGGGCCTGGACACCTGCTGCCCCGGTCCAGAGCCACCATGCACTCCTGGATGACTGACCTCCTGCATACCACGTGGTGTGTTCGCTTCCAAAGGTGAGCCTTCCAGGCCTGCGAGTCCCTGAGCTTATTGGTCCTGGGTCTGTTTCAAGTTTCAGGGGTGGCCGTGCCTCTGCTCTACCACCTGCTTCTGATCAGACCCTGACGCTTGGGCCTGAGCCCTGGAGTCTGACCCAGCCACCATGGCTTCCTGACCTCCCTGTCACTTGCTGAATGCTCCCCTGTGAAAGCTCATTCCACGGGGGGTCTGGAGCCAGGATTAATTAGCCGTGTGAGTGGTCACCTCTGGATACCAAGGTCCTTGGGAAAAATCTTCGTCTGGTCTCTCCTTGAACCCTCTCATGGGACAGAGCCCAGTGCAGGGCATACGTGTTCATAAGACTTTGTGGAATGAATGGAATATTTGAGGGGGTCAGAGGTCATGTCCTGGGCAGCAGTATGGGGAAGAAAGAAAGAGAGACAAGAGAGGAGAACTGGTTTCCAAGCCCAGCTCTGCTCCTGGCTCAAAACATGGCCTTGGGCAAGTCCCTTCCCCTCTCTGGCCTCAGTTTCCCCATGTGGACCATGGGGTTGGAGAAGATGGTCACTGATGTTGATGGGTCCAAGAGTCTGCTGAGGTCTGACTCCAGTCACACAGACAGGAGGTGACATCATGTATGGTTAAAACTATGAGCTCTGGGATCCAACAGCCCTGGATTCCTGTCCACCTGGGTGCATAACTTTGAAGACGTTTCTCTGAGCCTCAGTTTCCTTATCTATAAATTGGAGTCAGTTATAGGAGAACATCCTCATAGGGTGATGGTGAGGACCAGCAAGTAGATGTGTTCAAATCTCTTCATGGCTGTGTTTCCCTCGGGGCTTGGTCAAGGGTGGCTCTTGCATGGCGATGATGATGGTGATGATGGTGGCGATGATGATGGTGATGATGGTGATGGTGATGTTGTTGATGATGCGGGTGGTCAGTGGGAAGTAATGGGTCCCTGATTCATGGTTCAGTTCTGCCCCAATTCTAAGCCCTGAGCAACCCTAGGTGACAGGTGGGAGAGGATCCACTAGAGCCCCAGGAAGGAAGGGACATAAGCATCACAGACCTTCAGGCCCAACCTAGGAATTAGTCAGCAGATATTTATGCACCCAATACTGCACCAGGTGCTGGAGATTCACCAGTGGGTAAGAAAGTCCCTTGTGGAGCTTACATTCCACCGAGAGCAACAGCAAGTGAACAGGTAAACAAGAAGTGCTGTGGAGAAGATAAAAGTGGTCTGTGTAGTGGAGGAAGGGTGGGGTCTACTTTGCCTTAGAGAGGTAGTCAGGGAAGGCCTCTCAGAGGAGGTGGCGTTTGAGTTGACCCAAGGGAAGAGTTTTCTAAGCAAAAGGCCCTGAGACAGGAATCACTTAGATTTTTAAAACTTTCCAAGCTTTTGCCGTCTCCTCCAACACTGGCCTGCCCTCTGCTACCCCCTGTGACTCACCTCTACCTTTGCAGAGGGGACACAACTCATCATTGAATCACCTAACAATTTTTACTGAGCATCTACCTTGTGCCAAACACTGTGCTAATCACTCAGAATAGGACAGATGTGGTCCCTGCACACATGGAGCCGACATGCTATTAAAAGAGAAAGAGGCAGTTATGAGTAATAACAGCTAATGATTTTATTACAGCAGATTCACACACTGACAAAGTGCCAGGCACTGTACATGGCCTGAGTGATCTAAGGAGATGCTTGGTCCTCGCCCTTTGGACATCAGTGTAGAGGCAGAGACAGATAATGAAGACCATGAATGTAATAACAACAGCCAGTCTTACGATATGCCAGGTGCCATTCTCAGGGTGTCACAGACATCACCTCCCTGATCTTCACACCAACTTCCTGAGATAGATTCATTCTTAGGTGAGGAAATCAGGGCACAGAGAAAGGACGTACCTTGCCCAAGGCAACAGCCAGTACGGGGTGAGACCAACCTTCCACCTTCACAGATTCAGAAGCCTGCAGTCATGACTCCCCAAGCTGCTCCCTTGCCCTAAAGACCCTGGAAACCTCTGCCCCCCAGTTTGACTGGTTACCAAATTCCCCACTTGATGTAGAAACAGAGGGGACAGGACCACAGGGATTATCTTTTCAACTCCTTCATTTTATAGCTGGGGAAACAGGCTCAGAGAGGCAGAAGGGCTGGTCCAGGATCACCTCTCTAAGCAAAGGGAGGGGAATGAGACAAAACAAGACAGCATGAATGAACTCAGAGTAAACAGTTCAGTATCATCCTCAGAACAAGCCTGTGAGAGAAGGTGAATTATTACCCACATGTCACAGGTGGGGAAACAGAGGCTCAGGAAGGTGAAGCTTCTTGTCTCAGGATCACACAGTAAGTAGCTAAGCCAGGGTGTGTGCCTCCCAAGCCTGTGCTCTTTCTCATGCTCCATTTGCCTCTGTTATTGTCACAGGGGGGCTCATGACTCTGCCTGGTTGGTTCCATGTGATGGTCAGCCCTGTGTGCACGCTGAGCGTGTGTATTCTCCAGGTGAGCTGGGTCAGTGGTCAGACCTGTCTGCACGTTGACCCTGTGTGTTCTCAGGGTTAGTGGTCAGGCCTGACTGAACACTGAGCGTGTGTGTTTCCAGGTGAGCTGGGTCCGTGGTCAGGCCTGTGTGCACGCTGAGCGTGTGTGTTTCCAGGTGAGCTGGCCTAGTGGGGTGGCAGGGCCAGCACGCCCCTCAACATGACTCATTAACTAATTATCCTGCTGCAGAATATCGGGCTCACGGGCTGTGACCTGGGCGGCAGGTTGCTCCCTGGCCCTGGAGACTGAGCCCAGGCCCCTGATGTCTCATGTTCTATAGCTGGAACTGGGGGTGGGAGGGACCCGGAGGTGTCAGCAGGACAGGATCTGCTGGGAACTGGGACCTGGGTCTTTTCCTGCTGGCAGGGCCAGGGAGAGACCCCATGCACCCTCAAGTCAGCCCTTCTCTCCTTTCGCCCTTCCCCTGCTCATCACCCTCTGCCTGGATCCCTCGGACCCAGGAAAGGACACCGTGGCTGTCTCCTCAGTTCTGTGTCCCAGTGCCTACAGCATCTGGCCCAGAGCCCACAGTGAATGAATGAATCATTGAATGAACATCTTTTCCAGGGCCCTGATATCTGAGCTTTCTGCCTGCACCTGGACTTGCGGGCATCTGGGCCTCACAGCAGAACTCCTGAGTTGCCTGGTGCAGGTGCCGACACAAAGTGAGAAGGCTGCCCTCCAAGGGGCCCGGACTGACCCTAACTGCCAGCCTGGCCACTGCCTGGGTCCCGCCCGCAACACGGACTGGTGGCCCTACTTACTTCCCCAGGGCCCTGCCCACCTGGGCGCGAGCTCTGGGAAGAGGGCTGCTGCTGTCTCCCAAATATCTCTGTCCTTGCCTCCATTCCTTTGGGACTGGGATCCTGCCTGCTGCTGCCAGAGCTCCCAGGCGTGGCTGACTCGCCCACCCACCCTCCACTCCTCCCTTTACTCATTCCCCAAACATCACCAAAGAGCCAGACCCTGCTTCTTTCTCTCCTTCCAATCCAAACTGGCTGTGTCACTTAAGAATAATTCACAGCCACATAGCTCTCTGAGGAGAGATGGGCCCTAAGGAGGTGTGTGTGTTACAGAGCAAAACAGACAGGGAAGTTGCGGCTATAGCAACCATCAGCAGATGGGAGCCAAGAGGTCATCCCCTCACACAGGTGGGACGAGACCCACGAAATGTCAGAGCCGGCAGGGGTCCAGGCCACCATCCCTGTCCTTCCTGGTTCTGAGCTCTGGAGTCTAAAGTGCCCAGAGGTGGGGTGAGCACCCCAAGGTCACAGGCCAGGCAGTGCCAAGCTTCAGACCAGAACCCAGGGCTCCAGACTCCCGTCCTGGGTACTTCCACTGCCCCTGCTGCCCCGCGCGCTCTGCTCTCCGGCTTCTCCGGACCCGCCCACCGTGGCATCTTCAGCACCAACTCTGCACCTCCTGGAGCTCATCTGCATCTGATTAAATAACCACCAGGGCTGGGGGGCAAGTGACACCACGGTCCCCAAGAGGAGACCTGAGATGAGGAGTGACAGCCCCACAATCCCATCAGTGCTCAACCTCCACACGAGGGAAATTCAAGTTCACAGAGGTCTCTTTTTACGCTTCAAGAACGTTTTCTACGAGAACCAACTGGCATTTTCTATACTTAATGCATGATAACTGGTTGTATAAACCTAAACTGTCCCTGTAAATCTACATTAAATGCCCAGGTTTCAAAGTATTTAGGACACTTAATTAATGAAGTATTAGCACAAAACCACTACTAATCTGTTCACTTCATGTCCTCCCCGGCCCCAGCCCACCCTCCAGACAACAGCCGCATGATCTTTCTAAAATGCACATCCTACCAAATCTCTCCAGGGCTTCCTGTCCCCCGGGGCTCCCACTGCACTCGGGGTCAAGGTCAAGTCCCTTCTCGCAGCCCCTGAGGCCCCTTGGGACCCAGCCCCCACTGCCCCCTTCATCGTCTCAATCCTTCGTCAACACCCACGGCCTGCCTCTGGCCACACAGACCCACTTGCCACCCTGCTAACTTGTGTCTCTCCCCTACTCTCTCCCAGGCCTTTGCACGAGCCAGTCCCTCTGCCCTGAGAGCCCCCCTTCACTGATCACCTCCCCGGGGGCCTCCAGGTCTCTGCAGCGATGGCCCTTAAGGGAGGCCTGCCCTGCCTGCCCTGAGCTCCCACAGCCCCACGTGCCGGTCCTCATGCAACTGACCACCCAGAACGGAACCACCCAATTGTCCATCTGCCTCCCCCATCTGACTGGGAGCAACCTGAGGGCAGAGGCACAGCTCAAAATCACTCTGCAGCCCCAGCTCCTGGCTTCAGGCCTGGCCCAGTCCGGGGCTTCGTTGCACGTTGACTGAGGGGTAAAGAATGTCAGGCTCGCAGCGTGTCCCACGGTTAGACTGTATGTCTGACCTTATTCATCACTCACCAATATACCCTCATCTGCTCAAGCTGTGGCCGGCAGAGGCAGGGATCCCTTGTAACCAGAGAAGGTGTTCCCAGATCACCTCTGAGGAGTGGTTTTGATTGGCCTAAACCAGCTATGGTGATCTCATCTCCTTGGCCAATAATTGGTCTAGGAGTTGCTATCTTCCACCCAATGAAATAGAAACAAATCCCTCTTAGATGAGGCTTCTAGGAAAGATTTCTTTTTCTAAATAAAAGAGACCGTCTCAGTTGATACAATTCTCTTGCTCTTTGCCTGAAACCTTCCTCCTGCCTCCTATCCAGACATGATGTCTGGCTGGAGCTATAGCAGTCATTTCATGACCATGAGGCTACCAACTGAAGGACAAGAAGCCACATATACTAAAGATGGCAGAGCAGAAAGAACCTGAGTCCTGTGTGGCATCATGAACAGCTGAACCAGGGCCAGTGGTCACCTGCATCTGAACCTCTTTTCCAGTGAGAAAAACAAGCTGCTGTTTTTTCAAGCTGCTATTTGACGAAGTCTCTGTTACTTATAGTTAAACACAGTTATAACTGATACAAACAGACCTGGACTCAAGTTCCTTCTCTGACACTGACTATCTGGGTGACCTTGGGTAAGACAGTTAACCTATCCATCCTGTCCAAGTTTCTCAAAATGCAATTTATTCATCGGTTAAAATGAAGTTCATGGTCCCTACCCCATAGGTGTGTTTCATGAGGGGAGGGACTGAGGCTGCTTTGTTCAGTGCAGGGCCTGTGACAATACGAAAAATTGCTAAATGTATCAAGGGCTCACCATGTGCAGACATGGATCTAAACAGTTTGCATGAATCATCTCCCTCAATTCTTATCACATTCCTGTAAGATTAGTACTAATATTAACATCACTTTTTTGGGGGGGGGGGGCAAATGAGAAAACTGAGGCACAGAGAGGCTGAGTCACTTGCCCTGGGACACACAGCTTGCAAATGGCAGAGATGAGATGTGAGCCCAGGCAGTCAGATCCCAGAGCTCACACTCTTAACCATTGTGCTATGCTGACCTGGCATATAGCAGGTGCTCAATAAATGCCTACTGACCAGATGAATGAATACATTGAGACAGGTGCTGGAGGACACATGGGCTTCTGATTCAGTTCCTTCCACCACTGCCTCGGCTTGTGAGGGGCTCCTGAGGAGACCCTGGACCTGGTGGGCAGTGGGTAGAGCCCCTGAGCCCACTCTCCACCCCACACACAACCCGTACCCACACTCACACTCATCCCCACCCTGACCAACACACCCCCAAGGCTGAGTCTCCCCCGGGCTCACAGGCCCTTAGGTGTGTCACTGGCGCATCTCAGTCCTCAGACACCTCCTCAATTCCTTCTGTGATTGAAACAACACATTTGCTCCCATGTTAACTTTTATTTCTTATTGATTTTCTCTACCCTGTCTCATCCATGTCCATTTCTATCTCCTTAAAGTAGAAGAAGCCATTCAGTGGGAGAAGCAAGAGAGTGTTCAAACAAGGACCTCTATTAATGGGGCCATCGCCCTTTTTGGGGGCAGAAGGGGCCCACCCATCACTCTGGCCACACTTGCTGGGCTGGGAGAGCCTGGGGAGACGGCTGCCATCCAGTCTCCCATTGAGGGGGCGGGGTGAGCTTGGCTTCTGGCGAACCACCCGGTGAAGTCCCGGGTCTGGGATGGGAGTGTCACCTGGGGTGACAGAGGAGAAGGCCCTGACGGTGGCTGCAGGGGCATATCTGAGTGGAGGTCGGGGGAAGGTTGGGGTGGGAGTCTCAGCAGGGGTCAGACCAGGTGGGTAGTTACAGGGAAGGAAACAGAGGTGAAGCCAGAGGCTGAGCCCCAATGGAGGCAGAGACTCTGAGCTGCGTTCACAGGGCCTGGCCCTGGGCCTTGTTGACCCTCCCGCACCCCTCCCCCCCGCCGAGGAATGTATCCCAGCTCCTCTGAGTCGCTGTCCACAACAGTCCTCCTGAGGTGGGACTCTTGGGTGGTCGACCTCTGTGCACCCCCAGAGGGAGGTCCTGGGGGAGAGAGCTCTGTGCTGGAGCATGGGGGCCTGGGCCCACCTCTGGGCCCCCATCTCACCTCCCTGAACTGCATTTCCTCCTCTGCAAGGGGAAAATAATAGTATACCTGCCTTTGGGGGTGTTGGAGGAGGGCAGGTCATGAGGTCTTGTCATGAAGTACTTCATAGCACAACACCTGATACAACAAGGGCTCAGTGGGGGAACTGTGATGATGATGATGATGATATGATTATGGTATTGGTGATGGTGATGGTGATGGTGGTACTCCTGATGGTGGTGGCAGTAATGATGACGATGATGGTGGTAATTACGTTGGTGATGATGGTAATGGTGCAGATGATAATGACGGTGATGAAGACAGTGATGATTATGATGATAACAGGGACAATACAAGTGATAATGGTGATAATATGATGCTGGTGGTGGTAATGGAGGGGAAGGACGCAGCAGAAAACCATGAGTGACAGCTGCCCCTCCAACCCTAATTATCCATCCCCATAATGCATGACTCCCGAATCTGGAGCCCTGATCCCAGCTGCAATTCTCCACGCTTTTGTGTTGTGTCAGAGACATGACCCTCATGGACAATCATTTTCACAACTGCAGGGACAAGGTCTGTTTCACTCACAGCTCTATCCCCAGCACCCGGCTCAGTGCCTGGCACAGGACAGGTGCACACTAAGCGTCTGCCCAGTGGCTGGAGGGGAAGGCAGAGAAGCAGGAAGCCGCCCCTCCCGGTCTCCCTCCCTGCAGATCCACACGCTGCTCTTCCACTGCCTCTACTTGGCATCCATATTCCTGGGTCTCAGAGGACACCAAGAGGGCTTGGAAACCAGGACTCAGGAATCTCCTTCTCGGGGTTCGTTCTTCCAGCTCCTTGCCTGCCTTCGTTCATGGCAGCTCATGTTCCAAGACCGTCAGCCACCTCATGGTGATATTGACAATTACCAGTGAAGAGGCACTATTTTCTCTGCTTCCCACAGTGCAAAGTAATGGGAAGGAAGTCAAAGGGCTTTGATGAACTTCAAGGCCCGTGGGGCTCCCTCCAAGGATTTCCAGTGAGCGCTTTCACTGGGTGTCCTCCTAGAGCCCTCAGAGACAGCAGACTCCACCACCTCCCATCTTCTGGGTGACCTGGGCTTGTTAGAAGGTGGCTATACGGTGGCAGGGCTGGGAGCCTATTCCATTCTGCCCCTCCATCCAGAACTTGGTTCACCCCTCTTCTGACCTCTCCAGGATGGTTTGCATCCTAAGTGCTCCCATCCAGGCTCTCTGCACTTGATCCCCAATCCAGGGTCAGACATAGCCCTTGGAAAGGGTCAGTAACGGCCAGGTTAGTGGAGGCCTCGGTCTCTCTGCAGGGGCTGCCTTCCTCCCCAGCCTGCAGTCACCTGGCAGCCACAAAGCTAACGTTCCCAGTTGCAGGCAGGAAACAGAAGGGATTCTCGCTCTGCCAAATGCCAGAGTCACCTAAGGGTTAACTTCCTCTGTTATAACTGATGCTTGTAATTTAGGGTGAGAGGAAGACCACTGGTCATGTCTTGCCCGGCTCCCGGCTGAGGGAGGAGTGAGGTCAGCCAGCAATGGAGGCTTAAGGAACACAAGGTCGGGGACAGGCAGGTGTATCTCAGTTCATTGATGAGGGAACTCAAGTCCAGAGAGGTAAAGTAACTTGCCTAGGGTCACACAGCACATTGACAGCAGAGCTGGGATGGAAACTCAGCTCTGTCAACCCTGTGCTGTTTCCAGGACACAGCACTGTCCCCAGTGTCGATACTCTCTCAGTGGAGGGAGAGGCAGGGAGGCCAGAGTGGGGCTCACTCGGTGGGATGGGCAGTGGGAGGGAGCAGAGAATGACTAGCCATGTGCCCTCCGTGAGGACAGAGCCTGGCCTCCCTGGTTTTCGGCTTCATCCACAGGACCTGGCGCACAGCAGGCGCTCAGTCAATGTCTGCTCCCAGCACTAGGCTCAGGCCGTCCCCGCTGGGCTGCCGGAACTGAGTGGGGCTAGTTGGACCTAGAGGTCACGGGGGCGCGGGGGCACATCCCCCCATCCTTCCCACAGCTGGGCAGTCGCATCCACGAAGCCCTGCCCTCACTCTACCATGTGCTTTCTGACGCCAGCTGTCTCGGCAAGGACTCAGAAATCCATCTGAGTTCCAATAAACAAACACATACAAAAAAACACTGCTGCTTCCCTCCTGCTTCTCTTATAGATGCAAGCACTGTTCCCATTTTTCCTGCCCCTCCAGTCTCCAGCCACCTGCGTCCGCCCTTTGCCTCCCTCAGGACAGAAAGCCCCAGCTCCTTCGGAAAGCGGAGGGATGATGATCGAAGAGCTCATCACTGGAAAACCCCACCTGCCTCCGAGGGGTCCAGAGCAGTCCAAGAGGACCAGCCCCGCGGAACCGAAGTAGGACGGATCCGCCCTCCCACCACTGAGACCCGGCGCCCGCCGGGTGCCAGGTGCTCCACTCACTCTCGGTGACCTGGTCCATCCTGAGTGCCACACTCACCCACAGCCGTGGGTCCACGTGAGCCCAGGACTTCCTTGGGCTACACATCCTCCATCCACCCAGCAAGCCACCTGCTGGGCCTGCACGGTTCTCATCCTGAGGACGTCGCTCCTTGTGGAGCTGGATCCCACTGCAGGAGAGAGACTCCAAGGCTTCTCCCCATGGCTGGCGTTATCCTGATCAGCTGTCCTGAGGCACGGACCCCGGCCGTCACTGGAATGACCATGCTGAGCCCAGTGTCCCCACCCCTGTGACTTGGGCTGTGGTGAGGACCCTGAGGGGGAAACAGCACAAAGGCTCTGCAGACCTCAAGTGGGAGCCCAGGGTCTGGTCCTGAGGACTCCACAGGGGCCCGCTCCCTGGTCCCACTGGCTGTTCCCACGTAGCAGCTCACCCCACCACAGCTGTCTGACCAGAGCTCTCCGTGGCCGGTGGGCAGGGCATGGAGTCACCGCTCGTTCCCAGATTCTCTGGGTGCAGATGGGTAGATCAACAGTTTGCATGCCTGGGTCCAGAACTGTCCCAGCCTGGCTTGGCTGCCCCCACTTTGCTTGAACTTGACAGTGTTTGTCACCTCACCGAGCCTCAGTTTCCCCATCTGTGAGGTGGGCTTATGGGGGTGCCTGCTTCCCGGGGCTTTTGGGAAGAGTGAAGGCAGTGATGTGAAGCAAGTGCCGGGCACGTGGGGAGCCTCCGAGCCTTTCCTCTGTGTGTCAGAAGATGTCCAGCCGCTCTTCCTCCCGTCTGAGCTCAGGTCCTCTCTCTCTCCAGGCCCCCTCCCCACGCCCGCTGCTCCTGCCAGAGTGCGGCCCCCTGCATCTCTCCGAGATGTTCCAACAGCCTCCGCACAGGTCTCCTGCCTCAGCCTCCAAACTCCAGGCTGTCTCCAGAGGTGTTTTCTTATTTGCAGACCTCATCATCTCACTCCTGGCTTAACGGTTTTCCTGATGGCTCTTGTCACCATCACCTCCCAAATAACATCCAAACCCTTAGCCTGCAGTTGGAGCAGCTCCAGAACTACCATATGAGAGGGACCTGGGGCAGCATCTGGTGGCAGGGAGGTGAGAGTGTCTCTTGCATTTCACAATTGGTGAAAATAGTAGTTTTCTAAATAGTTTGTATTTATTCTTCAAGTAAAGATTTAGAAGACAGTGAATACCCACACCAATGACAATGATGATGATGATTTATATTTGGATTCACTTTGGGAAGGATATTGCTTTGCTCATCCAAAAAGTATTTATTGAGAACCTACTATGTGCCAGGCACTGCTCTAACAGACCAAGGGTGGCTAGAGGCTCTCAGGCCACCTGCCAGGCCTGCTGCTGCCTAACATTCAGCTCCTCCATTGTCCGGCCCCGCTACCTCCACGGCTGCATCTCCCACTCTCACCTCATACCGTGTTCTCCCCTGCATCTCTTCTCACATGAGTATCAGGGCATCACTGCAGAATTAATAGAATTGCAAACCCTACTTGGAAGAGATATTAGATCATTCACTACATCCCCCCACCCCCTGCCATCAATCCAGCCTGGAGGCAGCTTGGAGTTTACTCTCCCCACGTTCCATAGACCCCTGACTGACCCTGGACTCCCAGGGCAATGCAGTTTCCATTAAATAACCAAGTCCTTCATCAGGGCTGATTGATGCCACAATGGGTCACACTCTGGGGACCTTGTCTGGAAGGGGAGAAGGACATGTGGGTGCGCCCTAAGGATGCAGGAGATTGATGGTTTCACAGCGGGACTCCGCCCCGGCTGGAGGCTCCTGGAGGGACGATCAGGGAAGGTTTCCCAGAGCAAGCGGCACTTGATTTGGCCCTTGAATCAATAGCGTATTTTTCCCAGTGGAAACGGTGTAGGGCAGGTGGAGGCTGCCCTGGGCAGAGGATGCAGTAGGTGCACTACTGAAGCTCAAGGTTAGGAGTGCAAGCTTCAGAGTGAGGTGACCAAGGTGGCACCTGGCGGTCAGTGCAGTGACACCTCATCTCTAGGTCCTGATGGCCCCACCACAGAGGATGCAGTGAGGACTGAGGAATTTAGCCCACAGAGCACACTTCCAGGGGTGCCTGGAGCCAGTGCTCGGTGACACCAGTGATCCACGTGGGGACAGAGCCCAGAGGCAGCAGGTGGGATGATGGTGGACGCAGGGACAGTGCAGTCTCTGAGCCCAGAAAGGAGTGGCCCCAACTCTAGTCTCCCTCTCTAGGCCCCAGTGTCCCATCTGTAAGGGGAGTCAGGTGCACCTTGCAGGGCTGTTGGACCCATCACTGACAAACCAGCAAAGCACCAGAGCTCAGAGCAGGTGTCCACGTGTGCCTTGTTTGAGGGCCTGGCAGCAGGCAGAGCCCCTTGGGGTGGGAGGTGTGTGAGACTTATCAACAGGGAGTTCATAATTGAAATCTCAGAAGCAAAAGAGCCCCCCCGGGGGAGAGTGTGGGAGGAGAAGAGATGAAGGGGAGGCAGCGCCAAGGGGAGCCTTGGAATCCCTGGCTCGATTCTGCCCATGGACTCCCCTGAAGTCAGAAAGAAAAACTAGATTATGGCTGCAGCAGGAAAGTGGACGGTTAGACACAGAGAAGAACTTTCTCACCATGAAGGACCCAAAGAACGTAGAGGCTGAGAAGGTGAGCGTGAAGCCCAACCCTCCCCCAATATGAAGTTGGGCAGGGACTTGTTCTCTCCAAGACTCAGTTTTCTCATCTTTAAAAGGTGAACAACAATTTCATGGGGCTGCATGAGGATTAAATGAGATAATCCATGTAAAGGGCTGTGCTCAGCACAAACCACTGAGTTAAGTCATAGTGAAGATGCTGGTGGTGATGGTGATGGAGGTGATGATGGTGATGGAGGCGATGATGGTGATGGTGGTGATGGTGATGGAGGTGATGATGGTGATGGAGTCGTGAAGATGATGGTGGTGATGGTGATGGAGGCGATGATGGTGATGGAGTCGTGATGATGATGGTAGTGATGGTGATGGAGGTGATGATCATTGCCTGCCTCATGATTGCCCTGTGGAAGGTGGGATTAAACACACACACACACAAAAGTGGTTTAGACGTTGAATCTGAATCTGATGATGTCACATACACACACACACACACACACACACACACACACACACATACACACCAGGAGGTAAGAAAAGATTTATTACTCACATAATGAGGCCTTCTGAAGAGAGCAGTGCATGCACTCAAGCTGTCCATTTGGTTTGAGCAAAGGGAGGGGCTCTGGTTTTTATTGTGGTTAGAGATGAGGCAGCCAGGGTAAGTGTTCCTGTGCATGGGACGTGGTTTGCTTGCTTTGAAGTTCTTGCCAGTGCCAGGGAAGGGAGCATGGGCCTTCTTATCATTTTGTCCAGATAAGGAGGGAAAGGGGAATAGGGAGCATGTGGCCTGAATGCTGTCAGTGGTCAACATAAAAAATTGTGTCAAACTCTATATTACAATGGAGGTGATGGTAACCATGATTATGATGGTGACAGTGATGGTGATGATGGTGACGGTGATGGTGAAGGCAGATCCCGCGGCCCAGACCTCCCTGGCTCCCTTTTCTGTTTTGGCCAGAGATGCTCTCATGACCCACCCTCCTATGCCTCCCCAGGATGTGATGCACAAACCTTTGTCCCCATCACTGTGTCATCAATGCTTATTTAGTGAACATTCTTAGCTGAGAGCTGTAGGGGATCCAAATCGTGAAATGTGGACGGGGGGGAACACAGATTTGTTTCTCAAATCCAAGAGACTAAAATTTGGGAGATGTGGAGGGGGAAGCTCCAGAGAAGCTGAGAACAACACAAGTGTCAGTCTCCTTGACCCTCATGGGAGAAACCACATGGATGGTCTGGTTAAACCCCAGGCTGTCTCAGGCCATTGAGGGAAGTGGGTGGGAGTGTGGAAAGAAAGCCCTTGACCTCTTGAAGATGATGTCAAGGAAGTGGCCACGTTCTCGCAGGTGCCCCCAAAGCTTCTGTCCCGTGGAAGATTGCAAGCACAAATTGAAAGGCCCATGAGGGCCAGATCTTGAATTTTCACACATACATCAGCCCCTGCAAAGTGAGAGTTATTTCTGTATTTCAGATGAGCAACCTGGAACTCAGGTGAACTGTGGCCTGCCCAAATTTGAACCAGGTCAGTCTGAAGTCTGAAGCCACAGCCAGCACTGTTCTCTGAAGCACAGTGACGCTACACAAGCAGGGTGGATTTTGTTTTTTATCTCGTGGAATCTAGTCCTTTCCCAACAGCAGAACCATTAATGGAAGGACTGGTGAGATATTGGGTGTGGGGCTCTGTATTGGGCAGAATTCACTGGAACATGATTATTTCCACTTTGCTCCTCTGAGTGGCCTCAAAACCTGGCAATATACATCAAATTTTCAAATCTCTGTGCATCAAAGATACAATTAACAGAGTGAAAGGCAATCTATGGAATAGGAGGAAGTATTTGCAAATCATATATCCAGTAAGGGGTTAATATCCGAAATTTATAAAGAACTCCTACAGCTCAACAAAAACAGATTCTAAAATAGGCAAAAGGCTTAAATGGATGTTTCTTTAAAGATATGCAAATGACCAATAAGAACTTGAAAAGATGCTCAACATGACTACTCGTTAGGGAAATGCAAGTGAAAACCACAGTGAGAAAGCTATTAGGATGGCTACTATCCAAAAATAGGGAAAAGAAAAAAGAAAATAACAAATGTTGGAGAAGATACGAAGAAATCGGAAAACTTACGCACGTTAGTAGCAATGTAAAATGGTGCAGCTGCTATGGAAAACAGTATGGTGATTCCTCAAAAAATTTAAATTAACATATGATCCAGCAATTCCACTTCTAGGTATATACCCAAAATAACTGAAAGCAAGATCTTGACGATCTCTTCATACACCCATGTTCATAGCAGCACTCTTCACAGTAGCCCAAAGATCATTGATGGATGAATGGATAAACAAAGTGTAGCATACCTTTATATACAATGGAATATTATTCAACCCAAAAAGGAAAGAAATTTTGGCACGTGCTGTAATATGAAAGAACTGTAAAGATATTGCCCTAAGTGAAATAAGCTATTCACAAAAGGACAAATACTGTATGATCTCACTTATGTGAGGCACCCCTGGCTGTCAGGGGTTGGGGTGGGAGGAAAATGGGGAGTTTCTGTTTAATGGGTACAGAGTTTTGGGTTTGCAAGATTAATAGAGTTCTGGGGGTGGATGAGATGATTGTGATGGCTACACAACAAAGTGAATGAACATAATGCCACAGAGCTGGACACTTCAAACAGGTTAAGACGGTAACTTCTGTGGGATTTGTATTTCCCACATTTAATAATTTTTTTTAAATGTCAATAGATCCACAGTCCTAAAGTCTCTAGAACCACAAAAGACGATGAGTAGTACACAACATTGGACCATCCAGGCCTGTTGAACCCTCACACACCCAGGCCCTCCTAGGTTGTCACTCTCGTTCTTTACTTGAATAAGAAAACTGAGGTTCAGAGAGGCTGAGTGAGCTCCCTGAGGCTGCACAGTGGGTTAGAATCAGAATCAGGCTCACACCTTGCCTGTTCCGGTTCCATACCCAGTCCCCCAGCCACTGTCCCAAGCTGCTTCTAGAAAACATTTACCAGGAGCCACATTTACATCAACACTCATGAGTCCTGGACCAAGACCCAGAGGTCTCCATGTCAGTTGTCCTGGCTGGGCATTTGAGGCCACTTGCCCATAGTTCTCTGCACGCTCCCAGCATCCTCCATGCCAGCTGGCCCCCGACCACATGGGCCCCTCATCTCCCCTCCATTTCCTACCCAGACCTTGTTTTACATCCTGGGGCTTCCTCTCCATCTGTCACATGCTGCACCTCCTTCAACACACCTTCGGCATCCCTGTAGCTGCCTGTCACCCTCCTGTGGGGAGACAGGGGCTGTGGGCTTCCAGCCCAGTCCCCACAGTGCTCTCGGCCAGCATCAGCAATGCTGCGGGCAAACACTCAAGAGCGGCCTCAGCTGCCAGGTTCCCGGGAGGAGGCCACCAGCTTGCAAGGAATACTAACACTGTCTTCCCATCACCAGCATCTCCTTCCCAGCACAGACAGCAGCCTCCACCTGGATGACCTTGATCTGACGAGGAGAGCCTTTCCCAATGTCTTCCTCTCTCCCCAAAAAGTTGTGAAGGAACGCTGACCCTGGGTTCAAGATCTCGGCTCTACATTTGCAGCATGTGAGACCCCAGGTAATCAAGTGTCCTCTCTGGGCCTCAGTTTTCTCATCTGTAAAATGGAGATAGAAGTAATGATCTCACAGCATGTGTATCAGATGAGAACAGAGTTATGAAAGCAAAGCCCCTGACTCCTAGGATGGGCTCAGTGAATGTTCCCAGTAAGGTGTCCCTTCTTTCCTTTCAGTGAACTGGAAAGAGTGTGGGTTGACATCACAGAGCCCTGGCCTTGCATCTGTGGTCCACCCCTTACCAGCTCTGTGAACTCGGACAAGTTGCTTAACTTCTCTGTACTTGTTTTCTCTTTTGTTTTAACAAACAGACAACAATGAGTGCCCCCTCGCTGAGTTGTTTCAGTGAAGATTAGATGATTCAGTGAAGAACAGGTGCTCGATACACACTAGCTGATCCCTCCCCCCATAATTCCCAGCTCTGTTTCCCTGGCACAGGCAAGCTGGGTCTACGTCAAGTAAAACACCAGGTTGATCCCACTTGGCCTGTCCTTCTGGGCCTGCCCTCCTGGCTATTCTGAGTGGATTTCACAGCACAAATGACTGTTTTACAGAAATGGACTGTGATGCAGTCTGAGAACCTTGATTCAGAGAGCAAAGGTAGCAGCTGCCAATCAGGCACGTGCAGGAACAGTGTCTCTCTGGGGGGAGGGGACAGCCTCTGGGAATCCCGGGTGGGAAGGGGTCTTCCCTGTCATTGGGCTCTGATGTCCTGATTGGGCCGCTGAGCAGGGACCCTGTCAAGGGGTCGTCTCCTGGTGCTGGGTTCCCTCCAGAGATGTGGACTCAGAGACCTACACTCCACGTCCAGCTCCTCAAGTCAGTCCCCTCCCAGCCCCGGGGCAGGGGACAGCTTCCTTCCCTTTCAAATGTTGATATGAATGGCAGCCCCCTTCTCCCCAGGCTGTGGCGAGGACCAGACGGCTCAGCTCAGAGAAAAGGCTCCAGGCTCCAATAAAGATGTTAAAAAAAAGAAAAAGAAAAAGAAAATGCTCCAGGCCCAGCACCCACTGATGCTGGATAAACGGTACCAATTATTATTATTCCTTATATCCAGCATTCTCTTGCCCATTATGTGATGATTCTGGGTCATCCTTTATGCATTCTGGGCCTCTATTTCACATTCTGTAATATGGGCATGAAAGTTCTTACCCCATAAGACAATGGGACCTTAAGTGCCTTGTACGGAGCCTGGCACATAGTAGGTGCCCAACATACACACAATCCCTCTTCCTCCTTATCTGCCTCTCCCTCTGTATGCAGCCTATTATACCCTTAGACACCTTTGACTTGTAGAAAGTTCTAGAATTTTTTCTCATTAGTCCTTGGCCTGTGGAGTAGGAAGGAAAGCAGGCAAGTGAGACTGAGTCCCAGAAGCCTAGGCGAAATACCTTTTCCAGAAGGAGGGAGTGGTCTCTTGGGTCAAATGCCACAGAGAAGTCAAAGGCCACAAGCACAGGACCGTGTTCATAAGATGTGAGGCTATGAAGGGTATTTATAACCTAGACAAGTCAGACCAGACTGTAGGGGTAAGAAGCAATGGAAGGGAAGTGAGAGCCAGCCCATGCAGGTAATTCATTCAAGTGGAAAAGGGCAGAGAGATCAGGAGACAGGTTGGAGGTAGACCAGGGTCTTTATTTCCCTTTTGAATTAAGTATGGGAGAAGCTCGCTCGCTGTGCTAGCCTCATGGAGATGATACGGTATCCAGAGGAAGCTCGAGCACCCAGGGGTGTGGGTGGAGTCCAGAAATATGTGCTCCAGGGTGTCTGGAGGGATGTTGAGATCTCAGTAGGCGTAACTCAGATGCCAACAGGGGGCTTCCTGTTCCCAGGGGAACCGGGTGTCACTGGCTCAAGCCCAGCTACCCAAGTCCAATGAATGGCCTGTGATACTGCCCAGTCCCAGGTCTGGATCCAGCTCTGTCCACTTGTCTAGGTCTTTCTTCCTGGACTGTGCCCAGGGCAAAGCTCAGCCCCTTCTCTCTTCCCGAAACCCACCCACACCAAGCATTCTGAATTTATTGGTGTTAGAGATTTGTGGGGTTGAAGGGAGGGACGCAGACTCACTGCCTCGCCAGCCCTGTTCTGTCTCTTGCTCCCCCGCTTCTCAGCAGGAAGCTGGGCTTGTTTTATGCACAGCACTTTTACTGGCATCCCTCCAGTCACCTTCATACCAGCTGGTTCTGTGCCCTCAAAGATGTCAGCTTTTGGTCCACATAGGCATCTTCCAGACAAACACTTCACTCTCCCCACGAAGAATTGTGATGATCACAAATGTCTTCCTCGTGTTTCAGAGATATTATCATCACTATTTTACAAATGAAGTAATGGAGGCTCAGAGAGGTTAAGTGACTTGGCCATAGGCACACAGTGAGGGAAGGATTTTGGTTGCAGTAGCTCCATCTGGGGTGTGGCAGTTGGGACCTTGGGTTCTGTCCAGATAGCCCAGGCCGGGTTCCGGCTCCACCACTGACCAGCTGTCATAGTGCCCCCATCAAGGGCCATCTATGGAGCAAATAAGATGACACAGCTCAGGTGCTTGCAAAGCCCAGACACATAGTAGATGCTCAAGTAAATGCAACCAACTGTTGTTCTCAATGATGAGCTGACCACATCTGCAGAGCCTCCCTCCAGGTCCTATGCCTGGACTTTCCTGTCTCCGTTCCATTCCTGTTCCTTCTCTCCTTCCAAAACTACTCAAAAGTTCCCTCCCTGAGGATGCCCTCCCTGACCTGCCTCATTTGACTCTTGTCTGGCAGCTCAATGAGGATGAAGAACGGGATTTGGTATTGGTCCTGGGCTCAAACATCTCTTCTTTCACTAGTCATGGAGGCTTAGGCAGGTCCCCTGACAAGCCTCAGTTTCCCCATCTGTACAATCGGGGCAGCTCTCTATCGTTTTCAGGCTTGTTATAAAGATCAAATGAAACAGTGGATGTGCAAATAGCTTTGTAAATGGCAAATGTCAAGCCAGTGCTTGAAGACTGGCTTGTCATCTCCACCTGTCTTCCCTCGCTTTGTGTCCCCTCAGCAACCTAGAGGGTGATTTATGTTTTCCTTCCACATTTTATGATCTCCTTCCATGCAGAAACCGTGGCACTAAGGACAGATCAGACAGCAGGGCCGATGGAATGAGCTTGCCATGGGGAAGCGTCCAGGCCAGGCTGCTGGAGAGAACACAGACCCCTTTCCCCCCGAAAGTCAGGGGGGCAAAGCTGGGATGTGCCAAAGCCAAGCCTTTTGGTCCCAGGATTCTTTGTGCTAATAAGGAAGTCCAGGCACAGTTCTGGGGAGATAGAATTTCAGGCATCAAGGCAGCCAGTGGGAGAGCTATTTCCTGGCACCGCCTCAGCCCCGTCCACCAAGCCCATCAAAGTTACCCAAAGAACCAGCATATTTTTACTTAAGATTCTGAGCCCAGGAGGAAAGCAGGAAATGACTCATTCTCTCACTCAGCCAATGTACACAAAGACACATTATTAATATTTACTCGGGGGCTTCTCCAAGGACCCCAAACAGCAAATCATGGTGAGAGGAGGGAATGGAAGATGAGCTTTGCCAAGTTAGCTGGCTGCCTACAGATGGAGTGAAAAAAGCCTGTTAAATGGTTTTCATGGCACAAGTACCACCCATGTCGGGACTAGAGGGGACCTGACGGCTCCTTCTTTTCACCCCAGAGAAGGCAGGGCACCCACCCGTGGTGACACAGCTAGGTCATGACAGAGGAAGAAACAGAATCTGGGAATGTGGAGGGATGGGAAGAACATGGGGCTGTGAGCCTCGGGGCCCCCATCAGTAAAATGAGCAAACGAACACTGCCTGGCTAGGTGTGCAGGAAGAGATGATCTGCCCGCCGCATCTGGCCAGGAACAAGTGTTCCACAAGTAGCGTCGATGGTGTGTAGTGATGAGGACAGGTTGTCAACGCCAGCCCCTGCCCCCATTGCCCAGAATGCTTTGCAGTGGCCTCAGGTGCCACTTTCAGTAGAGTAGGGTCAGGCTCCCCAGGCTGGGCTGGGCTGATGTAAACCAGGTTGAGAAAGTATCAGTTACTCGGCAGAGGAAATGGTCCTTCTTCAATTCCATTCACAATCTCCCTTCCCTGGGGCCAGACAACAGGACCCTGAACCCGTCTTTCCTCCAGAAGCCCTATCCTTGGCCCCTTCCCAGGCTCAGCAACCTAGCAACACCCCCCACCCCCACCTTGTGGCCCTCTCTATGTCACTGCCATGAGGAATGAGGTCCAGATGTCATTTTCTACACGGTGGGCACCTGCTGACAGCTTCTGTCGCTCGGCGGCTGTAATTGCTGCTCCTCTCCCCTTTATGCCCCACTCCGCACAGACTCCCTTCTGCCTCTGCCAGGGAGTTTATTAAATAGTTTATTAAATCTCTCTACCTTTGCTTGCAAACTGTCTCTTTTAGAGATGAAAGAAGACTGAGACCCAAAGAGGCAAAATGAATTCCCTAAAAGCCACACAGCTAGAAAATGACTGAGCTGGGAGTTTGTGAGTCTGTAACTCTGACATCTCCTGGCCCCTTTGTGACTTCCCCAGCAAGTGAGGGGACGCGACAGAGGACAGATGCATATTACTTAAAGCAGAGGGTCAGAGCAGGGATCCAGGCTGGAGTAGGAGCAAAAAAGAGCTTCAGAGGTAGGTGGGGACATCGGAGTCACTAGTCTTATTCCTTCATTCAACAAATGCTGATTAAACACATAGCACCTGGAAGAGACCCTGAAGATTCAGCTATGATTCACAGTCCCTGTCCTCATGGGATCCATGGTCCAGTGAGAAGAGACAGACATGCAAATACCAAACTGCGTGCCATGATAGGGGAAGCAAGGAGACTGTGGACATTCATAGAAGAGATACTTAATCAGGGCTTGGCAATCAAGGGAGGCTTCCCAAAAGAGGTGGTGTCTAATGGGAGCCGTGAAATAAGTAGGATGTAGTTCCAGCACCTTACCTCTTTGGAGAGAAGAGCTTTGCTGGTAATTAAGGTTGTTACAGGAGACAAAGACCAGGCTGGTATTGACGCCAGCATCGGCCCAGAGCAGCCAGATGGCCTAGAACTGGATTTGAGCTGTATCGCCAACTTCCATGTTGCTCTAAGATGCCAGTCAGTAAAATTCTTAAGATTTTGGCCTCTCGTCTCATAAAACATGTGTGTGGAGTGGGGACGTGTTTATAGATATACACACGCATACTTGGGGGATTGAAAGATGTGTGGGGGTCACTGGGTCGAGGCTGTGTAAAGTTCTGGGTTGTGGGTGATGCTGAGAGTAGACGGCAAACCCTGTGAGGAGAGAAACAGAAAGGCACGTGGGCAGAGCCTGGTCCTCAGGTCCTTCCTGTACCCCCCTGCTCTCCCTCCAAACAGCATCCAAGCTACAGAATGGGGTCGGAACAGGAAGCTCTCCTTTCGCTGGGTAGCTGTACGGATTCTGCTACCTGTGACTCAAGGGGCCCTGATTCTGACCATGAAGAACAACTGCTGGATGGTCAGAGGCGTCCAGAGCCAGGTGGCTAGCTGACCTCAGGAGGGAGAGCCCCGCCTGGCAGTGCTGAGGCCCTGGGGACGGCAGAGGGCGTCCTTCGCACCTGGGGGCTGGGGCGCCCTCCTCAGTGCTCTCTCTCCTAATCCATCTCTTCCCTGCTTTGTTTTCTTCCTCCTCCTCCATGGCTCTCTCTGCCTTTTCTCCCACACTCGGCCCTTCATCGGATCATTCACTCATCCTACAGGCATGGTCTGTTGCCCACCTGTGCCTGTTCACCCCTGGGCTGGCCACGAAGGGGACACCGAGGGGGCCAAGGCCGTGTCCCTGTCCTCAGGGAGCTCCTGTTCTGGCTGGGGAAACAGATGAATCATTCACAACCCAGAGTGGTCAGTGCTGAGATGGGGGGAGATGTGGGATGGGACGGGGAGCCCAGGAGAGGACCCTGACCCTGGACAGGGGTCAGAAAGGCCCTCTGGGAGGAGACGGTGCCCATGCTGAGATCTGGGGGAACCAGCAGGCGGGGTAAATGGGGGAGAAGGTTGTTACTGGCAGCAGCAACCCGGCACCTGCAAAGGTCTGGCAGAGAGGGAGAGCCGGGACCCTTGGAAGTGGCAGGCAGGGCTGCATGGCTGGGGCTGGGATGTGAGGGTGGAATGGGGGGTGGGAAGGTGGAGAAATGCGGGCAGGGGTCCTCCAGGGTCAGACCACAGAGGATGAGGCTGGGCTGTGCAGGCTGGGCTTCACCCTGAGGGCCCTGGGAGCCATGCAGGGATGGCGGAGGGGGTAAGGGAGGAAGTGACCCCTCTTTAGGCATTGCGGGGAAGGGGATTCCGAGAGGATCGGGCTCATCCAAGCCCCTGGAATGGGAAGAAGCCTCCTTCTTCCCCTCCTGCTCCCCTTCCCGCCCTAGCATTTTCTCTCCTTCCTCCTCTGGTCTCCCCGCTTCTCTCTCTCTGTCCTCTCCTCCAGTCCTTTATATCCCCCTTCTCCCCGCTCTCTGCCTTTCCTCCTTCCTCCGCCCCTCTTTCCCCGCATCCCCGCGCTCTGTTCTCTCCAGACCCTCCTCACCTCCAGGCACAGGGCTGCATCCCTGGCTGAGCTGTCCTTGCGAGAGCCTGCAGCGCCACCTTCAGGCCGGATCCGGGACCGCCGCGGGGCCTCCCACACCAGGAGGAAGACGCTGGTCCTTCTCTGCCTCACAGATGAGGCAGAGGTTCCCGCCCACCTAGCCCCGTCCCAGTGCCCGCCTCTGCCGCCCGCAGCCTCGGGTGTGGCTGCCCTAGGTCGACGCTGGCATCAATACTAGCCCCGCCTGTATCTCCCCTAACAACCCTAATTACCAGGCAAGCTCTTCTCCCCAAAGACCAGACGCTAGAATTGATGAGCTTAATAGCAGAATTCCTTCCCTTTCGCAGCCCCTGCCCTGGAGTGCCGCCGGCCTAAGGATGCCAGCATTCTTTGCTCTCCTGGGAGGGAGCGCCCCACAGGGGCTCTCACAGCCATATTACAGATGGGGCATCCGAGGCTCAGACAGGGTGAGTCGCTCAGGACCCAAGAGAACCTGACGTTATGCACTTGGTTTGTTTGTTTAGTAATCACTCGTGGACACCCACACTGTGCCAAGTGGGGTTCTGGGACGAGGGACACAGAGATGGAAAGACAGCGGAGGGAGTCCCTGCCCTGGGGAATGTAAGAGAAGGTGCTGGTGCTGGGTGATTGGAGGTGGGACCTGGAATGTGTCAATTACTGCAGGAGCCCAGAGAAGGTGCTGGCAACCCAGGGGGCTTCCAGAAGAGGTGGGGGAGGGGACCTCTGAGCTGGCCTCACCGAGGAGGTGGCATCTGAGCTGATTCATGCAGGCAGGGTAAGAGCTTGCCAGGGAGAGATGGTGCAAGAGCCTTCCAGGCAGGGGGACGGCATGTCCAAAGGCAGGGAGGCCAGAAAATACGGAAGGAGGAGGGGAGTTCCGTGTAATTGAAAAGATGGTGGGGGGAGGGGATTGGATTGGAGGTAGGGGCCACACCAGGGAGGGTAAGAGCTTGCCAGGGAAAGATGGTGGGAGAGCCTTCCAGGCAGGGGAACGGTATGTCCAAAGGCAGGGAGGCCAGAAAATATGGGAGGAAGGGAAGTCTTTGTGACTGGGGGAGGGGGATTAGGTTGGAAAGAGAGACCACACCAGGAAGGGCTTTTGAGACCTCCTTCAGTAGGCATTAGGGAAACAGGGTATAATAGTAATAATGATTCTCCAGTAGCCACAGCTCACACTGACTGAGGGCTTCCAGTTGGGCAGACACATTCTGAACACTGTAGACAGACATTTCTTTCACTACCTCTAGGTAGGTATGATTACTGTCATCTCTATTTTGTAGAGAGAAGCAGGCACAGATAGACTGTCCCTTGCCCCAGGTCATTCAGCTAGTAAGTGGCAGATTTGACCCCAGAATCCTGGTTCCAGAGCCTATGCCCTCAACAAGGACACTGAAAAGAGGGGTGTGGGGCTGGGGAGGGAGTGGATCCCAGAGCTGTTTAGGAGACAGGCCACCTAGACTGAGCCGCTGATTAAGTGAGGAGGCCAGGATGATGTCTCTGTCTTGGTCTGATGGTGCCATTCAGACTCATTCTGAGAACAAATACCTACTTCATGCCCTGCCCAGACTTGGTCTCTGCCCTCAGAAAGCTGGCATTTCAATAGGGATGGACGAGCAATAAACATGAACACATAACTGAAGAAGATGATTTCAGACAGTGACCCATACCGTAGGGCAAACTGACCCGGTAGAGGAATCCAGTGACTGGGGGCGGGGCCTGGGGAGGACCACCTCCTTAGGACTAACCTCCTGGGACACAACTTGCAGCCCCTCCCCTCCAAGGATCTCCCTCACCCCCCACTGCAAAGGCGGGAAGGGGGGGGTGCTGATGGCCCACTTCTAGAAAATGCCCCTGAAGACGCCTCTCTGCTTTCTGAGTCACTTTCTTCCCCATGCGTTGGTTTCTAGCCATCCCCCTTGGGGACACCAAGATTAATGGGCCCCACATAGCAAAGGTTTTGGCTTCCCCTGCCCACCTCCAGGGTTAGCGGTGGGGAGAGACAACTCAGACCTTTGGAAATGTAGCATTGACCTCTCTCTTTGAAAGGAAGTAAAGAAAAGAAATTCCCTACCACATGTGGTTTGGTTTTGAATAACCCCCTGTGTCACCTATAAAATAATAGACATGGAGAATCTTAGAGCAACAGAGTCTTAGATCCTTAGACTTAGCATCAAATTATAGACTCTAAGGCTCTGAGAATCATGGAATGTTAGAAATAGAGCACCTTAGATTCACCTTAAATTATAGATTTAGATTTAGATTATAGATTTAGATTTATAAATTACAGATTTTTAGAATTAAAACACAAGATCTTAAAAACCTCAGAAGCCTAGGATTTTAGAATTGGGAGCTGCAGGGAACTCAAAGGTCATCTCCTGGCTCCACCTTTCACCAGCCGAAGTCTTTGGTGTTGACTTCATCTCTCTGTGCCTCGGTTTCCTTTTTGTTAAAAGATATATAATAATAGTTTGTACCTGACAGAGCTGCTATGAGGATTCAGTGAGTTGCTATAAGCAGAGAGCTTAGCCCGGTGCCAGGCATGGGTACACCGTGAGCTGTACTAATACTCTTACAATTAATCTAGTTCACTCTGCCCTGTAATGTGGGTTAAGCAGGCCCCCACCCCTCAGCCCACCCAGCTCCTGTGCAGGAGGCCATCCAGCCTAGAAATACTCGCGTCCGCAGGAAGCAACCTTTCTCCTGCTACATAGTCCTGGTTCCTTTGATGACTCTCAAGCCTGCTGTCCCCTGGTACTTCCCGCTCCTTTGTCCCACTGCTGTCCTCTAGTGCCGGAGACCCCCTCCTCAAAGCCGTCACAGCCACGGTGTGGGGGGGGGGGCAGCTGCTCAGCCCCTTCTCTCAGATGGCCTGGTGGAGGTGCTGCAATGTGTCTGGAATTCCGCCCCCCCCATCCAACTCCCCTTTTCTTCCTTTCTGGGATTGAATGATGGGGAAGAAGGTGCAAGGATGCAGAGGTTCAAGAAGGGAAAGAACACATGTGTCCCAGCCCCCTCTCCTCCCTGCCCCCACCCCACCTTATGTCGCAGGTGCTGTGAATGGCCCCTGTTCCTCAGGGGCGCCAGGCTCTGCCAGGCCTGCTCCTGTGTGCATGCCCTTCCCCCTGCCCAGTAGCACCCTTCTCTCTGCTGGTTAAACGCCTCTCACCCTTCCAGCCACATGCCCCCTCCTCTGTGAAGTCTCCACTCTCCCCCACCCCCGCCCCTACTCCCCACCCACCTACCCCAACCATTGTTCTTTTAAGAACTTTTCAGCCCCAGATCTTCTTACTTTTGGAAGCTACTTCCTCCAGCAGTTCACAGGTACTGTAATCAGATCCCACGTTAAATCCATGTATATGTGACTGTGGAAAAGGCAGGTAGAGCAGAAGATGACTCTCTGACAACGTTACATTTTATAGACATTTAATTAAGCGTGTATCAGCTTTCTGTTGCATTTATGTTACAACTTTCTGTTTGTATTTAAATCCCATGACTCTTTTCAGGCCTTAAACACTTCCACAGACCCTTCAGAGCTCTGAGGCCCTGGCACTGTGGATGGAGCTGAGTGTCTGATGGAGAAATGCTCCCCTCCCATCCCCCTCCCCATCCAGGCAGTACCAGCGCCCCCTCCAGACCCTGCGCAGTACCACATGCCTATGTGGTGATGATCTGTTCGTCGCAGTCCCCACTGGACAAGGCAGGTGTCCCAACTTGTCATTTCCAGATGCCACATGCTGAGCCCAGGGTCAGGCACAGAAGGATCAGTAAACCTGTTGGGGAAAAGTAGGCAAGCAAAGCAGAGCAAGGCTGCAGAAAGCAGCAGGCGCGCATGTCTGGATTTTGTGAGTTCAGAACACAGGGGTGGCCTTCTCAGACCCCACCTCTCATTACCTGCCACCTGGAGAACAGAGATTCCTTTCCCAGGGGGCCAAACTTCTTCTTCCCGTGGAGACACTACCAGAATGCAATGTTCCTGAGGCCCCACTGTGAACCGGGTGTGGAGTGAGCATTGGCCTCTCACCCTCATGCTGGTCTCTGCATATCACATCTCAGGCAGAGGCCTGGAGGCGGGCTGGCACAGGTGTGCTCTCTGATGCTCCTCTCCCAGCGGAGACGTCCTTCATCCTCTCTCCCAGCCGGTCAGGATGGTGTGGAGGGGAGAGTGTGGCAGCAGATGGGGCAACTCTGGACAGTCTCCCATGCCAGGCTCTCAGGGGGATGGACATTCCAGCAGCGGCTTGGCTGGTGAGACCTGGATTTGGAAGTCCCAAGGTCACATTGTGGTCACTAAGGTCATTAGGATCCTTTCTGACCCCTAAGGGAGTGACATACTCCACTGTCACCTCTCCACATCCCCCACCAGCTAATGTCCACAAGCCTACCAGACCCTTCCTGACCTCCCCACCTAAACAAGCCCCTTCCTTCCTCTGGGGGACCCACAGAGTGATCGGCCAAAGGTTCCATGAAAGACTCTTAGCTCAGGGCTTCCCTGGTGGCGCAGTGGTTGAGAGTCCGCCTGCCGATGCAGGGGACGCGGGTTCGTGCCCCGGTCCGGGAAGATCCCACATGCCGCGGAGCGGCTGGGCCCGTGAGCCATGGCTGCTGAGCCTGCGTGTCCGGAGCCTGTGCTCCACAACGGGAGAGGCCACAGCAGTGAGAGGCCCTCGTATAGCAAAAAAAAAAAAAAAAAAAAAAACTCTTAGCTCAGGAGAATCTCATAAGAAGAAAAGACATGAGCATGTGCTGGGCACCTGCTGTGTGCCATGATTTTGACTGGTCAGGTCCACGTCTGTGACCTTATTTAATCAGCACAGCAGTCCTTTGAGGGAGGAAGTTATCATTTCCCCCTTTTTACAAGTGAGGAAATTGAGGATCAGGGAAATGACTTGCCCTGTTCAAGGCCAAGCCTTGGACGGAGTGTAAGTGACAGAGCCAGCCCCAACCCTTCATCCACTGCCCTGGGGAGGGAGGTTTGGGACCCTCGGCATTGGAGGTGGTAGGTGATGCCACCTGCTGATGGTGTGGGTGAGACTCTCCCAGGAGAATGTGAAGGAGGGCAAATCATTGCACAATGATAAAAGTGGGTGTGCTGCGAGGATGAGTTGAGAGACCAACCGAGTGGTATGAGAATAATCTGTCAGAGAGGTGGGAGGAGAACTAAGAAAGAGAAAGAATGACATGGAGAGAGGGGAGAGGGACAGAGAATCAGGAAGCAGGTGGTACAGACGTAGAAAACAAACTGATGGTTACCAAAGGGGAAATGTAGGGGAGAGGAATAAATTAGGAGTTCGGGGTGAACATATGCACCCTGCTATATATAAAATAGATAATCAACGAGGACCTACTGTATAGCACAAGGAAGTCTACTCAATATTCTGAAAAAGAATCGAAATATGTAAATATATAACTGAATCACTTTTCTGTACACCTGAAACTAATACAACATCATAAATCAACTATATTCCAATATAAAAAAAATGTTTTAATCGACCTAGTTCAGAAGAAGAAGAAGGAGGAGGAGGAGAAGAAGAAGGTAGACTATTGTCAGTAGTGATGATGTTAGTCAGCAGTGACCAATGGCAGTCAAAGGCAATCCACAGTGGTCGGCAGTGACGGTCAGCCTGGGCATCTGTAGTCAGTGATGGTCAGTGTTCAGTGGTGGCTGACAAAGTTGAATGGTGATCTGTGTGGTCCACAGTGGTCACCAGCAGGTGGTGGTCCAGCCAGGGAAGCACTGAGAAGTGCCCCTTGGATGTCACCACCAAGAGATCCCTGGTGACCTTTGCCAGAGCAGCTGCAGGAATCCGTGTGGGTGGGGCTGAGGAGGGCGGAGCGGGAAGTGGAGAGCCTGGGGATAACTACCATGAGGACTGAACCTGAGGAGATGAAACTCACGTCGGGAGTGAAGAGGACTGTTTCTTCTATTGTCACCGGCCAAGTGGGTGACTTAAGGAGAGCAGTAACAGCCTGGGACAGTTTATGAGTGGGCAGGAGAAAGGAGAGTTGAGAGAGAAGTAAAATGATGGTGGAGCCGCTAATGGGACACCCCCCGCCCCACTCCTAATGGGATCAGTCGGTTTAAATCAACTGAAGCAGGGCTTCCCTGGTGGCGCAGTGGTTGAGAGTTTGCCTGCCGATGCAGGGGACACGGGTTCGTGTCCCGGTCCGGGAAGATCCCACATGCCGCGGAGCGGCTGGGCCCATGAGCCATGGCCGCTGAGCCTGCGCATCTGGAGCCTGTGCTCCACAGCAGGAGAGGCCACAGCAGTGAGAGGCCTGCGTACCGCAAAAAATAAATAAATAAATAAATCAAGTGAAGCAGAGGAACCTGGTGGAAAGTATTTGGAGTTAGGGGTCAAGGCAGCATGGTTTGAGTCTGCTTTCACCGTCTGCTAGCTGTGTGACCTTGCTTACTCCCCATGGGCCTCATTTTTCCTCACCTGTAAAATGGGACCCAGAATGCCCACGCTTACGGCACAGGGTACCTGTGAGGATTAAATGAGAAAACTCGCAGAGAGTTCTGACTTAGCACAACGCCCACGTAAAGTGGTCAACAACATAGCCTCAATGTCACTTCCTGGATGAGATGACCTTGGACATGAAGCCTCAAAATGGGGGCACTAATTGTGCCTACATCGTGGCATTGTTTTGAATGAGGCAATGCCTTTATCGTGTTTAGCACAGCACAGCGCGACGAATGACATAGGGCAGCAGCCACAGTGAGTGGGACAAGCTTCCCTCTCTTCCGGGTAGCTTTTTCTGCGGCCTTCATCTTTCCAGGGTCCGGTGCCTCTGTGGGTGAGGGCTCAGGCTGACCTCAGTGTAGTGGGCTCTTAGAGGTGGCAGGGAGCCTGGAGATGAGCTCTCTATGCCAACTTTTTCCCGGAAACATCGAGATTCATAACCAGAGAGGGTTGAGCCTGTCTAAGGTCACGAAGAGTGATGGTAGAGCCAGGCTAGGGACCTGGGGACACCTGACTCCAGCAGCAAGGCCACGTCCCTCACAGCCCCCCTGTGTGCACTGGGGTCAAGGATTTGGGGCCTCATCTACCCTCCACAGTAGACCCCAGAAGCCAAGCCAAACCAAAGTAAGAAGTCGCTGTTCGGTACTGAGTGGCCGCTAGTCAGGAAACCCCGGTCTGAACACTTTATACATCACCATTTAGTTCATCCCCTCCACGCTTCAATGAGGCAGATACCGTTGTTGCCTGTCTTCCCTTACAGATGAGCAGCTGAGGCTCAGAGACGAAAAGACCAGTCAAGCAGCACACACAGGATACATGGCAGAGCCAGGATTCCATCACAGGCAGTTTGGCCCTAGAACTCGTGAAGCCACACCTGTTCTGTGTGTCTTGGGCAGAGCAAGAAAGAGGGAAGGGGGTGGGAGGGCCTGGGGAGAAGCTCCACCCCCATGTCTGGAGGGGATCCAGGCCCCCCCATGTCTGGAGGGGATCCGTCGGCACCCAGCACGGCACATAACACGTGTTCATTTGTGTGGATGGTCTGACGCTCTGTGTCTGACAGGAAGAGTGTGCCTTCCCCCTGAGCAAACCTGTCTGGCCCAGGGAGCCTACGGAGGGCAGTTTGCTCCCCTAGACTGAGCTGGTGAAGCCGGGGCAGGGTGGCAGAGGGGAGAACAGCACAGCCAGAGCCAGGCTGGGCCCCAGCACCACCAAGTCTGATCTGTGTGAAAACGGCCAAAGCTCTTCCCTCCCCTGAGCCTCCTGTCTGCAACTTCACAGCGCAGATGGACACAGTGTAACCGCCAGCTTGTGGCATTGTTGTGGGAATCAAAGGAGCTGAGAGAGAGGAGGAAACTGCTGCTGAGACTTAGGAACGTGCCCACGGCTCACGTAGCTGGTGAGCTCTGGAGCCGGGACTCAGACCTTGCTGCCCTCCGCTCTAGTGCTCACTCCTCCGCTGACTAGAGGTGGGCCTCAATTTCCTCATCTGAGGAATAGAGATAATGATACCCTCTTGCAGGCTTTCCTTCAAGGCTTGCAATCTTGTGTTTAAATTGCCTGGTACCCAGTAACCTCCATGACCCAGCAGCTAAGATGATGATATGATGATAACCACGGCAGTGATAACAGAGGTTGAATTGAGCAGAATGAACAGGGAGAAGAGAGTTGGTTAAGGGAACATCCTGTCCCCACCAGGGAAAGGATGGGCTGATTGTGGATGCCCCTGCTTGCCCCCCTTACCACCTGCCAAGCCAGAAAGGCTCCAGGAAGCTTCCGAGGATGAGTCAGTAGGTGGGTGGCCCACTGCCTTCCTGAACATCGACTGTTGTCCTTCCTCCCATATGAGATTTGTCAGTCATCGCAGCGTGGGAGGGAGGCCTGGCTCTGCTCTCTCCCAGAGGCAGGGGCTGGAAAGACCCGAGGAATGGGCGGGAGGGTAGATGCAGGCAGGGGGATGACAGGCCGGGTTCTGCCTTTCTGCGCGTTCGTGGCCCCCACCACCACAGTCCTGCCCCGAGGCCAGGCTCTTTTCTTGATCTAATTAAGCCTCACTGAGAATTAAACTACACAGCCTTGAAGTGAACATGTCCCCTGAGAGCATCCTAGAACTAATACTGATTAAATATGAAATGATCTTTTCTTCAGGACCAGAGTCATGGAGGCACAAATCAGGGATGGGAGCTGTAATTACTAGTTTCAATTATGCAGTGGGGGGGGGGGGCGGCGGTTGTTTTTTGCTCTTTAAAATAGAATAAAACAGAAAAGAACTAGGACTTGGATTAAGACTAGGACTAGAAATAAAATGAAATGAAATGGAGTCGCGCAGCATAGAACACAAACCACCCTTCCCGTCCCACGGGTAAAATCAATTAACAACATTCTGGGCTGTTTCTGCTCTAAGGAACAAGAGCTTTTTTTTTTTTTTTTTTTTTTTTGCGGTACGCGGGCCTCTCGCTGTTGTGGCCTCTCCCGTTGTGGAGCACAGGCTCTGGACGCGCAGGCTCAGTGGCCATGGCTCACGGGCCCAGCCGCTCCGCGGCATATGGGATCTTCCCGGACCAGGGCACGAACCCGTGTCCCCTGCATCGGCAGGCGGACTCTCAACCACTGCGCCACCAGGGCAGCCCAGGAACGTGAGCTTTTTTATTTTTTATTTCCTTTCCCATTCTTACGGTACTATTTCATCCAGGTGATTTGCTGTGCACCTACTGTGTGCTAAGTGGGTACCGGGTGCAGGGGTGAGAAGTAAATGAGTCGGACCAGGTACCTGGTCTCCTGAGGGTCACGGTCAGGAAGGGACATGGCCTTCGAGGAAAAGTCCTAACCCATGTGTGACCACACCCAGGGATGGGGCCAAGCATGCCCTGCACAGGAGGCTGTGTGGGAGGATAATAAGGGGGACTAACTCAGATGGGGGTCTCAAGAGCTGATATTTAAGTGGTGCCCTGGGGACTTCCCTGGTGGTCCGGTGGTTAAGACTCTGCACTTCCACTGCAGGGGGCATGGGTTTAATCCCTAGTCAGGGAACTAAGATCCCACACGCTGCACCGTGCAGCCAAAAAAACAAATTAAGATGTTTAAGTGGTGACCTGAAGGGCCTGTGCTCCCATCATCCCCTCTGCTAGAAATGCTCGTCCTCGAATATCCACGTGGCTCCCTCCTTCATCCCTCCCCCGCCGCAAGTCTTTGGGAAAACGTCAGCTTCTCAGTGAGCTCTTCCTCACCCACCATCACTTCAACTGCAAGCCCCTGACGGTCCCATGTTCCCTTGCTGCTTGATTTGTCTCCTTTTCACTTGTCACCAAACTATACATGAGACACGCTCGATCTAGACAGTTACAGTCCATCGTCCCCATTAGAAGAGAAGCTTCCCAAGGCCAAAGAGTCTTGTGGTCGCTGCTGTTGTTCTCCGTTATAAGCCCAGCTCCTGGCACAGGGCGGGGCTCACTACACATCTACCAAGTGAAGAGCGAGTGCGTCTTGCTCAGGGGACAAAAATGGGGCGGTCCCTCAGGAGTGGGAGCGGGGGCTGGGCCAGCGCAGTGTGGACCAGCAGCAGGGGCGTGGCCAGAAGGGGATGGGAGGAAGAGGAACACGTCATGGTGTCCAAAGGGCTGCAAGGGGTGCAGGAGTGTGGGGTGGGGGGTTGAGGGTAAAAGCCCAAGTTCTCGATGTTGGCGACCAGCCAGGAAGCACGATGGCAGAACAGTCTCCAGGGCACAGAGGGGTTCAGATTGAGGTGCGCTGCAATGGCGGGGCCCCTGGTCATCGCGCTCACATGGCAGAGTCCAAGGATAACGAACAGGATGAGGACTGAGCAGTAAGAGGGAACAAAGAGCCTCACAGGCTGAAAAACACACAAGGATCCGTTTTCCTGTCCTGAAACCTCCCTGATTTGTAGCAAAAACAAGTGGGGGCAGAGGATGCCTGGATTTGTAATCACATCACCTGGTTATGGATTTCACAGCCTGTGACATCCGCCCAGGCCTGGCTGTAGTCATCTCCTCCCACCTGCTCGCCTATAACAAGGGCACATTCCCTCCCCAAGGGCAGGGGTGGGGTGGGCTGGGGGGGGTGGGGGTGGGGCTCAGCTCCTGCCTGAGGGCTCTGGTTGCCATGGAAACAGGTGGCTGGGAAAGGCAGGCCCTGAGGCAGAGGCCTTCAACCAGGCTGCAGCCTCCAGAGCCTGATCACCTGAGCCCAGGCCGGGTCTCAGCCCTCAGTTCCTTCACGGTTCCCACTGCACTGGTAGAAGGGACCCCTCCCCACTTCAGAAGCCCAGGGCAGGTCACCCATGCTCCTGGAACAGCTTCCTCTGCCCCCCAGATCCTGCCAGCAGAGGTGAGAAGAGCAAAAGCTGAGCTCAGCACCTGTGGGGTCAGAGACCGGGGCTGCGGGGCTGGAAACTGAGGCTGCGGGGGCAGGGGGTGGAAGGAGGGGACGCCAGGACATTGGGCTTGTAAAGGCCCCTGGAGGCCTTGGGCTCAGCCCACTCCTTCTCTGGATGGGAGAGCTGAGGTCCTGAGGGTGCAGGGCCCTGACAGTCCACCGGCATCAGCACGGACTTCTTGAGGAGCCTTTTTCCCAACAGGCAAAGTGACAGGCAAAGTCCTCAAAGCCTTTCAGGGCCTCCACTGTCTCCCACATTCTCCCAGGCAGGCGGGCTCCAGCTTGGCCATGTCAGGGCCTGCTGGCCTCCTAAGTGACAGCCAAGACTCAACTGCCCACGGGGCACATAAGCCCCAAACCACCCCCAACCCAGTGCCGGGCCAGCTCCTGCCTCCGTGCCCACCGCCGCCTGCAGTGAGGCCTGTGCGCCCTGAGCTTGCCATGCACCAAGCTTGAGAGCTGGTTTGGGGCGGTGGGGAACAGGCAGCATTTGGTGCAGAGTCCGGGGTTTTTGCAGAGTGTGTTTTTGGTGCCCAGATGGGAGATGATGATGGAGCAGCGGGGAGGGTCGCAGCACCGAGAGTCCTGTGAGACAGGCTCAGCATGGGGACGCCGTCCCAAGGCCTGCGGGAGCCACGAAGGGTGTTAGGCAGAGATCAACGTGACTGTCCTGGGTTTGGGACGATCACTGTCTGGTGGCCGGGGTGTGGGTGCAGGTCGCCCCCAACATGTGCAGCCCGGGGCACAAGAACCAGTGAGGCCCCCAGACCAGTGGGCTAAATATCTAAGAGTTATAAAGCAACTGATGAACTGTCAAATCAAATAAGTTTTTCCTCCTACCTCCTCAAATTCCTGAGCCCAGGAATGTAGGGAGCAGAGACAGCTGGCCCCTGACCCGGCCTGGACCAGCGCCTTCCCTTCCCTCCCTCAGCTCGGCCGCTCCACGGTCTCACGCACAGTGTGCGACACCCCAGCCCACAGGCTCTGTCCGCACCTCCCCACCCACAGCTGCACTTCGGGGTTTAGGGGGTGCGTGCTGGCTCTGCGGGCCACCCTCACGGGGGCAGACCCCAGAGGAGGCCACACGAGCCCTGGAAGCAGGTTCGGGTCAATCAGGAAGGGAGTTCTGGGGTTGGGGGACTGGAGCTTGTCCCTTGTCCCCCTAGTCCCTGAGGGGAGAGGCACAGCTGGAGGAGGCGGGAACAGGGCCCCTAAAGCATGGGGCCCCAGGCAGGATGCCCCTGCTCACATCTCAGTGTCACAGGATGGAATGCAGGGGCTGTGGTGGGGCTGAGGGACCAGGCGGGGCTGTTGGGGAGCAATGTCTGGCCGGATGGAGATGCTCAGGGCCTGAGATGGGGCAGGGATGGTGGATGTGGGGAGGGGACTCCAGAAGTTAAAGGAGTTCAACTTGGCAGGACCTGATGGTCCCTGAGGTGTCAGGAGAGTCAGGGATGCCCCTTGTTTCTGACTTGGGTGAGTGGGAGCTGCGGGGGCAACACCAAGATGGGAACCGTGGGGAGGACCAGGTTTGAGGGGAAGGGGAAGGGTTTGGTTTTAAATTTCTTGAGGGGCAGGAGGCTGCAGGACCCCCAGAGGGAAAGGTCAAGGAGGCAGGGGTGGCCTGTCCAGCTCAGCCCTGTGTGGCCTGGCCTTGGACAGGTCGGGTGCATCAAAGACCCTCGATGTGGATCATGGCTCAGCGGGGTGGGCGCACATAGAGATCAGGGGCTGTTAGCACATGGACAGGGCTGGGCGCACAGGCATGGCCGAGCTCACTCAGGGAGAGAGAAAAGAGGAGAGTGATTCGGGGAAGCAGGGTTACCCGCCCTGGTTTCACTGTGGCTGGGTCTGCAGAGCTGACTCCCTCCTGGAGGCACGTGGAGGGGAGCTGAGGGGTGGAAGGAGAGAGCTGGTCCAGCGCCTCACCTTCCACGCGCTGACCCTGCCCACTAGTGAGCGTGGCCCAACCAGTGTCTCGCCTCTGACCAATCAGATCTGCACGTCTTCCTTTCTAGGGGAGTATGGAGGGGTCTTGGAAGGGCACCAGAGGTGGGTCTGCCATGGGGCGAAGGGCAGACATCCCCCCCACCAAAATGAGTCAGGGTCTGACAGCTGCTGTAACAGTGATCAGAGCAAAATCTGCGCAGAACATAGAGGTGAAGGACGTTCATTTCAACTGGGAGGTGAAAAAAGTTTCATGGAAGGCCTGCCCTTGACTCTGGCCTTGAAAGTGAGGGAAGATTTCAATAGGCAAAGATGGGGTTTGGTGGGAAGGGCGGGAAGTGCAGGAGAGTGTGCTGGGGCGGGGATGAAGGGCACAATTCAGCCACACCGCAGGGGCCTGGTGTGCTTTGAACAAAGGGTTCAGTGGATGAGGCTGGAATTAGAAAAGACATCCCTAAAGAAGTAGCAATGGGCCACTGGGGGGTAAAGGTGGAAGATTTGAAGTGGAAAGAGGGGCAGAGATAAACGCTCCCTGTGCAGCAGACAGCCCACGGCTGAGACGGCCGTGCTGGTGGAGGGACGGGTTTAGAATGCGAATCCCACAGCCTAGGTTTCTGAGGAGACTTAGATGAGGAGAGTCACAAAATCATAAATTCGAAAGCCTTGGGGCCTGAGGAAGTCTTACAATCTTCGTAGAATCGAATTGCTGGAGCTCAGAGTCTGAAACTACAGCAAGCTGGACCTTAGATTGCTCAGGGTTTCACCACCCAGCCCCCTCCCACTCCAGTGATAAGCCGCACTCCACACTCAGTGCTTCGCACACATTATGTCCTTTTGTCTCCATGACAACCCTGGGACGGGGAACTTATTTTGCCTGATTTCCCAGATGAAGAAACTGAGGCTCAGCGAGTGTAAGTCATTGCTAAATGTCAGACACCTTGCAATCAACGTGACCGGGACTCAGCCCAGATCTCTTGGCCCCTGAAGCCCGTGCCCCCAACCTCTCTGCTGGTTTGCCTCCTGCGAGGCCTCTCTGCTGAGTGCTCACCCTTCCTCTGTGCACACCTCCAGTGACGGGGAGCTCATTACCCCTTCCCAGGGCTGCTCATCCATGCCAACAGTGGACACATCTCTCCTGCTGTTCCTAAATCTGCCCTGGGAGACCCCACAAAAGAACATAAGCTTCACCTGGGGCTCCTGTAGGGAGGGGAGCAGCTGCCTGAGGTGGGATGACGGTCACACAGGAGGGGGGAGTCGGGTTAGGGAAGCCCCAGCTGCAGCCCCTCCCTGGCGATAGAGAGGGGGGTTCATCCTGAGGGAGGGAATCAGCCAGAGACATTGGGAGCAGGACGTCTCAAAGACAAGTGAAGACGGAGCCCAGAACACTGGGCCCTGGGGGTGAGGGGTGGATTATAATACAGAAACGCAGTTCTCCAGCAGTCAGGGGCATGCGGCCTAGTCAGATTGGACTCGGAAGTGCTGTGCCTTTAATTTCTTGGCTCTTCCCCCTGAAAACTTATTCTACAAAATGTGCCTTTGCGCCATCCATCCTCCCAGATGGCTTTTTAAGTGAAGCTGTTTGTTAAGTGGGAGAAGAAGAGGGAGGGGTGGGGGAGCAGGAAGGGGGTGGTGGAGCCACCGCAGCCCCCAGGGCTGGAGACAAAGTGGGAACAGCAGCGAGTGGGAGGGCGGGGCAGGGAGAGCCGGGGTCGTCCAGGAAGGGGCGGAGCAGGCCTCCCTGGATGGGACCTTGGCACAGCGGAGTCACGTGACCAGAGTCCCAGGGACAGTCGCTGGCAGTGTCCCGGCCCCACTGTGTGCCCAGCTCTGGGTGAGCACTCTGGACTCATTGACCCAACAGGTTCTCACACAGCCTGTGTACCAGGTCCGGGGACCATCCTCATTTCACGCAGAAGGGGCTCAGAGAGGTACAGGCCTTCACCCAAAGTCACACAGCTGGTGAGAGGCAGACTCGGGATTCGAGCCCAGGACTGTGGGACTCCAGAGCCCCAGCTCTTAACCAGGAATCACACAGCCCCTCCCAAACTGTCAGCTGGAAGAGCCTTAGACATCAGCCCCACTGCAGCACTACTGCCCTTGGGGCTTCAGTTTCCCCATCTGTACAGTGAGGCAGTTGGTGTAACTCCCTGGTTCTCAAGCCTGACTCCACATCAGAATCTCCTGGGGCTTTTCAGCAATACTGAGACCTGGGCCCCACCACAGGCTGATGGAGTCAGAATTTCTGGGAATGGGGCCCAGGTATCTAGATTTTTAAAAAAATCCCACTGCTGACAATCCTAATTGCTGGAGAGGAAGCAAAGCAATAGGAACTTTCACTCATTGCTGGTGTGAATACAAAACGGTGCAGCCACTTTGGAAGAGAGTTTGGCGGCTTCTAAGAAAGCTAAACATAGTCTTACCATACAATCCAACAACAACCACACTCCCAGGTATGCGCTCAACTGATCTGAAAATTTGTGAATATACAAAACCTGCATGTGAATGCTTATAGCAGTTTTATTCATAATTGCCAAGAACTGAAAGCAACCAAGATGTCCTTCTATAGGTAAATGGATAAACGCACTGCGGTACACCCAGACAATGGAAAATGACTCAGTGATCAAAAGGGATGAGCAGTCAAGCTACACAAAGATGGATGAATCTTAAATGCCCGTTGCTAAGGGGAAAATAGTCACTTGAAAATACTGCATTTGTGTGACATTCTGGAAAAGGCAAAATTATAGACACAGTAAACAGATCAGTGGTGGCAAGGGGTTTGGGGAACAGGGAGAATTGAAGAGGCGAAGTATTATACAGAAGATTTTGTTCAGGACAATAAAGCTATTATGTGTGATACTATAATGGCGGACCAACAATACCAGGCATTTGTCCGAATCCACAGAACTTAACAGTAGAAAGGATGAATGTACACAGATTTTGAAAAATCCTTTAGGGGGTCGGGGAGTCCAGGGTGGGATGCAGACTGTGACAAAAGAATCTAACTGTCTCACGAATGTATGAGGTCCCCTCAGAGAGGCAGGTGGAGACAAAAGGTGCTGACCTCTGTGACCTTGAAAATGGGTGGAGTCTATAAGACTAAAGGCAGCGGGAACTGCACGTAAGCACTGTCCTCTACTGGATAAAGTTGTTTTCCATGGCAGATGGGTTAACAAGTCTGAAATCACTATACATGTACACTGGGAATAAATGTTCCTGTGGATGGTAGATGGTGGGAGCCAGTTCTCCCACTGCTGGGGTGGGAGGTTCCAGACAAAGAAGAGGAGGTGGCTAAAATGGTCCACGTGGAAATGGATTAGAGTTGGAGATACCAGTATGAACTCATGTTTAGCTGAATCTAGACACAGAGGTCTACATATAGAAATATTTATACCTAAGTGCATATGCATGGGTTAGTGCACAGAGCTTTATTTCCTTTCTCTGTGAGCTGACAGAGCCTAGAGGCAATGACATCCCAGTAGCAACAAGCATGTCTAGTACCCAGATCTTGGTTTCTCATACCATTCTCCAATAAAAGGAACCAGATCCCCTTGAAGAAAAGGCTGATTCTAGGACTAGGGCAGGAAATATACAAGATGAGCAGGACACATCTTTTAGGGCCAGAAAGTAAGCAAGTGCTAAAAACAAACAAACAAAAGAAAAACTCATAATGATGGGTGAAAATCAAAGGAAAACAAGAGCCAACTGAAAGAACTTTCAATGGCCAAAGTTTGGTCAATCTCAGCAACAGAATACCTAAAGTAATATTGCATTATAACTCAAAGGATAAAATAAATATATCCATTAGTTCATACTGATATGAATGAATACATATACATAGATATATATGAAAAAGATCTCACATGCAGAAAAATTTCAAATAATTTATGTAGAATCTGTAATTTCACCTCTCTCATTCCTGATACTGGTAATTTGTGTCTTCCCTTTTTTGTTTCCTGATCAGTGTGACCAGAGGTTTATCAATTTTATAGATGTTCTCAGAGAATCAGCTTTGGTTTCATTGATTTTCTCTATTGCTTTTCTCCACTGATTTCTACTCATAATTATTTCCTCTCTGTTACCTACACTGGATCTAATTTGCTCTTCTATTTCTAGTTTCTTTAAGTGGAAGCTGGGGTCACTGATTTGAGACACTTCTTCTTTCCTAATGCAGGCGTTTAGTACTATAAATTTCCCCAACGAACTGCTTCCGCAGCATCCCACAAATTTGGAGATGTTGTATTTTCATTTTCTTTCCGTGAAAAATGCTTTCTAGTTCCGCTTTTGGTTGATTCTTTTACACATGGGTTATTTAGAAGTGTGCTATTTAGTTTCAAAATATTTTGGAGATTTTTCAGAGATCTTTCCGTTACTGAAACAGCTCTTTCTGTTAAATTACTGATTTCTCATTTATTTCTGTTGTGGTCAGAGAACAAACTCTGTACAACTTGAACCCTTCAAATGTATTGAGACTTGTTTTACGACCCAGAATATGGTCTATGCTGGCATATTTAGATACTCTCATGAAAAGAATGTATACTTTGCTGTTGCGGGATGGAGTGTTCTATACATATCACCTAGATCAAGTTGCTTGATAATGTTAATCAAGTTCTCTATATCCTTTATGAATTTCTGTCTACTTGCTATATCAATTATTGAGTAAGGCATGCTGAAATTTCTGACTATCATTGTGGATCTGTCTATTTCTCCTTGCAGTTGTATCATTTTTTTGTTTTACGTATTTTGAAGCATTGTTACTAGGCACATAAACATTTAGGATTGTTAGGTCCTCTTGATGAACTCACAATATCATTTCCTCTGTCTCTGGTAATATTGTTTTTCTGCAACCTACTTTATCTGCTATTACTATAGCCACCCCAGCTTTCTTTGCCAGTCACTGTGGATTTTACCTTATTGGGTGCTGGATATCTTTGTTTTGTTGTAAATGTTTTGAGCTTTATTCTGTAATGCAGTGAAGTTACTTGGAAACAGTGTGATTCTTCAGGATCTTCTTTAGGATATCTTACATGGGACCAGAGCAGCTCTCAGTCTAGGGCTAAAGTTTCCCACACCTGAGGCAAGACCCTCCTGTGTCCTCTCCGGAGGCTTCTCTCTGTGCAGCTCTCTCTTCTCAGGCACTGTGCCCTGTGCATTCCAGCCACCTTGGTCTTCTGGAATCTCAGCTCCAACTCCTCAACACTGGGACCTCCCTGGGCTCTACTTATGTTCCTCCTCCTTGTCCCATGGCCAGGAAACTCAGGGCTGGAAACCAGGGTGACTGTAGGGCCCACTGCATCTGTTTCTCATCTCTCCTTCATTGCCTGAAGTCCAGTGTCCTGCAAACCACTGTTTCATAATCCTGTGGTTTTTGGTCACTTCGGGCGGGAAGTTCACTCCATCTTGCCTGGAAGAGGAAATCTTTACAGCTGGGGTGAGAACCACTGAGCTACCTCAATCATCCCATTGCTCAGATGGGGAAACTGAGGCTGGAAGTTGTGGCCCTTGCCCAAGGTCACATAGCAGGTTAGAGGGTCTAGAACCTGCATCCCCCATGTGTGGGATTCTAATGAGAACACCAGGTGATTTCAGAGAGCAATGAGGAAATAGGAATTGCTCTCAGCATACCTCTGCAACAACCTGGTGTGAGGGCTGGTGACGGAGGCTGTTTTCCCTCTGCACCTCTTGGTCCTCTGTATTTCCCTCCTGTCTTCTTCTTTCTTCAGTGCAGCCCAACCCGAGGCTGCATCACCTCCACTTCCAGCAGCAGATGGCAAACCCACCACCCTGCACAGGCTCCCAGCCGTATGTCTAGGGCTGTAGCCCAATAAATGATGATAGAATTATAAACAACAAAGGAGAATGGAAGCCTGAGAAAAGGATGATGCTAGCAGACAAGAAGCCAGGGAAAAGCCATGCCAGCTGCTCTGGAGGCTGGTCCAGGTCCAAGCCCATCATGATGTTCTCCCATGTTTCAATTATGAAAAACTCTAGCTCTAGATCCAGATATATAAAATTAAAATTAGTTTTTTTCCTTGCCTTTCCTTTCCATCCCTGGGTATCTGGTGGATTTGTCTGCTTCTATAGCAGCCTCCAGATGAGGGGAAAACAAGAACTTCTCAAACTGTGGCTAGAAAATTGGTGGAGAGGCAGCCATTGTACCCTCTGGTGAGAGGCCATGGCCAGAGGCTCTCAAGGTGGAGGGAGAAGCCTCGCTCCTGCCGACCTGGCCCAGAAGCCTCTGAGCTCACTGTCTCCCCCACCCCCAGCCTGCTCCTCCCTGGGGCTTTCTATCCCAGAAAAGCCCTCAGAAGCCCCCTCTTCTTCATCACTCCCGTAAAGATAAATTAAGTCACTCCTGTCCCCATTCATTCACCAAACGTACCAAGGCCCACTGTGAGCCCGCCCTGCACCTGGAACACAGCGGTGACGGAGGCAACCCTGTCCTGGCCCTGTCACTTCTGGGTCACAATCCAGCAGGGGAGACAGGAGCAGGTAAGTGCACAGGTGATGCACTGCTGTGCTGAGGGCTGTGCTTGGTGCCCAGAGCTGCAGAGAAGACAGGGGAGGGGAGACCCTGGGGGGAGGGGACGGGCTGCAGAGGCCCCTGAGCTGGGAGTGCTTCTCTGTAGGAAGAGGGATCGCAGTGAGGCTGGGTCCTCCCGGTCAACGCTTACCTGACTGGAAGCTCTGAGCCCATTTCCAAACTCTAATAAAACGCTGTAGTTAATTTGCAGCCCCAGGCTGGCCCCGCCCACAAGCCGGCTGTGCCCCTCAGGCCCCCGTGCTTCCGCCCGCTGACCACCTCCTTCTCCCCTTTCCCAGCCTCCCCTGCAGTCTGAGATCCCCCACAGGCACCCCCCTCCTTGAGGGTCCCCTGGGGTCTGTGGGGTTGGGCTTGGATTTGACACCCTGACGAGAGGCCGCTGGCGTCTCCCAGGCCCCTTTGGGGACAGTGTCCTGGTCTGTAACTGGACATCATCACCCACCACAGGGCGTCCAGAGCCGGGGAAGTCGTGCAAACCCTGACGCTGCGCCCTAATGGGGAGGCCCAGCGAGCAGAAGCAGTGTCACCGAGCGCAAGGACCCTGATGGGGACCCTGGGGGGAGGACGTCCTGTCCCATGAGCCTCCATTTCCTCAGGCAGATGAGCCTCTGCCCACCTGTCCTCTGGTCCAAGATACCAGGCCTCCCTGGACCAGGACAATGCAACTGGACTGTGGTCGGAGCCCAGGAGCATATCCTGGAAGCCCTGGTAGAGGCAAAAAGCTGGGGGAGGGGAGGGAGGGTAGATGCAGCGGAGGGGGCGTGGGCTCCAGTCAAATCCATTTTCTCTCTGATGCTTGTCCTGATGCTGCCTCTGGTCCTGGGTGTGGACGGGCGGTAACTCTGGGAAAACTCCGAGGATGGAGGACAGGAGGCAGCCTGGAATCCAACAGCCCCAGGGGCATCCGATCACGCTGCTAAGAATCATAGCCAGCCACTGTGCGCCAGACCCTGGGCCGCCTCCACCCTGGGCATCGTCCAGGTCTTTGCCTGGGCCCTGGGGTTGAGAAGTGTTCCTGCCCCACTGAAGTGGCTTAAGGCTTGCGCTTCACAGGAGAGAAGGGTCTGGGAAGTGGGAGGGCTTTCAGATCTGTGTGCCATCGGGAGGTGGCCCTCTCCACTGCTAGTCCTGTCCCCAGTCTTTTTCCTGAGCACCATGGGAAACCGCCGTGAATGTGCACTCCCCTTGTGTCTGGGGCTCCCGGGAATGCTCAGCTGGCATGCCAGTCCACATTCAGCCTCCAAGAATTCATTAAAATGTTAGCTGTTGTTTCGTGCCTACTTCCGCCGCAGCCACCCCTCTCTCCGAGGTGCTGCCAAAGGGGCAGCGGTTTGCGTGTCCTGTCTCTCCCCGGTGCGTCACGTCATCCTGCGGATTTCAGGCCATCGGGTACCTTGCAGCCCCAGCTTCCTGATGGGCTCAAGAAAAGTTATGATTTTGTAGATTATGTGCCTTTTTTTCACATTCTCTCTTGTGTCTTTTCACGTCCTAAGTAGAAGCAGAAATCCGTGAGCAGACCAAATAAGTAAATAGAATGTTAGGAAGTGTGAGCGAAGGCTAGAGGCAGCATAATGATGGGGCAAGATTTTTCCTTTATAAAGGTCACTCCGGCAGTTCAGTCTTTAACAAATATTTGTTGAGCACATGTTATGTGTCAGGCACTGCTCAAGGCCTAGATAAAGTGGAGGCAGGGAGACTAGCTGGGAGGCAATAGTAGCAGATCGATAAACCAAGGCCCAGAGAGGGCCATGTGATATACCCAAGTCACACAGCAAGTGAGCACAGAGTTGAGACGGGGAACCAGCTCCCGACTCCCCACTCGGGGCTACCCTGTCACAGGCTGCCTTTCGTCATGAGGTTTGCTGGAAGCCCCTGAATCTAATCTGATTATCGCCCTGCTGGGAAACAGGGGACTATAGGCCAGGGCTCTGTGTCTCCAAAAGATAGTGAAGTATAATTTCAGGCCCATGAAATTAGTAAAGACTAAATAAAAACAGAAAAATCAATGCTGGTAAATGTGTGGTGAGACAGGCACTCTCAGGCACTGCTGGAAGTCTTTTTGGAAGGCAATTAAGTAATAGAGATCTTGAGCTTTTGAAATGTCGTGCCCTGATACAGTGATTCCACCTCCAGGAACTGGTCCTTAGGAAGTGGTCAGGGATTTGAGCAAGGATTATGCCTAGAGATGTTTATTACAGCCTGAGGATAAGAGAGAAAAGCCGTGATGCCCTCTTCATCCAGCCACCAAGGGTGACAAAGTAAACAATGACACTTCTAGATGAGGGACTATTATGAAGGAATTAATATGTTGCTTTTGAGGAACTTTTAATGATGTAAGAAAGCACTCATGATACTGTGATAAGAAAGAAGTAAGACATAGTAAGATCTCAATTACATAAACTATATTGTATATTAAAATCTATAATACATGCTTACAGAAAGGGTAGGTAATAATACTGATAATAACAATTTAAAAAAAGCTTTTATTTGAGTACTTTCTCTATGCCAGGTACTGTGCTAAAGGCTGTAACTCCATAGGTGGTAGAAAATGAGGTACAGAGAGGTTAAGTGACATGTCCAATGTCACAAAGCTGAGAGACCAAGCTGGGATATGAACTCTGGTCTGGAAGACTCCTGCCTCTACTGAGTACTGCTGGAGCTGAAGAGAGGGCCAGATACTGTCTGGACCACTGCCCCATTGCCCCAAGCTCCTGGAGAATCTATGTGCTGTGTCGGGAGACTGTGGAGGCTCTGCTGACTGCCCTGATAAACTGAGGCCCAGAGCCCACCCTAACTAGCCCCCGAGCTGTTCCAGGGCCCTGTTCTCTATTTGGCCACACCTTTCCACCCCTCAACCCCCCAGTCTTCCGCGTTACTCAGTGTGTTTCCCTGATGGGCTGAGCTGACAGCTGAGAGAGGTGTGGAGATGGAGAGCCTTGCGAAGGTCTCAGGGCCCAGCCGTCCCCTCATGAGAGCTGCTTTCACATCCAGTGAAAGACAAACACCGGGGTAGGAGGATCCAGGAAGCATCACTCAAGGGCTTCTCCAATAGGGAGGGGGGGATGGTTTCCTCCCTGATTTTTGATAAATGTTTTCTTTAAAGCCTCAGTTCTGGTGCCCCTGCCCTGCCTGGGTCACCCACATCTCTCCCCACATAGTCTGGGGCTCTTGGAAAATACGTCACCTATCTTGGTCTGTCAGCTCACTCACACGTAGAGAGGAATCTCATGAGCGTCCCCCACCCCAGATTTTATCCTCCCCTCCCCTGAATGTGCAGCTATCCCATCCACCTCTTGTTTTGATGGATCTAGATGTTTTGATCAGAAATGTGGTGCAGCAACCTGAGCAGGGAGTGAGGCTTCCTGGAAGGAGGAGGAGAGAACGGGATAGCTCCCCAGTGCCCAGCTCATCCTGCCCGGCCCTGCCATCACCTCTACTGATGCCACTTGGAGTGGCAGCCATAATGGGTACATGCTAGTGTGTTGGTCACCAGAGTCAGACTGCCCAGACCTCTTTCCCAGCAGGATCTCAGATCCAGTGAGGCCCCACTTCTTGCAGCTCTCAGTCTGTACCATAGGCATAGATGCAAGCAGAGAGATTTGTAATTAACTCTGTGTGTGTGTGTGTGTGTGTGTGTGTGTGTGTGTGTATTTTCCCTTACAAAGCGTTTTCCTATCCATTCTCCATATCCCTGCAAGTCTAGTGGGGTTATCAGCCCCATTTTATAGATGAGAAAACTGAGGCACAGAGAGACAAGCTGTCTGCCATCCAGTTACTATCCAGCGCTCAAACTCAGGGGTGACTGATACAAAGTCACTGGCTTCCCCTGGTCACAGCATGGATCCTGGAGAAGCAGACAGCAAGATGAAGTTAGGGACGAGATGTTTATTACGGCTCAATAACTTTGAAAAGAAGGGAAGGAAGCAGGACCGGAAGGAAGGACAGCAAACTGTGACGCAAGTCTGACGATGCTGGACCACCTGGTCTGGAGTGGGGGAGTGAGTCGCTTGGGCAGCATCTGTCAGAGTTGACCTGCACTGGACAGAAGCAGCAGGGCGCCTACATCTCACTGTGCCCTTGAGGGTGGGCTCCCGGGAAAGGAAGCTCTCTGCAGCGGAAGCAGACCCGAAGGAGCTAACAGAGGATGGCCCTCTGTAAAAGGCATTCTCTGCAGCTGGACAGCAAGTCCTGCCTTGGTAGAGCATCTCCACGTCAACTACAGGTGCCAGTTGCAAGTTCAAGTGTGAGATAGCAGGTAGGTCCCTAACGTGAAGAGCACAATAGAGGGATAGGAAGGATAAAACAGCAGAGCATCTGAGTGGGTCTCTCCGTGTCCACCACAGTCCACTCCTTGAGCCGTTCAGATCCATTTTTTCATCTGGGAAACCTTAGGGAAACCTTCTCGGACTATCTGGTGGCCCACTCTTCCGGAGGGGCAACTTAGCAGGAGGAGTTCAATGAGACCGATGGAGCCCTCAGCCCTCACTGGGACTCAGAGCTGCAAATGATCCTTATCACCTCCTTCCTCGTCTATCCACTCCAGGTTTCTCGGACCCTCACTCTGGTGGCTTATGCGCTAACGTAGCCAGGCTCTCCTCCCCAAGGGGACTGAGCTTCTGGCCACCAGGCTCTTCTCAGGTAAGGATGCTATACCTGCCCGTTCACAGTCATGGTTGTCAGAAGAGCATCACAAAGTGCCCAGTAGGACCGACTGGGTTCCACACCTACTCCTCCCTGCCCTCCTTGCATTGCAGCAGCCCTACCCTCTCTGATCAAGGGTAATTGATCTGAGTCGATTACCCTTATCAAGACAGTGACCCCTCCTCTTGCAATCTAGTCCCTGGATACCAGGAGCCCAAAGCACCCAGGCAGCCACCTTAGTCTACAAACCAGAGACTCTCTCTGCGTTTCCTGGCACATGTGGGTCCTTTAGGGAGCAGGACGTCTAACCCTGCGGAGCCCAGCGCTACAGCGACAGGAATCACCAAGCTCCCTGGTGGTTCTCTAGTAGTGGTGGTAATGGGACCACGTTGGTTTCTACCTGGTGTTTCCTAAACCCTTGTATTCTTACTGGGGGCACCTCCCCTTAAAAAAGACTGTGATTTCGTGCAATACTGCATCCTGCAGGGTGGACCCCCATCCTCACAGGGCATTTCCTCCCAGTGGCACTTTAGCTGGGCCTGCAGGAGACCATTCCAGCACTCTGCACTCCTCCTCCATAGCCCTCAGATGGTGGTGCTGGATGAGGCCCCACCGGCAGGACAGGCCAATGCCCACCAGGAAGGTAGGTCTGTTCCTGTGAGAACAATCTGCTGGGCCTTTCCACATGCAAGGGCCCCAATGTGGCCAAATTGCCATTTGGTCTCATTGAGGAACGGTGCCCTCTTGGGGGCTCAGCAATGGTCCGTGCCGCTAGCAGGTTGGTTTCAAGAACCAGCAGCAGTAGCTAGACCAGCCTTGGTAAGTGGAGCCTGGGCCGTTGCGCCCATGCATGGCCTCCGTCTCCATAGGCCAACACTGGGTGGCCAAACGCTGGTGTTAACTGTTGAGTCATTTTATTTATTTTTTTTTATTTTATTTTTTATTTTATTTTATTTTTTTTGCGGTACGCAGGCCTCTCACTGTTGTGGCCTCTCCCATTGTGGAGCACAGGCTCCGGACGCGCAGGCTCAGCGGCCATGGCTCATGGGCCAAGCCGCTCCGCAGCACGTGGGATCTTCCCGGACCAGGGCATGAACCCGTGTCCCCTGCATCGGCAGGCGGACTCCCAACCACTGCGCCACCAGGGAAGCCCTGTTGGGTCATTTTATTTACGTGATCCTTTAATGCCTCTTCCTCAGAGGATGGGCATGTGATACAAAGACTTGAGCACTTCCTGAGCATTTACTGTGTACCAGGTACTGACCTACAAGCTTTACATCTATTAGCTTATTTAGTATGAAATAAAAACTCTCAGCATCCCCATTTTACTGTTGGGGAAGCCGAGGCACAGAACAGGTCAAATAACTTGTCCAAGCCTGTTCAGTTAGAGAGTGGAAGAACCAGGGTACAAGTGCAGACATCTGGCTCCACAGCCAGGGCTCTGACCCCCAGGGTCACATGGCTTCTCTGAATGCCCAGACAGATCCTGGTCCTGTCTGCTCCCCCAAGCACATGTCTCAACCCAAAGCTCCTTGGTGGATGAAAACAGACACCGGGTGAGGGACTGTGTCACCTGAGGGCTGTCATCTGCACACCCTCCCCAAGGCGGGCCCAGCCATGCCCTTTTACCCAGAAGTAAGTTTGCTACTGATCCAGCCTCACAGGCAACATCCTTTGCAGCTGGGAGTGCAGTGTAGCCCTGTGGGATATATTCATTGAGCATCTCCTATGTGCCAGCCCCTGTACTGGAGATTCATGAATGAGCAAAAGCAGATTCTCCCCTACCCTTGAGGGTTTACAGTGAGGATGGCGACCAAGTTTAAAATAACACCTTGGATGGGTCTCATGAGACAAAGCAGATGGAGCCATGAGGGTCTGTGGTGGGAGCTCTGAACCAGCCAGGGGAGTTCAGGATGGCTTCCAGGAGGACGTGATGCTGGAGTCCGATCTCTGAACCGGCCAGGGGAGTTCAGGATGGCTTCCAGGAGGACGTGATGCTGGAGTCCGATCTCTGAACCAGCCAGGGGAGTTCGGGATGGCTTCCAGGAGGACGTGATGCTGGAGTCCGATCTCTGAACCAGCTAGGGGAGTTCGGGATGGCTTCCAGGAGGACGTGATGCTGGAGTCCGATCGGAAGCCTGGAAATGCCCTCGCATTGCTCAGAACCACATTGTGGAAGGGACTAGAACGCCGGCTGAGTGTCTGGGCAAGATGATGGTTAAGATCCCCCTGGAATCCTAAAACTCTGTGATGCTGACTCAATACTTGATAGTTTTAAGGTTCTATTAACTGAAGATTCTAAGGCCTGGGAATTTAAGATTCTGGGGGTCAAGGACTGTTGGGTTCTAAGGTGCTGGAATCCTCACATGTGAGTCTTTGCTGCTGGAGGGACACCAGTCAGAACCTTCCATGGCTCGGAAGCTGGCTATTCCCCTTCCTGAGCCCCAGCCAGGCCCGTAATGCGGATGCATGTTCAGCTCTTTGTGGCTTAGAGAATGTAAATGTATTCTGCGGCTCAAGCATCGGGCACCACCTTATCTGCATGTTCCAGTCATCAGAATAAATATTAGGCGACACGTTTGTGGGGATTTTCCATGTGTACATGAGTTAAGTCCTCCAGCCAGTGGTTAATCCAGGCAGGGATTTCAAAGAGACGATTTTCTTATATTAATTACAAGGAAGGGCTGGTAACTGGGCCTCTGGCACTATCTGAGGAGGGCCCTGTCTCCCCAGGAAGGGACTGAGAGAGCCGTTTGTGTGCTGAGGCTTCGGGCCGAGGTGGGACAAGGAGGGAGGGCAGCCCCAGCGGGTCTGGGCCGTGTGCGCAGATGGGGCCATTCCCTGCGAGGATCTGAGGGGTCTCCGTGTGGACCCCTGGGTCTGGGCTCACCAGGGGCTGGTGCCAGAAGAACCTCCCCACTGCGGGGAGGGTAAGGCAGCCCCCGCCATGGGTCAGACACTGTGCTGGACCCCGGATGGGCTCCGAAGACAGGCAGATGGGGTAGCTCTCACCAGCTCAGCCCTGTGCTCTCTTCCCCTTGGGATTCAGTTTCTTCAAGGGGACCAAGGGTCTCAAGCACCCCACTCACCTGCTGGTTCTAAGAATTAGAAATAAAGCATCAATCCCAACCAACACTCTGCTGGGGGCCAGGCACCGCTTAAAGGGCTTCCCAGAGTTTAATCCCCACCCCAGGCCGGTGAGGGGGTTCTGTCATTATCCCCATTCAACAGGTGAGGAAACTGAGACACAGAGAGATTAAATAACTTGCTCAACATCACATCGGTTAAAAAAGAAAAACGTCAGAGGCAGAATTTGCCATCAGGCAGCTGGCTCCAAAGCTGATGAACTTAAAACACTACATTTAAATTTTCCAACACCCCTCCTAGCGGGGTGCCCAAGAATTGGCCACATGTCAGCACTGACACCCTGGGATCTGACTCTCATTCTTCTGCTGTGATAGATGCTCAAGATTATAGCCAGGCGACAGTGAGATGCAGTCAGTGGCTCCAGGCCTTTGCTCACGCTGTGCCCCCTCCCTGGACCACCCTTCCCCCTGGCTCGTCCAGCAACATTCACCAAGTTTGGTCCCTGTTCTAAGACTCACATTCCGAGAGGAAAGACCAACCCCATGATGTTGGTGTAACTACCCCCATTTTATAAAAACTCCCACTCACAACAGTTTTGTACTTTCCTCTGGCCCCAAGCCCCGGTAGCAGGTAGCAGTATGGGAACTCTAACCCCACTCCAGGCTGCTGAGGTCATTTTGTGGAGTTTATGGAGAAGCCGCTCCTGTTTAGAGGCTGGAAGGTGCCCCCTCCCCTCAGGGGTGTCAGCCACTCCTACCTGCAGCCACCAGTCCAGGAGACATACCTCCTTTGTGTCACAAACCAAACCATTGCCATTTAGTCAAGTTAACTAAATGTGAATTGATTCAAAGAACATTACTTGAGATTTAAAAGAGATATGCTTAAGAGAGGGATGGGGGGAGAAAATAACAGAACTGTATTGCTTTGACATGTTTTTTGCACAGCGAGCCTTGCTAAGAAATTGAGGGCTAAAATAAATTTTTGAAGTCTGTGGTTACTGTCGCTCCCAACCCACTTTCCCCAGTTCTAGAACATAAACTCCATGTGGGTGGGAATCTTGTCCATTTTCTTCACTGCTGAATCCCAAGCACCTAGAACACGGGCACACCAGGATAATAAAAAGTACATAAAGGAAAAATAACATGTTAAAAGAGATGCATTTAGGTACTAGGTAATTCATTTCAAAAAATAGGCAGGTCAGCTGAGAAAATTAATGAACCCAAAGTTAGGTCTTTGAAAAGATCAATAAAACCAATAAGCCTCTACCAGGCTAAGAAAAGAAGAGAAAGGTCACAAATTACTAATATAAAAATGAAAGCAGGGCCAGCACTACAGATCTCATAGAAATCAAAAGGATAACAGAGGAATATCATGAACAACTCTATGCCCACAAATTTGATAACCAAATGGACCAATTCTTTGAAAGACACAAGCTGTCAAAACTCAAGAAGAAATGGATGATCTGAGAGGCCTACGTCTATTAAAGACATTGAATGAATAATTAATAACCTTCCAAAAGAGAAAGCACCAGGCCCAGACAGGTTCACCGGGCAATGCTATCAAACTTTCAAGAAAGAAGTTACCCCAGCTCTGTACAATCTCTTTCAGAGGATAGAAGCAGAAGGATTATTTTTCTAACTCATCCTATGAGGCTAGCATCACCCTAATACCAAAACCAGAAAAAGACATTACAAGACAACAAAACCAGAGGACAATATCTCTCATAATCATAGATGTAAAAATCCTCAACAAGATATTAGTAAACCAAATCCAAAAAAATATAAAAATTATTCCATCATGATCAAGTGGGATTTATCCCAGCTATGCAAGACTGGTTCAATACTCAAAAATCAATTAATGCGATCCATCACATCAACAGACTAAAAAAGAAAACTCACACGGCTGTATGAATAGATGCAGAAAAAGCCTTTGACAAATCCAACACCCTTTCATGATAAAAACTCTCAGTAAACTGGAAAGAGAGGGGAAATTTCTCAAGTTGATAAACACTAACTACAAAAACCCCACAGCCTACATTCTACTTAGTGCTGAGAAACTTGAAGGAGTCCCACTAAGGACCATATTAATACAGTACCCTGGCAGGCATCATTTGAATTCTTTTTACCACTTCACTTTAAAACTCACTAATGACTGCCTAGTTCTTATTGATTAGCAAGCATTTACAAATTGATGACCAAATGAAATTAATTGGCCAGAGTGAAGAGTGAGTCTGAACCAGACCAAGGTTCTGTGGTCCAGGCGAGGTGAGCCTGGAACAGGGGAAACTCTGTGAAGGAAACACCAGCCTCATGGACACCAGAGGGACATCGTCCCTCAAATGCTCTCAAGGAGTCTCCATCCAGGCTGGCTTCAGGCTGCCATGCTAGCTCACCTGGAACACAGCCCCAGCCTCCCACTTTGCCAAATCCTATCCCATCTCCCTACCCCAGCTGGCGGTTAGGAAGTGCCTAGATCAGAGGCTGTCAGGAAAAGATTCTCAAGTGCTAACTGTTCTCATCACAGGCCGTGATACAACAAAGTCCTCACCCTGGAGGCTCCACAGTCAGGGACAGTTGGTCACAGAGGCAAAGAATAGGGGATGTTGGGTCAGCACTTCCAAGGCCTTCCACATTCCATCCCCACTCATGCCCAGGAGCTGGCAGGGCCGGATGCTCCCCTCTCATCCCCCAGCCCTGCCCGTACAGATGAGGAAACTGAGGCTCTGAGGGTGGTGCCGCCCAGGTGCTGGAAGCATGGGGTCTGGGGTGCAAGAGACCTGGGTCAGCACCACTTGCACCTGTGGGACCTGGGCAGGTGACCCAACCTCTCTGCACCTATTTCCTCACCTGTAAAATGGGGCTATTCATGGTACTTACCTCATAAATTTGTTGTGTTGGATTAAACTCTATAAATGTCTATGAATGACTTGCTACTTAGCCTGGCACGGAGTATGTGTCTCAATAAAGTTAGTTAAAAGAATGATAACAATAATAATCATTAATGTTATTCTACTAAAGTGACTTGGTCTCACTTTAGATCCATGACCTGTTTGTACTGTAAGCCTACAGGCCCCTGGGGTGACTGCATCAGCCATTTTCATTTGTCTGTTTTCTGCCCCGGCTCTCCGGGATCTCACACTGTGACTCCATGATCACAAGGCCATTTCATTTCATTTCTAAGAAGAGTGATTTATTTTGCTCGATATTTACATGGTCATGAGTGTGTGAGTCTCCAACCCTTAGAAACCATTTCCTCCTGCATCTCTTAAATTCCTTACCGAGGGTCTCCCACACTCAAGTACTGTGACTGTGTTGCTTAAAGAAATTACAGGTTGGCTATTTTTTTAACATATATATATAAACTTATTTATTTATTTATTTTTGGTTGCATTGGGTCTTTGTTGCTGCGCGCGGGCTTTCTCTAGTTGCGGTGAGCGGGGGCTACTCTTCGTTGCAGTGTGCAGGCTTCTCATTGTGGTGGCTTCTCTTGTGGAGCACGGGCTCCAGGAGTGCGGGCTTCAGTAGTTGCAGCACACGGGCTCAGTACTTGTGGCTCACAGGCTTAGTTGCTCCGAGGCATGTGGGATCTTCCCAGACCAGGGCTCGAACCCATGTCCCCTGCATTGGTAGGCAGATTCTTAACCACTGTGCCATCAGGGAAGTCCCGGGATGGCTTTTTTAAACTGTTAGTAAATCATTGATTTATCGGACGAAGGAGTTGACACTTTCAACAAACAAAGGGTTTGTTTGGAAAACCTCACAATTCAGTAAGGCTCCTTTCTATCATTTGTGTATTTAGTGCTTACTCTGACCCAGCACTGCTCTTATATGGGGCGCCCAGTGGAGAGTGGAGCGGATGAGTTTCCTGCGCCTGGGATTTTACATCATCACGGGGGACAGGAAATGGGGATGGAGAAAAAAATGCAGGTTCATGTGGAAAGGCCAGAGGTGAGAAGGAGTGTGACGCTAGGAGAAGCTGGAGGAAGTGAAAGGAGACCTGAGTAGCTGCAGAGGGGTGACCGACAGGGATGTCACGTGGCTGAAAGGCCCTCGTCAGGGTCCCAGTCTTCATCCCGAATACTGGGCAACCACTCAAGGGAGAGGCCCAAGGACTAGATGACCCCAGTCTTGGAATTGGGGGCAATTCTTGTGGAAAACGGGGAGGGGGGGCAGTCCAGACTTCCCAGCAGTGACATGGCCACTCGACTTGCCACTAAACCCAGACCCAAAACCAGGAGTGATGGCCCCATTGTCTCCTTCCCCAACAGCAGCTCCAGACACACCGGCGAGATTCACCCTCCTTATGCCGCTAGCAGCTACTCCAGGAACCTGCAATGTCGTATATGAGTGAGAAACAGCCTTAATGAAATAGAGAAAGGAAAATTGACAAGGCAAACTGACAAGGCAGGAACTGGAGGGACAAGGTGTTCCTGCTGCTGTTGGAATGTCCCTCAGGGACTTCACTGTCCTGTCTGGGTTAGGAGGGCAGGGCTCCAACCTCAGGCTGTTTCTGCAACAAGATGATTTATGACCCAAATGTCAGAGGGATAGAGCAGACACATGCCGGTGCCTCCCGGCACTGCGCACTGACTCTCAGGAAAGCCCAGCCAGGTCTGTGAAGCTCATTACTAAGTCACACCGATTTTTAAATGCATTCCATACTGGGGTCAAGAGACAGTGGTTTGGGAGGTGTTAACAGTTGGCAACTTTATGCCAACAGACGACATTGACCTTTTTTTCTCATTTTATGGAGAGCCTGTTACAATTTCATCTGCCGTGACATTAGGCTGGCTGTGATCAGGACCAGGGAAACCGTCATTCAATGTTCCCTCCAAAGCCAAAGGGGTCCCTGAGTGAGGCGTCTACTCCATGGCTTAATTTCATCCCCCTCCACCCAAGTCCACGCCTCCTCTCCAGCCCTGCCCTAGTATGTTCCAGGCTCGGAATTATGGCCCAGCCAGCCCCAGGCCTTGGATTCATGTGGAATTAGGCAGAGCTGAGAGACACCAATCATGGGTAGAACAAGTCCTGGTTCTGCCACCAATTCACTTCATGACCTTGAACAGGTCACATCTCCACTTTGGGCCTCAGTTTCCCAACTGGATGGTGAGGGTATTTAATCTACCTAGTTCCTCTCCACTCTAGCAGCCCAGGAATCTCTGATTCTGTGTTGGAAGGTCTCACCCAGGTATTTGAAAACAAATGACACAGGATCTATTTGTTTTGTTTTGTTTTTTTGCTGTACGCGGGCCTCTCACTGTTGTGGCCTCTCCCGTTGCGGAGCACAGGCTCCGGACGCGCAGGCTCAGCGGCCATGGCTCACGGGCCCAGCCGCTCCGCGGCATGTGGGATCTTCCCGGACCGGGGCACGAACCCGTGTCCCCTGCATCGGCAGGCGGACTCTCAACCACTGCGCCACCAGGGAAGCCCGACACAGGATCCATTGATGACGGTGTCTATCAGGGAGGTGAGAAAGGAGAAACAGCATCAGCCTAACCATGAACCATAATCAGAAACCAAAGGCTTAACCTCATGCTGGTCGCCACTGACCCAACACAGGGAAACTTTTGTTCCCAGAGTGATTAAATTCTGCTAAACAAAGAAGATGTGTCAGGACGTAAGAATTTGACTCCTCCTCTAATACGTAGGGTGTAGGATTAACTGAGCCAGTAAAAGAAATGAAGCCCCTTCTTGGTATAAGAGCCTGGGGAGGAGATGGGTCGGGGAGGAGGGGGCCTGGCCTTTGATGACAGAAAAGGGTGGTAGGAAATGGGGGTGGGGCGGGAAATCACAACAATAATAATAACAGCTCACGTGTGCCACGCGCCAACCTCTTTCTCAGCACTGTTTGTAAAGCGGCCAGCCCAGGGCCCGGCACACACTAGGTGTCTATGCTGGTTGGACTGATTCATCCAGCAGCCACCAGTAAGGTCTATTTTTGATGCTGCTGAAAGGGCACCTCCTCTCATATCTGCCATGTGCAGCCTAGCTATCAGCTCTCAGCAAACTTTTAAGAAATGATGAGATTAGAGCAGGAAGTGGACAAGGCTCCCCACATCCCCAGTCACCGCAGCATTCGCAAACGCCTGCCCACCGTGAACACGAGGCTGCCCCACCACACCGCCAAGGTCAGTGTCTTCACATCCTGAACGAGGCATAACGCAGGCATCTCTGAAAAGCTTGGAACAGATCCCGCCCGTGCGCTCCCGCCCTTCTCAGGCACCTCTCAGGCCCGACCTCTCTGTTTCCATCAAGGTCCAGCTATTTTAAAGGGGCCTTTAAATAATCCCTCTGCTGCCAAGAAATTTGTATCCCACAGAGACGTGTGATGCTGTGAGCAGACAAACAATGAGAGAGGTTCAAGGCCCGGCTGTTGGACAATGAGTACGAAGTGCCCTCCCCTTCCTTCCACCCTTGGGGATGTCAGTTTCCAGTGACTCAGCAGACGTCACCGCAGAGCACCGGCCGTGTGCAGGGCATGGAGAGAAAGCTCAGTCATGTTCTGTGCTTGAGGAGGTCACTGTCACATGGCGGAGGCTGACCCGCCAGCAACACACACCTTCCTACCCACAAAGTCCCAGACTGGAGGGCACGGCAATGGGTGCCGTTTCATGAGCACCTCCTGTATACACCTCTGTTCATTTAGTGCCTACTACGTGCCAGAGCAGGCGATTCACAGGTATTGGCACTAACCCTCACAACAACGTTCCCTGCTATTTAGAGATGAGGACACAGGCTCAGAGAGGTTGGGAAACTCGCTCAGAGTCACACAGCCAGGGAGGCAGTTTGAGTCAGGGTGTGCTCAGTGGACAGCCGGCATCATTGCAGCTCTGTGCACCCACGCCCCCTCAGAAGGAGGCCAGGTCTGCTGGGTCACCTGACCCAGAGGGTCAGGATCCGGAGGGGGTGCTAAATTGCAGGTACACTGTCACCTGATTGTGGAGATTCCTCAAAGTGACCCACGATAGCCCAGTTGAATTTGGTCATCCCAGACCAGCGGCCAAGCAAGAGACAGGAATCAGATTTACTTGTGTGTATCATCCTCCTTCCCTCTCGCCCCACACTTCCCCACTCTTTATCTCGGTTGTTTGGCTGGGGCTGAGCCCACACCCGACTCCAAGGGTGAACATGTGATTCAGGCCTGACCAATCAGTAATTCGTCCCCCCCCCAGCCATAGTGATCGGCTCGGAATTGGCACATGACCCCAGTTGATCCAATCAGAAATAGACCTTGGATTTTTTCTTTTTCTGAAAAATTTAGGAGTACCTAAATTGGTCAAGATGAACCAAAGTGGTTGGTGGACATCTTGAGAAGGGCCTACCTGAGAGTGAAGCCAACACAGACAAATGCAGCTCTGAAAGATGGAAAGGAAGAAAAAAGAGAGAGCTAGACAGAGACCCAGAAAGAGAGAGAGAACACGTGTAGACAGGACCGTGTGCACACCCTGATCACACTGACCAAGAGCCCAGGGAAGGCAGAGGGTGTTTTCTGCTTTGCTCCCTGCTGTAACCCCAGCACTGGGCACTGCCTGGCACAGAGCAGTTGCGACTGTTGGAACCCCCAGGTCAAGGCAGGCCTGGAGCCGGCAGCCTCCAGACTTCCCTGAGCAAAAGTATTTTCTTTTCTATCTAAGCCAGTATGAGTTGAGTTTGATCATAACTCAGTGAGTCCCAACCCTGACCTGTAGTTGTTCATCCCCACACATCTGGGGAAACAGTGCAGTGAACAAAGAAGTGAATGAACTTGACCATTTCTCCTTTCTTGGCCCCCTCAGCTCTCTCCACTTCCCTGAGTGTTACCCCACCCCCTCAAGTACAGAGGTCCTAGCTGGGACCATCCATCACGGGTGTATAAAGGAGGCTTGATGAACACTCAGCTGACTTCCCCATGGCCGTGTCTGCTCCTTGAGCCCTTGCAAAGCACAACTGGGCTCAGTGAAGTGGCCAGTGTTTCTGTGTGGGAGCAGCACCCCCAGGACATACTGGAAATGGGCTCAGAACTGCCAGGCTGGGCACCAGGACCCTGCCCTCCTGGCCAGTGGATGATGGATAAATGGATAATAGAAGTAACTCAGCACACATCCACATGGAGTCCACATGGAGTAAATGAGCCCATGGAAGGGGGCAGGGCTGAAATCCTGGCTCTGCCACTTACCAGCCTTGTGCCCTTGGGCAAACCACATCCCTTCCCTGGCTCTGGGGTTTTTCAACTGCAAAATGGCCCAACTGACAGGGCTGTTATGAGGAGGGAGCAGGATAAGATTCGGCTCAGAGACTGCTGCATAGTGAGTGCACAGTAACTCACTGCTACATTATTATCAGCTCCACTCAGCTCTGCATCCTGGGCTCCTTAGGTGACAAGAGGTTGCCTAGAGTTTCAGGAGGAGCTGGGACCCAGGGTCCCCCATGTTCTAGCAGGGAACAGCTGCCTGAATGTGCATCACTCAGCCGGGCCCCAGGTTGCCCAGGAGGGCTGGGCTCCCTGCAGAGAACACCGAGAGGAAAGCTGGGTGCACAGTGGCCAGTACGACATGCCTGACATTCCCACTGGACATTGTGTTTTAACAGAAACCATACCTTAATTTCCATCACCTGAGAATGCAAGCGTGCACCAGAGGCTCGGATGAATGAATGAATGAATAAATTCAAATACATCATTTTAAGTAAAGAAGTTAGAGTTCCAGGGAAGTTAAGCGAGTTGCTTAGGGTCACAGAGCTCAGATGGCAGAGCAGGTCGAAAGCCCAGGCTTCTGCCACTAAGGTCCATGCTCCATCCTCCACCCCACACTGCCCCAGAGAGAGTTAGGAAGGGAAGAGGCCAGCATGGGCTGGAAGCATCTGGGAGGGCTTCCTGGAGGAGGGGGAGCCCAAGCTGGGCCCTGAAGGACAAACTGGAGGAAAAGAGCACTCAGGGAAGGAGGAGCAGCCCACAGTTTGCTGCTCCCAGATCTCTAGGCCTCTGGGTCTGGAATTCTCCATGAGAAGCTTCAAGGTCTTCCTCAAGCAGATGTCCCAGAACGTCTCCCCAGAGCAGGTGGAGCCGCATCCTGGGCCGAGCTGGAGGCGGCCCCCAGGTAAGTGGTGGTGGGCAGGGCGGAGCAGGAGCTCCTGGGAATGAAGTGTTTACCTAGTGTCTGTTCCAGGGGCTCCTGGATGGGAGTGAGGATGGCAGTGACCTTGCCCATATGCTCTGAGAGGACGACGGTCTCACAAGCGCTCTGATGAGGCCATTAGATCATATTCCGTCAGACAATAGGCCCCACCAGACACAGTTCCCAAAAATGTCTCATCAGCACTAGAATTGCCCTGTCTACAGGCCCTGTGATTTCCCTTGCAAATTCCCCCATGGGATCAGCGGCCTGCGAAGGTAAGTATCCCCCCATTTTGTCCACAGCTGGGGACATTAGTCCATTTCCCTCAAGTTCTTCCTCTGCAGCCCGTGTTGACAGCCCATCTCCCTATAATGAGCGCGCAGAAGCCGAACGCCGCCACGCTGCATGAAAACACACGTCGGCTGCTCTGTGGGGTGTTCTCCTCTGTGTGCAGGTGGAGCCGGCTAATCAGGAACTATTTTGGGAGCCAGATGCCTGAATGGGGGGAGACACAGCCATTCTCTGCACAGCTTTCCAGATCAGGCCCCAAAGCTGAGTCAGTGATTCTTTTAAATCCCCAATCTCCTTTGCCTCCTGCCTGCCTTTCTTTGACAAGCAGTTACTGATGCCAGTTCAGTCAGAGCTCTGAGGGGACACCTGGCTGTAGGGAGACAGATTCCTGCCTCCTGGGGTCCACCTGTCTTAGGGGGACATGTACACTAATAGAAGGAGACCCTGCAGGGAGACAGCAGTCATTGCATTGTCAAGGCGGGTTCCTGTGCTGCCCCCCAGGGTCCCATGAAGGAGCCAGACTCTGGAGGGCAGGCAGGGTCACGTCTTCATCTCCTTCTGTCATCTTCCCTCCACACAGGAAGCTCCAGGATGCTTCCCCACGCCTGGAACAGTGAGGAACGCACAGCCCAAGCTCATGAATACTGGAGAGAAAGAAGGGGGTAGTGAGGGCCTCGCTTCAGAGGTAGGGAGTAGAACTGGAGGCAGAAGAGGAAACTGGAAATTAGTAGGTGGTGGGAGTGAGGAAATTGGAAAATATTCCACAGTAAAAATGATCCGACGGTGACCTACGACATTTGGCTCAATCAGGAACAAATTACTCTGCCTCGCGTAGATCTGAGAGTTTCTGGTGCAGAACAGTCCTTATATCTCTTACGTTTCGTGCTGAGCTGGACACGCCCCAGATTCCAGGAGCCCGAGAGCGATCCTGGCACTGGGGCCCAGGGAGGAGCAGGGGGTCTGAGCGCAGCCCCTCCTCACCAGCCATGTAAACGCAGACGAGTTCCCATCTGGCGGATGATCCTCCTGTTTCCCAAGCTTGGGAGGGATCAGAGTGATGGACGTGGGGCCCCAGACACATGGTCTGTGCACTGTCTGAGTCATGGAAACATTTGTGGGATGAAGGTCAACAGCAGAGAGACCAGCCGGGGTTCCGAGGATTCCAAGACACTGACTCACCTCCTCTCCCTCACTCCTCGCCCCAGCCCCTTGGGTTGGTACTGCTCCCACATAGGCATGCAGAAACCAAGGCTCAGAGAGGTCACGTGCATTGCCCAAGGCCACACAGCTAGCCCACGAGGGTCCAGGTCAGATCCTGCCCCCATGCTCTTCCCATGACCCCGGGTTGCATTTCTGCCACCAAAGGCACCTTCTGCAGCCCTTAGAGTCATATCCCTGGGGGTGAGAGGGACCTCCCAGGCCATTCCATAGGACCCTGGCACTCAGCCAAGCCAGGCGACCAACTCCTCTTCCTCACAGGCCCTGACCCCTCCCTGATCCATGAAGGCAAGCTGATCCCCACCAGGCCCTTCCTGGGTGTGTGACTTGACCCCTTCGCCCCACCTCCCTGGGGCCACAGGCCCTCGTCTGTAAAACAGGCAATAACAGTCCCCAGCCGCTGAGGTTGTTTTGAGGATGAAGTGAAGTAATTTGCATAAAGCTGGGGGCACCTGATCAGCAACGTGTCCTCTCTGCAGGAAGCTCCTCCTACCCTGCTGCTCCCCCATCCTTCACCCCCTTCCCAGCCCCCCACCCAAGGTCCCCCAATGGCCTCCCCAAACCTGCCATTTGTTTTTCAGCATCCTTTGTTTTTTTTCCTTCACAGCACTTTTCATACCATATAATTTTTTTTTTTTTTGGTTCATTTACTCATTTTGTTCGGCTGTTTCCCAAACTGCCCAAGAGCTCCTTGAGGGCAGGGACCTGTCTATCTTGTTCACAGCTATGTCTGAGTGCTTGGCACAGAGCCTGGCACCCAGAGGAGCCTTATAAGCACCTGCTGGATGAATGGTTGGATGAGCAGTGGGACTGGTTTTATCAGTCAGTACAGGTGAGGTGCTGTGACAAATAGACCTCAAATACCAGTGGCTTCACCCGGGAAGAGCTGATTTCTCTTCCACATGAAGACCATGTGAATGTTACTGGTCTGAGGATCTCCTGAAGGGAGGCACCTCCTCTGAGCAGTGATGCAGGGATACAGGCTCCTTCCATCTGTGATGATGTCGTCTCCACACATGGCCTCTGGGATCACCAGGGAAGGGGAGTGAGTGAGGTGAAGGTCACCTGATGATTAACATTAACCAGCTCAGTCCAGAGGGGTCCATATCATTTCCACCCACATTCCTTTGGCCAGAAGTGTCACCTGGCCCCACCTGGATCTTGATACACAGGGAGGGGCAACTGGGAAATGTCATCCCAGGCTGGGCAGTCACCCCCCACCCTGCATGTGGAAGGAGAGAGTGAACCAGTGGGCAGCAGCCGTCTCTGCTCCTCCGCGGTGGCAACTGACAACTCCCATCACTTTTCTCCTCTTCCTGAGACCCTTGGGCCCGGAGTCCTCTCTCTGGGCCTCTGGCTGGCACCATACCTGGGTCAGGAGGGCACAGAGGGAGGAGCAATGACCCAGGAAAGGGCTCACAGCGCTGCTCCCCACACTTGGCTGGGTGGGGAGAAGTTCTGGCTGGTTTGAGCTGATTGTGTTTAGAACCTTCTGTATCTGCTGAGCCGCTAATTCCGGTACCATCTGCCTGTGTTCCCAGCACCAAAGCCCTGGGATAAACAACTTTTTTTCTGTAGTTCTTAAAGAAAGTTTCATCAGGGAGTGGGGAGAGGGAGAGGAGGGAGGCCTCTGAATGTCTTGCCTCTGAAGAGGATGTGCGGCCCAGCCAAGGGACTAGTGACACTGGAGGGACTGTACTGTCATTTGCGTGGAGCTCAGAGCCTCCTAAGAATCACCTGAGACGGCTGTGATTTGCCCAATTTTACAGAGGAGGAAGCTGAGGCCCAAAGAAATTAAGGAATTTGCTTAAGGTCCAACATCCGTGATCGCTGAGCAGAGCTGGCGGCTCATTTTCCGTTACTGCCTCTTCACACATCCGTCCCTCCAGCTGGAAGCACCCTGCCCTTCGGCCCTCCCATGGAGACCCTCCCCCACTGCCGAATTCTGGGGATCAGAAAAGCTCAGGACTAGAAAGGGGGCTCAGGAGAGTAGCGGGCCTGGCAGGCAGGGTCACACAGCATGGTGAAGCTGGGCGATGGAGGGGTGCAAAGGACATAGACTTGGAAGAGCTGCACTAGGAATGAATCCCGGCTCCGTTGAGCACCAGCACTGTGATCCCGTGTGGGTTTCACCTCTCTGTGAAACAGCAATAAAACCTCTCTTTTCTCCACCACCATGGAGTGGCTGGCACGTGGCACGTGGTAACAGATGTTTGTTCCTCTTCCTTTCAGAGGCACGACTCAGGGTTTTAATCATCACCTCCAAGAACACCCAGCCTCAACTCTCACCCCCGCCCCAACACAGTTTCTCAGGAAATCTCATTACTTTCCAAGGCTCCATGCAAATGTTGCTGTGATTTGGGTCAATAATAGTAACATGGAAAGGATTTGGAATCTGCCTCCCAGATCTCAGCTGCCTTGTTTCTGGGGTAAATTGACTTGAGACAGGATGCCAACTCTGTCACCTGCCCACCGAGTGAGGTAGCACGTGGGACTTCGCTATGCCAAAGTATGCTTACTCATGAAATGAGGCTTATACTGGAATCTCCCTCATACTGTATTTAAAAATAAAAACAAAACCCCAAATGTATAAAAGTTCTTCATACTAAGCCAGAGACCAAATATTAACCATACCTAGGATTTAATTTTAATAGGCTTACTGAGGGATAATTGGCATATGATAAACTGCATATTTAAGTGTACAATTTGATAAGTTTTGACATACGTGTACCTCTGTGAAACCATCACCACAGTCAAAATGATGAGTACATTCATCAGCCCAAACTTTGCTTTGTGCCCCTTTGTAATCCTTACCTGCAACCCACGCTCACCCCTCTGTCCTCAGGCAACCATCCATCTGCCTTTTATCACTACAGATTGGTTTGCATTTTTCAGAATTTTTTATAAGTGGAACCATACCACATGTAATCTTTTTGTCTGGCTTCTTTAACTCAGCATAATTATTTTCAGATTTATTCATGTTGTTGCAATAGTGTATCAATACATGTATATCAATAGTTCATTCTTTTTTATTTTTGAGTAGTTTTCCCTTGCATGGATAGAATTTTTTTCATCCATTTGATGACCCTGTTAATGGGCTGTTAGGTTGTCTCAAATTTGGAACTATTACAGACAGAACTGCTCTGAGCCTTTGTGTGCCATTTCCCTCTAATTTCTGTCTTAGCAGCACCTCACAAATGTGTCTGTGTTGTGTTTCAATTTTCATTCACTTAAGGATACTTCATAATTTCCCCTTGCATTTCTTCTTTGTACTATGGATTATTTAGAAGTGTGTTACTTAGTTTCCAAATATTTGGGTATTTTCCAGATACCTTTCTATTATCAATTTCTAATTTAATTCCATTGTGGTCAGAGAACATATGTTGTATGACTTGAACCCTTTTAAAATTTTTGAGATTTGTTGTACATAGCCCAGAATCTTGTCTGTCTTAGTAAGTGTTTGTGTGCCCTTCAAAAGAATGTGTGTTCTGCTGTTGCTGGGTAGAATGTTCTATAAATGCCAATTAGGTTCAGTTTGTTGATGGCATTGTTCAAGTCTTCTCTGTCCTGACTAATTTTCTGCCTATTTGCTCTCTCAGTTACAGAGAGAGGGGTATTTTGCAATCTTTAGCCAACTGAAGTTTGTTTATTTCTCCTTGAAGTTTCATAAGTTTTCCCTCGTGTATTTTGAACCTCTGTTATTATGTTCGTAAACATTAATAATTGATGCGTCCTCCCGATGAATTGACACTTCTGTCATGAAATGGCCGTCTTTATCCCAGGCAACATTGTTTGCATTGAAGTCTACTTCATCTGCTATTGATAACACCACTCTAGCTTTCTTTTGATTGGTGTTACGTGGTATATAATTTTCCATCCCTTACTTTTAACCTATTCTGTCTTTTTATATTTAAAATGTGTTTCTTAGAGGCTGCTTATAGCTGGGTCTTGCTTTTGTATCCAGTATGACGATCTATGCCTTTTAGTTGAATATTATTTAATGTGATGACTGGTATGGTTGGGTTTTGGATGTACCATCTTGCTACTTATTTTCTATTTCTTCCATCTGTTCCTTGTTCCCTTTTCCCTCTTTTTCTGCCTTCTTTTGGATTAATTGGGTAGTTTTTATGATTCCATTTAATCTCCTTTGTTGGCTTCTTAGTTATAACTCCTTGTTTTGTTATTTTGGTCTTCGCCTCAAGATTTACAGTATACATTTTTAACTTATCACTGCCTACTCTCAAGTGTTATTATACCACTTCACATTTAGTGTAAGAACCTTACAAGAGCCTCTCCGAGTCTTTGTGTTAAAGTGGTTGTACATTTACTTCTACATAACAAATGGTAAATAGTCAATTATCCTTTAAAGATATTTACATAGAGAAAAAAACGTATTTTATATTTACTCACATAGTTCTCAATTTCAGAGCTCTTTATGCCTAGATGGTTGGATCCATATTTCTACCTGTTGTTATTTTTCCTTCTGCCCACCTTTAACATTTCTTGTAGTGCATATCATCTAGGGATGAAGCCTTTCAACATCTGTGTATCTGAAAACATCTTTAATTTGCCTTTATTTGTGAAAAATATTTTTCTTGTCTATAGACTTCTAGGATGACTGTTTTGTGTTCTTTTGGTTTTTTCCTTTTCAGTACTTTAAAGATTTTGCTCCGTTGTCATCTGGTTTACATTGTTTCTGATGAGAAATCAGCTGTCCTCATTTCTTTCTTCCTCTGTAAGTAATGTGTCTCTTTCCTCTGGCTGCTTTGAAGATTTTCTCCTTATCACTCGTTTTGATGAATTGCATTGTAATATGCCTTGGTACAATTTTTTCATGTTCCTTGGGCTTGAATTTTGTTGAGCTTCTTGGACCTATAAATTCAAAGTAGTGACCAAATATGGGGAGAAAATCGGCCAGTATTTCCTCAAATGTATTTCTGAACCCCTGCCCTTAATTTTAGGGACTCCAGTTACACATATAACAGGCAATTTGAAGTGTTCCCACAGATCACTGGTAATCTGTTTATCTTTTTTATATTATTCTTTTTCTCTGTGTGTTTCCTTTTAGATACTTTGTATTTCTATGTCATCAAGTTAGACAGTCCTTTTTTTCTGCAATGTCAAATATGCCATTACAACCACCTAGTGTCGTTTTCATCTCACACATTGTTACTTTCATCTCTAGAAGTTCAATTTTGGTCTTTTGTATATCTTCCATGGCTCTACTTATCACTTCCAATCTTTCTCCTATATTTCTGTACGTATGAAATAATGTTATAATCATTGGTTTTACCATTCTTTTCTGCTAATTATACATTTGTTTCATTTCTAAGTTTTGATTGATTGATTTTTATACTTATTATAGGTCATATTTTCTTTGCTTGCCTGGACATTTTTGACTGAATGCTAGTCATTATCGATTTTGTCTTTCAGGGTACTTAATATTTGTGTATTCTTATAAATACTCTTAAACTTTGTCCTGGGACACAGTTAAGTAACATGGGCACATATATTTCAAGTCTTGCTTTTAAGCTTTATTAAACATGAACACGGCAGCATTTAGCCTAGAGCCAATTTTCCCACTGAAGCAATTTTCCCACATAGCATTGAAGCAAGACCCTTCTGAAAACTCTGCCCCATGACTAATTTGGTTTTCCACTCTGGTGGAGTAGGAACTGTTTGAGTTTCAGGATTGTTCCCTCCAATCCTTTTGGCTGTGTTCCCCCAGACTCAGGTGGCGTCCACACACCAAGATTTGAGCAGACTCTTGCAAATCTTCGATGTCGTCTCTGTGTGAAGTCCTCTCGCCTCCAGTACTCTGCCCTGCAAACTCAAGCTGCCTCATTCTCCCAAAATTCCAGCTCAGTCTCCTTAACTCAGGAAGACAACCCAATTCTGCCTGGATTTCCCCTCTCTGACACCTGGCCTATGATTTCTCTTTAGGCAGTAAGCTCAGGAAATTATAGAGCTATTTCCCATTTCTCAGGGATCATTATTCTTTGTGGCTTGGTGGCTAATGTCTTGGAAACTGTTGTTTCATATATTTGGTCTGTTTTTTAGTTGTTTCATGTAAGCAGGTAAGTGTGACCCCTGTTATTCCATCTTGGCTGGAAGAAGAATTCTTGGTAATTTACGGAGCACTCATAGATGCCAGGCCCTGTTCGTAGCACTTTCCTTACATTAACTCATTTTATCTTCACAGCAACCTATAATATAGGGACCATCATTGTCCCCATTTTACAGATGAGAAAACTGAGAGGCAAGAAGTGGAGTTACCTCCCCAAGGCCACTCAGCTGGTAAATGGTACAGCCAGGATTCTTACCTGGCCAGGCTGTCCCATAGGCTGCCTTCTTCACTCTACCCAGCACTTCCTGACCCTGGTGCCTCAAATGGGTTATGCATGTGTTTCACTTATCCAGGGGTCCGATGGCTGGTAGCTCTCACTCAGGAAGCAACATTGTCTCCTTCCCAGGGTGCTTGAGAAATGCCACCATTTTTCTAGGTGGTGCCTGACAATGGAAAGCACAGCTAAGCCCCATGCTGGGCATCCTCTCACAGTAAGCACTTCATAAAGTAGCTGTCACTGTTGTTATTATTTATATTATTCTCACGACGAGAGTCAGGACTCAACATGGTATCTCAGGATGTCTGCACATACCAGCAATTCAGAAAAATGCACATCACTTAAGCACACATAGGTGTCAGCTAGAAATCCCCACTGGGGCTCCTGCTCTGGAGAACTCAACCAAGACATTTCTGACTGTCCCAGACCCCCTGTACTCATTAGCCCAGATTAGGAGGGGGTCCTCCCGTGGGCCTCCAAGGAATGAGGCTGTAATCTTGTTGCCAAAACAGGTCTGCTGTTCTCCTCTGTGGGCTTCAGGAAGAATAAAGACATGTGGGGAACATTCATAATATGAACGTTAGGGCAAGAGACACACAAGTTCAAACCCTGAGTCCTTATGAGCTCTGTGACCCTGAGCTTCAGTTTCTTCATTTATAAACAGGGAGTTGTAATAGCCACCTTACAGGGCTATGGAGAGGGTTAAACCAGATCATGGATGGGAATGGGCTTAGCACAATGCCTAGAACAGTTCTCTCTGGTCAGAACCGTTGCAATCATCACCTACTAGCCCAGTGACCTTGGATAAGTTATCTCATTTCTGTAAAATGGGGGAAATAATAGGATTTTCCTTATAGTCAAATTATAAGGGTGGAGTGAAATAATCACATCTGCCTGATTCCTACGTCACTCACCTCCACCCCTTTTGTTTCACTGACCCTCAAACCCCCTTTCTTAGCGCTACCATCCTGGGAAATCCCATGCTCTGAGGCTGGCGGGAGCAGAGGCAAAGGGTCTCCATGCCCCTGTCTCAGAGCAGACTAGGCAACCACAGCACTGGAGTTGGCTTGATAGTTTACCAACTTCTCATAAAGCCAAACAGCCTGTCAGAGAAACAAGGGTGTCATCTCTAATTTCTCTGATGCTTCATTTAAATGCAGCCATTGCCCAAAGGCCTCCAGGTATTTAGAGAAACAACATAACAGTATGGTGCCTGCCTCATGTGCATGTGGAATTATGCTCTTCCTGAAGCCCTGTGAGTGCTACACATGTTTATTTGAAAACCAGGTGAGTCTCAGCCATGAGAGATGGAGGAGACTCTGCCCCCACAGAACATCTGGATGGTCCTGAGTTGGCTGGGGGTCATGAGACCCACAGTATGGACTGGCAACAACATACATCAAATGGTTCAGGGTCACACCCACCACCTCATCCGGTCCTGTGGGTCTGAGTGAGCTAAGGTAGGCCAGAGCGCCAGAGTCTGCAGATATAGCAATCGGCAACCGCTGTGTAAGGTCAACAGGCTAGCAGCCAATGTTTCCTGAGCACTTACCATGTTCCAGTCACTGCTCATCATCCCCATTCAGCAGATGAGAAAACTGAGACACAGAGAGGTGAAATGACCTACCCAAGGTCCCACAGCTGGGAAGTGGCAGAGTGGGATTTGAACCCAGACCACCAGGTTCCAGAGCTTGCAGTAAAGTCACTGTAATGAAGTCCAGACTCCCCACCTAGCACAGAAGGCAACTCCCCTCCCCAATTTGACTCCTCATGTGTATCAGTTAGCGTTTGCTGCATAACAAATCATCCTAAAACTTAGAGCTTAAAACACAATCGTGAACGTTTCTAATGGCTCTGCTGGTCAGCGAGGCAGCTCTTCCAGGTCAGGCTGGCCTGACTGGGGCTGATGGTTCCAAATGGCCTCAGCCAACTGTATGGGTCTCCAATGGAACAGCTGAGATGCCTGAGGCATCTGTCCACACAGTCTCTCATCCCCAGAAAGCCAGCCTGAGCTTGCCCAGGAGTGGCAGTCACAAGTCTCCCAGCAGCAGGAAAGGGCTGGCCCCTTGCACAGCATTTTTCAAGTCCCTGCATGTGTTATGTTATTAATGTCATCTTGATCAAAGCAGGTCATTGGGCCAGGTCCAGGTTTAAGGTAGAGAAACAGGTTCAACCTCCTGGTCAACCCTGAATAGCAAAGGGCATACACTGTGGGGGAGGTTGGGGTTTGTGAGCACATTGCAATCTGTCACACCACGTCTCCAGCTTCACCTGTTGCCAGCCTTCCCTCCACTTGTCTGCTGCTGAAGTTGCCAAAATACTCCGGATTGCCACACATGCAGTTCCCTCTGCCTGGAGTGCTGTTTCCTCAACTTCCCCCGAGAAGATCTTTCAAAATTCAGCTGAGGGGACAAAAGACTCCCCTGAGCACCCAGCCCAGCCCCCGGCAGGCTGGATAGGGCCTCCCCTTCTCATCCCTCTCACAGCACACAGAGGGTGAGTATACCCCCTCTGGGAGGCTGGGAGCCCTGAGGTCAGGAGCAGCGTCTTACAACCCCAGGGCCCAGCAGAGAGCCTAGAATAAGCAATTAGCTCAGTAACTGCTTTGGAGGCTGGGGGGGAGGGAAGGAGGCAGGACAGGAGCGAGGAGGTGGGGAGGCAAACGAATGAGCCTTGGGTGAAAGAGACGAGGTAATCTAGGGTCAGATGCCGGGTCAACCACCAGGCAGGGCCAGGCCCAGGGCAGGTAGCAGCTGCCCAAACACCCACCAAGCCTGGCGCAGAAGAGCCTGAGCGCAGGGTATATATCCTGGTGGGGGGAGGAGGGTAAAACATTTACTAGCTGATAACAGAGTTAATTCCCACAGGCAAGTGTTGCCAAGAAGAAGGGCAGGAGCCTGAGATGGGTGACAGGGCTTGATACGGTCCCAGGTGAGGTTGGGGCCAAGGAGAAGGGCAGGTGCCTGAGACGGGTGACAGGGCTTGATACGGTCCCAGGTGAGGTTGGAGCCAAGGAGAAGGGCAGGTGCCTGAGATGGGTGACAGGGCTTGATACGGTCCCAGGTGAGGTTGGAGCCAAGGAGAAGGGCAGGTGCCTGAGATGGGTGACAGGGCTTGATACGGTCCCAGGTGAGGTTGGGGCCAAGGAGAAGGGCAGGTGCCTGAGACGGGTGACAGGGCTTGATACGGTCCCAGGTGAGGTTGGGGCCAAGGAGAAGGGCAGGTGCCTGAGATGGGTGACAGGGCTTGATACGGTCCCAGGTGAGGTTGGAGCCAATGAGAAGGGCAGGTGCCTGAGATGGGTGACAGGGCTTGATACGGTCCCAGGTGAGGTTGGAGCCAAGGAGAAGGGCAGGTGCCTGAGATGGGTGACAGGGCTTGATACGGTCCCAGGTGAGGTTGGGGGAGCCTTCTTGAAGGAGGTGACATTTGATCGGAGACTGAAGGATGCAGTGAGGTAAGTAGAGGCAGGGGTGTGGCAGGCAGAAGGAGCAGCGTGGAAGTCCTCTCCTGGGGTGGGAGGGGCAGGGCCGGTCTAAGGAGCTGAAGGAAGACCCCCAGGCTGCTACCCAGAAAGGGAAGCAGGAGGGCTTTATGTGAGGCTGGGAGGGTAGCCAGAGCCTGGGGTGGAGGCTTAGGCCCTCCTCGGAAATCCTGTACAGCTTGAAGGTATCTTTGGGATGGCAGGAGGGGCTGAGTCTCAGCCCTGGAAGGTCTGGGGTCTCAGGAGAAGGAGCAAAGCAGCAGCTCGGATGCTGAAATCTAGAACAATAAGGATAAGAGCAAATCCTCACACACCACGTACTACTACAGGCCAGGTCGGTGCCACATGTACTCACTTAATCCTTACAACAACGCAATGAGGCATGGTGTCCTATTGTTCCTACTGAACAGATGAGAAAACTGAGGCACCGGGAGACTGAGCAGCTTGACCAGGGTCACACAGCTGAGAAAGTGGTGGAGCTGGGCTTCAAACACAGATCATGTCACTGCAAAGCTTGTGCTCTTACCCACTGTCCTCTCCTGCCTTGTTATTTGACAGTCATTCAACAAGCATTCATTAATCATGTAACACATGCAGACACTGCCCTTGGTGCTGAGGATATGGCAAGAGACAAGAGACACCTGGTCTTGGTCTCTTGGCACTGATGCTCCAGCTGGGCAAAGAAGTAGAGGAGCAAATGTCAGATAGCAATAGAGGCTATGATGCAAATAAAACAGGGCAATGCAATAGAAATTATGGCTGGGTAGGGTATGGGGGCAAAGTTGGGTGAGTGAATGGAGAGTCCCCAGAGGAGGTGACATTTGTGCCAAGACCTCAATGCCATGAATTGATGAGGAAGAAGAGTGCCTCCCAGGGAGAGGAAACAGCCAGTGCAAAGGCCCTGAGGCAGGAGTGAGTTCCGTGTATTTGAGAAGCTGAACAAAGGTCAGTGTGGTGGAAACAGGGTGAGTGAGGGACAGAGGGCAGAAGATGAGGTCCGAGGGGCAGGCAGGGCAGATCTGGTTGGGTCTCAGGGGCCACATGTGTTGCTGTCATCTGTGTGCCCTCCAGATTCACCCTCACCCTCCTCCCCTGCTCTGTACCTGGGACGCTGACCTGCAGGGGCAACACCAACAGGGCCCTGCACCCTCCTGGGCCCCAGCTTCTTTTGGGTCCTGGAGGCAACAGAGGAGACCAGGGGTGGACGAGAGAGGTCAGGTGTTTATTCGCGGTTCTTCCCGCTAAGCCATGTTTGACAGTGGCTGCATCTCTCTCCTGTAGCCCCAGCTCCATCAGGTAGCCCCTCTCCCATGGCTGCATCTCTCTCTGGAGTCTGATAACCACCCCTCCTTTGGCCCCGTCAGGACTGAGATGGACACAGGTGCCCACTGTTGCTCATCCCAGGGGCCCCACCATCCCTTGTTGGTTTCCTGTATCCTGTCTATACCTTGGTGAATCATTCCTCCATCAAACTCCCTTCAATCACCCTCCCTCATTGGTCATTTGCTCCCTGAAAAGACCATACTTGACTCTCCATGATGAGTTCAGATTTTATGTGAAGTTCAATGGGGAAGCCACTAGTGAGGGGATGGACTTATTCTGACTCACCTTTTAGACTTTTGGACTTTTAGACTTTTGGATTTATTCTGACTCACCCCCCTGGCTGCTGTGGAAATGGATGAGAAGAGGAGGCAAGGATGGATGGGGGGCACATTAGGGTCCAGGCAGATTTAATGAAGTTGGTCCAAGGTGGACACATTAGAGATAGGACCCTGGCCAGAGAGGACCAGTTGCATCATCTACTGAACCCATGGCTCCCAAGCTCCTTGTCCGGGGTCCTGAAATCCCCAGTGAAGGGGAACTGGAGGGCGTAGAACCGAGGACCCTGCTGAGTCTGGGGCAGGGGCAGGGGAGCTCAGTGTGGGAGTGCCCCCTGGGGCCAGCCCTCTAGGATTCAAGAAGGAAGGACAGGAGTGGGGGCACGAGTGGGAGCCAGGAGCTGCTCTGGGCCTTGAGGAAGAGCTGCCTTGAGCTGGGATGTCAGGAAGCCCGTACATTCCTGCAGCTCCATGCAGCCTGCATCTAGACAAGGGACCATTAAGGCACTAAACCAGCAGACATAAGCCTCATTTTTTCTCTCCATCTAATTGTTTCAGTCTTGGGAAGGGGGGACAGCATGGGGCAGGGCAGTGATGCAACTGACCCTCCATCATCTCCTAATGAGCAGAAGCCAGATGCATCTCAGACTCTAGCAAAGGTCCCTGGTCCTAACCTGCATCTTTCCCTCTCTGCTCCGTCCCTGGAGGACAGGAAGTGGAAGTGTTGGGAGATCTCTGGTTGGTGCAAAAGCCCGGAAGGTCACGTGTCTTTTCCCAACTGGTCAGTTTTGTGTTTAGGAGGGATGTGCTGTGGGGCACTGAGCAAGTCACTTAATCTCTGTGAGCCTTACTTACCTCATCTGGGAAATGGGATAATACCTGCATCACAGGGCTGATGTAAACCCTGAGTGAGGTAACCCTGGTGCTGTGCCTGGCCCTTAGCTGGGGCCCATGTGGGTGAGCCCCGTCCCTACTGCGGAGAGCTTGGCACTAAAGGGGCTCCTAAAATGCAGCCCCTGCACCATCCTCCCTTTGACATCCCCATGTCTGCCTTCGTCCCCCATCTGGACAGTCAGGGCATTGAGTGGATGGTCACCAAGGCCCTTTTCAGCTTGGACAATATGGGGTCATTTATTTCTTTTTGGTTTTTTTGCGGTACGCGGGCCTCTCACTGTTGTGGCCTCTCCCGTTGTGGAGCACAGGCTCCGGATGCGCAGGCTCAGCGGCCATAGCTCACGGGCCCAGCCGCTCCGCAGCGTGTGGGATCTTCCTGGACCGGGGCACGAACCCGTGTCCCCTGCATCGGCAGGCGGACTCCCAACCACTGCGCCACCAGGGAAGCGAGCCCCTTATTTCTTTACCTAGCAAGAGCCTCGCAGCCCGAGCCCTGAACCACTGCACCCCCAGCCTCAGGAGCCTGTCGGGGGCATTCAGGAGACCCTGAAACCTCCCCTGCTGGGCCCCTAGAGCTGCAGGCAGGAGAAGACAGCCCCGCTGAGTAAGGACCCGCTGTGTCCGGGTCCTGGGCTCACAGGGAGACCCTCTTCTCGGTGAGGTCACGTGCCTGTCGGCAGGAGGGAGCAGAAACCACAGGGATGGACCCTGGGCCCCCAGGCACCCCTGGGAGCAGGGCGCGCACCCGGAGACCCGGGAATAGACACGCTGGGTGCCTGCGTGAGTGCTGGGTGGCGGCGGCAGCTCTGACCCTGCAGCCTGTCAGCACCGGGAACAATTAGAATCCTGAAAAAGCCCTCATTATTTCTCCCAGGGCCGAGGCACCCTTTGGAAAAAGGAATGTTTCCTGCCGGATCGTCCCCTGAAGATGAGCTTGTCACAGGCTATTGTGTAAATCCGCGTTTGCCCCATTTGAAAAGACGTGACTTAGCCACTTGACTGGCCTTAAGGCTCCTTCTCCAAACCCTCAAAATGGGGCAGAGAGTCACCCCCTGGGCTCTGAGCCCCTCTTCCTCGTGCTGCACAGGAGAACCGGAGGGGAGGGGATGGGATCGCGCTGCTCAGGACCTGGGACACTTCAGGATGCGGGTCGGTCCTCAAGGAGACAACCTGGGATGCCGGATAAAGGCCCAGCGTCAGGTCCGCTCGTGCCAACTGGCTTGTTGAGGTCCTACTATGTGCCGGCCCAGATGCGGGTGAGGGTGCAGCAGCGAAGAGACGAGGTCCCTGCCCCCAGGATCTGACGTCTGGAGTGGGGAGGCAGGAAGGAACAGGTAGACGATCATCCTCGAGTATCCCGGGTGGGAAGAGGCTGGAAGAAGGTAAACAGGGTGACGTTATAGAGTCTCGCTCTGGCGTGGACGATGAACTGTGCCCGTCAGATGGGCAGGTCAGTGAAGGTCTTTCTTTTTTTTTTTTTTTTTTTTTTTTTGCGGTACGCGGGCCTCTCACCACTGTGGCCTCTCCCGTTGTGGAGCACAGGCTCCAGACGCGCAGGCTCAGCGGTCATGGCTCATGGGCCCAGCCACTCTGCGGCATGTGGAATCCTCCCGGACCGGGGCACGAACCCGTGTCCCCTGCATCGGCAGGCGGACTCCCAACGACTGCACCACCAGGGAAGCCCATGTGAAGGTCTTTCTGAGAAGGGAATCCAAGATGAGACGTCAGTGAGAAGATGGAGGACAGAGTGGTTAGTCCTGCCTGTGGGAAGGGGAAGGCTCTAGGGAGGAGAAGACATCTGGTCTACTCTTGACGGATGCTTAGAATGGCACCAAGTGGGAGAGAGGAAGAGAATCCAGACACAGAGACAGGAGCAAAGGCCCAGAGCAGTGCAGGTTCACAATATGTTGGGGAAGCATTTATTGTGGCCAGAAGTGGGGCTGAAAGAGTCCTGAGGGCTGCACAAGACAGACCTCAAATCTGTGCCAAAGAGATGGGATGCTATCCTGAGGCAAGGGACTCTTCGGACATGTTTATCAGCGAGCGAGTCCCACCTCTGAAGAGGATACACTCTGTGGCTTCTAAGATCCCTTCCGGTTCTAAATCTCCATGAGCCAGAAGGGCAAAGACTTTAGTTGAATGAACATTGAATGCTAATAGACTTGTACTCAAATAATCTTGAGTGTCTGGGGTTCCCAGAGACCAGAGCTGGTGGGCAAGACCCGAGCCTCAGTAACCAAGGCTCTCTTGCATGGGGACCTCACACAGATGGACACAGCCGAGGGCAGGGACTCCCACCTTCCTCCAAACAGCCTCTCCACTCAGCTCTACGGCCCAGAAGCGCCAGCAGCACCTGGACCGCCCACTGCCCCTCACCCAGCACCCTCGGGAGCAGCCCGCAAGGCTAGCCCCTAATAACCGGTCCCGAACCAGGTCAACCTCCCTCCCCTTCTATTTTATTTTATTTTTTTTCCCCTTCTATTTTAGATCAACCCAGTCAGGCTCCCCTTGGGGAGCAGCAGACTCTCATTTCTCTCCCAGGCTCGCTAAATTGGTAAGACCCTGTGCCTGGCCCAGCAAGCAACAGAGGGAAAAGTTTCCCAGAATTTCAGGCCCTTTGATGGAGAAAGTCTGCCTAATACATAATTGAGAGGTACCTCGGCTTCCCGAGAACAATGCCAAGCAGTGAAGGTGTCCGTCCCAGTTCCCTCAGCAAAGCGGAGCTTCTGAGCACTCCAGCAGAGGTGAGGAAAAGCCTTTACTTAAGGATGAGTCAGGAAAGGCAAGAGGGCTGGGGTGGAGAGAGGCTGGAGGCACCAGGAGAGGGTAGGCGCAGCGAGGGGGCTGCTTCAGGCAAGGATGCAACCAGGTAGTTAGTGATTATGACCACGTGCTCCACACTCAGACCCGGGTAGAAGAGCCATTTATGCAGCATAACGCAGGTCAGAAGCCCAGCTCATCCTTTCTTCCAAATGGCCAGATGCATGGAGAGGACAGGGTGGAAAGACACCACCAGGCTTACCGTGGCCCAGAGGAAAGAGAGACCTTGCCCTGCCCAGCATCCATTCATCAATCCCTAGAGAAGAGCTCTGATTGGCCTGGCTTGAGCCATGTGCCTATCCCTGCACCAATCACAGTAGCCACTTGGGTTGGGTACTGTGATTGGTCACTTCTGAGTCACATGCTCCTTCCTTTGTTGGGAGGGAGGTGGTTGATTGACAACCAGTCCAGAACCACAGAGAGTGGGGAAGGGGCAAACAAGAAGGAAATGAAAGGCTGTTAGCAGAAGGATGGAGAGAGGAGGGAGTGTTACTGGGCACTTGACCAGGTACTCAAATCCTTTCATGATCTGGCCCCAGGCTACCTGTCCAGCCCCTTCCAGACACACCCCTCCTGTACTGTGTACTCAGCTGAATATTTGCAGGGTCCTCGTGCCACACTCTCTGCCACCTTACCTCCGTGCCTTGGCCGTGTGTTCCCTCTGCCTCTGATTGCTTCCCTTCCACCACCTGCACAGAAAACACTCACTTCTTTAAGTTTCAGGTGTCACCTCCTCTGCTCAACCTTCAGTTCTGCCTCCTGACAAACTGCTCCATTCCCACCACACCCTGTAAACCTGTGATGATGCCCATAATGGTGACAATGGCTATGAAGAGGAGGAGGTGATGTTTTCTGGTTGGTCTGCCTCTGCTCCCACTCCAACTCGACTTGAGAACAGAGATTTCACCTTATTATCCTCTATTTTCCTCGTTCTTGGGCACGTGGTAGCCATCAGTGGATGTCTTTGGAAGGAATCAATTAATGAATTAATTGCAGTTATTGGCAGAACTGGTCCTTTGCATACCTGGGAAGGGCAGCTGCTCTCCATGTGCTGTGGATTAAGGGGTTTGTGGGAGATATCCTTGTCCCAGATCATATTCCCAGTAGACACCCTGGAGAAGTCTCTTCTCTCTGACCTTGGTTTCCTCATCTGTGAAATGAAGGGCTGGGCTCCTCAGCCTTTAGCTCTGCTTCCAGTCCTGTGAGTCATTGAAAGGAACCTCCTTGGGAAACACAGAGCCAAGCTGGGGGCCCCTGGACATCCAGGAGAGCCCGGGGAGACTGACTTTCTGGGGAGCATAGGGCAAGGGGCCAAGACAAGAGAATTTTCCAAGTGCATAAAAGAAATTCTGTGGAACTTACAGTTTTACTAATATTAGACTACTGTCAGATATTTCCAAAACTCAAAAAAAAAAAAGGAATTCTGAGTCTTGAATTAGCCTTTGCATTTTAAAGGGGAAACTTAGACATGTCTTTGAAAATACAAGAAAATGTCACTAACACAGGCTGATCATAATTCCAGGGAGGGAACAAAATATATTTTGTGAAGCCATTTAATATTATAAAAAGGACTGGAAGTGAGAGTATTTACCCTACTAAAATTAGCAAATTGTTTTCAACCCTCTTAGTCACAAATTCTTGGGTTTGGAAAGGACCTCAAGATTCTCTCACTGGTCTCCTCTCTCTCCTCCCACTCATGTTATCTGTAGCCAGGTGAGCTCTCAGAAGTAGGGAAAGGTTATAAAGGACCTACTGTGTGCTAGCGACTGAGCTAAACACTTTTAATCCTTGCAATTCTATTTCTGCTTCTCTGACCTCATCTCCTACTGCTCTCCCCTCCCTCACTCTGCTCCAGCCACACTGGCCTTTCCTCAGGGCCTAGAACATAGCCAGCTAGTGTGCACCTCCAGCCCTTTACACATGCGGTTCCCTCTGCCTGGAGCTCTCTGCCCCCTGATCTCCACATGACTGGATCCTTCTTATTGTTAAGTCCTGAGTCCAAATATCCTCTCCCTCGAGAAGCCCTCCCTGATCATCCGATGGTGCATTTCCGTCCTCCTGTCCCACAGCATCCCCTGTTCAAGCACATCACCCTCAGTTACTACCTACATCGCCTTCATCATGGTCTGAAGTCAATCTACTTATTGATATACTTGTATATTTACCTGCTTCCCCTTCCAGAATGTGAGTTCCTGCAGGGTGGAGCCCTTGTCTATCTTTTTCATGGTTGTATTCCCAGTGCCCAGAACAGTGATTGTCACAGAGCTGGGACTCCATAACCATGTGTTCAGTGAGTGGATGAATAAATGATTGAAGGGTTTCCATTTCCCCAAACCCTAACCTTGCCCATGGTGCTTTCCAATAAACGCTTATTAAACTAATAATGGATGTAGGAAGTAGAGTAGACCAAAATAACTCAGAATATATCATGATCCAGGCATGAGTTTATCTCTACTTCATCAACAAGTTTTCCTGAGTCATTTGAAAGAGTGTAAAAGGCCTATCTGTCCTATTTTTGAAAGTTCCTCGTTTTCCAGCTATCTGTATTCACAAATTCATCACCTGAATAGGATTTCAGTGATCACATAGACCATGGCTAATTTAACAGATGAAAGAACTGACACTCAGAAAGAGGGACAAGGGTTCAGCAAGATTATATGTGTCAGATGAAGACCCAGGTAAAGAAGCCAGCTCTCTCCATCCTGCCCTTTCCACGTCTAAAACACTCAAGAGGTGCTGTCAGTCACTAAAATTAGCACAGCATTTCTGGAGGCACTCTAAGAATAATAATAAAAAACAATAGTAGTAGCTATAATTTCTTGAGTGTTTTCTTGAGTGGAGAGTGTAGTAAACACTTTAATTTTTCACAACAACCCTAGGAGGGGTGGGTACTGTTATCATCCCCATTTTTCAGATGAGGAGATGGAGGCACAGAGAGAGGAAGTAGTCTGCATACCGTCACACAGCGAATAGATGGTGGAGCCCAGGCTTGACCCAAGGCATTCTGGCAAAGTGCCTCGAAAGCATCTGTCTTGGCAAGTCCACCCCTGGATACTTCTCTTAAGGAAATGATCATGGTCCAGGGAACGATGCCTATTTAAAATGAGTGACCCTCTCTGGTGTGCCCCCTTTACATGGACTTCAAGGCTGCCCATGAGGAGAGGGAAGGAGTGAGCCTCACGGCCTATCACTGGGGGAGACCTTTGTGAGGAGGGCCAAGCCCCTCCCCCCGCAACGCCCCTCCCCCCAAGACAGGGACTCGTGGGGGAGATCCCGGCACACTTTCTATCATCTCACTCACCTGGACTCATTTATGGAGACATTAAGACACCCTAAATGCTGAGTTCACTGAGATCTCTCCATCCTACAGTTTCAACTGAAAATTATATCTCTCGCTTTCTTTTTTTCCCTCTCCTACATGTCAAATGTGTCTTTTCTAGAAGCACTGAATGGAAATAAAGGGGCTTAAGGATAATTTTATCCCATTTCAATGTAACCTGCAGCAAGTGGGAGTAAACAGACCCACTTGGCAGCCACACCTCATCACCCTTCTCCCTCCAGGCCCCTGCCTTCCTGCCCCCACTTCCCACCTCCTCAAAGGCGCCCTGGGAGCTCCTGATACAGGGAGGATTCAGGCCTCCACTGGGACCCTTGCCAAGGCCTGCCTTCCAGAAGTCCAGTTCCCATATTCACCTCGTGTGAGGCAGGTTGCCAGTGAAAGGTTGTGGTCTTCTGGAAAAGTAAAGGGAGGAGTCTCCTGGGGAGAAGGAAGGAGCCCCTCAAGCCTTGGCCTGGGATGACTTTGCCAACACTCCGCTCCCACTCTCAACCTCCCCTCCCGCTGCTGCATCCCCAAGCAGGGCTGCCCGATAAAATACAGGGCATCCAGTTACATTTGAATTCCAGATGAACAATGGATTTCTTTTTTATGATAAGTATATCTCAAGCAGAATTAATTGAACCATTCTGTGTAGGAAAACAGAGAGTTATTAAGAACAGGAGCTCTGAAGACCTGAGCTGGCTTGACATTGATTCCCAGCTGCAGTGCTTATGTTGTGTGTCACTGATCATTTCTCCAAGTCTTAGACGTTATCTATAAAATGGATTTATTACTAGTACGTATCTCATGGGATGGCTGGGAAAATTATTTCTAAAAGTCTAACTCCAGTACCTGGATTTCAATAAATGTATTAATTGAATAAAAAACAGTTAAAAACAGAATAGGTATATCCTAAATATTGTATGGGTCATACTCATACTAAAAAAATATTCATTGTTTAACTGACATTCAAATGTAATGAAGAGTCCGTCTTACAGTTTCATTTGCTAAATCTGGCAACCCAACCATCGAGCCACCTCAGAGGAAGCAGGCCACAAAACTCTTTGGTCTCCAGAATAGATTTCAAGCTCCTTGGCCTGGCATTACAAGTCTGGCCTTGGGCAAAGTCTGTAGACTCATTGCCTGCCCCTACTTTTCCATCCCCCGCCCCCACTTTTCCATCCCCCGCCCCCACTTTTCCATCCCCCGCCCCCACCATCACCATCCACCTCGAGCTCCTTCTTGCTTCCTTCCACACTTCTGTGCCTTTGCCTACACTATTTCCCCTGCCCAGGCCGCTTCCACACACCTGCCCACGCTCAGCTTTGCCTCTTGGCCAGTGCTGCAGAGTCACCTCCTACAAGGTATCCGGCTGCAAACACGGCACGTGCAGGCAGGTAAACGGAATCTAGGAAACAACAGATCAGACCTCCTGATGTAGGTTCATTGCGGACTGTGGCTGACGATGCAGCGCGTCAGCTCTGCCGGTGGAGCATGAACACAGCCTTAGGCAGTACAGGAGAGGATGAGTGGGGCCGTGTTCCAATAAAACTTTATTTGCAAAAACAGACTGTGGGGTCAGATGTGGCCCGTGGGCTGTGGTTTGCTGATCCCTGGCCTAGACCGTTGGGCACCCTCAGGGCCAGCTGAAGGAAACTGTGTTCTTTCCCCTGCCATCCATAAAATCTCTTTCTGCCACTGACTTATAGGGGGATCGAGAAACAGGCTGCCTTTCCTTCCCCAGGTCTCAGGGGGCCCACGTCTAAGATGAGGTCGTTGGACCCTCAGGATCTTCTCCAAATCGGAGTTGATGACCCGGTCCTGCCAGAGAACACCTGTCTCTGTCTCTGAAGTGGTAGATGCCTTTCTCCCTGTCTCCTTTCCCGGAACTCCCCACTGCCTGGCCAACAGGTTGCAAGATAAGACACCCATTTCTTATTCTGTCCACTTCCACGCTTAAGGACTATGGTTTCTGACTTCCAGGGACTCCAGAACCTCTGGCAACCCTCCACCTCTGCCGCCTCCTCAGTCACTTAGCTGGGTGGAATACCCCAGGAGCACTGATTCAACCTCCCACCAACTCCCCTCCTGCAAATAAATAGGTGCTAACTCACTTCAAGTTGCCAAGGGCCCTCATCACAGGGAGCTTGCACATAACTGGAAATATCTTTAACACCCTATTGATGGTTCCCCACCCAACCCCCCCCCCCCCCCCCCGTTGCTCTGTGAAAAAGTTGAAACAGTGAAAGGCATCGATTTTCCAGGTCTGAGCTGTGAGCCCAAGATCAAAGCAGGGAAGAGGTGGGAGGGACACGGTACAAGAGGGCGTGTTTTACAATGAAATTATGGTTATCATTGACCTGGGGGCGTTTCTTCTGTGCCACCATGGCAGACAGCTCTCTGAGTAACAGCGGGTTTGTGTTTCATAGGATACTTTAGTCAAAAGATCAATGATACTCTCAGAACGGCTCTGTCAGTCCACAGGGGCGGATGAGCCTGGTGAGAAGCCTGCAAAGATCCAGCTAAAATTAGGCAACTGCTGACAGACACTGGATTTGCAATCATAGCGAATCGATTTCCAAAGTGACGCTGAATCCAAGTGAATTTCATCATCCTCCGTGTTGTGTCTTTGTGGAGGGGAGCCTTTCATAATGAAGTGGGTCCCTCTCTGGGGAAATGGAGTTTTTAAAGGCAGGCTTGGGTTTGGCAGAGTGAGGGGGTAGGAGAAGGTGGTCAGCAGGTTGGGAGCTGTACATGCTCTTTTAACCCAAAGCTTGGTTGTCAGGCTCTGGGGCTCGTAAGGAAGAGCAAAGGGGTGCAAGTGGCAAGAGAGAGCTCAGCTTCTGACCAGCTGAGTGAACTCAGGCATCAACTTTTCTGGCCTCCATTTTCCTCATCTGTAAAATGGTACCTTATTCATTGGTACTATCCAATGGTACTTCATCAGGGGGTTGCTCTGAGAATTCAGTGATTGAATTGGTGCAGAGTGATTGGCAGGGCGCCTGGCACAAAGGAACAGCTCACCATCCAGAGGCTGTCATTGATGCCTCTTACTAAGTAAGCATCGCAGCCCCACACACTGCACCTTGTATTTTCCTCACCCACCTGGATGTGACCCCTCCAGACCCTCCCGGGTTCTTAGGCTCTTGGTGGCCTGTGGCACTGTCTGCACCCCACCATTCATCCCAGTCTCTCCACTGCTCTGCCAATTTTCTGATCGTTTTGAGGAGCACCACGGTTCAGGGAGAAGAGGATTGGGCTTTGAGCCAGACAAACCTGGATTCCAGTCCCAGCCCAGTCACCTCCAAGCTCTGTGATCACCCTCAGCTCATTTACCTGCTGAATCTCAGACTTTCGGGATAATTACGTCCACAGACCCCTGGGATTGAATGGGAGGAAAATCAGCACAGTCACCCTGCCGAAGCTGTAAGCCCGCTGGGGTGGTGTGCAGGGTGGGAGGTGGTATGAAGGGGGAGGTGGGGGCAGGGTCACCACCCTTCACAACCCCCTGGTGCCTGGGGTAGTCATACGTTCCGCCAAATATTTTCACATCTCCCCCTTCCAGGTGTGTGGTGGTATCGAACTTCCTGTCCCCTGTGGCTCGGTGGGACCATGTGACTTGTTCTGGTCAATGAGTTGTGTGAATGAAGTAATGCATGTCATTCCCCTGCTGAGCATTTAATGGCTAGTGTAAACCCACCAGGACTCTCTCCATCTCTGGCTTGATAGCTACTTTGTCACCTGGGGTCTGTGAATGGCCCTGATGAGCAGAGCAACCTCACCCAACTCACAACGGGCAGGTAGGATTAGCAAGAAATAAACATGTGGGGTTTTATATGTGGAATCCAAAAAAATAAAACAACAAAATGTGTGTAACAAGTGTACCTAACAAAACAGAAACAGATTCACAGATATAGAGAATAACTAGTGGTTACCAGTGGGGAGAGGGAAGCGGGGAGGGGAAAGATAGAGGTACGGGATTAAGAGACACTCGACTATATGTAAATTAAATAAGCAACAGGGATATATTGAACAGCACAGGGAAATATAACAATTATTTTGTAATAACTTTAAATGGAGTATAATCTATAAAAATACTGAATCACTATGTTGTAACCTGAAACTAATACAATATTGTAAATCAACTATACTTCAATTTCAAAATAAATTAATAAAGAAACAAATGAATAAAATATCAGTAACATATATATATAAATATATATATATTTTTTTTTTTAAGCCACTGGGGGCTGTTTGTTACTAAGTAAAGCCTCACCTATGCTGACTGATACAGTACTCCCACAGGCAGGGCTTCAAACTAGGTGTCCTCCATGATTGGCTATTGAATTACATGCACAAGCTGCCCCTCTGATGCTGCTCCAGTAGGGCCAGGGATGGGGGCAGCAGTGACTGGAGGCATTGGTCTAACCATTGAGAAGAAGGGACAGTGATGATCAAGTCCCTCCCCCCCACCGCACCCCCACTGTGGAGACTGTCAGAGTCCTGGTAAAGGTGGCCCTAAGTGACACAAAGCATCTGGGTTGGCAAGTCAAAACCAGAGCCCTTTAACCACAGAGGCCATAATTCAGGGCAGAACAGCCAGCACAGGAGCTCAGCCCATCCATCCTCAAAACAGCCTGAAGGTGACATAGAGCTTTGGGTTCCTGGTTTCTGGCTACCAGAACCGAGGACAAGTTTGTTTTTGTTCCTCTGTTTTCCCCTTACAGAAGTCAGACTCAGAGAACTCCCCCTGCTCAGGAGTTCAGAACAAGGCCTCTGGAGTCAGTTGTTGACGCCAGGCGCTGCCTAGCTGTGTGACCTTGGACAAGTCCCTTTGCGTCTCTGAGTTACATTGCTCTCAGTTGGAAAACAGAGATAACTAAACTGGCCTCTTGGGGTTGGGGGGAGTTAGGAGGACTAGAGGAGATCTTTGTAGAGGGCTTAGTATAGGGCCAGCACAGGGAAGCATTCAGTACCTGGGAGTCACAGCTGAATAGATGCCATCCTCTGTGCTCAGAGAGGCCAGGAACAAGGAAGGATGTGACAGTCCAGCTTCTTAAATAGTTATTTTATTTATTTTTTTTTTACATGTTGGAATGGTTTAGTAGAAAAGTTCAGAGAATAATGAGTACCACAAAAGAGGCAGCCGGTGATACAGCACCGCTGTTAAAGCACAGACCTGGGACATGGGAATGATGTCAAACCTTGGTCATGGGAAAGCTGTGAGGGTGACATGAGGGGTGACATGCACAGTGCGAGAAGAGGGGCTGGCTCACAGCAAGAGCTCATGGACATCAGTTTTGTAGAACTGCAGTTATTAAATCTTACCTATTTTTATCGATGACCTGGAGGGTGACTAGAGGCATAATGAGGACTGAGGATGGGAAGGGTTGCAGCACCCCATCTTTAAACCTGAGAAGAGAGGCATCCGTGGGCGGAGCCAAGGCCACTTGCAGGTGTCTCTGGCTGTCCCGGAGAGACACACAAATACATCCTGTCCCATGGGGCTCAGGAGAAAAGCTAAAACAAAAGAGGGTAAGCTGGGACAAAGTAAGAGAGTGGCATGGACATATATACACTACCAAATGTAAAATAGATAGCTAGTGGGAAGCAGCCGCATAGCACAGGGAGATCAGCTCGGTGCTTTGTGACTGCCTGGAGGGGTGGGATAGGGAGGGTGGGAGGGAGGGAGACGAAAGAGGGAAGAGATATGGGAACATATGTATATGTATAACTGATTCACTGTGTTATAAAGCAGAAACTAACACACAATTGTAAAGCAATTATACTCCAATAAAGATGTTAAAAATTTTTAATTTAATTTAATTTTAAAAATAAATAAATAAAATAAAACAAAAGAGTGGGGCTGAAGGGGGCCAGGTTCAGCCTACCACATGGAAGAACTTTCTGAAATCCACAAGTTCTCTGACTGCTGAGCCCAAGCTTCCTGGCTTGGCATCCAAGGCCCCGCAGGATCAGGCCTCCTCTCCAGCATCCTCTCCCAGCCAGCCCTTTGCCTCCAGCCCCAGGGACCCACCTGCAGGTCCCTCCCCTCCCCTGCCTTTGCCCCTGCTGTTCACCCAACTGGAACCCCCTCTCCCTTCATGCCTGCCTGGTGAACAGCGCTCAGGGCTCTCCAGGACCCAGCTCAGAGAGCCCCTCCTCTCCAAGTCCACCTCCCCAGGCACTGGAGGGGCTCCATAAATGCTCCGTGTTATTATTTTTAATCTGTTAGCTCCAGGCTCTGCCACTTCCTGGCTGTGCATTCTCACGTAAGTGACTCAGCCCCCCTGAAATGCTACTGCACGGGGATGCTGCAGAGAGAGTCAAGTCCACATGTGAAGCTCTTGGGCCAGGGCTTGGAGACACTGGGGTCCACTGAAAGGAAACCTCTCTGCAGCCTCCCAGGGCCTGAGGGGCCTGCAGGGCACAAGGCATTTATTTGCAAGAGAGATGGTTGGTTATTCCAGAAAGGAAGTGGGGGAAGGAAAAAGAAATTACATCCCTCCCGCCCAACTTTGTAAGCATTATTGATTGGAGGCGGAAGTCACCAGCGTCGCAGTCACTCAGCCCCCCTGAAATGCTACTGCACGGGGATGCTGCAGAGAGAGTGAAGTCCACATGTGAAGCTCTTGGGCCAGGGCTTGGAGACACTGGGGTCCACTGAAAGGAAACCTCTCTGCAGCCTCCCAGGGCCTGAGGGGCCTGCAGGGCACGAGGCATTTATTTGCAAGAGAGATGGTTGGTTATTCCAGAAAGGAAGTGGGGGAAGGAAAAAGAAATTACATCCCTCCCGCCCAACTTTGTAAGCATTATTGATTGGAGGCAGAAGTCACCAGCATTGCAGGAGCATTGATTGGCTGGGCTGGGCTGGGCTCTTCAGGGTAATGTGAGCTGCGTACACAATCAGTTCTGTCCCTGCCCTCCTGGCACATTGATTATGGATTAAAGGTGCTGAGTCCCGCCCCTTTTCCAGGAGGGATGCAGGGGCAGAGGCCAGGGGACCCACAGAGGAGGGAGCAGCAGTAAAGAAAAGGAACTCCTTGCCCCCGTAGCTTCCATTCTGTCCATTACAGTGACGTTTTCATATTTCATGAGTGAATTTCCTCTCTCTAGATCTGCTCTTTGAGGCCAAGAAATGGATCCACTTCCTTGGGACACAGCCTTGTGCCTGGGTAGGTCCATATCTGTTTCATAAATAAAGCCTTTGAGCTCCCCTTTGCCTGGACCCTCACACTCCTGGAATATTCAGACTCTAAATATCAGAGTTGATGAAGGAGATGCCGAGACCCAGAGAGAGGGAACCACTCTCCCAAAGCTGCACAACAAGCTCTCGGCGCATCCAGGACTGATTCTCAGCGCAGGGCCTCTTCCAGCTCCTGTTCACATCCACTGGGCGTGTCTGAGGCTGCAGAACGGTCACTTTACGAGAGTGTAAAGAATTTATTTTCCCCGAAATATAAATGACTGAAGAAGATACCCAAATGCTTATAAATGTGCTGAAACCACCTTATCAGCACATAAACTGCAGAAGCGTACAGGGGAAGAACGCCCCCGCCCGCCAGGCAACAACAGGCCCATTCAGTGTGCCCTTGATGGCAACAGCTCTATAGGCACCCACTAAAACCCAGCGGGAAATTCTGTGCACAAGGGCAGCCGGACCCCCAGAAAGTGAGTTTCAGATGCCTTCACTATTCCAACTTCACAGCAGCAAGAGCAGAAGACAAAATCTACGTTGTCATATAAAAGTACCAACCAACCTAGCATCTTTCACAGAAAATCACAAACTACTTTTACTTGTCTAAGGGGGAAAGCTGGCTACTTCTCATGGAGAATTTGATGGGTTCTGACAAAGAAAAGAAAACGTGGTATAGAACAAGAAGGAGAAAAAGCACAACATTTATTGCAGTCCTACTGTGTGTGACACAGAGACGGGCACTTTTAACTCATTTTCTAAATTCACCCACGAACCCTGTGGAACGGGTATTATTATTCCCAAAGCCCAGCTCTGCACCTGCTCCACAAATACCTGCTGACGTCAAACACCCACTGTTGGACCTGTTCAATTCACCTGATGGCAGAACAGAGCCACTCTACCCAGTGGCGCCCATCCGCCAAGCATGACAGTGTCTGTCTCAGCAGCTACCTGCTTTCTCAGCTCTGTATCCCAGCATCTGGGGGCAGGCACTGAGGTTTCTCTCTCTCTCTCTCTCTCTCACTCAGTCTGGACATCTCTTCTCTGCCTCTCACCCTGGCCCTCCTTCACCTCTATGCCCTCCTTTCTCTCCCCCTTCCCTCCTTCCCTTCCTTGCCGATGTTTATTTTCAGAACCTCAAAATCCTTCCCAAGCCTCTGACATTTACTCTTTAGAATTAGAAAAGTTTCCAGTTCTCTTTCCCAGAGCAAAACTGGTGGATAAGGTTTCCCCCGGGATCTTGCCTGCCCTTCTGGAGGTGAAGTTCTGGAGGCAGAGCTGGCTTATGTCAGCCCAGCACCGATTGTGTCAACCAGCAGTTATTAGGCACCCACTGTGCACCGAGCCCTTCTCGTGAACATTCAATCCATTCAATCCATTTAAGAAGCCTGTGGGGCTGGCATTACCATCTGCACGTGCAGGATGAATGAACCGAGGCTTAGAGCAGTTAGATCACAAGTCTAAGGGGCAGGGAGAGGAGGGAGGAGGAAGAAGAAGGGGGGGAGGGGGAGTAACAGATCACCAGAACGAGCAGGTGGTGAGGGCTCTACACACACCAACTCATCTACCCTCATAACAACGGCATGAGATACATATTATCATGATCTCCAGTTTATAAATGAAGAAACTGAGGTGTTAAGAAATTAAGTAACTCGTTCAGAGCCATGGCCACGCCAAGATTTTGACCAGGGAAGCCTGGCTTCAGAGTTGGGCTCTTAACCACTGCACGGCACAGCCTCCCTGCAGGACTGTTAATGGGCTCAATCAAGGTCAGCCTCACCTGCAAAGTTGAGCGGCTTCCTTTGGTAGGAGAGGAAGAATCCTGGAATGTCGCTAGGCAGGGAGGGGGCTGGCATGGTCAGGGCTGTGCCTGAGACACAGCACATGGCAACTGGGTGACGGTAGGTCTGGGGCAGGGCAGGGGGGAGGACTGGGTAGCGTCCAGGCAGGGCCAGTGAAGACCTGATGCAGGCAGGGCAGTGCGGAATGGGGCGGGGTGGGGGGGGGGGGCTCTGAGATGCCCATTCATCTCCCCTTGGCCATTTGCCTTTGTGCCTGCAAGCCTGGGGCGGGGCCTTGTTGATGGTATACAGCCTGGCTCTGAAAGTGTGCCTGCCTGGGTAGGCGTCCTTTCACAGTGCTCCTTGCCTCGCAAAGGAAGCAGCCAGTGCCAGACTCTGCAAACCCTCCCCGTTGCTGGGCCACAGGAACAGGCCTGGCTACACGGAGGGCGGCTCAGCCAGCTCTGCTCAGGATGGATGAAGGCACCTCAGCTGCAGCCCTGCCACAATGTTGCCCTTCCAAAGGGAAGACCAGGGATTCCCTGGGGATCCAGCGGGAGTCAGGGACACAGCCTGTCTCCATTGGGCTGTGTTCTGGGCATTTGGCAGAAAAGCTGGTTGACGCCAGGTAAGATGAATGGAACCATGCCTCACAGGGTAACTGACTTTGTCAGAGAAGGAAACAGGCAAGGAGACAAACCATCCATCACCTGCTTTTCCATTTGAGGGATGGAGGGAAGCAGAGAGCAGAGCCGGGCTCTGGAGAGGGCAGAGGTTACTCTTCTCTGCGGCCAGTGTGGAGGGTGGCAGTGCACTGGCATTCTTCCTCATTGCCATCCACTGGGGAACACCAGGGAGGCTCTGACTTGCTAAAACCAATAAGGACCATCAGACCAGGGATATCCCTTTCCTCGGCTCCCAAATGGCCCACTTAGCTGTGCTGCTGGACCCAGCTGTCTTTCTTTTCAGGCCTTGCCTCAACTCTAAACCCATCATCAAAGGAATGAAAAATAAACCACCCGGCACTCGAGATCTCCATTCCACGGTCCCAGGAGTCCCGACCAGTCCTCTGGGCTGCAGCCGAATCGAAGCACTTTGTTTGTTGATTTTTCCATTCATTCATGACCATTAATTGAGTATCTGCTATGTCCTGGGCTCCGGCTGTTGGTGTTAGGGGTGCAGAAGTGAACAAGACAGGCACGACTGCCCCTGCCTTGGAGGATACAGATGTTATACAAGTAAAAACTGTCCCCCACTATAAACTTCCCGCCTCTGAGCGTTTGCACTTGCTGTGCCCTTTGACTAATTCATCCAGCTATCGATCCATCACCTACGTCTGTAATTCTGGACACAGGACTGCAATTGGGAAAACTGAGGCCAGGGCCAGAACAGAGACACTCTCCAAGTCCTGGATCCCCATATCTCAGCGATGACGCCACCATCCCCAGGCCTGAAACCTACACACCATCCTTTATCCCTCCCTTTCCCTCACCCTCCCTCGAAATCCATCACCAAGGCCTGTTGACTCTAAATCCTGAATTCCACTAAAAGCCACTTCCATGTCCTCTGCCTCAGTTCTGCCCCTGCACTTTCTCTCAATGCACTGGGCCAGCCTCCCTCCCGGTCTTGCCGCCTTGCATCTTTCCTTCTCCAATCCAGCCCACGCTGGGAGCCAGAGGGCCCTTTCGAATGCACGAGTGTGACCATGTGGTCACATGGTCCTTCTGCTCAAAAGCATTCAATAGCCACCCTGCAGGGACTCAGCATGCTTCCCAAAGTCCCCCACATGACACCAAGCCTACCCAGGACCCAGCTCCCATTCACCTCTCTGCCTTGGGGTCTCCTCTCTCCCCATCACAGGATATACCCTAACCACACAAACTACTGGAGGTCCCCAGGGCTCAGCTTCTCTCCCCTGGGCCTCTGCATATGCTGTCTCCTCTGCCTGGTGCACTTTGCCCCTTCCCACTGGTCACTTACTTTTTCAAGGCCGTGCACAGGCATCACGTCCTCTGGGTTAAATCTGCCGCATGTTCTCAGAGCTCTGACACTGCCAGCCAGCAGGCGGCTTTCCTCCCTGCGGTGATTTAGGGCCCAGGCTCCTTCCACCTCATGGCTCCGCCTTCCTCCAAGGCCTCAAATTGCTCTGCTTCCAGCTTGCAGAGGGGAAAGAGAGAGTGGAGAAGACACACCTGCTTCTTAATCACCTCAGCCAGAAGTGACAATCACATCACTTCTTCCAACCCACTGGTGAGAGCTGATCCTATGGCTCCACCTACACGCACGGGGTGCTGGGAAAGGTAGTCCCAGGCAGCCCCTTCCCAGCAATGTCTCCACACAGCCCCTCACATGCATCGCCACCTTGTCATCATCTCTGTATTAGTTTACTAGGGCTGCTGTAACAAGATACAACAAACTGGGTGGCTTAGAACAACAGAAATTTACTTCTCACAGTTCTGGAAGCCAGAACTCTGTATCAAGGTGTCAGCAGGGCCGTGCTGCCTCGGAAGGCTCTGGAGGAGGACCTGGTCCTGAGGCCTCCGCAGGCTCAGGCGTTCCTTGGCTCACGGCCATCTTCTCCCTGTGCCTCCTGACATGGTCTCCTGTGTCTGTCCCTGTGTCCAAATTTCTCCTTTTTATAAGGACACCAGTCATACTGGACAAGGACCCCCCCTAACGATCTCATTTTAACTTGATTACCTCAGGCAAGATCCAGTTTCCAAGTAAGGTTACATTCTGAGGAATTGGGGGTAGGACTTGCATGTATCTTTTTGGAGAAACACAATTCAACTTACAGCAATCATCAGCTCCCTTCATCTGCAACACCTGGACCATTTTTACCACCATCATCATCTACATCTGGGGGCCTGCAGGAGGGTGGAGTAGGTTGTTAAGAGGCTTTGAGGCAGACAGAAGTGGATTCAAGCCCTTCTTTCCAAGGGAGCAACAATCAGGAGGAGACCAGCCCACTGAGGGGCGGGGAGGAGAAGCAGGAAGGTGCTGGGAATGGACCGCTCCAAACAGCATCCCAGCTGGTCTTTAACGCTGCAGATTCTGAAATGTGATGCACAAAAAGAAAACAGACTCAACTGAAATGGAAATGCCTTATGATGGGTAAGAGGGGGAGAAAATGGAAACTGTACTTCCTTTCAGGAAATGTTTTATGTCACTCCTGAAAGGAGATCTCCTAATAAAAGCAGCCCTGATGCTAATTGAGACAATGGAGATGAGAGAGCATGGAGCCCCCGTGGAAAGATGCCAACAGTAACTGTGGTCACAGTAAAGCTTGTCTGCTCTGGACGCAGCCCAGAGAAGAGGGTCTGGCGCTGACGATGGGGAGCCTGGAAGGAGCTGGGAGCCCCACTGGCACTGACTTGCCGAGTGACCCTGGGGAGGTCACATAAGGACTCCTCCCTCCCCACCCACCTCCAGCAGCCACAATGGCCTCCAACCTCCTTCCGGGGTCAGAAGGTCAAAGGCCATGGGCAGGCCAAGTACTGTGCAGGGGAAGAAGAGGCTCTGGGTTTAGCTACGCCGCGGGAGCCTGGGAGGCATTCAGATACTCCATCTGCACAGGCATGAGTTACAGGTTCACCACTTTCCTGCAGGAGCCGGGCCAGAGGGGGCCTCCAGGGCCCAGTGCTCACCCCTGACCTTGCCACCTGCCAGGCAGCTTTCCTTCCTCCTGGGCAGAGGTTCAGGGCCCAGGGATGAGGGCAGCCCCCTCCTGCCTCTCAGGAGCTGACCATCCCTGTGCAGGACAGACGGCGGCAAGTCTGTGGGGTCGTTCAGAGGTGGATTGGGGGAAGATGAGGACAGGAGACTCACAGCCCTGCAGGAATCACCCTGGGCTATTTCTTCATGTAGGGCAGCCCATCTAAGCCTCATAGCAAACCACAGTGGCCCCATTTTGCAGATGAGGAAACTGAGGTCGGAGGGATATGCCCAAGTCACACAGCAGGAGAGTGGTAGAGCTGGGGCTTGAACCCAGGCCTCCTGGCTCCAGAGCTGGTGCTCAGCCTCGCACTGAAGCTCTTTACAAGTGGGCATCTCCCCTCTAGCCCCTGTGCCCCATCATTCATCTCTACGTCCCCGTTGTGCTGATTCCCATACCCCAGACTAAGGAACCCCTTCATCAGCCTCCTCTGGGAAGCTCATTAAAGATGCAGGTTCCTGGACCCCATCCACAGCTGCTGCATCAGCATCTCTGGTGCTAGGGGGCCTGAATCTGCAGTTTCTTAAAAACTTCCCTGGGGAGTTATGTCCAAGGAGTACTGCCCCAAGCCCTAAGTGCCACTCTCTCTGTGCCTTTGGACCTGGGGGGCATCCACCGTGCTAAATGCTTTACGTCTAGTGATTCAGCCAAACCTCACTGCAACCTACGAGGTCTCCACCATTATGTCCCCATTCTATGTCCCTAGAGAGCTTACCTCAGTGCCTGGCATATAGTTGTCACTCAAAACACACCTGTTGACGAACTCGCTTCATATATGTGAACTCATTTAAGGCCCAACAGAAGTATGAAGTGGATTTAGTTCCCATTTTACAGAAAGGGAGACTGAGGCTCAGAGAGGTTAAGTGATTGGAAGAGACAGGGTCAGGATTCAACAGGGCCAGAGCTGGCTGGTTTGCAGAGCACTGTCCAGGGCAAACTGGGCTCTTCCCCTCCCCCGTGCACTGAGTGGCAGCAAGGGCTGTGTCAACGAAGGGAGAATTGATCCTATGGCCCAGTGGCTTTGCTGAGGCCTGAGGCCAGGAGCCACAGGGTGCCAGCTGGGCGAGGAGTCCAGTTGAACCCAGAGAGGCTATTTTCATGTCTCGTGTGTGCTCAGAAGCTGTAACTGTGCTGTCTGGTTCCATCACTGGTTTATCCCCCAGAACGCCCCCAACCCAAGCTAGAAGCACTGGAGGCAGGGTGGCCTGAGTCCCTGCCACAGGGTCTGCCTCCAGGCCTGACCTGGCTGTGCCTGACCTCTGGGGAGGGGCGCTGTCCGCTGCCCTGTGCTGAGCAGCTCACCTGATCAGAAGGTCCCTTCTCCTGAGCTGAACTCTGCCGCCTGGTGGCTCCTCTTGAAGATCCCAGCTCCACATCCAGGGACGACACAGAACAAGCGGAATCACCCACCCGACAGCCTTCCCACAGCATCAACCACGGCAATAGCGCCGGCGACAAGAGCTATTTACTGAGTGCTCACCACCTACCAGGCGCCACACAAAGGGATTCACTCGGATCATCTCATGGGATCTCATGACAACCTGTGAGGTGGGGGCAGTTACTGTCCGACTGTGCACATGGGGACTGAGGCTCATTGAGGCAGAAGATCCTGGAACATGAGTGCTCGAGAAATAGTTCACTCGCCCCCTTTCCCCTCCCTTGGATCCTGCTGAAACCTTGCTGGTGTCCCTTTCTGAACTCTCCTAAAATCCTAGAATAGCCCTCGGGCTGTCAATTCCACCAAATCTGTAACCTCATCCACCCCTGGATTCTCTTCACGTGAGATAATGTATGTCATTATGATGCAAGCCACTCTGATTGGAGTTTTATTGATTTGGAGCCTGAGCAATATTATAGACACAAGTTTCACGACAATGCAAAGGGCTGACATGACTGTTAGAAGAGATTATCAGTGAAGTAGACCCAGAGCCGGGAGACAGAGACACCGCGGTAATTCTGGCCTCTTGCGCCAATGCCCCCTGCTGTCTGCATTCCCTTTCACAGCTCTCCAAGCACATTTTGCTCTGGACAACCCCACTCACCCTTTACAGGTGATGCTCAGAGGTGAGGTCACCTAAGGTGACTCAGCTAGTGAGGGGCAGAGCCTGGGAGTGGACCCACTTTGGTGACAAATAGGGAGCGTTTCCCTGCACCATGGTCCTCAACCGGGCCAATATTGCTGGTCCAGTTAGATAGGTTCAATCTAATTGTGTGGATTACAGAATGACAATGCCAATTGAATGCACTCAGCAGACAAGCCCCTGCTTCTCCCTTAAATAAGAGAAAGTGAGAGGTGGAAACTGAGGCAAATGCTTTTGGACAAGAGTGAGGCGGCTCCTACTTTAAGAGTCAGTAGGAAAATTGGAAGGGGGAGATGGTGATGCCCTCATTACCCCAACTATTAATATTACATCATTCATGGTCACTGACCACAGGCCATGGTACAGGCGAGGTGGACTAAACTTCTACCCAAGCCCCTGGCCAGCTGTAAGCCCACCCCTTCCCTCTATTCGAGAGAGCATGGGAACGCAAGGGAACAGGCAAGGGAGACAGAGTTGGTGCTGCTCCCAAGATCGCCCACTCGGGCCTTCCTGGAATGGGTTGAGCGGCCTCCCCAGATAGGAAGTGCTTTGGCTCCCCGTGTCCTGAAAGGATTGATCTTTCCCTGTTTATGCTGAAGCTCAAAGGGCCAAGTTTAATCCAGAGAAGCCTTTACACTTGGTTATTAGACAAGAGTGGGGTCAACAAGGGCTAATGGGGACTATTTCCATCCAGGCACATGGTCACTGCAGCCGCCAAGAAAAGGGCGTTCGCAGGCAAGGTCTGTCCGGGACTCAACACCAGCGGCGGGAACCAGGGGCGTCACCGCAGCCAGTGTTCTGCTCTGGATTCTTTCTTTCCCCCACAGACGGCAGTGAATCTGGCTCTGACATAAGCGAATCCAGATGTGTGGGAACGCAGTTGGTTGAAGACAGCAAAAGGATCGCAGTGGCCTCAGCTCTCTCCGGAAGTGGAGGATGTTTTAGGAGACTGCCTGACTAGGGCTCACACGTCCCTGTTCAAACGCCTCCAAAGGCTTCCTGCAGCCCTGACTGGAGAGACAGCCTGGGCCAATGTTGCCCCAGCCCCACCTTACCCCGCTCCCCTCACTTTATCTGCTAACCTGCCCACCCCAGAGCCTTTGCACGTGCTGTTCTTTTTGCCTAGAATGATTTTTTCTTCCCACTTACCTGAGAAACTCGTGTTCATCACTTGCTCAAGACAGCCTTCCCTGGCCCTTTACCAGAGCTCTAACTGTACGTAGATGATTTACTTTTTATACTGTCTGCTCCCACCGTAGTCTAAGCTCCAGGAGGGCAGGAACCATATCTGATTCTTCTCTCCCTTGTATCCCCAACCCCTAGCACAGATCCCGTCACAGAGCAAGTAGACAGTAAATACTGAGTGCGTGAGTGCGTGAGTGCGTGCGTGCGTGCGTGCGTGAGTGTGTGAGTGCGTGAGTGCGTGAGTGCGTGCGTGCGTGAGTGCGTGAGTGCGTGCGTGCGTGAGTGCGTGAGTGCGTGCGTGCGTGAGTGCGTGAGTGCGTGAGTGCGTGCGTGCGTGAATAAACAAGGAGTTTCAGCAGTGGTTACCATAGCTGTATAAGCCTCTGTCAATGGAAACGTTACCTAATTATCCAAATGCTCAGGGGCGTCTCCCTAGTTTGAGGGATCCCAGAGCTAAGCGATGATCCAGAAGGCGCTTTGAGAGATCCAAACTAAGGCAACAAAAGGACCACGCGTCAGTGTCAAGTTTGAGAAACATGGAGTGGAAAGCAGGTCTTGGGGGAGGGAAAGAAGGTGGAGAGGACAGAATGGACCCAGCTCCTTCCTCTCCCACTACCAGCTCCACCCCAACTCCCAGAAACACCCCCCGTCGACGTGCCTGAGTGGGACGGGCCCGCCAGTGCCCCGCAGCAGGTTCTCCCATCTCCCTTTAATAACTGAGCCTCAGATTTCAGCTTTGTCTGCCGCTGCCCAGACCACATCTCCCAAGGCTAAGAAAACCTTTGCCTCAGCCCATTACTGCCGCCTTGACTTGGGCACAGTCAGCCCACAGAGCAAGGGAAAAGGAAGGAAGGAAAATTTATAGCACCACTGATGGGGACGATGGTTACGAATGGGCGGATGTCCAGCCACACACCCATCGCATCCGCCGATGGAAGCCTCGGGCAGGCGGGCTCAGGGGCCCAGTGTCCTCCTCACTGCAGGGCTCGCTCTGGCCCCCACCACCAGGCCTAGTGGAGTCATCAAATAAATCCAACATTAAGAAAAGGGGGGCAGGGCTGGGGGACTCAGCAGACACTTTCCTGAAATTCAATGGTAATAAAAGAGAAAAATGGACCCGCTCGCTCTGGACAACCAGTGTCAGAAAAGTAATTATCCCACTTTCTGGTCCTCCGCGAGGATGCCGGTGGCAGAGGCACCTGCCCAGGTAATTCATCAGCCTCAGGTTTATGGACTGCCCGGGAGCCTAATGTACAAAGACTCCTCTCCAGCTCACTTGAAACCATGCTGTTTACATTTTATCAAGATCATTGCTCTTCTCTGCCATCCCTGAGTGGGGAGGCAGGCACCATAATGGGTAGCACAAGTGAATATCGATTTGCCAGCACCAACCCTGAAGAAAAATCACTACAAATGAGCCAGTTGTTGCCAACTGCCCAAGCCCTCCACCGTGGAGGGCCGTGGTTTCCCCGTGAGTCACTAAGCTGCCGCTGTCACACCAGGCAGACAGAGAGCCCAGCTGCGTGATCATAGGGGAATAAGGTGTCGTATAGAAAGCACCTCAGTTTCCTCATCTGTGGAATGGGAATCACAGCACGTGCTGATGAGGGCTCTCATCTTCTTTATTGCTTAAAAGGGTTTTTAAGGGCTTCCCTGGTGGCGCAGTGGTTGGGAGTCCGCCTGCCGATGCAGGGGACACGGGTTCGTGCCCCGGTCCGGGAAGATCCCACATGCCGCGGAGCGGCTGGGCCCGTGAGCCATGGCCGCTGAGCCCGCGTGTCCGGAGACTGTGCTCCACAACGGGAGAGGCCACAACAGTGAGAGGCCCGCGTACTGCCAAAAAAAAAAAAAAAAAAAAAAAGAGTTTTTAAGATGAGCATATATTCCTTTTGTATGGAGAAAACTAAGCACAACGAAACATAGATAAAATGAGGGTGTAGTACACACCCCACTGATGTGCAGTGAGAGCTGAATTAGATGATACTCACGGCGCCCACCGCACAGGGGTGGGCAGGGGCTGAGCGCACAATGCCTGGGGCTGCCAGGCCGCTCTGATGACTGTGGCGGATGCTGGATGTGCCTGTCGCAAATCAAGGCTCTTGGCAGGGTGCTGCCTGTGACACTGGACAGGGAGGGTGACTTCTCTGATTCATCCATCAAACAAGAAAGACACTGGCTTCCAGCCTAGAGGCAGAGACATGGACTGCAGACCTTCTCATGCCATTTCCAGTCCCTGAAACCCCTGTTTGAGTCAACGAGGGGTTGGTGACCTTTGATGTCAACCCTTCAGGAGAACAAGACATGACCGCTGGGGTCTCTTCACTTTTCCATGGTCCAAAGCCTTCACTCACCTGATCACTCATTCATTCATTCAGGCGCCCAGAAGCACTTATTTAACACTTTATAAGCCATACCCTGGTCCTCCGGGAGCTCTAAGCCTGGTGGGTGAGGAATACAGGAGCAGGAGAGTCTGGTGCAGTTGGAAGGGCTGGCTGCAGGGATGTGTGGGACCTGGGGGAGCTCCGAGCAGGGCTTGTGTGAATCTGCCTGGGGAGGTCGGGCAAGCTTCACAGAGTGACATTGAACTGAGGGGGTGGGGGTGGAGTTTGTTGGGATGTCATGGTGGGAAGGGCACACCAGACAGAGGGAACAGCATGTGCAGAGGTTCAGAGGCTGGGAAGCATTTGGCTGTTCAAGGAGGAGCACGCGGTCTGGAATGGCTGGAGGATGGGCTGTAACTCTAAGGGGTGGAGCAGAGGTGAGAGATGAGGCTACAGAGGCTGGTGCCTGGCAGACAGTTATGTCACCTCTCAGAGCCTCAGTTTCCTCATCTGTAAAATAAAGGCAATAACAGTTCCATCCTCATAGAGTTAAATGAGAAGCATAGCATTGTGTGAAGCACACAGTAGGCACTCACTAGTTGGTCCCCATCACTGGTCTGACAGGTATTGAGCTCCCCCTCAGCCCCTCTCAGGTCCTCCCTCTGGCTGCCCTGTCTCCCCATCCTGGGACCCACCCTGCTTGTACTCCAGGCCTGATGTCGCCCCACGGTTCTGAGTAGCTCTAGCCCAGCTCCAGGCCAGCCCACAAGCTCAGCGTCTGGCGCAGGGTGGGCATTTGTGCACGTGGGTGAGCAGTCCTGTCAGGACAGCGTCCTCCTCCCACTGCCCAGAGCTGCCCATGCCTCAGCCACTGCCATTTTCTGTGGCCAACCCCACCCCCTGCCCTCCCACACCACACCCCTCTCCCCGCCCAGGGCACCATCCCAGCCTGCAGCCCTGCTCATGGTTCCTGGGACCCACATATGGGATCTGTTGCATCCCAAAGGCCCCTGTGAAGGGCACACCCACGAGATCTACTTCCTGTGGCTCCCACCTTTCTAAACTCTCTTGTCTGACAGGACAGCCTTGTCATCTATCTGGGGCCTCCAAGGTTAACTGTACTCTGAGCTGCAATCAGCTGGTGTCTGGGCTTGGGGAAACCTGGGTCTTCTGAAGGCAGGCTGGGGGCACAGAACATGCCAAAGTGGAGCCCTCCTGATTTCCTGATTCTGCCCGGCCTTAGAATGAGGTCATTTCCAGGAAAAAGAAACTGAGAGAAAGAATTAACAGCCAGACTGGTAAAAATAAAACATGAACATATGGCCATTCACAATAACATCATAAATAAGAAAATACTTAGGAATACATTTAACAAATGAAGGGCAAGATTGTGCACTGAACACTATGAAACATGGCTGAGATCAATTAAAGAACGTCTAAATAAATGGAGAGATATTTCATGTTCATGGGCTATAAGACTCCATATTGTCAAGTTGGCAATTCTCCCCAAATGGATCTACATATTAAATGCAATCCTTATAAAAATCTCAGCAAGCTTTTTTATAGAAATTGACAAACTGACTCTAAAATTTATATGGAAATTCTAAAGACAGAGAATAGACCAAACTATTTGGAAAAAGAACGAAGTTGGAGGACTGATACTACCTGACCTTGAAACATATTATAAAGCCATAGTAATCAAGATAGTGTGGCATTGGTGCAAGATAGGCATATAGATCAAAGAAAAGAAACTGAGTCCTAAAGTAAGTCATTAATTTTTTTTTTTTTTTCGGTACACGGACCTCTCACTGTTGTGGCCTCTCCCCCTGTGGAGCACAGGCTCCGGACGCGCAGGCTCAGCGGCCATGGCTCACGGGCCCAGCCGCTGTGGGATCTTCCCGGACCGGGGCACGAACCCGTGTCCCCCGCATCAGCAGGCGGACTCTCAACCACTGCGCCACCAGGGAAGCCCTAGTAAACCATTAAATTTATGGTGAATTGTTTTTTAACTAAGGTCCAAAGACAATTCAATGTCTTATTGAATTGTCAAGGCATGTTTGATCATTTGTTCAAACTTATCAACTAATGATGCTGGGGCAGTTGGCTACCCACGTGAACTTAAACCCTCACCTCATTCCATACACAAAAATTAACCCCAAATGGATCAAAGACTTAAATATAAGAGCTAAAACCATCAAACTCCCAGAAGAAAACAAAGGAATACATCTTCATGACGTTGTGTTAGGCGAAGAATTTTTCGCCTTTTGGAAGAGACCAAAAAGAAGATCCATAAAAGAAAAAAAAAATCAGCAAATTTACTTTATCAAAATTTTAAAAATTTGTTTCAAAGGACACCATTAAGAAAATGAAAAGACAAGTCCACAGACTGGGAGGAAATATTTGTAAATCGCATACTGATTAAGGTATTGTATCCAAAATATATCAAGAACACTTATAATTCAATATTAAGAAGACAAACAACTCAATTTAAAAATAGGCTAAAGACTTGTGTAGACATTTCACCAAAGAAAATATATGATGGCTAACTAGCTCAAAAAAACATACTTAACATATTCAACTAATGTCGTTAGGTAAATGCAAACTAAAACCAGCAGTGAGATACCAATTCACACCCACTTGAATAACTATATTTTTTAAAAGGACACCATCAAGTGTCGTTAAAGAAGTAGAGAAATAGAAACTCTCTTATACTGCAGGTAGGAATGTAAAATAGTATAATTACCATAATACCCAGCAATTCCATTCCCAGGAATCTCCCTAAAAGAAATAAAAAACCTATGTTCACAAAAAGATTCATATGCAGACGTTCATAGCAGCATTATTCGTGACAACCAAAATGCAGAACAGCCCAAACGTCCATCAGATTTGAGTGGATACATAAATGTGAGTGGATCCATCCCGTGGATACCACTCAGCAATAAAAAGGAAGAACTACTGACACGTATTGCACATGAATGACCTCAAATATATTATGCAAAGAAGCCAGATGCAAAAGACTACATACAGTAAGATTCCCTTTATATGAAGAGTCCACAAAAGGCAAACTTACAGAGACAGAAATCAGACCTCGAATGCCTGGGACATTATGTGTGTTTGGAGGGGAGGGGAAGGTGGGGATTAACTGCAAGCAAACACAAGGGAACTTTGGGGGTGATAGAAATGTTCAATAACTGGATTTCGGTGATGGTTACACAACTCTTGTTTGTGTGTGTGTTTGTGTTCAATATTCTTTGATATTATACATAAACTACACTAAAATGCCTTTCATTAAATAAAAGGCAACATCTTAGATACAGGGAATTTTAATTAAATAGGCATAGTTAAGACCGAAAAGATAAAGTAGACATTGCCAGCTTATCTTCAACCCTTGCCTTCACAGGCTGGTAAACACAACTTGAAACACACAGGTGAGTCTTGCTCTGTTTTATGAAACAATAAAGGAATCTCCTCAGTACTTAAATATGTTAATATAACCTGTTGTATAGATCTACCTATAAAACCACACTCCTATAGGTTTTGAGATGGCATTCACCATCTCTGTGAAAAGTTGAACATTACTAATCAAATTCCATCATATCTTTAGAAGGGGAAAACAGTGACAGCCCTTGCTGAACCAGAATTACTATCAAAACTCAAGAAGCTGATCATCGTTTAGCCACAAGCCAATCCTATTTAAATCAGGACTGTCCAACAGAACTATTCTAGCAGTCATTCATCATCTGAATTCTGGTATATGAGATCAGTTTAGATACGGTATGCATAAAAAGGTCATAGACATTTCTGTGCCGTAATAAATAGGGCAGTAGCCATCTATTACTCATTAGTAGCTTTTCTGAGAGAAGTTACTAAGTCTACGCTTTCTGCCTTCTTAATGCCAGTGAAGATTACTTTTGTTCCAGGGATGTACTACTTAGGATTCTCCAAATACTCCCCAGTGATGCCTTTGTTCTTTTTTTTTTTTTTTTTTGATAATTTCTTCTTTACTTGTTGGCTGTAACTCTTCTACAAGGAAGAAACCTCTGTTCAGCTGTTTGTTTACTCTGAATTACAATTTTCACAGGAAAGGCAGGAGACACACACGATTCTGCTTACTTTAGCAATGTTTAAATCAGAACCTCAACAGATTTCTCTTTTTTTTTGCGGTATGCAGGCCTCTCACTGCTGTGGCCTCTCCCGTTGCGGAGCACAGGCTCCGGACGCGCAGGCCCAGCGGCCATGGCTCACGGGCCCAGCCGCTCCGCGGCATGTGGGATCTTCCCGGACCGGGGCACGAACCCGCGTCCCCTGCATCGGCAGGCGGACTCTCAACCACTGAGCCACCAGGAAAGCCCCATGCCTTTGTTCTTGATGACATCTGCGTAAGAGAATCCAGGGTCCTGAACTGTTTTTCGCCCAAAGAGAGCATGGAGGTTTGGTCCAGTCTTGTGCTTGCCTCCCTTTTCCACGGTAGGGCACTGGACACACTGCTGAAAAATCGTCTTGCCCCTCTCCACATCACCCACTTTGAAATTGTTCCTTTGTCATATGTGATACGAAAGTTCCAATACAAGTTGGATGTCCACTTTCTCCACAACTCTTGAAGTTTACTAAAAATCACTGAATCATATTCTTAAAATGGGTGAATTTTATTATAACTTATATGTCAATAAAACTATTTAAAAAAAACAACTACATGGGAATGCCCCACAGAGCTGGCTAAATGAGGAAGACAATAGGTGATGAACACAGTTCTCTGCCAGCTCCCATTTCCTTCTGAGAAAAGAAGAGGGAGCTGGAGAGTGGTCTTAGTGTTTTGGACCAGTCTTAGCAGGAACAACTCCCACAACTCTTAGAATAAAGGCCCAACTCCATCCTGGCCAGGCCTTGCCCTCTCCAGCATCAGTTCCCAACACTGTTCCATGCCTTATGTCCTCCCCAAATACACTGGCCTTCTTTCAAGACTTAATATTGATGTAGTCCTTCCCACCTCAGGGCCCCTGCATGTGCTGTCACCCCTACCAGAAACACATTTCACTTTCTGCCTAGATACCTTCTACTCAATCTTGAGACCTCAGCTCCATTGTCTCTTCCTTGGGGAAGGCTTCCTTGATTTCCTGAGCTTGGTCAAATTCCTCTATGAATTGGTATCATAGATGCTTTCTCCCTATATAATTTACCACAGTAGCAACTTTTTATTTTTTTGTGATATCATGACTCATGTTAGATCAGTCACCATGAAGATAGGAAACATGTCTAATTTGCTCACCATTGTATCCCAGGGCCCAGCACAGTGTCTGCCACATAGTAGATGCTCAGTTAATTGTTAATGACTTGCTGAAAGTTAAAATTCTAAACTTCTTAAGATCAGGGGGTTGTAGTATTCAAAACTTCTGTCATTTTGAGATATAACAACTCAATACATTATGCAATTATTATGTTCCTGAAACATTTCATGTGCCAGAGAGCAAAAAAATCTACAAAAAACTAGTAAAACCTGACCTTGAAGTTTATGGTTTCATCATTTAAGGAGCTTTTTTCTCTTCTCTAGCCAGGCTGAACAAGAAAACAGGAGAGTATGTACAAATTACCAATATCAGAAATGAAAAAACGGTCATCAGTACTGATCCCATGGACATCAAAAAGATACTAAGGGAATAATAAGGGAACAACTTTATGCACACAAATTTGATAACTTAGCTGAAATGGACTAGCTCCTTGAAAGACACAAACTACCAACACTCACAGAAAGGCAAATAGATAACCTGCATAGCCCTTCAGCTATTAAAGAAATCAAATCAATAATTCTTTTAAAGTCTTCCAAAAAAGCAAACAACAGGCCCAGATGGTTTTGCTGGTGAATTCTACCAAACATTTAAGGAAGAAATATTACCAATTCTCTACAATCTTTTCCAAAAAATAGAAACAGAGGGAACACATCTTAATTCAACCTATGAAGGCAATAGTATCACAATACCTTAAAAAAAAAGACATTATAACAAAAGAAAAGTACAGATCAATATCTCTTACGAACAGACACAAAAATTATTCAAGAAAGTATTAGTGAATCAAATCTGACAATGTATAACAAGGATGAATATGTCAACCAAGTGGATTTTATTCCAGGTTTATGGGCTAGAAGACTCTGTATTGTCAAGAACTGTTAACATTTGAAAATGCAAGGATAGTTCAACATTTGAAAATCAGTGAGTGTAATCCACCATAGCAAAAGGCTAAAGAAGAAAAATCATATCAATTGATGCAGTAAAAGCATTTAACAAAATCTAATGCCTATTCATCATCATTCAAAAAAAAAAAAGCAAAACAGAAACCTCTCAGCAAACTAGGAATAGAGGAAAACTTCTTCAACACAATAAAGAACATCTACAAAAAACCTACAGCCAACATCATATCAATACTTAATGGTGAGATTAAGATCAAGAATAAAGTAAGGATATCTTCTTTCTTATCACTCCTATTCAACATCATACTGGAAATCCTAGCTAGTGCAATGAGACATGAAAAAAAAATTAAAAGCATATATATCACTGTCTTCATTCATAGTTGGCATGGTTTTTTACAGAAAATCACCAAAATTCTGCAAAAAAAAAAAAAAAACCTAAAATAAGTATAGCAAGGCCACAGGATACAAAGTTAATATACAAAAGTCTATTGCTTTTCTACATACCAGCAATGAACAAATGGAATTTGAATTTTTTAAATACCACTTACAATAGCACCAAAAAAACAAAGAACTGAGGTATATATATAACAAAACATGTTCAGGATCTATATACTAAAAAACACAGATAAAAGAAATTTTTGAAGGTCTAAGTAGAAGGGACAGTCCATATTCATGAACTGAGGTTCAATATCGTTAAGACATCAATTCTTCCCAACTTGACATATAGACTCAATGCAATACCAGTCAAAATCCCAGTAAGTTATTTTGTAGATATCAACAAGCTGATTTATGTGGAAACATAATACTGAAAAAGAACAAAGTTGGAAGACTCACATTATCCAATTTCAAGATTAACTATAAAGCTACAGTTTTCAAGACAATGAAAGTTAGACACTTAGATCAGTGGAACAGAATAGAGAGCCCCAAAATAGACCCACATAAAAATAGTCAACTGGTTTTTTACAAAAGGGCGTGGCAAGTCAATGGAAAAATAATAGTGTTTGCAACAAATGGTGCTGGAATAATTGTATAACTATTTGCAAAAACAAATGAACCCAGGCACAGACCTTAACATCTTTCACAAAAATTAACACAAAATTGATCATAGACCTAAACGTAAAATGCAAACTATAAAATTTCTAGGAGAAAACCTAGGTGACTTTGGCAGCTACTCCCCCTGCCATCCCTCAGCTACCCTTCTGTGTATAGTTATGCCCCTTCTGGCTGCCCCACCAGCCTGAGAGATGTTGAGGATAAACACAGCCAGACATTAGTTACAGCGGTGAAAACAGAATTTATTCAATAACTGCTGACACTAAGGGAAAGAGCTGAGCTCTACCCCAATCTGTGCAGAGGTGATTGGGTGTTTTAAAGGGAGAATGATGAGGAAGAGAGGCAATGGCAGGGTCTTGAGCAGAGTCAGGAAAGTGAAAAATTACAAAGAGTGAGAAGGAAGGTTGGTCCACGTAAAACCCATCTGGGTTTGCTAAGTGGCACTCATTGAGTTAGGCTCCTGCGCTCCCATGAAGGTTGGGAGACAGCAGCCATATCTTCAGGGGTTGGCTGGAACAAACAAAACTTCTTTGGGCATCCTTGAGCTTTGTCAGGCAGGTTCTTTAAGAGGGGCTAAGGACATCCTAGGGATGTGGCCTTGAGCTGTTAGAAACTGTTAGTGTTTTGTTCAATTCTTTAGAGCTAAGGTTAGGCTTAGTCAAAAGGAGGGTTCAGAGGAACCAGGCTAGAGTCCAATCAAGGAAAGAATTTTTGTCAGAAACCAGGGGCATTTATTCATTCTGGGCTGTCAGTTCAATCTGCTTATGGTGCTTAGGGTTTTGTTACATTTCCTGTGGCATCAGCCGCCCAGGTAAGTTCTTCTTAAAAGCCTTCTCTGTAAGAGAGTTGACAGTGTCAGTTTCCCTTGGAACATGGATCTTATTCATCTCTGTCCCCCCACAGTGCCAAGCACAGCACCCAGCTCTTAGTAAGAACATGGGAAAATACTGGTTGAATTGGACAGAACTTGAAACAGAAATTGAGAAGGTTTTTCAGGGGTGCATTGGAGCATAAAAGAAACAGGTTTATAAATCAAAATCATTTTCTGTAGCTCTCTGGAGAGTGTAGCATTTCAAGGAAGGCTCTGGAAATCTTTTTTGTAAAGCGTGGAATTGCTTTCTATTGAAAATAGTTCTTGCTTGTAAGGGTGTTTCACACACACGCATGAGCTTGTGTGCACAAATTATAGAGAGAATATATGATTTTTTGGTAGAAAGAAAGAGAAGGAGAAGAAGGAGGTAGGTAGGAAGAAAGAAAGGGAAGAAGGGAGGCAGGAGGCCAGGAAGGTAGGGAGGGAGGAATGAATAGACACCTGGGTGTATAAGCCTAAAGCTCAGGGAGAGGTCCAGGTTGAGATGTACATTTCTGAGCCATCAGCATATGAATGGCATGTAAAGGCCACAAGTCTGGTGAAGTCCCCAAGGGGGTGAGGGAGGATAAGGAGAAGAGAACCAACGGCAGAACTCTAGAATAACTCAAGGGTTACAGGTTGAGAAGCCAAGAAAGAACGAGCAAAGGAGATGGAGGAGGAGTAACCAGGGAAGCAGAGAAAACCAAGAGAGGGTGGGATCCCAGAGCGGAGAGGAGGGAAGGTTTGAGAGCCATGAGCAACTATTCCAAATACTGATAGGTCAAATGTCATTGAAAGTTGACCATTGGATTTATCGGTGCATAGGTAATTGATGACCTTGACAAGGGCAGTTATGGTGGAGTATGAAGGGATGAAATCCAATTCGAGTGCCGTGAAAAGAAACTGGGAGGAGGGGAATTAAAGATAGTAATAATCGTGACTTTTGTTTTATTGTAAAGGGAAACAAAAGTAGCAGAAGAGGTTGGATATCGACTTGTTTTTATTTGGGGGGGATTAGAGAATTGATGGTGTGTTTGTACACTAATTGGAATGATCCAGAAGAGATGGGAACATTACTGATGTAGGCAAAAAGGGAAGGGATCTCAGGCACAAATGGCTTGGATAAGTGACATAGAGTTCATGTAATGAGAGGGCCTCAATGCATGAGGAATTTTCCTGAGAGTCTCTCACACAGGCACATATCCTTCCAGATACTCACTTATCTGTATACAAACCAAGATTATTAGAATCTTTATAATGCTATTTGTCTTTTTCATCAGTCTACTTTCTTTATTCAAAAACACATCATGGGGCTTCCCTGGTGGCGCAGTGGTTGAGAGTCCGCCTTCCGATGCAGGGGACGCGGGTTCATGCCCCGACCCGGGAAGATCCCACGTGCCGCGGAGCGGCTTGGCCCGTGAGCCATGGTCGCTGAGCCTGCGCGTCCGGAGCCTGTGCTCTGCAGCGGGAGAGGCCACAACAGTGAGAGGCCAGCGTACAGCAAAAAAACAAAACAAAACAAAACAAAAACACATCATGGACATTCTCCCAAGTCAGATCATAGAGGCCAAGTTCAATCATTTTAATGGCTGCTCCATACTCAATGTGCCATGATTTAAGGAACCAACCTACTACTGATAGACGTTTAGATTTCTCCAGCTTTGCTATTGCAAATAACATTGTAGTGAAGATCCTTACATAGCTTTGTACTCTAGCATACTTCAGAATGATCAACTCCTAGAAGTTAAATTGCTGAGACAAAGGACATGTGCATTTTGAATTTTGATAGACACTACCCAGCTGTCTTCCGCTAAGGTTACCCCAGTGAATATCCCACCAGCAGGATGTGAGAGAGGGAGTGTTAACACCAGGGGATTGGTCTGAGTTTGGACTTTCCATAGCAGACTTGCTTAAGGTAGTTCAGCCTGAAAGTATGTCTGTGTCAGAACCATAAGTGATAAACAATTGGCCTCTATCTCCAGCCTGCAGGACTGTGCTGACCCCATCTGGTCTGGGGAGCTGAAGAAGTGGAGAATTGGGGTGGCGAGAGAGGAGAGAGCAGGCAACGTGGGGCAGGAGGGCAGATCTGGGGAGCTGCAGGGAGCCGGGCGCTAGCCTGGTTCCTCAGGCCACTCCTGTGGGGTCCCGGGCAAGTGGCTCAGCCTCCCACTGCCTGATCACAGCAAACATGCTTGTGTGGATCCAGGGAGGTAGCAAACATGAAAACGAGATTGTAAATGTTGGGGCAGAGACAGCAGGCTGCCCGCCAATAGTCACCCTCCTCTTCTTTCCTCCTGACACGACCCCTATTTTGTCCAGGACAACAATTTCCCCTACTTAAAAACATTACATTTCCCATCCTTCTGCAGGCTGTCACGTGACACAGCTCCAGCCAATGAGACGGGACAGAGGTGGCTGTGGGGCATTCTGGGAAATTCCCTGGAAGGGCAGGGGCCTCTGGCTTCTCCCAGAGGACCGCCAGCTGCCCAGCCTGAAAGGAGGCCCAGGTGAAGCAGCCACGCTGTGACCCCAAGGGCGTCCGCACACCCTGAGGACACTGAGGGGAGATACAGGAGGAAGCTGGCCAGATGGTATCTTGGAGCTGCTGGGCTTTCACCACGCCCCACCCCAATGATTCACTGAGTGAATCCCGCCTCACTGAGTGAGAAAAATAACCCCTGACTTGTCTAGAGCTCCACTGATCAGGTTCCAGTTACTCTCAGGAAGGCCAGTCCCAACTGTACAAGTGACAGTGTGCAGGGTGACAGGGTACCAGACTGGACTCCAGGCACGCTGGCCCACCCCCTCTTCACCACTGACCAGCTGTGTGAGGGAGCCCAGAGGGCTGGGCCCCTCTGAGCCCCATTATTTCATCTATAACCAGGGCAACAGTTACAGGGACTCCAGCCTTGCAGGGATCAAGGAGGGTAAGTGACACAAACTCTTTAAAGGCTTCTGTCCTGAGACACAGGGAGCTGGCCCTGACCTCTGACTGCTGGGCAGCTGACCTTGGACAACCCCCAACTGCTTTCTGGCCCTCATTTGTTTCATGTTTAACACACCTTGCAAAGTGTGATACTGTTTAAGGGAGAGAGGTTGTCCGTGTGTAAATATGTGGCTGGTTGGTAGTCCCCATCAGAGGCCACAAGAAGGGCAGCTCAGGGCTCATGCAACCAGCAAGGCCAGTGGGGTGGTGGGAAAGCATCAGACTGGGAGCCGGGAGCCCTTCTACCTGGATCGCTCTGCCTGCACTGGAATGCCCCTCCTCTTCTGGGCCTCAGTTTGCCTCCTATAAAATGCAGGGTTTGGGCTAGATGACCATGAAGAGTCTCACCATTTTTCATACTCTTGGAGTTAATTTTTCTGCTTTCACAGACCTGCAGGGAGGCATGGTCAGGTGGCAGAGGTTGGGGTCAGCTACCGATCAGGAGTGTGAAACGTGAAGAGCCCCAGGATCCTCTGAGAGAGTCTCCAGCAGGGCGCAGCTGGGTGTATCTACTGAGACACCTGCCCATGCTGGGGGGTTTGGGGCAGGGAGGTGATGAGGGACCCGTTTTTCCACTCACCCAAGGCAGGATGGACTCTAGCCCATGTAGGCTGCCCTGCCTGGTTTGCGTGAGAGCCAGGCTTGCCTTGCACAGCGTTCACTGTAATTCAGCAGCACCTCTGAGCAGATGGACACCGGCTGGACCGACCTGTCTGGGAAGACCTGAGTCTTCTACTAATGAACCATGTGCCCCTGAGGGAGTCACTTAACGTTTCTGGGTCTGTTGCCTCATCTCTAAACATAAGGATGTCAGACGAGGTGCTTTTGAAGATCCTTCCAACACTAAAATATAGGATTCTGGATTTAGGATAATAGTACTTACACTCTAATTAGACTATCGGGAAGATGAATTAAGATCAGCCATGCTTCAAGGATATTAGGCTTTTCTCCCACTATTCCTCTTGATTTTATACATTAGCTATTCTTGCCCTCTACCCTAACCCAGTGGAGCATATCTGTAGGCTGTTGCCGTCCAGTATCCTGTCACCCTTTTACTAGTAAAGCTGTAATTTCCTCCAGAATTTCCCCCTCCCCTACTTTCAGCCCATCCCAGGCTTAGGCTGGATCAACCCCACCTCCAGATTGCAGGATCTTTCTTGATTGGATTAAGCCAATCACCACATTCCTTCCCACTGACCCAGATCAGTTCAGGGATAGGTGTGTGACCCTTGGAGCCAATGGGAATCGGCCCAGGGCTTTTGATTAGTTGTTGAGGAAGCTCTCTCTTCTCTGCTGGACTCCAGTCTGGATGGAAAACCATCTGGCCTCCAAGAAGTGAGATCTGAGCATGGCCTTGCATGGGGGAGAGATGCTAAAAGATGGAGAACATCCTGGTGGCATCATTTGAGCCCCTGCAACAAGGTGGAACTAAAGGTTCATCCCTGAGCTTGTCAGTGGCATAAAACCAATAAATCCCTTCTGAGCTCAAGCCAGGTTTACGCACTGAGGTTCCTGTCACAGGAGATGAAAGAGCCTAATGGCTGCCTCCCCTCTCGCATCTAAGTCTCCAAGCTGAGACCAGCATAAAACTTTGCCGTGTCAGCCTCTCCCCCAGGGGTGTGAGTCAGGTTCATCTCCCGCTGCCCCTTCTCCCCGTTTTCTTCCCTCCCAAGGAGGAAGCTGCAGAAACCACCCTGTAATGGCATCTCCAAGGGCGAGGGCACATTATCCCCAGATTTTAATGAACCGAGCAGCCCCGTCACTGCCAGACCTGCGTCACACAGCGACCGTGAGGGCTGCTGACTCACCCTGTGGGTTCCTGGTGCTGACTGGCCTTCTGGCAGGAAGCGGGTTTGAGCTGGGAAGCCACGGGTCGTATTTAAGGTGGGGGTTGGACGGGAGCATTCACATAGAACTCTTTAGAGTCAAGGCTCTGGGAGGGCTCTTAGAAGCGCCTTGTTCTGCAGATGTGCAGAGAGGTCATGTGACTTGCCTCGGGTCACACAGGGATCTGGAGACTGAGTTGGGCCCAGAACCCAGATCTCGCTGTTCTGAGTCCAGTTGCTCCTTTCACTCTGCCATGGCTTCTTCCCAGGATGAGATCTGTTTCCTCCCCGGGTCCTAAGCAGCGCCTCTCATAGAATCCTTGCTATCTCCCAGAGCCAACACTACACTGAACACCCCCAGTTATTCCATCAGCGGTCCCTGCGCCGGTGGGTGCTGAGGGGATATGGATGGGTACCGCAGGGTCTGCTGCACTCATTCCCAGGGCCTGAGCTGAGCTCTGGGCTCAGGCACTGCCCCTTCTCAGATCTTATGCATGCCCTTCTTCACCCCGAGTCAGGATCTCCCCTCACCACCGGTCCCGGGCCCCACAGCGGGTGGAGCTCCGCCTGCCTGCAGGACACACCCTTGCTCTGTTTTGTTGCTGGAAGGCCTGGGCTGACCTTGCTGGCCATCTCTAACCTGCCCCAGTTTCTCTAAATGCTGTCTGGCCTCCTATCAGCCATGGCTGGGGCTGCCTCCGAAGTGCTGCTGTCTCTTTGAGTAGGAAAGTCTATTGCCCACACCCCTGAGTCTCCATGTCTGGTCGGCCTCCATGTAGACCCACTGTCCCACTGCCCAGTGGTGCCCAGAGCCTCCGCAGACCATCAGCGGTGGGACGGGGAGGGCTGGAGGCCAGGGCTCCCCATCACCACTCACCCAGCTCAGCAAGTCTTCTGGCACCCAATTCAAGTCAACAGCCACTTACCTGAGCAGCTACTGTGTGCAGGCAGCGTGCTCAGAGCTTCCCACAGCCCCTCCTGTGACCCCCGCAAGTGCCCTGTGGAGGAGGGTTCATCAGCTCCACCTGCCAAGTGGGGAAACTGAGGATCTGCCCCAAGGTCACCTGCCTAACCCTAAGACACCCTGAAGGGGATGCACACGCATTCCCTCCCTCCCACTGCCCCTGCAGGGATGTGGTTTTCTGTAACCTCCAGGTACAACCCGCTCTGCAGTCTCCCTTCTTAAATCCTTGGCCACTGTTTACCTGGAATCATCCCATGGATCTCGCTGGGTAAATGTCAGAGACTGTCTCCTGGAACCAGAGGCCAGGACCAAGTGGCCAGCAGACCCCACAGCCCTGCTCCGGCGAGGGTCTTCTTCAACCACAGTCACCAGGGTGCTGCATCTGCCCCACTTTGGACTTTGCGACAATCACAAAAGGGCTTGTTGTCAGAACTGATTTGTGAGGGTTGAAAGGCTTCGGATGAAGATCTCTGCTGTGGGACCGCTGGACTCAGGCAAAAATCCAAGGCCATCATCAGCTGTTTGGGTGAAACATGATGACTGTCGTGAAATTTTAATTAAACTCTTACTGGCATGAATAATTGAGCATGACGGTCAGGTGCACTGACTTCCTCAGGCCCGCTCTGGAAGGAGAGCAGGGGCAACCTTGGTGTCAGGTGCAGGGCTCTGGGGGAGTCTGCAGACGCCCCAGGGGCTGAGGGGGCGGCGAGCGACAGGACTTTCACCCTCACCGGCCCCAGGAGCTGCCCCCATTATCTCTCACCTCAGGGGAGTTATTTTTCCCTGTTTCCTGCTCTGCTTGGCCCAGCAGGAAGCGGCAGGTGAGAGGAGCAGATGGGAGGAAGAGACGGAAAAGCAAGAGGTGTTGAGGGTTGCGGTCTGGATTGCAGCTGAACCTCAGGTATAAATCGCGATTACCCAGCTTGCTCGCTGTGCTATCTTTAGCAACTCACTGTACCTCTCTGAGCTTCAATTTCCTTATCTGAAAAATAAGGACCATAACTCCCATCATTTTAGAAATACTGATTATTTTCTCCTGACCCACTCCTCCCTGCTCAGCCCACAGCCCCAAAGTTCTTCTCCTGCTCCCACACCACCAGCAACCCTCAGCTGATTAACAGTATTGAGATGGACACCTGGTCCACACTGGCCAAGTTAGCAGATCTCCCCTCTCGGGAATCTCAATTTGGAACATGGAGACGGAGTCATTAAACTGTGGCAGCCGGCTGGAAGAGGGGTAGCTCAGGGCAGGTAGGGGCCACCATTTTGGTGTGGCCACAGTGGGTCAGAGTGGGCAGAGGAGGCCCCGCCCCCGGCCGTACCACGTAAACACACATACTCATGAATGAGTACAAGTGAAAACTGGGGAAATCTGAGTAAGGTGGGTGGGTTGTATCAATGTCAATCTCCTGATTGTGATATAGTCCTGCAGTTTTAGAGGATGTTACCATTGGGGGAAACTGGACAAAGGGTACACAAGATCTCTCTCATTCCTTTCTTTTTTTAAAATTCAGCTAAATATCAATTCCCCCACAGGATGATGAATGCTTGCCCAGCTGGGGGCTGTGGTAGGATCCATCTGGCCAGTGTCACCTGATTGTGTGGGCAGGGCTCCCATTAGATCCAGTGAGGAAGGAGCTTACCTGGGTTGCCTTCTGTGGCCAGGTTGGGGCTAATAGAGAAACTGGGCCTGGGTCTCCTTCTTCTGTGGGTGGGTGGGATCTAAGACATCCTGCCGCCGTGTTGTTCCTCCAGTCCTGGGGCCCTTAACCCGTCTGCCTTCCTCTGTCCACTTTACAGAGTGCTCCTTTGGTTCTCTTGTCATTTCCAGCAACGACAGTTATGCTTAGTGGGGAGGAACAGGGAAAGACCTCTGTATTATTTCTTATAACTTCACAGGGCTCTTCAATTACCTCCCCCCACAAAAAGGTTAACTTTAAAAATAAATTACATGCCAGAAATAAATAAATAAATAAGACGAATACCACCAATCTCATTGCATCATTGTGAAAATTAAGTAAATTAACATATGCAAAGAACTTAGACCATGCCTGCCATGCAGGAGTGCAAGACAGATACTCATTCTTCTCCAAGAGTTTAGGAATGTTATGTTTCTAAAGTTTTTTTGAAGTTCAAAATATAATTTTCCCTAAAACTCTGTTATAGACTGGGGTCGGACCAAAAGTCCTAATGGCTTCTACCACTACTAACCATGATAACAAGGCTTCTTTGGGGAAATGTAGTGCAAACGCCAGACACTAACAACACATCCTCCCTTCCCTGGGCCATTCCCAAGAAATGGGGGAAAAAATTGTATGGGTGCCCTAAGCAGAGAGAGCAAAGCAGAGTGAGACCAGGCTCTGTAGACATAAGAAGTCAGAGTCAGGGTCGACGGAGACCAGGAGCCTGAATGTGCCTCTGATTCACGTCCCTTTAGAACACCAGTGACACCGCCCACGGTCGGTTGGGGGCTTACTGCGCGCCAGGCTGTGTGTGCACCACCTCATTAATTCTCACCACCACTCTCCAAGGAAGGGACTGTGTTAACCTGTTTTACAGCTGAGGAAACTGACACTGAGAAGTTAAGGAACAGAACTTCCCAAGGTCACAGCTTGGATCTAAATCCCAGACCTGTGGCGACTCCACCCCTGGCCCCTGACCACTGCCCTCACTGCCCCTCTACTCCTGGGTGTCCATTTGTATGGCTTTTAGGGCTCATGTCCTCAACCCCCCTGTGAGGGAAGAGCTGTTTAAATCACTGTCCCCCATCTACAGATGAGGAAACTGAGGCCCAGAGAGGGAAGGCAACTTGCCCAAGGTCACACAGCAGGGAGTTGGGGGATCCCCATGTACCTAACTCCTCCTCTAGGGCTACCTTGCCTACCCCCCACCGCCCTCCCCACAACAATCCTCAGAGGAAAGCACAGACTGAGGCCCCCTTCTCCCTGGGACGGGGGTGTCGTGGGCTCACAGAAAAGCCTCCATTCGCGGTATCTCCTGTCCTGGTGGCCAAACCCCTCTTTCTAAGTCTGCACCACATCCACCTTATCCTCCCCACCCTGGAGCCCATGACACAATAAAGATAGTTAAAAAAATAAAACAAAAACCAAAAAAAAAATTTAATGACATCAGCTTCCAGCCACTGGGAAACTGTGCCTGACCCTTTTAGTGTTCTACATGTGTTACTCCAGTTTAGTCTCGTAATACTTTAGTGAAGTATAATATAATTGACATAAACTGCATGTATTTAAAACATACGATTTGGTAAGGATTTTTTTTGTTTTTGTTTTTGTTTTTTCGGTACGCGGGCCTCTCACTGTTGTGGCCTCTCCCGTTGCGGAGCACAGGCTCCGGACGCGCAGGCTCAGCGACCATGGCTCACGGGCCCAGCCGCTCCGCGGCATGTGGGATCTTCCCGGACCGGGGCACGGACCCGTGTCCCCTGCATCGGCAGGCGGACTCTCAACCACTGCGCCACCAGGGAAGCCCAGTAAGTTTTTTTATATACATCCTTGAAGCCATCACTGCAATCAAGGTAATCAAAGTACCCATCACCCCCCAAAACCTCCACGTGCTCCTTTATAATCCCCCTCTCCTGTCCGTCTCTGCTCTCCCCCGCCCCCATCCCTGGACAGCCATGGATCCGCTTTCTGTCACTATCAATGAGTTGGCATTTTCTAGAATTTTATGTAAATAGAATCATACAGCAATGTGATCTTCTATATCTGGCATCAGTGTAATTATTTTGAGATCCACTCATGTTGCATGTATCGATAGTTATTTTATTGCTAAGTAGTATCACATTATATAAATATGCTGAATTTGTCCATCCATTGACCTGTCAATGGACATTTGGGTTGTTTCTAGTTTGAGGCTATTATATTTAAAGTTGCTATGGACTTTCACGTTCCCCTTTGATGAATAACTTGGAGTGGAAGAGCTAGATCATATGGTAGGTGTTTAACTTTGTAAGAAACTATCGAACTGTTCTCCAAATTGGCTGTATGATTTTACATTCCCACCAGCAATGTAGGAGCGTTCCAGTTCTTCCATACCCTGGGCAAAACTTGATATGGTCCATCTTTTAAATTTTAGCCATTGTGATAACCCAGGTCTATAGAGGCATTTCACTGTGGTTCTAATTCGTGCTTTCCTAATCACTAGTGGTGTTTGGCATCTTTTCATGTGTTATTTATTTGCCATTCACAGATCTTCTTTGATTACGTGCTCAACTCCTTTGTCTACCATTTATTGGTTGTTTGTTTTGAGGGTTCTTTACACGCTCTGGATATAAATCTTTTATCAGATATATGCTTTGCAAATATTTTCTCCCAGTCCATGGCTTGTATTTTAATTCTCTGACTATCTTTCAAAGAGTAAATGTTTTTTTAAACTTTCATAAACTTCAATTTATCAGTGTTTTCTTTTACAGATCATGCTCTTGGTGTCATCTAAGAAAGTTTGCCTAACCCAAGGTCACAAAGATTTTTTCCTCTGTTTTCTTCTAGAAGTTATATCATTTTAGGATTTATATTTAGATCTGTAATCAATTTTAAATTAAGTTTTTGTGTGATGTAAGGTATGAACTGAAGCTCCCTTTTTTGCATAGGGACATCCAATAGTGCCAGGACCATTTGCTGAAAAAACAATTTCTCTACTGAATTTCCTTTTCACCTTTGGCAAAATTCAGTTGTGCATATATCTATGGGTCTCTTTCTGGACTCTCTATCTAGCTCTATTGATCTTCTGACAAATATGTCAATATGACACTGTTTTGATTCCTTGAGCCTTATAAGTCTTGAAGTTAAAGTAGCGTTAATCCTCCAAATATATCCTTTTTCACAGTGTTTTGACTATTCTAGGTCTTTTGCATTTCCCTATGAATTTTAAAAACAGCTTGTACATTTCTAAAAAAAAACAAATGCCTGTTGGGCTTTCAATTGGATTGAGTTGACCAAGAGAACTGACGCATCAATATTAGGTCCCCTGACCTTGAACGGTATATGTCTGTTCGTATATTTGGATCCTGTTTAATTTCTCACACCAATGCTTTTTTTTAGTCCAGAGTGTATAGGTCTCATACATCTTTTTTCAGAGTTATCCCTGAGCATTTAAAAATTTTTGATGCTGTTGTAAATGGTATTTTTTATTTCAATCTCTAATTGTTCATTACTAGTAAATATACAGTTAATTTTTCTATATTGATCTTGCATCCTGCAACCTTGCTAAGCTCATTTATTAGTTCTAATAACTTAGATTCCTTTGGGTTTTCTATGTAGCTGATCACTTTGTCTGCAACTAAAGTTTTACTTATTCCCTTCCTGTGTGGATGCATTTCATTTCTTTTTCACACCTCATTGTACTGGCTAGACCCTTAAGTACAGTGTTGAACAGAGCAGATTTTGAAAAAGGACATCCTTCTCTTGTTCCTGATCTTAAGGGTAGAATATTCACTCTTTCACCATTAAGTAGCTGTTGGCTTTCACAGGTTCTCTTTATCAGTTTGCAAAAGTTCCTTTTTATTCCTGGTTTGCTGAGAATTTTCATAAGGAATATAAATGGTGAATAAGGAAATGTTAAAACATGTGTAAAAACTGATTGGAAAGTGGCCACCATACTTCTTCTCTGTCTGCATCTGTCTCCTGACCTTTGAAATATGACTTTGCCTCTCTTCCCATCAAGAGATGAGGTCTTTTTCCCCAGCTCTTGAATCTGGGATGGCCCTGTGACTTGCTTTGGCCCATAGAATGTGGTAGAAGTGACGTGCCAGTTCCCAGCTGTTCTAGAATATGCCCAGGGTTGTTGTCTTTTTGTGTTTTTTTTAAACTTTTTATTTTATACTGGAATATAGTGGATTAACTATGTAGTGGATTAACTATATGGAATATAGTGGATTAACTATATAGGTGTACAGCAAAGTGATTCCGTTATACATATACATGTACCTATTCTTTTTCAAATCCTTTTCCCATTTTAGGTCGTTACATAATATTGAGCAGAGTTCCCTGTGCTACACAGTAGGTCCTTGTTGGTTATCCTGTTTTTTTTTTTTTTTTGGAGTACAATTAGAGGATGGGTGTGTGGACACAGAGGGGAAAGGGGAGGGTGGGATGAATTAGGAGATTAGATTTGACATAAATACACTACCATGGGTAAAATAGATAGCTAGTGGGAACCTGCTGTATAGCACAGGGAGTACAACTCGCTGCTCTGTGATGACACAGATGGATGGGATGGGGGGTGGGAGGAGGGAGGTCCAAGAGGGAGGAGATATATGTATACATATAGCTGATTCACTTCATTGTACAGCAGAAACTAACACAACATTGTAAAGGACTGTTGTTTTTTTAAAATCAGGTATGGTAAGACACGCAGACACAGAAATGATTGTCATTAAGGAAGAAGTTTATCCTCACAGATCCCTAGAAGAGCAGAGCACACTGCACAGGGCCATGTGGGGAAGCACTAGGGTGGGTTAGGAGGCAGAAGGAGAGTAAGGGAGAACATGGCCCAGAGTCTTTATTAGGGTTTTTGTGAGAAAGAATGGGTGGGGCAAGGTAGGTATGCTGAGTAACCTTCGGATTGGACAGTTGGAATAATTTTTGCAGACTAGGGACTATTGGAGTCACCCTGAGGTGCCTGGTAACTGGCTCTGGGGTCATTTAGGGCAGGGGAAATATTGGCATGGTATGTGAGAGTTTGATAAAGAAGAAGAGTGGGGAATGGGCTCTGGCTTGTATCTCTAGGTGAGTAACTTTTTTTCCTTTTTTTTTTCATGTCTGTCTTTGACCATAGTTTTCTTTTTTTCCTTTTCCCTTAGGGTGCTTACTAGCTGGACTCTGAGTGGTCCCCAGTGGCCTCTGCTGTGAGCGGTGGCCTCCCTTTCTAGGGCATCCCACTCAAGCTCAGAGGGGCTGGGGTTTACATCTGAGACAGCACCAGTGCTATCAGCTTTCTTTTTCAAGTTTTTTTCTTTTGAGTGTGGAATTCCCTGGTACTGACACGCAGTACTTCAGAGAGCCCTTGCACATTGATTAGATGTTTTACTTTTTTTTATTAATTGAACCATATCCTCGGGGAGTGAGGGGTCTGAACGGAACCAGGACTGGGATGTTCCTTTCCTTTCACATCTTTTTGTTTGTTTGTTTGTTTGTTTTGGAGGGGGTTGTTTGTTTTTTGTTTTTTGCCGTATGCGGGCCTCTCACTGTCGTGGCCTCTCCCGTTGCGGAGCACAGGCTCCGGACGCACAGGCTCAGCGGCCATGGCTCACGGGCCCAGCAGCTCCGCGGCATGTGGGATCCTCCCGGACCGGGGCATGAACCCGTGTCCCCTGCATCGGCGGGCGGACTCTCAACCACTGCGCCACCAGGGAAGCCCTCCTTTCCCCTCTTCTATTAAACATTGAGCCTCTGGTGTCCAGGGAGGGGCCCTTTTATATCCCACTGGGTGGGGAAACAAATCGCGACAGCAGGAAGCAGATGACAGCAGAGAAGCTTGCAGCCTGAACCACAAGGATTGCAGGGCATCACGCTCCCCGGAGGAGGAGGAGAAACTCACACTGACCCCGCAAATGGGACCCTCGACACGTGGCAAAGGTTCAGGTGGCGCACTTCCCGACTGCTCTACAGAACAGGCACAAATGTGACTCCGCGAAGCTCCCAGGGGAAAGGGGAGGTGGTGACCGTCACCAGGAGTATATAACGTCCCAGGTACTAGGCATGTTCATCGAAATGACTCAGATGGCCCCAAGGCTTTTAGGTCCTGCCCAGTCAGCTGGTCAGACTTGTCCCACAGCACCAGAAGTGTGGTCACTCCTTGTCCCCTGCAGAGGGGTCTCTTGGGGAAACGGAAGTAGCTAATCACCTCCACACCCCCGGATGCTCTGTCTTGAATACCTGAAACTCTAGACCACCAACAGCTCCGGGAGGACTCAGCTTTTCGAGCTCCACAATCCGCGGTTGGGAAATCATGGCGCCACCCGACAGAAACAGCACAATGCTGTCACCATCGAGCAGCACGTGCCCCAACACCTGGCTGTGCCTCTCAGGGCGGTGGCCGCTGTCTGTGGGGTCCGCTTAGTAAGCAGAGGGCAGTCTGAAGACACAGCATCTCCACCTAGTGTCAAACCACCCCGCTTTGCTGTACCAGTTGTGTTAAAATGTACCCAGTGTTGAGCATCTTTTCATGTGCCTGTTGGCTAGTAAAATAATACAAAAGAATCTCTATACAAAACAGAAACAGACTCACAGGCATAGAAAGCAAACTTATGGTTACCAAAGGGGAAAGGGAGGGGGAAGGGATAAATTAGGAGTGTGGGATTAACAGATACAAACTACTATACATAAAATAGATAAGCAACAAGGATCGACTGTATAGCACAGGGAACTACATTCAATATATTATAATAACTTATAATGAAAAATAATCTAAAATATATATATATATATATATATATATATATATATATATATATATATATATATATATATATATATATATATATATATATATAACTGAATCTCTTTGCTGTGCACCTGAAACTAACACAATATTGTAAATCAACTATACTTCAAGTTTTAAAAATATACTCAGGGTTTTTTTTAACCAGGTATGGTAATACGTGAAGACATGTTATAAAGGAGGAAGTTTAAACGCATAGATCCCTAGAAAAATGAGGCACAGCACAGCATGCAGGGCCACATGGGGAAGCACAAAGGTGGGTCAGGAAGCAGAAGGGGAAGAAGGGAAGGCATGGCCCAGAGCTTTTTTCAGGGCTTTTGTGGGAAGAAATGGGCAAGGCAAGGTAGGAATGCTGAGTAAGCTTAGGATTAGATACTCTGAGTAATTTGGGCAGCTCTGGGCTATAGGGGTGGTCCCTGGTTGCCAGCACCTAGCTTGGGGTGATTTAGAGCAGCAAGAATATTGACGTGGTATGTGAGAGTTAGATAGGGGTGGTCAGGGCTGGAGGCTCTGGATTGGTTGGTTTGTGCATCAAAGACATTCTCACAGGAGAGTCACTTGCTATCTCTAGGAACTAACTAGCCCTTCCTGGAGAGAACCAGCCTCTAACACAGAACATCAAGAATATGGAAAACAAGAATATGTGGTCAATCCGCCAACCCATGTCTCAAAACAACTTTGTGCGCTTTCACTCCCTCTTTTGTACCTTTATCTTCACCATGAAGATAGGAACAGGCCCACTGTCAGATGAGGCCACATGAAAGAGAAATGAGCCATCCCAGCTCAGGCCATACTAAACCAGGGACTGCCCCCGCCCTGAGCCAGTCCACAGCTGACTGCAGGTGCATGAGTGAACCCAACCAAGATCAAGCAGACCCACCCCATCAGCAGAAGCACCCAGCTTATGTACACACTCCTGAGCTAAATAAATGCTTATATCTTAAGCCAGTAAGTTTCCAGGTGGTTTGTTATGCAGTATTAGCTAACTGATACACCACATCTCTCTCACTGCAGAGCTGCGGGACTCAATAGCCTTGCAGTGTTTCCTCTAGTGCCTTGGTTCTTCTCAATCGTCTCTTCACCATTATCTTTGTTCCTAAGATTCCACAGGTATTTCACCCTGCCTAAAGAAACTGAGCTGCTAGAACTCACATCCCCCTTTCAGTGCATCCTTTATTCAACCACCCAGCAGATACTTAAAATGTGCCTACTGTATGTGCCAGGCACCAAAGAACAGAAAATGACGAAGATAATGATAGAACCTGCCACCGAAGGACTTACAGGAGATATGAAAATTAAATAAATAATTGCAGAAATAATTACAGTGGAGTTAAACATAGCATTTCACCCAGAATTTGTTCCATTCAGCATATAAAGTAGCCCAATGTGCAATTAAGTTGCAGCCACAACACTCAGCCAGAACTGTCAGAGCTTACCTTGTGAGAGAGCAGGTGCCCATAGTGATCGGAACTCACACCCCTCCATGAACAGCGGGACTCCCTCTGCGAGGGGGTACACCAGCTCCAGACCAGAGGAGTCCCGCACAACTGTGATGAAGGAATTACAGGGTCCTGGAGAAGGAATCTGGAGGGCTTTGAAGACAGACCATCAGGAGGGAGAGGCCGGGTGGGTTGGAAGAGGAAGCCTCCACCAGGGTCAGCCAGGCTGGATCTCGGTCTCAGATCTCCCACCCACCCACTGGTGACCTTGGGAAAGCCCCTTGACTCCTCTGAGCCTAAGTTTCCCTAGGATCCTGTGAGGGTTGCATGAATGTAATGCATGTGAATATGCCCAGCACAGCGCTTGGCTCAGAAAAGATGGGCTGGAATGAAATTTCGTCCACTGTGATGAGGAGACCTGGGACCAGGACCCAGTGTTCTGATGTCTGAACTCTGAGCCTTCTGCCTTCCCTCCTGTTCTAGAAGCTAAACCCAGTGTCCCTCCCTTTGGACCCAACAATGAGTCACTTTACACTTGGTGCCTCCCTTGGCCATGTGCCCCTCACAGCATTCAAAGATGCCGGGATTCATCAGGGCACCGCTCCCCGGGATGACCGCAGCTCCACACCAGCTCCTTTCCCATCTCCCTCCCTCCCTCCCTCGAGATTCCACATCCTTGGGACAATAGCTGAGTGCATTTGCAGAGAGTTTCTAATGGCTGGTTGGGTCCCTCCAGGACTACTGCGCATTCCCTATAATGACATTCATTAGTCTCTCTGACATCAATACCGTTCTCAGGTTAATATGTTTACCTTAATGAGGCATTATTTTCAGTTAGAAAACTCCTGAAGAAGCATGTTTTCTCCTGGTGAACGAAGCTGATGAATAGATTAATACCAGGCTTGAAAAGCTGACCAAGGAATTGAGTCTAACCAGCTCCTTCTTCTTCTTCAGGTATGAACTGAGCTTGAGTTAATTTGCGTTAAACTTGTCATTTCTTAGAGTGAGAAACGGGAGGAAGATCCCCACTTTGGCTCTGTGATTTGTCTTCCATGTCCCTGCTGTTTCCCTCCTCCCATCCCCAGCCCCAGCTCTAAGACCAAGGACCAGCAAATGATGCGGGGGGAGGGGGACATAGCATCTGAAATTGAGCAGCAGGAGGGGGCAGAGTATGAAAGGGGAGCCCCCACGTGGCTATAGAGGCCACCAGCACAGTGCGCACAGCGGGATTCCGGCTGGCCCGTCTCTGTCATCGCCCACTTTGTGGGGTTCACTGTGCCCAGAACCTAGTAGGCACTCAATAGACATTTGCTGAATGAGTTCAGTAGATGATCAACAAACGGCTCTTATGTATTCAAGGAATCACATGATACCAAGAGAGAGAAAGTACTCAATGTCCCAGATACATCTGGTGGGTGAGTCAGTGTTTATGACTCCTGGCCTAAGGGCCAAGTATGACCCAAAGGCCAATCTCCTTTGATTAATCGACCAGTGGATATTCCCACATCACTTTTCCCAAGGGCACTTAGAGACACTGCCAGTCATAAGATGCCAGCTTCTCCCAGAAACGGGCTTCCAAGTCATACCAATTCAGTGTGCTGTGTTTGCACAAAAGTCAGGTGGCAGGAAGGGACTCAGCACCGTTGCTGTACCCACCCTCCCCACTCACTCCGGACAAGTCCAGCCCTGTTTCCATTGCGTTCAGAGTCAGGGGTGGGAGTGTTTGCTATGGAATGAATGAGGGTTTTACAGGCAGACAGAGTTTATTCCAAACTCACTCTGTCCCCTCCCCAACCTGAGAGAGCTCGGGCAAGTCCCTCCACCACTCTGAGGCTATGTTTACTTAGCTGTAAAGTGGCAATAATGCTGCATTCTTTATCGTGTCACTAAAACGAATTAAATGAAACCACACGTGTAACACAGGGAGTGCTCGGTGAATGTAAAATTAAATTGGAAGGAGATGATTTCATCAGGCCCTTCCCAGGATTTTACCTTCCGGCCTCCTCAAATCTACCTTCCCTCCCGCAGTTCTCCAGCCCAACTGATCCAAGTTGTGAGTCTGACCATGGGATCTCCTGCCCTTCCTGGCCCATCTTTTCCACATCCCTGGTCTCCCACTCTGTTGGCTGTAGCTGTTCCTACAGGGTCTTGACAGCCAGCCCATCTAAGGTCTTAGATAATAACCTGCCCACAGCTTGTGCATGTGCCCTTTAGTATATCCAAGAGTGCCCCTCCCCCATCATATGGTATCATGGCTGATGGAGAGAGCTTAGCTTTGGCGTTCTTTTTTCTGGACCACCCAAACCTAGGACAGAGTTTCAGTGCCTCATCAGTGAGAAAACAAAGCTAACATACCATTCACCACTGCTGTTTTCTCTCCAAAGGCCCCTGTCATATACGGTTTCCAAGGCTTAGTTGGGGAGGGCACCAAGAGCCTGGCACATGGGGGAGCCATGAGATAGTAGAAATAATGATTCTAGGGTAGATGGAATGAGGTTCTGAAGCCAATTGTGCCCTCCTCCCCTTGGCTGTGGGGGCCTGGTTGTAGGGACAGGCCCTCACTCTCCTTTAGAACCTTGGATAGTGGCCATGCTGGCCTAGGTTCTAACCCCAGCTTCCGTATGTCTTTCATGACTCAAGGAACAGTAGATTAATATAGTGAGAAGGAATCTCGGAGAGAGAGTTTAACAATCTCTCTCTTCATTTTACAGGTGAAGAAATGCCAGGAGTGTTGGAGTAGTGACGTAAATTGATAAAATGGTCACTGGACTAAAAGGCAGTGACTTGGATCAGTATATCCCCTTGGGCAAAATAAATTCCCTCCATGAGCCACAATCCTCTGATTCTAGGATGCCTGGTTTGAGGTGCAATGCAGGTGCTATCTCTGAGGTCCACAGCCCTAATTCTGTCCCCATGTGGGGAAAACCACCCAACAGGCTTGTGAGTCTGCTGATTGCCCACCATATTTTTGTACTCCAAGTACTTTATCCCTTCTGTTCTCCTATACAGAAGATTCTCGATGAGTGGCTAATCAATGTGGCCATATTCGTCGACACCAAACTAGTTAGATTTTTTAGAAGCTTCTTCAGCAGACACCTCATGAGACGTTGAAATGTTTTTCAACAGGTCAAGAAAGCAACTCCCAGATTCAGAGAATGTTCTAGCTGGAAGTGTTTTGGCAATTCTTCTATCCAAACTTCTGTATTTTATAGATGAGAAAACTGAGGTCCAGGGAGAGAAAAAGTCCTACCGAGGGTCCCTCCGTGAGTTAGTGGCAGAGCTGGAACCGGAGCCAAGATCAGCTCCTGGCCCCAGACAACATCCCTGTCTACTTACCTCTGCAAGTGCTGCAGAAATCCACCCCAAATATTTCAGTCATGTCCCTGGGCTGAAGACCCTGAACATCAGCCCTGCTATGATGATAGCTAACAATAGCAATGACGTCACTGTGTGTTGGCTGCTCTGCACTCATTATTCCATTGGTCCTTCACGAGAGCTCTGTGAAGTAATCCCCAATGTCAGTGGCATTTTAAAGATGAGGAAATTGGGGATAAAGATACTTGGCTGGTTGGTGTGAAATAGGAGATACGTGCTCTGAACCACATGGCTCTTTACTTCTCAAAGGCCCTCTAAGCCAACTGGATCTTCAGCTTATTCTACCTACTCCAAGACCTCACCCTACCTCTCTACCCCCAGATCTCTGCTTCTCCAGTTGGTGGAGTCCCAGGCACAGCACCTTTTGGAATATAAGCCAACCTTCCTAGAGCGTCAATACGACTCAAAGATTTAGTGGAAGATTTTTTTTAATTCAAGAAAATACAAATATATAATGGAATACAGGGAAAATGAACATGACTTTTTTCAAGATCTGTGCGCAGTCCTCAAAACGTTCCTTTCCGTGGTGGCTCATTTCTGTCAATGCCCTCAGATGCCCAGAGAGCATTCACTACCCCCTGCCCTAAGAGGGTTTTGTAAGAAAAGTTTCAGGAGCATTGCCCTTAATAATAACTGGCATCCTAAAGATCATCTAAGCCCTCAGTAACCTTAATCCCTAAAGGTCAACTGGATCATAAAAGGTGTGACCCATGAGGGTACCTGGGGAGAACGCTCCAGGCCACAGGAACCACAATTGTGAGACAGGAGGTGGGAGTGTGCCTGGCATACTCGAGGGTCATCAAGGAGGGTTGGCCCCCATGTGACTGGGGCAGAGTGGGGAGGGAGAGTTAGGGGAGGGGAGGGGAGAGAGGTCACAGGCATCTTGGGTGCCCGTGAAGGACACTTTAATCCAAAGAAGATGGGAGCCATGGAGGGTGTAAGCAGAAAGGACCTGGTTGCACTGGCACTTTCAAAGACTCTATTCTTCTGCTCCATGGAGACAAGACCATAGAGGCAAAAATGGAACCAGGGAGAACGTTGAACAGCTCCCGCAGTAATCCAGGCAGATGTAGCTGTGATAAAGGTGGGAGCTTAAATAAACGTATTTTCCAGGTTTACAGTAAGGATCACGAATAACGAACAATAACTAAACAAACAGGCACCCAACACGGTGCATGGCACATTGTAGGCCCTCTGGAGATGGTAGCTATTATCATCAGTAAATGGAAAGGGCTGATAAATCTGAAATCAAGTCTTGTCGCTGCCTGTCTTCATCCGAGTCTAGTAGCTCCGTCTGGTCTCTTGGAGGGAACTAAAGAAACAAACCCTCAGGCTGCAAAGAGAAATTGCTGATGAGGCAGTGCAGCAGGGAGTCCCTGGCCTAGGTCTTCCCATCACTGGGGAAAGGCTTAGATAAGTGATAAAACACTCACATTTCACACATTCAACATGTGCTCAAGCAACATCATCTGGGGTGTTTTTAAGGTGAAGACAACCTTTTAAAATAATTTGCTGTCTCCTGACTTAAAAATTAAAGTAAAAGTTTGAAAGCAACTTGAGTTCCCCCAAATCAAAGCCCTTCACTTGTCATAAACTTTTTAATGGCATTTTTAATTACATCAATAGCATGCTATGTTCACATAGGCAATAGCTCAAGCGTGCTCGCTTTGGAGTGAAGCTGACAGCCAGTTCAGATCAGAAAACGTGGTTTTGGGTGAGTCGAAAAGGAAAATAGGGCCCCAAGACAAATTAGCTTCCAGCTTTTCAAAGGCAGCGTTCGTGCTTGTTGGCTTTTGTTCTTTCTGAGAATATCAGTCAGAAAATTCCCAGACGAGGCTGAACATCTCCCGGGAACATAGAGTAGGAACCACACTGAGCAAAGACATTGATCCTGAGTGGAGCTGGGAGCTGGACCACAGCTGATTGGGTGACCTCGAGCCCGTTGCTCTACTTCTCCAGGCCTCAGTTTCCCCAATGTGTAAAGCAAGGGGTTGGGCCAGTTGGTCTCTCACAATCTTTTTGAGTCTAAACTTAAAATAAGTCAAAGAAAAACTGAGACAAAGGGAAGTAAGTGAGCAGGGAGTGGAAAGAAGGAGGGAAGTGGAATCCTGAAGGGTGATGCATAGAACCGAAGTGAGGGAAACACCGCCCTCCGAGAGAACGTGAGAACGTGATGACCAACCCAGGATGGATCAGGCGGCAGGGTTTGTTAACCCCTTCACCCCCACCGTCTCACTCAATCTTCCGCATAGTCCCAGGAGGCCGGTCTTTTTATCCCCATTTCATGATTGTGGCACCTGAGACACAAACAGGTGAAGGGACTTTCCCAAGGTCACACTGCTGGAGAATCAGAGAAGGAAACAGAAGGAAAAGTGGGTTTGGCTGACTGCAGTCCCTAGAGACGGTCACAGAGGTGAGACTCTCCAGATCTTCCAGCTCCAGCTCCAGGGCCCTTGCCGTCAGTCTCTGGATTCCTAACAGCCCACTGGACACCTCCTCCTGGATGCACTGATGGCAGCTCCGCGTGTTCTAATCACCAGAATTGGTGCTATCACCTTCCAGTCGCACAGCTAGACGTGAATGCATTGGAATTTGAGCCCAGATCCAACTCATTTTAAAGTTCAGGTACTTTCTAGCCTATGACATCACCACCCCCACCCCACCCCCAGTAAATCATATGCCAAGTTCTATGATTCTCTCCCTGTGAAGTTTCCTCTGTCAACTTCTTCCTCTCAAATCTGACTACCCATCTTTGAGTCACAACAAGAGAAACCCAGGCAATATCTCAGACACTACTCTGTGAACTGCGCAAGGGCAGGACCTACACCTGGTTTATCAAAGACCCCCAGTGCTCAGCAGAAGGCCTCAGCCATGGGCAGTTACCCCAGGAGGTAAGTCAGGATACCTGGGTACCTCATCCCCCAACAAAGTCCCTAGGGTGGGAAAGGCAGCCAGGCTGGGCCAGGTCCAGATGACCTGGCCTCAAGCCACTCACCCAGAGTGGCTTGAGAACGTGTGCCCAGGACCAGGGCTGGAAGGAACCAACAACAGAATGAGGGAAGAGGAAGACCTTCACTGCAGCCCCAAGGAGGGGCAAGACTGGGAAGGAGAACTGAGCACCTGGGCCGGGTGTGGTGAGGTGAGGTGAGGTGAGGTCATGGGGAAAGCGAGTGATTCAGGGGCATGTCTGTGGGGGAAGGATGGGCCTCACACACTGCTGGTGGGAATACAAATGGCAATAACCACTTTGGAACACTGTGTGGTGGTATCTTTTATGGCTGAACATACGTATAGTCATATGTACATATACTCTGTGTATATATATATATATCAGTATATGTGTAGATTGTTATACATATGTTCATGAAATAGTCCATGAAATCCAGAAATTCCACTCCGAGGTGTCCATCTAGCAGAAATTCATCCATGTGTTCCCCAAAAGACACACACAAGAATTCCAGAGCAGCACTGTTCATAGTAGTCCCAAAGTGGACAGTACTCAATTTCACCTGGAGTTAGATGGGTAAATAAATTGTTGCATATTCAAACAATATACATATATCATATATCAACACGAGCAAACAACGTACAACTCAACGCAGAAACTTGGATAAACCACACAAACATAATGTTGAACAAAGTGGAAACAAGGCCCGTCAGAGCACAAAATAGTTCCAATCCGCTTGTATGAAGCCCTGGGACCAGGCACAGGCAATATGCAGTGTTAGATGTCACAGTACTGAGTACCAGTCTAGGCTTGGTGGGATAGAGACGGGCTGGGCTACTGGTAACATTCTCTTGCATATCCTGGTGCTTGCCCTACAAGTATATTTAGTTTCAGAAAATTCTTCTAGCCACACACTTACGATTTGTGTACTTTGCTCTATGTATATTTTACATTACATTATCCTATAATAAAAAGTCGGCTTTAAAAAAAGAGAAGCCCCAAGGCCCATTCTACTGAAATGCCTAGAAAATGCCAGAGAGGTGGCATGGCTGCAGTCACACCAGAGAGAGGCCCCCCTCACATTGCATGTGAACAAACCGTTCCCAGTCAAATGATGAATGAATGAAGGGATGGACAACTACACGAACCATTGAATAAATGAGTGAACCGGGGAATAACAAATAAATGAAAGAATGAAGTGATGAATGAAAGAGCACATCCTCGAGTGGTAGAATGAACGACCCAATGAAGTAAAGTGTGAAGGAATGAAGAAGTCGCTGGTTGACTGAGTGAGGAACTGGGCACATAAATAAACAAGGGAAGAAAGAGTGAATGAAAGTACAGTCAATGGAAGGAGGAATGAATAGCAAGGAATAAATGGACACAGGATAAGTGTGTGAATAAATGAATGAAAGAAGCAATAAATGTATGAAAAATAAAACTAGTACTAGAGGTGAATGAGTGCATATAAAAAACAATAAGCAAATGCATAATTGTACAAAGGTGTAAATGGAACAATGGTTTGATGTGTTCTGGCTGGATATGAAGGGGAAGTATCAATAACCTTGAGGAAGCGTCTCCACTCAATTGAGACGTAATACGAATATAATTGCAAATATCACTGGTGCCACTGAGTACGCCGCTCGCTCCCCAGGACTAACTCTGGTTTCAGTGGGAAGAGCTAAATAGCATTCACTACATTGTTTTCCCAGTTATGTTCCAGATAATTACCTATTATGTAGCAAACCCCCAGCATGATTTTAATAATCACTATTTAAATAACGTATTTTCATTGTCTCCTTGCAAGTTGAACTCTGGTTAGTATAATTACTGTCAGCGTGGGAAAGTTTGCTGTGTGGCCTGGGGATGAGGAAGGGCGCTGCGTCATCACCATGATTGTCCCATAAGCCCCCGAAGCCAGGTGATGCTGGGAACGGGGCTCAGGTTTGGGGAAACCTGGATCCAGGACATAAGGCAAGTCCCTCCTCCATCTGGGCCATCTCTGTCAGCTTCCCTGAGAAGTGGAGATGGTCTCCAAATGCCCAAACTCCCCAGGTTATCGGGGAGCTCTCGCTCTAGACCCAGGTCAGGGTCAGAGTTAGTCACCCACCAACTGTTTCCCCACAGCTCAGGCGCATCCTCATCAAGGGGTAATAGGGTCTCCGTTTCTCTCCACCTGACTGAGGGCGGGACCCTTCTGGTCCTCAGCACACGCTCAGCTCCCAGTGCAGGGCCTGCACACAGTAGGTGCTCAGCGAACGCTCGAGAGGAACACATGAATCTTGCCGCGCAGTGTGGGTTTGAGAAGCCACTTCAGTCCCTTTCAGAACCATGAGGTTTTATGAGCAGGCAGCCACTCACCGCGTCCTCACGGAGCTTCTCACGGTGGCCCCATCACTGACGCTCTCCCAGGTGTCACTCCTTCCCTGGACTCCACCTGCATCTGCCCGTCTCGGCCACTCCCCCACTCCCTGTGCACTGCCTCTAGTACATATGGAAACCGGTGTGATTGTACACGGAGTATCAACGGGCTCTGATGTGGGGCCGGGGCTCTGCTCTGATCAAAGTGCATGAGGGTTAACGTGTCTCCGTGTCCCCACACTGACCCTGACCCGGCCCAGGTATTGATGAGAGGTCAGCATTGGGGATGGAGGATGGGGGACGGACAACTGTGGAGTTCCTCATGAGTGCCTGGAGGAGCTGACTCCCTAACAATGGCCTGGATGCCACCCCTGCCGTCTGTCGTGTGGATTGAATGCTGTGTCTCCAGTCTGTATCCGTGATTCTAGAATTTCTGCCTGCTTCCAGAGTGAGGGAGAGTTGGAGAAGGACTGTCCAAGAGGGAGACCAGGCTCCTCTTCTTAAGTTTGCTACATTTTTCAAATTGTCCTTGATCATGACAGATTGCTCCTAAGAGAGAAGAGAAATAGACAGAGGTGGCCCCTTTGAAATGAAGTCAAGTTTCCTTCTACACAATCGGACGTGGGCATTTAAAATTCCCTTTCACATGGTTAGCGTAGATTCTTCAGTAACTGAGTGACTGGAGAGTTTGGCTCTTTTAGTGGTATCGGGATCTTGGATTCTCAGCTCAGAGGAGTCTTCCCCTTCACAGGCCAGGAAACAATGTTTGCCCTGATCTCTAGGTCACAGGGTCCCTTTCTGGTTTCCCTCTTAAGTGCGTAAGGGAAATCAGGATGAAATTCCCAGGGGGATACAGAGTTGATTAAGGGGGAAGAGCCAACTTGTCCCACTGGGGGAAGGAATGAAGATAGCACCATGATATTTTTAATTATCTGAATTAATTAATAATAAGTATTATCACTCAAGTGGATTGAGAGATTTCCATGCACCTAGCACTGTTCTATGCGTTAACTTATTTAATCCTCATGACAAGCTCATGAGGCTAAGTACCACTGTCATTCCCATTTTACACATGAGAAAACTGAGGCACAGAGGAGTTGAGCGGATCACAGGAAAGGCAGGTAGGTGGGGTGAGGGCCACAGACTTGGGAGTCAGGCAGGTCAGAGTTCACATCTCTCCCCGTTTTGCCACCTGTGTGGCCTTGAATAAGTGACTCCAAGTCTCTGAGCCTCAGTTTCCTCCTCTGTGAAATGGGGAGATAGGGTATGACACCTGCAGAACCTAGAGTGTGGAAGGGGCTGCTGAGATGAGATGCCCCTCTCCTCTCTTGAAGCTGGAGTCAGCACCAAGCCCCCACCCGCTGGATTTGGGCACATTCAGGCCTGGGCATGATCAGAGGAGGATACTGGTCCCTCAGCAAGAGATGGATTGTCTGAGCCAGGACTGCCGCTGGGTCTGTGGGTCAGAGAAGATCTAGGGACACATAATCCCAGTGCCGTTTCTTGGCGGAGCCCCATCCCAGCAAAGGGCAGTGGACACTCAACATCTCTTCTGAAAAGCTTTCCGGCAGAAGAGCTGAGTTCCCACAGCCAAGCCCAGAGTTCTGGGTAAATGGAGTGGAACAGCTGGATTGTGGGGTAGATGCAGTCAAGTTTTTAAGAAACCACCAGACTGTTCTCCATTGTCATTGTAACATTTCGTATTCCCACTAGCAATGCGTAAGGGCTCCGTTCTTCCACATCCTCACCAATACTTGTTATTTTCAGTCTTTTTAACTTTAGCCACTCTAGTAGGTATGTAATGCCCTCTTGTTGTGGCTTTAATTTGCATTTCCTTGATGACTAGCAATGTTGAGCATCTTTTCTTGTGCTTATTGGCCATTCACAGATCTTCTTTGATTACTTTTTAATGAAAAACACATTTGCATCCAAACTGAACTTATATTGTCAGCAGTTAATTATCACTTGTCAAGCAAGTGTGTGCCCAGATTGTGGATTTAATTTTCATACAGGTTTGCAAAAGCCTCGTTCCTCATGTTTGACGAGGCCTCTGTGAGCAGGAGACATTCATTGCTGGACATGGTGCTTTTTTTAAAGCAGTTTTAAAAATAAATAGGTCTTCTTGGTGTCCAAGTTAGGGCTCTTTGCAAAAAACAGAAAACCAGTCTAGCTTAGGCAAGAGGAAATTGTGTGAGTACCAGGCTTGGGGTGGGGGGGAGCGTCTCATGGAAGACCCTGCCTCACTAGAGCCTGAAACCAGGGCCTGCAGCCCCCGCTGGGACCCTAGACAGAGGCCCACTGCCCACCCCACCCTGGGGGCTCATCTCAGCTTCTCTCTGGGCACCTGTTCATCCTTCTCTCTACAGCTGGTTTCCCTGCTCCTCTCCTCTCATTGCCAGAATCACCTCCCTCCTCCCTTGAAACCACACACCCTCAGGTCAAGGGCCAGCAGAGACGGACCTGACTGGTGTGTCTCATCCTGCCTTGGCTGCTGGCCCGCCGGTGCCCTGAGAACCCTCAGCCTCTCGGGTCTGTAAGTGTCACCAGGTTGACCTGTATCGTGTGTGTTGCTTGTCATCACGCAAGTAGAGCTCTTTCCTAGGCTGGGCAAGGAGCCAGAGCAGGAGGTGTCTCTGCCTGGCAGTGGTGGGGCCGGGGGCCCGAGGAAGGGGGCTCAGGGTAGGGGGCTCATCAGAGCTGGGAGCAGGATCCATTCCTGACTCCTGAGAGGGTGAGGGTTGCCACCCGCTCCACCCTCTTCATCCTCTCCCTCCTAAGGGGAGTTGGGTGGAGCGTGGGGGATGGGAATGACACTCACAGCCCCCGCTCCCCTCTGCCTTGGGGGCTCACCTTCCCCTGTGTCTGACCTTGGCCAAACGAACACCTCTGTGTGTCACGTGAATGGGTGAGAGTGTGTGCGTGGGGGATGTGTGTATGTGTATCCGGGGGGGAATACGTGCCTGTGTCCACGTGTATCTGCGTCTGTCTCTGCCTGTGTGTATCTGTGTCTCCGTGTATGTCCATGTGTGTGCTGAGCATATCTGCACACCCGTCTACACATACAGAGGTTCTGAATGGAGCCCATGGGGGTCTGACTCCAGGCCCCCGGGACTCCCAGTCCAGTGCTATCTCCACTTCCCACGCTGCCCCCCCATTACTGAGGAGAGCGTAATGCACCCCAACCCCACCTCCACACAGACCACCTTTCTCTCCATCCCCAGCTGTAATTGACATAAATGCCGTTCTAATTTCTAATAATTTTGTGCAATTTGTAAAATGGTTTCTTTGGTTCCTGCAAAAAGGGCTACACAGTCGGCTCTGCTGTGCTTCTCCCTGGAAGATTTTGATGAAAATGATGTGGCAAAAAGTGTTGTCTTATAGTTAAGCAAAAGGAAGGAAAAAATAATAGAGCATCCTGAGGGGGAGGGAGTGCGGAGAGAAGACAGGTGGTCAGGGAGCATGCAGTGATCACAGGAAGAAGATGGGAAGCCTGTTATTTCAACAAATCATTTCTTAACTAAGGGTTAGTTCCATTCATGTACTAATAGGCCAGCCTCGCCATCTCCTGTGATGGGAGTTTTTTTCCTTCCTTTTCTCCATCCAGCCCCATGGCCCTCAGCCCTCACCACTCCCTCCCAGGAACATGGGGCTGACACCAGTGGAAAACTCAGGGATGGTTTAGCATAAAAACAGATGTGTTCGGAAGAATCTTCCATACAGGCTGGGGGCAGAGATGCAGGTGTGGGCCATGCAGGTGGGAGAGACTGAGGTCAGATATCTGACCCTGGGCCGCCCACTTCCCTGCTCCGCCCTCCTGCCCCTGGACACTGGCAGCTCCCACGATGTTTCTCTCAGGAAAGAGGGTAGACGGCCTTTCTTGCTTTTATTTTTATTTTCAGAGTAGCATTTTCACATAGATAACTATCACAACTTTCATTCCAATTTGATGAACATCTGGGAATCTGGTAAGAACTCTTTCCTCCGCTGCTGCGAAGCAGCCGACTCCCTCCACGTGTCCCTGAGATGCCAGGAGTGAGCAGTGAGGCACATGAGTGAGGAGAGACCTGAACAGGACCAGGAGGCTCGCCCTGCCCCGCCCCTGCCCTCTGCCTTCTCCCGCCCTGGATGAGGGTCCTACTGGTAACAGGTAACCCGGACAACCTCTGCATTGTCCCAGGCCCCTCACAGACCTGGTTGCCGAAGAGTGAGTAGAACAGAGCATCACAGCCTCGTTCTGCCCAAGAGGCGAGCTGCCCAGCCCGCGTCACGGGCTAGCCTCGCTAGGCCAGCGGAGCTTCTGTGAGAGACGTTCCTGGTGGCTCCAGTGGCCTTGCCCAGTAAGGAAAGCAGGTGACCTGACTACCCACCGCCACCTGCCAACCTGTCCAGGTGCCAGGCCTCGTCTGCGGAGGGCTGTGGCTCTGGTTCTGTCCTCATGGTTCAGGCAGCTGCGAGCAGAGCAGGCAGACCCTGTCCGCATCCGGTAGCACCTGCGGGGTTTGTCCCACACCGGCCCACGCCCCCTGTCCTGCCATTCCCTCTGGCCTCCCTGGTGAGGATGCTCCAGGCAGAGGGAACAACACGTGCCAAGGCTCAGACGTTTGGGTGGCAGAAGAAAGACCAGTGTGCCTGGACCATCTTGAATGGGGGGATCAGAGGCGGACAGAGTCAGACTTCCCTGGGCCTTGGCGGCTGCATCAGGAATTCAGGACTTGAGCTTAAATGCCACAGTAAGTCACTGAAGTATATCAAAGTTGTATTTCTAAAGCTGCCTCTGGCTGCTTTGTGCTTAGAGGCGATGGGGATGAGACCTCAGGGCCCAGGGCCACTATCAGCATGGACGGAGCCCCCGTGAGGCAGGAGCCCTGGGTGTAGAGCAGAGGAGGGACGGGTCTGCCCCGAGTCTTACAGGGTCACCCAGCTCCTGCGGGGAGAGTGACGGGAGCATGGCCAGGGCAGAGGCAGGGACGAGGCAGAAGCCCACTGCACCGGTCCAGGCATGATGGTGTAGGACCAGGGTGAGAGCCTGGACAGTGGGAGACGATCTCAGTTCTGGGGTTAAGTGACAATCAAGCAAATGGAAATTATTCACTCCCTATATATTAGGCATTATCAGTTCTTAAAACGTCATACTACTTTATCTAACATCTCCTTCCTTATAGAAAGCTATTCTAACAAAACAGAAGCTTAGAGGAAGATTAAAGAATGAAAATATTAATCGCAGTGTTACTCATAATAGTAAAAAATGAAGCTATCTAAACTACATAAATAGGGTGTTAAATAAATTATGAAATATTAATCAAATGGACTATTTCCAAGAACATATGAGATGGAAAACTGGTCAGAGGCGAGTGTCAGGCAAGAAGTACCCAAATCGGTGTGTGCAGAGTGGAGGGCACAGCTGGGGTTCTCCAAGACCCAGTTCTCCTGAGCCGCCCGCCCTCACAGTGGGGGAGTGGCACTCCCCATCACCCTCATGTCAGTCTTCATGCCCATGAGACTTGCTTTGGCCAAGGAAACATGAATGGAGGTGGGGAGTGTCCCTTCCAGGAGGGAGCGCCTAAGGGTCAGAGCTCAACATTCCAATCTTCCTTGTCACAGTTGAGAGACACACGTGGAGATGCTGACATCCTGAAACAGTGGCACCTCCATCAGTGAGGGTCCCTGGTGATGAGCAAAGCCCTCCTCGCTGACTGCAGTGGGCACATGACAGGAGCGAGGATGACCTCGGTTGTTTTGGAGGGTTGTTCGTTATTGCATCATATCTGAGCTTATCCTGACAGTCACATAAAAATGAAAATGTGCACGGACAAACAGAAGAATAAAGATATCAATAATTTACCGGCCACTATCTTTGGGAGATGCGGCATCAGGTGATTTACGTACCCTCGTATTTACCATTTTACGCTCCAAACGCTTCACCGGAAGTAGGCATCACTTACTTTAAGGGGAAAGGTCAGTGTTATTAACAAGAGTGCTGGGCCCTGGCGAGGCTGTCCCCATCTCAGGCTGCATCTCAGGCTCCGGGCGCCCCGAGCGGCTGTCCGGCCCAATTAGCCCTTTATTACAGATGGTTCTGTTCTCTAATTGTCTGCCCTGCGTAACTTAGCAGGTCACCTACTGTCTTGTTCTCAAATGTTTAATTTAGTGTCTCTTGGCCTCGGTTTCTCATCTCTGAGTGCAGCAGTGGCAGAAAGGGGCATCTTTTCTTTTTTAATTAATTTTTATTAGAGTATAGTTGCTTTCCAACGTTGTGTTAGTTTCTGCTGTACAGCAAAGTGAATCAGCTATACGTATACATACATCCCCTGTTTTTTGGATTTCCTTCCCATTTAGGTCACCACAGAGCACTGAGTAGAGTTCCCTGTGCTATACAGTAGGTTCTCATTAGTTACCTATTTTATACATAGTGTATATATGTCAATCCCCATCTCCCAGTCATCCCACCCCTCCCCTTCCCACCTTGGTATCCATATGTTTGTTCTCTACGTCTGTGTCTCTATTTCTGCTTTGCAAATAAGTTCATCCGTATCATTTCTCTAGATTCCGTGTATAAGCGACATTATACAATATTTGTTTTTCTCTTTCTGACTTATTTCACTCTGTATGACAATCTCTAGGTCCATCCACGACTCTACAAATGACCCAGTTTCGTTTCTTTTTATGGCTGAGTAATATTCCATTGTATATATGTACCACATCTTCTCTATCCATTCCTCTGTTGATGGACATTTAAGTTGCTTCCATGTCCTGGCTATCGTAAATAGTGCTGCAATGAACGTTGGGGTGCATGACTCTTTTTGAATTATGGTTTTCTCTGGGTATATGCCCAGGAGTGGGATTGCTGGGTCGTATGGTAGTTCTAATTTTAGTTTTTTAAGGATCCTCCATACTGTTTCCATAGTGGCTGCATCAATTTACATTCCCGCCACCAGTGCAGGAGGGTCCCTTTTCCACACAGAAAGGGAGATCTCTAGAGGCCCCTCAATGCCAACACTCCCTCGGGGCCTGGAATAATAAGGGCTGACTCTATGCCAGGCCTGGTGCTCAGCCCTTCATGTGCATTAGTTCACTTAATCGTTTCAACAGTCCTATCAGGGAAGCACTGTTGCTATGCCCCCATTTTAAAGCTAAGATACTGAAGCACAGAGAGGTTTAGGAACTCATCCAAGGTCACACAGCTCAGAAGCGCTGGAGCTGGGCCTTGAACCCCAGCAGTCTGCTCCCCAGTCCCTGCTCTTCCTGCTGTACTGAGCGTCGACCTCTACTGTGCCCAGACCCTGTGCCGGGGCTGGGCTGATGCCCATTGTCAAGATGGCGGCATCCACCTGCAAGCTGATTAATGATCATCATCATAATAATGATAACCATGCCAGTGAACATGCATTCGGGGCTCATCGTGTACCAGGCATTTAACACACAGTAGCGGGTGGAGTCTCCACAACATCCTTCCCACCAGAGACCGTCACAATCACTGTGTTACAGATGAGAATCCGAGGCACAGAGAGGCCCTGGGTTTGCCCAGAGTCCCACCTCCAAGTGCTGCCTGGAAGTGCCATGTCAGCCCAGGAATCTGCCTCCCGCTGAGGCAGCCTCATCAGATCCTCACAATAACCATATGTGGGCAGTGTTATTGTGCCCATTTCACAGAGGGGAAAAGCGATGAGGCTCATAGAGGTTAAGCCACTTGTCCAAGTCACACAGCGAGTGAGCACTGGAGACTGAATCTGAAGCCAGGTCTGTAGGATCCAAGGCCAGTCTCTTCTCACTGCGTCAATGGTGAGAGGCCCAGGTGGAGCCAGCACCCTCCAGGTACAGGGGGAGCTGCCCACCTTGGGGGGCTTGGGGCCAAAGAGATCACCAGCCATGACACAACACAGGAGTAATACTAACAGAGTCTGTCACTGAGAGTGTCACATGTGTTAGCACATCTAAGTCTGGCCCCACCCATAAGGCAGATGCTTTTATTACCTTCAACTCACACATGAGGGGGCTGAGATCAGAGAGGTTAAGTAATTTTCCTGAGGTCCCACAGCAAGCAAGTGGCTAGAAACCAGGGTTGGCCAGAGCTTGTGGTCTAACAAGTAGGCCACACTGCCTCCCTCTACCACAGGGGCCATTAACAGAGAATGACTCTCCACTATTGGTGTTCGGAATCATAATATAAAACCCTTCAAGAGAGGTCCCCAAGGGTCTATATTCAGATGCTGTCCTGAGAACAGGGAGGATGACCCAGGGCAGCCGGAGACGGGCAGGGGCTTAAAGGAAAGAGCTTCAGAAGAGATCCAAATTCAGGCCTTTCTATCCCCCTAGCCATCTAAATAGCTATCATCTATTTACTCAGGGCTGGAAGGACGTCTGGAAGACCATCCAGACCAGGGGTCTCGTTCCAGGACCATTAGAGTCACCGGCTTTAAAACAAGCCTGATGCCCACACACCCTCACCCACCCATTGTACAGACAGGGAAACAGAGGCTCTGGGAGCTGAAGAAGGAAGTGTCGGTGTGAGGACTGAGCTCAGGCCTGTCCAGGTCCACCCTCTGCTTCTCTCATCTCCTGAGACATCCCCCGGCTCGGTGCCCTGAACACTATGGACTGTCATCATTTATCTAAATCCCCCTCCATCCCTGAGAACAGGGACCCTTCCTTGCTTCTCTCTGCTCCCTTCGCCCTCAGCATGGGGCCCCCACCGGTGACCCAGAGACATACACATTTGCAGAACCCACAAGTGGGTGGAGGGCCATCCTCCCTGGGTGAGCTCGGTCCCCCGCCGGCCAAGCCCATGCACATTTTATCCCTCAGGGTCTAGAACAGCTCCGCCCTCACTTCCTTCAGTTCTCCGCTCAAGGTCACCCGCTCAGCGAGTTCTTTTGGGACCCCCACCAACCACTTCAGTTCTCTGCACGTGGCCCATTACCACCCGGCACTGTCGTGTCTCCCCCCCAGGGACACCAGCTCAATCCCGGTGCCCAGAACAGAACCCGGCACGTCGTGGGCACTCAGCAAACCGTTGGGTGAGAGAGTGATGGGTGAAGCCTCAGTTTCCCTGTCTAGAAAAGGGGACGTTCACTCTCGGCAGTCTTCAGGGTCTCTTCCACACCCATCCCCCACAAGGTCTGTCTCTCTGGGAGCTGAGAGGACCAGGAAGGCTGGAAACGGTGGGGATGGGCACAGGTCCGAGTGGCGGGCCGGCAGGGGAGAGAGCCAAGGCATCGCACAGGGCTGGGCTGCAGTTTCATTTCACACTTGGTGTCCAAGTTTGCATCACGGTGCTGGCCAGGATCTTCAAGTGCAGTTATTAAATGTGATGTACCATAGGTGTATAATTGTCAGAATGGTTTTGCATATTTTGGTAAATCTATATATATGGGTTGTAATTATCCATCATTAGCATATGCTTATGTTCTCATAAGTGTACATTTTTTCCCCGAGGATGCAAGTTGCCAATTCACGACCAAGACACAGGGACCCCAGCTTGGTGCTCCTGTGTCCCCATCATGCAGGACATGGAACGTGTCCATACATCATCCTGGGGAGGAGGGGCAGTGGGGAAGGTGGACAAATCTCCCCACACCACAGGCAGGTCTTGGGGTCCTGGAGCTCTGGGAGGACAGAGAGCAGGGTCAGGAGAGAGGTCAGCCCCAGCCACCAGCCTGGACCAGGTGACAGTCGGCAGGGGGAGGGGTTACCTGAGCACCTGCCTGTGGCTCCACCCAGGGCCCTGCAGGGGGTCAGAGCTGGAGCCCCATCTGCCCTCACTCACCTGGGGTCACCCCTGAGCCTCAGTTTCCTTGGCTGTAAAATGGGGATGAAAGCAGCTCCCTCCTCGAGGGGTGGCTCTGAGGATTAAGGGAGCGAGTGCAAGTGAAGGGCACCCAGCAGACGCAGGAAGTGCTCACTCGTGTGAACTGATGCCCCTGCTGTTGTCACCCCAGGACTGAGACAGAGGAGGCACATGGGCCCATTTCACAGATGGGGATAATGGCTGCGATGGTTCCCAGCTGCTGACACCCCCTTGGGCCAGGCGCCTGCTCGCATGATCCCACGTCCCCTTCACAAGCGCCCTAAGCGGCAGGTGTTGTTCAGGCCCCCTCTCTACAGGGGGGAGGTTATGCCCCGGGCGGGTCAAGTACCTCCAGAATCACACAGCCCCCAGGGGCAGGGGCTCAGAGCAGGGCTTTCTGCCCCCAGGGCCCAGGCTGGGCCACCACTCCAGACCCCACACTGACCAGGACACTCAGTCACAGCACTGATGAGAAGGTGGCGGACACTCATGGCTGCCCGCCCAGCAGCCCACCCCTCCTTCCTCACTCACAGAGCCCTGGGTTTGTTCTGCAGCAACAGTCTCAGGCCTGGTGGGCCTCCCCAGCCCAGGGGAGAAGCCAAGCCTGGCAGCCCACCCCCCTTCTCCAGAGATTGTTTTAGGGGTGAGAGTGTGACCCAGAGCTGGCCATTGAGATATAAGGGAAAATCTGGTAGAGGGACTTCTGGGAATTACTTTTTCTGCCTCACTCCACTCCCTCCCTTCTTCTCAACTTGAATGTTTTAGTGTGAGACATGATGTTTGGAGCTGCAGTAGCCATCATGCAACCATGAGGCAACAAGCAAGGCAAAAGGCCAGTATGGTCAAGGATGATAACCAGGAAAGAGGGAAAGACCTTGGCTTCTTGGCATCACTGAGTGTCTGACCAACCCCAGAACTACCTCCCTCCAGACATCTCTTTATGCCCGATCATTACATGTCTCAATAACTTGAGCCACTGTTGTTGGATTTTCTGTTACTTGATACCCAACACATCCCAACCGATGGAACCACTTACCATGCGCCCAGTCCATGTCTCTCATAACCTTCAACACGCAGAGTCAGGGCTACTCGTCTACACCTCTGACTCCCATATCAGACCCTAGACCACGACGGCCAAGGATGGTAAAGAAGAGAGAGAGAAAGTGTCTGGGTTTACTGATACCTCTGAGCTTCTGACCAGCCTGGGAGCCCCTCCAGACATCTGTTTATGCGAGATCATTTCACATCTCAATGGCATGAGCTACTGTTGTTGAATTTTTTTATTAGTTGCTGCTCAGAAAATCTGAACTGATGGCAGCACCCCACTATGTGCCAAGCACCCAGCTATTTGTTTACAACTTCGTCTCCCTCACCAATTCTTGACCTATGAGAGGGCAGAAGTTGTGTCTTGCTGAACTCTGTACCTTCCCTGCCCTAAGGGCAAACAGGGCATGACACACAGTCAACCCAACTCCACAAGTAGTGGAACAGGGTAAATGATGAGCAAATGAATGGATGAATAAAGGAATGAGTGAATGGGTGAGCGTAATGGATGTGCAAATGCTTTGCAAACTGTAAAGTGCTGAGCCCAAATGCAGGATTAAGATCTGGAAGGTGGACAGAGATGTGGGATGGAAGAGGGGCAGGGCGCAGAGCAGGGATTAGAGGAGAAGCAGCAGTCCCTTTGCTCCAGCAGGAATGAGGCACCGCTGTCTTCCCAGGCGTCCCCCTGCCTCTCCATCCTGCTGGCACAGACGTCAGGTCTAAAATCCCTACCCCACGTGCAGCCACTCCCCTGGGCTGCGGGAGCCTTTGACAGCCAGCGCCTGCTTCCCCAAGCCGGAGAGACAGACTTTGTGGTCTGCAATTTTCTCCCTAAAAAATTGTTTCAAGAAACCAAATGGCTATCATTACACCCGGTGCAATTCTTTGCTGCATTATTTTGTAAGAGACGGAGGACAGGGCACTGGGAGAGGAGGTGGCGGGAGAAGTGAGGAAAACCATTTAGGGTGAACAGGCTGTAAAGTTTCAGCTCCTGGTTTTGCAGGGAAACTGGATTAAAGAATCAAATCAAATGAATTTTGCCATCAGAGTGAGAGATCTGTCTCCCCTAAAGTGCTTTAATTTGACAGTTGGCTTCAAGGGGGTTGGCAGAATTCATTTTGTGAGCAGACAAGATCAAAGAAGGAAGCAAAACACAGCCCGCCATGAGAACTTTGTTAACCGCTTGACATCACTGTGTTTCACTCAGAGTTGGATTTTTGGCAAAACTGAGAAGTCATTTTCTTTCCACTGACGTCTGATTTTATGGTGTCTGGAAAAGGTGGGCGGGGGGAGTCAGCAGACGGGGGGTGGGGGGCCTCCCTGCTCTGCCCTCCCGACCTCAGAGTTGCCCAGGGAAAGGTGGCAAAGGAGAGCCCTGAATAGTAACGGGCTCTGGGCCTCGACCTGTCTCTCCACGTTGGAGCTTCCCCAGGGCCTTCAGCCCATGCCCCCGCCCTCACCGTCTCTCTGCCAGAGGATGGATTTGGAGCTGGACATTGACCCCCTGACCCCATCCTGGCTGCTCAGATCAGCACCCTTCCCCACCCACGATAGATGCACATTCAGCATCTCCCTGGCCGCTGGTGGTCCCAAGTGGGGCCTGAGCCCTGCCCCCACCTTCTCATCACGGCATCTCCAGGCCCATTAAATGGGCGATTTACAGGCCTGACACATAGATTTGTATTAGCTGCACCAAGATCAATTTTAATGCCTCCTCTAAGATTATGCCCTTGAACGTCTCCTTCCCCTCGGAGAGATCTGAGTGCTCTCCCCTCACCAATTACCTGGCAGCCACCTCCTCCTATCAGCCTGCCCACCTCCCTGCCAACATACAGAGTGACTGTACATTCATTCATTCACTCATCAGTTACCATGGACGTACCAAGACGAATAAAACTCCCTTGCCCTCTGGAGGTTTATAATCTGTTTCTTACTCTACCATAGCGGGTCAGGGTGGAGGAACTGGGTTGGACCTCAAGAAGCACGTCTTGTGGGGAGGGGCAGTGCAGTGCAGTGGTTACAGGCACAGACTCTGAGGGTGACAGACCTGGGACTGCATCCCAGTTCCACGGCTCACCAGCTGTGTGTCCTCAGGCAAGTAACTTAACCTCCCTGAGCAGCATGTTCCTCACCTGGAAAGTGAAGGTAACCATAGCTGCCTTGCAGGCCCTCGGGGCTGACTGAGACATAGCAAGGGAGGAGCCTGGCACAAGGTGAGCGCTCACTTCAGAGCAGCCTTTATCCTCTTGGAGGGAGTCGCGCTTTGGGGAAAGGACCAGGCAAATTCCAACTCCACTCCTTCTGCCTCATTTGACCTCTCTGAGCCTCTGTTTCCTCATCAGTGAAATGAGGAAAACACAGCCTGACCCTCGGGAGGGGATTGGGGGAGGAGCTGGAGGCGCGGGAGGTGAATCGATCTGGACCCTGAAGGTCCAAACCCAACACTACCCTCCGCCACGGGAGCCGTCAGCTCCTCCTCCCGCCTTCTTCGTCTCCACCTCAGTGTTGGGGTCGCGTGAAGGGCGGGGTGGGGGAGACGCACAGAGATGAAGTCCCAGTCATGCCCTGATCCAGCGTTTGATGCCTCAGTTCCCTGCCAAGTGTTGCCCAGGCTCTGGGTACCCCTCCAGTGATGGGGAGCTCACCACCCCCTGGACTGGGCGGCAAGAATCCCAGGGCACCAGAGGGGATGCGGCAAGGAGCCCTGAGCTGCTGCAGCCTCCAGGCACCAGCCCTGCAGGGCGCAGCCGGCCCAGGGCCACGTCCTGAGAGATGCCCCCAGCGTTGCAGGAGCAGTTTTCTTCCTTTCCCTATGAAAGAGAGGAAATAAAAGAACCTATACTGTAAACACATTTGGCCCCTGATGTGGCCAAATGTGTTTACAGTACAGATTCCAGAGGTGGTGCAGTGGTCTTGGCCACTCAGCAGTCATGTTCAGGCAGCACAGTGTGGTGGGAAGAGCCCTGCTCTGGGATCCCCATCCACCTTGCTGTGTGCTCTTGGGAAATCAAGCTCCCTCTCTGGGCCATTAGAAGGTGCGATCAGTGGGCAACACATAAGTGTATAGGGAGGGGTGGAAAAGACACTGGACAAAAAGGGAAGAGGAAACTTCTTATACCTAGAAGGTGAGGAAGGGAAAGACCAAAGAGGGGTGACCCCAGTGACCGCGACCTTCCCCCAAACCTGGCTCCCAGGTCCTGACTGCACTGGAGCCTCCACCAGGAACCCTGGGGCATCTTGACCCTTCCCACTCCCTCCCTGCAGCCCACATCAAACCCACCTCCAGTTTCATCTCCCTAGACCGCTGCCATCATTCTCTCTCTCCAACTCCATGGCCTCTTCCCACCCCATCATCTCCCGTCATCTCCCATCTGGACCTTTTCTTAGCCTCTTTCCCGCCTCCTGTCCACCGTCCTCTCCTGACCAGAGACTGCAATGACCGATTCACCACAGTAATCCACTCAGGCCTCCTGAGTTCTGGCAGTCCCCACGGGCTCTCAGGAGGAGGACAGAGCTGCTCCCCGTGGCCTACCTGGTCCAGCAGGGCCCAGTCCAACTCCCCACCTCCAACCTTACCTACTTCCTCCTTTCCCATCACACCTCCACCCAGCCTGAAGCACCACCACTCAGGCCCTGAATTCACCACCACCACCACCACCACCACCACAGGGCCTTTGCACACACTGTTCCCACGGCCTGGAGCACACCTCCTCCCCATCTCCCCAGAGTTTCCCGTCCTCGCCCCTCAGATCTCAATGCAAGTGTCCCCTCCTCAGGGAAGCCCTCCTTGACATTCCAGTCAAGGTCAAACCCTGGCGCAGGCTCCCGAGCCCTGGGAACCTCGTCCTGGGCACACTGGTCACAGGGCAGGTTCCAGGTTATTTGGGAACCGTCTGTGCCCACACTGGGCTGTGAGCTCAGGGCCAGGGAGTGTCATTGTTCTGTTCACTGCTGTAGCCCCTAGAACAGGGCCTGGCACATTGTAGGTGCTCAGTAAATACTGGTGGGAGGAAGGCATGGAGGGAGAAGAATCAGTGGAGTTCGCTCTGTTCAGAGGTGCCTGGAAAACACAACAGAGACACAGGACTATAGGAGGGAGGACCAGGGGCCCCCAAGCCACAGCCGGGGACTCAGGAGATGTCATCTCCAGCCAGGAGCCCCTGAGGCCAAGTTGGGGGACAGAGGATGAGAATCACTCTGGGAAGCCCCAGATGGAGGTCAGAGAGGCGGGAGGGCCAGGAGGGACATGGTCTCCCCAGAGGAACATGGTCTCCACTCAAGGCTCCCATCTGCGGGAGGACCCACCACTCTGACCACATCCCTCCCCTGCTTCCGAACCATCCATGGCTCCCAGCGCTGCCTGCTCAACCCACCTTCCCTGCCAAACCTCCCTCCATTCATCCCCACAGGCCCTGGGCCTCAGGCCCCCAGACCACACCCTGGTCCCTAATCTACCACATTCTTCAGTTCAAGTGTCACCTCTTCCAGGAGGCCTTCTCTGATTCCCTTTGGTGCTTGTCCCTCCTCCATTCCCAGAAAACCCAGCAGATGTCCCTCCTACAGAGCTTGTCTCAGTCTCACCACTAGATCGTGACCTATTGGAGGTGGCAGGAGGTTTTATTCTTCTCTCCCTCATGCCTGGCACACAGCCCGGCACACAGTGGCTCTCAAACTGGGCTGGACAAATGAATGAATGAGTGAATGAATGAATGAATGGATGGATGAACATTACTAGCCTCCATTTATTCAGGACCTGCTGTGTCCCAGGCACCGCGCTGACATATTACAAGCATCGTTTCATTTAATCCTCCCTACAACTCCTTTGTAGAATGTACTGATATATGCCCATAGTACAGATGGGGAAGCTGAGGATTGGGGGGTTGGGTCACTCACCAAGGTCACACAGCGAGTAAGCTAAGGCAGTAGAACCTCCCTGCTCAGCTCCATCCGACGCCTCTCGCTCTCCTCCTAAGCTGAGTACACAGCTCACGGTTGTGTCCGGGGCTTCCCTGCTGATCCCTTCACTCACTGAGGACCCACGATGGCTGCTTTGGCTGAAAGTCATGATCACAGACATCCAGCCTCGGTTCTAGAGCAACAAAGAAGGACCCACCAAGAGTGTGTCTGCAAGAGTGTGTCAGAGAGAGTCTCTGCATCCACAGGAAACCCTCCCAGTTCCACCCACAGCTCCTCAACCGTCCCCAGCAACAGCGGAAACCCCTCCCAAGCCCACACGGACTCTGGGAGTTCCCTCTCCTCAGTCCTGGGGTGACCTATGGATCACGGGAACACAGGCTATAAAATCAAGATCTTGTGTGTGTCTGCATTGAGCAGGGGCCACAGAGCCATTCGAATCCCAGAGATTCTGCAGAGGGGAGGAAATATCTCAGAGAAGAAGCAAAGAGAGCAAAGAGGAAACAGAGATGTGTCAGGGAGATTAATCCAGCACTCAGACATGAAAGAAACATGTTCGGTTATATTCTGTTGCATTTCATTGAAATGTACATGTCGTACTTAGCAGCCTGCAAGCCTCAGATTATCCAGAGAGAAAGCACAAGAAAGACAAGAGAATAAAAACACACAGAAAATGATCCTGAAATTGGAGAACCGCTAAGAGAAAAAAAAAGCCAGACTTGAGACGAAAACTGCTGCTTGGCACCGAGGCTTCTCAGCAGGTCCCTGTGGTCGTGCAGTCCAGCACCAACCCAGATGCCCTGCTCACCGGCACCAGGGAACGTCCCAGGCAGGAGTCAGGAGGCTCCACCTGCCGTGTGAGAAGCCTGAAGCCTTCAGAGGCCGTCAGAGGGGCGGAAGGATGGAGAAAAGAGCAAGAAGAGATCACACTGGACCCAGCCCAGGACAAAAGGAAACCCCAGTGACCCCTGCTGGGAACTGTGCCCTCCTCCACAGGCCTGCTGATGAACCTGGGCCAAGGTGCCTCATGAATCAGACACCTCCTCCCTTCCAGCACCTTCTCTCCCTCAGAGAGAGGGTCTTGGAGAGAAGGGGCTTCCTGCAGCCTCCAGCTTCCTGGCCACTGATTCCTTCCCATCATTTGGAAAACCATAGGACGTTGCACCAGGCTGAGAAGCTGGGAAAAGACCCCCCGCTCAGTGCGTGCATGTGTGCATGTATGTGGTGTGTGTGTGTGTGTGTGTGTGCGTGTGTGTGTCCACTCACAGGCTGCCAGACCAGGCTCTCCCTGACCAACACCAAAGTCTCCAGCCCCGGCTGGGCCCGCGGCTCTGCCAGCCCAAGAGTCCCTCAGGAAACTTCTAGGACTGGGGCCTAAAAAGCGTGTCTGAGCTGTTCTCCTGCTGTGCAGTATTACTGAGGTACTGCTTTCTCTCTCCCTCTCTCTCTCACACACACACACACACACACACACACACACACACACACACACACACACGCAACACAGTCCATAGTCCAGGCCACAGGCCAGATTTCACCTTCTCTGCAGGAGTCCCTCCCCGGCCCAGCCCAGGTTCAAATTTCTGCAGCTCCTTACTGTGTAGCCTCGGCAAATTGCTCAACCTCTCTGACTCCAGTGTCCGCTTTTGTGACATGGGAATAACAGTCTGCCTCAGAATGGAATGAGATGATGCAGGCAGTGCCTAGCATGGAGGAAGCACTCAGTGAAGGTGTGTTGTTGCTAAGATTCTGCACTGGTTCTTCATCCTTCAAAACTCAGCTCAGACATGCCCTCTGGCAGGGCTGCTACCTGCCGGCACAACTCTAGGGGGTGCCATTCACCACATTTGTGGTACATGTGTGAGTTGTACAGTGCACAGCCTGCACAACAGTACACTGTGGCCCTGGGTTCTGGGAAGATTTTCCTGACAGGTCCAGCTTGGTCAGAGGCCCCTTCCTCCTCTGTTGTCCCCACCCCACCAGAGTGAGCTTCATGAGGAAAGGGACCCGGTCCTGCCCACCCTTGTGTCCCTAGGATCAGCTCAGGACCTGATCTGAAGTAGGGCAAACACCAGCAGCCATTCTTACAACTAGTAAATGGCTGAACAGGGGTTGACACCTAAGTTTAGGCTCCAAAGCTCTTAAGTGCAGTCCAGAGAGGTCAAGTAACTAAAGTACACCCTACTCTGTATTGACAATGCAAAGCCAGACACCATTACGTGGACAATGAGACTTGCTCTAATTGTGACTTGCTCTGGCCAATGAGATGTGAGAGGCTACGGCGTCTGTCACTCCCAGGAGGGAGCTTTAATTGCCAGGGCCCAGTTTGCACAGTGATCTCAGAAAGCCCACGTGGAGGGAAAGCCGCGTCAGCCCAGAGCGGCTGCAGGGAGCAGAGCCGGCCACCTGCCCTGGGCAGGTCAGCACAGAGAGGGGGCCTCCTCTCGAGCTGGGGATGCTACAGTCACTGGTTACCACAGCATAGCCCGGGCCCCCCAGAGTGATGCCACCGCTGGAACCAGGTCACCTGAGAAGTCTGCCCCCAGCCTCCAGGCCCCCACGGACGCTGGTCTCTGTGGGACAGGTCACTCCACGCCACCCTAGTCACATGTCTGGAGGGTCCTGCCAGTATCTGGGAGGCCAGCTCCCCAGGGTCTGACTTACCCAGACCTGGGCCAGACACACACATCCCATAATGATGCGCACATCGCCCGAGAGCATCTGGGCTCCTTGCTCCTCTCTGTTAACTCGTCCCTTCAACAAAGAAGCCCCTGGACACTGAGTCTGCGCCAGGCATGTGCTGGGCGCTGTGAATATCCAGGGAGCAGGACCGATGCAGCCCCTGCCCTCCTGGAGCTCACAGACTAGTGCAGGTGACAGTCGGTACCAGTGAACACCCAAGAAAAGAAATACAGAGTGCTGAGTGGGGCAAGGGGAACAATCAGGGGTGGGGAGAGGGCATGGGGGAGGGGAAGCAAGTCTGCAGCTGGGGTGGGCCAATCATAGTTAAGCTGAGACCCAAGGGTGAGAGGGACCAGCCAAGTGAAGGGAGGACAGGAAAAGGCATTCCAGGTGGAAGGAACTGCATGTGCAAAGGTCCTGTGGTAGGAAAGGCCTTGGGGAGAAACAGCAGAGCAGGGAGAGGGGAGGGAGATGAGGGGTGCACAGGGCCGGACCACATAGGCCTGCTGGCCGCAGGGAGGAGTCTGCACTTGATCCTGGGGTCAAGGAGAAGCCACTGAAGGGGCCAGGAGGGGAGGGTCATGACTAATTCACATTCAGAACATTATCTGGGCCCAGGGCTTAGCACAGGGCCTGGCACACATTAGTGCTCAATGAATGCTGGCTTACAATGGTGACACATGAGGGAAGAAAGGAGACACTCTTTAGGGCACTACTGACTCTCCCTGGTCAGTGTGCATGCTCCCTACACCCAGCGAGGGGGAGCAGCTGCTGCTTGTGGAGCAGCTGCTGCTGCCTGGAACCCAGGCTTACCACGTGCCAGCTCACATGTCAGCTCATGTGTCTTCAGTGAGGACCCCACGAGGGGGGTGCACAGACGTCCCCAGAGAGTTACTGATGTTGTTTTTACAACAAAATAGGTCCAAAATGAAAACACCCTAACCCTAATTTGAAGACACGTGAAACAGGATTCTCATTAGAAAGGGTGTCAAGAAATATTTCAATGTGGAAATCAATGGACTCTCGAGAAAAGAATTACCAGCTGAATAATGAAGAAGGGCAAGTCAATAGAACTGAGAAAATATGGAGGAGAAAAGCCACAACTCTTCCCCTGATTATAGGGTCGGAAACACTGAATTGATAAAACAATGGCATTGAATTATGAGGAAACGTGCAACTTCTTAACAGAGGGGGCAGAAACCAGCTAATGTGATAACGAACCACTGAGGGAGCATCAGAGCCTATGGCCAGGTCTGAGCATTTTCTAGGCACATGAGTGACTCCCGAAGCCCAACCTGAATCCCAAAGTGAGGCCTGGGGCTGGACCTCGACCTGGCCCCATCCTCTCTGAGCTGCGTCTCCCCAATACCTTCTCTGGACCACAGGTTGTTCTGTCCTGCCCACCTCTCCACCCTCAGTGTGCAGTCTACCTCTTCCAGGAAGCCTCCCCTGATTACTCCAGACCCCAGTCACCCCAACTCTAACCTCAGCCCATCTTCCCCCTAAACATCAGATGGTCACAGCAGAATGTGAGATTAACAGATTACAGAACACAAAGGCAGATGGTAGGTTCAAGTTCTCTCTCCTGTAGAAGGTAACCACATCTGGCAGTCCAACAGCACTTTTCAGTTGGCAGAGCCCATCCACGCCCTTCGACTTAGTGGACCCTCAGAATCCCAAATTGGAAGGACTTCCCTGGTGGCGCAGTGGTTAAAAATCTGCCTGCCAATGCAGGGGACATGGGTTCATGCCCTGGTCCGGGAAGATCTCACATGCCGCGGCAACTAAGCCCGTGTACCACAACTACTGAGTCTCTGCTCTATAGCCCGTGAGCCACAACTACTGAGACCACGTGCCACAACTACTGAAGCCCATGTGCCTAGAGCCCGTGCTCCGCAACAAAGTGTAGCCCCTGCTCACCACAACTAGAGAAAGCCCACGCGCAGCAGTGAAGACCCAACGCAGCCAAATTTCAAAAAAAGATAAATAGGGGGCTTCCCTGGTGGTGCAGTGGTTGAGAATCTGCCTGCCAATGCAGGGGACATGGGTTCGTGCCCCGGTCCGGGAAGATCCCACATGCCACGGAGCGGCTAGGCCTGTGAGCCACAACTACTGAGCCTGCACGTCTGGAGCCTGTGCTCTGCAATAAGAGAGGCCACAATAGTAAGAGGCCCACGCACCGCGATGAAGAGTGGCCCCCGCTCGGCGCAACTAGAGAAAGCCCTTGCACAGAAACGAAGACCCAACATAGCCAATAAATTAATTAATTAATTAATTTTTTTAAAAGATAAATAAATTAATTAATTAAAAAATAAAAAAAGAATCCCAAATTGGAGCTAAGAGTGTGAGTCTGGGGCCAGAATCTCTGGGTTCAAATCCTGCCTCCACCACCTCCTAGCTCCCCTGTGCAAGTTCTTTCCCCCATTTGACCTTCAGTTTCCTCACCTGTAAACTGGGGCTAACAATGCTATCTCTTTGTAAGATTGTTATAAGGTCTATACATGTAAAGCATGTAGGACAGTGCCTGGCCTGTAAAAGTCCCTCCCTCATGTCTGAGATCTTTATCATCCTCCCCATTTTACAGATGAGCAAACTGAGGCTCAGAGAGGCTAAGGCACTTGTCCAGGACCACAGAGACGACGGCTGTCAGAGCCAACTCTTTAACTCAGATCCATAGTGTCTGGACCCGCATCCCACCCACCATGTGTCAAGGGCTGTGCCCTTTACGCCTCATCTCGTCCCACAGTTGTCCTCGGAGGGAAGTCTCCTCATCTCCCATTTCACAGGTGAGGGAACAGAGGTCCGGGATGCGCATGGAACTGGCCCAAGGTCCCACAGCCAGTAAGGGAAGAATTCCCCAGAATTCAGATCCAGGGTTCCCTGTTCCCAAACCTGCAGGGAAGGCGGTTTCCTCCTCCCTTCCTTGTTACCAGGCTGCAGGGCAACCGACAGGCCCCAGCTGAGGGGAGAGGGCTGCAGGGACAGGGGACCAGCTGGGGCCTGTAGGGAGGGCAGGCTGGGCAGCCACCCCTGGAGCTCCAGAGATCACCCGATTTCCGAACTTTGTCTGCCGGAAACTCTGCAGACTTCAATCCTTTGCAAAGCCAGAGGGCTTAAGGCAGAGACAGTTCTCCGAGAGCCCCGAAGGGGAGGCAGCAGGTGAAACTCATTTCTTGGGGTTTATGCTTCCTGTTCCTCTTCTGGAGAGTTGCTCTAAGGGGCCAGCGATAAACCCTGTGAAGAGGGATTTGTCATAAACTCATTATCTTTCCCTCCCCGGGGTCGGAGGTCACGTCAATAACTTCCTGCCCACTCTCCGGTGCAGATCTGTGGCGAGGCTGCAAGCCTGTTTTAGGAGCTATAAATCCATCCCCCTCCCCCCCTGGAAATCAATTGGAAACCTGTTTGCTAAATCAACCCTAAATGTAAACGCACTCAAACTACAGGCCTATTCTGGGCTAGGCTGGGGCTCCGGAAGGACATGCCCAGAAGAGGTGCCACCCTGGAGTCAGACCCAGGTTCTGTCCAGGGTCGGGGGGCACAGTGGGGACCGACCAAGCCAGGCCCCGTCAGGGACACAGAGAGCGGACGGCAGTGGGGAAACCTCAGCTGGGTGGGGCTCTGTGCTTAGCTCGCCCCCTCCTCCCACTCAGAGGCCCATTCCCTCCACAAGTCTCTCTGTCAAAGGGGAGAAGATCTGCTCAGAGAGGGCAGGGGTCTCACCGGCTTCCCCCGAGAGTCAGGCTAAGGATGGGGAATATGGCCTGGTCCCTCAGGCCCACCTCAGTCCCTGAGACGAGGCTTTCTGGCTGCCTTGAACATGGAGTCCCAAACCCAGGCTTTTCCTTAGGGTACGCTGGCTCTGAATTAAACCAAGAGGTTCATCCCCGTAAGCTGCTCTGGCTGTTTTCAGAGAAGAGAAAACCTTCACATGCAGGCAGAGAACTGACCGTCCTCTCTTCACAGAAACGGGGGCACTATTCCCGCGAGTACCGCTAGGGTTCGAGTCTCCTCTTGGGTTCTAGAACAGAAGGGAACAGGCCATGCGTGTTTGCTGAGTGAATTGACTGATTGATTTGGGTGGGTCAGATCCAGATAGATGGAATTTGGGGATAACCTTTGACCAGATTTCTGCAACCAGCAATATTCTCCGTCACCCATGGGGACAATTTTAAAGCAAGATTGCAAATTCTTTGATGTCTCCTCTCACAACCCTTTGATCAACAATGAATGGTGGAAGCCATATGACGTCCAGGGCTAGATCCCAAAAGCTCCCATGTGAGAAGCCCAACCACCCACGAGGCTGCCATGATGTGAGGAAGCCCAAGCCACAGGGGAAGGCTTTGGTCAACATTCTCAGCTGAGCCGAGCCTACAAAGCCATCCGGACTCAACCATCAGACACGTGAGTGAACAATTCTCTGGTTGCTCTCAACACCCAGCTGTTCAGGTCACTCCCAGCCATCTGAATCTTTCCTGCTGAGGCCCAGACATTGTGGAATGGGGATCAGACCGCCCCCACTGCACCTCGTCCGAATTCTTGACTCACAGACTCTGGTTGTTATTTCACATGACTAAATTCGGGTGGGAGCGGGGTGGAAATTGTTATATAACAATGGATAATCAGACTACCAACCTAGGGACAAAACAATATTCAAAGTGGTTTGACTCTGAGGCTCTACCTTAAAGTTCTCAGGAAGTTAGTGTTTTTATCCTGAGAAAGACCACCAATGCTGAGTGTGTTGGGTAGCCTTTGCTGTGTAACAAGGCACCCCAAACCTCAGAAACGAAACAGCAGCAAGATATTGTTTCTTATACACCAGTGGCTGGCTAGGTGATATCTCTGCTAGTTTCACCTGGACTTACCCCCGTGCTGCATTCCATCTGGCCTGGAAAGTCCAATCTGGCCTCCTTCACTCCCCTAGTAGTTGGATGTTGGCCAGAGGGCCTCAGCTCTCCACGTGCCCACTCATCCTCCAGCAGACCAGGCCGGCTTCCTTACCTGGCGGTCTCAGAGCAACATTCCAAGAGGGTAAAAACAGAGGCAGCTACGCCCTGAGGCCTACTCTCGGAAAGAATATAAAATCTCTTCTGCTGAGTTCTAGGGTAAAAGCCAGCCACAGGCCTGTGTACATTCAAGGGGTGGGAAAGGAGACTCCATCTCTTGATAGAACAAATGGCAAAGTCATGCTGCAAAAGTGCATGCATAGTATCTGTGGAACCTAGAAAAATGGTACAGATGAACCGGTTTGCAGGGCAGAAATAGAGACACAGATGTAGAGAGCAAACATATGGACACCAAGGGGGGAAAGTGGTGGGGAGGGGGGGTGGTGTGATGAATTGGGAGATTGGGATTGACATGTATACACTAATATGTATAAAATGGATGACTCATAAGAACCTGCTGTATTAAAAAATAAAATTCAAAAAACAAGAAAGAAAAAGCTATTGAAAACAGAAAAAAGAAGTGCATGCACAGGGAGATGGAGGAACTGTGGCCCTATTGTATGACCTACCCCACTGGGGAAGCTCTAGGTGAGTCAGTGGGAGAAGACTGTGTGTTCTGTGTGAAGAGAGAGGCTCAAGGGTAAAGCTAAGGCTCCCAAGGGGCTTAGGACAAGGCAAGCCCAGCTCACCACTGCATCCCCAAGAGGAAAGAGGTATGTGTTCTTTCTACATGGCCCACGTGTCATCTGGCCAGTCCTGCCCCCAGTGTCAAGGAGCCAGACACTCCCCTCCCCGGTGTTATGTCTACATTTGCTTTCTATTCCCGGCCCCACAGTCTCCTGCCATGGGGGGCGGTTTTGAACACACACAGAGGCAGCCCTGCTGAGCACCTGGGGAGGTGTGGGTGGCAGTGGGGTCTGGAGGGGCTTTGGCTGCCAGGCTGAATGGGTGCTGAATGGGTCTCCGTAATAGAGATGAGTGGAGATCCATTCCCGGAGGCATCCCAGGAGGAAGGAAGCGGGGGAGATAAAGGCAAAAAGAAAAGCTGGGAGATGGCGGGAGGTTAGGGCAGGTTGAGAAAGGAGATGCCTCGCCCCACTGGAAGCCGCCCATGGTGGGGGGAGAGATCCTTCCTCCCAGCCCCCACCCCAGGTGTCTCCCACCAGCAGCAGGTGGAATAGGGATCCAAACCAGTCTTGCCTAAATCTTGAAGATCTGTGAGCTTGGGGACCAGGATCGGCCTCGCTCGGACCAGATACCAAATTCAGACTAAATCATAGTGGCCAGGGGAGGGGACAGGCCAAGCAAGACCAAGGGCACCCCTACTATCACCATTTGGAAAGGGATGGGGGGCAGATGGCTTGAGGAGGGAGGAGAACTCTCTCAATCCTCAGGAGGAAACAGAAGAGGAAACTGTGGCTCAGAGCAGAGGAACTTCCCAAGGTCATCCAGTGATAAAGCAGCCGAGCTGGGACCTGAACTCCAGAGCCTCTGCTCTAACCATTGGGCCGCAGAGCCTCAGGCTGCAGACTTAAGAGACCCCACAAAGGCTGGAGGGACTGCGGAGCCCCGGGGACAAGACGAAAAGGTCCTGAGTCCCGGGACACCAGGGAAGGCAGGTGCTCTGCCCTTGGTGCCCTCAGCCCCTCTCGGAGGGCTCGGCTGCGTAAGTGTATCCAGGGTGTGGTGGCTGAAATGGGGGCGCATCTCGAAGCTTCCAGTTCTCACAACCAAAGCCGATGCCGGTAAATTACTCCAAATAATGGGGCTGTTTGCTCAGGAAATCGAGAAGGCAGTACACAGTTGCCAAAGTAAACACAAACGGTGAACACGCCAGGCTTCTCAGCACCGCCAGGCCGCTCCACAGCAGCCTGCCCGCCGCCGGCTGAGACGATGCCACCAGGTTGTTTGTCTGTTGAGCTGAGCAACTGAGGGTCAGGGAATCAAAGAAAATCCAGAAGGGATAGGGTAGGGATCGGATGCCTTGAGAACCACTGAATAGAAAACCCCTGGTTTACAGATAGGGAAACTGAGGCCTAGAGAGGAGGAGAGACCTGCCCAAGGACAGCAGACTAGAAGGCCGAGGTAGGTCAGGAATGTTCCCAGCATACTTGGCTAAGTGCAGGGTCAAGGTCATGGGGATAGGATGGAATCTGACAGATGATGAATAAGGAAACTGAGGCTCAGAGAGGGTAGGTACTTGCCCAAGGACTCACAGTTAGTGGTGGAACTAGGAGTTGGACTCCAGTCTGTCTGGCATCTTTTAATTGTGCTCTGCTGCCGGCATCTCTTCAGCCTCTGGATCAGGGCTTAAAGGGGAGGGGTTGGGAGAGGTCAGGAAGAGATTTCCAGAGGCAACGGATGGCATTCCAAGCTGAGGGGAAAGCACAAGCAAAGGCACGGATGTGGCCCTGTTTGGTGTACGCACCAGTTGGTCCTCTGGGTGGCAAATAAAAGTCCCACTCACCCTGCCTTGAACAGTTAAGGGACTCTACAAGCTCACATAACTGAGAGGGCCCAAGACAGTCAGAGGTAAGACTGAATATTTCCCATTTGTCCAACCAGATCCACCCCACCCTGCTCTGTACCCCAGAAGGATGACCTGTGTGGACTGCTGTTCCTCTGACTTGTCAACCAGTGGGGAGCACCAAAGGAAGGCTGGAGGCAGGGAGACCAAGATATTCATTGCTTCTCTCCCCACATAGGGCCACCAGGGGCAGTGAACACACACAGCGTCTATGGGCAGCCCTCCCCAAACAGCCCTCTGCCTCCAGGTTCTGATAACTGCTCACTCCCCACTCACCCTTTTCAGGCCCAAGGGTAATAATGGGCCCCTCTTACTCACCCTGGCATGCTGAACTATCTCTTGTGGTGTCCCTCCACACTGCCTTCACTCTTGTAAATTGTCCACTTATTAAACTTCCCTCAAATTGCTCAATTTTGTTTCCTACTGAGGCCCAGACTTACAACATTGACTTCAGGTATGGCTTGACCCAGCAGCTCAAATGATGTCAACAGAGACCCAGGCTCCATCCATCTCCCTGCTCTGCCTTTTGTGATACCAATTTCATCCTCAGGCTACGCATGGTAGCCCCCTTCCCCCTTACCTTCCTACCCCATCCCCGCCCCTCACACTCTCATCTCCAGTGACCCACGTTCTCTAAGTCTCACCTCCCCACATCACACCATTCAGGGAGAAGAGAGAGTCCCTTTCGGTAACTGAACGGAAAAACCTATTTGTTTCCCTGAAACTGGAACAAACTTCTCTACATCTCATTGGTTCTGATTTGATTATGTTCCCAGGCAAGCCAGCAACTGTGGCCAATGGCTAACTGCCTCAAGCCAATCAGGGCCCACCCTGAAGCTGCGCAGGCCAATCCCACCTAAACCACATGATTGAGGATAGATAAGGTGTCAGATCCATAGAGGGGGATCCAGGAGAGCCTGGAGATACTGGGGTGGGAGAAAGGCAGTGAGGAGGCAACGGTCTAGGTGAGCGCTGATAGGGTCTGGCCTGCCACAGGGCTGGCAGCAGCGAGAAGCAAAAGGGCTCAGGGAGAGGTGTGTAGACATCCATTCCTGCATCTCAAGGGCCCAGGTGCAGAACTGAATTCCAGAGGAGGCATCTGGCCCATGTGGCGAAGGACCTGCCTCCCAGGCCTTCCCAGACCGTGTTGATGGACAAACAGCCGCTGTAGGAAGTATGAACGCAGAGCCAGGGCCCAGCAGCCACCCACACCTGCAAGTCATGGGGACCAGGCCACAGAGGGAGCAAAATTAGGCACCAGATGGGCCTCAGACAGGGTAGGATCCTCTAGTGGGGAAAGACTGACAGCCACACAGGACAGGGGAAAGGCCTGGACTCCGGAATCTCACGGACCTTGGCCCTGCCCCTCATTTGCTGTGTAACTTTAGTCAAGTTACTGATCTCTCTGGGTCTTGGGTTTCTTATCTGTACAAAGATGGCTTAGACTTGATTAGAGGGACCAGCTGCCCAAGTCAGACTCTGGAAGCAACACAGGCTGTAGCTTGAAGATCAGTCCCTGAGTCAGGAAAGGAGAAGTTCCTCTCAGTAGGCCACCACCCCACCACCCCCTGATCTACCAGAGAGGAAGCACAGCACCTAATTGGACTGTTGAGGTGCTGGAGACATCATGGGCCTCGTTAGGTCTCTTGTTGAGCCTTATGTGTAACTTGACCAGAAAACCTGTCAGAAGTATCTGGGGACCCAAAGAGAGCAGGTGGTACTAGAGGCAGCATGACAGGGTGTCTCAGCAGCCCTACCCTGGGGACTTGCAAACCCAAGGACGCTTGTTAACTCAGGTCTGGCTGCTGATTGGAGCCCCTGGAGACGGGTGTGGGGGGGGGGGGGTTGTCCCCGCCTGCAGGTGCTCCTTGGGGATGCACATGCCTGCCTCCCTGGCCAGCTACCTGGCTGCCCTCCATCTGAGAAACAGCTTCTTGCCCACTAGGGGGCGCTGTGGAGACTAAACTCCCGATGCAGGACCTCCAGGGAAGACTGCACCCTGATATTCCCATCGTGGGTTCGGTCCACTCAGGGGCTGACCCCAGCGTCGGAAAGACACGGCAAGACTGGCTAATTAAATGGAAATGGAATATTCAAGAGGGAGCCAGTCTGGCCCCACAGGTGTGTCCCCTAAGCTGAATAAGGTATAACCACACCTTTAGGGGCCATTGTACTTCTCAGTCGCCCACACGAGCAGCTTTTGGCTACTTGAAGCTACCAATTTTGGTTCCAGGAAGTCTCTTGGGGTGTTTGGGCTTGGTTTACTGACAGCTCAGCCAGCTGTCCAGCCCTAGCAACTCTGGAAGCCCTTTTCTTAGACAACACTCCTAAGGACAAGACATTATATTTTATATATACATTATAGACATTATATTTTATATATACATTATCTTTTCACCAACTCTTGGGCTGTGGCTAATGGCCTAGGTATCTAGTCCAGCACACAGGTGATGCTTGGCTGATATATTAAAGACACCCTTCCGTGGAGCCGTGAACTCTGCAAAGTCATTGCCACAGCCCAATGAGACATTTATAAACCCGTGTGGATGCCATGCTCACATGACAGTCGATGGAACAATGAGGCCAATCAGACCTGACAGCCCAGGCAGCCAGCATCACTGCTGGGATCCTTCCCTGGACTGGGCACAGCAGCCCTGCCACCATAACCTAATGGCTCCAAACATGGGTCTCCATGCTGCATGACCTGTCAGCAGTCACCACTCTAGCTGCTCACTCTTTGCAGGAAGGGGACTGGCTTGTTTAGTGCCTATTACAGTGTTTGCTTCATGCTCGAAAAGTGCTGGAGCCTTAGCCCTGGGTTTCTCCGCTTCACCACAACCCACTACATTGTAACATCCACGTGGGTCCACCACTCTGCCCTGTGGGACTTGGGGCAGGGGAATCAGTGCAACTTTGCTAACAGTCCTACTGTTTGCTCTGTGGAGTAAAAGACGGTCTTGCTCTGGTCTAAATTTCAAGTCTACTTCTGGCACCTGTGGAGTGGTGGCAGGGTTACTCCTTCCCATCCTCTGTGAGGTTGGGAATCTTCCCTGACAGGCCCCCAGGGCTGGGGAACAGACAGGGGAGCTCTCAAAACAGAAGAAGAGCTGCAGGAATTGCAGTCTTGGTACCTCCAAGGATTCTTTCTCCACCATCTTTCATCTCTCTTGTCTCTGCTTCATTCAGCAAAGTGGTCTCACCTGCTCTCATCAGACCCATGAGGACAAGAAATGTGGCCCCAAGCAGCTGTTTTCAGTTCCAGGATCCCCAAAACAAGAGTTTCTCCTACTAGCTCCAGCAGAAAGTCTCAGGGAAGGCTCTGATTGGCCCATCTCTGAGCCATCAATGGGGTCCAGAGCACAATACTCTGATTGGCCAAGCCTGGGTCACACGTCCAACCCTGGACCAGATAAAGTACAGTTAAGGAATTAAGGATTCTCAGAATCACACGGGTTGATGGAAGTTCTCACAGAGTGAAAGAGGTGCTATTGCTAGAAAGGGGTCGGGGGGGCTGTAAAAAGTTAAACATTCTACTCACCCCTCACGCACTTGCACTCTCAGAGTCTGTTCCATCTGGTTAATTCCTCCTCTGCCTTTAAGACTCAACCCTGCCTTCCCCGTGCTAGGAACCTCCCTGGCTAACTTCAGACTCTCTCAGAAGCCCCTCTTCTGTGTCCCTGCAGCTATCACAGCCCCGCCAGCTGGTACAAATGCATCTCCCCCACTGGCCAAGACTCCTGGAGGGCAGGGCCCCGCATAGCCACCCTGGCGTGGCAGAGGTTTCAGAGGCAGCTGTGGGTGGAACAATTTGTTGAACTCCTCCTGACCTTCCCTAGGACTCATTAGTAGAGTAGACTGAAATCCTTCAAATAACTGCTCAGGCTGGGTCAGTCAATCCAAAGCCCAGTCAGTACCAGGAAGGAGAGGGAGGCAGAGTGCATAGGGTTGGCCCTGCAGGTGCCCCACAGTGCGGTTCTGATCACTCTGCCCAAATGGCTACATGGCCAAGAGTTCTGTGTCATCAGGAGCTGGCCAAGAACTTGGCTGCATACAGCAAACCAGTGGGCAAAGGAAAGATCCCTCCTCTCTTGCCTAGTGCTGGCTGCTTTTCCACAAACAGCCCCACCCAGGACCTGCAACGCACATCTTCCTCAGCCTCCTGGGAACTCAGACAAGAGCTGGCCAGGCAAACCCTTCAACCCAGCAATTCCACATCTAGGTATCAATACCAGAGACAAACTTCCACAGGCACACAGTAAGGCATGAACAAGGAGGTTCGTTGCAGTCATTTTTATAGAAAGAAAAATAGACACAACCTAAATCTCCATAGGGGAATGATTTAGGAAGGAAGCCAGGGAGGGAGGACATCCAGGCAATCGAACATGACCCGCGCCTTGTGCAAAAGGAGGCAGCTCAGTATGTACCGACATGGAAAAAGGTCATTTATTGTAAATGCCGAAAAGCCAGATAACAAAGCTATACATATAGTATGGTACTTCTAATGCTTTTAAAAACACTCAGAGCAAACGGGCATAGCTCAGCGTACATTTCTATGTACAGAGATGCATATTCAAAGGGTCTGTAAGAATTACATACCATGCTGATAACAGTGTCTATGGGGAAGAGATTGAAAAAACTGGAGGTGATTATGGAGGAGGATAGGACAGAGGCACTTTTCCTTTATCTGAGGGCTTGAATACGAAACAATGAGAATGTCTGTGCACAGCACTTGTGTAATTAAAAATAATTTTAAGTGAATGGGGAAAATGGCAGGATAAGCTTATTGCAACATTGTTATAATAGCAGATATAAAACAACCTAAACACTCATTTATAGGGAACTAACTGAATAAATGCTGGTGCCTATGGCAACAGAACACCAGGCAGCTGGGAAAGAATGGAGCAGGTCCACGTGGGGAGATGTTCGCAAATGGAAAAGCAACTTGAAAACAGTGTGTATTGTGATGATCCCATCTTTGTTAAAGAAAGAAGACTTAGAATATACATAAAAATGTATGCCGTATTATAAAGAGTGGAGCTTTGGAATTGTACAGACCTGGGTTGAAATCTCTGCAGAGTTACTAACAGAGTGGCTTGGGTGGGTCACTCCACATCTCTGAACCGCAGCTTGTTCATGGAGGATTGATTGAGATAATGTATCCAAAACGTTTGTCACAGCAAAGACAAGACAGCAAATTTATGATTTTGTTGTTGTTGTTGTCATTTGCAGTGTTTCATCTAGAAAGTGGATTTGGGGCGGAGGAAATATGGTGCTTTTATTCCTTTAAAAAGAATTTTATTGAGGTATAATTGAAATGCAATAAACCGAACGTATTTAAAGTGTAAAACTGGCCTGAAACCATCACCGTAATCAAGATAATGAACATATCCATCACCTCCAATAGTTTCTTCATGCCCCTTTGTAATCCACCCTTCGTGGTCCCCAGCCCCAAGCAAGCGCTGGTTTGCTTTCTGATAGATTAGTGTTCATTTCCTAGAATTTAATGTAAATGAATTCACACCATATATGTGCTTTTTTATCTCCTCCTCCCACTCAGCATAATTGTGTGGTGATTTAGCCATGTTGATAAATGTATCAAGAGTTCATTGCTTTTTACTGCTGAGTAGTATTACATTGTCAGATTTCTATAAATCTTTTGTTAGATTCATCCCTAAGTATTTCATATTTTTATGCCATTGTAAATAGGAGATATGAATTTAAGTTTCTGATTGTTCATTGCTATCGAAATGATATTTTTTAATTTGTTAATGTGGTGAATTACATTTATATACATATAACCCTATGTCTACTACATATATGATTATTATTATTATTACTATATATATTATAGTAGACATAGGGTTGTTCAAGTTATCTATTTCTTCTTGACGAGTTTTGGTAGTCTGTGTCATTAAAGGAATTGGCTCATTCCATCTAACAAATTTATGTGCATAGCTATTCGCAGTATTTCCTTATTACACTTATAATGTCTATAGGCTCAATACTGCTGATATTGATGATTTGCATTCTCTCTCTCCCTCTCTGGCCTAACTAGAAATTTACCAATTTTATTTATCTTTTCCAAGAACTAGCTTTTGGTTTCATTCATCCTCTCAATTACCTGTTTTCTATTTCATTGATTTATCCTTCAATTTTTATTATTTTCTTCCTTCTGGTTGCCTTAGATTTAATTTATTCTTCTTTCTCTAATTTCTTAAGGTTATTTTTAAAACATTCTTCTTTTCTAATATATGTATGCAGTGCTATAAATTTCCCTCCTAAGCATTGCTTTAGCTGCATCCCATCAATTTTGATATGATGTATTTTCATTCTCATTTAATTCAAAATAAATTTTAATTTTCCATAAGACTTCTGCTCCTTTGATCCATGGGTTATTTAGAAGTATGTTGCTTAATTTCCAAATATTTGGAGATTTTCTAAAAATTTCTGTTATTGATTTCTACTTTAATTCCATTTTAGCCAGAGAACATACTTTGTATAATTTATATTCTTTTGAATTAGTTAAGGTTTGTTTTTTGGCCCTAGACACAGCCTATCTTGGTGAATGTTGCACCATACTTGAGAAGAATGTGTTTTCTGCTCTTGTTGGGTAGAATAGTCTATAAATGTCAACTCATTAAGTTAGTCAATAGCATTGTTCAAATCTTCTATATGTTTACTGGTCTGTGTAAATTGCGGATCAGTTTCACTGGACTTTTTCTCCTCCTTATGAGACCTATTTTCCTGCTTGCTTACAAGCCATGTAATTTTTGATTGGGTGCCAGACATTGTGAGTTTTGTCTTCTTGGGTGTTGGACATTTTTGTATTCTTATACATAATTTTGTGCTTTGTTCTGGGATGCAAAGTTACTTTGAAACAGTTTGATCCTTTCAGTCATTGCTTAACCTTTGTTAGTCCCAGAGGAGTGTTCAATCCAGGGATAGCTATTCCCCATTCTACTTAGTGTCATGTCAGTCATAAGGTTTCCCAGTTTGGCTGGTGGGAGCAGATGCTACTCCTAGCCCCGTGTAAGTATGTGGCACTGTTATCTGGGTGATCTTTTCCCCCAAGCCACAGGCAGATTCCTCACATCTTTGTCCTGATTAGAACTTAGTTGAAAACTCAAGAGACCCCTTTGCAGATCTCTAAAGATCTCTGTGTATCAATATCTCTTTCCTTTCCAGTACTCTGTCTTGTGAACACTCACCACATTAGTCTCCCCAAACCCTCAGTTCCATCTCCTCACATCAGGGAGTCCACTGTGCTCTGTCTGGGTTCCCCTGCCCTGCACTACATCCAGCTGAAAACTCTCTCAAGGGAGTAAGCTAGTGCTATCATAGGGCTCACCTTGGTTGTTTCCTGCCTCTCAGCGATTACTATTCTTCCTTTCCTGACATCTAGCATCTTGCAAATGGCTGTTTTATATATTTTGCCCATTCTTTGGTTCTTCTAGGAGGCAGGAAAAGAATCCAATCCCTGTTATTCCATCTCGACCAGAAGCCAAGTCCCTCTCTTTTACTTTCACACTGTGTGAATGTTTACAGTATGCGTGTATTATCCTCTAAATTAAAAAAGAAAGATATACTAATTAATATTAAGATAAGGCGAGGGATTAACCCTAACCCGGCAGCTGCCTGTGATGTGTCCCTTCTGCTGGGCTCTATATCCTTGCATCACCCTGAAGTGGGGATCCTGGGGCCAGCGTGCCCGCCATTGCTGGCTCCAGCTTCTAGCAAATGTGCCTGCCCATCTCCACTCTCATCTCAAGAAAATTGCTTTCAATTCTACAAAAGTGATTGTGGGATAGTGCACACGAAATGAGCCAGGTCCTTAAAGCATGGTGAGACAGGCTAAGATCTTCCCTCCCTGAAAGAGCTGGGATGTGGGTGACAAGTGTTCTCATACTGCTCGCACAGGCTCTGTGATTTAACGTAGGTATGAAATTTCTCCAGCTCCCTGTGGCCAGGGCTCCAACCACATGAAACTGTACAGATAAAAACTTAAGCAAAGGGCACTGAGACCTTGGCTCCCTGACATTTTGCCACTGGCTCTGCCAGAGCCCAGCTAACACATTAAACTGCTGGAGTCAATAATAAGATGCTGCAGGCACTGAAATAAAGGGGAGAAGAGGGAGAAAGATTGGGACCAGTGCAAAATGGATTCTTCTTTGAGAGTCACGTGGTTCTGTTGCTGCTGCTTTTGGCATGAAGGGGCATCAGGTAAGTCCTGCGAGGCTCCATCCAACTGTGGAGAGGGGACTCCAGGCAACTGGCAGCATGGACAGGGCATTGGCTCCACAGAAACGCGGACAGCTGCTCTGTGGGTCTTTGACCTGCAGGGCACAGGTCACTTTTGTAAAGGAGGAAACATCAGTTAGCTCAGCTGTGTGGTGAAAGCTAAGGAGCTCCAGGCCCATGCATTGAGCACCTACTGTGTGCCTGGCCAGTGCAGCCCCCAGGGATGCAGCAGTGACAGGACAGGCAAGTCCTCTGCCCATGAACACCATCAGGATAAACAACAACTACTACTAAAATAATAATAACATCATCGTTCCTTGGTTGCCTACTACGTGCCCAGCTCCACATGCATTTTTTTTTTCATTTAAACCTCAAAACACCCTCTGAAGTAGAATTTTACAGAAAAGAAAGCTGAGGTTCAGAGCAGTTGAGACATACCCACTATGACACACTTTGTAAAAGGAGCTTCCAGGTTTGAACCCAGATCTCTTCTGGCCGCAGTGCCCGCGCCCGACCACTCCGGGGGCGGCATCTCTCATTCTGTGGAACTCCTCTGGGGGCCTGGAGTCCTGAGTGCCAGTCCCGGTTAGGTGCTCTGTGGCACTGGGTGAGCCTTGAAACCTTGTATGATTGGCTAAGTCACCCCTGCCCTGGGAACACACCGGGTGATTTCTAACAGCTCATCAACTCAAGAGGAGGTTTTCTAGTTACTGTTTTTGATAAGCTTACGTTTCTCTAAACCTGGCCTTTTCCATGGCTGAGATTTCAGCCCCCACATCATGCACCTTTCCTCTGACTCCTGAGCTAATAGGTCTGGCATGGAGACCTGGGGTCTCTTGGGCAGGTCCAAGGAGGGCCATAGGTGAGGGAGGGCCTGACAGGGTGCAGCAGTGATGCTAGAGGGGTTCCCCTAGGCTGACACTGACAGGCACTGACCTCTGACCTGAGAGACTAAACTCTGAGCTGGTGAGGTAGGGGTGAGGGAGGAAACTGAGGGAACCAGCTCCCAGGTTGGGACTTCAGGCCTCAGTGTCCTCATCTGTAAAATGGGGATAATAAATTCAAACTGGGGAGGGGTATGATAGTGTGGGAAGAAACACGGAGCACCAGGCAACAAGAGAATAACAACTAACCACATACAAAGCAACCCCCATTTCCTCTGTATTATCAGCTGATTTTTCAGCAGAAATTTTACAGGCCAGAAGGGAGTGACAGGATGAAGTGCTGAAAGGAAAAAACTTACAACCTGGAATACTCTACCTGGTGAGGTTATTATTCAGAATTGAAGGAGAAAGTTTCCCAGACAAGCAAAAGGTAAAGGAGTTCATCATTAATAAACCTATGCAAGAAATGTTAAAGGGTCTTCTTTAAGTGGAAAAGAAAAGGCCACAGCTAGAAACAAGAAAATATATAAAAGGAACACAAAGCCCCATCCTCTGCATGAAGCAGATGCTTGGAAAATGTTAGGCTCTCTTTGCTATGCTCACAGCTCCTCCCTGCAAAGATAAAGCCACTTGGAGAACCATTTGGAATTTTTTCATGCAAGGGATAGAAAACCTGATCTGAACTTACTTAAGAAAAAAAGGAATTTATTGGACGCAGTAACTGAAAAAGGCACAGGGAGTTCTAGTTTCAAACTTGGCTTCATCCAGGGGGTCCACATTATCTCCCCAGGACCCGGTTTCTCTCTCTTCCATCCCGCACTTCCAGTTCCTCTGGTCTGGCTGCATCCTAGGACACACCCTCCGCTGATGGAGGCAAGGTGGCTGCAGCAACAACACATCTGTCCTGGGAGTCAGAAGAGTTTCTCCCTGGTAGACTCAGCTCAAGTCCTAGGGGTCGCATTGATTTCCTCCCGCATCTTTACAATTTCCCTTCTTCAGCCTCCTTTGAGTTTACTTTCTCATTCTTCTTCTAGTTTCCTAAGGTACGAGCTTCAGTCATTGATTTTAGATCTTTCTGCTTTTGCATAGGTTCTCATCGCTATACATTTTCCTCTATGTACTGCTTTAGGGACTTCCCACAAATTTTAATATGACGTGCTTACATCTACATTCAGTGCAAAATCCTTACTGATTTCACTTTGATTTTTTTTCATTGACCCATGGGTTATTTAGAAATGTGCAAACTCATAGACACAGAGGACAGATTGGTGGTTCCCAGAGCCCGGGGATGGGGGTGGGGGAGTGAAACAAGTGAAGGGGGTCAAAAGGTACAAACTTCCAGTTATAAGATAAATAATTCATGGGGATGTAATGTACAGCATGGTGAATACGGTTAATAATACTATATTGCGGGACTTCCCCGGCAGTCCAGCGGTTAGGACTTTGCTTTCCAATGCAGGGGGTGCAGGTTCAATCCCTGGTCGGGGAGCTAAGATCCCACATGCCTCACAGCCAAAAAACCAAACACAAAGCAGAAGCAATATTATAACAAATTCAATAAAGACTTTAAAAATGGTCCATATCAAAAAAAAATCTTAACTACTGTGTTGCATATTGAAAGTTGCTAAGAAAGTAGATCTTAAGAGTTCTCATCACAGGAAAAAATTTCTGTAACTATGATGATGACAGAAGTTAACTAGACTTACTGTGGTGATCATTTTGTAATATATACAACTATCAAATCATTATGCTGTACACCTAAAACTAATACAATGTTGTATGTCAATCACACATCAACTTTTTAAAAAGAAATATGTTTTTAGTTTCCAAATATTTGGTGGGTTTTTCAGGGAACTTTCCGATTTTAGTTTCTAATTTAGTTCCATTGTGGTCAGAACATACTTTGCATAACTTAAATCTTTTTAAATTCATTGAGACTATTTTATGGCCCAGAATAAGATATGTTTTGGTAAATATTCAATGTGCACTTGAAAATAATGTATATTCTGCTGTTGTTGGGTCGAGTGTTTTACAAATATCAATTAGGTAAAGCTAGTTAATAGCGTCATTCAAGTCTTTTACAGCTTTACAAAATTTCTTCTTGTTTCATCAATTATTAAGAGAGTGATATCAAAATCTCTGACTATAATTGTGGATTTGCCTATTCCTTCTTGCAGTTCTTTTAGTTTTTGCTTCATGTATTTTGAAACTCTGTTATTAGGGACATAAAAGCTTAGGATTCTTAAGTTTTCTTGGTGAATTGACCACTTTATCATCATGAAATGTCCTTCTTTACGCCTAGTATAGTCTATGCTCTGATATCTACTTTTTTAATGTTACTGTGGCCACTGCAGATTTATTTTGATTGGTGTTAGCATGGCATGTATTTTCCAATCCCTTTTACTTTTAAGCTATCAGTTTCTTTATATTTAAAGTGTACTTCTTGACTCCCTCAGCCTTACTCCAGGGACATTTGCTGTAAAGTGCCTGGCATTGCTGGAGGGTACATGAACGAGCACGCATCCTTCCCTAGGGAGACTGCTGTCCTGTGGGACCTACAAGTGGAGCTGACAGCATAGGTCTGACAGTTTCCTTTTTGTACGTGCTGACTGGCAATACTCAAACAGGGTAGAGACATTAGCGATCAGTAAGCAAGAGATGCTGCACATGCCCGAAAGAGCCAGAATAAAATGCTAAACTCCAGCGTAACTGGAAGACAGGCCACATGTCAAAGGAAACACAAACCGAACAGTTTTGTTACGGAATAATTTCTAACGGATAAGTATCAGAACACGTCAGAGGTTTCCTGTCGTTTTTCAGGAATGCTAACTTGGGGGTATAAATAAATAAATAAATAAAGTGTACTTCTTGGGATGTCCCTGGTGGTCCAGTGATAAAGAATCCGCCTTCCAATGCAGGGAACACAGGTTCAATACCTCGCAGGGAACTAAGATCCCACTTGCCACGGGGAAACTAAGCCCACACGCCACAACTACTGAGCTCGTGTGCCTCAACAAGAGAGCCCGTGTGCCCACAAACTACAGAGCCTAAGTGCTCTGGAGCCCATGCGCCACAATTACAGAGCCCATGTGCCCTAGAGCTCACATGCAATAACTAGAGAGAGAAAACCCACATGCCACAACTAGAGAGAAGTCCGAGGGCTGCAAAGAAGACCCAACATAGCCAAAAAAATAAAGTAAATAAATAACTTAAATAAATAAGTGTACTTCTTGTAGGTAGCATACGGTTGAATCATGCTTGTTTATCCAATATGACAATCTCTACCTTTTGATCAAGGTGATTAGACCATTTACATTTAATGTGATTATTGATACAGTTAGGTTTAAGTCTCTTATTATGCTGTTTGTTTTCTATTTTTTCCAGCTGTTCTTTGTTTCCTCTTGTCTCTTTTTCTGCCTTCTTTTAGACTGAGTTTTTTTGTGATTCCATTTTATCTTATTTCTTGATGTATTAGATCCATCTCCTCATCACGCTACTGGTTTGCTTTAGGGTTTATAGTATACATATTCAACTTATCAGTCTGTCTTCAAGCGATGTCACACTACATCATGTATAGTATGAGAAACTTACAACAATGTACTTTCTTTTTTCCCTTTCTGGCCTCTGTGCTATTTTTTCTCATATATTTTACCCTATGTGTGTTATGCAGCCTACAAAACATTGTCATTACTTTTGCTTTAGAACCAGTCAATTATCTTTTAAAGAGATTTAAATAATAAGAAAAAAAGTCTTTTATTATTTACCCACGTATTTACCATTTCCAAAGATCATCATTCTTTGTGTGGATCCCGATTTCCATCTGGTATGATTTTCCTTCTGCCTGAAGGACTCCCTTTAACATTTCTCATAGTGTAGGTCTGCTGGCGACAAGTGTTTCCAGAACCTGGTCCTCAGGTCTTTTGCACTCAAAAGTCCAACACCACAATTTCCTAAGGTTAACACTCTCCAAAAATTTAAAGTGAACCAACATTTGCTGTGGGTCTGAAGTGGGGGAATGGAGAGCTGGATATAAACACTACAGGACCACTAAATTTCAGTCATACAAGTTCCTCTACGATTAATTCAGTAGGGGACCCTTCGAGCTGATGCTTAGGGAGTGGGAACGATGCATGTTGAGAATCTACTATGTGCCAGGCACTGTGCTAAGCATGACACATACCTTGTCGGCTTGCGAAGAGGATGAGATGAACCCAGCACCTGGTACATATCACCCCTCAGCAAAAGGTAGCTGTTAGGATGACCTTCCTCAATAATTTTAACAACGTCGTGGGGCAGCCATTTTGATCCCTGAGTTACAGATGAGAAAGCAAGGCTCAGAGAACTGAACCAGTGAGGGAACTGGGATTCAAACCCAAATCTGTGTGACTCCAAAGCCTGGGCTCTATACCACCTGCTCTGTCCTCCAGGGCCAGGAGTTGGCAGGGACAGGGCAGGACTGACCTTCAGGCAATGGAGCCCATGACCAGAGGAAGCATGGGAAAAAAATGTCCAGGAAATGGGGCTGCATTGAGCCAGACCCTGCACAGGAATCCATCTGAAGGGTCCAAGCAGGGGTAAAAAGAGGCCTTGGCAACAGCAGGGGGGCGGAGGGAGCACTGAGAACAGGGTCTGGGGCTATTTGCCCAGAAACCCAAAGCACTCCACCTACCCAGATTTGTACCCCGGACACGGAGAGCTTGACAGCACTTTTAACAAATCAGTATGTTTTTGCCTCAGCCGAGCAGTGTGGCCAGTACAATGTGTGCAGGCATAAGAGGCATAAAAGCTAAACTCTGATTCTGCAGGTTTTACTGGTCTCACCCATGGTTGCCCACGGCCCGCAACTCAGGGGTCACCCAGGGACTGGCTGTGTGCTCTCAAAACCCTGTGCTCCAATCTCCCAAACAGTTAACATCTGTTTCCTCTTTATGCCTTTTTGTTTCTTTTTCTCTCTTTTTCTCTCCTTTTTTCTCTCCCTCCTCCTCCCTGCTGCTTGCCCTCTCTGAGCACAGGGAAATGCCATCTCAGAAGTGTTGCCTTCCTTTAATCAGGACCTAATTCCTTATCCCAGAGCTCAGAGATGAAGGTTTCCAGGAAGACAAAAATAAAGCACTAGCAGTGACTAACATTTCCCTGTTCTCTGGAAGACAGGAATTATTCCAGGGTGCAGGTTTTTTTTAAAGAGCTTTAGCATGGGAGACGCTGGGAGGCCAGCCCATGGATTAGTGGATGCCCCATCAAGCAAAGCAAGAATTCAAAGGAAACGAGGGTTGCCAAGCTGAGGCACAAGAGGGTGAGCCTTTAGGAAGAATTAGGGAAACTCCACGATGTGGGGGCTGGAGCCAGTCTGCCCCATCTCCAGCACACCAAGGCAGCTGGGTGTTATGGGTGCGGGAGTCAGGAGGAGGGAGGGAACAAGGGCATCTAGTCACTTCTGCCAAGTTTGCAAGACTGTTTCCAGTTGTAAACCCCTCCTAATTTTCTTCCCCTGCCACCTCCCATCACACTGTGGTAGTTAAAATAGTCTCCGTCCCAGAAGGTGATGAGAGAAGATCCCCATGGCCAGAGTGGAGGGCACATTGGGGAGAATCAGTAAATGAGGTGAAAACAGGCAGACCCAGGAGAAGCTGTTCCAGTCCTGGGGAGAAAGAATTGGGCCGGGGAGGGGGAGGAGGGGCGGGGGAGGGGGAGGGGAGGGGCGGGGAGGGGCGGGGGAGGGGGAGGGGCGGGGGAGGGGGTTGGAGAGAAGACAGATCCCGCCAGGAGGCGGCAGATGGGGTCAGTGAGACTTGGTGACTGTGGCCATGTGGAAAAGCACTTCCGAGAAATGGGTATGAAGACACCCCTACTAAGTGGCAGGACCACATCAGAACCTGGACTGTGCTCAAAAGATGAGTTTCTGAAGGGGATATGACGGTCAGAGGTGGAGGGGGTGGGAGCTGAGGGCAGAGACGCCTGCATGTTCCAGGCCAGGTCGTCTTCCCCATCTCCCACTCATGGTTCACCCTGTCTCCTAAGGGCTGACCTGCAGTCCAGGGCCCGGCCCATCAGCCCCTCCCTAGCTGGTGGCCTTATCTCTGAGCCTCAGTTTCTTCCTCTGTCAAGTGGGTTAATGCCCCCTTCCTCCCACTCTGTTGGGGCTGCAGTGAAATCATGGCAGTATAGGAAGTCGGGGGTGGCCCAGCACTGAGGTGACGGGGACCAGCATCTGTGCCCATCTGTGTGACGGGTCCCTTCCATGCCCTTAGGTAACATTGGGTTTTACCAAATCTGGGGAATTAGAGGGTCCAACACAAACTAGGACCTCAATCAAGAAGAATGTCACATGAACACATCCGTTGATGGGTCCGAATTCTTGCTTTGATATTTAATAGCTGCATAACCACCGGCTAGAACATAGAGCTTATTCACTCCCTGGATTCCAAGCAAAAAAATCTCAGTAAAACAGACTCAGATTCAGGGATGGGGCTGGGGACTGAAGAACAGAAATATTTTTAATAACACCGTCGGGGAGACCGTCAGGTGCACGCAGACACCCAGGACCCAGCATGTTTGATTAAATTCTCTGCTACCACTATCTCGAAATTCGTCATAACTTTAACTTGTGTTTTGTAAGTGCAGTCTGACAGGATGGTGGAGTACATACGTGTGAGCAGAGGGTACATGCAATGCGTGTGTCCTCTGTTTTTTGCCGCCCATTCACGTATAATGTCCACGATGCCCCCATGAGTTCAGAATTCCAGGGACGCCTGTGTGGGGCAGCTCAGCAAGACGCACTGTGAGTACAAGGCAAGAGTGTTACGTCTACGGCTGAGTACGGGGGTCCTGACAGCCCCAAAAGGCCAGGCTTCTCATTTGAACCAGGACATTCTACAAGCGCAGAAAGAACTCGGTGGTATTCTAAGAAACATAAATGGTCAGAGAACCTTTCTTTCTTACTTGTGTTACTTCCCTGCACTAACCAACCACTGAAAATTATGACGGGAGGTGAGGAAAAGATAAAACAACTCCTGGTTCCTTTCCTTTCAGCCTTTCCTTCCTCACCAGTGAGCCAAAGGTAGAGGCTGTTGGTAGCATGGACACATACCAAGAAGTGAAATAAAAGCTGTGGAGCTGGTTTTATGTAGTTTCCACTCTTCTGGGAAGAATGAAATACACACTCAGGAATGAGCTTTGAAATACAAATTGTGTAATTTCAGTGATTCCCTATACGAATGAAATGCTCTTCTATTTGCATTCAAAACTGGCATTGCACAAAATGAAGATGAACGGTAAAGTTCACACTAATAAATCCTAATTTTTCCTTACTTAGAACAACACTAACTAGGAAATAAGAAAACACCATGACAAGAGAGAGAAAGACTGCAGCAGAAAGGAAAAAGCTTTATATTTTCCAATGCTTAATGGCATTTTTTCCAGCTTTCTGAACAAGGGCCCCAAACATTCATTTTTCACTGGGCCCGCAAATGATGTAGCCAGTCCTGCAGTGAAAAGCCAGGCACCAATGCACTTCGCCTGGGCAGAGTGGCTGGGTTTCTGTTATATAACTTTTCAGCTGGTGGGATGTGCTAGTTAAGCATGGGATTTTAGGAAATGTGAGTCCTGGAGGAAGTTTCTAGTTACCTTTGCCCTGAAGGTAGGGAGAAGGTAGGCGGTGGGGAGCCGTGCAGGGGAGAGGAGCCCTGGGTCCCATCAGAGGCCGAGGTGAGACTGGAAAGAAGTGAGGCGGGAGGGAGGGAGGGGGCTGGTGTCTGGGGAGCACGCACTGCCGTGTGCACCCGGCACCGTGCTTTCCGCACGCGGCTCGTTTCATACCACAGCCATCCTGGGGGACGTGAGTTCACCCCCTTTACAGATGAGGACACTGAAGTTTTGAGTGGTCAGGAGACTCATCTAAGGTCTCACAACTAGTGAGGCGCAGAATCAGGCGCTGATGGAGGCAGGCCTGGTGCCAACCAAGGAGACAGAAATACATCACTCCCCGCTGGTCCCCCAGTCCCATGGGAGACAGACGATGAGGATGCAGTGGGATCTGATGGGGAAGCACAGGTGGTGTGGAAGCAGAGGGAAACCCTAACCAGCCTGGGGTGTCAGGGGCCTCCCTGAGGAGGGGCTGTCTGCTCTGGGGCCTGAGGGTGAGCAGGGGTTAATCCTGCCAGGAGGAGGAAGAGGGGACAATTAGTTCACAGGCTTCCCTTGCTGAGCCGCTTTCATTCCCTCCCTGGGGAGGAAGCACCTTAAATTCACTGTCCTGTTGACAAAGGCCCCCCCAGACCCGTGCCCCCTTCCCTGGGCTGCCCCTCCTTCTCCTCCGTCTTTCCCCCTTCCCCAAAACAAAGGCAGCCCCTGGGGTCCCAGAGCAAGGCCTGCTGTGTGTCAGGGGTTGGCGGGGGGGCGGTTCACTTGACCTCTCTGAGTCTCAGTTTCCTCATAAGTGAAGTGAGGGGCTTGGACAACAGAAGGGAGTTCACCTCCACGAGCCCTAGTGTGTGCTGGGCCCTGGCCTCCCACCCTCCCCAGAGCCCTGGGTACCAGCCCTGAAGCACAAACTCTGTTCCCGCTCCACCCCTCCCCCTGCCTGACATCAGGGGTCACCAAGCAGAACCACCATCCTCCACATCACCTGCATGGCTGCTCTAGGACCTGCTGTGGCTCCCGCTGTCGGCTGCCTCAGGCCACCATGCCTCCCTACTCGACAGCCTCACCACCCGCCATCCCTCCCATCTCTCCCTCCCAGGAAACTCCAGGCAAAGCGGGTCTTCACTGTTTGCCCAACACCCTAACTCCACTCCCACCCTGCCAGGGCTTTGCTTCTGCCAGATCTGCCCTCCTTTCCCTCCTCCCTCTGAGGAACTCTTATTCATCCTTCAAAGCCCAGAATTCACCTCTGTGGTGAAGCCTCTTCCAGGCAGACTAATCGCTCCTTCAACTGCGCCCCAGAACAGCTGGTAGAGGACATGTCCTGAGCCCATAAGAACAGCTTGTAGAGAACATATCCTGAGCCCATAACACGTGCTCACCGTCACCTGTGTCATCTCGCTTAATCCTCACCCCAACCCTGCGAGGCAGGATCATTACTAACGCTGCTGTACAGATGAGGAAACTGAGCTCAGAGAGGTGTGCAACTTGGCTGAGGCCACACAGCCAAGAAGCAGTGGCATTCCCACCTCTCCGCTTTGGGTGATTAACGGTGTCCCAGGTTGTCTCCCCAACTAGGTGGTGAGCGACTCAAGCGAGAGTCATCCTGAGTCCTCCCTCTGTCCCCAGAACCTGAGAAAGCGGGACCTGGCTGGGTCGATGAAGGTTTGCTCAGTGAACACATCTGCCCCTGGATTCCCGCCTCCCAGCTGTGCCCTGCGGGGCCCCTCCCCCAACATCCTTCCCAGTCTGTATGCGGCTAGTCCTCTGTGGTCCCCAGAGCCGGCTCTTCAGGGAGGCCTGGGGTTCCCCAAGAAACCCCTGAGCCTCTCTCCCCAGCTGCTTGTTTGGAGGTTGGCCCCCGATGAGGTTCACGTTCCCAGGGGCCCAGGACCTGCCTCTCTCGGACCCTCCTCACAGCCCGGGCATCATAGGAAATGCTCAACACTCAGCTGAACGGAACATGGGTCAGTGACAAGTCCCACCACTCATGTCTGGGTCCCAGTTCCCCCAATGCACACGTCACCGTATCCCTCCTCCACGGGGCCAGGGAAAGAGCCGGGACCCCGGGGTCATCCAGGCCTGGGCTCTCATCCCCTGCTGCCACTGGTGAGCCGAGTGACCTGGGACCAGTCAGCTCACCCCTCAGAGTCCAGACTCCCCTGCAGAAAAGTGGGAGCAGCAGTGCCCATGGGGCGTGGGGGGGGGGCAGTGCGAGGCTGATGGGGTTCAGAATGTGCCCCGCACCGCACACAGTAAGCCCCACCCCCATCCCCTGCAAAGGCAGCAAACTGTAATTTGCATCCATTTCAGAGCTTCCGAATGAATCCTTTATCCAGCAGCCTCCGAACACCCCCAGCCACGCCCCTCCCTCCCAGGCCCCAGCCCAGCTTCCAGCCCACCTCAGCCCTGCTGCTCTGAACATAATTTGTGTGGTGTCTGCACACTTTACATCCATTATACAGAATAAATCTCCCAGGCTGTTTAAATTTCAACTTTTTATTCCCCCCCCCACCAAAAGCAATGGCTGCATTTGGCAAAGGTCACACATAAAGCACAGGATACAGGACAGGAAGAGGAGGTCAGGACTCGATCAGGGAGCAGGCGGCATTCGTTAGGGAAATCGCAGCTCTCCTTCCAAGGAGCACGCACTCTTCCAGGGCTGCAAACCCAGAGAGAAGGCACTTTTCTCCCGAAGCCTCAGAAATGCGCGATGTGGGAGCTCCGAGCTGGGCGGCTGCTACAGCAATACCGTGAGCTCTGGGTGTTGAGCGCCTGCTTCCTTGGGCCCCGAGTCCCGCACAGCCCGGAGTGTTATCCCCCCTGCACGGTGGGGGCCACGCGACACTGAAAGGAAGGGACTCGCCCAGGATGGCGCAGGGCACTAAGAGTGGGGCTGGGATTGGAACCCAGGTCTGCTGGCTCTCGGGTCCCTGCTCCTCTCCGGATTCTCTGCTCCCTGGGAACGCGGAAGGATCGCGATGGGTAAGGTGAGCAGATAAATCAGCCCAGTCCAGGTGGACGCCCACCAGGCTTTGGGTTCCATCTTGGTACAGAAACCTTAAGTACAGGCCCCAAAAACACAGAAACAAAACACCATTGATTAATTAGTGCAGCCAACTGTGTGCTTAGCTGCAGGATGTGCGCAGAGCGCAGTCACAGAATGGATTCTGAAGTGATCCCCCTCTTCACCTCCAGGGGCAGCAGAGCCCACCTCATCTGAGACCAGCCCCATGACCCCCTCCCCACCTCCCTCCCCAGCTCTCTCTCTCCGGGTCAGAGGAGGAATGAAGGGGACGGGAAGCCAGGTCTATCTTTATCCTTGGGGTGTCTGTGCCTTTCCATAGGACGTGAGTAACAGGATGACGGCAGCCTCTGTTCACTGCAGATGCCCTAGAGGCAGAACCTTCTCCCGGCCCAGAGCACGTGGGTGCTCGCACACCCTCCTCAGAGGTGAAAGGACTTCCTGGGGCAGAGCGAGGGCAGGTGGTCTGGCCCAGGTCACCCAGAAACCCAGAGGGACAGCAGGCACCCCTCCAGATGGGCTGGAGGGACCAGCCTGGAGCGACCAATGAATAAATGCTCTGAAGAGGGGCACATGACCAGATGGGAGAGTAAATCCATGCCTCACTGCTTAGGTGCATGGATCCTGTGCAGACAGTGGAGGGAGGAGGGAGCAAGATTGGATGGACCCCCGAGAGCAGACAGAGGGAAGCCTTGGGGCAGGGGAAGCGGAGGTCTTCCTCGCACTGTCTCCTTCGGTCTGGCTGGCGCGCTATGGAGGAGCTCCATCACTATCACGACCCTCAACCTGACCTCATGAGGGTGAGATGTGAAGCACAGAGAGGTTAGGTAACTTGTCACACATCACACAGCTCATGGGGGCAGAACTGAATCCCAGCCCAGACACTCGGCTCCCACAACACGCCTCGGGCTGCTTCCCCAAATCTGCCGTGGGCCTCCAGGCTCGCCAGGAGACTTGGCCTCCTTTATAAACTTAATAAAATCTAGCTCTTTATGTCAGAATAAAACCTTGCCAGATCTTTCTAAATTGCTCCAGTGTTCGGCGCTGGGTTCACCATCAAATCGTTCCATGTGCTTAGGGCTGGGTGTTGGCTGGGAGCTCTTGTCTCTTCTGATGGTTGTTTCTGACATGTTTTAGTTTGTTCAGCTTTCCTGGCCCTGCCGTGCGTTGGGGTCCAAGAAGGCCAGGCAGCTGCACTCTGTCCCCAGGCTGAGGACGAAAGGAGGGTGGGGCATCTTTGCAGGTGGGCACCTCCCCCTGCCACGGCTCCCAGCGCCCTCACTCCACCCTCCAGGACAGGGGCATCCAGGGCCCCTGTGCCCCCAGACCATGCCTGCAGCTTCCCCTCTGCAAACCCCAGCTCTCCAAGAACACATGCTGCTCCCCAAGTACTCCTGACAGGCCCGTGGCTCCCAGGTCTTTGCACAGGTTGTTGCCTCTCCCGGGAATGCCATTCCACATCTTCTTCATGTGCAGAAATCCTGCTCATCCCCCAAGACACAGGCACGAATGGAGGGTGGGGAGGAGCTAACAAATTTACCCTCCTGCCATGTGCCAAGGGCGCCGTGAGAAGTGAGCACCTTCAGCGAGTCCACTGCCACCTGGGCACCGATCACAGAGTGGGCTGCATTAGCCCATTTTACAGATGGAGAAACTGAGGCTCTGAGACACTGAGTAACCTATTCAAAGTCACCCAGTGGTCAGTGACAGGGCTGGGATAACTCTGACTGGGTCAGCCGACCCACAGACCAGTCTTGCCCACCACCCCTGGCTCTGGGCATCCTCCTGACCCCAGAAAGGGCATCACTCCTTCCTTCGTGTTTCCTGGAGCATTACTGAGCATCCTTTCCTCATGGTCGTTCCCTGTCTGTCTGCCTCTATCCCTGACTGGTCCCTCCTCAAGGAGAGGAGCAGACTGAATTCTTCTCTTGCTCACTCTGTGGGTCGAGGACAGCCAAGTGGCCCCAACCCATTCCCATGTCCTGGTGCCCAACTCTGCCCCAGAGGGAGACAGACCCCAAGAGGATACAGCTGTACTTGCCTAGGTTAAGCCTCTGTGTTTGTGTCCAGTTCACTTTTTCTCATGTTCAGCTTCTCATGAGGGGCTGGGGGGCACAGGCAAGAAGGGTGGGTGAGTCACGTGGGAGCAGATTTAAGTTTAGCAGCAGCAGCCTGATGTGCCCAATAGTGGGACAGGTTCCCCTGTTTGGTGGTGAGCTCCCCATCCCTGCAAGAGTTCAAGTTATTACAGGACAATGAAGAGAGTGTTTCCTGCATTACCAGGGGGTGCTGGACTAAGGCGACTTCCTGTGCTAAGATTCTGACTGCAGGGTGTCTATTTCAATGCCACATTCCTCCAGATTGATTCTGTGATTCCAAGGGTTCCGTAAGTGAGGCTCCAGGTTTTCACCAGAGTTTCCTTAATTCTGCAGCTCTCGGGCCCGTGAGTCCTCGAATGCTCCTGTGAGTCTAGAATTCTAGGATTCTGTGAAAGGGACCAGATGCTCAGGTTCTGTGATTCAAAGACTGTGTGAAAGCATCTGTGAGTCTGTGAGAGATGCTCTAATTCCAAGATCCCATGCATTGCAGATGCCATGAAAGGGGCTGACAGATCTGAAAATCCTGGGCTGGGAGAGAAGGAATGTTCCCAGACCCTCCCCTCCCCGGTTTCAGCGTCTGCAGGGCGAGGACACTGGGAGCTCCTCTCAGCAGTAACATGCGGGGTCCCCGGGAGCCCTCATCTCCACACTCCCCCTCCTCACCTGGCTCGCCCCCCAGGTCCCCCCATGCTGAGGGGGTGACACGGGTCCTGAAGCCCCAGGGGCAGAGCCCATGTGACCAAACACTGATGGATGTGCCCCAGATGAGCCCTTTGCTGTTCTGTCCTTGTTTTCCTGTTGCTTTAATTATGAGGAACAACCTTTGCTGAGTGGAATTTTCTGGTGTATCTTCCTCTGTATAAGCAGCTGGGGAAAGGAAGCCAGGAGCCCACTTTCATTTCTGTTCTGTTTGTGTTTCCTGGTCCTCTCGGCCTGTTCCACGGAGCTCTTCTCCTATGTTCACTGTTTAACCTGGGAGCTCTCAGTGGGCTCTGAGCACCGGCTGTCCTGCCGGGTTCACTCTGGCTTCTCTGGAAGGAACTGGATCCCAGGGAGGGAGACATGGGAGACAGGTAGGGAGGAGCCGGAATTCTGGAGGCTGGGTCCACAGTCGGTCCTCCAGGCCGTCCCAGGGCAGCCCCCTCCCACCCACCCCGACCTCAGCGGGCAGGCGGGTGTCCTGGGCACCTGTGGCAGAGAGGGAACCCGGAGCCCAGAGCCCAGCAGACTTGGCCGTGGAAGAGAGAACCAGGGGTGGCTGGGGTTAAATCTACCGCAGCCTGGGTGCAGAGGCCTGCACGTGAGGGAGGGGGAGTCCCTCGGGGCCAGGTGGCGAGGGCACCCACCCACCTGCTCTCTGTGGTCCAGATGGCAGGGGCATCTCTGGCAGCTGCTGCCCGGGCCCCTCTGGTCAGATGTGAACAGAGGGGAGCCCGCACCCCAGGCCAAGGCAGGACAGGCCTTTGGGTCAAGGACCAGAGACCAGGCTGCCTCCATGTGGAGAGGTGCTGTGAGGCCAGAGCATCATGGGACAGATCAGAACCGCGCAGCCCCATTACCCTCTGGCCTGTTTCCCACCTCACGGGGCTGAGGTGGCGGCTACAGTAACCGCACAGACAGCCGGGGTGACACAGGCAGCTGGGGTCAGGGCCGAGGGGAGAGAACCCAGGGCCTGGGGGCCTGAGGGAGGGGCTGGCCTGGGAGAGAAGGGGGAGGGGGGCGGAGGGGGGTTGTGTTCGGAACCCCCACCCCTCACCTGCGACGGGCACTTCACACACTCCGTCTTCTGTAATCCTCACTCACAACAGCCCTGGGAGCCTCTGTTATTAGCCCCATTTTTCAGATGAGAAAACTGAGTGTCCACAATGATATGACATGTCCAATTCACCAGCCGTTCAGTGACAGGGCCAGAATTCCCACCCAGGCCTGTCTGGCTCCAAGGCAGGTGGTTTTCCTTGTGCTCCAATCAAAGCAGACGTGAAATAACCAACACTGACAGGCTCCATCAGGCACAGGCGTCAGGCCCGCAGGTGTAAGCTCCAGGAAGGGCCCTGGACTGAGAGTGGGGAAACTGAAGCTCAAACCGTGGCCTGTTCACTTCCTAGATGCATGCCTTGGGCCTCCCTCAGCCTCAGTTTCCTCATCTGTAAAATGGGAGTGATGACTCTAACTGTGGGGATAGCATGAGGGTTAGAATGAGACCTGTGTGCCTGGCACACAGTGGGCCGTCAATAAACATCAGCTGAGGCAGGATCTGAGGCTGGGCTCTGAGCTCTCTGCTGGCTCCTTTCCTGGAGCTCTCTGGTTCCTAACTCTTTGTGAATCCATTCATCTGTCCATCCATCTACCCATCCACCCATCCATCCATCCACCCATCCACCCATCCATCTCTCCACCCATCCATCCACCCATCCACCCACCCATCCACCCATCCATCCATCTACCCATCCACCCACCCATCCATCTACCCATCCACCCATCCATCCATCCACCCATCCACCCATCCATCTACCCATCCATCCACACATCCATCTACCCATCCACCCATCCATCCATCCACCCATCCATCCACCCATCCACCCACCCATCCACCCATCCACCCATCCATCTATCCACTCATCCATCCACCCATCCATCCACACATCCATCCACCCACCCGTCCATCCATCCAGTTGTTCTCTTGCTGACTTACAGCATGAACCTAGAACTGCTTTGTGCAGGAGGGAGACACTATGAGGGATAAGACTGTCACTGATGCCCGAAGGCCCTTCCAGCTCCATGAGAATGACCACAGGTAGAGGTCTGGTGGAGTCCCGAGGGAGCACTGCAAGAGGGAGGGGCGAAGTCACCACCAGCCTCAGCAGAGGAGGAAGGGCATTCTGGGCAGAGGCACAGCACGTGTAGAGGAAAGGAGGAACAGAAGAGCCTGGCTTATGTGAGGAAGAGCTCACGGCGGCTGGATCCCAGGTCCAGCACCCGGTGGGTGTGTCATGGGGGAGCAGGGAGAAGACACAGCCTGAAAGGAGGCAGGGCCAGACTCAGAGAAGCCTTGAATTCCAGGCCAAGAAGGTTGAACTTGAGCCCACAGGCAGTCAGGAGCCACTGAAGGTTCTTGAGCTGGGGCGTGGCAGGAAAATTCACATATCAGAAAGCACCTTCCAGCAGCAGGACGGGAGTGAGGGGACCAGCTGGGAGGCTGGTGCGTCTCCTGGGCCCAGTACTTTAGGGCCTTCCTCTCACAGAGGGTTTCCTGGCACACAGGGACCACAGGTTGGATGACTCGGGTGCAAATAGCAGGGCGGATGGGCTGAGCAGTGGTTCAGGGCCAGTTCAACCCAGAGCCCAGCGCGTGACCCAACCCACAAACGCACAGCTCACACAGCCCCACGAGGCCCAAGGGACTCCTGGAGTCCGCGCCTCCCCCAGTTCCCCCCGCCCCGCAACGGCCTCCTCACCAAGGGGACTGTTCCAGCCCCTCCCCCTCCCCGTCCTTCTCAGCAGGTGCGCTCACTCCTCTGCCCAGAGAAACCCCAAGCCTCAAAACAGAAACTCCCTAGATTTCCTGACACCAAACATACAAAGCCCCCGGCACCCACACCGCCCTCCTCCTCCTTCTCCTGGAGATGGAGATGGTCCCCTCCCTCTGCCTGGGCTCAGACGTGCTGTCAGGCCCCTCCCACCCGCCTCCTCAATCTGTCCAGGGGAAGAGGGAGGGGCAGCTTTAATCTCTTTGTCTATCTGTCTGTCTGTCTGTCTATCTATCTATATTTATGTCTCTCTAGCTCTATCGGCTCCTTCCCTCACACCTGATTCATATTTGGTTATATTCAAGTCTCTCTCTCCTTATAACAAACAGCAAACAAACCTGAACCCCATGTCCCTGCCAGCTGTGTCCCTCTCTTTCCCTTCACAACCTAAATTCCTGAACCAGTCGTCCACACTGGTTGTCTCCCTGCCACACTCCTGTGCCCACCACAGACGCCATGCGGCCCCTGTGACGCTGCTCTTGTTGAGGCCACTCTGACCTCCATGCTGGTTCAGCCAGTAGCCACCTCCAGCCTGCAGCCACCACCACGTGACTGGCTTCTTCCCACCCTCAGCCCTGTCCATAACCACACAGAGGCCAGAGGGACCTTCGGACTCAAATCTGCTTGGGTCCCTCCCCTGCTCACACCCTGCATAGCAATGCCATGCTCAGGATAACATCCCAACTCCCTGGCCTAGCTCTGCTGCCCCCACCACCATTTACTGGATGGATGGATAGATGGATGACGGATGAGTGTGGTGGACAGATGACTGGATGGTTGGATGGATAGATGGATGGGAATGGCTGGATAGGTGGATGATAAATGGATGGATGGATGGATGGAGGATACATGGATGGAGGATGAATAGAGGCTGGATGGATGATGGATGGTGGCTACATGAGCGTGTCAAGGACAACACATCTAACACTCAGAGCCGGTTCAGAACCCCCCAGATTGCACCGAACTATCCTTGCGTGACCAGCAGATCCTCACCCGATAAGACAACATCTCACGCAGGATGAAGCCATACTGTTCCGGGAACTCCACCTGCCTTTTTCGCTGCTCCTCGCAGCCACACCCCTGTGAGGTGGGTCTCTTGAGCTCAGTCTACAATCAAAGACATGGTGGCTCCCAGTGGCTCCATCACTTCCCCGGCGGGCGGCCGAGCTACCGAGGCGGCCTGGCCCAGAGCGGTGAATGCGAGGAGGGCGCCCCTGGGGCTGCGCCCCTGGGGTTGTGCTGAAGATTGGGTGACAGCTCTCTTCCTGGCTGAAAGCCACCGGGTCACCTCACCCAGAATAAGCTCCCGATGCTCACGGTGACACTAATACTAATAATGATACCACCATCCGTTGCTGCCGCATCTCCGGGCCAGCCCTCCACCCGCTTCACCTGCTTCAAGCCCCGCCACTGACCCGCGAGCCGCTTGCTACTGCTCATCCCACGTTACAGAGGAGGAAACTGAGGCTCACGCGGTGCAGTGAGCTGCCCAAGGTCCCCCGTCCCACCACCGGCAGGGCCAGGCTGGACCCCAGGGATCTCGCTCAGGCCCGTGGGCCCCCTCAGTGCCTCCCGAGCTGCAGTAGCTCCTCTGACCCTCCCGTGCATTCGCTGCCTCCACCCTCCACCTGCCCGGTATTGATTTTGATTCAATCAGTCCCTTTAAATTGACTTGAAATGACCTCCCTTTTTCAAGGTGCCTCACCCTGAGCAGTAACGTCCATGAAATCGAGGGTTTAATGAATTAATTGCATGTGAGTATTTTTTCTGATACCCATTAAAATAAATACACGACTGGCAAAATATAAAATACTAATGTTTGTCCATGCAGCACCCGCAGTCACCTCTCACACCCCCACTCCCTGGGGGGCCCCGGGGCTGCTGCTGGAGAGGCCGGGAGGAGGGGGAGAAGGTGGCCTCTGGGCACTGGACGCGGCCTGGCCGCTCCCAGCCCAGCCCGGCCCAGGGCAGCGGCCGTTGCTTTCTCCTGGGGAGGCCCCACCCTCAGCTGCCGCCCCAGGCTGGGTCTTGGAAAGGGAAACACCGTGGCAGCTGGATGGGGCCCACTGACCACAAGACCCAGGAGGGAGGACCCTGGGGGAAGGGACCAAAAGGCCGTGATGGCCTTAGCGGCCCTTTAGAATAAGATGCATGCGGGACGCTCTTCACACCCCTCCTTCCTCCCAAAGGAAGCCCCAGTCACTGAGGATCGGAATTCCCCGCTCTGCACCACCGCAGGGAGAGGAGCCTGGAGGTGCCTCCTGTTCCTGTGCAAAGGGTCCTGCCAGAAATGAAGACAGGAAACTACAAAGGAAAATCTGACAGCAAGAAAAGGGAACAGAACCTTCCAGAAAGGCAGCCACATCCCCAAGCAGCTGCAGCAAACATGGGGGGTGGGGAACGGGCAGAAGAGCTTCCAGGCTGGAGTTGGGGCTACAGGGATGGGAAAAGTGTGCTGAGATGGGGTGTCTGCTCTGGGCCCATGAGAGGAGATGTGGTCGAACTGAAGGAAGTCCAGATGTAGCACCGGCGGGGGCGGGGACCCCAATTCAACTGCCCCAAAGAGTTTGTTGGGGAAGGAAGGTTTTCCACTGGGAAAGAGAAGCATCAGGGGCCACGTGGGGCAGACAGGCCTGAGTTCAAGTCCCAGCTGGGTGCTGGGTGTGGGTACAGGGCAGGGTTGGACCCATCTGGGAAGCAGGGTTGAGGTCAAACTGGGCATGAATTTATCTGCAGTCATGTTCTCCCAGTGGGGCAGCTAGAAAGGGCTGATGCTGGCACTGGAGTTTCGGGGACGGTCACAGTGAAAAAATGCCTACTGTGTGCTGAGCACGGGCCAAGGCACGTTCCACAGCAGCATCGCAGCAAGCCCTCAGTAGGAGCAGCCGAGGACACAGGAAGCATCAATCCCCCCCTCACAGAGGGACGGGATGCCTCAGAGAAGGGGAGGGACTCATCCAGCGTCTCGTGTGCCAGAGGCCAGAGCCGGTCTCCCACCCAGGCCTGGACAGAAGCAGGGTCTCCTTGGACGGCAGGTTCCAGGGCCCCCACCCACTTGAAAATCTGCCAGATGGAGGCCAAGAGGGAGTGAAAATAGCAGGAAATTTGGAGGTCATGGGCCTGGCTTCCAATTCCATTTCCAGCTCAAGTGCCTTGAGCAAATCCTGCACATCTCTGAGTCTCCATTGAACACCTTCAAAATCCTCCCTGCTCCTCACTCGTAGCCCAGTGCCCTGCACACACCCGTCTGTAAAATGGGTCTGTCAAATGATCACTGTCAAGTTAGAAAACCCATGGAAAGCTTCCGGCATACGTAGGTACCCAAGAAATGGTAGCTCAGTAGAGGACCAAGGCTGCCCGGACCCAAATCCCCAGAGATTGCAGCCCCATGAGCAGAGCAGCCCTTCCCCAGGCCAGCACACCTGATGCCAGTCGGGCTCCAGTGACCCAGCCTCCCAACCACGAGGCAGCTCTGAAGAGGGGGGAGCATCTCCTCCTAGCACAGAACTCCCCTCCCCATGTCTGTCTTCTCCCACATAATTATATTTGCAACTGGGACAGATGAGGTGTTGGAATTTTCATCCCATTTTTCACAGACCTTTGAGCCAGGATATACCCACGCAACTGAAATTCAAAGCCATCCTCTGAGTGGGAGTTAACCATCTTCCCTCCCTTGTAAATCTACTAATGAACTGTAATTGCAAAGGTAGCCCCTTTATTGAAATCTGATAACCAATTCACTTTGGGGCAAAGCTGTTCCCAAGACTTGAAGAAGGAAAGAAGTGTATATTAATTAGCTTAATTCTTTATCTATATAAAAATCAAGAAAACAAAAATATTGACTAGAGAACAACTTGCCAATTAGACAGTGGCTGCCCTGAGGAGATGCTGATTTTCCTTTTTTCTGGGACTTGTTTATAACGTTCTGTTGATCAAACCTGGATCGGAGAGAAGGTGGGAATTACATGGAGACGGTGGATGGAATGAGGCCCTGGAGCAGACGTGGGGAGAATTGGGATGAGTTTGCAGCAGGAGTTTGGGTTAAAAAGACCTCAAGATGCCAGCCCCTCTCTTTCTCCGAGTCTGACAAGATGGTCCTTTTACACTCATCCCCTCTCAGGGAAGAATGTGTTCCTCAGGAGGGTGGCCGTGTAGGTGAGGCTGTGCCAGTCAGGGATCCAGTGTAGGCTGGGTTCCTAGAAGCAGAGTAGGATGGGGACCTGTGGGCAAGTGGCTTGTGGAGGGGGCTCTCAGGAGGGGGGCGAGGGAAACAGGGGAGGAAGGAGAGGAGCCAGGCAAGGCTGAAGGCTCAGCTCGAGTCTGGCCCCAGCCTGAGCCCACAGGGAGCCCTGGAGCGTGGTGCCCCTCCAGCAATGAGCTGGGCCTTTTGTACCTGTGTCCACTGGTCATTAATTGGAGGTCACCAACTGGGGAGAATGTAACCTCAGCTTTTTCAGGGTGAGCTGGAAGTCAGCTCCCTTCAGCTGAGGTTAATACTCACCTCCACTAGAGCACGGGTGCACTGGCCCAGGAAAGAGAACCTTGCATGGCAGCCCCCATACCTGTTGTGGGTTGAAAAAATTCATGTGTTGTGGGACTTCCCTGGTGGTCCAGTGGTTAAGACTCCTCGTGTCCACCTCAGGGGGTGCGGGTTCGATCCCTGGTCAGAGAACTAAGATCCCACATGTTGCAGGGCATAGCTAAAAAAAAAAAAATATTCACATGTTGAATTGTCCTCCAAGAATTCATATGTTGAAGTCCTAACCCCAAGTAACTCAGAATGTGACCTCATTTGGAGATAGGGTATTTACACAGGTAACAAGTTAAAATGCGGTCATTAGGGTGGGCCCTAATTCAATATCACTAAGGTCCTAATAAAAACAAGAAATTTAGACACAGACATGCACGCAGGGAGAAGGACGTGTGAAGATGAAGGCAGAGACCAGGTTGATGTTTCTTCACACCAAGGAATGCCGAAGATTGCCAGCAACCCACCACAAGCGAGGAGAGAGGCGAGGAACAGATGCTTCCTCACAGCCCTTGAAGGAAACAACCTTGCCAACACCTTGATCTGGGACTTCTAGCCTCTTGGAACTGTGAGACAATGAATTTCTGATGTTTAAGCCACCCAGTCCACTTTGTTATGGCAGCCTGAGAAAAGAAACATAAGGCTCAACTCTGACTCTGAACATGATTCTGCCCATGCAGCATCCAGGCCTTGCCTTTGATATCAGCTTCCTAATCTTCCTTGAGAAACCTCTGGGCAGCCCTCTAAGTCCTTGGGGGTCCTGCAGAAATCACTCCACCCTCATATCAACCTGGCCAACCAGAGTCCTGTATCTACCTGGCCAGAGTTATTGGTTCAGAAATGAGCACGTGACCCAACCTGAGTCAATGAGGCTGAATTCTGGGACTTTCTGTGGACTTGGAGACAGCAGGGTGTAAGCATGGTCCCAGCTGTGGGACCACCTAGAAGAAAGGGCCTGCAGGAATGTGAGGCCTCCATGACAGAGACTCAGCCAGGAATGGAGACCTGATGACATAATTTATTTAACTAATAGGATTTCGTTTCCCCCATCATCCTAATTTCTATCTATGTGTATATATTGCATCAAATGTATAGCTGTTTCAAATCAATTTGGGAACATAAATTTTAAAACTACAAAAAATGGGTAGATTCAGATTGTAGTCCAGGGTGATCTTGAACTGGGAAGTAAGACTGCGTTATTAAGGAAAAATTAGAGTGATCATTTATTGGAGTTGAATGATATACTACATGTGCTGAGCATCAGTGCATTTGTTTTACATGCATTACCTTAAGCCCCACAGTCATCCCTCTGAAGTAGGTCCTGTTATTCCTTCACTTTTTCAGATGAAGAAACTTGTGTTACTTTCAACCAGCCATTTCGCTACCCTGATACCAAAAACAAAGATAAAACACAAAAAGAAAACTACAGACCAATATTCCTTGTTTATGTCTCCTGCTTTCCTGTGCATTACCTGAACAATTTTTAGACTTCAGTTTTGATTTATCTATGGTGTTTTTAGTATACCTCTTTTTATAGCTTCTTTAGTATTTGTTCTAGGTGTTACATTATATCTACATCACTTATTACAGTCTCCTGGTGGCATGATTTTACCAGTTTGAGTAAATATAGAAAACTTACCTCCCTTTACCCTCCCCCATTTAAAACATAAATGTCTTAACTATTTCTTCTATATACATTTTGAACCATTTCAAATAGGGTTATAATTCTTGTTTCAACCATCAAAAACAATTTAGAAAACTTAAGAGGAAATGTCTATTGTATTTACCCATATTTTTGCTTACTGTGTTCTTTCTTCTTCTTGGTATTCCAAGATTCCTTCTTTTATCGTTTCCTTTCCATTTAGAGAATTTTTTAACCATTCTTTTAGGGTAGGACTGCTGGCAACAAATTATCTTAGTCTCCCTTCATTTGAGAATGTCATGGCTTCCTCTTCATGTATGAAGGATGTTTTCACTGAATATAGGATTCTAGGTTGACAGTTCTTTTATTTCAGCACTTAAATATATTTGCCACTTCTTCCTAGCCTCTGCAGTTCCCGAAGAAAACTAAACTGTCGTTCTAATATTTATCCCTATTGATAAGGTATCAGTTCTCTCTCTCCACTTTCAAGATATTTTGTTTAATTTTTAGAAGTTTGACTATAATGTGCCTTGGTGTGGATTTCTTTGGTTTTTCTTATTTGAGATTCGTTCAGCTTCTTGAATGTCTAGGTTTATGTCTTTTGCCAAATTTTGGAATTTTTCAGCCATTATTTCTTGGACTACTTTTTCAGATCACCACCCACACTTCTCTTCTCCTCTGGGATTCTAATGATGCAAATGATAGATCTTTAGTTATAGTTCCATAGGTCCTTGAGGCTCTGTTTTTTTTTCCTCCAAGTATATTTTTTTCTTTGTTATTCAGTTTGGGTAATTTCTACTGCCCTGTCTCCAAGCTGACTGACTCTTTTGTCTCCTCCATTCAGCTATTGAACATATACATTGACATTTTTATTTTGGTTATTGTTATTTATGACACAGAATATAGTCTATCTTGGAGAATGGTCCATGGGCATTTGAAAATTAATGTGTGTTTTGGATGGAGCATTCTGTATATGTCAATTAGATCCTCTTGATTGTTTGCTCTGCTCTAGATTTTTGCTGATTTTCTGTATATTAGTGATCAATTGCTGAAACTGTGGTTTTGAAGTCACCAGCTATAATGTTGGATTTGTCCGTTTCTCCTTTCAACTTTATCAGTTTTTGCTTCATGTATTTTGAGGCTCTATTATTTGGTGCATATATGTTTAGGATTGTTATGTCTTCTTGGTGAGTTGATTCTTTTAACATTATGTAATGTCCCTCTTTCCTCTCTGTCTAGTAATTTTCTTTGCTCTGAATTCTACATTATCTGATATTAATATGACCACTCCTGGGTTGTTTTTTTTTTTAATTACCAAGAGAATTTAATGGAATCTCTATAGTCCATGACCAGAGAAAGATGAAACCCTGCCTAAGGTTCCAGATTCTGGGAACCAACTCCAGGCTGGACACTGCTTTTGGGGGATGGATGATGTCCCTACCCTAGTCCCAGGGCTTGAGGGAGCTCAGTGCAGCTGCTCAGACCAGAGCCCTGCCCACAGCAGTGTTGAAGACTTGGGGGTTGGAACTGGCTGACTGGCTGGGACCCAGTGCTGAGGATGTGACATCTCAGTCACCAGTCACTGAGGCTCCTGGTGAGAAGGGCTGGGTGATGCCTGTCCATCTTCATGGTTTTGTTCCAGGTAAGGAAACTGAGGCCAGGCAGAGGGTTTCGAAGGGGCAGCCCAGCTAGATGCTCAGAAGTTGGGTGAAGCAAGGATTCAGCCCAGGACCCTGGCCTGGCCTGCCATGGGAGCCCATTCCCCTTCCCTCCCAGGAGGATAGTCAGCTGAGGGGGTTAGCCTTGCCCTGTCTGACATCATGTTGGGGGGAGAGGCAGTTCAGTCTGCATGGTACACAGGACCACAAAGCCTGGGAGCATCACAAGGCCTAGGATCTGGTACTTCAGGTAGGAGAGGTACCTGTCCCAGCCCAGTATCAGGCTGTTGGTGTAGGTGACTCAGAACTGGCGGTAGGTAGGAGCCATGAATAGAAATTCACCAGCTGCTCAGCTGGCCTCACATACCAGTCAGCCTTGAAGAATTCCCAGAACTTGTCCCACACCTCCTGGCAGCTCTCAGCCAGCATCCAGCCCTCCAAGAAGTACCAGAGACCCAGCACAGGGAAAACCATCAACTGGTTGACAAGGACCTTCCTGAGGATGTTTAGGAGGCCACAGCAGTTGGACACAGGGAGCAGGTAGTCCAGGCAAATGTATCAGCATTGTATGAAGGGTCCCATGCTGTAGGCCACCACAAACGTGCTTGATGAGCACCTTGGGTCAAAATTCTGTCAAGGCCAGGCACAAATCTCCCAGGACTGGTATGTATTGTCCCCAGCCTCCATGAGAGTGCCACAGCCCAGATTATTGGTGATGAACAGTGCATGGCCTTGGAACAAGGGCTGCCCTGCAGCCTACAGGCCACACAGCCAGTTCCAACCACCATATACCATCACCTGCCCCTACTTCTTTAATCAATATTTTCATGGTGTATCTTTTTCCATTCTTATAATTTCACCCCATCTACGTTGTTGTATTTGAAGTGAGTTACTTGTACATAGCATATTGTTGGATCATGTGTTCTTGGGGTAATTGTTTATTTTATTTTGTTTTTGGTCTACTCTGACAATCTCTGCCTTTTAATTGTGTATTTAGCCCATTTACATTTAATTAGTGCTATGTTAGGGCTTAGGGCTATGATGTTATTTTTTATTTTCTGTTTGGTTTCTTTGTTTCCTATTCCTCTTTATCTTTCTACCTTCCTGTGCATTACCTGAACATATTTTTAGGATTCCATGTTGATTTATTTAGTGTTTTGAGTCTAACTTATTGTACTCTACTGGTATTGGTGTTTTACCACTAAGAGTTAAGTGTTAACACCTTACTTCCATTGAGATCCCTTTACCCTTCACACTTTTTAAGTATCATAGACTTAAACACTCCCCTTAGAAATACTGAATACCACAGTAGATGGTTTTTAAATTTTGCCTCTACCACAAAATATGTAAGAAAACTCATGAGAGAAAGGATTGCATATTCTATTTACCCCTATCCATTCTGATAGTCTTCATTCCTTTTTGAATTTCCAAGCCTCCTTCTGCTACCATTTTCTTTCTGTTTAGACAATTTCTTTTCATCCATTCTCTAAGGATACATTTTCTAGCAATAAATTCTCTTAGCTTTTCTTCATCTGAAAATGTCTTTACTTTCCCCTAATTCTTGAAGGATATTTTCACCAGATATAGAATTCATGGTTGACAGTTGTTTTCTCTCTGTACCTGAAAAACTGTTGTACCACTTAACCTGAGCCTCCACAGTTTCAAAAGAGATATCCACTGTCATTCAAACTAATGTAACTTATAAGTAACAAGTAGTTTCTTTCTGGATGCTTTCAAGACTTTTTCATTGTCTTTAGTTTTTGAACATTTAATTATAATGACTTGGCATCAGTTTCTCTGAGTTTATCCTATTTGGAATTTGCTCAGCTTCTTGAATCTGTAGGTGTACGTATTTCATTAAATTGGGGAGGTTTTAGCCATTATTTCTTCAAATACATTTTTAGTCCCACTCTCTCTCCTCTCCTTCTGAGACTCTAATGATATCATTGTTAGTTCTTTTGCTATTGTCCCTCTGGTCTCTGAAACTCTGTTTATTTGTTTGTTTGTTTGTTTCAGTCTATTGTCTCTCTGTTGCTCAGATTGGGTAAATCTGTTGACCCATCCTCAAGTTCAGATTCTATCTTCTATCATCTTCACTCTACTGTCAAGCCATTCACTGAGTTTTTTATTTTTGTTATTGTATATTTTAGTACTATAATTTCCATTTGGTTCTTTTTTATAACTTAGATTTCTTTGCTGAGATGTTTTTCATTTGTTTCCAGAGAATTCATAATTGTTTATTGAATCATTTTTGTGATGGCTGCTTTAAATCCTTGTCAGATTACTCCAATATTTGATTCATCTCAGTGTTGACATCTGTTGATTATCTTTCTCATTCAAGTTGTGACTTTCCTGGTTCCTGGTATGATGAGTAGTCTTTTGTTTTGTTTTGTTTTGTTTTTGTATCCTGGACATTTTGTATATTATAAGACCCTGGATTCTATTTAATCTTTTATTTCTTTTGGTTTGTGTGTGTGTGGCTTTTTGGTTTTCGTGGAGGGGGGTCATTTGTTTGTTTTGGCAGCTGTTATAGCAAGAGGCCAGATGGGTGTATATGCTCAGCTCCCCCCAGCATGCCTGGAAATTGGACACCAACTCTACCCTCTTGTTGCTGCTGAATGCAGATATTAAGTTCAGCTTCCCAGTGCCCTACTGACACCAGGGATGGGAAAGCCGAGGGCTGACTCATGCCGCTCTGTTGCTGCAGGGTGGAGGCAGGAGCTGAGCTTCCCATTGGGTCCTGCTGACACCAAGGGAGGGGAAGAAGAGAAGCAGAGTGTCAACTAGCCCTGCCACCACCCCCTCATTCTGCCTCATTGTTGCCAGGTGGGGAGACTCTTTTCTCTGGGTCCCACTGATACCAGCTGGATGATGGATGGGGGCATTGAGTGTGAATAGCTGCACCTTCTATCACCATAAGTCTCATTGCTGCCAGGTGGGAGCAGATGCTTAGCTCATGACTAGACCCATCTGACACTACTCTGGCAGGGGAATCAGAGCATCTACGCTTCCTTGCAAAGGGGGTGGGGCAGGGGGGACTTCAGCTTCCTGCTCAGTCCCACTGAAAATGCAGAGGGGTGGGGGAAGAGAGTTCTTCTGTTGCTTTTTGACTGGAGTAAAGGCAGATTTTGACAAGAAGTTTTTCTGCTATTAGGCCACCCTTTCCCCGGTAATTGGCTAGAGTGGCAGCTTTTTCTTGGAGCTTTTTTAGTCTGTGTCTATTTGTGGTTCTGGGTTGGAGGCTCCTGCAGCACTCTGTCGGGATACATGGGAGGCAATAAGTAAACCACCTCGTCATTCCTCTGAGATTCCCAAGACAGTCTACCTTCCTCTTTCCATCCTTCAGAGTCTTCCCACGCTTGTTGTTGTGTTATGTCCAGGGTTATTAGTTGTAAGTGGGAAGACCTGGGAAGCCTGGGGCTACTCCATCTTGGAAGAAACAGAAGTCCCATCCTTTATATACGTGTTGTCATTCTTAGATATGAACACAGAAGCCTTCCCAAACCCCTACAATAGGTCAGCCCCCTTATATGTTTCCATGGCAACCCATGTGCTTCCTGTGTGGCACCATCAATTGCATGTGCATATTTATGTGTGTGGTGGGGGGAGTCTTCAACTAATATCGATTCCCATCCTTCCACCTTCAATAGAGCCCACAGGGGTCCAAGGACAAAGACAGGTCCTGCTCACTGCTGTGTCCTGTGTGCATAGAACAGAGCCTGGAAAGGAAATGGAGAGAGGCACTAAAGCACAGGGATTTGGGTGGTGGGGGGGACTCCTTTAGACAGGAGTTCAGAAAAGGCCTCTACGAGGTGGTGACCTTTAGGCTAAGACCAGAAAGACACAACAACAGAGCCATGCAGGTGAAACCCTGAGCTCCCCAGTGACAAAGCCTTGTGGTGGGGATGAGTTTGATGTACTCCCAGAGCAGCAAGGAGGTCAATGGCTGCAGAAGGACCTAAGGAAATAGATCATCCAGGTCTCTGTAGCCCAGTGGAGAAGGGGGAGGAGAGGTCATTAAAGGATCAGTGGAGGAATAAGGGGACACAATTTGACTTGGGTCTCAGGGAGATGTCCTCTGTCTACTATGATCTGTGGGAACATAACAGGCTCCCAGTGCAGAGGCTGTTGAAACACTGGATGAGAGATGGGATGGGGGGGTTGGGGGGGGCCTGAGTTAGGTTAAGAGAGGAAGTTATGGGGTGGTTGGATTTGGGAATGGACAACTTTCCATCTGCAACGGGATGTGAGGGATAAAAATGGAAGAGAGTATGGAAAGCATCAGGCATATAGTAGGTGGCCCCCTATTAGAATCTGGTTTCCACCCCTCTCAGCTCAAGGCTTTCACCCCATCCCAGGGCCTCTGTAGCCAGCAGGGTTTGCACAGGCAGCTCCAGTTCTGAAGGGGATACTGTCAGCTGGCTCCTGCAGAAGCCAATGGTGTTCCTGAACCTTCTGCCTGTGACTTGTGGTAGCAAGTACCAGTTGGAGCCCAACTTTTCTGTCCCGTTGCATTCCAACACTGGGGGTCCCCCAGAAGCACCTCCTCCAAAGCTTCACCTGCTGAATCCAGCCCACCTCACTTCAGGCCAACCTGCCAGCCGCTGCCTGCACGTCATCCAGGCGCTGCGGCCAAGATCCTGGTTTGAATGTACAAAAGGAGCTCATGGGTTTTGAAGCCTGCTCCGAGTCTGAAATCTCCACCGAGAATCATAGAGGCAACGAGTATTAGCACTTGGACCCCAGGCACCACGCACTCCAGCCCCTTCAACTTACAGATGGGGAAACTGAGACTCACGAAGGCAAAGGTCCTGAGGCTTAGTTACTAAAAGTACTTTAGGGTCAGGTAGCGCTTGGATTCACATTCTACCTCTACCGCCTCGTTGCTGAGATCTTGGGCGAGTGACTTTCCTCCTCTGTTGGCTTCCTCATCTGTAAAATGGGACGATGCTAACAGCCAGCGCTGACTCTGCGACAGGCATTGTTTTAAGCCATATAGATTATACGAACGCCTCTTTAAATCCTCATAGCGACTCCATGAGGCAGGTGCCATCGTTACTCACCCCATCCTACCTGAGGAAACTGAGGCACAGCAGGCTTATGTAACTCCATAAGGATTTCTCCAGCCAGTAAATGCAGAGGCAGGTTCAAGTCCAGCAGGCCTGGCCTTCAAGCCTGTGCTCCCAGACCCGATGCTGTCCTGTGTCCTTGAAGATGACTTTGAAGGTTAATTGATATATGCCTGTAAAGGCTGAGCACGGTCCCCAGCACACAGTCAGCGCTCAATAAATGCTGGCTAAGGTGTCAGGGACCTCCCCCTACACAGTGGGGAGATAGCAGTAACTGAGCCAGACACAGATCCCAAGGGGCTTCCAGTGCCATGGGAGGATGGAGGCGTAAACAGTCACTTGCAGCGCAGAGGAGAGCCGACTGGAGAAGCTCGGGGGCCATGGGAGCCCAAGGAGGGGCAGTGGAGACAGAGGAGGGAACAGCATGTGCAAAGGCCTGGTGGTGAGGAGGACGGGCCTGGCCCCGGGCCCAGAAAGCAGCAGGGGGACCCATTGTAGGCCCCGTGGGGTCCAGGAAGGGACACCGTGAGACCCGAGGGGTTTTTCAGACTCACTCTGGGGCAGACAGGGATTAGATGGGGAGGGGGTTGAGCCGAGAGTTAGGGAGGCCAGTGAGCAGCTGCTGGGCGTAGGCTGCGCTCACATTCAGGTCCTCACTTCACGGGCAGGGGACTTTCACAAGAAGAGTAGGGCGTGCCCTTCACTCCCCTCTACTGATTGCTCTAGGCTGGGGAGAGTGACTCTGCAGACTCTGGAGCTGCCAGGCCGTAGTGAGCCAGCCTCCCCCTCTGCCCTGTCCTCCCCCGACCCCGTCCCCTCTCCCTCCAAGGCTGTTCCAGTGCATTAAATGGTGAAGCAGCCTCATTACTGAAGCCTCTGGCTCATTAGCAGGCAGGTGGAGGGGCTAGGAGACCACCGAGGAGAGACCCGACGGGGTGGGGAGGGGAAGCAGCAGAGCCCGGGCAGTAATAACCATCTGCACTGCACCTTCTGCTGAGTTCCGTGTATTCCGATCGGTACACAGACATCCTGGGTTTTTTTTTAAATCACTGAAACTCCCATTTGATCTTCACCACCTGTGCCTCTGTGCTGTTATTACAATGGACCCCGTTTCAGGCTGGGCTGGAGACACAGAGAGGGGAAATGACTTCCTCAAGGTCAGACAGCTGCAGGTGGCAAACCTGGCCCCAATACCAGCAGCCCACATGGATGGAGCTCCTCCTGTGTGCCAGGCTGTTACCTGCAGTACAGGCGAGATGCTTACAACCCTACCAGGGAGGCAGCATTATTATCCCATTTTACAGACAAAGAAACTGGGGCACAGAGAGGTCAAGGTACTTGCCCAAAGTCACACAGCTCCATCTTTCTTACCCTCAGACCCTGTTCCTTCCACACTGAGATGGAGTTGGGGTCTTCTGGGGAAAGGACCAAGCCTCACAGGGGTCCCAGGTGATGGCATCCTCCCCCTCCTCACATCACCCCTCCACACCAGAGTTCTGGGATCAATGAGGGGCCAGGGTATGGAACTGATGGTGCTGCTGAGATTGACACAGACCTACAGTGAGCCCTTCAGAGGCATGAGGGAAGAGGCCCCTCCTCTGACCCAGAGCCCCCCACCCAGGTCAGCTCACCCTGTCCTCCTTCAGTCTCCCACTCAGGGCTAAGAATGTCTGAGGACTTCTGTTATCCTGGGCAGGCGGGAAGCCCACGGTCACCTCCCCCTCTGAGGCCATGGGTATCTGATGGTGACTGTCACGACATCATTGGAGCATGTCCAGCCAGGAGAGGGGACTGGCCAGGCCCATCCAGAGCATCCCAACTCAGACCAGGATAGAGATGGAGGGCATGCTTCTTCCCAGCTTTTCTCCTGGAAGGTCCTGCCCAGGGAGACATGAGGATGGGCTTTCCAGAAGCTAGGGCAGCCGGCGAGAGAGGATGATCTCTCTGGAATGGCCAAAACATGGTTCCTCATCTGAACCTTTGCCTCCTGTGGGACCTGATAGCACCGTGGGGTTGCCTCTGCTGGGGAGAAAGTGCTGGAAGCAGGAGGGTCATGGGAGAGCAGAGGTGTGTATGAGAGTAGGGTCGGGGGCACAGATCGGGGTGTACGTGCAGATGGGCGTGGTGTGTGCATGGGGGGTGGGGAGGGAACTGGGGGGTATGTGACCAGTCGAGTGTTTGCCAGCATGGGTGTGACACTGGGTGTGACCCAGGAAAGGGAGGAGGTGGGAAACACAAACTTCTCCTTTCTTTGACCACTCAGGGAGCCTATGAGCAGAAGTCAGGGGTATGGTAAGGGCCAGAGAGGGCGTTGGTGGGGGAAGCCACATGACAAGCAGTCAATGAAAGATCTGGGAGTTCCAGTCTCCAGAGGACCTTGCTGTGTGACCTTGGGCACATCCCTTGCCCTCTCTGAGCTCCCTGTCCTTACCTGCATAATGGGGATCATCCCAGATCAAGATGCGCTTTGCTCATGCTCATGTCGATTATTATCATCTCCTGCTGGGACGGGGGGGCCAGGGCCTGGGCTGGTATTCACAACAGGCTAGTGACAGACGACAAATGGGCTGGTGACCAGGACACCGGGGCGATTCCCTGCAACTTAAAAGCACGGAAGAAAGAGCTGGACAGCACACAAAGGTGTTTCTATACCTCCCAGAGCACAGGCTGTCAGTACGGGGTGTCCCCTGCCAAGGCTGTGACAGGATGCATTTCAGTTTGTCAGCGTTCATTATCTACTCTCGGCTCTGGTCCACAGAAGATTTAGAGGCGCTCACAGCAAAAGGCCATTCAGTAAAGTGATAAAAATAGAGAGAAACACACAAGTCGGGACCAGAAGACACAAGTCTGCCATCAGCACCTGGATGTCAGGCTCAAGGCCACAGGGGATCTCAGAGCATCCTGGTGACCCAGGGGAAAGGGCACAGAGTCATTCCCTTCCATCCCATTTCTAGCTTTTCTTTTCTTTACCTCAAAATCCAGTATTGTAGCTTCTGAGTCATTCTGCCTGGGCCTCTGAAAGAGCTCTTGTCATGGGCGCCCCAGGACCAAGAATCAGGGCCCAGGGGTGGCATTTGGAGCCTCAACTATTTCAGCTAGGGATAGGTCCAGGGGATGGAAGGGAGGACTGCCAGTGCCGTCGTCATCCGCTCCCAGAGTCGCCTGCGCTTCTGCCTTAAGGCGTTCCCGCACCTTGCAGCCCCAGAATCAGGGATTTGTGATACTTTGGGATGAAGGGGCCAGATGACAGAGGGCCTCGTAGGCCATAGGACAGAGTGTGGGTTTTATTCTAGACTCCCCGGGAATCCAGTGAGGGGTTTTAGGCAAGGGAAGAGGGGCAGGATCTGGGTTTATTGTTTACAAAATAGCTTGTCTATAACAAGAGGCGGAACCAGGATTGACCCAGGTCTGCCTAATTTCCAAACTCACACCCAGCCCACATGACATGCTGCCCTCCTCCACCCACCCCACGCTCTGTGACCAGCTCAGGGCCCTGGACGTCACCCTCTGTCCCTGGGGTGGGTGACATGCTGTGTGACCTCGAGCCAATCTCCTGCCCTGGCTGGGCCTCAGTCTTCCCCTCCGCTCTCCTTCCCTTCCCTCCCCCATGATGGGTGACGTGGGGCGGGTGAGTGGAGGACCCTGGAGGGGGCCTGGACGGGGCCGCAGGGGGAGCTGGCTCTGAGGGCAGGGTCCTGGGCCTTCTCTGGACTCTCGCTGACCCCCAAGAGCCCCAGGCAGACCGTGACTCTCCGGGACCGGCTTCCCCACCTGGGAGCTGGGAATCAGACCTGCCCCCACTCCTCGCTGCTGGTACCTGGCGGTCAGGTCAGGGCTCTTGAGCCCCCTGTGCTCTGGGTGCCCGTGAGGGGGTGACCCGGCTCCTTTCATGGACCCCACACCCAGGGGCAGTCTGGGTGGGTGACGAAGCCGCGGTGTCCCCTGCCCTGGCCACTTGTTCCCTCCCAGGCACAGGTGCGTGCAGAGGGCTGTCCCGTCAGGGGCAGAGGGGCCTGCAGGGGTGGGCGGCACGGGGACCGCAGTGGGGACTGTCTGCAGGGGAGAGTGCGGCAGTTACCTTGAGTGTGTGAGTGGGGGTGTCCGTGTGTGTGAGCGCAGGCGTCTGTGTGTGAGCGTGTGTTTGTGTATGTACCTGTGTGTCAGTGTGTGTGTTTGAATACATGTGTACGAGTGTCTGCATGTGTGTGAATGTCTGTGTTTGTAAGTGCATGAGTGTGTCATTGTGTTTCTGTGTATGAGCGTGTGTGTCCACATGAGTGTGTCTGCATACGTGAGCGTGCAGTGCGTTTCTCTTTGTGAACGCATGTGTGTATGACTGTGTGAAAGCTCTGCTTCCCCCCAGGCCCTTTCCCCACCTCCTTCTCACTCCAGCAGTGGGCTTGGGGAAGGTTCTAGAAGGGGCCTTGGGTCCTGGTCCTCAGAGACTGAGCCCGGCCAGCCCTTGGGTCAACGAACGAAGGCCCTTCTGACCTGTCGGTTCCCGGCCAACCCCGTCCCCGGCACGGAAAGCACCAGGCCCCTCCCTGCTGGGGGTGCTGCCCTGGGCCCGGCCTGGGGAAGGACCGTGGCCCACCTGTGCTGTTCTCTTTGCACGCTGCCAGGAGAGACCACTATGCCTACTCCTACTACCCGTAAGTAGCGTACCTGCCTCAGAGCCCCGCCCCTCCTGGGGAGCCCCTGCCCCCACCCTGGCCTGGCCTGGCGTCAGCCCCTCCTCCACGGCCACCCTGTCTCTGAGCTTCCCTCCTCTGCTCTGTCTCTCCTCCCTCCATCGTCCTCCTGCGTGGAGGTTACAAGGGCTGGCTTTGTGGTCAGTCTCAGGTTCAGACCTGGCTCTCCTCCAGTGTCAGCACACGGGTTCTAAGTCCTTTCCCCTTTGTCTGGTCTGGCACCTAAGTCATGGAGCTGTGCCCCCTGCTGCCCCACCCTGGCCCCTTTGCCCCTTCTTCCTGGCCTCCAGGCTCCCCTCCTCCACCCTCCTGAGTGACTAAAATCAAGCCCTTCCATGGTCTTCACCATATCAGATGATTTCTATATTACCCCTAACCAACATTGAAGCATCTGTTGTGCTCCTACTGGGTACCAGTACTCACACTTAAAATACAAAGAAGACACAGGTATTATCCTGGTACTGAAGAAGCTTTCGGAAAATTTAGGATGTAGACACAGATTGACACAGAGTTATAAAAGGAGTGAAGAATAATTAACCCTCTACTGGGCACTGCCCTGGTCCCACCTAACAAATATTAAAAGCAAGATCCAGCAGGATCAAACTGTCTCCAAGTAACTTAACCGTATCCCAGAACAAAGCTCAAGAATATTTATAGGAACACAAAAACATCTGGCCTCCAGCCAGGTGAAATAGACAATGTCTGGCACCCAATCAAAAGATACCAGATGCTCAAAGAAGCAGAAAAATACGCCTACAAATGAGGAGAAAAATCATTCATTTGAAACTGATCCAGAGTGCAGAGCATGGTCAAAGGTCGGGTGGAAGTTCAAGCTGTGCTCAGGAGGCTGGAAGGGGGTCTTAGTACTTTCTGTGTCCGTTCCCCACTCACCGCCCACTGGCCCAGTCTCCACCTCTGTCCTTTCTTCTCCAAGGAGTAGGAACCTAACTCCTGTGGTTTATATCCTAAAGCCATGTTCATTTGGACACTTTCTTAACATGCAAGTTGTTTCTTTTTAATGGACTGAGGGAACACACATAGCATCAAGATTTGGATTCTAATACCTTTTCCCAACAAAAGGAACGAAGAATCCTTGGGGAAATGGCTGATTCTAGGAACTAAGTCAGGAAATGTGCTAGAGGAGCCTGGAGTAGCTTGTCGTGCCAGAAAGTCAACAGGAAGTACGAAACACATACACATACGATGACGGGAAAATGTCAAAGGAACACAGGAGCCCAGGGAAGAAGCCCCCAATGGCCAAAGCCAGAAACAGTTGAGCAACAAAGTAAATAAAGTAGTATCAGATTATAAAACCCCAAGTATAAAATAAATATTCATGAGTCCACAGTAATTTAAATAAATGATGAAATAAATTAATAAATGGAGGAGATTAGACAAATCTCCCATGCAGAAGAATTCAAAATAATTTAGGTAGATTCTCGGCACTCAAGGAGATGGAACCTAACTCCTCCTTAAGTGTGGGTTACACATCATGACTTCCTTTCAACAAGTGTAGTATGAAAAGTGGAAAAGAGTAACTTTTGTAGAAAAACCTGACAAATACTACCTTAGCCAGGTGATTGGCTAACATCATCACTGTTAAGTCACGCTGATAGCATGTACCCTTAATATCATGGGATGCAAATGGTACTTTCCACCCAAACACTCATAACCCCACTATAACCATGAGAAAAAAACCATACAAAACCAGCTGGGGTTCAACAAACGATGCTGGGACAACTGGATACCCACAAGCAAAAGAAAGCATTTGGACCTCACCCCACATGCAAAACTAACTCACAATGGATCCAAATGTTAAAAGCAAAAACTAAAACTATAAAATTCTCAGAAGAAAACAGTATAAATCTTTAGGACCTTGGATTAGGCAATGGTTCCTTAGATATGACACCTGAAGCACAAGCAACTCATTTTTACTTCACTGAAATTAAAAGCTTTTGTGATTCAAAGGACACTCTCGAGAAAATGAAAATACAGCCCACAGAATGGGGGAAAATATTTGCAAATCATACATCTGATAAGGGCCTAGTATCCAATACACATGAAGACCTCTTACAACTCAACAATGAAAGGACAAATAATTCAATATTTAAATGGGCAAAGGATTTGTATAGACATTTCTCCAAAGGAGATATACAAGTGGCCAATAAGCACATGAAAATATAATTAACATTATTAACCATGGGAGAAATGCAAATCAAAACCACAATAAAATATCACCTCACCCACTGGCATAGTTACAATTTTTAAAATGAACACTAACAAGTATTGGGAAGGATGTGGAGAAACTGGAACCCTCATATTACTGTGGGAATGTAAAATGGTCCAGCTGCTGTGGAAGACAATTTGACAGGTCCTCAAAAAGTTAAATGAGAAATTTGAAAACATATATTCAAGCAAAAATCTTACACACAGGGGCTTCCCTGGTGGCGCAGTGGTTGAGAGTCCGCCTGCCGATGCAGGGGACACGGGTTCGTGCCCTGGTCCAGGAGGATCCCACATGCCGCGGAGCGGCTGGGCCCGTGAGCCATGGCCGCTGAGCCTGCGCGTCCGGAGCCTGTGCTCCGCAACGGGAGAGGCCACAACAGTGAGAGGCCCGCGTACCGCAAAAAAAAAAAAAAAAAATCTTACACACAAAAGTTCATATCAGCATTATTCATAACAGCAAAAAAGAGAAACAACCCAAAAATGTCCATCAAGTAGTGAATAAACAAAATGTGATACATTCATACAATTGAATATTATTCTCCATAAACAGTAATGAAGACCTTACATTAATTAGGATGGCCACTATTTTTTTTTTTTAATGGAAAATAAGTCTTGGTGAGGATGTGGAGAAGTTGGAACCCTTTTGCACTGTTGGTGAGAATGTAAAATGGTACAGCCACTGTGAAAAACAGTATGGCAGTTCCTCAAAAAATTAAAAATATGAATTTTTCATATTCTTATGAGATTACCATGTGATCCAGCAATTCCACTTCTAGATATAGATCCAAAAGAATTGAAGGCAGGATCTTGAAGAAATCTTTGTACATCCATATAACAGCATTATTCATGATAGCCAAGAGGTGGAAGCAACCCAAGGGTCCACTGACAGATGAATGATAAGCAAAATGTGGTATATCCATGCCATGGAATATTATTCAGCCACAAAAAGGAATGAAATTCTGAGCGACGCTACAACATGGATGGACCTTGAGGACATTATTCTAAATGAAATAAGCCAGTCACAGAAAGACAAATACCATATGATTCCACTTATGTGAAGCATCTAGAGTAGTTAAATTCACAGAGACAGAAAGTAGAAGGGTGGTTGCTAGGAGCTGGAGGGTGGGGAAGATGGGAGCTGTTTAATGAGGCTCTAATTTCAGATTAAAAAGCTTTGGAAATTGGTTGCATAACAATGTGCATATATATGTACTGTTCAACATTCTTGAACAGTACACTTAAAAACGGTAAGTTAAAGATGGTAAATTTTATGTTATGTGTGTTTAACCACAATTAACAATTTTTAAATTTTTTTTTAATTTTTAAATTTTTTTCAAAAGGAATGAAGTACTGATCCATGCTACAACATGAATAAACCTGAAAAACATTATGCTAAGGGAAAGAAGTCAGTCACAAAAGGCCACATGTTGTAGGATCCACTTTATGTGAAATGTCCAGAACATAGAACTCCATAGAAACAGAAAATGAATCAGTGGTTGCCAGAGGGTTGGGGGAAGGAGGGTTTGGGGGGTGACTGCTAATGGCCACTGGATTTCTTTCTGGGGTAATGAAAATGTTCTGGAATTACATACTGATAATGGTTGCACAACCTTGGGAAATACTAAAAAACCACTGAATTGTATACTTTAGAAGGGTACGTTTTATGGCATGTGAATTACATCTCAATTTTTTAAAATCTCAACTGAGAAACATTCCACAAATTATCTGACCCGTAATCCTCAAAACTGTTAAGTCCATCAAAAAAAGAAAAGTCTAAGAAACTGTGACAGCCAAGAGGAACCTAAGGAGACATGACACTAAGTCCTGTGTGGGATCCTGGAACAGAAAAAGGATACTAGGTAAAAACTAAGGAAATCCAAAAATGGCATAGACTTTAGTTAATAATAATGTATCAATATTGATTCATTATTTATAGCAAACTCAGATAAGATGTGAATTATAGGAGAAACTGGGTCTGGAATATATGAGAACTCTCTGTACTATCTTTGCAACTTTTCTGCAAATCTAAATCTATTCTGAAATAAAAGTTTTATTAATTTCAAAAGAAATCGACTTAACATATCAAGGCAAGTTGTGGCAGGCTGGTGGGAGGGGACGTGATGGGAGCTTCCCTTTCTATTGAAATTTGAGCCCCACTGACTTCAAAGCATTGCCTGGAAAAACCCCCAGATCCCGCTGGGCCCCATCCGTCCTGCTGGCCCCCCATCCTTGATCCCGCTGGGTGCCAATAGATTCCACCCAGACGGTTTGCCAGGTAAGTGGGTTTCTATCATAGTCACCTGATAAATGTCTCTTTACCAGAAGAGGGACAATAGGGGAAGACTGATGGACAACAGAACCCCAGAGTCCGACAGGCCTGGGTGTGAATCCTGGTGCTGCCACCTCCCCACTGTGTGGCTGGGGAGAGCCCATCTTCCTGGGCTCAGGGTACACAGGGCTGCGAGCATCAATCACTGCCCTGTCCCTGCCCACCAGCTGTATTTACAGAACATCTTGTGTCGTCCTTCTACTCAGCCAGGAGGCTGCCCTGATTCGTTCTGCCCCTGCTATCACCCTGATCAGGTGGTGCTATTTGCTCGTCCTCAGCCAGCCAGGAGCTCCTCCTGTGTGTGCCCCCCCACACACACACCCTGCTCTCTGAGCCCCTGAGGGCGGCCAGCCCTTCACGGAGCCCTCTCATACCTCCTCCTACACCTGGAGAGCTCTCTGTTGTCAGCACAGATTCCATAAAGAGCATGAGTAATCCTTTGTCCCCAGTACCCCCTTTCGGAGCTCCTGAGAGCTCCTCGAGCAGCAGAAAATTCTCTCTTGAAATCCGACCGCATGTGTGTTAGCTGCAGCTGCCTCTAAGAATCATCTCTCGAAAGCTACAGTTCAAGTCCTGGTCCAAATCCTTACACTAAGGCAGATTAAAGGCAGGTCAAGCTGAAAAGACAATCCTCAGAATGGGAGAAAATATTTGCAAACAAATCAACAGACAAAGGATTAATCTCTAAAATATATAAACAGCTCATGCAGCTCAATATTAAAAAAACAAACAACCCAGTCCAAAAATGGGCAGAAGACCTAAATAAACATTTCTCCAAAGAAGACATACAGATGGCCAAGAAGCACATGAAAAGCTGCTCAACATCACTAATCATTAGAGAAATGCAAATCAAAACTACAATGAGGTATCACCTCACACCAGTTAGAATGGGCATCATCAGAAAAGCTATAAACAACAAATGCTGGAGAGAGTGTGGAGAGAAGGAAACCCTCTTGCACTGTTGGTGGGAATGTAAATTGATACAGCCACTATGGAGAACAGTATGGAGGTTCCTTAAAGACTAAAAATAGAATTACCATATGACCCAGCAATTCCGCTACTGGGCATATACCCTGAGAAAATCATTATGAAAAAGAGTCATGTACCACAATGTTCATTGCAGCACTTTTTGCAATAGCCAGGTCATGGAAGCAACCTAAGTGTCCATCAACAGATGAATGGATAAAGGAGATGTGGCACATATATACAATGGAATATTACTCAGCCATAAAAAGAAACGAAATTGAGTTATTTGTAGTGAGGTGGGTGGACCTAGAGTCTGTCATACAGAGTGAAGTAAGTCAGAAAGAGAAAAACAAATACCGTGTGCTAACACATATATATGGAATCTAAAAAAAAAAAAAAATGGTTCTGATGAACCTAGGGGCAGGACAGGAATAAAGACACAGATGTAGAGAATGGACTTGAGAACACAGGGAGGGGAGGGGGGGGCTGGGACGAAGTGAGAGTAGCATCCACATATATACACTACCGAATGTAAAATAGTTGGCTGGTGGGAAGCAGCCGCATAGCACAGAGAGATCAGCTCAGTGCTTTGCAAGGACCTAGAGGGGTGGGATAGAGAGGGTGGGAGGGAGGCTCCAGAGGGAGGGGACGTGGGGATATATGTATGCATATGGCTGATTCACTTTGTTGTACAACAGAAACTAACACAGTATTGTGAAGCAATTATACTCCAATAAAGACCTATTTGAGAAATAAAAAGGAGGTCAAGCACCACTCTTGTCGGCTCCTTCTTTCCTCTGAGAAGCTGCCCTCCGCTTTCTGGGACTCAGTGGGTGTCTGACTTCACAGTAAATTCTAATAATACCAACAGCTGCTGTCTGTGGGCATTCACCATTTGCCAACAATGGACTGGGTATTTTTCATGCATCATCTCACTTAATAATCACAATACCTCTATTGGATAGTAGTGACTTTCTCCTCATTTGGCGCTTGAAAACTGAGGTTCAGAAAGGGCTAGGAATTTCCCCAAGGATACACAGCCACTTAGTAGCATAACTGGGATTCAAACTCAGGCTGTCTTAACAGAGTCCTTGCTCTTAATCACCCCATTACACTTTTTATCTAAAGATGTTTAGTGAAATAAGCAAACAAGAAAAACCTCCTTGGAAAAAAAAAGAAATCAGGGGAGTGTTGCTACCTCTGCTCTCCTCCTGGAGAGTCACAATGCATGTTAGTTTGTTGCAAGTCCTGAGATGTCCTGCAGGGAACAGACCTATTTAATTTTGTTTCAATCAAAATTTTCCAGATTCATTTTAAAAAGTTGAATGTTTATTTTGTAAATGGACTACCACTTAATGACCTTGCACAACTAGTGTTCTCTGAAACACACTTTGGGAAATATTACCTGTGGCAAATCACTTCTCTCCAAGCCTCAGTAGAGTTTCTGGCCATGATGGAGTCACGGCGGGGCTTCCCTCCCACTGTAAGCAACTATAAAACAGGGCAAAATACTTGCGACAACTGTTTTTAGAGGCGGGGGTGGGGGTGGGGGATGTTTCTCAATCCCAGGACTGAGATGCTGACCAGGAGAGCCGGGGAGGGGTGGTCTGGAGGGAGGGGATAGTTTCCCGGGGCCTGTGGGGCACTGTGAACCTCTCCACCTCGGGCTGACAATGGAAATGCTTACGCAGGAGAAACGCCTCTATTCAGGTGCTTCCCGTTAATCTGCAGAAGGGGTGGCAGCAGCAGCTAGTTTCGGGACTTGCTTGTCTTTGAATGGGGGTAATTGCTGGGAGTTGTCAATGTTCCAGATTGTTCCCTGGAAGAGGGGAAGGAAGGAGGGATGTCATGGGCTCTGCTGAGCACTTCCCCCTGCAGGCAGCACGTGAAGTCACAGAGGGGTGGGCCCTGCAGGGGAGCCCAGGAGGGTGAGGGGACCACGGGATCACAGCAGGCAGGGCCGAACCAGAAGGGCCCTGCGAGTTCATATGAACCAATCCCCTCATTTTATAGATGGGGAAACAGATGCAGCAGGGAAGGGGCCACCCAGGGTCACACAGGGTGGACCCAGCCAGCTGCTTGGCTCCAGCAAACAGCCCAGGCGTCCTCCACGCTGGCCGTGCTCCCTTCCCTCCCTCGGCCCCCTGAGTCCATCTGGGGTTCCCCAGGCTGGGGCCCGTGTGTATCAGAAACCCCTTTCCCTTTCTCTGACTACAGGAGACCAGCGCAGTGGTGGGGTCACTGAAGCCAGCAGCCTCCTGGGGGGCTCACCGCGGCGTCCGTGTGGCCGGAAGGGCTCCCCGTACCACACGGGGCAGCTGCATCCCGCGGTGGGTGCGTGTGGCCGACCTCTTGCAGCACATCAACCAGATGAAGACGGCCGAGGGCTACGGCTTCAAGCAGGAGTATGAGGTGCACGGCCCCAGTCCAGCCAGGACCCCTCGCCAGGGCCTCCCGTGGCTCCTTCCTTCCACACCCCTCCCACAGGGCTGTCATGAAGGAAACACGAGATAGTGGCTGTAAAGCACCGGCAAGCACCAGGGCCGCAGTGGGCCGCAGCTGTCAGCACCCCTGCTGTTATCATCATTCCCGCCTCTGGGGGGCAGGCTGGGTGCAGTAGGGCCCGTCTAACCCGCCATCATCCTAGTTGGGCTCCACCTCGGAGCAACACTCCTGCCCCAACCTTGAGCTTATACCATCCTCTTCATGACCCCTGTGCCCTCCCGGGAAACCTCAGGCTCCAGCCCCCTCCCCCAGCCTCCCATTCTCCCCTCCCGTTCCAGGAACTGCACATCTTCACCCACTCTGCAAACCTGGAGGCCTGCCTGTAAGGAGAGACCACCATCCCTGCCAGCAGGTGCCCAGCCCCCTACAAGGAGGTACCAGTCGCCGACACTGACCCTCCCAATAACTCCTCTGTCGTGGAGAGTCAGTTCCAAGGGTTGGGTTTGTGTGCATGTGTGTGTATGTGTGTGACACATGCGTGAGGGTGGCATTTGCGTATCTACATGCCTGTGTATGTGTGTGTACCTGCCTGCGTGTGAATGTGTCTGTGAGAGGTATGTGCATGGTGTGTGTGTGTCTGTTTGTGAAGGTACAGGGGGCATGTGCTGTGTGCTCTGTGTGTGTGTCGGGGAAATTCTCAATGCTCTGGGGGCCCCTGTGTGCCAAGCAAGAAGGCCCCGTCTGTGACCTCAGCTGGAGGGGCCGAGCTGCAGTACTAGGACAGACTTCTAGACAGCAGAGGACGTGGCACCGCAAAGCAGTTAAAAAGACAGGCTTTGAAGTTAGATAAATCTGGGGTCGCATCCTGACTTGCCTTGAGAGACCTTCAGCAATTCACATGGCCTCTCCTAGCCTCAGTTTTCACACGCATAAAATAAAGTTAGTGGTGTTTAACCCTCACTACGGTCTCAGGGCATAGGCACATTATTATCCCATTTTATAGGTGGATAAAACTGAGGCTGAGAGATACAGGAACTTGTCTAAGGTAAGCAAGGAGGCTGCCTCCAGTCTCCAGGGCTCCATCCAGGCCCTGGGCAACCTTGCACAGGGAGAAGTGCTGAGCACCACCCAGCCATGAGGGGCCATTGGACCAGGTGACCGCTAGGGTCCTTGAGAAACTCTGATTCCAGAAGGGGAGCAGCAGACCCAGGAGAAGGGAGCAGGGCAGCCTGGGTGTCTGCCCTGTGTCGGTCACTCTCACAGTGTAAGCTTGGCCAGGGCCTCTCTTTCTGGCCTTTGATTTCTCCATCCATGAGACAAAGCTAACAGCCCTGGCCAAGAGACCCTCATGAGGCTGTTAAGAGACCCACGTGCCTCGTTCCTCCCCCAGCTCCTGGGAGATACGCAGTCACACCAGCCCTGGACATGGAAGAGCAAAGTGGTCCTGCTGCCCCAGAACTATGACAAGGACACAGCTTGGCTGTCTTGCCACCCAACCACTGCCCACCCTTCCTTATCTCCACCAGTGGGGACTCCAACATTTACATCCCTGTGGCCCTGACTGATGTGAGGGCTGGGGGCAAATCACACCCTAGAAACCCCCCAACCTCATCTGGGAAAATCCCAGGGACTAAAGAAGCAGGGCTGTGGACTGCGGGGGTGTCCCTCTTGCCTCTGTCCATCTCCCTGGGGACCGGGCCTATGGGGGTGATCCCCTCCCCTCCAGCGCTCCTCCTTTCTGGGCATCAAGGCCAGCGCTCCTCCTCAGTGTGCCCCTCTGCACACGGGGGCCCTGCACTTCTCTGAGCTGGAGAGGGTCATGCTGGGGCCCCCTGGTGCTGGGTGGAGAAGCTGCTGGGACAACCCTGCCCCTTCCAGCGGTCCTTGGTCCCTGATTTCCAAGGGAAATCCCAGGAGCCAGGAAGCCCTGACTCTCAGATCACACTGAACTTGTCAGGAAGGGGCCAGCTGGCGTCTGTTTGGGGTGGTCAAGTCTGCAGGGAGCTCCATCGGGTGCCCAGGCCTAAGTTTTGGAGTCTGGCCGGCCCTGACCTCGAGGAGACTGTCAGTCAGCCTGCATCGGCACCTTCAGAAAGTCCCGGGGAAGGGGAGCTAGTGAATTAGCAAGAGGTCCCTCGTTTCTCTGCCCTGCGCCTTACAAGATTACAAAGGGCAAGTCAAGCTTTGGTCAGGGTACAAATCAGGGTCAAGTCCAGAAGAAGCCAGACAAGCGCCAAGGCTCTGGGAGCCTGTGCTAGCCTCTTGGGTCAGGAGGAAAGCTGGGGTCAGGTCTGGGAATGGGGTTTTAGGAGAAAAGCATCAGGAGAGGGAGGGAGACATGGACAGGTGGGGCAAGGCAGGATACCAGGAGGAGATTTGGGGCTGGAACACTGATGGAGAGAAGGCCGGATGCCAACCCACCCAGCAGGACAAGGTCAGGAGTGGGGAGCAGAGTCAGTGCCTGTCACTGTCGGGGAGCCTGGCTCGGGGTCTCAGATCTTCCCAGTCATGGAGTTGGCAGGAACCCAAGAGATTCGTTCATTTATTTAAATATATTTTTTTATTTATCCCTGGGCACCAGGGATACTGAAATGAACAAGACAGGCAGAGAGCCCTCTTTCCTAGACCTTACGTGGGAGGTGGGCCTATCAGCGGCTGGTCAGTGCTGCAAAGAGCCATCAGGCAGGAGACAGGGCTGATGGGGCGCCCACCCATGAGCTGCAAGACTCTGCATGAGTCAACTGCCCTCTCTGGGCCTCAGTTTCTCACCTGTAAAATGGGAACAATCATATTAGGATCAGATGAGGTTGTGATCACGTGCCTTGCGTGGTGCCAGGTGTGCTGAAGGGGCTGCATCCACAAACACGCAGCGGAGATGCAACACAGCCCTACTGGGGACGATATTCCAGTGGCCTGAGCCCAGCTCTTTCCCAGCTCCAGGCTTCCTCAAGGGGTGCAGTGGGAGGAGGAGTGGGCTGGCTGGCAGGGACCCGAGTCACTCCTGGCTCTGTCACAGACTTGCTGTGTGGCCCTGGGTAAGACACTTCCTCCTCCTGGGCCTCAGTTTCTTCAATGAAGACTGGCTCTATGAGGTACTGATTCTGTTTGCACACCAGCTGATACTCTGTGCCTCAGTTTCTCCATTGGCCAGAGGATTCAACCTATTCTAGTGACTTTAGGATCCAACATCCTTTCATCTGAATTAAGAATTTATGGGACAGTGCGAACCCCCAGCTCATTTCATTGATGCCATCACTTCCCACCAGCCCTCGGTCCTGGCAAGCCCCTCCGGAACAGGCTCAGGTTTATGGGAGAATGTCAGCTGCAGTCCCTGCCTCCCAGCAGCCTTCAGTCCACGCAGATCCACAGCATCACTAGCAATCACCCCCCTGGGGAGGCAGGCGCTTCAGCTTTGCAGATGACAGGCTCTTGAAAGAAAAGCAAGTGTGTTGGATCAGGGCGGGGAAAGAAAACCCCTACAGGCCAGAGCCACAGATTGAGACTCATACAATGGGATTTAATATTCGCGTGTGAGTTAACTATGCAGTGCCAACTAAATCAACAGCTCAGGGACAGAGGTGGGAGACAGGCCTGGAGATGAGACCGACAGGGAACTCAGTGTGAATCCACAAGGTGACAAGTCTCTCATGTCACCTGTCCCTTATCTGCTCTCCCCAACCACCCTACCCCACCCATCCAGCCCAGTCCCAACCAAGGCTTTTCCCATGAGATGGGAGGCCCCAAACCTGGTTAGTTTAATAATAACAACATGGGGCTTCCCTGGTGGCACAGTGGTTGAGAGTCTGCCTGCCGATGCAGGGGACGCGGATTCGTGCCCCGGTCCGGGAGGATCCCACATGCCGCGGAGTGGCTGGGCCCGTGAGCCATGGCCGCTAAGCCTGCACATCCGGAGCCTGTGCTCCGCAACGGGAGAGGCCACAACGGTGAGAGGCCCGTGCATTGCAAAAAAAATAAAATAAAATAAAATAAATAATAACAACAGTAATAGCTACCAGTTTTCAAATGTTTACCCTACACTATGTACTCACATTCTCTCTCTCCTCACAAGTTCACAAGGTTGATATTAATAACATTTTACAAAAGAGAAAACTGAGGCTCAGAAAAGCTAATTAATACAGAGCTAGTAAGTGGCAGAGCTGAGATTTGAGCCTTATTCTAACTGACTCCAAAGCCAAAATACTTCTGTGCACATCCTGCCACTCTTTAGGCCATGTAAATAGAGATATGGAGTCTAAAAAAAGGGAGGAGAGAATCCTGTTCAACTCATGAATAAGCTGAACTTTGCCTAAAGGCAGGGCCTCCAGGCTTAGAAGCGTATGCGATCAAGGTCACATTGATTAATTAATTTAAGAAGTATTTATTAGAATCTGACTAAGTACTAAGCTCCCTTCTAAACACTGGAGATATACAGGTGAAGCAGAAGGACAAAGTTCCTGCTCTCCTGGAGCTTGCTTTCCAGAAGGGGAAACAGATAATAACCAAATAAATAGATATTAGGAAGTGGTAAGTTCTGAAATGAAGGGAAAAAAGTGAATGGAAAGAGACCAGAGACGAGGGAGCTGCATTAGAGAGGCTGGTCAGGAAGGCCTCTCTGAGGAGGTGATATATGAACAGAGATCTGAATTAAGTGAGGGAATGAGCTTTGTGATAATTGTCAAGGGAGGAGCAGGTGCAAAGGCCCTGGGGCGGGAATGAACATGATGTGCTCAAGGACAGTAGAGAGCCAGTGTAGCTGGAGCACAGCAAGTGGGGGAAGAGGGCTAGGAGATAAGGTGTGAGGAGTCAGCAGAAGGAAGATCATTTAGAGTCGATAGGCCATGGCAGAGTTTGGATTTTACTTTTAGAGTTGAAGGAATTCACTGCAGAGTTTTGAGCAGGAGAGTGATGTGATCTGATTTGTTTTGAGAAGATCACTATGGCTGCTGGGGAGAAAAATTTCTGCTGGGGTGAGAATGGAAGCAGGAAGCCCAGGGAGCAGGGATCACAAAAGTCCAGAAGGACCAGGGTGGGAGGGGGCAATGAGAAGTGGTCATTCACAAGAGGAATTATTGAAGGAATGGAATGTTCGTCCTCAAAAGGAAGAGGCTCAGATGGACCCAAGAGCTGACCTGTAACTTCAGAAAGGCCATCACATGGACCAGAAGTTGAGCCCATTCTGCAGTCCCCAAATGTCAAAACCAGGACCTATGGGTGAGGCCATAGGTCAGTGCTGTCAAAGATGAAGCAGCTTTCTGGCAAGGGCATGCTCCCCCTGCTGGAGGAGCACAGCAGAGGTCAGCTCTCAGGGCTGCCGCGTGGAGTGGACAGAGGTCAGCTTTTGGAACCAGACAAATCTGAATTCAGATCATTTTCCTTTTTCTGATTATTATCTGTGCTGCCTTAGGCCACTTTACCTTTTCAAATTTCAGCTTCCTCATCTGTAAATTAGAACCAATACCCATCTTATTGGATTGTTCAACAGAGAATATGAAGTACCCAGCACTGGGCCTGACACAGAGTGCTCAATAGGTGGCAGTGATTATGATGGTGACTGTGCTGGTGATGATGATGATGATGATGGTGATGGTGATGATGGTGGTGGTGCTGATGGTAACGGTGATGGTGATGAGAAGAAGGAGAAGAGTGCTGGTGATGATGATGCTGGTGATGAATATGATGGTAGTGATGATGATAATGGTTATGATGAGAAGGAGGAGGATGGTGATGATGATGAAGATGATGAGGAGGATGATAAAAGGTTGATGAGAATGTTACTGACGGCAAAATTATATTTTGTTTGGCAGTGGTTTTTGTGGAAGGAATCCAAGCACCAAGCAGGGGATAGAACTAGAAGACCACTCAGGTTCTCTTCAAATAGTAAGATTTGATGAGCAAATGCTCTGCAAGGCAGCTCACTCCCTCTGTGGACGTCATCACTCCCTCTGCTGACTCTCCCTCCCTGGGAGTACTAGAGTGAGTTGGAGACGCCTGTGCCACCAGACTCATCCTCTGAACAGGGAAGTTTTGACCCATCTAGGGCTTGACACTGTGCTGCCCATGTTCTGGGTACAAAAGTCCCTCCATGTCCCCCATTTCGTATTTGTAGAAAAAAGTTTTAGTCTCCTAAGCCTTCCAAAGAACAGACTGAAGCAGTTAAGGATGAGGATAATAGAGTCACTGGACTCCTAGCTCCTCCTGAAGGGATATACATAACAACCTGATGCATCTCTCTGAGTTGTCCTGAAGAAACTATGACCCCCCACCCAGTGGAGGATGGTGACTACATGCTGACCACAAGCATGTAGACCCCAAACTGGTTGGAACCAGAAGGTTGATGACTGAGATTCCCAACCAATCAGAAGAAGGTTCACGAGCTGATCAGGCATCCTACACCCTCTCCCTGATATTCTTTAAAAACTTTTGCCTGAAAGCCATCAGGGAGTTCAGGTCTTTTGCGCATGAGCTGCCTATTCTCCTTGCTTGGCACCCTACAAATAAATGCTATACTTTTCCTTCACCACAACTCAGTGTCAGTTGATTGGCTTTGCTGTGCATCAGGCTAGCAGAACCCAAATTCAGTTCAATGATAACTTTACCCTAAAGGTTACCTCATGGTTACATGATGGCTGCTGGAGTTCCAGCCCATGAGAGCTGCATTCTAGGCAGAAAAAAAAAAAAAGGACAGAAGGAGAAAGAGGCTCCTTCCTCCTGAATAAACTCCCATCGAAGTACTTTCCTGGAAACTGCATCCACCACCTCCGCTCATATTTCATTGCCACCCCTACCTGCAAGGAAGATTTGGAGCACAAAGCCACCCACAACAGTACTGGCCTCTTGCTACTAAAGGAGAAGGGAGACTGGATTGTGAGCAGACAAGGACCAGCAACCTCTCCCATAACCAGCAACCAGGAAATTTAAATACAGACAGAGAGAGCCTGAAACTGGAGCTCCAACAACAGAACTTCCTCCAGGAATTCCCCTGAGGGGGAGGAGAAAAGAATCCCTTCTCACTTAAATCTGCTGTAAAACTAGTTAAACACGCTAACATAGCAGTAAATTCTCATTGCAGACAATATTTTTAAACAAAAGATAGAAAAGAAAATCAAAAACCCCTCCTAATTTCATCATCCAGTGTGATTTTCTAATTTTACATATATACATATACATGTATATCTATATATACATGTACATGTATGTATTTGGTCTTCATCCACTGTTCCTGGCACAGAGCTCCTAAAACCCTTGTAATTTCATATATATGCCATAGGGGCTTTTTTATAATATTTTTTCATAATCTTTTGTTATAATATTTACTTTTGCTCCTAGTCCCTGAAATAGCTTCAGAATATAAAGGTAAAATGAGTGTCTTTTGTTATTCATAACAAGCCCCTATCAACCACACCTGAGTTTATGTTAATGAGGTGACTTTCGGAAAGCCCCTAAGGATGAGGGCTGGTTGCCAGGGGAACCAATCATGTGACTAGAAAGTTGGAACTTTAAGCCCCACCCCCAACCTCCTGGGAGGGGAGAGGGTTAGAGATTGACTTGATCACTAATGGCCAATAATTTAATTAATCATGCCTACATAATGAAGCCTCCATAAAAATCCCTGAACTACAGGGTTCTGAGCACTTCTGGGCTGGTGAACAAGAACTCAACCCTGTGCTGGGAGGCTGGCTGCCCTAAACGCCACAGGAACAGACATTCCTGTGCTTGAGACCCCAAGGAACCCCAAACCTCGCCCTAGGTACTTCTTCATCTGGCTGCTTAATTCATATCCTTTGCAATTCACCAGTGATCTAATAAACCAGTTGTTTTCCTGAGTTCTGTGAGCTGCTCTGGTAAATTAATCAAACCCAGGAGGCGGTCGTTGCAACCTCCAATTTATAGCCAGTCGTCAGGAGCACAAGTGACAACCTGAACATGCGGTTGGCGTGGGTGAGGGGTGCAGTTTTGTGGGACTGAGGCTTTAACCTATAGGATCCGACAATATCTCCAGGTAGGGAGTGTCAGAATTGAGTTAAATTGTAGGTGATCCAGCTGGTGTTGCAGAATTGCTTGATGTGGGAAAAAACCACACATCGATGGGGTGTCAGGAGTGATGTAATGTTGCAACAGAGTATTGAGACAAAGGAAACTCACAGAACTGTGCTTTCCCTTTACATTAAAAATTAATTAAAAACTGTTAGTATTTGTGCACACTTCCTCCTGGGATTTCTTTTTCTCTGGGTATATTTAGAATATACTTTATATCCAGATCTATGTATTGCTTTTTTTTCTTCTCACTCCTATTTTATGTGCATCTTCCCAAGTGAATTACTTTTTGACTGGTTTTTACAGGCTACATTACATTCCCTCACGTGTTTGTCCCATAACTGAGATAGCTAATCCCCCACTGTTAGGCATATAGATGGTTCCACCTAAATGTGTTTGTTATAGATGATGCTGAGATGACTGACTCTTCACGTAGATCTTTGTCTTCATCTGATTATTTCCTTATGATTGATTTGTGGACTTATCAAAACAATAAGTACAGATATTTTTAAGGCTTTGGATATGTTTGGCCAAATTGCTCTCCCAGAGGCTGGCCTGGGACCCACTTCCCATGCGAGTCTAAGAACATCCTCAGATGGGTTTCTGAGGCCTCCCTCCCCCCTCATTCAGCATCGTCTCTCTGCCACCCACCTCAGCCTCCTCTCCTCCAGTTTCTTTCAGGAAACACAATGGGAAAGTTTATTTTCTGAAATATCTAATCATGTATTTATCTCTAAGTAGTTTTTAAAGTCAACATAATTACTCTAGTCCCATTAAGTTTAATTTGCAGCAAATTATGCCTTTAACGTGAAGCTGGGGTTGCTTTGCTGGTTGGAGTGGAGATAGGGTTTGACTATTTATAACAGGAGCCAGTGATGAAAAGAGCTCAGCTGGGTAAACAGCTTCAGGTCCTTTCTCAGGAAGGTATTATTCCTGGGTGGGAGTCTCGATGCCCTGGCTATCCCACCCCATGTCCCCTGGGCCAGCTCCGCTCTCCCCGCTCTCCCCAGCAACAGATGAACATAGTGGTGGGCGGTTTCCAGTGAGCTGACCACTCCCTCCTCAGGCCCTGCTTTTCTCTGCTTCTCCACCTGGGGGTTCTCTAGTGCCCTGGGCCAAGAACAGGGCAACCCCAAAGTGCCAGGGATTTAACACCCCAGGGAGGGATGGGACAGGGTGGATAAATAGATAAATACCCAGCTTCCCTCTGAGGGACAAGCCTGAGGCACTTCCTCAGAGGGTCCCCAGCAGGGCTGAGCCCACATCTGATTCAGCCTTTAGGGCTTTCCTCCCTCCCTCCCCTGTCCCCTCCTCACTGTGCCTCCTGGGATCACCTCCCACATAAACCAGCTGCTGTTTTGGAGGAACCCAAACTCAGCACTGATCCCTCGAGAACAGCAGCAGTGGGATGGATAGAATGGAGGATCTGAGAGATACTCAGGGAGGGCAGAGCTGTGATGGGCAGAATGGCAAATGGTAAAAGCAGACATTTCCCCTTTTGAGCCTCTGATAAGACCACAGCCTTTTGAAACCCTAAACAGAGGCTGCAGCTGACCTGTGCCCAGATGCCTGAACCACAGAAGCAACAGTTCTCATTTATCATCTCACAGCTGTGGCTCTGGGTCTGTGCTCCCCTCACCTGACTCCCATTCCAGGCACTCAGCACCTGCCTTCTCCCAAGGGCACATTAGCCCTCCTAACTAGTGTCCGAGGGCCCTTATTGTCCCCCCTGCTCACAGTTCCTCTACTCCCAGACCTCCGTCTGGGGTCCAAAGCCTGCTGGGAGGTCTGCCTGTTGTCACCTGCCAGCCAGGTAGCTGGGCCTGGACAGTGGCCCCCTGTCTCACCCTTGCCATGGCCAGGCACCAGGTCCTCCTGGGCAAGCTTCTACCCCTTGCGCTGGGCGGGGCTTCCCCTCTGCTGGTTTTCAGACCCCAGCCCCACACGTCCTGCTGCAATGATTAATTTTATGTGTCAACTTAGAGGATGTTTTAGGGTGACATTTGTGTTTAAATCAGTGAATTTTGAGTAAGCAAACTGCCCTCCATAATGCGGCGGGCCTCATACAGTCAGCGGAAGGAAATTCTCCAAGCAAGAGGGAATTCTCCAGCAGCCGGTCTCTCCAGACTGCTGGCCCGCACTGCAGGGTTTTGACTCACCTGCTGCTATAATTACATGAGCCAGTTCTTTGTAATAAATAACTTCCTGTATACAGATACACCTCTTACCGGTTCTGTTTCTCTGGAAAAGCCTGACAACACACTTGCCCAGACCAAGAGCCCACGGTCCCCAGGGCTGTTCCGATATTGAGCAGGTAACCTCCCAAAGCCAGCTTTCTTGGGTCTGGGGACCACATCTTTGCTTAGCTCCTTACCTTGTCCTAGCCTGCTCACCCCCTCTCCCTGTGAACCACTTTCTCAAGAATCCTCATTTCAGGCTCTGCGGCTAGGGAACCCAACCTCGGCTAATTGGTAGTAGGGATGGTCCTAGGAAGCAGGCTCTGAGATGAATGTGTGGAGATGGCAGTGAGGACCCCATCACTGGTAGTAAGAGAACTGGAGACAGTCCTGACATGTGGTGGTAATGCCATGGTTAAGGCATTCACCCTCAGGGAACAGGGAAGGGATCCAGGTGGAGGGGCTGCACTGGCTGGTGCAAGGCCCTACGTAATATGGGAGGGAAAGTAATTCTAAGGAAATTGGAATCGGGAGCTCTTGTCAAATGGCTCTGATACAATGAAGACTGAAAATTATAGACTCAGATGAATAATCTAGCGAGTCGAAGCAAAGGTTCATGCAAGAACTTCCCTGGCAGCACACGGAGAGACATCCATCTCTTGCAGCCAGAGACCGGACACAAGTCGTCACTGTAAGAGTGCAGCACTTCAAAGAAGGATGAACTCTCTGTCTAGGAAAGTTTTCTGTGCCCAAGTCAGGGCCCCGATGGGACAGGAACAAGTGCCTGAGACTCAGGGTGAGGATATCTGGATGGTTGGGACTTGAGAACCCAGATTCTTCAGAAACGTCAGGCCTGCAAAGTGACCCACTCCCCTTGCTGGAGCAGAAAAGCTCCCTTGCCAGAGGATGGTACAGGGACCTCAGATGAGGAGGTCCTTCCACGAGAACACTTGCCCTCTTCAGGATCTGCCCCTACATCCCACTTTGGCCACCAGAGCCACAACCAGGCTTATATCTAAGCATAAACCAACTGCCAAAGCACTGGGTCAGCCAGGGGAGGAGTGAGATTGATTATACATTCAAGGAGCTGCAGGACCTGGCTGCAAGGGCCCAGGAAAACAGGGCTGGGGATGGATCCCAGAGATGCCGGACCAAGGAGGGCAGGATACAAAGCTGGATAAAGCCACGTGTTGATATAAGGGGACTGTCTTGTGACACGGGATTTGACACTCTGGGAAGGGCTTGTTCCAAAGCAGCTACGGGGATGAAAGGATCCCGCCGTGGCAGATGGCATAATTATCGTAATGAGCAGTAAGTTTGAAATGGCGGCCTCATTAAATCTAAAACACGTTGAGCTTCAAAAGACACTGGTAAGAGATTGAAAGAGATTGAAAGACAAGCAACAGGCTAAGAGAAAAATCTGAAAATCGTATATCTGATAAAGGACTTGTTTCCAGAATATATAAGGAATTCTCAAAACTCAATAAATAGAAAATAACCGGATTTTTTTTTAATGGAAGTATAGTTGATTTACAAAGTTGTGTTAGTTTCAGGTATACAGCAAAGTGATTCAGTGATAAGTAGATAGATAGATAGATGATAGATAGATAGATAGATAGATAGATGATAGATAGATGATAGATTCCTTTTCAGATTCTTTTCCATTAAAAGTTATTACAAGATATTGAGTATAGTTTCCTGTGCTATACAGTAGGTCCTTGTTGATATTTTATATATAGCAGTGTGTAAATGTTAATACCAAACTCCCAATTTATTCCCCTCCCCCTTCCCCTTTGGTAACCACAAGTTCGTTTTCTGCATCTGTGAGTCTCTTTCTGTTTTGTAAATAAGTTCGAAAATAACCCGATTTTTTAAATGGGCAAAAGACTTGAACAGATATGGATGACAAATAAGTACATGACAAGATGCTCGACTTCTTTAGTTACCAGGAAAATGTAAATTAAACCACCGTGAGATACCACTGCAAACCTATCAGAATGGTGAAACTTAGAGCCTGATGACGCCGAATGTTGAAGCGGATGAGGAACCGCACGGATCCCACACACTGAGCAGGGAAAGCGCTGTGAAAAGTAGTCTGGCAGTTTCTTTAAACGTTAAGCATGCAACCTGCCATGCGACTCGGCCATTCTACCGCTAGGTATTTACCCAAGAGAAATGGAAACACAAGTTCACTCAAAGACTCATACGCAGGGAGATTGGGATTGACATATATACACTAATATGTATAAAATGGATAACTAATAAGAACCTGCTGTATAAAAATAAATTAAATAAAATTCTAAAAATAAAAAGCAATTAGAACATAAAAAAAAGACTCATACACAAATGTTTATGGCAGCTTTATTTGTAATGTCAAAAACCTGGAAACAACCCAGATGTCCATCACCAGGTGAATGGATTAACAAATTGTGGTATATCCAGGTAATGGGTTACTACTCAGCAATAAAAAGGAACAAACTGTTTATACACACCACATGGATAAAACTAAAAATAGTTTCTGAGTGAAAGAAACCAGACAAAAAGTGCATGTTCTATAATTCTAGTTAGATATAATTCTAGAAAATGTAAACTAATCTATAGTGAGAGAAAGCAGATCACTGATTGCCTAGAAAAACAGGAGGCAGAGAAGAGGCAAAAAAAAAAAAAGGGAAAAGGTAGTACTGGCCACAGAGGCAGATGGCTGTCAACTTGTAGTCCACTACGACTGGGAGCTCTCTCTTGTGCTGAGCAGAGCTCCAGTTTGCCTCAAAGTCTTTCCAGACTGTCCTCTCCTGAAGTGAGCGTCAGAGGGACCAGGCAGGATTTGCTGATGGCAGGGAAGAGAGAACCCTTCTCCACCCAGGTCTCTAGGAAAGTTATTCCAGCTGCCATCCTGGGCTGTGCAGGGTAATGGATGGCCTTTCTTTCATGCTCTCTGGGAGATGGGCTCCTCCTTAATCTGCTGCAGTGTCATTAACTCAGAAAACATTTGCTCCTTGAGGCTCCTGATGGCCTTTAGAAAGTGCAAATTAAACACCAACCAGGAAGGGCTGCTCAAGGCTTAACCCTCCCCTTCCCAGCACAGACCCAGTCCTTGGCCAGATGGGTCTACAGATCACTGGCCTTGACTCCCAGGGAGGCCCTGGGTCACGTCTCCAGCTCTTCTCAGCCCAGTGAGCAAGTGGGTGTGAGGGCAGAGGGAGGGCAAAGGAAGAAGAGGAACCCTTGGCCCCTGAGTGACTCAGTTCAGGGGTTTGTAGACACCTCTGTCAGACCCTCCCCCAGGCTGGTTAGAGAGCAGAGCACTGAAGGGCCTTCTTTGGGGGCTGGGTGACTTTGAGTCACTTCCTTAACCTCTCTGTGTTGGCTTTCCACAGGACAGAGGGGCTGGAGGGGCCTCCAAGCTCCGAGGTTCTAGGGTCTGTGTTTCACAGCAAGGAGAGCCTGGTTCCCCCAGGCTCTACGTGTCTACTCTCCCACCAGGTCCCTGCTCCCTGCTGGGACCACAGGTCACATGTGACCAGGTGGGGAGCCACCTCTGGGGACAGAGAGGAGTAGGTGACCTGGATGAGCTGACAGGGGTGGGAGCCCGTGTTACTGAGACTCCCTGGGGAGCCCAGCACTGTGCCAGGATTCCCCATCCACACACACACACACACACAATACCCTATATGAGCCTCAAAACACAAGAGAGAGGTCTCACCTTGACCTCTCCCCTTCCAACCTCCCTGCTTTTGCACGTGCAGTCCCCCGCTCCTAGCACACCTTCCCTCCTCTATGCAAGTCCCACCCAGCCCAAGGTCGGCCTCTTCCAGGAAGTCCTCCCTGATGACTGTCAAGCCCTCAATGGTTCCACTCATCTGGCTCTTGGGTTGTTCAATTTCCCAACACAAGTTTAGATTTTGGTGCCATGAGGCACGTGGCACAGACACAGACATTAGCTCATTTCATTATCTCATCAGGTTAATTGATATTTACTGGACACCGACTTGGAGCCAGGTACTGCGGCGTCACAGAGGGGACGGGAACAAACATCCACTGAGCTCCTGCAGATCCCCCCACCCTCATGGCTGGTGGGAGCCCGAGTGGGGTCCCTGCAGGCCCCTCACCCTGTTGGAAGATGAGGAACCTGAGGCCCAGAGACGGAAGAGGGGGGAAGCTGCTCAGGTCTGGCGGTGAGTCAGGGGCTGGGATTCAAAACCAGGCCAGATTCCAAATCCACCCCACCCGCATTACCTGCCCCTGGAACTCTTTAAACCCCCTCAGCTGGGGCAGAATTGGTCCTGGAGCCTGGAGCCTTCTGGTCACCCAAGCAGGGCTCAGGCAGACATAGCTGTGCAGAGAGGGGGTGGGACAGGGGGCAGCAAGGCAGGAACTCTAGTCAGGACTAGGTGAGGTGAGTGACACCCTCACCCTTCTGGTGGCTCCCCAGTCTGTGGTCCACCTGGGACTCCTGGCCCCCTGGCTGTACACTTGCCCATCCCCTTTCTCCAAACTCTCCCCAGGGCCTGTTTGTAGCCACAGCACATGATGAACCTGCCTTTAGGATTCTGGCTCCAGATCTTCTGTTCTCTTGCTTTCCCAGGCTGGTCTCCCTTGTCAGTGAGATTCTCCGAGAAATATTAAAGGAACAGATGGTGGTCACTGATCCCAGGTGGTGGGAGGACAAGGCCTGGCCCCGGGACTGGTGCTGGATGCCGAATCCCATCACTTGGAGCTGGTAACGACTTTTCCTGCAGATGTGTCTCAGCATGAAAGCAGGGTGCGTGTGCATCTCTGTGTGTGTAGTGGGATGGGCTATACATCCCCTCTGCTCCCCCGGGCCCTGGACTCCATCTCTGGCTCCAAACTGAGGCTGCTGGGGTGAGTTCCCAGTTTATTGACGGAGGCTAAAAATGAATGTCAGCTTGTGACCCCACTTTGGGCTGCCCCCAGATCAACTTCAAGTTGAGAGAGAGAAGAAAGAGAAAATTGAATCCTGAGATGCTACAGTCAGAATGGTCCCCAACAATCTAACTCTTGTTACAGATGGGCAAACTGAGGGTCTGAGAAGGTACCAGAAGTTTACACATCTGGGCAGTGCCGGGACAGGCACACAGGACTCCTGAGTGTCAGTGCATCCACGTGAAATGACGTGTGTGTGTGTATGCGTGCCTGTGTGTGCATGGTGTGCACACACGTGCCTGCCTTATGCATGTGTATACAGGCTTTGTTAGGATGTGTGTGTGTGATTATCTCAGGGCACGCGTGTGAAGGTCGCAAGGACAGGCATGTGCATTAATCTCAGGGTGTGGGCGTGTATGACTGAAAGTGTGAGAGGGGTGTCGAGGTGCCCTGAGGGTGAGGGTGGTGGTCTCGAGATAGTGCAGCTCTTGAAGAGCATGTGGAGAGCTGTCTCAGCAGGGCCACCCGGGGTGAGGATTCAGTGACTATTTGCAGAATGCAGGCGGGATCAGTGACAGTGTGTGCAAGGTGCCAGGCATTGAAAATGAAGCTCAGAGGACAGGACTTGATGCTGAACCCCAGGGGGGGAAACTGATGCCACCCTCTCCTGCTACAGGTCAAGGCCAATCCAGGACTTGGGCACTGAGCCTGCAAGTGGGCCAGATGACCTCATCCGTGGTCTAGGAGGAGGCCAGCCTGCCCAGGCTCTGCAGGCAGTGGCTGGCATGGCTCGGATGGTGACCTACATCCCTAGATGTAGATCACAGGTGCCTGGGATGTCAGGGGAGAGCGGCCAGGTGCCTCCCAAGGTCTCTATCAATTCCTTGGCTGACAACTTCACGACACCCCTCCAAAGGTCCTGGCATTTTGCCAGCTCTGGTTTCCTAGAGTCACTCCCCTATCCTTGCTTATGGTGAAAGGGACTCCATGATTTAGAACATAGATGGGTTCTGCAGTTAGAGAAGAACACAAGAGATTTGTCCAGGAGGCCAGCTCACTGTCCAGTGGGAGGAGCCACATCCTAACCCCAGCTTCTGAGGCCTCTCTGGGTCCCGTGGCCCTGGGGAGGGTGCAGCCCACTGACCCCATACCAAGTTGGGAGGGGAGGAGAGGTGGCCAAGGTGAGACCAATAGTGTGATGGTTAAGGGTTTGTTTTGGAATCAGACAGATCTGAGTTCAACTTGCTCATGGTGTGACCTTGGGCAAGTCCCTCCACCATTCAGAGGACAGACGTCTTATCTGGGAAGGTCCCACATTGAGCTCTGGGAAATCGGTGCTGTATCAGAGACCATTCATATTCCCAGAGAAAAGACATTATCTCCATCTAATTAATCTAATTAATGGTAATCAAGTTGTGGAATCTGTGCAGCAGGGTGAGTGATTAGGAAAAATTACCTCCCCTGCAAAGAGTTTAGATTTAACATTTTTGGCTCCACAATCTGAACACTAAAAAAAAGAAGAGTGAAAAAAAAAAAAAAGAAGAGTGGCTGGCCAAGAATTCCCTTAAGTGTGGGCACCAGCCCAGAGAGAGGGTCAGTCTACAACCAGAAGGGCAGGGGGGCACAGCAGACCTGCTGAGGTGGTCACCCATAGCTCTGGAATATCTGTGCTGTCTCAAGACCGCCACCTGCTCCTTTGGGGACCCGACGGTCCCACCTTCAGTGGGAGTCTCTCACACACCCAGTCACATCCATACATACCCGTATGCTGAGACAAATAGCACTTCTGTCTTTGAGTGTCAAAGTGTTCTTATATTTTATTCCAATAGACCCTCCCTCAAGAGAACCCAGAATTCTTGGGAGCCAGAGGTGGTTATGTCACGTGTGTGTGTGTGTGTGTGTGTGTCCTGGAGGAGGAGTTGCACTAACTTCACTGCTTCTTGTCTCTGTTGGGTTTGGCTCAGGTGGAATGGAGTGGGTAAGTGTATCTCTCAGTAGCCTTCATCAGGAGAAGCTTAGGAAAGCAGCCGGAGGGATGACACCAGCGTAGGGCAATGCTTAACCCAAAGGGATGAATGCCCTGATGGTGTGCATTGCCTATAAGTGCCCCTTATATCACACTCCCTACCTCTCCTCCTTCACTAAAGAGTCACTCCCTACCTCTCCTCCTTCACTAAAGAGTAAGTCCTTGCATTATTGCAGGACATGGGACCTGCTTATTTAGAGCAGTGCCCTCTGCAGGCTGTCACTTAGGGATGGGCAGAGCCTGGAGACCGTTATTTTCAGCCCTGCTGAGTCCGGTAGATTGGCGCTTCCAACCACACCCTTTCTCAGCTTGTCCCCCAGTCTGCATGGGGCACCTCATTATAGGCAGAAGAACTGGGAGAAGGAGGACTACAGAAGAAGGTGGGAAGGGATGGAGGGAGGAGCTTCCCTTTAATGGTTGCCTGTTGGTGGGGGGAAGGAGACAACATTCCTCAGAACAGTTGGGTGTCGGGATCTCCTTCTCTTCCCCAGCATTTGCTTTGGGGTTTCAAGAGGAATAAACAAGACACAGTACCAGAACCACAAAGTCCAGTACCCACAATTTAGAATTATATAACTGAGGATCAAGACTGTAGAATCCTAGACCCCAGAGCTATAGATGATAAAACTTTGAACCACCAAACCTAGAAGTAAAGACCCCAGAATCACAGAATTCTAAACTCAGAAATTCAAAACCCAGAGTCACAGAATCCAGACCCATAGAATCTAGAACAGAGAATAAAAGACCCTGAACCCAGGGATTCCCTGGCGGCGCAGTGGTTGAGAGTCCGCCTGCCGATGCAGGAGACACAGGTTCGTGCCCCGGTCTGGGAAGATCCCACATGCTGCGGAGCGGCTGGGCCCATGAGCCATGGCCGCTGAGCCTGTGCGTCTGGAGCCTGTGCTCCACAACGGGAGAGGCCACAAGAGTGAGAGGCCCGTGTACCGCAAAAAAAAAAAAAGACCCTGAACCCAGAATTATAGAACCCAGAACCCTGTAACACTAGAGCCTAGGACTTTTGCTCTCACTGAAATGCTCTCTGCCTCCTACTCCATCTTAAATCCTTCAGCGCCCCACTCAAATACTTTTTCCCACGGGACCTTTGGCAGGCCCTTCTTCCTCTGAGCTGTCCAGGCTTCCCCTAGATCCTGGAATGCTATCCCCACCTGTCCTCTCCAACCATTCACATTGGATTCCCATCTGCCTCCACACCCCATCTCTGCACTGCGTCTGACCCATTTCCATGCTCATGGTAGACATACAAGGCATGTTTGTGGAAAGAGTGAATTCTTGAATCATTTAGCGTGAAGTCCCTCTAGTTCCCTGGGTGGGGGGACCTGAAGCCCAGAAAGAGAGTACTTTTTTCCCATGGTCACACAGTGTTTTGAGAAATCTCCGAGAAGACCCTAGTTCTCCTTTTTCTAAGCATAGAGATCCTTCTCTGCCCCAGATTGTCTCTGAAAACTAGGGTGTTGGCATGGAATGCCACTATATCTCATTGCTTCATAATGTCCCCCGTTGTTGTTAGTTTCACCCTCAAAAACCTCAAAAGTTTAGGAGAAACTACTCAGCCTGGCAGTGGTGGTGATTGCGGTAGGAATGAAAATAGGCTTCCTGGAGGAGGTGGCACCTGAACTCAGTGGGCATGTGGGAGCCTATGCCAGTTAGAGAGCAGTGAAAAGGCCCAGAGGTAGGAGATGCATCCTGTGTTCAGTGACTGCAGGTGGAGGGTAATCACAGAGACAAAAGGTCACATTACAGGAGATGTTACAGGGCTTTGTATGCCATCCTGAGATGTTTAGTCCTTATCTACTGTATATCTTGTATATATTATATCCCTAGATTGCCTATAGCTCCTTGAGAGCAGGAGATTTGATCAAGAAAAAAAGCAATGAGGGTTGTGGCCTAGGAACACTGCTGATCCAAGGCTCAACCAACACAGCTCATAAGAAAGGAGTGAATGTCAAGTTAGAGCAGATGGGTGTTTATCAAGAGTAGCCTGAATATGCTGAGAGATAGGGGATGAGTGGAAGAGAGGTAGGAGAAGGTGAGTGGAGGTCAGGAGAGTGGACAGAAAGTGAAGGGTCCGATGTTGTTTAGAGTTTCCTTAGCTTCAGAACCATGGACAGCACCCGGGGGCATTTAGATGGTTTTTCTCTTCAGATTCCTGGGATCACTCATTCCCTTGGTCTTCTAGATGGAATTATCTGGTTGGTTGGTTCTTTTTTTTTTCTCTTGCAAATTGTGCATTGTGACCAGGAATGAGGGAAGGGCTCTGAAGCCAGACTGCCTAAATTCAAATCCTGACTCTGCCCCTTACTAGCTACATAATCTTGGGCCAATTTCTTAAAGTATCTGTACCATGGCTGCCTTATCTGTCAAATAAGGATAATAATGACAACCTACCTCATAGGGTTGTGGTGAAGAATAAGTAAAAATAATGCAAGAAAAGAGATAGCGACTGGCACATAGGTGGTGCTAAAAGAATATGTGATATATACCTGAAACTAACACAAATATTGTAAATCAACTGTACTTCAATAAGAAAAGAAAAAGAACATGTGAGCTGTTATGGTTGTTGATGTTGTTATCTCAAGATCTTTCTATGCAAGATGGGGATTCTTGAACCCAACTCCTATTCTTTAAAATGAGGCCCTTTTTTTCATCCATATTATTAGACTGTTTTTTACCATGACAATGTATTTTCACATTATTTGGTCAATTATTTAAATAAAACAAAATAAGGATATTGGACTAAGAAGTATTTATGTTCCATAACTCTTCAGCCATAACTGTTCCAATGTTTTTGATTCAGGAATTCTCATGAGTAGAAAAAGAGTTGAGCATGAGGCATAATGAAAAATGAAGACTTTGGAACAAATCATGGGGTACACCAATTATAAAGAATTAGAAGTTCTTATCAATGTTTTTAGCCTCTATATTGTTCCTCTCCACTTTTCCCAATGTATACTCAGGTATTTTGGCACCCTGAGCCCCTATATCCAGACCCTCACCACCCTCCCTTCATATACTACTATGTACATTGTCTCCCCACTTCTTGACATGTGGATCATCTTTCAGATCTCAGATTGAGATGCACCTCTTCAGAAAAGACTGTCTTCACTCCTGAGCTTAAACAATGGCCCTCTTTTTTTTTTTTTTTTTTTTTTTTTTTTGTGGCTGTGCCCTGCAGCATGTGGGATCCTAGTTCCCCAACCAGGGATCAAACCCGGGCCCCCTGCATTGGGATTGTGGAGTCTTAACCACTGGACCGCCAGGGAAGTCCAACTTTTTAGCTCTTTTATATTCAAACTTGGAGTTTATTAAGTACTGTCAAAAAGAAAACACTCCCATTTACCATTGCAACAAAAAGAATAAAATATCTAGGAATAAACCTACCTAAGGAGACAAAAGACCTATATGCAGAAAATTATGAGACACTGATGAAAAAAATTAAAGATGATACAAATAGATGGAGAGATATACCATGTTCTTGGATTGGAAGAATCAACATTGTGAAAATGACTCTACTACCCAAAGCAATCTACAGATTCAATGCAATCCCTATCAAACTACCACTGGCATTTTTCACAGAACTAGAACAAAAAAATTTCACAATTTGTATGGAAACACAAAAGACCCCGAATAGCAAAAGCAATCTTGAGAATGAAAAATGGAGCTGGAGGAATCAGGCTCCTTGACTTCAGACTATACTACAAAGCTACAGTAATCAAGACAGTATGGTACTGGCACAAAAACAGAAAGATAGATCAATGGAACAGGATAGAAAGCCCAGAGATAAACCCACACACTTATGGTCACCTTATCTTTGATAAAGGAGGCAGGAATGTACAGTGGAGAAAGGAGAGCCTCTTTAATAAGTGGTGCTGGGAAAACTGGACAGGTACATGTAAAAGTATGAGATTAGATCACTCCCTAACACCATACACAAAAATAAGCTCAAAATGGATTAAAGACCTAAATGTAAGCCTAGAAACTATCAAACTCTTAGAGGAAAACATAGGCAGAACACTCTATGACATAAATCACAGCAAGATCCTTTTTGATCCTTCTCCTAGAGATATGGAAATAAAAACAAAAATAAACAAATGGGACCTAATGAAACTTAAAAGCTTTTGCACAGCAAAGGAAACCGTAAACAAGACCAAAAGACAACCCTCAGAATGGGAGAAAATATTTGCAAATGAAGCAACTGACAAAGGATTAATCTCCAAAATTTATAAGCAGCTCATGCAGCTCAATAACAAAAAAACAAACAACCCAATCCAAAAATGGGCAGAAGACCTAAATAGACATTTCTCCAAAGAAGATATACAGACTGCCAACAAACATATGAAAGAATGCTCAAGATCATTAATCACTAGAAAAATGCAAATCAAAACCACAATGAGATATCATCTCACACCAGTCAGAATGGCCATCATGAAAAAATCTAGAAACAATAAATGCTGGAGAGGGTGTGGAGAAAAGGGAACACTCTTGCACTGCTGGTGGGAGTGTGAATTGGTACAGCCACTATGGAGAACAGTATGGAGGTTCCTTAAAAAACTACAAATGGAACTACCATATGACCCAGCAATCCCACTACTGGGCATATACCCTGAGAAAAGCATAATTCAAAAAGAGTCATGTACCAAAATGTTCATTGCAGCTCTATTTACAGTAGCCTGGAGATGGAAACAACCTAAGTGTCCATCATCGGATGAATGGATAAAGAAGATTTGGTGCATATATACAATGGAATATTACTCAGCCATAAAAAGAAATGAAATGGAGCTATTTGTAATGAGGTAGATAGACCTAGAGTCTGTCATACAGAGTGAAGTAAGTCAGAAAGAGAAAGACAAATACCGTATGCTAACACATATATATGGAATTTAAGAAAAGAAAAATGTCATGAAGAACCTAGGGGTAAGAGAGGAATAAAGACACAGACCTACTAGAGAATGGACTTGAGGATATGGGGAGGGGGAAGTGTAAGCTGTGACAAAGTGAGAGAGTGGCATGGACATATATACACTACCAAACGTAAAATAGATAGCTAGTGGGAAGCAGCCGCATAGCACAGGGAGATCAGCTCGGTGCTTTGTGACTGCCTGGAGGGGTGGGATAGGGAGGGTGGGAGGGAGAGAGACACAAGAGGGAAGAGATATGGGAACATATGTGTATGTATAACTGATTCACTTTGTTATAAAACGGAAACTAACACACCATTGTAAAGCAATTATACTCCAATAAAGATGTAAAAAAAAAAAAAAAAAAAAGTACCAGACACTAGTTAAAGCAGTAAAGGCAAATTTTACCCAGAAACTATTGCAATAGGGAAAAAAAGACTTCAGTATTAAAAAATTGAGCACAATTCCAAATAAAACAAGGACAAGTGAGTACTTATAGCCAAGGAGCAGAGTGAGGGGGTCGGTGGAGACACCAACAGTAATGGATTCTTGCTAAATTGACCTAGCAGGACTCTTACTGAAGGCAGGTCAGGGCGATCAGATATCAAGAGTGAGAGATTTTCTCTAAGCAGACTTAGCAGGATTCTTGCTAAAATTGGACTTAGCAAGGACAGATATGCTAGCCCAAAATCAAGGTCTAGTCAAGAAGAGGGGCTTAGAGGAACTTGCCTAAAATTCAGTCAAGGAGAGCCTGTGTCATTACTTACTAGGCACCAAACACTATTCTAAGTGATTTACACATATTTAGATTAATCCTCTCAAGTTCCCTATGAGATAGGCACTTTTATCTTCACTTTAGAAATGAGGAAACTGCAGCCCAGAGAGGTTAAGTAACTTGCTCAAGTTACCACAGTCAAAACGTAGCAGGGCTGGAATTCAAATTCAAATCCAGGCAGTCATTCTTCAGAGCCCACTCTCTTAACCACTCTACTCCTCTCCTAAACATAATCATGCAAATAACCACAAACCTACCTTTACTTATGTGTACTCTTTTTTTTTTTTTTTGCGTTACACGGGCCTCTCACTGCCGTGGCCCCTCCCGTTGCGGAGCACAGGCTCCGGACGCTCAGGCCCAGCGGCCATGGCTCACGGGCCCAGCCGCTCCGCGGCATGTGGGATCTTCCCAGACCGGGGCACGAACCCGTGTCCCCTGCATCGGCAGGCGGACTCCCAACCACTGCGCCACCAGGGAAGCCCTACTTATGTGTATTCTTGGTGTGATTATTTACAAAATGCCTGTCTTCCCCACCAGACTCTGAAACCCAAGAAGACAGAGATCTTATCTGTCGTGTCCCTTGTTGGATCCAGTCTGTCTCATCCAGCACCCAACAGTGTGTAGCACGTAGGACTTGAGGGCCTTCCTTTTCCAATGGAAATAACGAGTCGACCCAGCATTGCAAGGGGCATTTAGAGAGTCAAATCCAAACCTGAGTCCTATCTCACCGCTTCCCCCCCGGCTCACCCCTTTCCTTCCTTCACCCTCTTTCCTCCTTCCCACCCTTCCTCATCCTCTCTGCCCCTCTAGGAACCCCTCTCTCCCTCACCCTCCTGCTCTTCCCTTTCTCTATCTCAGTCCCAGACTATCTCCTCCCTCCCCCACCCCTGATAATTAAATGGCACTGTGGAATGCATTTAGTTTGCATTTGGCTCAGGGGCCAAAGAGGGTCAGCAGCCCTGTGTTCATTAAACCGCTCTGTGCAGAAAGATGTAATGAACGTGTTTTATTACAATCTTGGCTCATCCTATGAGACAATTATGTATTCATTGGGGGAAAAAAAGAACCACAAGCCTTAGCCCAAGTCTTGAGACTTGGGGGTGGGTGAGGGGAAGAGCTTGGCTCTGAATCCAGGAAGGGCCTGGGCTGCTAAGTACTCTGCTAGAAGCGGGGAGCAGGGGAGGAGAAGGTAAGTCCTGGACTCTTTACTGCAACGCTGTCATCACTGTGCTGTCAGAAATCCCTCTTGGCTTTGACTAGAACAAGGTCAGAGTCAGAGTGTGTATTAAACTCCTGGGGGTGATTATTGCAAAGGAGTCCTTAAATCCATCTCTTGTACACCCAGCACCTAATAGCACCAAGCACTTTGTGTACATGGAATTATTGGCTTAGCGCACAAGAGGCCACTATTTTATTATATGTGTGTGCTATAGCAATTATAATGACAGAGAAATTCATTGAAAGCATATCTGAATTCCTAGCAGCTTTTGCCCATTATGTACAGTAAGTCCCCTACATATGAACCTTCAGATTGCAAACTTTCAAAGATTCGAACGTGCATTGCATCAACGTCAGGCGTGAGTGAAATTGCAGCTTTCCCTCCATCTCCTATTGCTGACGATCCTTCAGCTCTGCCATCTCCCACCTCCTCTCCCTCCTCCAGTCAGTAACTCTTCTTGCCTGTTCACTCGATGCCAGTCCCTGTATGCCAGCTGTTGTACTGTACAACGATTCCCCAGTATTTTTCAAGGTACTGTACTATAAGATTTAAAATGTTGGGCTTCCCTGGTGGCGCAGTGGTTGAGAGTCCGCCTGCTGATGTGGGGGACGTGGGTTCGAGCCCCGGTCCGGGAGGATCCCACATGCCGCGGAGCAACTAAGCCCAAGCGCCACAACTACTGAGCCTGTGCTCTGGAGTCCCCAAGCCACAACTACTGAAGCCCGCGCACCTAGAGCCCGTGCTCCGCAACGGGAGAAGCCACCGCAATGAGAAGCCCGTGCACCGCACTGAAGAGTAGCCCCCACTGGCTGCAACTAGAGAAAGCCCACGCGCAGCAACAAAGACATGACGCGGCCAAAAATAAATTAATTAATTAAAAAAGAACAGAACTCGTTCGTATGTAGGGGACTTACTGTACTTCCTCAGTCATTGGTGTTGAATAGTAGCGGTTGTCGTAGTGATGTAATGATAGCAGCCACCATCTAGTGAGCACTTAGTGATTTAGTAGACAACAACTCGGGGTGGGGGAAGGGTAGTTATAGTTATTATTCGTCTTTTGTGGCTAAGGATACTGAGGCTCAGGACTAAAGGGCCAAGACCAAGACACTGAACAATAGACAGTAGAGGTCAGTGATCCCTCAGAGGGAGACAGAAAGGTGAGACCAGTGATTCCCCAGCTTCCATCTTGAGAGAATTCCCAGGCCAGGATGCTGGGAGGAGGAGTCAGCTGGAGCTGAGTTAAAGGGATGGAGCTGAGAAACCAGGAAGAACGAGACAGAGTCCATAGGACCGAGTACCAAGAGCAGAGAGGAAGAAAAAACTGCAGAGGGTCCTTCCCAGGCATTCAGCTGAGTGTGATGAGTGCCCCCATTGGAGGAAACTTGAAACTGTGGACAGAAGCACCCAAAAGGATGAGATTAACAGTGCCAGCACTCACTATTTCCAAGGCTGGGAATAGTGTCTATTCCCACTAGGCAGACTGGAACACCTCGTGGTTCACAGGGAATTGAGTAAAGTACACAGAAGGGTCTTGTCTCGATAGTGGGAAGTAAATCAGCCTAGGTTAAGCACTACTTCAGTTCCTCTAACCATTCTTAAAAGCAAGACCTGAAAGGATCAAACTATTAACAAGTAACTTAACTACATCCCAGAATATAGCTTAAGAAATTTTATAGAAATACAAAAGTATCCAGCATCCAACAAGGTAGAATTCTTGATGCCTAGGATTCAAATAAAAATTAACAGGCATTCAAAGAAGCAGGAAAATGCAAGCCGTAATGAGGACATTAAACAATCAGAGCGAACTCAGAATTGACACAGATGATAGAATTCACACACAGGACTTTAATGGTTATTATAACTGTGTTCCTTATGTTCACAAAGTGAAGTAGAGACACGGAAGATATTAAAAAGATCAAATGGAACAAAGAGAGGTGAAAACTACAATGCATGAGATGAAATATACACTGGATGGAATTGACAGCAGATTAGAAATTGCAGAAGAAAAGCTCAATAAACTTGATACCATAGTGACAGAAACTATTCAAACTAAAACAGAGAGAGAAAAAATAATTTTTTTTTAAATGAACAGAGCAGTAGTGAGTTGTGGGACAAATCCATGCCCTCTGGTGTACATGTGTAATTAGTCCTCAAAGGAGGGAGGGGCACAATACTTGAAATAATACTAGCAAAAATTCACCAAATTTAATAAAAACTTCATCCTACAGATCAAAAAAATGCAAAAAACTTAAGGAAAAGAATTATGAGAAAACTATAGGCTTTTTCATAGAAATTGATAAAGTTGATTCTAAAATTTATGAGGAAACACAAAGGTTCTACAATAGCCAAACCTTGAAAAAGAAGAACAAAGTTAGAGGACTAACATTTCCTGATTTCAAGACTTATTATAAAACTACAGTAATTAAAACAGCATGGTGGGACTTCCCTGGTGGTCCAGTGGTAAAGAATCACCTTCCAATGCAGGGGACGTGGGTTTGATCCCTGGTTGGGGAACTAAGATCCCACATGCAGTGGGGCCCCTAAGCCCACGTGCCACAACTACTGGGTTCGCGCACCTCAGCAAGAGAACCCTTGTGCTGCCAACTACAGAGCCCAAGCCCTCTGGATCCCGAGCACCACAACTACAGAGCCCACGTGCCACAACTAGAGAGAAGCCCGCACGCCACAATGAAGAGCTCATGTGCCACAACTAAGACACAACACAGCCAATAAAAATAAAGAAAATAAAGAAAAAAATAAAATAAATATTAAAAAAAACAGTACGGGGTCGGCATAAAGAGAAATAAATCAATCAGTGGAACAGAATAAAGTCCAGAAATAGACCCACAAACATATAAAGACAATTGATTTTTGGCAAAGGTGCAACGGCAGTCCAGTGGAGAATGGATAGTCTTTTCATCAATATGGTGCTGGAACAACTCAATATCCACATACAAAAAAAAGATAAAAAGAACAGCAATCCGTATATAAAAATTAACTTTCAGTGTATCATAGACCTAAATATAAAACCTAAAACTATAAAACCTCCATGAGAAAACATAGGAGAACACTTTTGTGATCTGCGGTTAGGCAAATATTTCTCACATGTAACATCAAAGGCAGGATTTATGAAAGAACTAATTGATTAAATTGAACTTCATCAAAATTTAAAATTTCTGCTCTTCTACATAGAAAACAAACTCATGATTACCAAAGGTGAGGGTGGGGGGGAGAAAAATTAGGGGTACGGGATTAAAAGACACAAACTACTATACATAAAATAGTTAAGCAACAGGATTCACTCTGTAACACGGGGAACTATATTCAGTATCTTATAATAACCTATAATGGAAAATAATCTGAATATATATATTTATATATATATATATATATATATATATATATCTGAATTACTTTGCTGTATACCTGAAACTAACACAATATCGTAAATCAACTATACTTCGATAAAAATAAAAAGCTAAAAAAAAAATACTTCTGTTCTTCGACAGACACTAGTAAGAGAATAAAAAGCCACAGATGGAAGTAAATATTTGTGAATCATACCTGAATAAAGGACTTGCAAGCAGAGTATATAAAGAACTCTTACAACTCAATAATAAAAATACAAATAACCCAATTTACAAATGGGCAAAATATATGAATAGATATTTCTCCAGTGATATACAAATGGCCAGTAAATACATGAAAAGATGCTCAACACCATTAGTCTTTAAGTAAATGAGAAATGCAAATCACACCACAATGATATATCACTACATACCTATTAGAATGCCTAAAACAAAACAAAACAAAACTGACAGTAACAAGTGTTGACAAGAGCGTGGAGAAACTAGAGCTCTCATACACCACTGATGCAAGTGTGAAATTGTTTAAGCACTTGGAAAATGTTTGGCAGTGTCTTAAAATGTTAAACATATGATCCAGCCATTCCACTCCTAGGTGAGAAAACTGAGGCTCAGGAGACAGAGGGGCTGCTAAGAGCCCCTGGTCCCTGGTGGCCCAGCTGGTTTCTGGCTGGTCTGATTCCAGGGCCCCTCTCCTTACAACACTGTACCCTGCTGGCTGCAGTAGCAACTTTGAGAATGGAAGGGGTTGTTTTGGGGTCTCACACTGAGGGGCCCAGAGATCCCTTCAGAGGGAGTGGGGCTGCCTCCCACCCACTCCATCCAGGGGTCTGACCCCAGCCCAGGCAGACCCTGGGTCATCTGCCTGATGAAGCCAGTGCCCACCACTCTCTTCTTCCTTATTAGAACCCAGACAGGTTAAAGAGTTCTGCTGACCCCTTGGATCACAGCACAACTTTGGGCCCCAGAGGCCCCTTACTCTGCCAAGGGCTGTTTATAGACAAGATGTGTTAACTCATCAGCAGGGAAGCAGCTGCACTGCTAACAATCCCTGGGGGTGTGAACCATCTGTGCCCGGCATCCTGGCACGCAGCTGGGCCCATCCTGCTAGTGGGACCTCGTCCTTCTCTTTCCTGAGCCACGGGGACCTGGAACTTGAGAGACTGACAGGGTCTGCTCTCCCCGAGGACAGAGACGGGTGCAGGAAGGCACTTAGAGGAAAGCTAGTGGGGAAGACCTGGAGGAGGTGATCTGGCAGGGAAAAGGAGACCTCAGATGGGAGAATTCAACTTTCCTGAGCACCTGTGTGCCAGGCATTTATACACAACCCCTCATCTAAGCCTCATCTTCTTGGAGGGCAGATGTTGTCACCAACCCCACTGTGTGATTATACCCATTTTGAAGATGAGGAAATCGAGGCCCCAAGAGATTAAGTGACGCTAAGTTCACACAGCTTGGGCATGGTGGGGCAGGGATTCAAACCCAGGTCACTGGTGACCCCTAAATCCATCTTTTTTTTCAACCACACTGTCTCGGTTTGCACTTCACTTCATGGGGGTCCCCATAGCTCCTACACCTCTGTTGCCCCCCCTACCCCAAAGCCACCAGGCAGGAAGTCTCAATAAATCTTAGCCTTCAACCAGGAGGGGCCAAGATGATCCCTCTGGAGGAGCAAGCATTTGCCAGCAGAGTAAATCACCAGGCCTCTTAGTCACTGCAGGTGCAGACACCAATCTCCTTCCTCAGGAAGTCTGTAAACCAAAGCTTCAACCTGGATTTGAGAATCTGCCCAGAGGTAAGTGAAGCAGGAAGCAGAGGGAGGGATGCTGGGAGAAGAACAGCGCCCCAAGTCAGGCTCTGGGGGCCTTCATGGAGGGGAGGGGCACAGCATGGTGCTGAGGGACCACTGCTCCCACGTGAGCCCCCAGGGGTAGACGAGATGCTCCTGGGGCCCCTGCCAGCCCTGACATTCTGTGGGTACCTGATCTGCTATCTGGGTGTCTGGGGGCAGCTGGAGCAAAGGGTCTGGGGCTCAGGGATGGAGGCTGGAGAGGGAGGTTGGGGGTGGGCAGCAGCTCTGAGCTGAGCTCTGGGTGGGGGTATTCAGTGGGAAGAGGGCTCTGATGGTCACAGAGACAGGCCCAGCGTAAGGGTGGCCAGCAGGGCCCTGGGCCACAGCAGCTGGAAGGAGCCCAGAGGTGCAGGACTCAGCACCCTGGGCTGGAAGTCAAGGCCTGGGTCAGTTCTGGTGCTGCTGACTGGCTGTGTGACCTTGGGCAAGTCTCTTGACCTCTCTGGGCCTCAGTTGCCTCATTTGCAAAATGAAGGTGATTGTTCCTGCCCTGGATGCTGGGCTGTTGGGAGAACTCAAGGAGGTCAAGGAGCAAAAAACCAGTCAGGAGGGTCCACCCAGAACACAGGGTGTGGAGCCTGACCACTGACCTGGGTGGGGCCTGGCTCTGCTCCACCTGCCTCTGCTCCCAGCCTCCTGGTGATTGGCCAGGTCCTGGTGTCCCCGCCCCTGAGAGCCCAGCTGATTGGACGAGGTGGGGCTTTTAGGCAAATAAGGCTGTTCCCTCCCTCCCTCCCTCCTCCCCCAAGACCACCCTCACTGAGGCCTCACACAGGCTGGCTTGAGTTTCCCCAGGAATGGCTGGAGGCTTGTAAAACATGTGATTTGCTGTCTAAATGCAGGACCACTCTGGCCGCCTCTCCCCAAGATCCATGCTGCTCTCCCAGCCCTACCACTGACCCTCCCCTTCCTAATCCCTGCCCCCTCCCCCAGCTGTGTGATTTGGGGCAAGCACTTCACCTCTCTGAGCCTCAGGCCCTGGTAAATGCGGATGAGAACGCCTACCTCATGGATGTGTCCTGATTATTTACACGCTCTCGTCGTCCTTAGACAAACATTTCTTGGGAGCTTCCTGTGTGCCAGGCCCTGGTCTGGACACTGAGGACACGGAGATGGACAGTGGAGAGGCCTCTGCTCTCTCGGTGCTTCCATCGTGGTGGGCTGCTGGGCGGCTGCAGCAAGGAGCTGGCGGGGAAGGTGTTTGCAGGTGGCCAAGAGCTGCGGCAATCAGAGTGCATGGGTGACACACCCAAAGTCACGGCTGGGTCATCAGCAGAGCCCAGGCCAGGCTGGCCGAAGAGCAGGCACGTGACACACCCCTGTAAGGGGACCCACCACGTGGATTTCCAGACCCACATGTGAAGTTACCCCCTAGTGCAAGGATGTCAGGTCCCAGGGCAAGCCTCGGCTCATGGGGGAGGCTGAGACCTCCTGGGTCCCCTTATCTCCTTGAGCCCACCCAAGGGCTCAAGGGCCATACAGGTGAGGGTCACCTGGTCACAGAAGAGTAGCTCTCCGCTTCCCCTTCCTGAGCTCTGTCACCCTGTCCATTAGCTCCAGAATGCCCAGCACACTTACCCTGGGATTGGAGGTTTAGAGCTGGAACCTTGTTACCAGAACATCTGCTTCGCTCATCGACCCCCAGCCGGCTGTGCGGGCAGCACGTTCCTCCCCACAGACGATAACAGAATTTTTAATGATTATAATTATCACTTGAAATATTGCTTTTCAGCCACTGATAAATAAAATGAGATCTGGCTCCTCTCTACCTCTCTCTCCCTTCGGCTTTAAGTCTGATGACAAGTTTTGTGACAGGCCCAGAAAAAAGAGTGGGTAAGAGGAAGCCCCTGAGGGGACTTCATGCAGGAAGGAGTTTATGGTAGTGAGTGTGAACGTGGATGTGGAGACACATCTGGGGGTGAGGGCCCCTCGTACAAGCCTGAGTGTGCACAAGTGTGTGTGTGAGTGTGTGTGTACATGTGCAATGATGGGGGTGGGCAGGGGGCAGGCAGCACCTTGTCAGGGGCAGGGCATGGCAGGGGAGTGAGGTGAAGGCACCTGGGGGTGGGTGATGGGGTGCAGGTGCAAGTCTGTCCCCAGGGCTAACAGCCGGGGCCCTGGAGGCAGGTGAGCCCCTGTGCCCGCGTCCTGGTTGTTTATTTCCCCTCTCCAAGCCTCTTTTTCCTCATTTTCAACCGAGCACAGTGGCTGTTCCTCCTCCATAGGACTGTTAGTCGTGAGAATTAAGTGAGATGGGCTGTGACGCATGGGAGCGCTCAGGGAGGGTTAGTTATTAGTACTGGGGGCAGGGTGGACGGACAGGGGGATAACAGGTGACAGGGCATGACTGTGGGTGATGAGTCAGGTCTGAGGGTCCAGGCAGCAGGGCCCAGGCTTTAGGCCTGCCTTGGCTGGGGGCGCAGAGGTCCTGCCTAGAGAGACCTGTCCATCCTCCCAAGAGGTAGTTTGGGAGCTGTGGCCAAGCCAGCCTCTTCTCCCGCCCCCGGTGCCCCCCAGTGGGAGCTTAGGACCCCACAGAGGGGACCATCAGGCCCCCGTGCTAGAGCCCAGCCTGCAGGAGTCCCAGCCCCAAGGGGGATGAGAAGGCCCAGCCATTCCTGAGTACCTACTATGCTCTAAACACGTGTGCCTGCCTCCGCTCCCAGCCTCCCAACAAGCCGCCACTGCAGCTGAGTGACTAGCCCAGGGCCACAAGCCCGAGTGGCATGAGCCTGGGTCTGTCGGGGAACAGGGCCCACTTCTCTCCCACAGTCCCTCCACTGACCACTCACTCGGGGGGTCCTGGGGTGAGCCCGTGAGCCCCCCTCTCTCTAAATGTCAGGGTGGTGGAGAGAACACGAGGAGGGCAGGCACCCCTCCCCATCAGGGTGCAGATTCCACCGGAGGACTTTCCAGTGTGACCTTGGAGGAGTCCCTCCCCTCCTCTTAGCCTCGGTCTCCTCACCTGTCAAACAAGGACAAGGACCCCCACCCTGGGGGACAGTGGGGTCCACATGAAGATGGTGCAGCACAGTGATTACACACAGAGTGCTGAGCCCAACAGCCTGGGTTCAGATCCCATCCTCAGCACCAATGAGCTGCGTGATCTGAAGTAACTTGCTTAACTACACAATTTTCTTATCCATAAACGGGGAGGACCATAATTAAATAATAGGTGTCTCGTAGAGGTGTCATGAAGATTAGGGAAGTCAGGAGCCTTGGAGAAGTTACAGCAGGGCCTGGTGCAAGGTAAACGCTCAATAAATGGGAGCATGGTTTAATGTGATGATGGGTAGTTATGAAGATTAAGCGTAACAGTAATAGCTGACACTTATATAGTAATTTGAAAAACGGATATGATGTTGAGCATTTTATTCAAGACAAACTCAGTGAATGTCACTGTCTCCATTACTCCCTGCCCACCCTATGCCGACCTCTCCCTGGGTCTTAATGCAACCCACCCACCAACCTCCTTTCACAGGCCCCACCCACACCCGCAGCGCTCAGAGCTCTGCGCACCTCCTCCCAGGACCCGCACTCCGAATCATGGCAACAGCAGTTTCTATCTAATCGTCGATCCAGCCCTACTGCTGATCAGAGCCCACCTCCCTGAGTTTAATTACCCAGACCTGCAGGATCCCAGCAGCCTCTGTCTGCACCATCTCTGAGCCCAGCAGCCCAGCAGCTGCAAGGCTGTGCTTCTTCACCTGGGCTGAATTCTCTCCCACTGCAGGAGAGGGAGAGTGGGTAGGAGGTGGAGTGGGGCAGGCACTCCAAGTGGGAATGGGGTAGCAGCTTGGTTCCAAAAGGCAGAATGTTTGTTTGTTTGTTTTTTATTTTATTCATTGATTGATCGATTTCTGGCTCCGTTGGGTCCTCGTTGCTGTGCGTGGACTTTCTGTAGTTGAGGCAAGGGCTACTCATCCTTGCGGTGCGCAGGCCTCTCACTGCTGTGGCCTCTCCTGTTGCAGAGCACGGGCTCCAGGCGTGCAGGCCTCAGCAGCTGCAGCACGCCAGCCCAGTAGTTGCGGCTCACGAGCTCCAGAGCGCAGGCTCAGTACCTGTGGCACACAGGCTCAGTCGCTCCGCTCAGTAGCTCTGTGCCATGTGGGATCCTCCCAGACCAGGGATCGAACCCGTGTGCCCTGCATTGGCAGGCGGACTCCCAACCACTGCGCCACCAGGGAAGTCCCTGTTTGTTTTAGAAAGGACTTATTTTTTTCTTTTGGCCACACCACGCAGCATGCAGGATCTTAGTTCCCTGACCAGGGATCAAACCCATGCCCTCTGCAGTTGAAGCACGGAGCCCTAACCACTGGACCTCCAGGGAATTCCCAGAATGTTTGTTTTAGAATGAAGCATTTAGATGATGGAATTCTGCCTCTGCCCTCCCCTCTACTTTTCAGATGGGGAAACTGAGATCTAGAGAGATCAAAAAACTTCCCCAAGGTAACACTATATGTCAGTTAAAAGCAGGGATTAGAACTCAGGTCACCTCTTAAGCCAGGTCTCTTCAGACCACTCTGACTGGGGGATTAAAAGACATTTACTGGAGAACAAATGGATCCGTCTGCTGCTGTGTGTGAGAGGACTAGAAAGGGAGGCCCCTAATGCCAGGATGAGGAGGTTGGACCTTGTTATGTAGGCAATTGGGAGCCAGGGATGGTTCTTCAGCAGGATAGTGACATGGTCAAAGCGGGCTCTAGGGAGCTGTCTATGGAAGCAATATGGAGGCACGATTGGAGATGATGAGACTGGAGGCAGGGAGACTGGTGAAGAGACTAGAGTGGTGATCCAGGAGGCTAGTGATGAGAGGGACCGTAAAATAGTGATGGAACACTAGTGACCATATTTTGACTACTTACGGATTCCAGGAATTTCACGTGCTTCATTTTATTCAATCTTCAAAACTATCCCATTAATAGTCCCATTTTTCAGGACACTGAGGCTCAGAGAAGTTAAGTTACTCCCTGAGCATCACATATGAATTAAGTGGCAGACCCTAGGCTTGAACCCAGCACTGCCTGCTCCACACAGGGCTGACATGCCTGGGACTGCTGCAGTAAGGGTGGGAGGCGGGACATTGCCACAGAGATCTGATCTGAGAGGACAAACTGACAGGGGAGGGAAGTGGCAGAGTTGGATGAGACTTGGAGAATCAGCCTGGGAGTTTAAGCTTCTGAGGGCATGTTGGGATGGAGCCTGGGTTAGGCAAGGGAGATAGCCCATTGGGCAGATGTGTAATAAGAGGCAAGGAAGGTAAGGGGCATTTATCACCCTACTCTCATTCCCAGCACCTTGTAATATGAAAAAAAAAAAAAAAAGGTTTTAAATCAATCCCTAATGACTCCCAAAATTACAGGAGCACTTTAAGTTCCAGACTCTGAGCTTTGTATCAGTCAGTTTATGCTAGGCTATGCTGTGGTAACAAACATGCCCCAAATCTCAGTGGCTTAAAACTAAAAGGACTTCTTCCTCACTCATGCCACCTGCCTTCTTGGTTGGCTGGGCCTTCTGATCCATGTTATCCAATCTCTAAGATCCAGGCTAATGGGCCTGAATGGAGCTCTTCTGGTCATTCCAGCAGAGAGAAAAAGGAGCAAGGGGAATTGTTCACACATTCTTAAACTCCCACCTGCACATGTTACTTTCACTCACATTCCATTGAGGAAAGCAAGTCAATGGCCTCATCCAAGTTCATGTGGGCAGCAGAGTGCAATCCCACGTGTCTGGGAGGAGAACAGGAAAATCTGGTGCACAGTACAAGTGCCCACGGTGTGTTTGATTTCCCCATTTGTGCATCCAGGGGGCAGCTGGAGCCCAGCATATCCAAAAGAGAACTTCCTCTTCCTCAAACTTACCTACCCTAAGCCTTCCCCATGCCTGCAGACAGCACCTCCATCCACCAGTTCATCAATCTGAGAACCTGAGAGTCTCCCCCTTCCCACCACCCGCATCACCCAGTTCTGTTGATTTGACCTCCACAATGTGTCTGAGTCCCATCTTCTTCTCTCCCGAGGAGTCCCCAGTCTTGTGGAGGCATCAGGGCTTGTTCTAAGGAGATGTTAGTTCTCTGGAGGAGATAGCTCTGCCTTTAGAAGACCACCATCAGCTGGGGGAGCCTATCCTCCCTGGTCAGGAGCCCTCTGGGAGAAACCGGGAACTGCTGAGGACACTTGGTCCCTGCAAACTCACTGAGACATGAGCTCACACTGTCCCGACAGAGAGCATCGGTGAGGTGGCCCTTCTCATAGGTGGGTACCCCCCTCCCTGAGGCAGAGGGGCAGCTGGGGGGAGGTGGAGGCTAGCCTCCCCAGATAAGTGGCCCCTGGGTCAGAGCTGCCAAGGGCATCCCTCTCCTGAGAGACCAGACCCCATCAGTATCCTCCTCTGGTCTGGTGGTGCAAGGAGGGAGCCTGGACCCCAGCCTCACTGTGCCCCCAGCAGCCTGCATCATCACGGATGTGCCCCTGCCCCTCTCTGGGCTGGGCCGGGTGACACTAGTACTGCATCTGCCTCCGGGCTGGACTCTCCCCTCTCTCGCCTCCCCGTCCCCTTGCCCCCAACCCTCTCCCCCCATCACTCCTGGTTCTTGATCCTGCAATTATGGAAACAGAAACTTGGCTAATTTCTTAGGCCCATAAATCACCCAATGGGGAGGCCAAGTGGGCGGCCCCCGCTTCACTCCATCACCCACCCTAATGCATCGTCTGACACTTTCAATTCATTTTTCAATTCCTTTACCATCAGAAATGATGATTAAATTTCCAGTGTAAATACCACTTTACCAAACTGAATTAATCTCAGGAGAAGAGGGGCAGACAGGCCCCAGCAGCACCATCAGAGCATCTCAGGCTTTAACCCTTCCGCCCAACCGAGGCCCTACTGGGAGGGCAGGGTCTCCTGGCAGGGCGGTGGGGGGGGGGGGCCTCACTGGGGTCACATGACCCAGACCCCTTTGCCCTCTTGCAGCCATTCTCCTGTCGGGGGTCTGGGAGGAAAGTCTTGCCCAAGGTCGTCTTGCCCAAGTTCACCTTCCCCATCAGGGCAGAGTCAGGGACACCAGCCCCTCATCCCCCCACCTGGCTCCTTCCTGAGCTGCCTCCATTCCCTCAGGGGGACTCAGTTGGGGAAGGGGCGTTTCATGGCTGAGAGAGGATGAGATGTGGGGAGTACCGGGGTTTGCCATTTTTCAAGTCACTAAGGGGCCAGGGATCCTGCAGGCATGAGGATGGGAGCTCCCTGTGATCCCAGAACCTGGGGCGACAGGAGTCCTGGAGGGATGGGAGTGCGCACGACTTAACAGTCCCCTCACGCACAACCAAAACCATCGCCCCCGCGCCCGCCATGGCCTCTCATATCAATCCAACCAACAGCTGCATTTGACGTGTCTCCTGCCCCCAACCTTAGCCCAGACCTCCTGCCTGTGTGACCCACCCCCCGGCCTCCCCCCTGGTCTCCCCACTTCCATGCCTGCCCCCATCCATTCCCCATCCATCTGCAGAGTCATGGGCTCAAAATACTGCCCCATCATTTCCTGGCTGGAAACCCTTCAGTGCTTCCCTCTGCTCTCAGATCAGGTCCCTGCCCTTCACTGCCACGAGGACTGAGGGAACCAGCTCCTTCCCCATCAAATCGTTCCTCCACCTGGAGGGCCCTCTCCCTTCCTAACATCAAATTAGAAGTCATCTCCTCGGAGAAACTTCTCTGACCACCATCCTCCATCTAAGTGAGTTTTTACCCCTTACGATTCTATTTCTTTTCCTTCAGAGCACATAACACGAACGATAATCTTGTATTTATTTGTGGGCTTATTTGTTTAATAGAACTTCAGTGAAGGGACTTTGGTCCGACTCACTCAGTGCCTCAGCGGAAGCCCCTGGAAGCGGCCCTGGAATACCGCAGGTTCTCAATGCAGACTTTTAGCCCACAATGACAGATGGTACCCCTGTCTCTGAGCCCTGCCCTGGTTGGGGGGACACACCCAGGTACAAATGGGGAAGCATCAGGCAACGAAGTGCCCTAAGGGAGGGGCAGAGTAGGAGCTTCTGGGGCAAGTTCAGGAGGCTTCTCAAAGGAGGCCTCTCACCCTTCCGGCACTCTTTTTCTGTCCCTCACCGGCCCCCTGCCCTGAGGGGAGGGCCCCCCACTGCGCCCCACTATTAAGCCAGGGCAGCTGAGTGTGGGCAGGGAGGAGGAAAGTTAGCAGTGGCCCTCCTGCAGGATGTGAATTCCCATTCGGTGGCCTGGAAAGCAGAAGGGGCGTCTGCAGGAAGCCCGGGGCTCCGACCACCTTCCCACCCTGACGTGGGACAGGGCAGGCAGCTGGGCCTCAATACACTGTGTCACCCCAGGCAGGTGGCTGTCTTTCTTGAGGCCTTGGTCGCTCTACTCTTAAACCTCAAAGAGCTTCTCAGAGGCACCTTCCCAGCCCACCTCGGCCCCAGCTGTGCCAGGTGGGTCAGTCCCTTCCCCTAAGCCTCTCTTTCCTCATCTGTAAAATGGCTCAGTGATGCTTGTTCTGAAGTTTGAAAAACATGGGGTGTCAGAGATGACACAATAGACATATTAATATAACATTAATATTAATCGCGAAAGGGCTTTTTTAACTGTCAGGTGCTGTGCCCACATCAGGGCTATGGTTGGTGAGGAGGCAGGATTGGGGCTGGGAGACCTTGTTCTCATCTCTTTGGGCTGCTGGGCAGCTGGATTAGTCAAGGTCCTCCCTGTTACTAATTCACCAACCATTTAAAAGTAATTTATTAAGCATCTGCTGTGTGCCATGCTTCATGCAAGGGGCTAGGGCACCATGGTGAGCAGAGCAAGAACCGGGCCTCAGTTTCCTCCTCTGTGAAATGGGGCATCGCCTGGATGGTCCAAGGGCCTCTCCAGCCAGCCCCGAGCCTTTCATCTAGAATTAGTCCCTGAGGCCAGGCTGAGGGTGCAGCTGGCAGAGCCAGAGCCTGGGCAGAGGGTTGAGAAGAGGCTGCAGACTGCAAAGTGGCCAGAGGGACAAGGAGGGGGGACATGGCTCCTGAGCCTGTTTCACCCCTAGGACAAAGAGAGTTTCCAGAAAAGACGAGACATGCTCCCTACCCCACCCCTCCTGCTCAGCCCAGTGACCTCTGGTCAGTGGCTGCTGCGACCTCACCCTCCTCGAGAGCCCTGGGCTGGGAAGGAGCTCTGGGCCCTGACATGGACTTGGAGCCTGACCCCATGTCTGAGCAGGGAGCTCCCATATCCTTCTGTGCTCAGATGGGAAAACCGAGGACAGAGAAGAAAGCAGCTTTCCCAGGTCACACAGCAAATTAGTGATGATTAGTTCCCACCGATGTGTGTGCTTCTGATGAGGAAACTTAAAATACAATAACAGCCATAATAATAAACAGTGCTGAGCGCTTTACAGGTGAGACTGCATTTCACCCTCACACCCTCCCCTTGGGGTGGATGCATGGCTGGCCGCATTTTACAGACAAGGAAACTGAGGTTTCACTCCCATGGCTGCCCCTCTCACCACCCCTGCACGGTCCTCAGTGGGTTTTCTATGCTGTGGGTGGTTATTTATCCACGTCTGCCCTCCCTGCTCATCTCTGACCTCCAGGACGTCCAGGGCCTTCCATGTCTGTTTCACTCCCCACAATACCCCAGCAGGTGCCCAGCATGTAAGAGGGGCTCAACAGAGATGTGTGACAGGGCGGTAAAGTGAGAACCTAGGAAAACCACGTCTCCCAGAGGAATTGTGCCCCCACCCTGACCCCCAGCAGCGGGCAGACCCCGACTCCCAGCTCCTGTTGGCACCGCCTGCCACGCCCCATGTACCCACGCCTAGCGCTGCCGAGACAGGCTGACTCAGAAGGAGTTAACAGCCCGAGTCTCGGGGTAGGATTCCCGGCCTGCCTGGTTGGCTGAGCCCCATGATTAAGCCCCACACAGGGGAGAGCGGGCTGCTGACGGAGGCGTGGCCGTGCACTCTGGGGAGGGTCAAAGTCAGCCCCTTCCCCTCCCGAAGCCCTGAGCACCAGTTCAAAGCAGTCCCACATCCCTCCCTTCTCCTCCCTTCATCTTCAAAGCAGCCCTGGAGCTGGAGCACACGGTTTACTCCTGAAAAAGAGGCCCTAGGGGCAGGGGGACAGGCCCAGGGTCACACAGCTGTTTGGTGATGGACCTGGGGCCAACGGCCCCTCCTCTGATTCACTGGCATCCTTCCTCCTCCTCCCTGGCTCTGTGGGTGGTTGAACACCAGGCTCTGGCTTTCAAAGTCCCTGAGCGCTTCCCTGTCCTCCGGCCACCCTGCAGGACGTTCTGCCTGCCACCAGTCTGCTTCTTAGACTGAGCAGCTCATCCGCAGGAACTGCCCTACCTCCCCCAGGCCTGCAAAGTGACTGAGAACATAGAAGATTCCCCCAGAAGAGCTGTTGCCCTGGCCAAGCCCACAGAGAGGAAACATGAACTCATATCCCAGTTCCTCTGTTTTCCTTAATTCATTCAATCACCCACCCATCCACCCAGCCTCCCATCCACCCATCATTCGATGAGCAGCTACTATGGGCCAGGCACTGCTCTAGACACTAGGGTGAAGCAGTGGACAGAAGAGATGGGCAACATAGTAGGCTCTCAGGACACAAGAGCTGTATCACTGTTACTGTTACACTTTGGTTATTATTGTTTGAATACACCGCCTGTTCCGAGGTCTCAGAAGCCACCAACGAGGGGTGTGGGGTGAACACTGCTTCCCCTGGATGAAGCTGCCCCCCCCAGGGGCTGCCAGGAGCCACAGAGCACCCTGAGCACCCATGGGTAGGGGATGCACCCAGGTACGGGGTCAATCCTTCCCATCCCCCATCCTTGCAGACAAGGCAGGTGGCTCCTGCTGACAGACTGTGGTACCAGGAATCTGGGGAAGGTCTAATTAATTATGAAACTGACACCTTCGCCAGATGTCCGCCGTGAGACGCCAGCTCTGATGATAAAAGGTTCGGGTGATTCTGTTTGTAAAGCACTTTCCAAGCAATATGTTTTTCATTTGAGTCACCAGGAAATGGGTTTATTTTCAAGGACACCACCCAGGAAGGGCTGGCTGAGCTTTTGCTCCCCCTGCTGGAGGGTCGCAGAGGGTGCCAGGGCAGACAGGGCCGGGCAGCAGATCTGTCTTGCTCAGGATACAGGGCATGTCCACTGGGAGAGCCACATTCTCCGTGGGCCTCACGACAGTTGGGCTCAATAACTATCTCACCTCTGCCTTGCTTTTCTCAGGGTCTGCATAGTCACATAACTGTGGGGTGGGGGCACATCACCATCCCCCCACCTTCTTTTCCTCCTCCCCCATCACTCACAGATCTTGGTCTGTTTGTTCCTCATGTGACCCCAAGCTCCTGGACAGTGTCTGGCACATAGTAGGTACTCAATCAATGAATGCATCCTTTTTTTATTGAAGTAGAGTTGATTTACAATGTTGTGTTAATTTCTGACGTACAGCAAAGTGATTTAGTTATACATATTCTTTTTTATACTCTTTTCCATTATGGCTTGTCACAGGATATTGAATATAGTTCCCTGTGCTATACAGTAGAACCTGTTGTTTATCCATTCTATATACACTAATTTGCATCTGCTAATCCCCAACTCCCAATCCATCCCTCCCTCCCCCTCCATCCTCCTTGGCAACCGAAAGTCTGTTCTCTACATCTGTGAGTCTGTTTCTGTTTTGTAAATAGGTTCATTTGTGTCATACTTTCGATTCCACTCATGATATCATATGGTACTTGTCTTTCTCTTTCTGCCTTACTTTGCTTAATATGATAATCTCTAGGTCCATCCATGTTGCTGTAAACAGCATTATTTCATTCTTTGTTATGGCTGAGTAGTATTCCATTGTATCCACGTCTTCTTTATCCATTCATCTGCCTACCAACATTTAGGTGGTTTCCATGTCTTGGCTACTGTGAATAATGCTGCCATGAACATTGGGGTGCATGTATCTTTTTGAATTAGAGTTTCGTCCTGATATAGAGTGCATCTTCTTTTATTTTTTAAACATCTTTACTGTTGTATAATTGCTTTACAAGACTTTGTTAGTTTCTGCTGTGTAACAAAGTGAATCCGTTATACATATACATATATCCCCATATCCCCTCCCTCTTTCATCTCCCTCCCACCCTCCTTATCCCACCCCTCTAGGTGGTCACAAAGCACAGAGCTGATCTCCCTATGCTATGTGGCTGCTTCCCACTAGCTATCTATTTTACATTTGGTAGTGTATATATGTCAATGCCACTCTCTCACTTCATCCCAGCTTACCTTTCCCCCTTCCCATGTCCTCAAGTCCATTCTCTACAACTGTATCTTTATTCCTGTCCTGCCCCTAGGTTCCTCAGAACCTTTTTTTTTCTTTTTCTTTTTTGAGATTCCATGTATATGTGTTAGCATACGGTATTTGTTTTTCTCTTTCTGACTGACTTCACTCTGTATGACAGACTCTAGGTCCATCCATCTCACTACAAATAACTCAATTTCATTTCTTTTTATGGCCGAGTAATATTCTATTGTATATATGTGCCACATCTTCTTTATCCATTCATCTGTCGATGGACACTTAGGCTGCTTCCATGTCCTGTTGTAAATAGAGCTGCAATGAACATTGTGGTACATGACTCTTTTTGAATTATGGTTTTCTCAGGGTATATACCCAGTAGTGGGATTGCTGGGTCATATGGTATTTCTATTTTTAGTTTTTTAAGGAACCTCCATACTGTTTCCATAGTGGCCGTATCAACTTACATTCCCACCAACAGTGCAAGAGGGTTCCTTTTCTCCACACCCTCTCCAGCATTTATTGTTTGTTGATGGCCATTCTGACCAGTGTGAAGTGACACCTCATTGTAGTTTTGATTTGCATTTCTCTAATGATTAGTGATGTTGAGCATCCTTTCATATGTTTGTTGGCAATCTCTATAGCTGGTTGGCACCGATCATCTGTGCGGGAATCTCTCCACTTTGCCCTCTGCATCCCTGTTGCTGCGCTCTCCTCGAAGGCTCCGAAACATCCCCCCCACCCCCGCCGTCACCCCCTGTCTCTGCCTGCACAAAGGGGAGTGTGTGGAAACTTTTCCTCCTTCACAGCTCCCTCCCAGAGGTGCAGGTCCCATCCCTATTCTTTGTCTCTGTTTTTCCTTTTTCTTTTGCCCTACACAGGTACGTGGGGAGTTTCTTGCCTTTTGGGAAGTCTGAGGTCTTCTGCCAGCTTTCAGTAGGTGTTCTGTAGCAGGTGTTCCACATGTGGATGTATTTTTGATGTATTTGTGGGGAGGAAGGTGATCTCCACGTCTCACTCCTCCGCCACCTTGAAGGTCCTCTCTAGAGTACCACTTTAATGACAGCAGCACACATACACTGAGTGCTTACTGGGTGCCTGGCCCCCACAAGCTCTCATTTAATGCCCACCACAGGCCTACGTGTGATAACAGGTGACAATCATGGCTGGCGTCTATTAGTCAGAGCTACAGGCCAGCACAGTTCTAAGCACTTCAGATGGATTAACCCTTAAGCCCCACAAAGCCGCAGGAGACTTTCGCTATTATTAACTTTCACTTCCGGGTGACTTACGAGCCCCAGGAGACTTTCGCTATTGTTAACTTTCACTTCCGGGTGACCTACGTCCCTTGACCGAGGCTGCTTGGCTGCTGAGCGGCAGAGCTGAACCTGGAGTGTCCTCTGGAGGCTGACTCTGACCCTGTGCTGTGTTGTTTCCCCATTTTACAGATGGAATCCCAGGCTCCCCCAGGGGTTCTGGTTCTCTGTCGCTGTGAAACAGACCACTCTAAACTCAGTGGCTTAAAATTTTGCTCACAGTTTTCAGGGCCAGGAATTTGGCACATGGAGGACAGCTTGTGTGGTTTCAGTGACAGGCCACAGCCGGGTGGTCGGCAGGGCTGTCGATGGCTGCTGGGCTCGATGGGGCCATGTATCTGGGCCTCGGTTCTGGTTGTCAGCGGCTTCAGTTCTTCCCCTGACACGCCCGCTGGGGCTGTGATGGCCCAGATGCCTTCTTCCCTCACATGTATGTCACCTGGGATGGGCTCAGCTGCCACAGCTGGGGTCAGCAGGCATCACTCTCCCCAAGCCATCCCTCCCCTAGTTTCTTGGGCTTCCTCACAGCCCTAACAATGGCCTCCCCCAGAGAAGCAGGGGGTGCTGCCTGGGCCCAGAAACCAGCCCAGCATCACTTCTGCCATATCCTACTGGTCAAAGCAACGAAAGACCACGCCCATCCAGGCTCAAGGGGACAAATCACACAGAACCACAGCTGGTCTGTGAGATGCGTGTGACAAACATCACCCAGAGGCAGTCCCCACCTGCCCCCAGTCTTGAACACCTATCCTATCCCACCTGCCTTTCCAATAAAGCCTCTTGTCCCACTCCATGAGCTCTGCACCCCCTCCGCACCTTCCCGCGTCACCTGCCGGACCCCTGGCCCACTCAGTCTCCTCCAGTTCCAGCCCAAGTCCCGAGAAGACACCTCAGGGTCCCCAAAGTGTGTTCGGTAGCCTCCCGAATGGAGGAGGGGCTTGCGAACATGCAGATTCCCCGGACCCTCCCCAGACCCAGGCACCAGGACCTGTGGGATGGGGTGGCGTCAGGGAGTCTGTATTTAACCACCCCTGGGGGTGAGTCTGCGCGCTCCAGCCTCTGGGAACGGCTGTCCCAGTTAGCGCACCCCTTTCCCACCACCCCTAGGCCCTCCCGGTGGTGCCAGCCCCCCGCTGACCTCTGCGCACGTGACCCAGGCCGCCCCCCAGCAGCCCTGCGGCCCGAACCACCACCGCCCTTCTCCGGCGTGTCAGGCGAGGCTCGGGGGGAATGACTCGTCCAGTCTCTGCCCTCGGCTCCACCCCCGCCCCGCTCCTCCCCCTGGACCCCATCCCTGGGCCGAGGACCCTGATAGGGGCAGCTTCCTGGGTGGGGAGGGCCCTGCTGACTCGCTCACACCGGCCCCCCAGGAGGGACTGAGGGGCCCCGGCCTCAGCTTCAGAGTCCTGCAGCCCCAGGAAGAAATCGGGAAGCGCTCGGGCGTTTGTGACTCAGCCGACCCGGCAGTGCTGCACTGCGGCGGCCGCAGCCCCCGCTGGCCAGGCCGGGCCTCGATCCGGCCGCGGGAGCCCCGCCGACCCGCGGGAGCCCCGGTCAGTCAGGGCGGAGCCGCGGCTCTCCTTTCTCCCGGTACAGTTCCCGGACCTCACCTCAGGGTCCAGGTTCGCGGTTCAGTGAGAGAGAGACAAAATTACTATCGGCTTCCTAACTTTCCGTCACCAGGCGATTGGGGTCTCATGGAAAGTTCTGGAAGCCAGGCACACGGACCTCATCTGCATCGCCTCACTGAACCCTGGCCACAGCCGCACGGGGTGTGCTTCTGCCCCCTGTCCTGGCTGGGACGTGAGGCCCGAAGCGGTGTGCCTCCCGGCCACAAGGCACGCGGCCACTCAGGGGACAGAGCAGGCGGTGGACCCCGAGCCCCGCCCGCGGCGCTGCCCTCCGTCCAGCACCTCCGGCTCCGCCCGCGGCCCCCGGCAGCCCCTGCGCGGTGACGGTGCCCCGGGCTCAGCCCGCGCGGGAGAGCGGAATCACACCCCGCCCGATGCGGCTGTGTCCGCCGCCGCTGCGGGAGGAGCGGGCAGAGACCGGGGCGGGGGGCCGCCCGTCAGCCCCGCGAGCTCCGTCCTCCGAAGACCGTGTTGCGCTGGCTCCTCGTTCTGTAAATTCTGCAGTGGCCTTTGGCCAAAAGCAAGAAAATTCTGACCTAGAAAAGGTAAAAGGCCTTTGAAATTATGAGCCCGGAGCGCTGGCCTGATGTGTGGCCGGGGACAAGGTGGCTGAGGCGGCAGAAGGAAGAGGAAGAAAGGCGCGGCCGCAGTTCCCTCCCCGCGGCTCCTCCAGGTTTGCGCTGACGGCCGCGGGCCCAGAGCCCCGACCTGACCTGCGGGTGGAGAGGAAACGAGGGGGTGGTGTTGGGGGGCGCCCAGTGTGGGGAGGGGCACGCGCAGGGTCACCTCGCCCTGAGGACCCCCAGGCCCTCCATGAGCTCCGCAGTGAAGGGGCGGCTGCCCACCTGCCGAGGCCAGGATGGTTCTCAATATTTGGGGTTCATAGCACCCTGGAATTGAGGGCAGCCCACTTAAAGGTGTCCCAACAATCCAACCATGATGACAAGGCCACGTTTTGTCATGTCCACAAGTTTCTCTTGCCCTCTGCTCTGGGTCTTTCTGTGCAGATTGTGCGCTCCCACACCCTGACTATGCCTTTTCTAGATATTTCTAGCTTAGGCTCAAAGCTTAGATGGGTCCTCCTACGTTGCTCCTTCGTGAGTTGAGATTGGTTTACATTTGTCTGACCACAAGAGGGAAGGACGTTCAAGAAGGGAAGGGGGGCATAGGGCCAAGCTTGCAGTCTCTGACCTAACTTACTCAGTAGTTTTTTGGACAAAGTGGGAAAGGTGAGGTGAGTGCTGCCTACATCTGCCCACCACATGGCAGTGGCAGAAAGTGGAAGAGAAAGGCTATATGGGCTCCGGCCTTGTAGCACAGTAACCCTGTCCCCCAGTAACTGTGGCTCTGATGAATCAACTCCTCCGCCTCTGCAGGGGTGGGGGGGGTCAGGAAGGCAGAGGTGGGTGAGACTAGAAAGGAGGGAGAAGACTCCCTCCCCCTCTGTCAATCATACACTCCTCAGATGCTGCCCAGGTCCCAGGCACATCCCCTCGACAATCCCCATCCCAGACCCTACCACTACTAGAATGTTCCATCAGGCACCTGTAAGTCTCCATCTGAGGCTTCCTCTCAGCCTGCGTGTCAGGCAGCCAGCCTTCCACCAGCAATGGGTGAGAACCTGGAGGACCCATGTGAGATAGCTGGCAGGCATGTTCTAGAATGTCTCCTAGCATTCTTCACTGGGACCGAGCCCCAGTTACCCCCAGTGGTAACGGTTCTGAAATGCGCTTGGGCTGCTGACTTTGAACCCTTCCTAGCTGTGCCTTAGGTAGGTCACCTCCATTCTGACTTCAGTTTCCTCCTCTGTGACTATGCCCACCTGGCAGCTCGCTAGGGAGGTTTGTGGTCCTGGATGCCAAGTGCTTAGACCGGCATCCGTGGCAGGAGGTACTCCACTGCCGTTGATGTGTACTCCAGCAGGCATCAGTTCTTTGCTGCCCCAGTACTCATCTCCTCTCAACAACAGTCCTTGATCTGGGGAGGGATCAAAGGTACCCCCCTCCTTCTACTCTCAGTCGGCGGTTCTGGGTGGCTCCAGCTAGTCAGGGATTTACATTAACTTGGCCACAGTTATTGGTTCAAGGATGGTCACAAGGCCTGATAAGAGCCAACAAAGTGCAATGAAATGCTGGCTGGGAATGCTGGGAGTGAAACACTTGCTCTTTGCCTCTGAAATTGAACCTGAGGGGACAGAAAGGCTGCTGCAGCATCTTGCCAACACAGGGTCTGAGGATGGAGCCAGTGGGGCAGAACCAGAGCAGGGAGAGAGGAAGAGACTCAGACCTTGTTTGAGCTCTTGAGGAAGCCATGCCTGAAGCCCTCCTCTTTGACTTTTCAGTTACCTATGCCAATACTTCCCCTTTGTGCTGAAGCCAGTTTGATATGAATTTTCTTCTCATCATCTGTAACTGAAAGCAATGACCCAGATATTTTTTGTTATTACTATTATTATTTACCCTCAGGCCTCAGTTTCACCATCCGCACAGTGAAAGGGTTGAGTCTGATTGACTCTCACAGTCCAGCCCTGAATTGCTGGGATTCTAAGGAGCCTGAGGGCCTGACAAGGCTTGGAGCTTCCAGAGGCAGGGATGGGTTTTCCTTGCTCAGGCCACAAGGAGGATGGCAAGCTGCGGGAGGAATATTGGTAAGGACAAGTCAATCGTGGCTTTCACTTGCCGGCCTGCTGGGGGATTTGGTTTGGAAAAACGGAGCCAGGGAAGGAAAGAAGAGCTTCTTGCTGAGCCCCGGGACACTCAGTGGTGACAACGATACCCAGGCTCACAATAATCCTTCTCACCTCTCAGGCGTGTTAAATGTATCCTAATCCGCTTGAACCTCCCCATTGCACCACACAAGAAACAGAGCCCAGGAGGAAAGGGCAGCCCAGAAAGGTTAAGTGGTTTGCCCGAGGTCACACAGCCATTACAGGACTAAGCCTCCACCAACCGGGAAGTGGCTCCAGACAAGTGGCTTCCCCTCCCCAGGCCTCAGTTTCTACATCTGACAAGTGAGCATGACCATCCCTGCCTGACAAACCTCACAGGGTTTGGGTGAACAAATGAATGGGTGGTTGGGTAGGAACCGCTCTGAGATGCCAGGGCAAGGCATTGGAATGTGGAAAAGGAAATGGGGAGCCTGGGAAGGCAGCTTTCTGGCACATTCAACCCACACTCCATTCCTGTCTCCCTCTAGGGCAGGGAAGGCCATGCCGAGGTCAGGGGTTGTACAAATGCCAAAGATTGTCATCAAACTAGCCACCTTGCACCTCTGTGTCTATGCAAACATGACATGGCTGTTGAGGAGGTGATCCTGGGGGTCGGGAGGGCTGGGTGGGAATTAGGCTTGTGTTTCTCTAGGGTTCCCCATCTCTGCCTCACTGCACAGCAGCTCTGATTTCCAACTTCTAAAGCCTGGGGTGGAGGAAGGACCAGGACCCGGGGCTGCCTGCCCTGGGCCAGCCAGAAAGCAGAGCGGAAGGCAGGAGGGCGAGTTAGAAACTGCACGACCGTGGTACCTCATCCCGCCTGGCTCCTCTCCCACTTCCTGCCTCCCGCCTCCTCCATGCAGCCTGGGTAACATTCTAAAAAGTAAATCCAATCACATGCCTCCCAGCTTAAAACCTTCCAGTGGCCTCCCACTGAACTTGGAATAAAATCCAGCCTTCTCACCATGGCCTCCATGGCTTCCTGTCTGTCCACAGCCTGGAATGCTCTGCCCCAGCTCTCCATCCCACAAGCTTCCCTCATCTTTGAAGTCTCAGTTGAAATGGAGTCAGCCCCACATGTGCCACCCACTTATTCTCCATCCATGCCCCTATGATCTGTCTCCCTGGCTGACCAGCACCCAGCCAGCACAGGGCCTAGTGGGTGTTTGAAAGAATGGATCAGCTTATTAATGCACTAGAGCAAATCTCTTTGACTTACTGGAGGTCACAAGACTCAAATCCTTAACTCGTCACTCCCAGGCCAGGCTCTTACTACCAACCCATCTTAACTTCACTATGAAAGTTGGGAGTGGGGAAAAGAGGAGAGAAGGGGCCAAAGGACAGATGCCAAATCCATTTCTCTTCCTAAATGAAGGCCCCTCAATCCAGGCTTCTCCACTGTGAGAGAAGAATTGGGAGCTGTTGAAGAGTTGGGAGCTGTTGAATAGATGGTGGGGGGAGACATGACATGCTCAGGACCTTGACCTTTGCTACTAAGCCCACAGACTCTGGAGCCAGACTGACCAGGTTCAAATCCCTCATCTTCCAGTGACTAACTGTGTGACCTTGGGCAAGTGATCCAACCTCTCTGTTGGGCTGAGCACAAGAGGAACCCTGGGAAGGGTTTCAGCAGGTGGGGACTGGGTGGTACAACTGGGTTTGCAGAGAAATGGGTTGGAAGGAGCCAGTTTGGGTGTGAAGAGTTGTCATCTGTAATTATACTCCAGACCCAAACAGGCTCCTACAAGAGAGGGCTTGTAGTAAATGTCAGCTAAGCTGAAGTCTGTGGGTCCCATCCCTTGTCCCACACTTGGATGACAAATATGGAGGTGTACGCCTCCTTAGTCATGGTGCTCAGGCAGCACTGTGCCCACCGTCCCCAACGTCCCCTCAACACTGACCATCTGCTACTCACCCAGGAGGCCCCCTCTCAGCTCTTCCTCCCTGTGGCCCTCTGATATCATCCTATAGTTTTGGCAAAGATATCCCCTAACACCCCACTTTTGTCAAAACACCAGCTTTGATTTCATTGAGCAAGACACAATCTGAGATCCGACTGATGCCACCAAAATAATTTTAAAATAGTGAATTTTGATTTTGTAAAAATGGCAAATGTATAGTGTAAGACATTTCAGCAACACTGATGATTACAAAAAATAAATAAATTCAGCATTTGGTGGATCTCATTCTAGGCACCTGTCTGTGCACATATGTAGCATAGAAGGAAAGATAGATGAGGAAAAATGAGATTATACACTTTTTAATAAAAAGGTGTTAAATATAATTTTACTTAAATTTAACAGAAGAATTTAAAATCGAGGTTAAACTGAAATAAGTATTAACTTCAGATAAATGTTGCCTCACAAGAGATATCCTTTTCCTAAAAATATTTTTACAGTTAAGAAGAAAGCTTGAAAAAAAATAAATTAAGATGTTGTGGTCATGCTTTAAAAGAAAAACTTTATGTTTTTATTTTAGACTGAATGTACTGACTCCCTAGTAATAAGAAAAGTTAGGAAATTAGTGCATTTATACTGTCCCTTAAAACGTTATTATTACCTTGTCAGGGTTTACAACATTTTGTGCTGTTATGGAAGCACAATTCTCATGGCAATTTAGAGTGAGCTTTGCATTTAAATAGAATCACTTCTCAGCCCCAACCCTTTCTTCCTTCCTTCCTTCTTTCTTATTTTAACTTTTGACTATACCTTTGCATTTCCTTTTATCTTTTTTACTTTCAATTTTTTGTTAATAAAATATTTTTTTCCAGAAAGACTCATGAATGTTGTTTCCTGAGCTCCAGACAGTTGAAAATGTCCCTGTCACCTTTTTACTTGAAACACAACTTGGCTGGGTATAATATTCGGGAGTTGTATTTTCTTTCCCTCAGATTTTGTAGACATTGTTCCAATGTCTTCTAGCATTACTGCGGAGACCTTTGTGCCAATCTGATTTCTGCCTACATTGTGATTTGATTTTTCTACCTAGATGAACAGATGAATCTTTTATTTCTGAAGCTCAGTTATTTCATTCAGATTTGTCTTAGAGCTGATATTTCTTCAGCAGTTATTCCTGGAAGATTGTGTGTACTTTGGACCTGAAGATTCATGACTTTATTTTCAGACTTTTATTTTAGTATAACTTTGAGTATCTTTATACCGTTGTCCCATACAAGGTTTATCTGTTAGCTAACCTTCTTCTGTCTTTTATGCCTCTCATCACTCTAATCTTTTTTTTTTTAATCTTATTAATTTTATTTTTTGGCTGCGTTGGGTCTTCATTGCTGAGCGTGGGCTTTCTCTAATTGTGGTGAGCGGGGCTACTCTTCGTTGCGGTGTGCAGGCTTCTCATTGTGGTGGCTTCTCTTTTGTGGAGCATTGGCTCTAGGTTCACGGGCTTCAATAGATGCAGCACACGGGCTCAGTAGTTGCAACACACAGGCCCTAGAGTGCGCAGGTTTCAGTAGGTGTGGCCCATGGGCTCAGTAGTTGCGGCGCACGGGCTCTAGGACACATGGGCTTCAGTAGTTGTGGCATGCGGGCTCAGTAGTTGTGGCACACGGGCTTAGTTACTCCATGGCATGTCATCACTCTAATCTTTGACCACCCCAAAAAAGTTCTTCTTTTCTGTTTAATGTTGCATGACTTTCCATAGCTTAACCACAATATTTCTTACTGTGGTTTAGTCATGTTCATTTTATTTGCGGGTGTTTCTAATGTGGCTTAATATCTTTTGTTCTTCTTTTCTATTTCATTCCTAAGAACAGCCAGCTTGATTTTCACTATTTTATAATCACTTCTTTCCATCCTTATATTTCTTATTTGAGTCTTTTATAGAGACATTGTGTCATTTGAAAATGATGAAGGCTGTAAAGAACACCTGTTTTTCCCTGCTTCTTTGGGCAATTCTTCTTGCAGAGTATTTTCTTCATCTGCTTTCGTTTATGTTCCTTTTCTCCCCTTTCGCAGCACCTCTGCACAGTTCCTGTGCTGGTTTCTTCTTAACTCATTTTCCAAGGGGCCAGCTCTTTGTGGGAGGGTAGTGTGGGCGAGGGTGGGAGAGATGATCTCAGGGAGACCACAGCTTCCATTTGGGTTTGTCGTCTTCAACTATTTCACCACATCAGTTTTTTCCTTTGCTGTGGGAACACAGCTCAGTGTTTGACACCCAGCGGTCAGTGTGGCCCCTGCAAAGCCTCGAGGGAGGCTGTGACTGGGTCCCAGGGCACTAAGCCAAAGATTTTGGGATAAAGTTTTCAGGTATCCTGCAAAGCCTCAACTTTCCTATCCACAAAACATACTAGAGATGTTTGCATAGATTCTCTCTTTCCTCTGGGCAATGGTCTAGATTTCACAGTATTTGGGCAAAAGGACTTCAGTGTTTGTGGTTTGGGGCTGTGGCAATTTGTGATTTCAATAAAAATTCAGGGGAAAAAATTCCCCTATATTCCACTTTTGGTTGTTGCTGTCTTTAGCTGATTTTGAGAGAGGAAGGTGATTCAAGTGTCCTTTAGCCATCATTTTTACCTGGAAATTAAATGGTTTTTCATCCATTATCTCTTTTAACTCTAACATCAACCTTAAGAGGTGAACTATGCTATATCACCCTAGGCAGGTTAGTGGTGGCAACAGGGCTAATAACTAGAAGACACAGGGCCTGAGCATAACATAAGAGTGCATGCTCATCTTAGGTAAGAGCACCCTGCTCTGCCTCAGGGACAAGTCCTGATATGTCAGCCAAAATTCTCTCATACTTTGGGTTTGGATATACACAAGACTTAATGGCTAATGCATAGCACTCACACTGCTGCTTTTGTGTTCACCATCCATGGCAGACATCACTAATCAACCACAGTAATCTTTTTCCCCCTCCATGTTTTCGACACTACATTACAGGCAGACATTACCAACTAACTAACACTGGCAAGTGAAATGAAGCCTATTTGCCACCCAAGTATTAGAGACTCTTCAGCTACATCAAAAAATGACAGAGGAGTCAGAAAAACCTGGGTTGAATTTTAGCTCTGGGATTACCAGCAGGATGACTTCAAACAAGCCTTTACTTCTCTGAACCTCAACTTTCCCATCTGTAAAATGGGGATCATTGTTATTACAAAAAATTATCGAGGGAACCACATTAGATAGTGCATGTTAGTCATGGGTGCATTAAAAAATAACTCCAAAACATATCTTAAAACAGTAAGCACTTATTTATTTCATGAGTCTGAAACATAGCTGGGGAATTCTTTTGGTCTGGATAAAGTTGGCTGATCTCACCTGGACTTACACATCTGTCTGTGGTCAGCTGGCAGGTCAGCTGGAGCTGGCTAGTCTTAGGTGACATTACTCGAATGAATGACAGTTATCTGGCTGTCATCTGGGGTAATGGGGGTGATTAGGCCCGGGGGGGGGGTCTCTCATCTTCTACTAGGCTAGCCCAGGCTTGTCCCATGGCAGCAGTAGGATTCCAAGAGATTGGGTGGAAGAACACTGCGTCTCTTGGGGTGAGGCTCCGAACTGCCACACTGTCATTTCCATCCCATTCTATTGGGCAAACGAAGTCACAAGCCAGTCCAAGTACAAGGTGGGGAGAAATAAACTCCCCCACTTGATGAAAGGAGCTGCAAAGTCCTATAGCAAAGGGCTTGATTACAGGGACGGGTGGAGAATTGTGGCCATTCTTGCAGCGAGTCGAGCATAGCCCTTCGCTCACTAACAGCCACAGTTGAAGCTCAATAGTGGGTTTGAGAGAAAAAAATTAAAACTCAGAAATTACCTACTTTTTTTTTTTTTTTTTTTTTGCAATACGCGGGCCTCTCACTGTTGTGGCCTCTCCCGTTGCGGAGCACAGACTCCGGACGCGCAGGCTCAGTGGCCATGGCTCACAGGCCCAGCCGCTCCGCAGCATGTGGGATCTTCCCGGACCGGGGCACGAACCCGTGTCCCCTGTATCGGCAGGCAGACTCTCAACCACTGCACCACCAGGGAAGCCCAAATTACCTACTTTTTCTTTTGGTTGATGGAGCTCATAAAGACTGGGTATGGGGAGTAGCTCTTACCTCACGAGTTAACTCCCGTATTGGATAAGATTGTGCGATCCACGCTTAGTAGGAACAGTGCTGAAATCCATCAACACCGTCTGCCATCAGTATGCGATGGGAGTTGGTGGTAAGTGTGCCACCGTGTGCTGGGCAGTGAGACTAGAGCTCAGAGGAGGCAGGTCCTGCTTCATTAGGCCCTCCCAACGTAGATCACAGGTGCATGAAGAGTCTTCTTACGACAACGTGACATTTTTTGCTAACCTGCTGACAGTGTGTTAGCCCAAAGCTGATAGGGACCAGGGTTAGTGGGTGCAACGGGAAGGTCACTGGCGTAGCATCAGATAGCCTGTGTTCTGGTCCCAATTCCCCTGGACCAGCTGTGTGATGTCGGAATGAGTCTTTTCCTTCCTGGGGATGGAGGTTGGTTGGAAAGGGATGGAGGAGGAATGTTGTCTGACAGGGAAGATGGGGTGAGCCCAGATGAGCTCTGAGATGTGTAATGAGTCAGTCTATTAAAGAGAGCCTGCCAGCAAATCACCGCATTCCACCCCAACCCCAACTGCGCCCCTCACGCTGCTTCTCCATCTCCTAAACAAACACTTGAAGGTCACGGTTGGTCCCCATGGAGTTAATGGGCACTAACCTGCCTCCTAGTTTAATGCAAATCTCAGCCCACCTTATTGTGCGGGAGTTTCAGTTCATTTGTACTTTCTTGGTGACACAACTCATCTCTGTCTCCAGTGGAGTCTGTAATCCCTGCAATTTCCATGGTGCTAGTAATTATGGGGGAAAAAAGTCAGAAGCACAGAAATTCTGCACCCTGTCTATGAGATTACACACTTTGTGGAGTTTATTAAATTTATTTTGCAAGTACTGAGGAGATTAAACTCACTGTGTGGCTCCAGAGAGCAAAACGAGGACCAGTTGGCAGAATCTTCCAGTAGGCAGGTAAGAATTCAGAGGAAGAAGCACTTTCTGATAATCAGAGCCAATTGGTACTGAGTGAGCTGTCCCAGGAGGCCAGGGGCGAGGCCAGCAGGGTCCAGAACCCGGTGTGGTCACTGTGGGGGGCAGAGAAGAGCAAGGGCTGAGGGCCATTCCTGGGTCCACTTCCCAACTCGCACTTCTCAGGAGTTTGGAAGAGTGAGTCAACTCTCCTAAGCCTGTTTTCATAAGAGGGTGGCCTCCCTGCTTAGTACAGAGCTATGCCCAGCAAGTGGTCACACTATTATTTCATCATTTAGAGTTGGGGAGAGGCTTCGTCTCCCCTCCAGTTTCCCCACTAACAGTGTGGAAACTGAGGCAGAGAGAGGTTCGGTAAATTACCAAAAGTCACACAGCCATTAAGTGGAGGAAGAGGGATTTGAACCAGGGCACTCAGGTTCTAGAACCCATGTTCTTAGCCACTACACTGTTCTTCAGCAACAGAGGGGTGGGTCAGTTTTGACGTCAGGAACTGTCCTCTAGCGGCCAGTCTAGGTGGTCGATTCAGGGACACAAAACTTGAGCCTGGTGATAGGTTTAGAAGCACATGACCACTGTCCAGTGAACAGTGGCACTGGTCACATCTACTGGATGGGGGCCAGCTGCGGAGCATTTGCATGGACCCAGACATCAATGTGTCAGATTCCCATGTTGGTCTTAGACCAGACTATTGGGGAAGCCTGCATGGGAAGCCCCCAAGACAGTGTCAGATATGTCACAGGGGGCAATTACACTCCTCCAGACTGCTGTTGACAAAGACTCAGATTTAGAGCAAGAGCTAGAAGGGCCTGCGTCACAGGGAAGCGACACCCGGAGACAGAGCAGTGTGAGCAGGAACGGCCGGGATTTTCAGACGTGAGGACCCGTAGAACCCAAGCCAGGCAAGAAGGGAGGGAGGAACAGAGACCTTTGTTGGAGCCACACCTGGGTAAAGGGCTTTCACTAGTTGCCTAGTAAAAAGACATTGGAAACTCAAAAAGAGATTTCATTCAGTCATTCATTCTTGGAGACTTGTTTAGCAGCTTCTACATGCTTGTTATGTACTGGTGTCCACCACAGGGGTGGACGAGACAGACCAGACCCTGCCCACATGGAGTTTGTATTCTCCAGGGCCCCCATCGGTTGGGATACTGAATGCTGGTCGACACCATAGGCACACCCCCAAATCTCAATGGTTTAATAAAAAGGTCTTTCTCATTCACATCAGTCTGATGTGGGTCTGTTGGCTCTTATAGCTTTGCTGTCTGAAACAGGTGGCCCCTAGGTCACTCTGAATGGGAAGAGAGGGAAGGAGGAGTCTCATTAGCTGTTTGCCATCTCAGTCTGGAAGTGACATGTTACTTCTGCTCATGGCCCATTGGTCAGAACGAGTCACGTGGGGAGGACTAAGCTGCAAAGGAGGCTGGGAAATGCGGGCAGCACCTGCACTTCAGCAGATCCAGAGCTAGAAAGACATGGTCGTAATCGGAAGCATTGCTAGGTACTGGAAAAGGGCCATCTGACAGTGAAGATCAGGATTCACATCCTGGTACCCTGTCCACCATGAGCCACACCCCACACAACCTCTGGAATGTTGCCAGCATTTCGCCATTCTGGCCGAGTGGTATTGGTAACATCCACAACTCGACAATGTCTTGGCCACAGGCTCCATCGAGTATCATTCACAGTTGCATTTAGTTTTACACATACGGTGAATTGTCAACAGTCCTCTTCTCAGAGGCTGACCTGTCTTTCTCAAGGAATCATCCAATCAATGTCCTAAAGCTCTTAAGTCTGGGAGCTCCTGTGGGTCAATGGAGGAACCAGTACCACAGGACCACAGTCGAGTTCTGGAGCCCAGAAAGGGCCACACCGGAAAGACAGCCCCTAGAGAAAGTCACCTCAGCAAGGCTTCCCTTTTCCTCTGGCTGACAGACAACTTGAACACCACTTTTCTCCTGGATATGACAGGAAGAGCAAAGAGAAACAAGATTGGGGTGAGGACTGAGTCTCTGAGAAGCACCTCATTAGCGGGAAGGACCCAGGTGCTAGCTCTGGAATGTTCCATGACAGTGACTGAGTGGCCAGGCTTGGAGCCTGCATTAAGCGTGACAGCAGGGGAATCAGGAGACACGGCCAATGCATCGCATCTCCTCACCTGAGCGGTGCTAACGTTTCTGAGTGACCAGGGCCCCCTTCTCAGGAGGCTGCAGGAAGCAGGAAATCAAAGGGCACAGAGTCATGGGCCCGGCAGGGACCCCAGAACAGTCGCCAGTCCAGGCTCCTCATCTTATCAGTGGCCCACAATTGTGCTATGCTCTCACATTCATTACCTCAAGAACCTGTGTGTGCGTTGGAGGGTGGAAGGAGGAAGTTCTTGTTATCCCCACATGTCAGAAGAGAAAATTGAGCCACAGGGAGGGTAGTGCCTTGTCTAAGGTCACACAGCTGGTGTGTAGAGGAGTTGGGTGTGGAAACCAGGTCTCTGCTGGCTTCCACGCTGCTATTCCTCTCCAGGAACCAGAGAAGTGACAAGGCCTGAATTCATCCAGCAACAGCAAGCCCTCCTTTATCCTAAAGAGATATTGTTCTGACGTGTGATTGAGGGATAACCTTCCCAGCCCCTGTAACTTTATCAGTCAGGACAAGGAAGTCTCTGCTGCAGTAATAAATAGCCCCCAAGTCAACAAAGATCAAAAATCTATCACTCAGGCTTTGTGTCCTTTGAGGCCCAGCTGAGGCTCTGCCCCTTATGGTCTTCACTCAGGGACTTAGGCCAACAGAGTGGCCACCATTTGCTACATTGCCAGTCGCTGTAGCAAATCAACAGAGAACTCTGGGGGGTCTCCCATCAACATCAAATGCTCCAGCTCAGAGTTGGCACACACCACTGTCTCAGTCGGCTCAAGCTGCCATAACAAAATACTAGAATAGTATTGCGTGGCTTAAACAACAGGAATTTATTTCTCACAGTTCTGGAGACTAAAAGTCCAAGATCAAAGTGCCGGCAGGGTTGGCGTCTGGTGAGGGCTCTTTCTCTGTTGCAGACGGCCACCTTCTTGCCATGTCCTCACATGACCTTTGCTCCATGCATGAGTATGGAGAGAGGGAGAGGAAGCAAGCTCTGGTATCTCTTCTTATAAGGACACTAATCCCATCACAGGGGTCCCACCCTCAGGACTTCATCTAAACCTAATCACCTCCCAAGTGCCCCATCTCCAAACACCATCATATTGAGGGTTCAGGCTTCAGTATATGAATTCTTGATGGGGGGGGGGGGACACAATTCAGTCCAAAGCAAGAACTTTTGCTCACAATTGGCAAGAATGAGTTGCTCAACTACTCCCCCCACAACCACAGGGGGCCGGGAAGTCAACCCTTCCTTGTGGAAAGCAGGAATACTGGGCAAGAGGTGTTGGTGACCCCCACACCCAGCTTTTCAACAAGGGTGACTGGGTGGCTGCTGCTGCCGTTTAGAAAAGTCACAGGACCCTGGGGCAGGAGCACAACTGAGGGAAAGATCATGATAATGACTTTCATTGAGAAATTGCCCCGAGTCAGGCCAATGATGCGTTCTATATATACACGATGTAATGTAATCATCGTGACACATGTATAGCAGAGGTGTTGACACCCCCTTTAATAGGTTGATTTGCACACAAATAGTTATTGTCTTTTGTGTGCCAAGCTATGCTCTAGACAGCAGGAAAAATCGGTGAACAAAACCAGCCTAATCTTTGAGCTTGCATTTTACTGTAGAACATGGACAATGACCAGAAAAACAAATGTGCATATGATCCCATGATGTCAGAGAGGACACGTGAGAGAGAAGAATAAAGCAGAGGGGTGGAGGGAGCCATGGAGAGGCTGCAGTGACGGGCTGTGCAGAGAAGGCCATCTGGGGGCGGTGGGGGGACATCTGAGCAGAGACCTGAGTCAGGTGGGTCGTGTGCATCCAGGTGGATAAGCATCGGGGCAGAGGGAAGGGCACATGCCCAGACCCTGTTGTGGGACTGTACTGGGTGTGGTCATGGGACGGCCAGGAGACCAGTGAGGCTGGAGCAGAGTGAGGAAGGAATGGAGGGAGAGGAGGTCACATAGGATGGGGACCAGATCAGGCCAAGACCTCGGAGGCCTTGGACTTCGTCCTGGGTGTGGGCTGACCTGGGGGTGATCCAGATGTTTGGGCACGTGGGCAGTGTCATTTTGGCACCAGGAAATTCTGCCTCTGAATCCTGGCTCTGCCACTCCCCAGCTGGGTGAACTTGAGCAAATACGTCTCAGGTTCCTCATGCTCCGGGATGCCACCGCATCTGCTTCAGGTGACATCTAATTGGGGAAGAGCATATAAATGACTCTGCACAGGGCCAGCTGCTGCGGCCGCCTCTCATGACTCCATTTTGTCATCTTAACTGTTCCTGACAATATTTCTTCCCCCTTCCGCCTCCAGAATGCCCACCTGACCTTGTCACCGTTGGGCGACATTCTCCCCCTGAGGGGCCCCTGGGCAGCCTTCCCAGTTACCCTCCCCCTCTCCACTCCCCCCTCCCCCACAATCAGTGGGACCCACAGGCTTTTTTGCATCACCCTGCTCCCAGCACAGCTCCCTTGACCAGGGCTGGGCCTGGCAGGAGTAATGGTAGACCCAGGAGTTATTCTTTCCTCGGCCAGACCTATAACGTGTAAACTGTACACTGCATAAACTCAAGGGGTCTGTTGTGGGGTTCTGTCATGGGCCTGGTCAAGGAGGATGCTGATGGGGGGAAGGGGGGAACCACGATGTGTAAAAGGAGCAGAAACCCAGGACCGTGAGGGAGAACCCCAGCTCTGCCCACTCCCCGCTCTCCGTTCTGGGGTCTGACCAACTCCTGACCTTGGATCTGGGGGGCCACCCTAGGTCCTGGATCCCCCTCTGGGCGTAAGTTAGCTTGAGTGAGTTTCTGATTCCTGCCACCAGGAGAACGTCATTGCCTATGACTGCACCTTCTTTCAAGGCCCCATTCGTCTGCGGCCCCCTCTGTGGAGCCCATCCTGACCTTCCCCGTGGTGGGCATCTCTCGCCACCTCTGAGCCCAACACCTTGAACCTCCCTGTGATCCTCCCGTTCAACAGTGATGTTTGTCCATGTATCGCGTCATTCCCGCTGGACTGTCTCTTCCCAGGGGGTTGCGAATCCTGTTTCCTGATTCAAACCCCCAAACCCCAGGCCCTGGCGCAGGCCATACATACAGCAGGTGCTCAGTGCCAGTTTACTGAGCCAAGAGCTAATCAGAGTAGAGGTGACTTCACTGGGTGCTGCCCCCGTGCCAGGCGTTTGCACTTCCTGCCTCCATCATCCTGTTTAATCCTCATGAGGAGCCAGACGTCCTAGGTTCAAGTCTCAGCCCTGCCGCTAACTAGCTGTGTGACCTGAGCAAGTTGTTGAACCTCCGTGTGCTTCGGTTTCTCATCTGTAAAATGGGGGTGATCATGGTTCCTCCCTCATGAGGTTGCTGTGAGGATTCAATGAGTTAACACAGGGAAGGTGCTCAGACTTGTACCTGGCACCAGTAGGTGCTGCGCAAACATCAGCTATCTTGAGGCTGACGCAGATAAGGCGGCCTGAGGTCTAAGGTTACTGAATACACAACAGCACAGACCCTGCTTGGGAGGACGTGGAGATGCTGGGCCCACCGCTCACTGCCACTGGCACCGCGGCGAGGTCCACCTACAAGGCCGGTGGCCTGTGGGGCAGGCTGTTCTGAACAGTGGCCCACGCGTGCTAATGAAGATCTACGGAGGAATTGTGCACAGATAAGCCTAAGCGTGCTGCTAAAGCCGCGAGCAGGTTGACCTGAGAGAACAAGGTGGGGGGTCTGGGCAAAGCTGCGGTCAGCAGGGAATGTTCACCAAGAGGCACTGGAGCAGTCAGAGCAGTTGGTAAAAATGCAGAAATGTGCCTTTATTGGCTGGTATCAGTTGCCATCCTGAGCCCCGTGTGCCCCAGCCCCTCTCCAGGTACCCTCACACCTCCTCACCCTCCAGTAACTAAATAGTTATCATGCAGCCCAGCAGGGGGCCTCTGGGGCCCTGCCCAGCTCTGGCAGCCTCCAACCCTATTGGTCAGTGCCTTGGGTCTAGTGGTTGGTAAGTATTTTCAATCTCTCCCCGATCAAGAGACTATTTTTGCCAGCTTGAAACCTACTCCCTCTTTCTCTAGAGTACCGCCTCCTCCATTTTTCTTTGGGGACCCACTGCCACCACTTCCTAGGTCCTTGGTGGTTTGGGTTCCAGGAGATGAGCACATAATGTCAGCCTGGCCAGTTAGTAATTAGAAATACTGCACATAACCTCTGGCCGTAGCAAGTAGTTTAGGGATGGGCATATACCTCAGGACTGACCAATGAAATTCTATCCTGAGACTTTTTTGGAATTACTGAGCTAGTGAAGCTCTCCCTTCTGCTGGAACCTCTGGGGGCGTCCAGGAAGAGAGGGGTTGTGTGGTAGGGAAGCAAAAAAGGAGAAAAATAAGAGTCAACTTACAGGGAGAGATGGATTCCTGAAGACCTCATCTGATCACCTGGATCCAGCCATACCTGAAATTCTCCTGGACGTTTCATTTAATACGCTTATAGTTCCTCTTCTGCTTTTCTTTCCCTTATAATCAAAACGGTCCTGACTGATGCAGTTATTATCCCCATGAAACATTGTCCCTGGGAAGTAACTTATCTACACTCATGCGCCTGGTCACATACAGAGATTCAAATCCAAAGCCAGCTGTCTCTAGTGGTGATGGTCTTTGAAGAAAGCTTTAATAGTTGGGCTGAGGGAAGCAGGGTAACAGGCCCTGCTCAAGATGCAATTTGCCGAGTCTGAAATCACTCAGCAAGGCAATCTAATTTGAGGAGGCCTATTTTGCCGGCAATCTCCACAATTTCCTGGAATCCTCACCACTCACCTCGCAGGGTCAGACTGTCCACGGGCCATGACAGTTCTGTTATCAGGCTTGGCAGGACACAAGCTGTTGCCGTGGCTGCCAGTCCAAATAGGTGGTGAGGTACAGTGGAAGGTAATTTTCCTCTCTCTCACTTCCTGGGGAGCAGCTGCCCTGCTGCCATCAGGACGGCTTGATGCAGGGGGTGGGGAGAACCTCCAGGAAGCCACGGGCTCAAATGAACCTTGACAGGTAATCATTCCCCAGAGCAGCGGGTGAGTAGTGATTAGTGCTCCCAGGGAGAGAGAGGTGGCCGTGCCTCCGCCAGTTCCCTAGGACTCCAGCCTGGAAGTTGCTGGAACCAGTGCAGGTGAGGGGAGGCTCCAGGTGCTATGGGATCATCTTCCTGTGACAGCCCAGGATGTACCACCAAAAGGCCCTTCTAGACTGGTCTCTGTTCGGGGATTCAGGGTTCAAGTCAAGGTGCAGCCAAGACCACGATCCCCGAACAGTCCCACATCTGTGTCTCCTTCTATATGGTGACACCCTTGAAGGTGGGGAGGCTCTCATCCCACTGTTGGCTCCTGACGGCCCAGCACAGTGCTAGCTCCTAGGAAAGCTTGGTTATGTATTTGTTGACTGATTGAATAAATGGAAAAATAAATGAACTAAGAGGCCCTCATCCCACAGGTGGGGAAACTGAGACCTACAGAGAACTCACAGCTCATCTGAAGCTACCACCAGCTATAACACAAATGCGTAGGGGACCTTATGCCCCGCTTGGCCCAGGACAGCCCAGTATATGCCTACTGCCCTGGTGTAATAATTAATAGTGCTTCCTCTCTCGCTCTCAATAGTTTTCTCATTTGGATAATTTTTCAGGGTCACTGACAGGGTGGGGTCTCTAGAGAAGGAAGGGAACCGGCATCGTCAAAAACTACCTGAGGCTCAGCTTCCTTCTTTTAATCCTCACAACCACCCTCCCGTTCTCGATGGCTTTCCCACACCTTGAGCTTTCAGATGTTCATAGATGCTGCAGGACGGAGGTGTTCCATGGCCAAGTAAGTTTTGGAAAGGCTGAACTAAACAACCGTAAACTGACTTTCTCACCGTAGTGTTTCTCAGCGCCCCTCCTATGCTAATACAAGCATCAGGAAGAAAGAAAAGACACTCCTCCAACACCACAACTCCAGAAAGGAGCTGGTGTGGGACAAATCTTTATGCTATTTCCCTTTAGTTTATGTCTTCACCCAGACAGGCAGTTTGCTGTGCCTCAGAATGTTATTGAGTTAACAGGAAGGGGAAAAAAAAAAAAAGGAAAGGCATTTTATGGGGCTAAAGAGAAGCTCAGAATAAATGATTTTTGCTCCGTCAAACAAAGCAAGGGTTTTTGATTATGCAAACTTGAGCCCTAAGCTGGGGTGCAGGTGGAGGTGGAAAAAGGAGAACAGACATGGGAGGGACATGGATAAAACTGAGAAGAGAAAGGAAACAACGAGAAGCAGTGATCAGGAGACCCTAAGCCCGGGGGAATCTGTAGACCTCTTTGGGAATGCCCTGGACTTTGCAGAGAGCCTGAGCTGTGGTTCAAGCCAGTTTACAAGACATTAAAGGAAAGGTGGCACCAGTAATCTGGAGGACTGTGGGCAACCCAGATGAGCCATCTGAGGCCAGGGTGTTCTGTGATTCTGAGTCTCAGTGTTACAATGGTAGGTTGGACTTCTGTTTCCCATCTTTTACTCCCTGCCTCTGCCATGTGGATTTGTAGAGCCCTAGAACAGGCAAGCTCACGATCTTGGCTTGGCCGTATGACTTGCTTTGGTCAATGGAATGTGGGTGCAAGTGACCATGGCATTTCCAAACTGAAGCCTTACAAAGTAAGGGGGCCCTTGGGAGTCGGAAAGTGTGGGAGAAAAGCACAGGGAAGTGGGGAGCTTGAGAAAGCCATCCAATAATGCTGTGTATGAAGTCCTGGACACAGGCTGGGCATGTATGTAACTGATCCAAAACAATACACTAAAGGCTTGAAGAACTAAATTACAATGTAGCGTGCCCTTGGGGGAGGGGAAGCACACACTTGGGGAAAAATCAGATAGTATTGCAGTCTTTGAAAACTCAACTGAAATTGAAACTGCCGGCCAAAGAAGATGGGTGAGGATTTGTGGCCTGCACCCTCGTAATCTAAGTGCCTTCTTTTAAAGAAAAATCAAAGTTCTCCACAAAATTTTTTTAAAAAAACCAAAGTTTCAAAATGTCCAGGATATACTCCAAAATTACTCAATATACAAAGAATCAGAAAATCTCAACAACTTCTAGAGGAAAAGACTATCAATAGGAGCCCATTCTGAAATGACAGTCATGTTGAAATTATCAGACAAAGATTTTTAAAGCAGCCATGATAACAATGTTCCATGAAATCAGGGAAAATACTCTTAAAACAAATGGAAAGGTAAAAATTCTCAGCAAAGAAATAGAAGCTTAAAAAAGAACCAAATGATACTATTCAGCCTTAAGAAGAGAAGAAAACTCTGACATATACTACAATGCACAGAAACCTTGAGGACATTATGCTAAGTGAAATAAACCAGCCACAAAAGACAAATTCTGGATGATTCCGCTAACACAAGGTGCTTGGCATAGTCGCTAGCATAGAGACAGAAAGTAGAATGGTGGTTGCTGGGCCTGGGGGTCAGAATGAGGAGTTTCTACGTAATGAATACAGAGTTTTACAAGATGAAAAGAGTTATGAAGATGGACGGTAGTGATGGTGGCACAACATTATGAATGTATTTAATACCACTGAACTATACATTTAAAATGGTTACGGTGGTAAATTTTATGTCACGTGTACTTTAACCACAATTTTAAAAGTGGAAAAAAAATAACCAAATGGAATTTTAGAAAAAGCAATAACTGAAATTTAAAATTTCAGTGGATGTGTTCCATAAAGCAATGGATATAACAGAGGAATGAGTCAGTTAGCCTGAGGACAGATGGATAAAAGTTATCCAATATAAACAATAGATGGGGGGGATAGAAGAATGAGAAAATAATGAACAGAGCCTCAGGAAACTGTGAGGCAATATCAAAAGGTCTAACATTTGTGTCTTTGAGGTCTTTCCAGAAGGAGAGAAGAAAGAGATCAGTGCAGAAAAAGTATTTGAAGAAATAATGGATATAAACGTCTCAAATTTGTAGAAAGACATTATTTTATGAATTCAAGAAGTTCAGCAAACCCAAAATGGATATACTCAAAGAAAATCATGCCTTGTTATATCATAATCAAGTTACTGAAGACCAAAGACAAAGAAAAATATCTTGAAAGCAACCATAGAAAAACAACATTTTACATATAGGAGAAAAATACATACAAATGACTATGGATTTCTAACTAGAATTCATAGAGCCAGAAGACAGTGGAACATTCTTTTTTTTTTTTTTTTTGAATTTTATTTTATTTATTTTTTTATACAGCAGGTTCTTATTAGTTATCCATTTTATACATATTTGGAACATTCTTAAAGTAGTAAAAGAAAACTACTGTCAACCCAGTATTCTATAGCTACTAAAAACTATCCTTCAGGAATGAAGGCAAAATAAAGACATTCTCAGATGAAAGAAAATTAAGAGAATTTGTCACCAGCAGACCTTCTCTGAAATAAATGCTAAAGGGAGTTCAGATAGAAAGGAAATGGTACCAGTGAAAAACTCGGAACTTCAGAAATGAAGCTAGACTAACAGAATTATCTGGGTAACAATAATAGACTATTTTTCTCCCTTTAGTACTTTAAAATACGTATGATAGTTGAAAACAAAAATTACAACATGGGCTTCCCTGGTGGCGCAGTGGTTGAGAGTCTGCCTGCCGATGCAGGGGACACGGGTTCGTACCCTCTTCCAGGAAGATCCCACATGCCGTGGAGCGTCTGGGCCCGTGAACCATGGCCTCAGCGCGGAGCCTGCGCATCCAGAGCCTGTGCTCTGCAACGGGAGGGGCCACAACAGTGAGAGGCCCGCGTACCGCAAAAAAAATTATAACGTTATCTGGTAGTATATACATGTAAAACTTATGACAACTGTAATACAAAGGTTGGAGAGTAAAAGAAATAATGGATTGTAACGTTTCTAAGTTTCACTTGAAGTGGTAAAATATTAATTTTAAGTAGCCTGTTCAGTATGTATATTGTATGTTAAGTGTGTATATTGTTATCCCTAGAGAACCACCAAAAAAATCTGTACAAAGAGATGTAATAAAAAGACCAAGATATTAATTTAAACGGAACAATAAAAATATTCAAATAACCCAAAAGAAGTCAGGAAAGGGGAAATCAAGGAAAAAAAGTACAAGGAACAAATAAAATCTCAGTCTTAAATCCAAACATATCAATAATTACATTAAATGCAAATCGTCTAAACACCTCAATTAAAAGAGAGCGATTGCTACATTGGATTTCTTTTAAAGACCCAACTACACGTTGTTTACAAGAAAACCACTTTTTATGTAAAGATACAGATAGGTCAAAACTAAAAAGCTGGTAAAAAAATGTACTATGCAAATATTAATCAAAAGAAACTTGGCATGGCTATTAATATCAGAAAAATGTAGATTTCAGAAACAGGACAGTTATCAGAGATAAAGCAAGATATTACATAATGACAAAAGAGTCGATTTACCATAAAGACATAGCAATCCTAAATATGTATGGAGTTAACAAAAGAGCTTCAAAATACACCGTAAGGAGAAACTGACAAGTCCACAGTTATATTTGGAGACTTCAACATTCCTCTCTGTAATTGACAGAAAAAGTATACAGAAAATCAGTAAAAGTAGACCTCAACAATATGACCAACTTAGCCTAATTGTCATTTAAAAAATACCACACCCAGGGCTTCCCTGGTGGCGCAGTGTTTGGGGGTCCGCCTACCGATGCGGGGGAGGCGGGTTCGTGCCTCGGTCTGGGACGATCCCACGTGCCGCGGAGCGGCTGGGCCCGTGAGCCATGGCCGCTGAGCCTGCGCGTCCGGAGCCTGTGCTCTGCAATGGGAGAGGCCACAACAGTGAGAGGCCCGCGTACCGGAAAAAAAAAAAAAAAAAAAACCACACCCAACAACAGCAGGAAACATTCTTTTTAAGTGCACATGGAATATTCATGAAGATAGACCATATCTTGGGTCATAAAACAAAGTACAAATTTAAAAGAATTGAAATCCTATAAAGTATGTTCTCTGGCCAAAATGGGAATAAACTATAAATCAATAACAGAAAGATATCTGGAGATTCCCAAACACTTGGAAGTTTAGCAGCACACTTATGAATAACCTATAGGTCAAAAAAAGTCTAAAGGTAAATCAAAAAATATTTTGAGCTTAATGAAAATTTGTGGGATGTAGCTAAAGCTGTGTTGGTAGGAAATTTTATGTTAAATGCTTATATTAAGGGAAAAAAGAAATATCTCAAGGCCAATAATCTAAGCTTCCATGTTAAGAAAGCAGGAAAAGAAGAGCAAGATAAAAATGCAACCAGAAGGAAGGAAGTAATAAAGACAGAAGCAGAAACCAATGAAATTAAAAACAAAAACAGTAGAGAAAGACAAAATCAAAATTTGGTTAATTTTAAAAAATCAATAAAATTGATAAACCTTGGTCAGACTGATCAAGAAAAAAAAGGGAGAAGACACAAATTACCAATACCGTAAATGAAAGCAGGGGCTTCACTACTGGCCTCACAGACATTAATATGAGAATAAGCAAATACTTTGACCAACTCTGCACCTATAAATTTGACAATTTAGATGAAATGGACCAATTCCTTGAAAAATAAAAACTACAAAAGCTCACTCAAGGGCTTCCCTGGTGGCGCAGTGGTTGGGAGTCCGCCTGCCGATGCAGGCGATGCGGGTTCGTGCCCCGGTCCGGGAGGATCCCACGTGCGGCGGAGCAGCTGGACCCGTGGGCCATGGCCGCTGGGCCCGCGTGTCCGGAGCCTGTGTTTCGTGCTCCGCAACGGGAGAGGCCACAACAGTGAGAGGCCCACGTACCGCAAAAAAAAAAAAAAAAAAAAGCTCACTCAAGAAGAATCTGATGATCTGAGTAGCCCTCTGTCTATTAAGAAATTAAATTTATAGTTAGAAAACCTTCCAAAAAAGAAAATTCAAAGCACAGATGGTCTCACTGTCAAATTCTATCAACATCTAAGGGACATAATAATACCAACTCTACACAATCTCTTCCAGAACGTAGAAAAGGAGGGAACACTTCCCAACACACTTTATGAGGTCAGGATTACCATGATAACAAAACCAGACAAAGACCATATAGGAAAAGAAAACTAAAGATTAATATTCCTTTGTGAATATAGATGCAAAAATCCTCGATAAAATATTAGCATGTCAAATCCAAGAATATATAATAAGAATAATACATCATGGCCAATTTTGTTTATTCCAGGAATGAAGATGATTGAAATTTAAGAATCGATCCATGTTATCCACCATGTCAACAGACTACAGAAGAAAAAATATACATACACGTATATATATATACACATATACATATATATATGATCATATTAACAGATGCAGAAGACATTTTGACATTTGACAAAATTCAATATACGCTCATGATTTTTTAAAAATCTCTCAACAAACAAGGAATAAAAATGAATTTCCCTAACCTGGTAAAGGGCATCTACAGAAAATTTACAGCTAACATCATACTTCTTTTTAAATTTTTTTTAATTGAGGTACAGTTGATTTACAATGTCACGTTAGTTTCAGGTGTACAGCACAGTGATTCCGATATGTATATATATATATATATATTCTTTTTCAGATTCTTTTCCCTTATACGTTATTACAAAATATTGCATATAGTTCCCTGTGCTGTACAATAGGTCCTTGTTGGTTATCTATTTTATATATAGTAGTATGTATATGTTAATCCCAACCTCCTAATTTATCCCTGCCCCCTCCTTTCCCCTTTGGTAACCAGAAGTTTGTTTTCTATATCTGTGGGTTAAATGTTTTGATGTCATTAAAATTATTAAAGTAAGAAAACTGGAAAAATACTTATGCATCTCTATTTACATTTGGGGGGAAATGTAAATATTTAGGGGGAAAACATGGAAGAATAGACTAGAGCAATGGCTGGCAAAGGATGTCCTGAAGGCTAAATCTGGCCCGCCATGTGTCTTTATATGAGCCACAAGCTGTGAATGGTTTTTATATTTTTAAATAGTAAGGGTAAATCAAAAGAAGGATAATATTTCATAATATATAAAATTATATGAAATTCAAATTTCAGTGTTGATAAATAAAGTTTTATTGGAACCCAGCTATGCCCATTTATTATGTATTGTCCACGTCGGCTTTCGCACTATAATGGCAAGGTAGAGCAGTTAACATCATACCTGATAGTGAAACATGGAAGGCATTTCTGCTAAAATAGGGAACAAGACAAGAATGTCAGCTCTCACTATTCTTATTCATCTTTGTACTAAAAGCCCTAGGCAGTTGAATAAGGGGAAAAAGACACACAGATTGAATGATTTCACAATATATGTATACATATATCAAAACTTCAAGTAGCCCACTTTAAAATACACACATTTTGTCAGTTATACCTCAATAAAGCTGAAAAAAATAAGTAAAACTGTCCCTATTCACAGGTGACACGACTGTCCATGTAGAAAACCCCAAGGAATCTATTGAAAAAGATTTCCTAGAACTGAGAAGTTCTAGCAAGGCCATAGTATACAAAGTTAACATATGAAAATCTCTATGTACTACAATGAACAGCTAGAAATCAAAAATTTTAAAACAATACCATTTACAATTGCTCCAAAAAATTAGAAATACTTAGGTATAAATGTAACAAAATATATACAGGATCTATATGCTGAAAACTACAAAAAAAAAAAAAACTGATGAAAGAAACCAAAGACCTAAATAAATGGAGAGACATATCACATTCATGGATTGGAAGACTCACTACTGTTAATATGTCAATTCTCCCCAAATTATTCTATAGATTTTACATAACCACAATCAGAATTTTAACAACATATTTTGTCAGATATAGACAAGCTAATTCCAAAATTTATATGAAAATACAAAGGAACTGAGTCCAAACAATTTTGTAAAATAAGAACAAAATTCTTAAGACTCAACTGTCCCAACTTTAAGACTTACTGTAAAGTTATAGTAATTAAGACAGTGTGATATCAGTGAGAGGATAAACATATAGATGAGCGGAATGGAACAGAGACCCCAAAAATGACCCACAAGAATATGGCCAATTGATGTTTGGCAAAGGTGCAGAGGCAATTCAATAGATAAGGGATCATCCTTTTTTTTTTTTTTTCAGAGGGATCATCTTTTCAACAAGTGATGGTGGAATCTGTGTGCAAAAAAACTGAACCTCAAAACATACTTCACACTTTACACAAAAATTAATTCAAAATGGATCATAGACTTAAATATAAAGTGTAAACCTATAAACTGTAGAAGAAAACATAGGAGAAAATCCTTGTGAACTTGAGTTAGGCAGAACTCTCAGATGTGACATCAAAAATATGATCCATCGGGCTTCCCTGGTGGTGCAGTTGTTGAGAGTCTGCCTGCTAATGAAGGGGACATGGGTTCGAGACCTGGACTGGGAAGATCCCACACGCCACGGAGCAACTAGGCCCGTGAGCCACAACTATTGAGCCTGCGCGTCTGGAGCCTGTGCTCTGCAACAAGAGAGGCGGCAATTGTGAGAGGCCCGCGCACCGCCATGAAGAGTGACCCCCACTTGCCACAACTAGAGGAAGCCCTCACACAGAAACGAAGACCCAACACAGCCAAAAATAAATAAATAAATAAATAAATAAATAAATAAATTACATCTTCCCTCCATATTAAAATATATATATGATCCATCAAAGAAAAAATGGATAAATTGGACTTCATCAAAATTAAAAACTTACTCTGTGAAAGACACTGGTAATAGAAAGAAAAGACAAGGGACAGATTAGAGGAAAATATTACAAATCACATATCCAGCAAAGAACTTGTGTTCAGAATCTATAAAGAACTCTCAAAACACAATATAAAAATGAACAACCCATTGAAAAAACAGACAAGAGATTTGAAGACAAAAGATTTTTCACCAAAGAAGGCATTTGAATGGAAAATAAGCACATGAAAAGACATTCACCATCACTAGCCATTCGGGAAACATGAAATAAAACTATAATAAGATACCACCACACATCTACTAGAATGGCTATTAATTTATTTCAAATTGGCAATACTTAGTGCTGATAAGGATGTCAGCACTTCTCAATGCAGTGCTGGTCAGCATGCAAAATGGTACAGTCCTTCTGGGAAACAGTTTTGCAGTTTCTTATGTTGTTGAGCATGCACTTACCACATGACCCAGCCATACCGTTACTATGTATTTGCACTAGAGAAATAAAAACTTACCTTCACACAAAAGCCTGTATATGAATGTTTAGAGCAGCGTTATTTACCATCGCCCCAAACTGAGAACAACCCAAATGTTCTTCAACAGGTCAATGAATGAAAACCCCGGTAGAGTTAGCCCTCCAGATAGATCCCCGGACTCCACATCCATGGACTCAACACAGATCAAAAATATTAGGGGGCTTCCCTGGTGGCACAGTGGTTGAGAGTCCGCCTGCCGATGCAGGGGACACGGGTTCATGCCCCGGTCCGGGAAGATCCCACATGCCGTGGAGCGGCTAGGCCCGTGAGCCATGGCCGCTGAGCCTGTGCGTCCAGAGCCTGTGCTCCGCAACAGGAGAGGCCATAACAGTGAGAAGTCCACGTACCGCAAAAAAAAAAAAAAAAAAAAAAAATTATATTTTTATATATATATATATATATATATATATATATATATATATATATATATATTAGGAAAAAATTTTTCTAGGACGTTCCAATAAGCAAAACTTGAATTTGCTGCACACCAGCAAGTTTTTACATAGCATTTACGCTGTATTAGGTATTATAAGTAATCTAGAGATGAAAAAGTATATGGGAGGATGTACATAGGTTCCAGGAAAATACTATACCATTTTATGTAAGGGACTTGAGCATCCTCAGATTTTGGTATCCACAGGGATCCTGGACCAATCCTCCTCAGATACCAAGGGAAGCCTTTACGTCCATTCAGTGGAACACTACTCGGCAGTAAAGAGGGCCGAACAACTGACACACACAACATGGATAGATGTCAAAATAATTATGCCAAGTGGAAGAAGCCAGACTCAAAAGGCTACATGCTATGTGTTTCCATTTGTATGACATTCTGGAAAAGGCATAACTATAGGCATGAGGAACAGACCAGGGGTTACCAGGCTTAGAGGTGGGGAAATAGTGTGACCACAAGGGAATTTGGAGGTGATGGACTGTTCTGTGTCCTGATAGTGGTGGTTGTGACACTAATCCACGCATGTGTTAAAACTCAGAGACCTGTACACCACCAAAGGGTGGATTTTACTGTTTGTAAATTTTTTTTAATGTTTAAGACAGAATATTTGAAAAAGAGTCGAATGTTCCTGCTCACCCCTCCTTTGCTCTCTTCGTTCGTCACTGAAAAGCCTGCCCAGGGGAGCTGCTGGCTCACGAAGGACCTGAGGACAGACCGGAGCCCACCTACGCCCTGAAGAAGAGCTTCTCACCTGCCGTGAGCAAGAAAATACGTTTGCTATTGTAACCCACTGAGATTTCCAGATGACTAATTACGTAGCAAAAAACTGGCTAATACAGTTATACAAACTGATCTGAGCATAGAAAACACCTGCTGGCATCTCTCAGCACTCTGTGTCCCTCCGAACCTGCTGCTCTGGGAAAGGTAGACTATTCTTGTAATCAGAATGTCTCGGAGCAAGAAATAAAGGGGCCACCTTAACATCAGACAACTGCCCTGCACCTACCCGAGGACCATAGAACCTCACTTGCCTCTTGGATCTCCCGTTAGCTCTGAGCATCCACGGTGGGCGGGGACACATGCTTAGGGCTCCGATCACACTCATCGTCCCCTCTGCCCTCCTCCTGGACTGCTGACCCCTGCAAGCCGTCAGCGGGGCCTCCCACCTCTGCCACCAGTGCTGGTGTCTCTGGGAGCCTGCGCCTCTGCTGAGGGCTGAGGTCTCTCCCGGCTCCAACAAGCAGTGACCCCAGAAGGCCCAGGAGGTGCTGGGCGGGTGGCCTGCTCTGGGGAGAATGCCCCATCTATTCTCTCTGGATGTTACCTGGTCCCTGAGCCGCACTGCTCAGAAGCTGAGGCTCACACAACGTGTCATGAATACAGCCATGCTCTGGCCTTTACCTGTCTCCCCATGGAATTGGAGAACTGTCCCTGTGGCCAGAAAGAGAAAGAGCACAATGCAGGCAGCTGTTTCTCCCCTCCCCACCCCCACCAACCATCGCTTCCCTCTTTACCCACAGGCACCTGCCTCCAGAAATAAATTCTTCTCTTCTCCTTTAATCTAATGTATTTGAATAATGAAGAAAATATATTTATGGAAGGGATGATGCCTAAGTCTACCTGCCAGGAGAACATGGGCCCCAGTTCCGATTCATCCAAAGCATCTCTGCCCATTTAACAGATGAAGAAACTGAGGCCCAGGGAGGCAACACAAGTTGCCCAAGGTTGCACAGCTGCTAAGGGGTAACGATGGGGATAAGCCCACAGCCCTGTGCTTCCAAAGATCTTTTCCATGTAGAAGGTTCAGGGGGTAAGGTTGGGGGTTGGGGGGTCAGAGGCGAATGAGTCGGGGGCGAGTGGAAAGTCCTTTGAACTCATGTTTATCTGTAAAATTCATGTGACTCCAGATAGATGTATCTATCTTGGTTTTAATAAAAAGTGTTTCATGTTTGCCCTGGAGGGTAGTATAGGGTTTTATCTCTTTATTAAGGTCCCTCTGTCATGGAGCAGATCCCCAGGGCTGAGCCTGCCCTGGGTTGAGAATTCCAGAAGTACACACCCAGCTGTCTCTGGGGATGGGGGGAGAATGTGCCAGGGGTGGGGGTGAGCCTGATTGACCTGCTATTAGAGGCTCAGGAGAATTAGGCTAAGGGGGAAGGAGGAGTGTCTGGGTGTCATCTGCCAGCACCAGGGCCAGAAACCAGGGACTTCAACCTGGAAAACTGATGAACAGTCCTGGACACTGATGTCTCCATTTTAGAGATGGGGAAATTGAGGCCCAGCGAGGGAAGGCGACCTGCACAAAATCACCCAGAGAAGTGGGAGCTGAATCCGGGCCAGAATCGGGTCTCCTCAAGCCCACTCCGTGGAGTCCAGAGTATGGGGGCCGCCCTCCCGCGTGCCCCAGGCCCTGCAGTGGTCCCTGGTGGCCTCACTGGTGTTGGTGCTGACCGGAGGTGGGAGGTTATGGGCTCTGTCCTCCAGGAGGTCACAGGTCAGGGGTAGGAGGGAGGGGAGTAGGCCACCTCCCCAGGTCCTGCACAAGCACCTCCCAGCTGTGTGACCTTGGGCAGTGACAGCCTCTCTGAGCCTGGGTCTCCTCAGCTCTGAAACAGGGAAGTGATGGCTGTGTACCGAGTGACGTGAGATAAGGGGCGCTGACGAGGGCCCGGCAGAGTGACCGCTCTGCACAGATCACCTGTTATTTTCCTTATGATTTTGACAGTTGTCATCACGGTCACTCCTACAGGCAGATTCAGGCTGAGGGAGGGTCTGGACGGCGCTTCAGAGCCAGACCAGGCTTTGTCTGGTTGGGGTCCGGGAGGGTTTTAAGGAGACTGCCTCTGAGCCAGGCAGGGAGCACATTGGGTAGGGAATGACATCTTAGTGCCGAGGGCAGAAGAGCCCAGCAGGCAGGGAAAGCCCTGCTTTGAGCTTGGAAGCGGTGGGAGGGGACACATCCGGGGAACAGATGAAGATACCAGCGTGACCTGATGTGGGTTCAGGGCTTGTCACATGCAAACCACGATCTCCACTGCTCAGAGCAGCCGCATGGGGCAAATGTCACGTCGGGGCTCAGGGCAGGCCACCCCCAAATATGCTGAAGTGGCATATTCATTAGTGTGAATTAAAGCTCCTTGAGGAGCAGGCAGTGCAAGAAGAACACTCTGAACCTCCTCTTTGTCTCCTGAAGGCAGAAAATAAACCTCCCGTGTGAAGGGTGCCCTCCCCGTGCCAGGAGGTAGAGAGGCATCCTTATCGCCAGAGATCGGGAATTTGGGGCTGAGAAGGCTGTGTAAACAAACTGTGCTTAGATAATCCACTAATTAGTACCCAAGCCCAAGTTTCTTTGTCTTGTCTGTTCTTCACAAATATATTGTTTCTATGTCTAAAAGGTATAAAGCTGCCTGCTTTGGTCATTGCTATGAGTCTCACATTTCTATAAACTCCCGTACGCACAAAATTAAAATTTGATTTTCTCCTGTGAATCTGTCTCATGTCAATCTAACGACTAGACCAGCCAGAAGAACCTAGAAGGCTAGAGGAACATTTTTTCCTCCCCAACATTTGGTGTAGTCAGCAGGATAAATTTTCCTGGCTAGATGCTGAGAGATCCTGGGACCTCTGACAAGTATGGGCAGAAGGTTAGAACTCTTACCACGTCAGCCTCCTGGATCTCTCTGCCTACAGGGTCTGTTGCACGCAGGAGTGGTGAGAGTCCTTTTCTTTTTCTAAATTTTGATTATCAGGAGAAAATATTTGTGGAACTAGTTCCTTGTGACATAGCGACTTGGTAACAAGGACTCTTGATTTCTCTTGATCCTTTCCTTCCCAGAGATGGTTACTGGTTTTCTTTGTCTTTGTTGTGTCATTTGTCATCAGGAGGAAAAACCACAGAGCAGAACACAGGCATAGACCCTACAAGCTACTCACAGACTGGTAAGCTCCCAATTCTCATCAGACCAGAGTTTGTTTAGACAAACTTTTCTGTGTTTCTAAAACATCCCCGATGTAAAAACTGGATGAGGTTTTTCCTTTCTTCTTGTTTCATTTCCTGAGAACTTGCTCTGTGGCCAATGAGAATATTTTCTCTGGTCTCTGCCATCCGAATAGACTGAGATTTCAAGACAGGAAGTCACAAGCAGCCCTCCATTTGTCCAGCTGTTCCAGCTGGCAGGGGGGTTTTTCATGAGGGGTCCCAGTCCCCCCAGGAGCCTTTGTCATCTCAATTTTCATTACTTTGTTAGTGCTGGAAAAATCGCATTCCAGTAGCACTTGCCTGGTGTCACAGATTAGCAAGTTTGTAACTGGAGGTGTCTCATGCGCCCATGAGAGACAAGAGACACCATTTTCACTACACCATCTTCACGCCTGTGCAATGAGGACCTTTGATTTCTTAGACTATCTTTGAGAGTGAACTTTCTGGATCTTTTGAGGGCTGCACTCTCTTATGGGACACCCTTTGCATCCTTCCTTAACCTAAAAAGGCTTGTTGGTTTGAGTCGCTAACAAGATTCTATTGGTCAATGGCCAGACGATGAATCCTTTAAATTGAAATTTTAAATTGAAAAAAAAAAAAATTTAGACAATTGTCTTATCTGTATCTATGGAAAGACAAAATTAAAAAGTATAATGACTAAAATATATACATAGTGGCTAGCCTTAAGGACTCCCTAACAAGATGAAAGAAGAGGAATTAAATTAAAACAAAACTAAAGTCCACATCCAACATAAATTCCCCTTCTCAAACTCCAGCCCCATCTCCTTAGCCCTTAACTCCCAAAACTCCACCTTCCCCAGAAAATCCCTTCAACACCCAGCTGTTTGTTTTAACTTCCCTTTCCCTACAAGATTTACAAAGAGCACTCCAGCCAACTCTCTAGGCCTAGAGTATACAGGTTACCCATGTAAATGCTAAAATCCAAGAAAAAAATTTAACAGAAGCATCTAGAACAGACCAAAATGTTTGTTTTGTTGGTCTCTGTAATCAGGCTTTGCCAGTTTCAGACTTTCTTTCCTATGCAATGTTCTTTGCAGGTATAATCCTAGAACCCCACCCAAAAAATTCATGTCCCCTGGGCCACAGAATTTAGAAATCCTTTTATTTCCATCTAAGTGGAAATTTTCTCCCCATATAAAAAGGAAAATTCAAATAGTGTGGTGGAATGGGCAAACCAACTTCTAAGCATTATAACGGAAATGGCTACCCAATTCTTTGAAGATAACCTAAATGAATGCAAATGAAAATAGAGTTAAAAATCAACAATTTTTAATTTACAACTTGACTCTAGAAAAACAAAAGTATAACTCTGAAAACAACTCAAAATCCACTCAGACCTTTTCCTGTTTGCCTTCAGACATTTGCAGATATGGTGAAAATCAGGAGATTGAAAGTACAATTGTCCTGCACCTAAGGAAAAAAAAGGAAATTTTTAATAATAATTACCTTAGGCTAATAATAATAGGCAAATATACTCCAAAACTCCTAGGGAAAAAAACTTGCATTCTTTCTCTGTCCCTTGAAGTTATACATCTTATCCTGTCTTTGAAATGTGAACACAGCCCACAATTGCCTGAGACTAAAGGGAAGAAAAATAAAAGAGAAAGAAATCTTTTTAAAATACAAACTGCAAAAAAGCTCTCTTGCCAAACTCTAGACCACAGCCTCCTTAAGATTACTTCCAGAGACAAATACAATTCTTAAAAGTCTTCTCCACAAATAGTAAAAGCCTTTAGCCATCTGAGCAAGTAAACTTAATTTATTCCAACTTGTTGACTGAAAAAGAATGCGCAACCTAAAAACTGAGAGTTATGTTTTATTCGCGGACAAAACTGAGGACTTAAGCCTGGGACACAACATCTCAGATAACTCAGAGGCTGCTCTGAAGAGGCAAGTGGGGAGAGCCAGGATATATAGGAGTTTTTGCAACAAAGACCAGGTAGTGGGAACATCAAAAGATTACGGTTAATTAAAGAAAACCAGTTGTCTCAAGTTAAGGAACTTAGCATTTTTCTATGTATGGGAAGATGCAAAGTCTGGGCTCATTGAAATCATTCCTTTGATCTGCACCTCAGCTGTCTGGGGCTGGTATCTGGTGCTTTCCCATCCTGAGTACCCTCAGAGTGCACCACTGTGTGTGGCTGCAGCGGCTGACTGCTAGATGGGGGGCAAATCCTGCCTCCACCCTGAGATCCTTCAGGGCTCACCATTGGGCAGCCGTAATGTGATGGCTTGATGGCTGCAACTCCTTTGTTTACTAATATGGCAGGTGGCATTTTTAGTTTACAAAACTGTTATTTATAAACTAGTGAGTTTTATATTGTTTTAGAACAGAAGCTATAAGATCTCTGTTCGTATGTATGTATATACATCATAAATATGGTATTTTTCTACCTTTAGATGGAATTGCCAACATTAATTTGTAAAAGAGCTCTACTGAACTGACTTAAAAATAAGCACTCATATAAATTCAGTATTTGTAAACTGTCAGAAATATAGACACTAACCCACATGCTTTCAAGTTCACGTGATCTGAGAAAAATCTTTGGTAAATAAAAACTTGTTTAAATGTGTTGGTTTAATTAATACAGGCATGTTTTTAGAGTTATCAACATTAAATACTCTTATTCTACCTAGATTTACTAAAAGTCAAATAAGCTTATGTTATCTGTTACAAAATTTGTCATCAGGAAAAATAGTTCAGAATAATGGTTGACGTTGTCTAATGTCTCATGACGTTTTCATGAGTAGTCTAAACATAAATTCTAGGAGCAAATAATATATAGAATGATATATATAATTATATACATATATATATCTAATGTAGATGGGATAAGAGTTTATAGTTGAACTTTTTAATGATAATTTTGTGTTATGGTATGTATATATCTTCCAAAATATTTTTGGTAGCTTAAAACTTTAAAGCTTTGCTGAATTAAATGACAGGATTTCACTGAGTGTCTAGATCATTTCCAAATAAGATAAAATACTGAAACATTAATTGCTAAACAAGTTTAAGTTTACCTACTTTTGACACCTTATTACAGAGACTATAGACGTTTGGGGTCTATTAATAAACATTAATAAACATGTTTTGTGCCACATTGAAAAAATGTGCTATGAGGAAATATATCTTTCTAGAAATTATTAAATGAATTCATGAATTTGCCAATCTAAAAAATGCTGATGTAACAGTTCACAATTGATTACTTCTTAGTCTTCAATAGAAACTAAAATCTCTAAGGGTTAGGAATTCTAGTTAATATACGTAATTAAAGCTACTAAAGTAATAAGGGTAAAAGGAAATGACTGTATATGAAAAGTAAGATGTATATTTTCAGTAAAAGAAGGTATGCAGAAAGGAAATACGTTTTTACTGAGGAAAATGAATGTAATTTTGTCCTAAAGTAAAATGATTGTTCCAGAACAGAAAAAAAGAAGAAGGTAAGGGCTTCCCTGGTGGCGCAGTGGTTGAGAGTCTGCCTGCCGATGCAGGGGACACGGGATCGTGCCCCAGTCCGGGAGGATCCCACATGCCGCGGAGCGGCTGGGCCCATGAGCCATGGCCGCTGAGCCTGCGCGTCCAGAGCCTGTGCTCCGCAACGGGAGAGGCCACAGCAGTGAGAGGCCCGCATACTGCAAAAAAAAAAAAAAAAAGAACACCTGGATAATCTCCATCATCCCCCACAAGCCTCCTTAAATAAAAGTATTGCCTAGGGTGAATGCAGCTTTAAGGCGAGAGCTCTGCCCACCCCCCAGAGCCCCGTTCCATGTCAGAATCCTGGAGCAGGGGTACCATCTCAGGGGTGCTCCAAAGCCCAGGTGCTCCCTCCTCTCCAGAAGGTTTTCAGATTCAACCTTCACAGGCAGAGCCCCAGAACCTGGCCATCCAGGGCTCACTCCTGCTTAGATGAGGCTGGGGAGAGCGGAGGGGACAGCTGGCTGGTCGGTAAGCCTACAGTGTGTCTCCAGCCATGGCCTCTCTGAGTTGTTCCCTCTTTGTGCTTCCAAAGACGCTCTTGGGGGAAAGAAGGCAGCACACCTCAGTCATCTCTCTTGTTTCCATCCTGGAGAGCAGAGCTGGGGTCCTGGCACTTGCAGTGAACTCTATCTCCACCCCCTCTCCACGGCCTGTGATCAGGGAACATGGGAGCACAGACCACCAGACTCCCAGTCTTCAGGGCTGGGGTCAGGCCGAGGGGAGGTGTGGAGCAGAGGGGATGGGTTTCCGCCTTCACTTCACCATGGGACACAGGTTGAAAATGAGACCGAGTGCAGCTCACTCAGGTGCTGGGCCACCGTGATCAAATCAGAGGTGCTCTTTCTGTTCAGCTGTGGTTTCTGCCCTGCCTGCACCTGGATGGGTCTTCAGCTCCCCACCCTGCTCTGACTTGGGAGAAAGGAGAGACAAGATCCCATCCTGACTCAATCGAAGCCTCTGCAGAAACTCTAGAGTGAGAGTTGCCTGTGGGTCTTGGCTGTTCCTGGAGATTTTAGAAACTAGGGCAGATAAAATGCATAATAATTTCTATGTATGGAGGGCCGGGGGATTTATCTTACCTGCACTCTTGTACCTGCTGTCTCATTAAACCTCATCATAACTAGGGTGGAGAAGGGATTATTATCTCACTATCTCCCCTTTAAGGATGAGGAACGGAGGCTCAGAAGGGACAGAACCGTGTCAGGTCACATCAACAGCAGCAGAGCCGGCATTAGACCAGGGTCAGAGTGACTCTAGTGCCTGCCTTGTTACCAAAGGCCATCTGCAGTCACTGTCACCTTCATGCTCTCATGTGTTGCAAGAGGTGGGCAGCGTGGGGACCAGGATCCCCATTATACAGAAAGGAAAACTGAGATAAGACCGCATGGGTGACCTGGGCAAGGTCCTGCAGTTTGTTTGCTGCTGGGCTTATTCCAGGGCCCAGAACTGCAGCTCTTCAGATGAAGATGCTTGCAATGAAGATGGAATCGACAGTATTCACTCATCGTCCCTGGCTCTCAGTCTTCAGACTGCTGAAGAACCACCGAGGGGTGGGTGTGTCTGTTAAAATGCACGATCCCAGGCCTGACCCAAAGACTCTGACTTAGTCGAGATGGAGATGGAGCCAGGAAATCTGTATTTTATACACAGCATACCCCCTCACCCAGGTGCTTCTAGCAGGTCAAGTGCATGCAGACCACCCTTGGAGAAACACTGGTTTAGGGTGTTCCAGACCCCATGCTTAGTTCTAGATGGACATTTTATAGCCTAGTGTTTAAGATCTAAGATTCTAGATTCATCCAATTTGGACTCAAGGACCAGCTCTTCCACTCACCAGCTTGAACCCAGGGAAAGTCATCTAACTGCTCTATGTCCAGTGTCCCTACCTGAAAGTGGGGATAGTAATAGTACCTCCCTCATAAGGTCCTTGCAAGGAAGGCTGAGCACTTAGAACAGTGCCTGCTCAGAGCGAAGCTTGATGATGGTAATCCTCAAACGGCCCTGCAGTGTAGATATCCTAGGCCCACTCTACAGACGAGGAGCTATGGGCACAGAGATGAAGTAAGTTGTATAAGGGCACACAGCCAGTGAGTGACAGAACTGGGACTCAAGGAACACAGTGCTCCTAACTGCTATGTGACCCTGCCCTGATAGCACAAACTCCCTGACCCTGCCCTTTGCACCCGCACCCACAGGGCACTGACACACAAGAGGGAGTCAGGAGAGGCCCCCCCAGTGCTAGGCAGGGATTTGCTACAAAGGGCTAGGGATCTGCACTGTGATTCTCCAATTGGTGCTGTCCAGAGCCTCCAAATTGCATTTCTTTTTGCCACAGATACTTTAAATATTACTGGATCTGTTGTATCATAAGGCCAAAGGGATAGAGCAACATGCACTGTAGCCTAGAATTACTGCAGAGACTTCTCTTCCTAGGTTCCCACTCAAAAGTGGCAGCTTTATAGATGATCTTGCTGTTAGATAGAAATGAATCCGTGTGATGCTTTGTGGAATGTCAAGACAGCCAAAACTACATTATGAGCCACAGTAGACTTGCCATACCCCTTAGGCAATATTCTGACAGTATACTGTTGGCCCAGCCAGGTCAAAGAAAACTGCTTCTGGTGGACCTTACAAAACTGGTATAGAGAAAAAGCCATCAGCAAAGCCAATAGTTGTATTCTAATTGCCAGGGGCCATGTCGATTTGCTGTAGCAAAAATAATACATCTGGGAAAACAGCTGCAATTGGAAAAACTACCTGAGTACGTTTACAATAATCCACAGTCATTTTCCAGGATCCATCTAACTTCTGAACAAGTTGATCAGATTAGTTAACACGCCTATTTAAAAGCACCCCTGTTTCTTTCAAGTTTTTTTAAAGTTCTTGTGAGAAGAGTTTTGGGGGTTTGTTTGTTTGTTTGCTTGTTTATTTTTTATACAATTTTGAAAAGTTACTTTCCGTTTAGTTATTACAAAATATTGGCTATATTTCCCGTGTTGCACGATACATCCTTGAGCCTATCTTGCACCCGATAGTTTGTACCTCCCACTCCCCCACCCCATATTGCCCCTCCCCCCACTGGTAACCACTAGTTTGTTCTCTGTCTATGAGCCTGCTTCTTTCTTTGTTATGTTCACTAGTTTGTTGTATTTTTTGATTCCACATATAAGTGATATCATACAGTATTTGTCTTTCTCTGTCGGACTTATTTCACTTAGCATAATGCCCTCCAAGTCCATCCATGTTGCTGTAGATGGCAAAACTTCATTCTCTTTTGAGGCTGACTAGTATTCCGTTGTATATATAGTATATACTGCAACTTCTTTACCCCTTCATCTGTTGATGGGTACTCAGGCTGTTTACCTATCTTGGCAATTGTAAATAATGCTTCTATGAATGTTGGGGTTCATGTGTCTTTTTGAATTAGTGTTTTGTTTTTGATGGTGGCATTAATCTGCAATCTGCACCACCACCGCCTCCTACAGGAAACATTATTGCTTTGGGTTTACTACCTTTCTAGGGAGGGAAAGTTCCAGAACTTCTTCTTAACCCGTCCTGGGCCAGAGAACCAAAGTGGGAATTCTACCAGTTGTTATGTATGTCTATTCCAATTATACTTTTGGAAACTAGGGAAATAACAGACTTGGCCCACTGTGAGATGAACTTGAAATAAGACCCCATCTATCACCTGGAGGTTGTAAATCCCCACTTTGACTGGTGGAGCACAGTGACATGTTGGGTCCCCAGGATTTAGCATCAATTCATAGCCAGTATCTGAAATTCCTAAAAGGCCTGAGTCTTTCCTTTTCTCCAGTGGACAGTCACTCTAGTACAGGGATTGGCAAGCCATGTCCTGTGTGTCAAGTCTGGCCCATGGCCTATCTTTGTATGGCCCATGAGCTAAAAATAGTTTTACATTTGTAAAGGGTTGTTTAAAAAAATAGCATCTTTGCTGGTCCATATCCTGAGACCTGTTCCAGTACCGATTCTATATCAATCAGGACCTAGACAGAAAATAGGATCACAGAATTTTATCAGGAAAATTTAATGTAAAGAATGAATGGCTAGTAATGGGATGAACTGCTAAGAAGTGAAGAGAACTCTAACAGAAATAGCTGATCTATGGAGTTGAGGCAGGGTACTCAAGGAGTAAACTAATTTGAAAGAACCACTCCTCCTGCACCCCCCAGTGCTGTGGTTCAGACTTCATTGGAGAGGGTGTGGCTGGAGCCACTGAAGTTTGGTGAAGAGTTTGCTGAGGCCCCACAGGCTGAGGCTGGCAGAAAACAGCCCACAGCAGGACCAAACCAAGTCGCCAGGCATCTGCTCCCTGCGGCACCAGTGAACCTCGCTGGGAAACCCACACCCTCTGCAAGATGGAGACAATGATGGTGCCAGACACCGTTGTTGTGAGGATTCAGCAATTCAAAACATGTGAAAGGCTTAGAACGAATGGTGTTTCTCTCAGTGTGGGTAAGCCCTCCGTAAATGTTTGCTATCACTATTTTTGTCATCACCCTTATTACCACTCTCCCCAGGGGGAGGAAACTCAGCCTGCTGAAGGCCACGGCAGGACACTGGACTCCAAGCCCCAGCCCATCTGGTGTCAAAGACCATGTTCTTTTCACTTGCACCAAGTAAGAAGCTCCTGGTCCAGTCTCAGTATTATATAGATAAACGGGGAATCTGAGGTCCAGAGAGTGGAAGGCACATGCCTGAAGTCACAGAGCGAGAGGGGCCCGATCCGGCCCAGGCCCCCCTCTCAGCCATCTCTGGGCAGAATCCTGGAGACAACAGCAATCCCAGTCACCTGTGTGAATGTGACCCCACGCTGCTAACTTCCCCTCCCCCTCCTCATCTAATATTGATTTAACCTGTGGTTTTATGGTTAATCAGCTCGTAGTAAATCTCTGCTTTAATCTCCCACCGGGCCAGCCAGGCTGTCTTTTTATTAGGAAATAAATAGTGCAGGTACTTTGTGCCACACCGCAGCCAATACAGGGAGCTTGCTGGTGGGAGGAGAGGCCGTGGAGCCTGGAGGAGCCTTGAGGCCCTGTAGACAAAAATAGGTGTGAGAATAATTCCAAGACGATGGGTGTGTGGGCATGGTTTATGCAAGACACAAAAGCTGAGATAAAATTGGCTTCTGCTCCAAAGCTCTAGGTAAGATTTTAAATGAAAGGATCAGCTGAGGGATAAGTTCCCACACTGCTGCTTCCATGCTGTGCCTTCTGAGGCCAGCCTGGCCCTCTCTGGGCCCCCGGGAACCCGAGGAGGGGGTTTGGGAACTGTCACTCAGGGGTAATCCACCCACTCGGCGTGGTGAGAGTGAGCCGACAAGGGCCAGCTCAGAAGGGAGCTCCCCCCACAGACCTCTGAGGAGCCCTGGGGTCAGCCCTGCCCCACCCAGCTTCCTGTTTCTCTGATGCTCTGAACAGAAAGAGCACTGGACAGGAAGTCGGAAGCCTGAGACCTGGTAACCAAAAAAAGCAGGAGGCTGCAAGTAAGAAAAGAGCTTAGGAATTCCCTGGTGGTGCAGTGGTTAAGAATCTGTCTGCCAAGGCAGGCGAGCCACAACTACTGAAGCCCGTGCGCCACAACTACTGAAGCCCACGTGCCTAGAGCCCGTGCTCCGCAACAAGAGAAGCCACCGCGATGAGACGCCCGTGCTCCGCAACGAAGGGTAGCCCCTGCTTGCTGCAACTAGAGAAAGCCCACGCGCAGCAACGAAGACCCAACGCAGCTAATAATTAATTAATTAATTTATATATATATATATATATATATATTAACCATCTAAAAAAAAAAAGAAAAGAAAAGAGTTTATTTAGGGTCTTAAGAACTGCAAATTGGGAGGCAGAGATTGAGTTAAAACCGAAAGAATGTTCTGGGGAAGAGAGAGAGTCAAGGGCTTATTAAGGAAAATGCCACAAGGCTGTACTCTGACACAAGAAAAGAAATATTTGTCCTTAAGTGAGGGCTGTCACGAGTTGTTTTAGGGTAAGGGTCCCCTAATTTTCTTGAGTTTCTGGATGCCTTCGTTAGGAGGATAAGTGGTCAAAAGGTCAGATTCCCTCCAGACTGAGCCGTGCATAGGTCACACTTCCTCAATGGTCTCCTGGCTTCATTTTAGAGAATTCTCTTAGCAATACTAACTCCATTTTTATTTTTCTTTCACAGGTCTCAGCCCAGCCTGTATGACGATTTGCTGTGAAACCTCGGACAAGGGTCTTCCTCTTTGGAGCCTGAGATACTGTGATTTATAAGAAATATATATTTAGCCTTCATGCACTGTTTCTGGCACAGAGCTCCTAAAACTCTTGGAATTTCCTAAGCTTTGAGATCAATAAAGGTGCCTTTTGTTGTATGAAGGAGGTGACTTTTGGAAAGCACCTAGGTTAACCTCAGAATGAGGACTGGTTGCCAGGGGAACCAACCAGGCGATTGGAGGGTTAGAATTTTCAGTCCCTCCCCTCCCCCAGCCCCCACCAACCTCTAGGGAGGGGAAAGGGGCTAGACTTTCAGTTCAATCACCAATGGCCAATGATGTAATCCACCGTTCCTATGTAATGAAGTCTCTTCCCACGCACCTTGCCCTGTGTATCTCTTCTATCTGGCCATTCCTGAGTTGTATCTGTTTACAATAATCGGGTAATCTAGTGAATAAAATGTTTCTCTGGGTCCTGTGAGCTGCTCTAACAAATTAATTAAATCTGAGGTGGGGGTCTTGGCTCCCATCTATAGGCGGTTGGTCAGAAGCACAGGTGACAACCTGGACTTGCAATTGGCATCTGAAGTGAGGTGGGCAGGGAGTCGTAAGCACGAACCCTTCACCTGTGGGATCTGATGCTATTTCCAAGGAGATAGTGTCGGAACTGAGTTAATTGCTTGGTGGTGTGGAAAAAAGCACTCACATCGGATATCTCGTCTGTAAAACGAGGGACATGCTGGACCCCAGTGTTCTTTCCAGTGACCCAGCCACTGGAAAGCCGCTGGGAGCCGCTGCAGGCTGGTCCACTCGATGGGAGGAAGGTGTGTGGACTGGACGGGGCCCCTCTGCCCGGCTACCTGCCGCCTCTTCTCTGTGCCCCTCCGCCTCCCTCCCTCATCCCTGGGGGCCCCATCTGGCACCATCCTCATCCCTGCTCCCCAGATGCAATGGGAACATTTCAGCAAGGCTCAGTAGGATGCAGAGAACTGAGTCTGTCCCTCCAGATGGTGATGTCCTCTCCTGCTCCAAGCCCTAAACTTAGACGTGTTAGAGATGAAAACCAGAAGCTCTAGCTGCTTCTTCCTGTAGCTGTCATCCCACAACCTGTGCTTCAGAAAGCGGTGCCACAGAAGAATTAGAAGCAGGGTCTGGAAGAGCTCTCTGCACTCCCACGGCAGCTTTACACACAACAGCCCAAACGCAGCCCGACTGGCCACTGGCCGGCGAATGGATGAGCAAAACGTGGTCTATCCCTACGGTGGAATATCATTCAGCCTTAAAAAGGAAGGAAAACCTGACACATGCTACAACACGGATGAAACTTGAGGACATTATGCTGAGAAAGATAAGCCAGTCGCAGAAAGACAAACACTGTATGATTCCACTTAGATGAGATACTTCAAGTAGTCAAATCATAGAGACAGAAAGTAGAATGGGGTCACCAGCGGCTGCGGGGAGGGAGGAATGGGGAGATGTCGTTTAATGGGGATGGAGTTTCAGTTTTACAAGATAGAGTTGTGGGGATGGATGGTGGTAAGGGGTGCACAACATTAAGAATGCATTTAATACCACTGAACTATACACTTAAAATGATTAATACGGTAAATTCTACATTATGTGTATTTTGCAACAATAAAAAATTTCAAAGATAAAAAAACAGTGCCAAATAATAATAACAACAACTGTTGATTAGTGGGCATTTACCACCTAAGTACCGGGCACTGCTTTAAGTAATTCACAAGCAGGAATTTATATACTGCTCCCAACAAGCCTGTGAAAAAGAAACCACTACCCCCATTTTACAGATGAGGAAACTGAGGCAGAAAGAAACTAGGTAACTTGTCCAAGGTCATAGGGCTAGTAATGGCCAAGCCAGACCTGGACCAGACACTCTGGCTCTCGACTCCTCATGGTGACACATGTGATAGCCCTTATTAGCCCTGATCTGGGTTTTCTGTGCATTTGCCCGGTCAGACCCTAGAAGGAGGCTCAGGGGAAGCTGGGGGGAATCAGCTGTGGATTCCACAGGAGGACGAGGACTGTCCCCCATCAGCCACTTCCCCACAGTCCCCAGAGCCACCCAGAGCATCCCTATGGAGAGTGAACCACACTCAGCCCGGCCTCTGGAGCCCCCAGTCCTGCGGCATGTGGAGCAGCAAGCACCTGGCACTGGGGAGTCTGATGACTGCTGGCTCATGCATGGGTGGGGAAGCAGGTTCTGCATCAGGCGGTGCTGTACCAGGAGCAGCTTGAAGACTCCATGAGCCTGAGAAGGAAAGTCACTGAGGGATTCAGAGATTTCCTGCTCTTAGTAAAGGGAGTGAGCAGGGCTTTCTGGATAAGAGAAAGTTCCAGAGTTTGGTCACCTTCCAGGAGGCTGGAGGCAGCTCTGGCTGAGCCCAGGGAAGTCAGATGTCAATGCTTCATCTTGCCTCTTGTCCTCAGGAAGGTTATCAGCCCCGGAGCTGGTCACCATTGCCTTCAGGAAGTAACCACAGCAGGGACCGGCTTCCTTCCATGTGCTGGCCAGTACCTCCCTGCTTCCCACCCAGACCTTCCCAACGCGCTTTGCAGATTATCACCGTCTTAAAAAATCAAAAAGACAGAGTTTATTTCAGAGCTGTCACGGGACAGAAGGGAAAGAGGAAGGCCTGGGGTCAGGCAAGTCTAGGTCACTTTCTAGTGGAATGAACCTGTGAACTCAAACAATTCACATCCCACCTCTGAGCCTTCTTTTCTTTGGCTGCAAATGGGAACAAGGACCCGACCTCACTGGCCACGTGAGGATGAAACGCGATCACTGCCAGTGGGGGTTGATACACTCTTCCATCACCTCTTTGCTCTTGACGGAATGTCTTTTCATGACCTGGGAAGGGAGGAGGTACCAGCCAGTGGAAAGGAAGAAGAAAACATTTAAAATTAAAACATTCAGCATGCCTAATCTTTGAAAACCAAACCTTTCCGCCAGGTTCAGGCGGGGACCCTCCTGCTGGGTCCTGGCTCTCTGCCCCCTTCTCCCCACACTCAGGGGTTCCAGCTTTGCTTCTGTGCCTGGACCGGAGCCAGATACCGGAGCACTACCAGCCACTGAGCCGCTGCGCAGAGAAGGGCCAGGCGCCCAGGCAGCGGGAAGGAGCCGGGAGAGAGGCCAGAAGCCAGCGGGGAAGAGTGTGAGTGCGTGAGACAGAGACAGAAAGATGAAAGAGAGAGTGAGAGAGAAGACAGCACACAGAGACGGAGACAGAATGAGAAAGAGACAAAGAAGGAAAATTAACTGTGAATCCCTGTCTTTGCCTGGCGCCCTCCCTCCTCCCCGACCCATTTTCTGCCCCATCGTCACTCCACCACCACCCTAACCGCCCCCCAGCTCTGGTAACTCAGCCCCCCTTCTGTAAGTAGGGGTGATCACAGCACCGCCCCTGCGGTCCCGTGAACCATCGCACAATGGGTGTTCAGTAAACGTGGCTCTTACAATGCCCCTCGTTCAGGGAAAGGTTTATCGGTTAGAATCTGGGCTGTGCTTCCAAGGGAAGCATCCAGAGGAAGCAGGACCCTTCGAATGCAGCCATCGCCTCATCCAGAAAGCCAGGGCTGCTTTCAATTGTTTACTTCCTGTAAACGTGTTGATGTTTCATTCATGAAATATGGTTTTCCTGAGGCCTCTTGAAATACAGAGGCTGGAGTGAAGAATTTAATGAGAACTCGGGGCTGTGCTCCCTGAACAGCACTAAGGACACCACTCCCAGGGAGCTGTGTCTGCTCTCAGAGCACGAGTCCTCATCCTAATTCTGCAGATTAAGTGGGGGGAAGGCTGGGGGACAACCTTCAGCTACAGGATGGAGCAGGGGTCATGGACCCATTGCACAGGGAGGCAAAGTGGAGTCACCTCAGCATACATAAACACACACAGTAGCTGGAATGGGGATGATAGTTCAGACTTTTCAAAGCACATAGTAGGTGCACAACGAAGATTGACGGAATGAATGAAGGACATCCCATTCGCAGGTTTGACTTGGGTCCCAGAATGCCCCTGCGGATGGGGGAGGGCAACTGCCATTATCTCATCTTTCTTGACAAAGAAGCAAAGGGTCAGAAAGGTCAAGCTGCCTGCCCAGGGGCACACAGCAGCAGCTGGTCCTCTTGGCTCCTGGGGAGGACTGAATCCACCTCTCCTTTGACAGACAGGGGAGCTCAGGCTGAAAGAGTGACAGTGGTGAGTGCAAGGGCAGCAGCAAGGGGAGTGCCAGGGCTGGTCAGGACTCATACCCAGAATTTCTCTGACCCAGCTCCCACCCAGAGGCTGCGATGGCCCTCGGCCCCGCCCCTCCCCGACCTCAGCCTTGGGAGCCAAATGTCTGGCGCTCACCAGGCCACTGGAGCTATGCACCCCATTCAGCTCTCTACAGCCTCCAGGGAGATGTTCCCCTGTGTCCTCCCTACCAGAAGGTCAGGGGAAAGGGGACCTCCCCATAGATGTTCTGCATCATCCCGGGAAGTGGGCTGTGGTTGCCAAGTCCGGTACTGAAATACCTCTCAGGGCACTGCCACCCGGCCTCACGACCGGGCCTTGCTTACACACCTCCTGTGATGGGACACTCACGCTCCTAAGTCACCCACCACAGGGAGGCAGCCCTGACTGTTAGAAAGCCTTTCCCTAGACTAACCTGAAAGCTGTCCCTGTAGCCTTACTCCTCCATCCCAGGCACAACTGCTGGGCCACCCGGCCTGAATCCCCTTTTCCCATGGCAGCGCTCTAAATATTTGAAGGAATGATCATGGCGGTTCCTTCATTCATGAAATATTTACTGGAAGATAGCCATGGTGGCTTTTATCACCCATCCACTCATTCATTCATCCTACCCTGGGCTGGCTTCCAAGGGTGCAGCTGTGACACAGCCACGGTCTCTGCCCCCAGCATAGTGGGCGAGGCAGGTGAATGGACCAGCAGTGACACAAAATGTCTAAGTGCTATGATGGGGGGCGGTGAGGCAAATGGCTGTGGAGCCCAGAGAAGGCGCCTTTGGGGAGGGAGGTGGAGGTGAAGGGAGCAGGAAGTTCCGAAGTGGAGAGAGACTCCACAGCACGCCGGGGACTGAAAAAGAGAAGGGAGAAGGCCGGGGGCAAGGCAGGGGCGGGGCGACCAGCACAGCACCAAAACCACGCTGCCCACAGCACCCTGCACCCCTGCTCCCTACCTCAGTTACCCCCATGTCCTGGATGGCCCAAGAGGCCAGAGTCCACCTCACCTTGGTGCTCAGGTAAACATGAAACTCAAGGAGCCAGGAGCAAAGTAGAGAAAAGGCCACGAGGGTCTCCCTAGCCTGGGCCCAGGGTAGGGACCCAGGCCAGGCAAGAGGACAGAGTGACCCACTTTGTTACCCCGGAGTAAGAGCCAGGCCCTGGCCAGGTTCCCCACGTGCAGCATGGGATCTGGACCTCACTACAGTCCAGCAGAGCGGAATCACTAACCCACCTGCCGAGGAGTTCGGTGAGACACGTTCATTCACATCCCACAATCCCATGGGGAGGGGCTTACTGGCCCTGCATGGGGGCTCCGTGACTCGTCCAGGCTCACACAGGTCTCTGGCCCCAGTGCTCAGCCTGTGCCCAGCCCCCTCTGGGGCGGTAAAAAGGAGGCCAAGATGGGAGCGACAGGACAGCCCCGTCCAGGTAAAGGTCCCTGTGGTCAGACAGGAGGCAGCCTTGGCTCTGCCCTGGTCTCAGGCTCAGGCCCAGGCCCTGGTCAGGCCTGCCCAAGGCTTGATCTCTGGGGGCTGGGGTCACTGGGGTTAAGGTCTCTGCCCAGGGTCAGACAGACCCAGGTTAGAGTCCTGCCCCAGGGACTCAATGGCTGATCCTCTACTGCCTGTGGTCTCCAGGGTGCTGGGAGTTTGGGGGGGGGGGGGGCGGGGGGTGGTGCTTGCTGTGGGATGGTTGCTCCCTGGAGGCCTAGAGGGGTAGACGGGCTCTGGAGTCAGATGCACCGGTTCACAACTTGGCTCTGACCCTGAGCAGCCATGTCCTGGGCAAGCCACGTAACCTCTTGAGCCTCAGTGTCCTCACCTGTAAAATGGGGAGATAACGGTACCCCTCATAGGCTGGTTGTGAGGGGTCAGTTACCCACGGGACGGGCATTCAGCAGAGTCAGAGCCCCATCGATGTCAGATGTGATTCCCTGGCAGCCGTGAGGATGTCATCAACAGAGAAAGCCCTGGGGTGACAAATCTGGGAGTGAAGCTCTGACATTCACTCCCTTCCACACTATGTGATCCTCCCCATGGCTTTGACCCTTTATATGTAAAAGGAAGATTGTGACGCCCATTTCATAGGACTGTGGTGGGGATGAAATGGCAGTGTGAGAGCCCCTCCCCCACCCCAATGCCTGGCACCAGGGAGGGCCCAGGGAATGAGGTTGCCCCCCCTGCCCATGGAACTTGCCCCAGGCATTGCTGCTTGAGGGGCCTGGAGCTAGGCCAGTTTGGAAGGTATCTGGTGGGTTGGCTGGTTGATAATCCTATAAGCTGACACCCAGCTCACTACCTGTACCAGGTAGAGAGCAAAGTGCTTCGCACAGCTATTATCCCCCTGAACCCTCCTGATACAACTGCTGATGCCCCCATTTTACAGATGAGCAGGTCAGAGGTGAGCAGTGACTTGTCCAAGGCCCCACAGTTGGCAAATTGTGGAGCCCAATTAGAACCCAGCCAGCCTCCCCGAAGAGCCTGTTCTCTCAGCCACCCACCCTCCCCACCAGCAGTAGCAGAGATGAACAACCAGAAGGTGACAGTCCTGTCTGTGATGATGGTGCCTGAGGGGGCAGAACCCTCTGCTTTCCCTGCAGGAGACCCCATGACTCAGCAGGAGGGGGCTCGCCATCTGGCCCCGCACACGGATTCACTGTCTAGGGCAGATCTGCCCGGGACACCGTCTCCCACTGTTTTATTTTAGCTATTGAGCTGAGCAGGCCTGCAGAACAGAAGGTGGGCACAGCATTGCTAGCATCCCTACGAGACGGGGATGGAGGAGGGACGGAGGAGGGACGCGCTCCGCAGTCAGCGCTGGATGTTGAGGACGCCCACCTGGTATCAACTGAAGAAAACATACAACGTGAGAGCTGTTAGCTTCAGTTTTATTCAGGGATCTTACTGGGGACTACAGCCTGGGAGACGGCCTCTCAGAGAGCTCTGAGGAACCGCCCCAAAGAAGCAGGGGGAGAGGCCAGTATATATGTGATTTTAGCTAAGGAGTAAGTGCAATCCAGCATACATCTCGGTAGAAGGTCACTGCTAGTCATGAGGAACAGATATCTCAGCTAAGGATTTTAGTGCTTTTCTTAGTATGGGAAGATGCAAGAATCTGGGTTCATAAAAAATGCTTCCTGAAATGTGTCTATCTAAGGGCCTGTCTTGACTATTTTTCCAAAACACAGAGCACCTCATCCTGTTCTTTGTCTTGAATTCCCTTCAGGGTGTCCTGTTGAGTTGAGCCTTGTAGAACTGGGTGGCGGGTAATTTTGTTTTACACCAGGCCCCCTCCTTTGGTGACTTCCCCCGCCCCTTGGCAGCTCAGTGACCTTGTTCCTTCTCCCACTCATGCTCTGCACCCAGGAACAAATCCACTCTCAGTGTGAATGTGGACAGAGGGGAGATGACCATTATTAGGGCTCACAGAGAGTTCTCCCACTTCATGGGAAGGGGCTTGTGGTGACAAAGAGACAAGCTTTGGGGGATATTGGTCTCAAGTCACTTAACCATCTGGGATCAGTGTTCTTGTCTATAAAATGGGATGATATGTATTGATAATTCTTGAAGCTAATTGAGGGATTCATGGGGATTTATTCCACTACTCCTTCCACTTTGTGTATGTTTGAAATTTTCCATAATAAAAAAGTATTTTAAAAATGGGATGTTAAATCACACCTTTGCAAGAGGAAGTAGGATAATACCACATGCAGAGAGCTCAGTGCTGGGCAAGCCTATAGCAAATGCTCAGTGAGTACCAGCTGCTACTGTTATCATTAAAATAAAAACCATCCAGTCCAAGCCCCTGTAACTGTATGGAGAGAGAAACTGAGGCCCAGAGAAAACAAGAGATGGGCTCCAGGTTCCAAAGTTGTGAACGGGGGCAGCCAGAAGGAAGACCCAGGTCCTCAAGGCCTGCATCCCTCACCCTGATAAGTCTCAGCTCTGCTGGGGATTTCTGGGTGTCCTCAGAGAAGCCAGCAAACCTCCGGCTTCAAAGGGTAATTTTCAAAGAGAGGAAACACTCCCTGTCTCTGATATTAAACATAGAACCAGGTCAGTGCCCTAAAGGGGCCCCTGGATTGGGAAGAGGCTTTTGGGGAGGGAGCTCAGACACCCATTGAGCACCTACTGCATGCCAGGCATGGTGCCAGGCACTTAAGTCAGACAAGGCTGTGCTCAGATCCCAGCTCTGCTGCTGATTTGCTATGGCCTTGAGCAATTCCTTTACCACTCTGAGCCTCAGTTTTCTCATCTGTGATATGGGAAAATAAGAGCCACTCTCTGGGAGGGTGAGAGGAATAAATGTAATAATTTACATGGGGCACCTGGCACACAGTGGGAGCTCACACACTCTAGCTCTCTTCCCCTCAGCACTGACTAGACTGGTGACCTGGTTGACCCCTGCCCCCCTGGCTCCACCCCCTCCTCTGCTGGAAACAGCCTCAGAGCTTTACACTCCTCCCCTGCACAGCAGCCCAGGGTCCAGAACACCACGTTTTCTCTGTCTGCTCCTTACAGACCAACAAAGGCTCATCCTGAGGGCCAGGCTAGGGGCACAGTGGGTGCGGAGGCAGGAAGGGGGAGGGGGGGTTGCTCTTTGAGAAACAGTCAGAGGAGGGGCCAGTAAGCATGACGGGGAACAAAGAAAATCTACCCTTCACTGATTCAAGACCGGATGATGGTGGTGAGGATGATGGTGATGGTGGTGAGGATGATGGTGAGGATGGTGAGGATGATGATGGTGGTGGTGAGGATGGTGATGGTAGTGGTGATGGTGGTTGTGGTGAGGGTGATGGTGATGATGATGGTAGTGGTGGTGGTGAGGATGCTGATGGTGATGGTAGTGGTGATGGTGGTTGTGGTGAGGGTGATGGTGATGATGGTAGTGGTGATGGTGGTGAGATGATGATGGTGATGGTGGTGAGGATGATGGCAGTGGTGAGGTGATGATGGTGATGGTGGTTGTGGTGAGGGTGATGGTGATGATGCGGGTAGTGGTGGTGGTGAGGATGCTGATGGTGATGGTAGTGGTGAGGGTGGTTGTGGTGAGGATGGTGGTGATGATGGTAGTGGTGGTGGTGGTGGTGAGGATGTTGATGGTGATGGTAGTGGTGATGGTGGTTGTGGTGAGGGTGATGGTGAGGATGGTGAGGTGCTGATGGTGATGGTAGTGGTGATGGTGGTTGTGGTGAAGGTGATGGTGATGCGGGTAGTGGTGGTGGTGGTGCTGAGGTGGTGATGGTGATGGTGGTGAGGATGATGGCGGTGGTGAGGTGCTGATGGTGATGGTAGTGGTGATGGTGGTTGTGGTGAGGGTGATGGTGAGGATGGTGGTGGTGGTGGTGCTGAGGTGATGATGGTGATTCTTACAGTGCAGATAATAGTGAGGATGTGACTGTATCAGGCAGTTATATGGCACCACTATGTGCCAGGCAGTGTTTCAAGTATTTTACATATATTAATGCATTTACTCTTTCCAACAACTCTAAAAAGTTGATATCAATATTATCCCCATTTTGTAGGTGAGAAAACTGAGGCATAGAGAGGTTAAGTAACTTGCCCAAGGTCATGTAGTTGGTAAGTGACAGTATTGGGATTCAAACCAATCTGGCTCCAGAGCCTACATTTTTAACCACAGTGCTATGATAATAATGACAGTAAAACTATGGACACAAATAAAAAGAGCAACCAAGCATCATTAAATGTTGATGACATGCCAGGAGCTGTTCCAAGCACTTTATATTATCTCATTTAATTTTCACTATATTCCTTTGAAGAAGGTAATAATTCCCCTCATTTTACTGATGGGAAACTGAGACTCAGAGTAATTGGTCCAATGGCTCTGTGATGAAGCTAGGATTTGAACTTGGCTCTGTCACACTCCAGAGCCTGTTCTCTTCACAGCTTTAGATGGTACAGGATGCAGTCTGGAGTCTGGAAACTCAGGATCAGGCTTGGCTCAGTTCCTCACTCACTGTGTGACCTTCGGCAAGCTGCTCACCCTCTCTGGTCCCTTCTAGTCCTCAGAGTGCATTCCACCCCATCCAATGTGGCAGCTGCTGCCCTCCCCCGACAGCACCTGCCACCTGTGCCCCGCAGCCTGTCTCGGCACTGCCTTCAGGAAGCCTCCACGGCTCCTTCATAACCACCAGCGGCTCCTCCATCCAGCGTACACCTGTGGGCCTTAGGCCACGCCCGGGCAGCCTTTGAGTCCTGACTCCTCCTCTATTTGTTGTGCCCCTCAGGCACATTTTACTAATGAGGGAACCGAGGATCAGAGAGGCTGAGCGACTTGCCCAAGGTCACACAGGAAGTGGAAGAGGCAGGACTTGAGCTCTGATTCTCTGGCCCTGAGTCCAGTGCGTTTTCCACCGCATCTGGACAAGGTGACTCAGGAGCCCCCTGGGATTTGCAACATGTTCCTTCCCCAAGGATCAGCCGAGAGCTGCCGCTGCCGAAAACTGATTTCTGCTGCCTCAGAACTTGAGGCCCTCAGGTCTCCATGTTAATATTAGCAGCAAATATGAGGTGGAAGGAGCGAGCAAGTCAGACAGAGAGAGAGAAATTAAATGGCTCATTGAGAAACAGAGACAGAAATATCGAGCAGCCTTTATGAAACACAGACACCAGGTTCACAAACACATAAACACACACACATTCACACATAAACACATTCACATGGAAGGAAGGAGAGAAACACACACACAAGGTGAGAGATGGGATGTGTGGAAATGAGATAATAAAGAGAAAGAGGAGGGAGAGAAAGAGGAAAAAGCAGACTCAGACAAGGAAGGAAAAACAAAGAATAAGAAGTAGCCACAAGAAGATCAAGATAGAAATATACAGAAACGGGTTGAAAGGTACAAAAGCCCACAACACATTTACAAAGGCACAGTTACAGACACCCTCACATGAAGAGAGAATGTGAAACCCAGAAAGAAACAGAGGCTGGGCGCGAGAGAGACTTAGAGATGCACAGCCAGGCAGAGATGGACAGTCAGACAGACAGCCATATGGAGAGACAGAGGCGAGTTACAATAGACACAGGCAGAGGGAAAGAGGACCGGGTCAGGGAGATAGAAAAGGCCGTAGTGAGTGAGAAAGAAGAGAGAATGAGAAGAGGATAATAGAGAGAGAGAGTGATGGGGAGAGGTCATGAGAGAAGCTGGCGGGGAGGGAGCTGGAAGGAGGCAGGAGCCAGCAGCGCCCAGAGCATCAGATGCTCAGAGCTCACGCCTCTCCTCCACTGCCTGCAGCCCTCTTTCTTCCACCACCTCCTGACTCAGCTCACAGGAGCCTGAACTGTCAGCGGAGTGGAGACAGTCACCCTCCCAGATCCAGCCCTCCCAGACACGTTTGGCCTCCATCCAGGTGCTCTGGGCGCATCTGCATTGAGCAAGGCTTTCTCCTCCAGTCTTCACCCTTTTTTTTTTTTTTTTTTTTTGACTGCGCCACACGGCATGTGAAATCCTAACTCCCTGACCAGGGATCAAACCAGTGTCCCTGCAATGGAAGCTCAGAGTCTTAACCACTGGACCGCCAAGGAAGTCCCTCCTGTCTTCACCTTGAACCAGACTCCCTGATAGAAGGACAGAGACCTGCCCAGCATTTGCACCCCAAGCCCTGGCCTCAGAGCTGCTTGGTTCTACTGCTGGTTTCTGAGTCACAAGGACTAGGGGTGGGTACAACCCGCATCCCCTCAGCAAACCTCTGCGGGCACCCACCATGGGCAAGACACAGCCCCTGCCCCAGGGACCCCCAAGTGGGAGGCAGGCAGCCCCCCTCACTGCTGCATGACGATGGTGTCACCTGACCTCTCAAAGCCTCAACCTCCACCTCTGTGAAATGGGGATAATGGGGCTTCCCTCTCAGGTTGATGAGAAAATCAGAAGTGGACGCTGATGAAGCGCCTGACACAAAATCTGGCACAGAGCAGGTGCTCACTAAGCACTAACTTTCTCTCATTAAGAAAGTCTGAAAAATACAGCAATAAAGGCAGAAAGTGAAACATGGCCAATAAGAGTGAGGGGGTCCTGGGAAGGGAGAGGTAGGTCATTCTAACTGGGTCAGGAGAGGCACTGGTGACATTTGAACCAGACCTTGGAGTATTTAAAAGTGAGAGACAGGGGTTTCCCTGGTGGCGCAGTGGTTGAGAGTCTGCCTGCCGATGCAGGGGACACGAGTTCGTGCCCCGGTCCGGGAGGATCCCACATGCCGCGGAGCGGCTGGGCCCGTGAGCCATGGCCACTGAGCCTGCGCGTCCGGAGCCTGTGCTCCGCAACGGGAGAGGCCACAACAGTGAGAGGCCCGCGTACCGCAAAAAAAAAAAAAAGTGAGAGACAGAGATGGGGGGATGGTGAGCACTCACCTTCTCAGGAGGGTAGATGCTGATAAGATTCACTCTCCTGGCCACTTGGATAAGTTTGAACCCACATAAGTCGGGTAGGAGCAGAGAGCTGGATGGCTCTGCATGAGTAAGAGAGAAGAGCTTGGAGTTCCCAAAGGCCATCAGTTAAGCGGGGTGGGAAAAGGAGCAGTGAAAGGAGGGGAATGCCACCATTGTCACAAGTCAGGTCAGAGTATGAAATTGTCAGGGACTTGAGCCAATTATTCCTAGAGCTGAAGAAGACAAAGGGACCCCAAGAAGCTAGCTTAGACTTTATGACTATATATAAATGCATATTTTCCTAGAGAAAAGATCCATAGTTTCTATCAGGTTCTCAAAGGGGTCTGTGTTAGTCAGGACAGGCCAGAATTATGCTTAGTAACAAACAGCCCCAAAGCTCCCTGACTAGGAGTTTATCTCTTTGTCTGTCATGAACTACACTGTGGGGCAGGTGACTCTCCAGGGTCCCACATGGGTTGACTCAGCAATCCAGGCTGCTCTGAGCTTATACCTCAACTGTCTCAACATGCTGCCTCCATGATCTCCAACAAAGAAGAAAGAGCTGGCCCACCTCCCAGGGGCCTCTTTCTGCTGCAGCCCACATGACACACATCACTTCCACTCACTATTCCTTAGTCACAACTAGTCGCATGGTGCACCTCACTGCAAGGGAAACTGGGAAGACTTCCATGTGCCCAGGAAGGGGAGGAGAGCTGGGTATTGATGAGCACCAGTTATGTCAGGGACCCCCCCCCCAAAAGTTAGGAGCACTAGCGTTAGAGGAGTGAGTCCCAAACTCTGATTTATAGACCACCTGACTCAGACAGTATCCTGAAAGCTTTGGGGAAATGCAGATCCCAGGCTATGATCTTAGAGAGTTATGTGCTAAGGTCCAGGAATCTGTATTTTTAACAAGTTCACAGGCGAATGTACAGAAATGGTTTGGCAACCCCTGGAGTGGAAGGTCCTTTGATCACAGCTAGGGGTTGCCTCAGAGGTCATCCCAGGTTAGAATCTTAAACTGCCTCCAAACTGGCTTGCTCTCCACTCTCTGTATCTTCATGCTGCTGGGGTGAAATTACAAAGCCCTCTGTCAAGGCTGATGCCTGCCATCACCCAGAATTCCAGAACCCAGGCCTGTGCTTCTCATGCCAACGCTAAGATTGGGCCCATTTTGCTGATGTGATACCCCTTCCCCAGTAGATACTGTTCTCTGGTATTTTCCAGGACAAGTGGGCCTTTAAGACACAGGGTGCTCAAAAGTGCTCAAACACCTGCATTATGGTCAGTTCTCTCTTGGCCTCTGTTGTTTGATTCCTCCCAGAGAACAAGATTGCAAAGACAGTGCTAATTTAATTTGTCAGAATGAATAAAGATAAGATAGTAACCCAGGGTGATAAAGTGCTGGGAGCACATAATTCACATCCACAAAAGCTGGGCTCCTCCCATCACGACAGCCTTCCCGCACTGGAGCTGATTAAGCTGGAATGATGACAGTTAATTATCTTCCTCTGCGGCTGAGGAAGGCCGGCTTCCCCCAGCCAGGCCGTGGGCGTGAGAGGGTTTACAAACGGGCAAATGAGATCAAGGGGAGGAAGGAAGGAGCAGAGGCTTGTGGACCCCTCTGGGGTCAGCATTATTGTGGGCGAGGAGGGCACTTGGAGAAGGTGTTCATTAGTTAGCGGTCCACCAATCAGCCCCCCGGGCTTGGAGTCCGGTGCTCCTGGAAGCTGTTTCCGGGGCTACCTGAAAGCAGGTTCATCACTGAGCCTAACGACCTGCTGGATCCAGAACATGGGCAGCGACACCCGTTGTGTTCACAGAGAGCATCACTAGTGCTCACGGGACATTCACCTCCCTGTGCACAAGGAGGCTTTTCATCGGTGCACACGGGGATGTTGCCCATCAGCGAAGGAACAAGTATTTTCCTGGTACACGTTGAGGTGTGCATTGGTGTAAGGGCACGTGGGGATTCCAGGGGGCTGGTTCAGCACTGCCCACATGGTGTGATGTAGAAGCGCCCATATTCAGACAGCCCTGGGGATAATTCCCTGCCCAACTGCTAACTAGTTGCGTGACCTTGGCAAAGATTTTTCTCTAAGCCTCAGTGTCTTCATCTGAGGAATGGGGACAGTCGTAGCACTCACTTTATAGAGTTCCAGGGAGGACCAAGAGATGGTGCCTGGAAAAAACCTGGCTCGGCCCCCAGCCCACAGGAAGGACTCCATGATCACGAGTTACCATGTGTCATTACCGTGAGGATCACATGGCTCCTTTCCGGGTGAACATGGGGCACATGTTTATCTGTGAACATGGGGGGAGGGGGCCTGATGCGCTGATTCATGGACCTCGTGGGCAGAGACATTTATGGCCACAGGGAGAGACCTTTCTTTCACCTCCAAGGTGCCATGCCACCCTTCCTCTGTGGTTCAGACAGTGAGGACTCAGTGCCCAGCCGGAAGGGAGGGAAAGCAGGTGGAAAGCCATCCCTGCAAAGTGCGAGACCTACTTTGCTGGAACTGGAAACAATTTGCGGCAACACAAAAGGGGGCATTAGAGAGAGAGGCAGGAGCTGCAAAGAAAGGGAAGAACTGATTGTGGGAGAGCAATTGAACTGCAACCACAGCCTGGAATGAAGGGGTCCGCATGCAGGTGCCCTGCCCTGATGGGGGGAGGGGAGGAGCAAACCCCACACTATTGCAGAGATTCCGTGGCCAAGCTTTAGTCTCCTTTTGTGTGGAGCCTAAAATGAAGACAGCTGATCTTGGGGCCTGGGATGGGGAGACCCTTGCACCTGGGTCAGATAAGGCTGGAATTATGGGGGCGGTGAGGGAAAGGGCAGAGTCACAGTCAAAGATGAAAGGGATTTGGAGCTGAGAAGGCTGTACCAGGCACGGGTTCAAGGAGTGACCCTGGCTGTGAGGGGGTGTTCAGGGAGCAGGACCAGGTGGGACTGAGCGGAGCCGGGAGGCTCAGAGGGAAAGGCTCAGATAAGACTGTGAACAGGGGGACGGCAGGAGGCGGTGCCAGGTGTGTGGGGAGCCCAAGGGCTGAGCGAAACAGCAGCCTGGCTCTTAGACCCGCACCCGAGCCCCAGCTCACGACGACGGGGCTCTGCGACCCCTTGGGAGATTGGGCGGCCTGGACTGAGGAAATGTAACAAACCCCACTCTTGTGGGGTGTCAACCAAGAAGACGCAGAAGGCTACAAATAAGAAAAAGCTTATCTGTGGGTCTTAGGAGCCGCAGTTCGGGAGACACACATTCAGGTAAAACCTGAAGTGTTCCCGGGGAAGAGAAAGAGTCAGGGGCTTACAGAGGCAATGCCACGAGGTTAAGTTGTCTGGAAAGAATTATGATCGACCCTGACACAAGAAAGGAAATACTTGTCCTCAAGGGATCAGCTGTCATGAGTTATTTTAGGGTAAGTGTCCGATAAGTATCCTGAGTTTCTGGAACCTTGGGCGGATGTTCTGGGTGCCTTCGATAAGACAATAAGTGGTCAAAAGGTCAGATTCCATCCGAACTGGGACGTCCATAAGTCTCACTCCCTCCATGGCCTCCTGGCTCTATTTAGAGAGCTCTCTTAGCAATGCCAGCTCCATTTAGATTTTCCTTTCACAGAGAATTGGGGATAGAAAAGCTTGTGGACATAACCCAACTCCATAACTAGACAGAAGGGAGTCCCAGGTCTAGGGGTGGGGAGTGATTGTTCAAAGTGTCTGCAGCCGTTTGGATCTTTTCAGCAAATAGTCACGGCCTTCTGCCCTACTGGTGCAGAGCTTGGCCCTGTGACCTGTTTGGGCCGAGAGAGTGTCAGTGGATGTGACAGGTGGCAATTCTGAGCCAAGTCCTTAAGGAACATCCCGTGTTTCTACTCAGCCTCTTGTGTCTGTGCCATTTTCCATGAGCAGAGCACGCCGTCAGGAGCCACTGACCCACAGGGGTTTGTCCCAGGGCCCAGCAGGAAGGGCACGTGACAATCACAGGACTGGAGATACACAACACAGTAGCCAATATTCTATTCATGAATCACTCGGTTTACTGCACACAATTAGCACGCAACATGGGTGAATCAAAGTAGGGATAAAAGGGGTAACAAACCACTTCCAGGAGAAGTCCTGGATGAAGGTATTTCAGCACGAGCAGCGATCTCCAGTCCAGCAATGGGTCTCGCAACAAGTGGGAGTGGGAAGCCTCCTTCTGCTCCGACAGGGCCTCTGGCAGCATCAGTCTGGCAGCATCTCTCAGCAGCGTGGAGTCAGGTCCTCCCGCGAAGAGCCTTCCAGTCACTCAGCTTAGCGGTCTCTTTTTAAGGAGGGACGGTCACCCCAGGAGAGGTCTTGATTCTATCAGCTTCTCCTTCTGTTTGAGTGATGTACGTGATCCATCAAACGTCTTGTCTAAAGCAATACTCTTAGCTCATCACTCGAAGACACTCGCAGTCCCACAGGGAGCATTTAAGACGTCCAATATGGCGTTCACGTTGGCCACGGTGACTCCATTTTGAACTACTTATCGTACCTTAAGTCCTATAAGTTTCACACAAGATGAGTAGGAGTCAAAACAACAGAGGACGAGAGGCTCATGGAGCAAGCCAAAACCCAGCCCGAGGTCTGCAGCCAAGTGCATCCAACTCAGAACCCAGGACAGGCTGCCCAGCCAGTCCACAGACCCATGAACAAGAAGAGCAGGCGCCCAGTGCTGGAACCTACACCCTTCAGGGGGTGTTTCACACAGCATTATGATGACAGTGTCTGTGTGATACTGTGATTTATAATGATAAATACCTATTTGGTCTTCATCCCCATTCCTGGCACAGAGCTCCTAAAACCTTTGGAATTTTGTAAGTGATGAGAGTAATAAGGGTGTCTTTATTATGCTAATGAGGCAACTTTTGGACCCCACCTAAACATGGGTGCTGGTTGCCAGGAGAACCAGCCATGTAATTAGAGGGTTAGAGTCCCATCCAGCCTCCCTGGAGGGGAGAAGGGCTGGAAATTGAATCAATCAACAGTGGTCAGTGATTTAATCAATCATGCCTACATAATGAGGCCTCCATAAAAACCCGAAAGGACAGGGTTCAGAGAGTTTCCAGGTTGGTGAACGCGTGGACGTGCAGGAAGGGTGGTGCGCCTGGAGAGGGCATGGAAGCTCTGTGCCCCTTCCTACCTACCTTGTCCTATGCACCTCATCCATCTGGCTGTTCCTGAGTTATATCCTTTTACAATAAACGAGTAATCTAGTGAGTAAACTGGTTTCTGAGTTCTGTGAACCGCTTTAGCAAATTAATCAAACCCAAGGAGGATGCTGTGGAGACCTCTGATTTATAGCCAGTAGGTCAGAAGCACAGGAGACAGCCTAGACTTTCCACTGAAGTCTGAAGTGTGTGCGGGGTGGCCGGCAAAGGGGACCCAGCCTCGTGGGACTGAGCCTTTACTCTGTAGGATCTGAGACTATCTCTAGGTAGATAGTGTCAGAACCGAGTTGAATTGTAGGACGCTGAGCTAGTGCTGGGAAATTGCTTGATGTGGGAAAAACTACACCCACGTAGGAATCGGGAGCAGAAGTACAGGCTGACAGAGCGCCACACAGCAAGTCAGGGGCTGAGCTGGACCAAATCCCACAGAGAATAAAGGACTCTTTCTCTACCACCTCTGTACCCACTAGGTCATCACGCCTCTGACATGCTAGCTAAGGTCTCACTCTTAAGAGGCTGTGTTTGGACACTCCCCCGGGTATGCCGTTTCCCGGGAGACCCCTGTGAAGGCTCAGGCTGCCTGGAAGGGATGTGCCAGTCCCCCTCCCTCTCCCCACAGCAGGGTCCCTCTCAGACCAGGCAGCGACACTGCGGTGACGTGGCGGGGTCAGCAGGCGGCTGTGAGGCAGAGCAAGCCCGGGAGGAGGGCTGGGCAGCAGCAGAGGAGGTGGTACCCAGGGCTGGGGGGGTCACAGGAGGGAGGATGTGCAGGGCGCCGGGTGGGCGCTGCACCCGGGGGACCACTCTCCCGCCAGGATGAGCTCTTGTGTGCAGAGCAGACTGCACACAGGAACGGGCCCTGCTCCACACGCGCTTCTCTGTGACCCTGGGCCACTGGCCTCGCTGCTCTGAGCAGGGCAATGGGGATAATAACACCCCCCAGGACTGCGGCTCAGAGTAATAGACCCTGAAATATGCAACAGGCCCAGCCCAGAGCCTGGCAGGTGGACGGTCCCTGCCAGAGCAGGCTCCCTCCCCACCCAAACCTGTCCAGGACGCCCCAGTCAGGGACATGGCTCCTGGGACTTGTGTCCTGCTCCCCTGCCTCTTGGCTGTGAGACACTGGGCAAGCCCCGCCCCTTCCCTGAGTCTCAGTTTCCTCATCTGCAAAATGGAGATAATGATAGCATCTCCCTGCAAGTCGAGCTGAGGACTCAGTGAGACAATCCTCGTAAAGTGCTGGCACAGGGTCTGCACAGAAGGCACCCTCCATCAAAGGCAGCTGGCGTCACCCCGAACTGCGGGCTCCGCAGGGGCCTCTTATGAAGCCCTGGACCCACAGGAGGGTTGTTCCCAAAGTTATCATTCACTCCCGGTGTCCCTTCCAGAATCCCACGTGGGAGGTTTGTGGCTGTCCCTCTCCTGCCCCTGACACCTCCTCTCTCCATCCCCATCCAGCTTTGACGAAGTGGGTCTGGCTCTATGTGGAGAAGGATTCCCGGTTCACATGAAAATTTCACAGAAAACAACAATATCTTCTACCCGACCGATGACAAGAGCAAAAACATACCAGCATCCTTGCATTTTGCCTTTATGAACAAACAAGCTTTCCCCACGTGTGAGGGACTCGGTAAAAACTATTCAGGGACACATGGCTCCTCCTTTCAAGCCACAGTATGTTAAAAGCAGTTTCCTCAAAAAAAAAAAAAAGCAGTTTCCTCTCCACTACACGTTACCTTTTCTCCTTTTTCTTTTCTTTTATATGCAGGTAACCCTTGTTCATTACTATGGACTTAATTAACTCCTGCCCAAAATTCGTGTGTTGATGCCCTGACCCCCAGTGTGCTGGTATTAGGAGATGGGGCCTTTGGGAGGTGATTAGGGTCAGATGAGGTCATGAAGACGGGGCGCCCAGGATGGGATTAGTGTCCCTTTAAGAAGAGACCTCAGATTGCTTGGTCACACTCTCTCTTTCCCCACATCCTGTGAGGACACAGCAAGAAGGCAGGTTTCTACAAGTGCCGTCACCAGAACCCAACCATGCTAGCACCCCCATCTCAGACCTCCAGCCTCCAGAACTGTGAGAAATAAATTACTGTTGTTTAAGCCCCCTTTTGTTATAGCAGGGGAGCTAAGACGTTCATTCTTTTTTTTTTTTTTTTTTTGCGGTACGCGGGCCTCTCACTGTTGTGGACTCTCCCGTTGCAGAGCACAGGCTCCGGATGCACAGGCTCAGCAGCCATGGCTCACGGGCCCAGCCGCTCCACAGCATGTGGGATCTTCCCAGACTGGGGCACGAACCCATGTCCCCTGCATCGGCAGGCAGACTCTCAACCACTGCGCCACCAGGGAAGCCCCAAGATGTTCATTCTTATGAATGATCTGTTAAGGGAGATGAATCTAGGAAATTCATATACTGTTAGAAAGATATAGCTCTTTAAAAAAGCATTCATTTATGGTGTAAAATACAGCTGAGTGAGAGTGTCTAAACCCAGGCAAGGTCGATGGGCCATTACGGTGCAGGTTGAATAGCTTTGCTGTAGAGCTGTCTGTAATTACCTGTTCCTAACTGGTGCTCAGGGCTTCTGTTTCTGTTCATGACCTGCAGGGAAATGGTAGAGGTCTGGCGGGGTCTGTCACCACCTTAAGGCCCCAGCTGCACCCTCAAACCTGTACAGCTCCATAGAGCCCAGGTCCTTTCTCTGGTTGACTCCATCCTTGGGGCTCCAGGCCCAAATGGTCCTGTCTCTGGACCTCTGTCCGTGGCCTTGGCATGGAGTCTGTGAGTTTCCCTCTCCCTAATGACTTGGTCCAGCCTCTTGGTTCCTTCCCACTGTAGAACCAGGCAGACAGTCTGGCAGGTGGAGCAGGACTTGATTTCATACCATCCTCAGACCGGGGGCAAGACAGGCCCCTACCCTGAACCCCAGACATTAAAGGACCCTGCTCTGTCCCTCCTCTAGCCATGCCTCTTCTCACAGGATGACACACATGTGTAGCCAAAAGGATGTGCTCATTGGAGACTAGCCCCTGATTTAGACAACAGTTTGGATACCTAGGACCCCAGAAATCCCCATCCAAGTGGCCTGCAGCCCACTTCCTGACCCAGGTGGGCCTCTTCCCTGGGCCTGTGCTGCTGAAGGTGGACACACTGGGCTGGGGGTTGAGCACTCCAGGCCTGAAGGGCGCCAAGGGGCAGCTGCTCGTGGGGGTCGTGAAAGGAGTTTGAACACGTGCGCTGGGGAATCCACACCCTTGTGCTGTGGGGCGGACCTGGGGAGAGGAAGAGAAGAGGATGGGCCCAGGGGGGCCAAGGCAGGTTCTCCCTGCACCTCCACATCTGGGCTGGAACCCCAAGAACTTCAAATCAAACCTGGTCTCCCAGGTTGTTATAGAGTTGTCTTTGTCAAGGTAGCAAATAGAATATATACTATTTCCACTTCACTGATTTGATTTATCATTTTAAATATTTAGGAACGAGGGCCTCCATGAGGTGTGGTTTCCGTCCCTCTAATATCAGGGGCAACCTGGAGCACCTACAGCACACAAACAATATGCTAGGCCCTGGGGTCGGCGGGGAAGAAGCCCACCTCCCGCAGGTAATGCCGGCCACCTCGCCCTTAAGTGTAGGAGTCTGATCTGACTGAGGGGCAGACCGGGCCCTCACCGGGTCGCATGCTCCCGCTGTGGGCCCTGTGCGCGGCTCAGCCATCCATGGGGATGGTTTTATGGCGCTGTGTGAGGAGTCACACTCTGCTTCAGGGCGCCTTCAGTGCTGTTCCAGAGAATAGCAGGGCCCTGTAACAGGAGGAGAGGCTGAACAAGGTGGCAGCGGCCCCGTAGCTGGGCTTATGGCCCCATCCTCTTCCCGCTCTGTCTAATTATTCCTCACAACCAGACCGCAAGGGGGTACGATCACCTTCCCATCTGCAGGTGAAGTCACCTGTCCCCAGTGGCGTGCTCAGCGTAAGCACCCCCATCCTCTGACTGTCAGACCAGGGCCCCTTCAGGGGTCAGCTGAGTGTCAAGAGCAAAGCGCCCAGAGCAGGGTCAGGGGCTGCAGTGGGCAGAAGCTGGGAGCAGCTGAGAGAGGCCCCAGCCACTCCTGTTTCCCCCCCAGGGCCTTTAGTGCCCAGCCCGGTCGTGGCACAGAGACAACATGCCCTGAGACACGTGGCTGGTGAAGGGACGACAGCTGTGGGACCCAGGCGGGAAGGCTCCCCCAGACACCCTCAGCCAGGTCTCTCCTGTTTCCCCAGCCTCCTTCTATGTCTGGCTTCCCCACTCTGTTCCCTCTGCCCTCCAGCATTAAGGGCCTCCGCTCAGTCTCCCAGAATACACCAGCTCCCGCCCACCACAGGGCCTTTACAGGTGCCCTTCTCTCTGCCTAGATCACCCTCCTGGTCCCGGTGGCTCTTCCTCCCCTTCCCTGCGCAGGGCAGGTCAAGTCCATATTATCACGTCTCTTTCAGAGCATCAAAGCCCTCTGCTCAGGGCTTCCCTAGTGGTGCAGTGGTTGAGAGTCCGCCTGCCGATGCAGGGGACACGGGTTCGTGCCCCGGTCCGGGAGGATCCCACGTGCCGCGGAGCGGCTGGACACGTGAGCCGTGGCCGCTGAGCCTGCGCGTCTGGAGCCTGTGCTCCGCAGCGGGAGAGGCCACAGCAGTGAGAGGCCCGCGCACCCACACACACACAAAAAAAGCCCTCTGCTGTCTGGCAGTTGCCCCACGTGTGATGAATTAAAGATGTGGGCAGTGATCCATCCAGTGCAACTCTCCTCCGCTGGCTGCAAACTCCACGAGAGCAGCCACTGGGTCCTGGTCCCCTGTCTCTCCAGCATCATAGTTCATGCACGAGAAATACAGAATGGATGATTGAGGGAATGAGATCTGAGCTGAGCCTGTGACTGCAGCCTAGAACCTCCCCCAGCCCCACCCATCAACCTCTCCCATCCCCAGACCCAACCTGACGTCCTCCTCTGGGTTCCCGTCCCAAGTTCATGCCTCTGGAGTCCTTATCATTCTAGGTGGTCTGTGTAGATGGTCTGTGTCTCCGCCTGCCTCCCCATCCAGACCGGAGACTGTGAAGGTGGGATTCCCTCTAGGGCCCCAGTGTCCACCCCAGGGCAGGACCGGGGTGGACAGTAAGCGTGTGTTGAATGAATAAAAGAGGGGCTTTTGAGAGAAGGGAGGCATCTGGCTCTACTCAGAGGCAATGGCTCTGGCCCTTTGCTCTGCAGGCTGAGCTGTGGTGCCTATTCTCCCCAACACACACACACACACACACACACACACACACACACACACACACACGTCTATGGCACAGATTTGGCTGCAGCCTTCAGAGGTCCTGGGGGAAGATACAGGAAACAAGGTGGCACCTGGGAGCTGAGGAGCTGGGAGTAGGGCTGTCAGGGTAAGAGCATCAGTGAACTGGGTCCTCCTCTCTCCTCTGAGAAGGAGCAGGCAGTGGCACACCTGAGACTGCTGTCTGGTGGTCTGACTTCTATCGTGGCTGTGGAGTTGGTAGTATCTTAGAGGCACTGGTGGAGTGATGGCTTCTAACTCATCCCCACCTCCTTGAGGTCTGACATCTTAAAACTCATGGAACCACAGCACCTCGGGGAGGCAGGGGCTCTCCTAGGCACTTACTGATAACCTGCTGTGGCAGGAACAGGGTTTATTATTGTGTACATACTTATTTGCAACCATTTACACACATACACACACACACACACACACACACACACACACACACACACACACGAGAATTTTATCTTTACCCACCCAGCTTCCCCCCTTCCCTGTCCTCTAAACGAGAATGTATCTCTGCAAGATGGTTTCTGATGTGCCTGTGAGCCGCTTACAAAGCAGAGCCAGGAGAACTGACAACAGGGAGAAAACCAATGGTGAAACCGAGACTGAGGGGATGGTTCTACACGATGCAAGCGGGGAAGCGGGGGAAAGGAGACAGAACAGCTCTGCAAGCTGCGGGCTGGAGAGATCTGCAAGCTTCAGCTTGTGAGAGGCTCTGCCATTCCCCGAAAGTGAGGCATGGGGCCTTGAGAAATTGTGGGAGCACAAACCACCTCCCCGGAGTCTTCTTCAGGAAATGGGAGTAAAATAGGAATTCCTTTTTAAATGACTGTTGGTCACCAGACTGTTTCTTTGGGTACAACACTGAATGGAGACTGGGCCCCATGGAACTCCAGTTACAATCAGGTCACGGCGTCATGAAGGATGCAGATGTTTCTCAAGGGCAGAGGTGGGGCTCTGGGTGTCATCCCCGGGGCCCAGGACCTGGCCTGTGCAGGGGAGACACTTCATAAATAAATGCTGAACCAAAGAAGAGTCTTTACTTGTAGGAGTTCATTTTATCGTCAGAGAGATTGCAGAACAAAAGTAATGAACAAAGACTATCTTATTTTTTTTAAGGTTTTCACATTTTTTTAAAATTTTTATTGGAGTATAGTTGCTTTACAACGTTGTGTGAGTTTCTACTGTACAGCAAAGTGAATCAGCTATACGTATACATATATCCCCTCTTTTTTGGATTTCCTTCCCATATAGGTCACCACAGAGCACTGAGCAGAGTTCCCTGTTCTATACAGTAGGTTCTCAGCAGTTATCTATTTCATACATAGTATCAGTAGTGTATATATGTCAGTCCCGATCTCCCAATTCATCCCACTCTGCCCTTACCCCCTTGGTATCCATACATTTGTTCTCTACGTCTGTGTCTCTATTTCTGCTTTGTAAGTAAGCATCTGTACCAATTTTTTCAGATTCCACACATATGGATTACTATACAATATTTTTTTTTCTCTTTCTGACTTACTTCACTCTGTATGACAGTCTCTAGGTCCATCCACGTCTCTACAAATGACCCAATTTCATTCCTTTTTGTGGCTGAGTAATATTCCATTGTATATATACACCACATCTTCTTTATCCATTCCTCTGTTGCTGGACATTTAGGTTGTTTCCACGTCCTGGCTATTGTAAATAGTGCTGCAATGAACATTGGGGTTCATGGAGAGATATACCATGTTCTTGGATTGGAAGAATTAATATTGTGAAAATGACTATACTACTCAAAGCAATCTACAGATTCAATGCAATCCCTACCAAATTACCAATGGGGTTTTTCACAGAACTAGAACAAAAAAATTTACAATTTGTATGGAAACACAAAAGACCTCGAATAGCAAAAAAATCTTGAGGGGGAAAAAAAAAAACGGAGCTGGAGGAATCAGCCTCCCTGACTTCAGACTATACTACAAAGCTACAGTAATCAAGACAGTATGGCACTGGCACAAAAACAGAAATATAGATCAATGGGACAGGATAGAAAGCCCAGAGATAAACCCACCCACCTATGGTCACCTAGTCTATGACAAAGGAAACCAGAATATACAATGGAGCAAAGACAGCCTCTTCAATAAGTGGTGCTGGGAAAACTGGACAGCTACATGTAGAAGAATGAAATTAGAATGCTCCCCAACACCATACACAAAAATAAGCTCAAAATGGATTAAAGACCTAAATGGAAGGCCAGACACTATAAAACTCTTAGAGGAAAACATAGGCAGAACACTCTTTGACATAAATTGCAGGAAGATCTTTTTTGACCCACCTCCTAGAGTAATGAGAATAAAAACAAAAATAAACAAATGGGAACTAATGAAACTTAAACTTTCCTTGCACAACAAAGGAAACCATAAACAAGACGAAACGACAACCCTCAGAATGGGAGAAAATATTTGCAAATGAAGCAACTGACAAAGGATTAATCTCCAGAATATACAAGCAGCTCATGCAGCTCAATATCAAAAAAACAAACAACCCAATCAAAAAATGGGCAGAAGACCTAAATAGACATTTCTCCAAAGAAGACATACAGGTGGACAACAAAAACATGAAAAAATGCTCAACATCACTAATTATTGGAGAAATACAAATCAAAACTACAATGAGATATCACCTCACACCGGTCAGATGGGCCATCATCAAAAAATCTACAAACAACAAATGCTGGAGAGGGTGTGGAGAAAAGGGAACCCTCTTGCACTGTTGGTGGGAATGTAAATTGATACAGCCACTATGGAGAACAGTATGGAACTAAAAATAGAATTACCATATGACCCAGCAATTCCACGCCTGGACATTTATCCAGAGAAAACCATAATTCAAAAAGACTATCTTAAGGAGAGTGATCAAGTTAGCATTTATTGGGTGCCTCACCGAGAGTCAGGCAACAGTCTGGTCAGTGGGCGTCACCTCCCCCATCCCACAGAGGAGGAAATAGACTCAGAGAGGGGAAGAGACTCACCCAAGTTCACACATCTGGGCAGTGAGGAGCTGGGTGCAAACCCCACCTGCCTGGCTCCCCCTGCATGCTCTTTCCACTCACCCCCCTGAGCAGAGGAGAGGGAGGCAATGTGCAGCTATGGGGGACCTGGGCAAGAGTCGGGGCGGGGCAGGGGGAGGTCACATGTGAGCTGGAGTTTGAAGGAGGCTAAGCATTCCGACGGACAGAGGGGACAGGACACTGGTGTAGGCGAGGGAGTGATGTTCCAGGTGAAAGAAGCAGCATTAGGAACAACCAGGAAGTGGGGAAGCCCAGAGCATCTTTGGAGCATAGAGAAAATGGGGGTTTGGTAGGATCAGTAAGGGGAGATAGAACAGGAAGGGCAGGGTGGTCCTTGGCCAGAAAGTGCCTCCAAGGTCACAGCTTTGCACAAACCTTCCAGCCCCCTGGAGTCAACTGCGTGAACTCAGTTTGGACGTGAATGCTTAGGCCTGTTTTTTTCAGCCCTTCTGACGGGTTATTTCCCTGCCCTATCACTAGCCATCCGCCAGCCCTCCCTTGGGGCCCTGACCTCTCCCATAGGCCCAGCTCTGCGCATCCAGGTTCAGCAGGCCCTGCAGACTCCATCTGCCCGCGCTGAGCCCGTCACCCAGCCTCCTCAGGCTGCGCCCCATGGACGGCTCTGAGCCGAGTCACGGCTGGGGTCAGTGACGAGAGGGGCTATTTGAAGTACCCACCCCTCCTGCCTATTGTCCAGATTAAAGCCACATCTCCCCAAAGCACCAGCAGAACAAGTCACTCCCCTGCTACAGCCCACCAATGGCTTGCCATCCCGACGTCCATGGCCTTTAAAGCCACGCGTGCTCCCCCGCCTCCCAACATTGCCACTTCAACCCTGTTATTCTCACCGTGGGAGGAAATCAGTTTTCGGGCTGTGCAGCTGTTGGTTTAGCGCTCACTCCTAAGCCACCCACCAGCCATCGGGCACGGGCCAAGGCTGAAACACTGCTTCCACCTGACCACACCCCAAGGCTCCCCATCATCTATTGCCCCCCAGACACATCCCCAGTGTCCCTGTGTTTGTCTGTGGCCTGGGCTCTCTCCTAGGAGTCAGGCCTTGTGCTTTCCTTTAGAGCATCTGCCAGGCATAGCCGTCTCTCTCTCTCTGGGAACCCAGCCCAGGGCTCTCCGTCTCTGTCTGCCAATTGGGGAGAGTGTCACCATCAGCTCAGGGGCCACACTCAGCATCTCTGTGAGGGGGAAGGTTTCTGGCTGGCTGGTAGCCACCACCTGCCAGACGCCTGGGTCTCTACCATGAGCGTGGGGAACCATGGGGGAAGCATTGCTGCTGCCAGAGAAGCCCTTCTGAAATGCAGATTCCCCGTGAAAGGAAGCACATAACACACTCAGCATTCTCCGGCCTCCCTCCCAATCACCTGGATGCTGAGTCCTGGAGTCAGGACTTGTCACTGGGGTCAGGTGCTCATGTCACCGACAGCACAGGCTCTGGATTCAGCCGGGCCTGAGCTCGAGTCCTGTCTCTACCTCTTGCGCCCTGGGTGACCTGGAACATGTCCCTTGATCGCTCTGGACCTCAGCCTCCCATCTGTTCTTGGGGCAAAAGATGCGAAGGAAAAGATGGGGTGAAAATGGCCACCTTGGAGGGTGGAGGAGAGGATTGGATGAGATGAGTCTTTAAGTGCTTGGCCCCGTGCCTGTGTGTAGGAGATCTCGGCACGTAGCTGTCACTGTCATAGAAGCAGCAGGGCAGGGTGGTGACAGGCTCGGTGCCAGGAGTCAGCCTGGCTGGGTGTGAATCTGGGCTCTGCCCCTCCCCGGTGTGTGACTGGGAAAGCTTCTTAACTGTGCTGGGCCTCAGTTTCTGCATCTGTAAGATGGGGAGGCTGGGGGTGCCTTCCTCGTAGGGTTGCTGTGAGGATTCAGTGAGTTCCTGTGGGTAAAGCACTTGCTCACAGTGCCTCCATGTGAGCCCTTCCCACCGTGTTCACAGTGGCTGCTTCTGGGTCTGTCAGTTCACCCCACCCAAGCTCACCAAAGGCAGGGTCAGTGTCTCCATTCGGATGACCAGCTCATCCCGTTTTACCTGGGACTGTCCCAGTTTCAGCACTGAAAGTTCTGCATCTCAGGAAGCCCTCAGGACCCAGCAAACCAGGACAGTTGGCCACCGTAGTCTCCACCTGTGCATCCCCTGACCCCCAGCTTTGTCCATCGATTTCAGCTCACCTTCACCTCCTCAGAGAGGCTGGGCCTGACCCCAGACATATGTCCCCCACCTGGTCCCTCTGTCACTTGTCACATTAATGTCTCCATTTTTTCCCCAACCTCCCCCCGAGCCTCCGGAGGGGAAGTTCTCTGGAACCAGGGGTCCTGTTCTCCCTCCTCCACAGGATCCCCAGCACCCAGTTAAGGTCTGGCATGTAACTGGTACTCAATACGTAAGTAAACGTCATTCATTTATTAAGCGCCTGCTGTATGCTAGGCCCTGTCCTAGGCACTGGGGACACTCCTCTGAGCAGGACAGATTCAACGCCCTGGGAAGGGGGCATGGGCAGTGGGCAGAGCAGGGCAGACAGTCCAGTGTGGGTGCATCAGGGGCCCTCCCAGAGGAAGTGGTGTCTCCGCTGGGGTCAGGAGGACGAGCAGGGGTACGCGGGCCACAGGACGGGGAGAGGCTCCTGGCAGAGCCACGGGCGGAGCAAAGGCTGGGAGGACAGAGGAAGTAAAAGGGCCCAGCAGTCAGTGTCCCTGAAAATCCAGAAACAGAGCCGCCCAGAGGCCGCGCACGGCCAGAGCCATCTCACCAGGAGGGAGCCAGGCCTGGAGAGGGCGACGGGCCTGCCCGGGTCAGCCAGGGGTCAGCGATAGCATCGCTGGTCTGGGAGCCCACTGCCCCGGACCCTGGCCGGCCTCCTCAGCCCTGGGGCTTTCTCTGCATCCCGGTCCACCCAGCCGCTGTCACGCTGATCTTTTTCCTCTTCTCCAGCAATTCCTCTTTCACCTTCCACTTGGTGACTGAGACAATTTCTCAATATCCAGCCAAAGGGATAATACTTATTGGATTTGATTTAAGTAATAAAACACTTGCTGGCCCAGCCATTCGGGTGGGAGAGCTGCTGGGAACACTGGGGCCGGCTGCAGACACACGCATCAGTCTTGCTGCTGTCCCAGCATGAGACCCCAGAGGTGCTGACTGGGGGCTTGGGGCCAGCGGCCCTGCGGGTGGACCCTCTACTTCCAGGCTGTGTGAGCCTGGGGACGTCTCTTCACCCTGGGAGCCTCAGCTTGTTTCCGTGTAAAGTGGGGTACCACCATGTACCCCGCAGGGGTTGTTGTGAGGGCTGGAGATGCTGAGAAGCCTGAGAATGGTGTGTGAATTGTCATCTTCCCAGAGCCCCTGGGGTTCCGAGGCCTGACAGGCAGGGGCACTGTGGCCGCAGCTGTCTTGGTCCTGCCCCCTTCACAGACAGGGCCCTCACCACCTCCCGAGCCAAACAGCACACCTCAGGGTGGTTCTGTGTGGAAAGAAATGGATCAACACACCCATCCAAGTTCTCCAGGCCCCAGGACAGGCCCTGCCCATCCTCTGAGCCCCTGCCCTGCTTGTCGGGCACTGGGCGGAGACCGAGCTTCGAAGTCCTGGCCATGCATCCCCGTCCCACCCCCCAGAGCTGCTTCCCCCTCAGGTCTCACCCTCCTCATTGTACAGTGGGTCATTGCCCCTGCATCTCGGGCTTGTTGGGGGACTCAGACATAAAGGATGCCCGCTGTGCTGCCCCATATTCTGCGATTGCCGTCATCCTTGTTAGCTTTTTCCCCACTCCTCCTCTGCAGGTTCTCTCGGAGCTGGGAGCTCATCCTTAGGGAGCAGGTCCCTGTTCTTATCTTCCTCCCGTCTGGACTCTGAGTCCCCCTCAACAGGGTTTAATCCCCTTTTCCAGCCTGAGGTTCGTTCTTGTCTGTTATGCAATCTAGAGCACTACCGTAGAGATCATCTGGTCCCATTCCATCATTGGCAGGTGGGGAAACAGAGTCCTAGCAGGTCACTCAGAGACTCCGAGCTGAGATTAGAGCCAGGGAAACCCAGCTGAGCCCAGGGCTGTCCACCTCTCCAGGCGACCCGCTTTGGATGCGCCCTCCTCTGAGACCCACCACTGGGGACTCCACACGCAGCCTCTCCCAGTTCAGGAGAGGACAGGTCCGCTCTGCAGCCTCCGGGTTTCTCCATCTGTGAATCCGTCACAATAATCCCTGCCTCTCAGAGGTGCTGGGAGGGGAGCCTTGCTTGGAATTGTCCCAGTCAAGGAACACTGCCTGGCTAGATACGGAAAATTCAGGAATGGGTTGAGGGGTCAGGCGTGGTGTCTTCGAGGGAGCTAATGAATAAATCACAAGTCATTCAGAGGTGTCTGAAGCTCATCCACCTTCACTGGACTGACCTTCCTCTCTCATGCTCTCCATCCCTCCAGCAGAGTGCAGGTGAGGAATAAATAACAGCAGCTTCCCCACGCCACCACCCGACACACACATCAGCTTCCGTGCAGACCTCACTCACCGGGCTGGCAGGGCCAGAAGCGGGAACCCCAGCCAGCCTCCCCTCTGGGACTGACCACAATCCTAATACCAACAGCTACTGCTTACTGAGCACCTACTATGTTCCGTGCATCATCTTGTTTCTGTCTCACAAGAAGAAGTGAGTTAAGCACTGTAATTAGCCTCAATTTACAGAATTGTAAGAGGTCCAGACAGTGGCACAGAGGAGCAAAGACAGACTCTGAGTCAAACTGGCATGAGTTTGAATTCCAGCTCTAGCCCTTGACCATTGTGAGGCCTTGAGCAAGTTATTTTAGCCTCAGTTTCCCCATCTCTAAGACGGGGAGTAACAGTCTCACCGGGCTCTTTTGAGGATCCCATGAACAAGTGGGTCAGGGTCTGGCGTGTAGTAATTATTCAGCACATGGTGGCCTTGTTTATTCATATTATCGTTGTTGCATTACTCCTGTGTTCTTTCTTTCCCCTGTGCCACCCTGGCTGCCTGTGCTGGGAGAACTGGGAAGCTGAAACCAACCAGAAAAAGAGCATGAACTTCAAGTGGCTACAGAGAGTTAAGACTTCCCTGCTGGGGGTCAACACACACAAACACACACACACGCACGCGCGCACACGCGCACGCGCACATGCACACCTGCGCTATTCCTCCAGCAAGAAAAGGTAGGGTGAGGACTCCTTCCTGGTGGCAGCTCCTGGGCACTCTGCAGTTCCCAATGGTTGCAGGCTCCTGGTGTGTTGCCCTGTCTGGGCGGGGTCCCTATTTGCTGGCACTAAGCAGAAGGTAGATGAACCCTGGGCAGGCAGGAGGCTTGAGCGAGGCTCTTCCTCTTGAGATTCTGATTCCACTCCTGCTTTAAGAATCTATTCTCGACCTGCAGAATTGTCTCAGCGCCCAGCACAGAGCCTGGCACAAAGGGGACATTCAGAAAATATTTATTAAATAAGTGAACAAATTCTAAGATTCTACAGTCCTAGGTACCTGAGACCCTGCTTCTAACACTCTGTTGTTCTGTGGTTCAAGAATCTTAAACTGCCAGTACTTTTCACCAAGGATCCCAGGCTCAAATGCCAAGAAGAGGCAGGCAGAGAATGTGTGTGAGTGAAACGGGCCAGATATGAGTGCCAACACACACACTGTGTGAGGGGCAGCCTGGGAGGGTCTGGGGAGCCCAGTCCCATCATAGCTAGGACCAGTATGAGCCCAGTGTGGCCAGATCTTCTGATTTTTCAGGGCAAGGCAGACAGCTGGATTTTTTTGCCTTTTCTCTTTCTACCTTTTTGTTGCTGTTGTTGTTGAATAGTCTCATTTTTTTTAACTGCCATGTTGTTAAAGATAATAATAGGAGAAACCGTGTGTGGGGTTTATGGGAACTCTCTGGACCATCTTTGCAACTTTTCTGCAAATCTAAATCTGTTCTAAAAGAAAAAATTTTATTAAAGAGAACAAAAACACCACGAGGGCCAAAAGAAATAGAACTGTGAGCTGAATCAGCCCCCCGGGCAACTGTTTGCAAACTCTGTGCTCGACAGCAGTGAAACTAGGCACTAAGCTTGACGTCAAGGCCCAGGGTCTGAACAGCTTACACACTTCCACCTCCTGGCCAGGCCAGGGAGGCAAAGCCCACACCTAGAGACAGAGGCTGGAGAAGTGGGGGGAGAGGCAGAGAAGAGCAGGTGAGGGGCAGCATGGGGCTGGAGCGGGGGATTCTGGGTAGATACATTAAGTTGAGAGGCCTGGAGGATGTGGAGAAAAGGGGACCCTTGTGTACTGTTACTGGGAATGTCAACTAGTACAGCCATTATAGAAAACGGTATGGCACTTCCTCAGAAAGTTGAAAATAGAGCTACCGTATGATCCAGCAATCCTACTTCTGGGCGTGGATCCCGGTCCAAATCCGGACTCTGCTCCCTACTCGCTGAGTGGCCTCAGGAAAGTCACTTCGCCTCTTCAGGCCTCAATTTCCTGATCTGTAATGTGGAGATAATGATTGCTTGGCCTCAGCTCATGACCCCAGAAGCTACCTGGTCCACCACGTCAGGGCAGAAGGCACAGTTCCTCAGGCCCAGTGCAGCAGGGCTCCCACAGGCAGGCCTGGCCGGCGCCGCAGCCTGGCACGGCCGAGCCTCTGCGTCCAGCCCTGCTGACAGCTGGCCACTCTCACTGGTGACACGGCCCATCGTTCCTGGCATCTCAGCCCTGAGGCTTCTCTCCTTCTCTCTTCTGGGCCTTGCTTCCCTTTCAGAGTCGGGTTCTGCTCCTTGATTACAGCTTGTTTTAGGCAGAAACTTTTGTTGCAAGGGGCAGAGCACGACGAGTTAAAGCAACAGGTATAGGACTTGTTGGCCCACAGAACTGGAACACACAGTGCGCGGAACTGGTTTCACAGGGTCGGCTGGAGGCCAAAGCTTTACCTGCTTCCTCCCTTCTCTTCGCTCTGCTTCCCTCTGTGTCGACGTCCTTCTCAGACAGGCCTTCTCCCCACTGAGGGGAAAATGGCCACCAGCGATTCCAGGCTTAGATGGTCCTTACAGCTTGTGACCCCAGAGGAAGAGGGCCCATCTCCCTCCCAGAGTCCATATCAGAGGATCCTGTTAATAAGAGAGAAGGGAAGGGTCTGGACAAACCCCTCAGAGCTCCTCGCCATGAGCTGATGCACCCTTCACTTCACAGGACCCGGGGAGAATGAGGGTCTGTCTCCCTGATAGGACTGTAGCCCCCACTCCCCAGCCCAAGAAGGTGAACTGTGAGGTCCATGGGGTCAGCAGAGGCGGGGTGGGCTAGATCAAAGGGCTCAGAAGACAGCAGAACGTTTAGAAAGGTAGAATCTGCTCCCAGGCTCTCTGATCAAAAACTGGAAGCAGGGCTTCCCTGGTGGCGCAGTAGTTGAGAGTCCGCCTGCCAATGCAGGGGACACGGGTTCGTGCCCTGGTCCGGGAAGATCCCACATGCCGCGGAGCGGCTGGGCCCATGAGCCGTGGCCGCTAAGCCTGCGCGTCTGGAGCCTGTGCTCCGCAACGGGAGAGGCCACAGCAGTGAGAGGCCCGCATACCGCAAAAAAAAAAAAAAAAAAACTGGAAGCAAGGGCATGACTGGAGGGACTGGAGGACTCAACCTCCCATCACAGTCCTCAGGGCCCCTGGAAGAGGTAATGTCCCTGGCCTTCTCCTGGGCTCTGGGCCTGGCCAAGCTGCCTTCTGCATCTGGGGGTGAATGAGTAAACAACAGGAAGGCGGATGCCTTAGAATAACCCAGGATTTGGGGAAGAAAACATCAGCAAGCAAATCACAAGAGGAGCCAATCAGCAGGGACCTCCAGTCAGCTGGACCAATGAATTCACCCAGTCAGATGAATTCATTTGTTCGGCCAATCACGTGTTGAGTTCTGCCATGAGCTACTATTAAGACACAGTTGGGTTGGCATTGGTGCTGCTTCCAGATTCCCAATGACCGTGGGCCTCTAGGAGTCTCCCCACGTCCCCCACCAGGGGGCACATCCTTCCCAATACGCAAAGGACAAAACGGCCTTGCATTGGATGGGAGCCTTTCAAGGTGTGCAGGGAGCAGGGGACCACGCCTGACATGTCAGTGGTGCATTGAGACACTCGTGTCTCCAGGCCCCTGATGATGTCAAAATGTTATGACTTCCCTGGAAGAAATGATGAGTGGAACTGAGTGGAATTAAATATCGACCTGACTGGAGAGGCTGCTGCTGAGTGTGTAGCCATGGTGACAGCATCCCTGCTGACTCCCCACTCACCAAAGGGGACAGGGGCAGCCGGGAGAGAAGGAGCCTGTTGGACCCTCCTGGGGACACCCCTGAATTTCTGTCTCATTCAGGTTACTGAGGACCCAACTTTGTTCACTCGTTCCCTCACTCATTCCATATATTTCCCTACCATCTATTTTGTTCTGAACACCACGACGTGTTCCCTGTCCTCAGAGACCCTATCGTCTAGCTGAGGAAGGAGACGTAAATAGATAAACAAATGCATGTAGTCAGAAACTGGTATGCTTATTATGAAGTGAGAGGATAAAACAACATGACGGAGAAGAAAATGGCGGCTTAATCTAGGGGGTCCAGGGAGGGCCTCCCTGAGGGAATATTTGAACTGAGACCAGAAGGGTCAGGAGTCAGACAAAAAGGGAAGAGGAAGAGCTTTCCTGGTGGCAGGAACTGCCAAGTGAAGGCCCTGAGGCAGGAAGGAGCGTGGGGCTTCCCAGGAACACGTGCTGCTAGTGTGGTTAGAATGAGGCTGGAAACGGACAATGACAGGCCAGGAGGGCCTACATGTTCCAGCAGTGGCTTATCCCAGGGCGGTAGGGGCCGTGGGAGAGCTTCAAGCTGGTGATGCCACCAGGCCGGTGTTTTTACAGCTCTTTTGTCTGCACTGTGGAGCGTGGACTAGGGGAGGAGAGGGAAGGGAGAAGAGCGTTCCACGAAGAGGGAGCAGCGCGCAGGCAGGTCAGGCCTGAAGCAGCAGGACGTGTTCCAGGAACTGCCGGAGCCAGTGGGAGCATGGAGGGAGGGGAGGTGCTTGAGCTGAGGGTGGGGTTGGGTGGGGCCCTGCCACAGAGGGCTTCACAGGTGTCTGTTCAAAGTATGGCTTTTAAATGGGGGGAAGTGACATGATTCAATTTTTTTAAGTTCCCCTTAAACTCAGCCTTACTATGTCCAACAGCCACTGCTGCCCAAGGTTTTAGGAGGCTGAGCTCCTGTTGGATGGGAAGGGGGCGTGGCGGGAATCCTCAGAAAGAGAGGGGTGTTAGGGCCCTGGCTCTGTCCTTCTCAGCTGTGTGACCTTGGGTGAGCTCCTGAACCTCTCTGAGCCTCATATCCCTCCTCAGGAAACAGGGTTGAGACCCCTCACCCCCCAGGGCTTCCCTGAGGGCCTGACGAGCTCCTGTGTGTGGCTCAGTCCTCAGCGCTGTCACCCGTGGCATCATGAAGCCATCTCCTCCCTGGTGAAGGGGCATCACAATATCGCTGGGAGGAGAAGGGCCAGGGGTGTCTCTTCCATTTTTGAGATGAGAAAAACGAGGTCCAGGGATAGGAAATGACTTGCCCAAGGGTGGCGAGTGGCACGCAGCGCCCAGGAGACAGAGGCTGAGGATGGTGGGCGGTTAGAGTTGGCGCCCTCTGGAGCCCCATGGGCGTGGGTTCAAATCCCGTCTCCTAGTCACCAGCTCAGTGCCTTGATCAGGTAGCCCAACCCCTCTGGGTCTCAGTCACGTCATCCCCAGCCTGTCAGAGGCTCAGAGTGACTGAGGTCACCCCATGTGTGGAGGCTGGCACAGGGAAGAAGCTGCTTAAACTGACAAAAAGGAAGAGCATCAGGGCGAGACGGAGACACTGCCTGGGAGAATCACTCTCCCCTCCTAGGGAGCAGGTGCCCCAAATCCCCCCACTTCTCTTCACCCACTTGGCTCCTGGCAGGATCCACTGTCATTTCTACACAGAGGTAACAGTAACAATAATTATACTGATCCCAATTCGCAGACCCTCCCTCCCAGCGGTGCTTTGCCAGCACCGGTTGCACTCCACCCACCTCCCCAGAAAGAGGGGCACTAAAGGCAGTCTTAGGGCAGGACATCCAACACCAACATGCTATGTGACCCTGAGCAGGGTCTTTCTCATCCTGGGCCTCAGTTTCCCCATCTGCACAAAGCAGGTATGGAAATAGATACCTTAGAGAGGTAAGAAGTGTCAGTCATACTGGGCCACTAACCTCTGAGGCTGTTCAGAGGATGTGTGTGTGTGTGTTGGCCCCTCTGACCTTATCCCTCTCCCTCTCCCCAGGTCACAAAGCGACAGCCTCCATGACCTCCTGCCATTCCTCAAACAGGCTTTGCCTCTTCCAGCCTCAGGGCCTTTGCACTTGCTGTTTCTTCTGCTTCTGCTTCCCTCAGGTGTCACCAGGTTTGTCCCTTCATTTCATTCAGGTCTCAACTCAGACATCCCTTAGAGTATCACCCACCCCAGCCTATCACTCCTTGACCCCCTGAATTTGTCCCCCACAAACTCCATGTGTTCAAATCCTAACCCCCAGTACCATAGTATGTGACTGTACTTAGAGATAGCACCTCTAAAGAGGTGATTCAGTTAAAATGAAGCCCTTAGGCGGGGCCCTAATCCAATCCAAGAAGAGATTAGGACACACAGAGAGACACCAGGGATGTGTGTACACAGAGGAAGACACAGCAAGAAGGTGGCTGTCTGCAAGCCAAGGAGAGAGGCCTCGAAGAAACTAGATCTGCCAACACCCTGATTTTAGACTTCTAGCCTCTATAACTGTAAGAAAACAGATTTCTGTTGCTTAAGCCACCCAGTCTGTGGTATTTTGCAAACTAATACAGCCCTCAACCCAATTTTATTTTTCTGTGTAGCACTTATCAGGTCTGACATTATTTATATATACATATTTCTTTATTGTTTGTCCCCTCCTCACCCCATACAATAGGAACTCCACGAGGTCAGACACTTGGCTGGTTCTGTTTCCAGGAATCGTAGGCACATAGTAGGTCCTCAGTAAATGAAGAAGTTGGAGCCGGACACCCCTGAGTTCCAGCTCTAGCCCCGTCACTCCCTTACACTGTAACCTTGGACTGGATCCTTGACCTCTCCTCCTTTACAGAGGAGCCCAAGGTGTCTCCTCTGTAAAATGGACCTAATAATCGTGCCAGACTCAGAAGCGGGTGTGACACTATGGAGGACTGATGCAGGCAAGTTGCCTAGTGCAGCGCCTGGTGCGTAATATATGCTCCAGAAATAAGAGATAAGTTGTTGCTGTTCTCTTAACAGTAGCAAGTCCATTCACTCATTCATTCATTCCATAAACACATACTGACACTTTTTCTGCTGCCAGATGCTGGGGACATGGAAAATCAGGCTTGGCTTCTGACTTAGAGGTGCTCCCAGGTTAGTGGGGGAGACAGACCGGGGGATCGGTAATGAGGGTCCATGAGCAGAGACAGAAATAGGCTCCTCAGGGAAGGTTCACAGAGAAGAGGGTGCTGGGATTGGGTCTTGAGGAGTGAGTAAGAGCTCGCCAGGCCAATAGGGAGGAGAAGGGCATCCAGGCAGAAGAAAGGGCAGGGCCAGGTCCTTGCCTGGTGTGTACCTGTGCCTCTGCGTGCCTGGTGCAGGGCCAAGGAGTTTGGAACGTGATCCAAGGACACCATGGAGCCTGGGAAGGATTGATAGCAGGAGGGAACCAGTCAATTTTGTGCTGTGGAGGATCATTGCAGGGCAGAGTAGAGGGCAGGCTGGAGTGGAGGTACTGGAGGGCAGAGAAGGTGTCAGTGCATAGAGCTGGAGCATGGCGGTGGGGGGTGGGGGCAGTCAGCCAGAAGACCAGAGAGGAGCCCAGTGGTGAAGATGGGCCCCAGGTCAGCTCTGGAGAAGCACCCAGGCCAAGGGGCTTGATGTGGAAGTGCCTGAGCTGCAGGATGGGTCTCCCGGCTAAGCAGAGCTGGACTGACAGGTAGGGCTCCATGGCTTTGGGGTCAGAGAGCTGAGGTGGGTCAATCAGGATGTCACCTTCATAGTTCACAGGGAGTCAGGAAGGAACATTCTGTCAACCAGAACAGGAAACTTGACAGGACTAGAGAAGTTTCTTTCCACAAGAAAGCCAAAGGGAAATTTGTTTCCATGACACATGTTTTCAGGAGCCCATGTGATTGTTTTTGCACTGGAAAGCCATGAATGGAAAATTCCACCTGCTGAGACAGCCACTTCCTCCTCCAGGCACTAAACAATGGAGGAAGCTTCTGTCCTGAGTTTACTGGTGCCTGAAACCCTACCATTTGAGCTTCATTCCTAAGGCTCGAGGCTTTGTCCTTTGTTAAAACGCAAACAACTTCACAGAAGTCGTGTCTTCCACACAGACTTATTTTCATTAATTCAACAAATATTTATTGACTTCTTGCTCTTAACCAGGCAGTACCTAGAGGCTGGGAACAAAGAGATTAGTTAAGACTTGTCCAGGTCCATACCTTTGTTTTTAAATGATTTAAGAAGACAATGTAGGTGATACAAACAAACTTTAACACTTCATGAAGCAGGAAGTCTTCGTTCCCAAGGGTCCAGAGAACTGCAAAATTGGGCAGAAGGCAGGAGGCATTTATAAGATAAAGAAAAAGGAACAAGGAAGAGAAAACCAGAAAATGAATATAGAACAAGGACGAGAAAAGGAGAAAATAAATAAGGAACAAGGAAAAAGCATAAAGCCCAAAGCTGGCTTGGCCTCTGAGGATTGGCGTACTAGGTATACTGCATTTCTGGTCAAGTGAAGCATTTATAGGGACACAAAAGTTATCTGGGTTTCGTTATGCTGATGTGGCACCTTGGGCAGGAGCGGCTCCATCTTGGGCCTAGAGACTTATTTCAGCACCTTCAAGGAACTGGCAAGCTCTGTGTGTAGGGGGTGGGCAGGGGACAATAGAAAACTTGATCACAATGGTGCAGCAAATGGTGGTGGGAGCACCCAGCAGAGGTGACTCATTTCGTAGTTGCAAAAGGTGAAGCTTGAGCTGCAATCTAAAGGGTGAAGGGGGGTGGAGTGGGGATAGAGAATCCCAGCTCGGGGCACAGCCAGGGAGATGGATGGAGTCATGAGCCACGATGGTGGGGACGCCATGCCTCTCAGCAGCCTTGGACATGAGGCAGGACATTGGAGATGGGGCTGGAGCAGCAAAGAAGACTTCTCATTGATTGGATGTTATTACCCATCTCAGGTGGTGGCATCTGTCACAACCTTTGCTGGCCCCCACCCCCCAACTTCCATCTCACCTCTGTCCAACAAGCCCACCACACTCTCCTTGAGGGAGCTGCCTCTTCCCACCCTCCGTCATGTGGTATGAATGACTCGCCCTCAGCTCCCGAGGTGGGATCTGATTGGCTTAAGCCATCAGCCTACGTCATCCTGCTGGTACATGATTGGTTCAGGGCAGGGCACATGACCCAGCTCAGGCCAATGAGAGGCAAGATGTTTGCTGGAGTTTCTGGGGAAAGGATCGCTCGCTCTCCTCTGGGGGAACTCCCAGAAGGGACCCGCGCTTTTCTTCTGGCTCCAGGGAGTGAGGGGCACGAGGGGCCAGGGGTGAAGGCAACACTGGAGGAGAGAATGTCAGAGAGGTGGAGCCTGGCTGGACCTACCTTTGCTGGTTCACTGAGCCAGCAAATGCCCACATTTGTTTAACCCGTTTATTGTTACCTTCAAGTGAAAAGTTCCTAACTGGGGCAGGGCATTTCGGAAGACAGAATTGGATAGAGCTTGAAAAGAAGCAGGCAGGGGTGCTCCGACCAGGGGTGGGGTGGGGGTGGTCTAATCCCCTTTCTTTTTTATTCCATCTCCATGTACAGTACTTATGAGTCAAGATCTTTCCCCAGAAAATATTCCCTGACCCCTATCACTGCCCTAGCTCCTCGTTGGAAAGCCAAGGTGTCAGGAATCCTAGGTTCTATCCTAACCCAGCCAGTTGCCTGACTGTAGGGCTCAGGGTGACTCATACCCCCTCTCTGGTCCTCCATTTGTGATTCGCCCACCAGCCCCCAGACTGAGCTCTAGGGCAATGTCCAAGCAGCCCCAGAGCCCAGGACAGGCCTGGCACAGAGCAGATGTCAGTTGGGTTGTTGACCAATTAATGTGCGAGCTGTACCTTCCTGCTCTAACCTCCTATGTCAGGGACCAGCTGCTGCTCCTCTGTTCACCCAGAATGCCTCCTGGAGACCAGCCCCATGTTAGAGCAGCAGGAAGAGATTTAGCATGCAACCTGCATGGTTCAGCTCACACAGAACCTCTAGTGCTGTTGAAGGCTCACTGAACCACAATTGGAGGAAGAAAAAATTCACCAAAACCTCAACCCTTTAGTTTCCATTTGCAGCTGACCTGGGCAGTCAAGCTCTAAGACTCTCTCCTCAGTCTGCTCATTGCAAGCAATGATGAAGAGCCCATGCCTGGCGACAAGATTCAAAGACTGAAATAAATCAATGGGGGTCAGCCTAGGTTTATTCCTTTAAAACAGCAGAGCCACAGCTCTGCTTTGCTGGGTGGCATGGATTGCATCTCAGAGTGCAGGACATGTGTCTGTATTCACAGGCAGGATCAGAGAAGGAAGGAGTGGAGGGACCCACCTTCTTCCATGAGAAAGGATACAACCCCAAGGGCACTGAAGGGTGAGTCAGGGGTTCAATGGGACCCTATATATGTGTGACATGTGTGTGTGTGGTATGTAGCTCTTGTGTGAGATGGGAGGGTGCGGCATCAGTGAAAGTGGTAGAGGAAAAGGAGGAAGTAGCAGAAGATGATGTGAATTCCAAGGTAAGTATCTTGAACTTCATCCTGTGAGCACTGTACCCCACCACACACACACACACACACACACACACACGCACACGTGCGCGCGCGCACACACACACACACACACACACACACACACGCCAGAGGAATTTTTAAGGTGTGCCCGGCAGTACAAAAAGACATTACTTAGGCATAGGACATCCTCCCTCTGTTCCAGTTTTACTCTAATACACGGAAATATCCATTGCTTTGTATTTTATATTAAAACAATCATGGGTATAATATAGAAAGCAAAATGTGCATATTTTTGAAATATTAAATTGGAGAGTTCAAAGAACGTGTGAGCTTGTGGTTAGGGGTCTAGATGAAGCACTGTCTACATTCAGACCTTTTGGTAATCTGGGTGTTCCCATCTCATGACGCCATTAGCAAGAAACCCCCAGTTTCTCCTCCGGGGTGGGGGGTGGGGGTGGGGGGGGAGGGGGGACGCGGCGGGTGGGGCTCTGTCCGCGGTGCTGAAGCAGGATTAAATCATTCCAACGGGTGAGTTCAGACCTTAAAGCTTCTGGTCTATTTCTATCTCTTGGAAGGGGATGAAGGGGGAAGGCTCAGAGAAGACTCTCAAGAAGTTGAGCAACCCTGAAGGCTAGGGAGTGAATATTCCTTACTACTTACCCTTCAGTTCAGGGGACAGAATCCTCAGAGCAAGGTAGAGATGGAGGTTAATGAGGAAAGCTGGAGGAACAAGATTAGAGCAATTGTGTGTAGCATTCACAGACTTCACGGAAAATATTTTCTTGAGTTTGGAGACTTTTTTTCACTTCTTAAGAACGATCCAGTGTTCTTGAAGAAGGAAAGATCCCCAATGACCTTCTCTTTGTGTGTGTGTGTGTGTGTGTACACATGGGTATGTATCTGACTGACTGCATGTAATAGATTCTCTGTGCGATGATACATCTCTCATATTAAACAATCGGCATCTCACAATTCAGTTACTCAAAAGGGAGAATCTAGGACAAATCTTTAGCTTGCATTTTATCCTAGTTCAAAAATGTGTGCATTCGGGCTTCCCTGGTGGTGCAGCGGTTGAGAGTCCGCCTGCCGATGCAGGGGACACGGGTTCGTGCCCCGGTCCGGGAGGATCCCACATGCCGCGGAGCGGCTAGGCCCGTGAGCCATGGCCGCTGAGCCTGCGCGTCCGGAGTCTGTGTTCCGCAACGGGAGAGGCCACAGCAGTGAGAGGCCCGCGTACCGCAAAAAAAAAAAAAAGTGTGCATTCCATGATCATTTTGAAATATATAGAAATATCGAATCACTATGCTTATAACAGGAACTAATATAGTGATATAGTGTTGTAGGTCAATTATACTTCAAAAACAAACAAACAAACAAACAAACTCATAGCAAAAGAGATCAGGTTTGTGTTACCAGAGGCAGCGGGTGGGGTGAGGGGAAATTGGATGAAGTCAGTCAAAAGGTAGAAACTTCCAGTTACAAGATGCATAAGTACTAGGGATGTAATGTACAACATGATAAATATAATTAACACGGCTGTATGTTATATACTAAAGTTATTAAGAGAGTAAATCCTAAGTTCTCATCACAAGGAAACTTTTTTTTTCTATTTCTTTAATTCTGTATCATATGAGATGATCAATGTTCACTAAACTTATTGTGATAATCATTTCATGATGTATATAAGTCAAGTCATTATGCTGTACACCTTAAACTTATACACTGCTGTATGTCAATTATATCTCAATAAAATTGGAAGAAAAAAATTAATAAAAAATAAAAATTAATCAATTTTTAAATGTGTGCCTCCTAGGTTTTTTCAACTCCACCCATAGTTTTGTGGTCATAGCAACCACGTAGATCTGCTAAGAAGAGCAAGCTCTGGCATCCCTGAGGGAAGAGTTCCCCTCTTGGTGGGTGCTGAAGGGAAAGCCTAAAAGGATTTCATAATCCCAGGGAGCTGGAAAGCCCACAGCTCAGTTCATCCATCCTTCTGGCAGACAGGGTCCCTGGTTATACTTCATGACCAGCCCATCAAGACTGTAGGGAAGGTCCCCTCACCCCAGCCCCTCAGTCCTCAACTGCTCTGTCCCCCAATCTTGCTGGGCCTGCGAGGCCTGGGAAACTCCAGCCTGAAGATGATGTGGCGCTGGCCAACTCTGATGGGTGGTCAGAGCCTCGGCTTCAGGCATCTGGGTTGGAATCTGGGCTCCACTCACCCACGGTGGGATTTGGGGAGTGTTGCTTCATTTGATGTCGTTGCTGATCCCGGTGAGTGCCCCATCACCCCCTCTCCCATCTCTCTAACATCATACCTATTGTTTATACATGTGACAGTCATTTGATCATGGCTGGCATTGGCATTTCTTCCTGATGGATGGAATGACTTTAAATTTGCCTTCTTGTTATTTTAATCTGTTTAGCTACCATTAGCACATGTATTGCTGTACTCACTAATAGAATTGCTGTTAGCCAAATAAGAATAATTCCTGCTATAGTCAACACAACAAAAATGTGTTATCTATATTTCTTTGCATGTGTTATCTGGGTTTCTGTGCTTCTTCAGGTTTCTGTCAACTTGGACAAACCCACCTGCTCCTCTACTTGAACAAGCTCTCTTGTCTTCCTGTAGCCACAGTCACTGGGATGGATCCTACATCCCCTCCTGAAGAACACACTAATTGGTAGATTTACAGCTACTTATTCTGTTTATGTGGCCACTCTAGTTACTGTGTATTGAGAACTTACTCTGGGCCAGACATGGCACTAAGCACTTTGCCAAGATTATCCCTGAGACAAAGGCACCATTCTTATCCCCATTTAACTGATGTGGAAACAGGTTTACAATGGTTGAATGATTAGCCCAAAGGCCCCCATATGATGAATAGATAAGCTGGCCTTTGATCTTGGGTCTTTCTGATTCTAGAGCCCACACTTCCTGCTTGCATTTTACACCATTGAACAGAGATGTCATCCCCCTCCAGATGTTCCTTCTCTCTTTGCCCTCCTCTTCCCCTCACCCCCTATTCTTCCTCCCCACCCCTTTATAAATCACCACTTTCTCCCTTTCCCTTCCTTCAGCTCTTGCCCACAGCCAGCACTGCCAAGGTCCCTTTGGGCAGGCACCCTGAGATTTGACGTTCCATGTCACTTGCTGGGACAGCAAGAGGGAAATGGCTTCAGAGACAACCTCACCTTATGGGGAGAAAATCCAGATATAAACCCACCCTGAAACCCCTTTGCTGCTCCAGGGCCTCTTGTCTAGGAGATGATACATTGGTTTCCCTTCACTCCTTCTAGCAGCTCAGATGTGGAACTAGCTCTACCCTCAGCATCACCTTGCTGCAGATGTGTGCGTGATGATGACACTGTCCCTGAGGTTACTTTCACACAATTGTGTCAAGGAACTTCTTATGGACATCACGTGATTCTCACATCACCCTAGGAAGTAGAGCATTATACCCCTTAAGTGGGGAAACTGAGGCTCGAAGTGATTTTTTTTTTTTTTTTTTTGGAAGCTGAAGAATTCTAGAGGTCATTAGTCTTCTAGTTCACAGATAAAGAAACTGAAACCCAGAGAGGGGTCTCCAGCAAGAGAGGCAGAACAAGCATCTGATCCCAGGGTCTCTCATTTTCAGGCCAGTGTCTGTAACAAAATGGCAGGTACAACCTGTGAGTCAGTCCAGGGTGTTGGTTGTTTTTTGTTTGGGTTTGGTTTTAGTTTCAGTATGACTCCCATTTTGCCTGGTCTTCTGAGAAGTTGGGGACTGTTGGGGGCAGACCTGTTTGGATTTAGACTTGAGTCGCAGGTTTGCCACTGACTCACTGTGCATGACCTTGGGCAGCCTCTCCTCAGCCTCTACACACCTCAGTTTTCTTATGTGTATAGCGATCTTTCACAGGACCAGGTCGCTGAGTTTGAGTTCCCCATCATTCTGGATGTACTCAGAGTGCCCCATTCCCCCCAAGTGTTTCAAAACTGGACATGGTCTCCATGACCTCTTGGCTTGGGAACATCTGCTCCACTTCCCCAGCAATGATTTTATTTCCTCCTGCTGGAAACTCTGCTCCATGTACTTGGGCTGAATAAGTTGATTTCTAGAAATTACCGTTTCATGGGGCTGCTCACATCAGAAGCAGGTAGTTGTTCTGAGTGCTTCTGCACGAGCCCCAGAGTCCATCTGGGACAAATCCAGCCCTCCAAAGCAACATCTGCTGGCTGGTGGCATTGCATTATGTCACACTATAATAGCATCTCCCTGGGCTCCTGTAACCTTTATTTAACTGAAGTTGGAATCTCCCACCAAGAGACCCACTTCCCTGTCTGGGGACTTTTCCTGGCAGGAGGCATCCTGGGAGCCAACTGCGATGGTGTTATAGAGGGCAGAACAGGTATCGATGGCAGAGGGAGGTACCTCAGGACCTGGCAGGGGGGTCAGGAATAGGCCCCCCGATAGGAGAGGAGGAGGCAGGGGTTCAGAGGGCCACACAGATGGGATAATTCAGTTCACAGGGTCTGTCACCCAACGTAGGTGCCCTGGAGATTCATGTCATCATTTACCCATTTACTTTCTCACTCCCTCACTCAGCAAACACTTCTTGGCCGGTGATGGGCTGGGTAATGTGCCAGGTGAAGGGGACACAGGGGTGATGAAGAGCTTGCCTTTACCCTTGAGGGGCTCACCGTCTGGAACAGGAGACAGAGGCTCTGCCTCAAGAAGTGCAAGAAGAGACACCAGGAGCAGGTGGAGGGAGCGCGGAACTGCCTCAGGGGCAGGTGGGGCGGGCATGGGCCTTAGGGTGGGGCCCCCAAAGCGGACCCTGAGACAAGGGCTCTGGTGCCGGTAGTTCATCTGGGGGCTGAGCCCAGGGAGCACGAGTGAGGACATGGAGAGACTGAGCAGGGCAGGGAGGAGAGCCAGCGAAGCCTGGGCTCATGAGTGGGTTACAGCGGTGGGCACTGGGGCTCAGTCCTGCTGGGGACGCTCTGAGGAAAGAATAAAATAAATGCAGGCACTTGAGGTGGGAAGATGTCAGTACGCCCAGAACTTTCTGTGGCTGCAGGAGAACTCAGAAAGTCGAGGGGGGATGAGGTGGGGGATCAACAGCACCTGCTATGGCGTCTTAGAGAAGCTGACATTTGAGCTGGGTTTGAAGCGTGACTCGGAGTTTTGCAGCTGGAGCAGGCGTGGGGAGCAGCTCATCCAGGCAGCATGAAGAGTATATGGATGGGAGGGGAAGAAATAAAAGTGGCTCAGAGGAGTTCAAGAAAATAACATTTTTTTTTTTTTTTTTTGCAGTATGCGGGCCTCTCACTGCTGTGGCCTCTCCCGTTGCGGAGCACAGGCTCCGCATGCACAGGCTCAGCGGCCATGGCTCACGGGCCCAGCCGCCCCGCGGCATGTGGGATCCTCCCGGACCGGGGCACGAACCTGTGTCCCCTGCATCGGCAGGCAGACTCTCAACCACTGCACCGCCAGGGAAGCCCTAAGAAAATAACTTATTTTAAAATTAATCATGGAGGAGATTTAAACAGTCTTTTTGCAGGGAAACCTTAGGTAGTGGAGTTGGGGGAGTTGACAAATGAGAGAGAGAGACAGAGACAGACAGAGACAGGGAGAGAATACTCAGTAGGGATAGACTTTGGCAAAGTTAGAAAGGAATAGATCCAGAGGACAGAAGAGTTGTCTTCCACCAGAAGAGAAATTTTCTCTTCCTGAGCTGGCTGAGAACAGGCTTAGCCGTAGGAGAGAAGGGAGCATTCGGGAAAGTCAGTTACCTGTTGGGAGTGAAGGAGTTGATGGGTGGGATGGGAGAGGGCTTGTGAAGGTGGAGGGCTTGAATAGCCCTTGAAGGCAGGTAGGGGAGTGGAGCAAATTACAGGAAGGCCGGAAGGATGGGCGGTGCTGGTGCCAGCTTACGTTGGCACTGACTCCCTGGCGGTGTACTCATTGAGGACAGTTTTCCTGATGGCTTCCTGGCAGCTCAGAACAGGAGTTGAGAAAGCAGATGGTTGCATTGGAAAATGGCTGGGGGTTGGCACGGCAGGGTGGCAAGAGGAGAATGCCAGTCCCCTGCAGGCACAGGATTCATGAGGGTAGGCCTTACTGGCTTCCCATCTCCTCTATCCTTGCCCCAGGAAGAAGAATGGGTGATAGTGAGGCCCTGGACTGTCATTCAAGTTCTGCTGCCCACTTTCTGTGTGACCCTAGGCAAGTCATTTCCCCTCTCTGGACCTCCATTTCTATATGTTAACTCAGGACTTCTCAACCTCAGCACCGTCGGCATTTGGGGCCAGATTATTCCTTACTGTGGAGAGCTGTCCTGTGCATTATAGGATGTTTAGCAGCATCCCAGGCCTCTGTCCACTAGGTGCCAGTAGCACAAACACACACCCTGGTTACAACCAAACGTCTTCTAAGAAGCAAAACTGCCGCAATTGAGAACCACTGTACTAATTGGAATAAGAAGAGGAAGACCTATCCAGCCAGACCATGTGAAAATGGTTCTTATGTGGAACACATAAAATAATGGGAACTGAGACTGGGAGAAAATCTTTGACAGTGATTAGAGAAGTATGAGTAGTTATTTATCACAACTTCTGCTCCATTTCCCACCTGTAAAATACATGGTTCAGAGGCTGAGCTGGGTCTAAAATCCAGGCACCCTGTTTCCAAGGTCCAGGCTTTTTCCATACTACCAGTTTTGTGAAATTCCACCTTTTCCCAAGGCACCCTTGGAGGATGCCACATCCTTGTCTTTGCACCGTGACAAGAGGGACCTGAAATAGGCAGAGGTGAGGAGAAAGGCAAAGATGGTAAGAACAAAAGAGAGCCCAAGTCTTCCAAGGGTTGACATGGAGATAGCAAAGGAAACCAGGGTGGAGAGTATTTGAGTCAGGGTCCGTTCAGGAGGCAGAGAAGCACATCAGTAATCCGAACATGGAAAATTTACTGTAAACAAGTGTTAATTAGGAAAAGAGGGTTAAGGACTAAAAGGAGTAAAAAGGATACTAAAGAAGAGATGAATGGCAAATGTAGGGAAATTTTACTACCTCTAGGAATGACTGAGGGCGTGGCTGGAGCTGGTCCCTCCAGGGCCCCCTATTGACAGATATTAGCATTGCACCAGCTGGCCGAGAAGAAATGTTCACGGGGTCCAGCTCCAGTATCACAAAGCAGGGCAAAGAAGGGTAGACTTGGAGCTGAGAGAAAATAAAGTGACAACAGCCACAATCCTTACCTTGGGCTAATCAGCTTCCACATCACCCTCCATGCACTTTGGAACTTCATTCACAACACAGCAACTCCGTTTCCACCTAACAGGGCACAGTTATCTTTTGTACAAATAAAGAAGTTCTCACACTTGCCTCAAAATAAGGAGATGCGCAGTTGAACATCTTTTTATCCATTGCTGGCTGTATGAATGACTCCTCAAATTCAGTACAGCCACCCTGAATATTCTGTTCCCTAAAGACTAAATTCTAAAGTTAACTTCCAAGAACTTATAGAGAGATAATAATGGGAAGAAGGAGAGAGGAGAAGAAAATGGTTAGCATACAGATATAAGTTTATAAACATAACAAGCAAAGCTACTACAGTCCTCATTTCTGTAATTGGTCAAAGTCATAATTTATATTTATTGCTTCCTTCTTCCACTACCTGTTTCGCATTTCCCCCACCCTCAACCAGAACCTCAGCTGGTTGGAATTTTTTACCAGGAAGCGTGAACCAAAACTTCATTCCTGAATGGCATGAATCCTCAATTATTCTGTTTTTGGGGGTTGCTGAAGTTTTTCAGTAATATTTACAATTGGACACGGAAGTATTAAGGGGTGCCCCAGAGAATACCCTGAGTTCCATACACAGTCCTCTGTACTCTCATTGTGTCGCAGCAACCCAATTTCCCCTTATTAATCAGGATCAATCCTTCTATGCAGTTAGAGTAACGCTTTTTTTGGCTTCAGTGTTTGTTCAGTGACATAAGGATCTCAAACGGCTACACAGCAGTCTCACCCTTCTGCTCACTGGAACCACTGTTGCATCCTCTGGTATGCCCCCTCAGGAACAGAGATCTCCAAGCCAGTAGAGCTCAAATTTGCTACGACAAGAAGGAACAATTCTGCAAGTGGGTGATTAAGAATGATAGTGAGAAGTACTAGTTGTCATTTATTGCTTCTTGGCTCCAAATCCACCCTTCAAGACCTGCCTGTGGAACTAGAACATTTTTCCTTACAAGGATGATGTTAATCTCTGTCCATAGGTGGCACCGGCAGGGCACAGGACATGCTACCTGAGGCCAGTCACCTCTGCTTCTTGCTCCTGCAGCATCTGGTCGTGTGCAGGACACTCAGCAGAGCACGCCCCTCATGGCATCAGTGGCAAGCCCACAGCTGGCTTCTGAAAGGCAAGGTTGACGGGAGCCCCAGCTCACTTCCAAGAATATCCCCAGTCTCCCTATACCCTAACCCTGACCCTAACCCCAACTCTGTGAGGAACTTCTTAGCAGCCAGTTCCCAAGCTGGCTTCTCAGCATGTTCAACAGCAATTCCCATAGCCAATTTCTGAATGGCATCAGCACCTCAGCAGGCCATTCTCTGCCCACTAAACTTGGCCCACCATTAGACTACCTCTGGCCTGGACAACCCGGTGACATTTTCTGCCATCCAGTGGGCTGTATCCATGCTCTGTCCAATGGCCTGAATTCCACCCATGGGGAGGATCCTCCCTCCCTCCCAAGTTTTATTCCTTGCATACTCTCCTTCCATCTTAGTGGAATTCTTTAGAGTTCTTTTTGTTCCCCTTTAGTTAATTTAATGTAGTTTCTGTCTCCTGCTTGGACCTTGGCTGACACAGAACACTCCCATTTCCACACCTTGATTAATGGACCCATGTATTCTAATCATGAGGGAGGCAGCCTCATACAATTGTGTCTGATTCAAAGCATATACTGCATTCTTTCAGGATTTGTCTGCCAACTAGTGCCATACCTGAGCCTTCAGGATGCCATTCCAACTTTCAGTGAGGCCATCCACTTCCAGGGGATGCGTTATATTGTAAAACTAATGAATTCCATGGGGATGAGCCTACTGCTGCACCTCCTTTGTTATGAAATGAATTCCTTGAGAAGAGACATTCTGGGCAGAATACCATGATGGTGGCATTCTGTATGTATGCACATGGTAGTGTGGATAAAGGCATTACAGGCAGGGACAGCAAATTTATAGCCAGAAAAAAAATTCTATTCTAGTAAGGAAGTATCTCTGCCCCATACGTGACGGAAGAGATACAATGAAATCAACCTGCCACCAGGTAAGCGGCTGGTCTCTCCAGGGAATGGTGCCGTATCATGGGCACATGTTGGTCTTTTCTGTCGAAAGATTGAGCACCCAGAAGTGGCAGTGTCCTTAGTAAGGGGAAATTCATGTTTTTGAGCCCATGCATATCGTCCATCCCTGCCACTATGGGCACTTTATTCACAGTACTATTGGACAAGAACAGGGGCCACTGGATAAACAAGGTAACTGATACCACAAAGCATGACATGTTGTTCATCTGATAATTGAAAGCCCCCAGGGCAGCAGATTCCCATTAGTGAGCATTCACATGGGACACAGATCTTCACAGTCTATGCCCATCTTGAAGAGTCCATCCTCATACCTCTTCCCCAGAATTCCTTATCGCCAATCTTCCAAACCCATTCTTTCCAAGTCCCTTACCATCCAGCCAAACCATACCATTAACAACTGCTCATGGGGACTTCCACTGGTGGTCCAGTGGTTAAGAATCCGTCTTGCAATGCAGGGGATGCCGGTTCTATCCCTGCTCAGGGAATTAGGACCCCACATGCCATGGGGCAACTAAGCCCGCGTGCCACAGCTACAGAGAAGCCCACGCACTGCAACTAAGAGCCTGGGCGACACAACGAAATATCCCGCATGCCGCAACTAAGACCCAAAGCAACCAAAAAATAAATTAATTAATTTTAAAAAAACTGCTCATAAATCAGTGTAGATTCATACTTCATATCCAATTCCAAAACGGACGACCAAATACACTGCTTAAAGTTCTACCCACTGGAAAGATTTTCCTTCACCGCTGTCCTTCAGGGTCACCCCCTGATGATGTTATAGTGCTGCAGTCTTCTACTCTGGGGTGGTACTCACATATCATGTAGCAGCAGCATCTGTAAACCAGGCTTGAGTTTGTATTCCTCAGCTAACTGGCCATAAGGAACTGCCCACAAAGCCATCGGCATGATATGAGGAAGAAGAGGCAATGAAGCGGGAGTCTGAATCATTGAATCATACAACTTACTCATATCTTCCAGACTTGCCCAAGCGTGGTCTCTTTTTTTTTTTTTTTTTTTTTGCAGTATGCGGGCCTCTCACTGTTGTGGCCTCTCCCGTTGTGGACCACAGGCTCCGGACGCGCAGGCTCAGCAGCCATGGCTCACCGGCCCAGCCACTCCGCGGCATGTGGGATCTTCCCAGACCAGGGCACGAACCTGTGTCCCCTGCATCGGCAGGCGGACCCTCAACCACTGCACCACCAGGGAAGCCCAAGCGTTGTCTCTTTTATACCACTTCCATCTGACTGTAGATTGCTGCTACACAAAGTTACATTTATGGCTAGCTGTGTTAGAGGGATCCTAAATGGGGGCCAGGCAGCGTGGTCACCTGCTGTAGTCTCTTACCACAGACCAGTAGAAAGCTAGAAGCTGTTTCTCAGAAGAAGAAGTGTTATCTGCATAAGTGGGAAAGATTTACTCTACAATCCTGGAAGTCGCCACTGTGATCCTCAGGCCTTGCCTGAGACTATACAGCATTCCTATTTGCTATAAAATCTTTGATAATCATCAGATCTAATGGATTATAAGAGCCAAGTGGTAGAAGGACGTGTACTAAAGCCTTAACTTGCTCTTTTTCTTTGGTGCACACTCAAAACTGGCAGCCTTGCAGGGATTTTGCCAATGGGTCAAAGAAACACACACAGATGTGTTTCTCCAAAATCCAAAAAGCCTACCACGTGCCGTGCCTCCTCTTTTGAGGTAAGTCGTATGAAGTGCAGCAGCTTGACTTTCACCTCAGAGAGGATGTCTCAGTGTGTTCCATACTATTGAGCCCTCAGAAACTTTACTGAGATAGTGACCTTTGAAATGTTGTGGTATTTATTTCCCACCCTTTCATTCACATATGCTGTTCTTGCTACCTCCTGTTCACCAAAAGCGATAAGCTTATCATCAGTGTGGTGTACCAGTGTGATGCTTTGTGGAATGTCAAGATGATCACGTTATCTGTGGACCATATAATGGCAGAAAAGCAAGAGAACTGACGTAGCTCTGAAGCAAGACTGTGAACGTGTATTTTTGGCCTTTCCAGGTAAAGAAAAACTGGCTTGGCGGTCCTCACAAGTTGGTCTGGAGAAAAAGGCAGTATCTAGGTCAATGGCTACATACTAAGTACTATACTGAGTTGCTCCCATAAACATACTATATCTGGGACAGCAGCTGCAGTTGGAGTCACCACCCGATGAAATAGATGAATAATCTAGTCATTCTCCAAAACTCATCAAATGTCTGCACAGGCCAAACAGGAAAGTTAAATAGGAATGGGATGGGAATCACCACCTCTGTGTATTTCAGCCTTCACCAGTCTCTGAACTTTCCCCAGGAATAGAGAATTGCTTCCTGTTCACTATCACGGTTAAAAAGGAACTTCCGGTGAGCCCTTGCGTCCACAAGTGCCCTCACTTCATGAGTCAGAGACCCAAAGTGGGGATTCTTCCAGTTGCCAAGCATGTCTACTTCAATTATACAATTCAGGAAATGGGGAAGTGACCCACCGGACACACCTGAGCTGAGTATCTATCATCCGACTACCTAAGTTTTCACTTTGACCGGTAACCTCAGTGGCATTTTGCATTCCCAGGAATTATCATAAATTCAGAGCAGTGTCTAGTAATCTCCAAAGATCTGAGTACCTTCCTTTCCCAAGTGTAGTCATCTAGTAAACGGCCAAAGCTCCCTCTGGTGAAGGCTTGGAGGAAGATTTATGGTACATACTCATAGCACTGCTGCAGGAATCTTCTTCAAGGGGCCTGGCCTCCTCTTCAATAAAGGGGCTCTAACCTGTCTCAAAACGAAGAGAGGCCACCACTCACCAATGTGTGAGTCAGCGCAGGTTTAGGCTGGTTGGTTGGTTGATTTTTTTTCTGTTATGTAAATCAAACAGTACTCTAGTAGGCTGTCCACCTAGTTCCTTCCTCGGGATGCACTGATCCATTAGTCACTACCAAAGATCTCTGTTGGCCAAGGCATTCTGATTACTGGTACATCCCTGCTGCCATTTATGGTAAATGCACTCACCTTGTCTTTGGCTATTAAGTACTGCCACTTAGCCTCTACCACTCCAGGATCCTACCATCCCCATGAAATCAGGGAGCCTGTCTGAACGACAGCATTATAATATCTGGTCTGCAAAGGTGAACATCCACAGAGTATCTTAAGGATGTAGGTTCTCAACTCACTAATATGTTTTTCAAAGCCTTGTTTGTGAAGGTGTCTTCTTGGAATTTTATGGAACATAGTTTAGGGGTGGCTGTGCAGGTCACACATGATAAATCCAGTCCAAAATCCTCTATCCTTAAGCCTTTGGATCAGAGGAAAACATAGGCAGAGCACCCTTTGACATAAATTGCAGCAATATCTTTTTCAATCAGTCTCCTGGAGTAATGGAAATAAAAACAAAAACAAACAAATGGGACCTAATTAAACTCAAAAGCTTTTGGACAGCAAAGGAAACCAAAAACAAAACGAAAAGACAACCCACAGAATGGCAGAAAATATTCACAAACGATGCAACCAACAAGGGATTAGTCTCCAAAATTTACAAACAGCTCATGTGGCTCAATATTCAAAAAATAAACAACCCAATCCAAAAATGGGCAGAAGACCTAAATAGACATGTCTTCAAAGAAGACATACAGATGGCCAAGAGGCACATGAAAGGATGCTCAACATCACTAATTATTAGAGAAATGCAAATCAAAACTACAATGAGATATCACCTCACACCAGTCAGAATGGCCATCATCAAAAAATCCACAAACAATAAATACTGGAGAGGGTGTGGAGAAAAGGGAACCCTCCTGCACTGTTGGTGGGAATGTAAATTGGTACAGCCACTATGGAGAACAGTATGGAGCTTCCTTAAAAGACTAAAAATAGAACTACCCTATGATCTAGCAATCCCAGTCCTGGGCATATATCCAGAGAAAAACATGGTTCAAAAGGATACCTGCACCCCAGTGTTCACTGAGCACTGTTTACAATAGCCAAGACACAGAAGCAACCTAAGTGGCCATCGCCTGATGAATGGATAAAGAAGATGTGGTACATGTATACAATGGAATATTACTCAGCCATAAAAAAGAACAAAATAATGCCATTTGCAGTGACATGGCTGGACCTAGAGATTGCCGTACTGAGTGAAGTAAGTCAGACAGAGAAAGACCAATATCATATGATATCACTTATATGCAGAATCTTTTTTGAAAAATGATACAAATGAACTTATTTACAAAACAAAAACAGACTCACAGACTTAGAGAATAAACTTATGGTTACCAGGGGGAAGGGCAGGGCGTGGATAGATTGGGAGTTTGAGATTGACATATACACACTGCTATATTTAAAACAGATAACCAACAGGGACCTACTGTAAAAATAAAAAATAAAAATAAAATAGATTATCCTTCAAAAAAAGAAGACTTTGGAATCCTTCTTCCACATTATTCCATGGAAACTCTAGCATCTCCACTCATTGAATGTAAGTCATTTTCAAGTCCAAGTTTCAGTCAACCAACTAAAATGTTAGAGCCACCTTCAGCTGTACAAGCTGACACTTTAAATCCTGACTCTACGTCTATGAATTCAGAATGATTTAGTATACTCTTCCACCCTTAGAATCAAGTCCATATATATTCCCCAGGATTATGTCAAAGCTTGCCATTCTTCTACTGTATAAACTATCTCCTCCTGGGTCCCAGTATGTACCTGACCCCTTGGAGCACGTTGAGATTTGACCTTCATTACGGATCTAATGGCAACAAAGGATGCTTGTGTTATGTCTTGAGGAGAATGGCCATCCCTTTTCAGGGTATATGCCCCGTATCACAGGGTTTTCAAACAAAGGAAAACTAGTCTCTTTAGATACAAGAGGGAGAGTTCTTTCTTTCTTATTTATTTATTTTTGGCTGCGTTGGGTCTTCGTTGCTGCGCGCGGGCTTCCTCTAGTTGCGGAGAGCGGGAGCTACTCTTCGTTGCAGTGCACGGGCTTCTCATTGCGGTGGCTTCTCTTGTTGCGGAGGACGGGCTCTAGGCATGCGGGCTTCAGTAGTTGTGGCTCGCGGGCTCTAGGGCGCAGGCTCAGTGGTTGTGGTGCACGGGCTTAGTTGCTCCGCGGCATGTGTGATCTTCCCAGACCAGGACTCGAACCCATGTCCCCTGCATTGGCAGGCGGATTCTTAACCACTGGGCCACCAGGGAAGCCAGGGAGAGTTCTTTCCATTGGTAAAGTGAGCCTCAGAGTGGCTTTCCATTTCATCTGAGTCCAACCAGATGTCTCTACCAGACGTTTCAGGATCCCTTTCTTTCCTAACTTATTTCCAAACTCTCATGTGAGAAACTTGGCAATGATGTAAAGTTAACTGACGTTTAAATTCTGTGACCCACACCATTAAATTTTATATTTTCTTTTCAGCAATATCAGCCCTGTAGCTACATGAAATAAGTTTCTTTTAAAGATGCCATGGAAGCTCTGTGGTTCTCAAATCATGGTTTGAGCTGAGAATTAAATGACCTGAACTTATGATTTTCTTTCGAGTGAGTGCTCCAGTACATTCAGGAATCCATGTCTCTGGAAGCAACCTAAGTTTTCACTGACAGATGAATGGATAAAGAAGATGTGGCACATACATACAATGGAATGTTACTCAGCCATAAAAGGAAACGAAATTGAGTTATTTGTAGTGAGGTGGATGGACCTAGAGTTTGTCATACAGAGTGAAGTAAGTCAGAAAGAGAAAAACAAATACCGTATGCTAACACATATATATGGAATCTAAAAAAACAAAAGAAAAAAATGGTTCTGAAGAACCTAGGGGCAGGATGGGAATAAAGATGCAGACGTGGGGAATGGACTTGAGGACACGGGGAGGGGGAAGTGTAAGCTGGGACTAAGTGAGAGAATGGCATGGACATATATACACTACCAAATGTAAAATAGATAGCTAGTGGGAAGCAGCCGCATAGCACAGGGAGATCAGCTCAGTGCTTTGTGTCCACCTAGAGGGATGGGGTAGGGAGGGTGGGAGGGTGACACAAGAGGGAGGGGATATGGGGATATATGTATATGTATAACTGATTCACTTTGTTATGCAGCAGAAACTAACACACCATTGTAAAGCAATTATACTCCAATAAAGATGTTTAAAAAAAATCCATGTCACACCACAGTCTTTGCAGTCGTAATTACTGACACGATGGTCAAGTGCACTAATCACTTGGGCTCCCCAGACACTTGCTTCAATTAGCACTGCATCAAAATCCATCACAGGTGATAGCATAATTACGATGCCACTATGCTGTTGATTAGTAGCATCCCATGTCCCATCGGCAAGGAGCACAGCACTGTGCTCAAGCCCAAGGGCACAACGAAACCAATCAAAATCCCACCTTTGAAGGTCTGTTCCAGGGTCCACCCCTGCTCCCCATTCTATATCGATTAGAGTCCAGTCAAAAGACAGAGTTCAGAACCCATAAACTGAGCATGGAAATTTTTAATATAAAGAATTGTTAACTAGCAAAGGTGGTGAATTACTAACAGGGGTTGAAAGAGGATTCTAAGGAACATGGAAGCAGCAAGAAAGAAACACCCAGAAGAAACAGTGGTCTGCAAAAAAAAGCAGCTAATAGGGCTTCCCTGGTGGCGCAGTCGTTGAGAGTCCACCTGCCGATGCAGGGGACACGGGTTCGTGCCCCGGTCCGGGAGGATCCCACATGCCGCGGAGCGGCTGGGCCCGTGAGCCATGGCCGCTGAGCCTGCGCGTCCGGAGCCTGTGCTCCGCAACAGGAGGGGCCACGGCAGTGAGAGGCCCGCGTACCGCAAAAAAAAAAAAAAAAAAAAAAAGCAGCTAATATGTCTAGGCTGAGGGAGAGCGAATAATGATGGAACTAAAAGACTGAGGAGAAAGTCTTCCCCCAAGACTGAGATTCAGACCTCTTCAGGGAGGGTTTGAGGACCATAAGAACATGCAGCGTCCAGTGGCTAAGAAACATGCCAGGGAATATGGGCTATAGCACTTGTCTGTAGAAAAGGCCCTTTGGAGAGTGAAGCTTGAGGATACATCCAGAGCTGGTCCACAAGGGCCACTGAGGTCATGGCTCCCGTACTGAGAAAAAAAAAAAAAAAAAAAGATGGGTGGAGGATGAGAAGCTGGAATGGCGGTGCACTCCTGCTATCACCTACGGTGTCCCTCTAGTGCCCCCTATTGACAAAGCCTAACATTGCTCCAGCTAGCAAAAGAGAACTGTTTACAGGGTCCAGCTCCAGTATCTCAAAGCAGGGCAAAGAAGGATGTATTTGAATCTCAGAGATAAAAAAAAATAGATAACTGGTATGTGGGAGAGACAGAAATGGAAGGGAGCAACGAGTCCGTCAGGGGAAGAGGCTAGAGGCACAAGGGTTTCTCTGCCTTTAGCAGAGGGTGGGGCAGGCAGGGGCTGTAGCCCTAGGGAGTGAACTCTGCCCCCCAGTGCTCTCCAGAAAGAGAATGCAGTCCCATAATAAACACAGCTCAAGAAAGCCACATTGTTCAGCTTTCAAATGAACAGAAAATAAAATTCCTGGACAGGTCCCCTCTCCCCACCCCTGGGAGTAAGTAGGAAGTGAGTTGAGATGCATTTCATTTTTTTTGAAGAGGCTTTCTCAGCTCCCCGGCTCCCGCTGACTCAGGCCAGCCCCACCATCTTCAGATTCAACGGACATTCAAATGTTCATCCAACAGCATTATCAGCAGGCCTACTAGGTGACAAGCACTGAGTCTGGGAGGCTCTTCGACTGTGGGCCTCAGCTAAGCCGATCTACAGCTGTCTGTGGCTGAGCCTGGCTTGAGCAAGTGTCGAGAGGGAAGATTGATCCATGGACAAGAGAAACTGCAAGTAGTTAATGTGGTTCAGGTTCAGATTCTCCAGAATTCTGTGAGGATTACAAGAGCAAGGACTTCGGAGTCAAGTGACATGGGTTCGAATTCTGACTTGGTTCTTTAGCGGCTGTGTGACCTTAAGCAATTCGCCTCACCTCTCTGAGCCTGCTTCCTCATATATCAAATGGTTTTGGCTGTATCTACCTCAGGGTTGCTGGGAAGATTAGGGATGATGTCTGTATTAAATATAATCCAAGGACCTGCTAGGGTAGGTGCCCAGACCCATCAGACCAAAGCCCAAACCACACCCAAGGTTTCACTAGACTCAGAGAGCAGATGCTCAGGCCAGTGGCCTGGCACCACCACCAAACAATGCCAGCCCCATTGTCACTAATACTGAACCATCGGTGCCCTACCTGATTCCACCTCCTCACTGGACAGATCAGAGCCCCAGAGAGGGCAGGTGATTACCCAAGGCAACACAGCATGGTGGTGGCCAAGCCAGCACTGGAACAAGGCCTCAAATGGCATCAGGCCATTTGACCATCTGGAAGACTAAAATAATGTGTTTCAGAGTATGGGTTCTGCAGCAAGGCAGGCCTGAGTTCGTGTCCTCCCTCTGCAACTTTCATTTATTCAGCAAATATTCATTGAGTGTCTGGCACGTGCCAGGCACCCGCGCTCAGTGTTGGGGACACAGGGGGACCAGATTCACATGGCCCCCACCATCTCACAGTCTGGAGGGCGAGACAGTGAACAAATAACCAATGAATAAATAAGCTCATCACCCACTGCGGGAGAGCAAGGAGGGACATACAAGGGGTGAGGCCCTGAGACAGGACAGTGGGGCAGGGGGTCCCCTCAGGGCAGTCAGGGAGGGCCTCTCTAGGGGGCATCTGAGCTGAGACCTGGACACCAAGAAGGACCAGCCACACAGAGGCTGCTGCAGGGCGTCCAGGCCGAAAGCTCAGGGCAGTGAGGAGAAGTGATGCCCGAGTGAGAAAAGGAGCAGGAGAGACACGCAGAGAGAAGGGAGAGCCCGTCAGGCAGGGCCTCGGAGGTCACGGCCAGGAACTCATCTCCGCCCACCGAGCAGTGGGAGGTCACTGAGGGTCTGAGCCGGGAACTCAGCTCCGCCCACCGAGCAGTGGGCGGTCACTGAGGGTCTGAGCGGCTGGTGCTGGGACCTGGCGCACTTTTTCAAGCGATCGCTCTGGCTGCTGCTATATGTCAGGCACTCGATGGCTCTGTGACCTTGGACAGGTCGCTTAAGCTCGTGGAGCCCCGATCTCCTCACCTATAAAGTGGGGGTGACAAAGATTCCTGCCTCACCGGCCTCCTTGGAGGATGACAGGGCAATCCACAAGGAGCACTTGGCAACTCGCCCTGTGCCATCTAAGTGCCGAATAGAGCTTCTTTTTTTTTTTTTAATAGATCTTTATTGGCGTATAATTGCTTCACAATACTGTGTTAGTTTCTGTTGTACAACAAAGTGAATCAGCCATATGCATACATATACCCCCATCTCCCCTCCCTCTTGAGCCTCCCCCCCACCCTCCCTATCCCACCCCTCTGGGTCATCGCAAAGCACCGAGCTCATCTCCCTGTGCTATGCTGCTGCTTTCCACTAGCTAACTACTCTACATTTGGGTAGTGTATAAATGTCGATGCTACTCTCACTTCACCCCAGCTTCCCCCTCCCCCCAACCATGTCCTCAAGTCCATTCTCTATGTCTACGTCTTTATTCTTGCCCTGCCACTACGTTCATCAGTACCTTTTTTTTTGATTCCATATATGTGTTAGCACACGGTATTTGTTTTTCCCTTTCTGACTTACTTCACTCTGTATGACAGACTCTAGGTCCATCCACCTCACTACAAATAACTCAGTTCCGTTTCTCTTTATGGCTGAGTAGCATTCCATCGTATGTATGTGCCACATCTTCTTTATCCATTCATCTGTCGATGGGCGCTTAGGTTGCTCAGTGCAGCACTATTTACAATAGCCAGGACGTGGAGCTTTGCTTTTTCACATCACCGCGTCCAAGGCTCTCGTCCTTCACCAGCAGGACGTCGCTCGGCCTGAACCTGTTGAAACCATAGGTCCCTCCAATTCCATCAACACCACCCAGCCTCCCACTGCCCTGGGAGCACCACAGCCTCTGGTTCTTTCTTCTCCCATGTCTTGGATGAGGCCCCCGAGGCTCACTGAAGGTCAGGACCCGTCTCAGTGCCCCTGAGAGTAGGAGGCCCGCGGACCAAGAGCCTTGGACGCCATCGTCCCCGCTCATGTCACCACATCACAAGGTAGGTTCTGCCCACATGAAGACACCGTTATTTCTGCACTGGCCTCAGCCCTGGGGGTGTCTATTAAGCCCCTGTCCAGCAGAGGCCGCTGGGAGAGGCCGGCGGGAGCCCAGTGACAGGGAGCAGCCAGGCCCCGCTCTCAATTAGGGCTTTGCAAATGGCCTTAGCGTCTGTCAAAGTCACGGCTCCATCTCCTGGGTGCCCGGGATATATAACATGTCCCAATCAGGGCCAATGGGCAGCCGGGCCCTCGGTATTTGTGGAAATCCTATTTACTGGAGTGGGGCGGGCGGGGGCTTCTACCGCACATCTGCTCTGCCCGTGACCCTGGGCAGAGTCAGGCTGGACCATTCATCTTCTTGTGCTCCAGGCAGCCTTGTCTGAGAGGCCACTGCCTCTGACACATTTCACAGCATTTGAAAATCAGCGCCCAGGCCACAGATCACCCATTTGGTGTTGTATCAAGGGATCGTCTGGCTTTCAACACCACCCGGACAGGCACAGAGCAGAGCAGTTAAAGGCCCGGGCTTTGGAGTCAGCCCGGCGTGTGTTCAAGTTCAAGTCCGGGCTCTGCCGTGCAATGGCTGTGACTTTAGGTGAGGAAATGCCTCCCTCAGCCTCCGTCTCCTCACCTCTAAAATGAAGGGGTAGTGGCCCCTACTTTGAAAAGCTGTTGTGTGGATTAAGCAAGAGACAAAGCCTACAGGTGCTCAGCGACAGGTAATGGTGATCACATTTACTATCCAGAGACTTCAGTATTATGGTAAGAGATGGCATTTACTAAGGGCCAGTAATGTCATCAGGGACTCTGCTAGTTCTTTTTAAACAATTTTATCTCCAGACTTCACAACCAATCCTGCAAGTAGGTAACGCTATATCCATTCTCTAGATTAAGAAACTGAACCTGGGGTGGTTCGGGAACTTGAGCAAGGTCACCAGCTGGGGGGACGTGGGAGCTTGGCTTGTTGATTCTGGAGCTGGTTCTTCTCCTAATACACAACCCACCCTCCCAGCTCCTCTGAAAGGTCAAGTAAGGCCAGACAGACAGGCAGAACCACACCACCCTCCCTCCCTCCCTCACACCAACATTTCCTGAGCATCAGCTCCAAGTCCAGTGCTTTGTTGAGAAGTGGATACACTCAGATGGACACAGAAACACTTCCTGCCCTTAAGGAACTCAGCACCTGATGAAGGGAGAAGCAGGGCCGCTGACCCACTGCACAGAACACATATGTATCAGTTAGCTTTTGCTGCATAACAAACAATCCACAAACTTACTGGCTTAAAAGAAAGAACAATTATCTCTTCCAGTTCTGGGAGTTGGTTGGGCAGTTTCTGCTACATTTAATCATATAAGTACACTCACCTGACAGGTCAGCCAGGCTGGAGGGCCCAAGATGGCCTCATTCACCACATGTTGGTTCTTCTCCACATGCCCTCAAATCTCCCAGTAGGCAAGACAGGTTTCATTACGTGGCAGAGTGCCAAGAGGGCAAAATCCAAAGCTGCAATGCCCCTCGAGGTCTAGAAGCCAGAGCTCACTTGATGTCAATTCTGCCACATTCTGTTGGTCAAAGCAAGTTATACTCTATTGCTTGGCCAGTACCTATGACATACATTTGCGGCCCATCAGGTAAGGCTTAGTGATCAGTTCAGAATGAGTGTGAGGGTGTTAGTTTGTGCCTTAGGTAAATGGGATCATAACTGTCTAAAAATTGTTTAATTCAGATTAAAGGATGTTGAATTACGAGGTCATTAGAATGGGTCATATCCTTTAACCAATGGAGAAACCGAGGCAGAGTCAGCCAGTGTGTGAACAGAATCAGTACATCACAGAGCCAGTCTTCATATGAAGAAACTGAGACCCAGAAACAGGAATTGTCTTCACCACATCCTACAGCAAGTCTGTGACAGAGCCAGGAGTGACTCAGGGCCCTGCCAGCCAGGGCACTCCTCCTCCCACTGCACCCCCTGAGGAAGCCAGAGACTGGGAATGGGCTGGACTCAGGCAGCTGGACAATCATCCCCACGAGATATGTGTCTGCTCTGTCCTATCTCTGTGGTGTTTTAAATGGAGCTCTTTCTGCACACCTGGCACCACACAGGCACTTAACCACTACCTCATCTCATCATGATAGAATTGTCCCCATTTTACAGATGAGAAACCGAGGCCAGGAGAGGCAGCTGATTTGCCCAGGGTCTCACAGATGGTGGGGACCATCTGCCTGACACTGAAGCCTGAGCTTCCCATGCTGGATGCGAAGGAGCTCAACCTAGATCCAGGCCCCCAGGGGTTCTGTGGCCCTCGGAGGTCTCAGGATAAAGCCCCCCATCTCAGTAAGTGCTTCAGAGGCTTGGGTGGAGACAGCAACAGCCAAGGTCCCTTGGAACCAGCGCTGCAAGTGGAAGGCCCCTGAACGATGCTCTGGTCCACGCCCCTCCCCCTATTTTATGGATGGACAATTCGAGGCCAGACCAGGGCCCTCCCGCCGCACTGGGAGGCTGGGGGCAGGTGTGCAGGGCCCCAGTCGGGCTGGCCAGACACACATAAGGCTGCTCTGTGGCATTCAGAGAGCACGTTTATTTACAAAGCGCTTTACAAACATCAGCTTATGCCTCCCCACAGCCCCCTGCGAGGTAGGTCAGTAGTCATATCTACAGTTTACAGATGGGGAAATTGAGGCACGGAATGGGGGTGTGGCTTGCCCCATATTAAAGAGACCTTCCCACCCCCCCATCAAAAAATAAAATAAACAACAAAAGCATAGATCCTCCATCCCAAAATATACCTTCTTTCTCCAAACTCTAGAGGTGCTGAGCACCCCTGATTTAATAGCGTCCCAGTGGCCAGCCTGACCAGAAGCCACAGGGACCTCAACCCCAGGGGCTGTCATTCAGCCTTGCAGATTGTCACTGACCCAGGACCCAGCCAGTGAGGCCTGAAAGTTATAGGCAGTGGGGGCTGAGGTGACTTCATTCTGCAGACATTGGGTCAAGCAGGGAAGGGACCCCACACGGGACAGGGTAGGGATGGGCAGATCCCGGTTCAGGGAAGCTCAGCGCACATTCAGGGAAGCAGAAATGGAGGGTGGGTAGGGGTCATGAGCAAAATATCCCCGGGGCTGCAGGGAGGCAGCGGGTGGAGGAGGGAGCTGACGTTCCCCCTGGGAGGACAAGTCTGAAGTGCCCACTGGCAAATCAGGGCAGAGTCCAGTCTCCCCAGGACCCTCAGGGGCTGGGCCAGATGCGATGCTAGAGGCCAAGCCCCAGTGTACTCTCTACGCATGTCCAGCCAAGCTGGGTGGAAACGCTGGCCTAGCACTTGCTCCTCAGGGCTTCACTCATCTCTGCCTAGGGCTGGGATGCAATCCAGGGGCCTGAGCCTGGGTCTCCCAGAGCCGGCAGTTCTGAGCCCATCACTCTGCCGGGCAGCGCCAGGCCTCTCAGAAGGCCTGCAGGACCCCGCGGAGGTGGGCTGGGCTGCAGTCTTGCTAAGCTCCTCCTTGGCCCGCAGCGTACCCACGGAGGTGCTGAAAGACCCTGCCCACAGTGGAAGGGGGCACCAGGATGGCCCAGCGCCCACTCCAGTAATTTCCCTGTGAGGGCTACAGCTGAGCAGAGTTGGGGGTGCAGGTCTTCCATGTCAGTCCGGGATGGTGGGCCTGGCCCTGAGTGCGCAGTGGGTGCCCCAGGCCAGGGGTCCCTGCTATCTTGACTCCAGTCCCTCCAGGTACTCCAGGGCCACGTCATAGCAGAAGTGGTACTGATCCTGGGAGAGGGAGAGAAGGAATCACCAGCCTGGTCCCTCCCTAGTACCCTAGTACTGGGGCAAAGGGGCAAGCATGAGCCCTGTCCCATCGATGGGGAGAAGGGGAGAAATGGGGGTAACATTTTGGCACCAGAGGACTAGAACCCAAGGCCCAACTGTGGGGGCCAGATAAAGGAGAGGGGCGCTGAGGGGCCTGGCCGGGTGTGGACCGGGAAGTTGGAAGTGGCTGGACAAGGGGTACATGGCGCCTCACCAGGGTCTCCACCATATTGGGTTTGTAGTTTCTAAGCATTTTGGCAGCAAAGAAAACGTCTACCAGGTTGTGGCAGCGGATCATCTCCAGGACCGTGGCGCAGGCGCAGAAGGTGCCGCTGCGGCCGCCCCCATTTCTAAAGGAGAGACACGAAAGATTTGGGGCTGGGCTTGGTGGGTAGGGCGAACTCAAGGGTGAAGGGCAGGGCAGGGCCAGGGAATCCAGAAGGGAGGGGCGGGGCAGGGAACCCAGATGGGAGGAGTCAGGGAGCCCAAAGGCAGCAGCAGGAAGAGAAGGTTAAGGGGATACCAGACTAGCATCCCAAGTGGAAGGTATCTAGGAAGGCAGAACTTCCAAGAGAAACAGAGCAGATTCGAGAGAAAGGAGGCCAGACACACTCCAAGAGAAAGACACTGAGACAAAGCCAGCGACAGAAGAGGACTGCAAGGCAGCAAGCAAAAAACCAGAGAGCTGGAGAGAAAACAAACACTGGGAACACCAGCCACCCCTAGGAACACAGATACACTCCCAGTCAGACCCATGGAGACCCCATTTCTAAAGGAGAGACATGAAAGACTCTCACACGGAGACTCTCCCATTCCCCCAGTCCCCAGCCCTCTCCCTCCACTGTTCCCTGTGACCTGGGGTGTGGGGTTCCTCTTGGGAGATGGGGGACGGACTAGGCCCTCTGTCCCCTTCTCAAGGGGTCTCCCACTAGAACCAAAAGCCCTCGAGGGTCACGCCCTGCCTGACTCAGCTCCCTGCCCCTGCCCCCCATGTGCCCAGCCTGACACAGGGAAGGGTAAGTGCTGAAAGCATGAAAAAGTGGGAGGCAAAGAAGTGACTGCACCCAGATGTGAGTGAATAAACGAATCTGTGAATGAGGCATGTGAATGAATGAATGAAAAAAGCTACAGACAGACAGACATGAAAAAGACCAGAATTCCGTTGATTTGGAAAGTATATTACCGTATCATGGGCTAAACTAACTATTCTGACAAGACTCTTTCTAATTAAATTGGCAAAGTCAAACATCACACAGAGGGTACTGGGCGGGCGTTCAGGATTGAGTCCACACCCTGGAAAGTGACTGGGCTCCTCCATGGAAGGCAGGGCCAGCCTCGCCTGGCTGGGCAGAGTCCAGGCCGCGCTGTCTGGGAGCTCAGGGTTTTGGTGCCACAGCCCCGAGGCCCTCTCTCACACTGGCCTCTGCCCTGGTCCCGTGGGGCCCTGACCCCTCCTCCCAGCCGAGGGAGGGCCGGCACTCACAGGCAGTGCACGATGGTGCGCCCGTCCCCGCTCTCTGCCTGCCACTTGTCCAGCTCGGCCAACAGGCGCAGGAAGGCCTTCTTGGAGTCCGGCGTGTCCCGGTACGCAGACCAGCGCAGGAACTGGAAGTGTCGCACCAGCAGGTGCCCCTCCTGCAGCTGGCGGTGCGGGCAATCAGCCAGGGGACATGAGTGCCAAGGGTTGCACGGCCCCCTGGGGACCTCAAGAGGGTCATTCAAAGCCACTCAGCCCCCACCCAGGTTCTCATCCTGGAGCTCCCAGATCACTCACCCGAGAGATGTTCTGCACCCGGAAAACGCGGGTCACCAAGTCCTCGTCCGCTGCACCTGACACGAACTCCACCTCCATGAGGCCATACTGCTGCCGGCCAGGCTCAGGCCAGTACTGCAGGCATGGCTGGGAGCGTGGGCAGAGGGGGCGGAGCGGAGCTGAGCTGAGCCGGCTGGGCAGCTGCCACCCACGCCCACCCCCAGACTTGCACGTTTGCCCGGGGCCCACCATTCACTCCAGACTCACCTTCAGTTCCCCCCACATCCCACCGCTCACCCATCAGACCGCAGTGCATGCCCGCCCCAGTGCGTTTGTACTGACACACTCCGGTCAGCTTAGGCAAACCCTTATAGTGGTACACGGACACTCACTGCCGTGCCACGAGACAGGTACACCCAACACACTCGCCAGCACACACATCTGCATGAAGTTGCCTTCTTCCAGGGACAGGCCTCAGATCACCCCCACCCACACCAGCACCCCTGCCCCACGGCCCTCCAGCATCAGCTCACAGACGTGAGGTGTCCCTGTGCTGCAACACAGCTCAGCACCCCGACTCCTGCCCCAAGATCCTCCGTGCAGTCAGGGTCCTAAATGTACCCCCTCCAGGCCACAGACTCAAGACAGTGGAGGGACACAGGAGAAGCAGCCCCCACACACGTACATACACGGGTCCTCTGGGCAGCTGGTCCAAGGCCCCAGCTTCTAGCAGCCTTCTAGCAAGGCTCTTCCTTTCTCTGGGCCCCAGTTTCTCCATCTGTGAAATGGTCCCTAGGCTCCTCCCAGACAACACCATGCTCCATCTGCCTCCCTCTCTGACCACGAAGAGAGGACACTACCTTCCTCCTTTGCCTGGGGCCTGGCAACTCCTTGCATTCAGGCCTTTACACGTGCTGCTCCCTCTCCATGGATCACTCATCTCCCACCTCTTCACCTAGTTAACTCTACCCTTCCTACACATCTCAGCTCAGATATTACCTCCTCCAGGAAGCCCTCCCTGATCAATCATCCCCCCAGGCTCTTGTGTGTCCCTGTGCCAGCTCCATGATAGCCCTCTCCCTCTGCTGTCATGATCAGTTTTTGTACCTGCTTACCCCTGGACCGCGAGATCTGGGAGGGGCCGTGTGTTCTTCTGTCTCCCCACCAGGCTGACAGGGAGTGGCCCGTGAGGAAAGGTGGTTGAATGAATGAGCAAATGGGTGACCAGTGAATGACATCTGTGTGAGACTCCCTATGGGCCCCTCGCCTCCATCTGAGCAAGGGCAGGTCCTTGCCACATGGGATTCCCTGTCCAGGTGCTGGAGCCCATTACCCTGCAGTTCTAGGTCATTTATACCAAGCGCCTGACTTGCAAAGAACCCAGTTAATCATCTTCCCCAGGCAGCCATTAAGAGGCTGTCATGCTCATTTTACAGCAAATCTTCCTGGGCCTCCTGGGATGGGGACCTGGGGAGAGCGGGGGCCCAGAGATCTAGAGGAGATGGTCATGCAGGGTGGGAGGCTGGGCGTCTGTACCTTCCAGGAGTTCCAGCTTTGGGAGCCTTAAAAGGAAATGAGGGTAGCTGCCCCTAGGCTGAAATCACTGACCAGTGTCTGGACCAACCTCAGAAGCGACTGTCACCCTCATCATCTTCATCCCTGCCATGTACCGAGCACCTGCTATGTGCCGGGCATGACACAGTGCTAAGCATACATCTCACATGGTCCTGACAATAACCCCCGAGAGAACAGGTGCTGTGATAGTCCCCATTTCACAGAGAAGGAAGCTGAGGCTCAGAGAGGTAGATTAACTTACCCTAGATCAAACAGTCGGAAGGTAAGGAGGCTGGAATTTTACTCTGCCTCAAAGGCCCCCATCATGAGCAGTTTCGCTGAGTGACTGAAAAAGCAGAGGCTCTGGGAGGAGGCAGCCCAGGGTAGGGGGCACAGCTCTGCCACTGCCCAGCTATGTGACCTTGGAGAAGTCACTTCACCTCTCTGGGTCTTAATTTTCTCACCTGAAGCCCGTAAGCAGAGTCCCTGGCATACATCAGATGCTCCCTAAAGAACAGCTATTTTTCTCTAGTCTGAGCCTCGTTTCACAGACAAGGAAACTGAGGCTCTGGGAGGAAGTAGGACACATCTAAGGTCCCCACTCAGCAAGTAGGTGGCAGAGCTGGGTTCCAACCACTGACTTTTGAGATGTGCCCTTGAATACACTGAGGTCCTAGGCTGCAGGTAGCCAGCCTGCCCGGCCAGCAGGGCCCTCACCCAGGCGGAGTTGGACTGGTGCAGCTGGTTGAGCATGACGATGGAGGTGCACCCGTAGTCGTAGACCAGCCGCCAGAAGTCAGGCGTGGTGCTTTGCAGCGGGTGCAGGGTCACGATGAAGGCTGCGCTCCGTGTGTAGCTCTGCAGGGAAACCAGAACTCAGTGCCCCGACATTGCCAAGCCTCTGCAACAGACTGTCCTCCTGCCCTGCCCACCACAGCTCTGCCCCCAAAGGACCAGGCTGCCTCCAAGGGCCCAATTTGGAGGCTGGCCAGCAACTGAGGCCTGAGTTGATGGGGTGAGTCCCAGACCTCTAATGCCCAAGCCCATGGCCCCCAGGAGCTAAACGGCAAAAGGTTCCCAATGGGTGGCAATGGGAGCTTGGGCATGGTAGGCAGAGGCTGGCCAAGCTTGCTCCCTGCCTCAGTGCCTTTGCACCTGCTATTCCTGTTGCCAGGAACAAATTTCCCAAGTGTATACATGGCTCTCTCCCTCACTTCTTTCTGGTCTTTGCTTAACTTCACCTCTTCAAAGTGGCTCTCCTTACGAACTCATTAAAAATTGCCACACACATACCCCAAGACCCACATTAAATACTTCTTCTGCCTGGTTGTTTTTGTAGAAATTACCAGCGACTGACATTCCACTGCATATTTGTTTGTTGACTGTCTCAACCCATTCCCCAAATACAAGGTTCAGGAGGGCAGAGATTTCAGGGTGTGGCCTGTGCCCAGAACTTTGTAGGGGTTTAATAAATATTTTTGAATAAATAAATAGCTAGGTCCCTTCCAACTCCACGGATCAAAGGTCTGACACCCCAACCCAGGACCCCAGACCAGTGACCGGTACTGACTCTTCCCTGCTCCCAACCTGGCCCCTCCAGGTGGGCTGGCACCAGCCTTCCCCCCTTTCAGTGCCCCAGCCCCAAGTCTCCTCCTGGTGCCCTGCCTTGACCCACCTGTGCCATGTCCCCCTTCCTCTCCTGATGCTCTTCTCTTCCGACCCCCTCCCCAGGGCTCACTGAAGGCTCCCTGATTGCCAGCTCCTGAAGGCCAGGCCCAGCCAGGCTCCAAACCTCAGGCCTGGGCACCCAGTGGAGCTCCCTGCAGACTTAACCACCCACAACAGACCCCAGCTGGCCCCGAGATTAGCTCACTCAACCCAAGCATCAGGGCCTCCTGGCTCCTGGGACTCATGGTTCACGAGGCAAAAGGCTTTGCATGGCTGGGATCAAGTGTGTGAGATATCACGGCCCCAGGGAAGCTTCGCCACCTTACTCGCCCATTCCCATCAAGGCCAGGGAGCCAGTGTGACCTTCTCCAGCTCAGAGACTCTCAGGACCTCAGAGAGCCTCCTTTCCATCCCCGCATGTACAGATGGGCATGCTGAGGCCAAAGAGCAAGCTGAGAGGGAGGCCACAGATTCCTACGTCCCCATCCAAAGCTCGCCAGCACCCTCTGCCACCTCTCCAGGGCCCCGGCCCCCTCTCCCTTCACTCCCTGCAGTGGCTGGGGCCACTCCCCCACTTGCCTTCAGCTCGCTCCAGGAAGCCGCTGGGAAGCAAGTGTGGGAGCTTTCCCTCCTTAGAGAAACCCCACTGTCCCCTGCACCTGCGTGCCAAGGGGCCCTGGCCAGGAACTGGGCCAAGAAAGGCCCATCTCCCTCGTCCCTGCTGTAGGGGAACCTCCCTCCCCTCAGCTCTCATTTCCACGTGGAGGGACGTCCAGTGGTGACACACCTGGCCTCGGCCCACCTTCATGCACTCCTCCCATGGGCAAGTTTGGGATGAGGATGGAGCGTGCTGAGCTCGGCCCCTTCCCTGCTTTTTCCAGGCCAGCCCGTCCTCAGAAGGTGTGCATTCAACTGCTGCTGCGCCCTGCCGCAGGAAAGGCCTATCCCCAATATAGGGGGCATGTGTGGGGCTGTGGCTGGACAGCTGTGGCCGGGAGGACCAGTCTGCCTGACTGAGGGATGAAGGAGCAGCCAGTCCACTTAGCCACATCGCTGAAGTCACATTCTCCAGTGTCACTGGCTTTCTTAAAATGGTAACATTTTACCTCCACCTCTCTGGCCCCTACACCTCTCTCTCAACTGGGTCCAGTTGGGGAAGGAGTGAGGGGACACTCCCAGACTCACCCCCCTCAGGTAGCAGCACCTGGGAGTTATTCACTGGACCCTAAAGCCCCTGCTCTGCTTGCAATGCCCAGTAAAGGCGGTGGAGCCCCCTGAGCTGGGAGCAAGGGAAGGGGCTCCTAAACAGCTCCTGAGCCCTCAGACCAATACCAGGCTTGGCCAGGGAACAAGTCACTACTCCAGGCCAGGTCCTGGGCAGGCTCTAGCTCGACCACCCCAAGACAAGCTCCCCTGGCTCCAGATATCAAATCTCAAGCCCCAACCCCAAACCCTGCCAGCCTCCCCAGTCAAAGCCCTCGAATCACTCATCCTACCCCAGGCTCTGCTGGGCCTGACCCTGGAGACAGCCCTGTCTAAACTCCACCACCCAGACCTCTATTCAGGCCAGGGGTAATACCTGAAGGTGGCACTGGCTTAAGTGCCCTGAATGGAAGGTCCTTGGGGGAAGGAGGACCACACAATGGGCCTGGTCCCAAGAAAGGCAGAGGGTCCCCCTAATCAGAGCCCTCAGCTCTGTCCCCCTGGCTCCTGGACCTTCCCAGATGCTGCTGGGTGGGCGAGTCCCAGAGCCCACCCCACCCCCGTGGGCACCCCCGTGCCCTCACATCTGTCAGGGCTGCGTTGATGTAGTTGTTGGGGTCCCCGTCGGTGGAGATGAGGAAGGGCAGGCAGCGGTCAGGCGGCAGGACATCCATGCTGCGGTTCTTGTCCCGGTTCCGGGGCAGCAGGGCGATGCTGCACTCCTCCACATCCAGCGGTGGCGTGACCGAGTTCAACGTCTACAAGGAGTGGGGAGAGGAAAGGGAGGTGACTCCTGTGTTTGTGGGGCCTCCTCCCAGCCCCATGAAGGAGATGGGGCTGGGTTATTAGGCCCATTTAATGGATGGAGAAACTGAGGTGCAGGGGGAAGGGAGAGAGGGAGGGACACAGGCTCCCTGTCTCCAGGATGCACAAGGCCTGGACAGAGCTCTGGGGACTGGAGTCTGCCTGCTCAGCACCTATGTAACTTTAGACAAGCTACTGTATCTCTCAGCCTCATTTTCCCTCAACTGTAAAGTGGGATAATAATATGCCAACCTCACGGGGCTGCTGGGAGGATAAGTGAGATAATATCAAGCCTGGCACAGGCACAGCTTTCAATACACAGATGGAGCCATGAGGGTCATTACCAGGTGCTTGCAAGGAGCTAAGCCCGGAAACCCCATATCTTCCACAAAGTAGACTCCAGGGACTGACACAGGTGGTCACCTTCCTCCATCATGGCCCTGTCAAGGGACACCTGGCACAATAGCAAGCCAGGGACTCTGGGTCACCTCCCCTACCCTCCCGCCTTCATGCCTCATGCATCCTGATTCGCCGGGTCTCCATTTCTTCTCTTATTCTTGGGGCTCCCTACCAGGGAACCCAGTCTCTCATGGTCCTCAGGGCTCAACATCCTTCTCCAGGAATCACAGAGAACATTTCCTGTGACATCACTCTATGCCCGTCCTAGAGCGCCAGGCACCCGGCATGTACCACCAAACCCTCACGGGAACCTTGGAGTAGAAAGGACATCTGGGGTCTCTCCGTACCCAGTGACCATGCTCAAACTTCTCTGGCGAACCAGCCTTCTCCCACCTCAGTCATGTGACATGGTGAGACTGGCCCTGCCCCGAGAACCAGGCCTAGGCCGATCTGTGTGCTCCATCTCTCTGGTCCCAGTGATCAGCTCAGAAATGGGCACATGAGAGTCTGGTTGGGACTTTTACTGGGGCTGTTGGGAGCATGAACTGCCCTCTTCCAGAGTCTTCTGACAGCAAAGATAACGTAAGCCTGACACCGTGAGGGGCCAGAGTGTGGGTCTGAGAATGAAGCCAAAAACAGGAGAACGCAGAACCGAAAATGGACACAGACTAAATCTTGGCATCATTTGAACCCCTGGATCCAGCCATAACTAAAGCTGCACCACCCTCAGACTTTTCAGTTACAAGAGCCACTGAGCTGGACTTTTATCACCTGCAACCAAAAGAACCCTAATGACTACAAAGACTGCAAGGACAATATTAACTATCTTTCTTTTCTGGGTAAGAGAACTGTGGTTTAGAGAGGTCAAGTGATTCATTCAAGGTTATTCACAGCTCTTAACTAGGTAAGCCAGGATTTGAACCCAGGTTTACCTGACTTCAAAGCCTGTGGATACACCACCTCCTCCACTGTCTCTAAGTCCTTCCTAGTAACGCAGCTCTGTGCATCCTGCTTGGCCCTCGGTGACTCCTACAGCACTGAGGACCTCCCAATACTACACACACACACACACACACACACACACACACACACACACACACACACATATACTCATAAACCACACCTATACACATACACTCATGCCCCACCTGGAACTCCTCCCGCAGCTGGGAGGAATTACTCTGAGGGTCAATGCGGATCATCTCCTTATAGGTGGCCTTGAATTCGCTGACAGGGATGGTGGTCTCCCCACACAGGCAGGCCTCCAGGATTGCATCATGGATAAAGATGTACTGCTCCTGGAGCAGGAGACGAGAATATGAGGAACCAGGAGAGGAGCAGAAGTTAGAGATTTTAGGGTTGAGGGGGGAGGCAAGCTCATGTTTGAGGCCGGGTTGCTCTGAGGTGGAGTCCAACCACCTGTTACTACAGGTTGGACCCACTGTACCTGAAACAACCTTCAGGGATGTTTGCTCACTTATCTCATATTTCATCCCCATAATAACCCTGTGAGAAGCTCTGAAGGTGAGGGGACAGCCCAGGGTCACACGTCTAGTGAGGAGACAAACCCAGTAAGCATTATGTCTTGACTGTAGAACCTATGACCTTGGCGCAGTGCTGTCTGGCCTCACCCAACTGAACACAGTGGAGCTGAGTTTGGGAAGACCCTAAGAGGCTGGCCGACCAAGTTCAGGGATGGGAAAGAACAAGGGGACATCCTAGGACACCCTTCTGACACACTCCACCGGCTTCAAGCTCCTGAACGAGGGACACTCCTGCTGGAGGGGAAGCGGGGAGAGGGCTGCAACCCCACCTCAGTCTGGATCATGTTGACGCGCCGGGAGCAGAGGGTCTTCACGCAGTTGTAAATGTCCACGACCCCCTCACACTCCGCCATGTCCAGCATCACATCCAGAACGATGTAGCAACCTGTGCGGCCAGTGCCCGCGCTGGGGAGAGAGCGGCCCAGGCCAGGTCAGGACCTTGGGGAGGAAGCCCGGGACCAAGCAGAAGAAGAGAAGAGGGTGCCTGGGGCCCCTGGCCATATCTACACCACACAGGGGATGGGGGATACAGGAGGAGCCAGACACAAGGCTGCTTGGAAGAGTTCCGGTGAAATGTGATAGAGGACAGAGTGGGGGCTGGGCCTTGGGGAAGGAGAGGAAAGAAAGGGTAGGGAGAATGCAGATGTGAAACCAGCCCAACTTAGCAGCTGTGACTGGGGGAGAGGAACAAAGGTGCTGCTCAGAGAACATTAATCCAAGAATGTTCTGGTCTCCTGGATGTCCCCAAATCTCCTGCACATCCTTCAAAGCCCTACGCACTCAAACCCACTCACATACTCAGTGGATCCTCCAGCAGATGTCATGCTTTTGAGCTCCCAGAGCAATCTGGGTGGACTTTTATCAAAACCTTCCTTCCTGCTCCGTGGTCACTGTTTATGTGGCTGTCTCCCTCACCAACTGGGAGCTCCGTGAGAGCTGGGCTGGGTCGGGCCCAATTCTGGGATCCTCACGTTCAGCACCAGGTTGAGCAGAGTCGAGAGGAGGGGGGAGGACAAAGATGACACCAAGATCTCACGCTTGAAAACGGCAGCAGCAAAGTGTCAGCCACAAAGACACACAGCCACCGGGTCTCCCGTACACCGCTGCTGGGGGCTTGAATTCGTGCAACGACTTTGGAAAACTGTTTGTAGTACCTAGTAAGGCTGAACATTCGCACAGAGCAATTCCACTCCTACGAACATACCTCCCTGGAGGGTGTGTGTGTGTCGGCCAAAAGACATGTAACAGAATGTCCTTAGTAGCACTATTCATGACAGCTCAAAGCCGGAAATGCCTATCCATGGCAGAGTGGATAAACACATTGGGGTTCATTGACCCAGTGGAACAGGATACAATGTGGATGAACCAAGGTTAAGGGAAAGTCAGATTCCGAAGTGCACCTGATGCATGGTTCCATTTATACAAAGTTCAAGAGCCTGCAAAATGAATCTATGGTTTAGAAGTCAGGACAGTGATTGCTCTGGAAGGGAGGACGGGGATACAGACCAGAAGGGGGCCCCAGGGGCACACTTGCTCAAAGGAAGCAAATGGATCTCAGTCCTGCCTGGTGCCTCGCCAGCCCCTCGCCCCCTCCATGTCTCCAGCGCCCCCTCGGCATCTGAGAGAAGGGCCTCCCAGGTCTTGGGGAGCACACGAGGGTGCCAACCCCAGAGCCAAAGCTCAAAGGGCAAAGGGCCCCTGGGGGTCATTCTCCCCGTCCTCTGTCTCGGAGCGGGAAGGACCCAAGTCCAGTCTCGTTTAGGGACCTCCAACAGCCCCATTCCCCGCCCCTCTTCTCCCTGGGCTTCCCGGCACCCCACCTGCAGTGGATGACAATGGGCCCAGCATCAGGGGGCGTGGAGGCCTTCACGCGCCGGATGAAAGCCAGCAGCCCTGTGGCGTGGTAGGGGACGCCGTGCTCCGGCCACGCCGTGAAGTGGAACTGGCGGACCTCGTGGCGAGCAGAGTAGCCTCTCTGGGGAGACAAGAGTATTAACAGTCAGAGTCCCTGCTGGCGTCTATCAGACGCTTGCTGTGTGCTGGGCACTGGGGTGAGCATCTCACCGCAAGAACTCAGTTCACCCCAATGACACTCAAGAGGTGGGTGTTAATGATTCATTGTACAGGTGAGAAAACTAAGGCTCGAAAGAGGAGAAATCACCTGCCCGAAGTTAGACGAGACAGATGTTATGCAGGAGTTGGGCTGGGATCTTCCTGATGCCAAACCTGCGTTAGTAGTCACCCCCCTCTACCGCCTGGATTACACAACAGCCCTAGGAGATCATTTTGACTCTCCGGGTCTTAGTTCAAAGGGGGAAAACTACCTTTCTTCTGAGGATTTTACAGACGATCAAGTGGGACCATGATTAGGACAATCTGGTCATCCTGACCCTGTGGCTTTTCATGAGTGATGTAACCACTCTGAGCCTCACTTTCCTTAACTGTAAAATGGGTCTAAGGGCAAAGGCCTAATCCCACAGAGCTTTCCAGGGCTGAAACAATACGTGCAACGGGCTTAGCACAGAGCCTAGCACAGAACAGGACCGGCACCTGGGCTGCGACCCGCATCATCCTCATCGCCTCGACTTCCTCTCGGAGTCGCCAGCAAAGACGGCCACCTTTCCACCCGTCCGCGGTGCTCTCAGCAGTTACCGAGTAGCTGCCTTGCTGGGCAGGCAGCGGGGCCCTTCCCACCCTCCACTCCTGGGCTGGGGGAGGTGGGCTCTGCCCCACCTCGCAGGCAGCCTGGGAAGGGCCCCGTGACGACAGGAGACTCACCCGCTCCAGGGCAAAGCTGCGCACAACATACTCCGCTAGGATCTCCGTCTTCACCAGCGTGATCTTGATGTCCCCATACATGTCCGAGTCCTCTGGCCAGTACCGCGAGCATTTCACCTGGAGTCCCCACGGGGCAGGTTCAGCGGGCTCTTCACTGCCCCCTGGCCCACCACACCCGTCCCCCACGGCCCCACTTACCCTGCCCACCTCCACCAGCTTGGTGATCATGACGATGCTGGAACAGTGCTCCTGCCACACCATGCGCCAGAAGTCGTAGACCATCTCGGGCTTCGGCCCTGGGGGCACAGAGGATGCTTGTCCCTGAGGCCAGGTCTCCACCCAGGCCCAGCACACGGCTGCCCCGCACCACCACCCCAGGCCAGGAGACTCCTGAGCCCCAAATGGGGGCTTCGTGCTCACCCCACACACACCCCACCAACTGCCAACTCATGCCTGTTGGGCCCTGGGGGTGGGCATTATCAGGGAGGGCCTGCCTGGAGACACCCCTCGTCCCGAGCGCAACCCAAGAAGCAGAGCTAGAGGTCCACGGCACAAGTCTCCAGGCAGGATGGACAGAGGAACAGCTGGGCGGGAAGACGCAGCCAGAGGACCCAGGCGGCCCCCAGACCAAGAGGCACAACCCACACCTGTGAGGACCGAGTCTGGCCCTTTTGCATGCAGACAGACAGCTGGACCAGGAGCTACAAACGGATGGTGCACATCAGGGAAACAAAAACACAAAGAGGGGGCGGAGACGGATGGCCAGATTCCAGACACCCAGTCAGAGAGTGGGGCTCAGACAGAGAGACAGATGGGAGGCAGGCAGATAAGCAGGGAAGGCAGGAAGGCAGGCACACTGAGGGGCACATGGCGGGGGGGTGCCAGGTACCTTGAGTGGCTATGAAGTGGTTTGACCTGTGGTAACCCTGGAACAGGAGAAGAGGGTGTGGTAAGACCCCAGGGAGCAGCCCCTCACTTGCTCAGGCCCCCTCTGCCCTCCTCTCCCAGAAGCTGCACACACCCCCCAGGGGACTGCCCCACCCTCCTGACCAGGGTGACCCTGTCCTCCCAGTCCCCAAGTAAGGAAGGAAGTACAGCTCAGACACCAGTGTCTTAGGTTTAAACCCATCTTTGCTATGTGACCCTAGGGAGGACACAACTCCTTTATGGGCCTAGAGGGTCTCCCCATTCATAAATTGGGGATAATTATCTGCAATCTGCTTACAACCCGGCTGCTGTTTGAAGACAAATAAATTGCGGGGTGACCCTGCCCTGTTCCTAAAGCCCCAGAGACCCTAAGCAACCCCAGATCCTAGGCTGGGTCTCGTCAGCTATCCCAGGCCCCCTCAGGGCAACCAGAATGGGCAATGCCCCTCCCGACTACCCCAGTCACCCAGAGCTTGGGCGGCCAGATGAAGGCTTCAGGTTAGGAGCAAATGAGCACAGGAGCTGCTCATGGACTTCAGATAAAACGTGTTTTAAAATCTTTGAAATCAATAATAAAAACAATAACAAATAATTAAAATAATTCTTTATTAAAATAATAATACATTTTTGAGGTCCTATTATGGTCACATACTGTGCTAAGCACTTTACCTACATTATCTCCCACAAAAGAGAGGCCAAGAGCTACTTCGTCCTCCATCCCCAGAGCCCTCAGGCAGAGAAGTGGAACCAGCCAGACTCCATCCCCACCCTGGGGCCTTAGCCACCCATGAGGTCCTGCCCACAGGAGACACCCAGGGAATCAATGTAGGCAACACGGGATAGGTAAGAAGTACTGCAAGGCCGGTGCAAGAGAAACAACCAAGCTCGGCCACTTGCCTCAAGTTCACACCCTCAATACAGCTCCCAGCAAATCCTCTGGCCCCGTGGGCTTCCCAGGCCCAAGGGGCCCTGGAGTCAGACTGCCAGAGTTCAAATCCCTGCTCTGCATAGCTCTTGCTAAGTATGTGCCCTTGGGCAAATCCCTTTACTTCTCTATGCCTGTATTTTCACATCTATAAAATGGGAATATTGGGCTTCCCTGGTGGCGCAGCGGTTGAGAGTCCGCCTGCCGATGTAGGGGACACGGGTTCGTGCCCCGGTCCGAGAGGATCCCACGTGCCGCGGAGCGGCTGGGCCTGTGAGCCATGGCCGCTGAGCCTGCGCGTCCGGAGCCTGTGCTCCACAACGGGAGAGGCCACAACAGTGAGAGGCCCGCATACCGCAAAAAATAAATAAATAAAATGGGAATATTTATAGCATTTACTTCCTTGGACTCTTGTGAGGAGTAGATAAAGTTACATATGCCAAGGGCTTGGCACCATGGCAAGCACTAAGCCAGTACTTAATCAATAACAGCCATTACTATTACTACTGCTTTAAAGGCCAACGAGTACCCCTGAAGATCTAAATGGTGTGAATGTCAAGAATTCCTGGAGACCTAAATGGTGTCAAGAATTCCTGGGCAGACAGTGGTTTACAACAGGGGTTAAGAATCTGAGTCTTGGGTCGAGTTGACCTGGGTCTCTGTTGCAACTCTACCAAGGAGCAGCTGTGTGACTCCAGGCACTAAGTGGGCTCTTCTCAGCCTTTACTGTGCACATGAATCTCCTGGAGATCTTGTTAAAAGGCAGGTTCAGATTCAGAAGGTCTGGGGCAGATCCCAGGTGGTGCCAAGGCTGGGCTTCAAAACACACTCTGAGTAGCCAGGCTCTCTAAGCCTCTGTTCTCCTCCGGAATATGAGGATAATAGCAAGACATGCACGTGTTGTATACCTACACGTTCCCATGAAAATGACCAAAACATAGTCAACGTTACCAATAACGAAAAGCCTCCCAGAGTCATTCAGCCCTCACTACTGGAAACTCTCTGGGTCTAGCCTAATTCCCTCCTGCCATCTCCCCAGCCACTGCCTGTGCTTCAAGTCCTCAGGGGAGCTGCTGGGCATCTGGGGTCAGAGGGGTGCTGCCTCTGTGCTGCCCTCCACCCCCAGCCTTAGTCAAGCTGGGAACAAGCTACTCCACCTAAAACCGGTCTGCCTGAGAATCTCACGTCAGAGAGCCAGGGTCTCTTCTGATTCATCCATCTCTGTCCCTCCAGTGCCCAGCACACTGCCAGTGCCCAATTGCTAGTCAGTATACAGCAAACAACTGAACAAGGTTTTAGACAGATGGCCTTCAATACCTGCATATTAACTTTTGAATTGCATACATGTATTACACAATTATATCACACAGAGGACAGTGAAATGGAAAGTTTTAAATGATCAGATGTTAAAGGAAGATAAGGAGACACCTTGAGCACACCCATTTTAGAGACCAGGATTAGCGAGCAGAGGTCTTCACACTCCGGGCCATCAGCATGTCCTAGGGGCCTGCTCCCACCCCTCCCTGGCGCCTCTGAGTGGCAGACACCCACCCTTCCCCGGTGTCTCTGAGTGGGTGGAGCTGGGAGACTGACGACTTGCACGGTGGGCAAGACCCCAGGGCACCCCGATGCCCCCGAAGGGAGAGATCCAGGGTCTCGTGTCAGGGTGGAGGGCTCAGGATGGGTTTGAGCTGATCCAGAGCCGTGGGGCCATGAGTCAGCCACTCAACATTTCTAAGCCTCCATTTTCTCGTCTGCCAAATGCAGGTCCCAACCTTGCAGAGTGTGGTAAGGACGGCATGATGTGCCTGGCACAGAGCAGGTGCTCAGCCAATGACACTCTTGTTAATGGAAATTTGAAGATTAATTAAGCCAAGTCTCCTCGGCGCATTTCATAACAGTCTGACAATAACTAAATGAGTAGTGTGTTTTGTGGAGATCGAGATGTAAAGTATTGATACAACGCCCTATATTCATCACCTCCTAAGGGGGGGCGCTAGGGCTGAGTACGTCCACTGCCTTCTGTGGGCCTAATATTCCACTTAAGTTTAGGAACTTTACAAATGAACTGTTTAAACAAACTCAAAACCAGGCAGAGGGTGTCTAGAAGCACATCTGGGACAACTGTCATCTCCAGCAGGTGCGACAGCCGGGACCTTACACTTTATATATTAGGTATCTCCGTGCTGTCTGAAAGTCTAATGATGAATTGTATTTTTGCAATCATAAAAAAAGCAAGAAATATATTTGTAAAAGAAAAAAGGAGATAAAACAGACGAAGTACCCAAAAAAGAAAACAATCCCGTCGGGCATCAACTATTACGAAAATAATATGTATTAAAAGACAAATCAGAGGATTGCTAGATGAATTGGGGTTTTTTTAATTCTTAAAAGGCCCAAACACAGCACAATTTTTGAAAATAAAATACCCATACTGCTCCCCCAAAAAAAAACATTCAAATTAGGGCTACATTGAGGGCAAAGTAGCGAGGGTTGAGTTTCAAGCAAACTGATCACAAAGGGATTTGAACACCAGGGAAACTAGTATTAAGGGGACTGCCCAGGGCCATCCTTGCTTCCTGGAAGGCCCTGACCCCCAAGCAGCGGAAACGCGGTACCCAGGGCAGCTCCTCCCATCGCACCCCTCCCAGGCCTGCAAAAGGTGCGGCTAGTGAGGATTCATCAGCCATGGGGAGCCTGGGACAAGGGTGACAGAGGTGATAGCCGGTGAAGAACAGAGCCTGGGGAGGCACCCAGAGGCACCCCAACACTGCTGGCCCATCTCAGGGCAGAGGAGATGAAGGGAATGGTTTAAACAGGGATCGTGTCGAATCTTCAGCCCTGGGCGGTCCCTGAAGTGGACGGTTGGTGTTGGGCGCACGGTGGAGGGGAAGGAGGACAGAGACAGAGAGAGAGACAGCCAGAGACTGTGAGAGAGTCTGAGACATAGCCAGTCGGACAGACAGGAGGAGGAGGAGATGGGGAGAGAGGTACTTACTTCACGGTTTATCCGAATCTTAATGATTCCAGTGAGGGAACGGTACAAAGCAAAAGAGACAGATATTAGGCCAGAGGCAGATGGAGGTGGACGGAGCACAGGAGTGGCCAGAATGGGTGATGCCAGCAGGGGCGGCAGAGCAGAGATGCGAGGGCTGGGCAAGAGAGGGGGAGGGGCAGGTCCCTGCCGGGGCCCAAGGTGAAGCCGAGGAGGACCTTGAGGAGACCGAGGCAAGGCCCCTGTCACCAAAACTGCCCAAGTCTGAGAGGCGAGGCCAGGCCCGGCCCCACAGCCCAGCCAGGGGAAAGGATGGGAGGTGGGGGAGAAGGCAAGGAATTCTGGGAAATACGGGGTAGCGCATCTGGCCACCAGGAGGGAATGAAGACAAAGGAAAGGACAGGTCACCTCCAGAGTCCCTGACTCCCCCGCTCCCAGATACATGCCTCCTCCACCTCCAGCCGGTCATGCCGCTCCTACCTGGGCCACCCTTCCCTTCCCTCTCCAGCCACCCAGGGCCAGCACAAGCCCTCTGCTTCCATGCAGCCGGCCACAGCTAACCCTGGCACTACCACCACCTTGCTGTGTGACGCTGAGGAAGTCATGCCTCTTTTCTGGCCTGTGCTTTTCCATCCAGTCTGAATATTTCACTTGCACACTCATGTGTCTCCCCACTCGAACCTGTACGTTCACGGGAAGCAGGGACTGCGTCTGCTTGCTCACTGCTGTGTCCCTGGCGCCCAGCACAATGCCCGGCACACAGTAGGTGCTCAAAACATAGCTAACAAGTGAATCAATGACTCTCTACCAAACCTGGCTCGCTGCAGGTCAGGGAGTCCGATCAGGGTCCGACGCCGGGGCCCGTCCTTTCTCACCCTCCTCCACACTTGGGGAGCAGACTCATCACCTCTCCTTCGCACTCAAGCTCAGGCCCCCTGGCTGCCTGCCCTGTCTCTGGCCCCTCCCTCTGGTCCAGCCCGAGCAGTTGCTGCTATGGCTGGCAGGACAGTCTCATGGTTAGCAGCAAAGGCTTTGGAGACCCTGACAGGCTGAGATATGAATCCCTTCTTTACCACTCCCTAGCTGTGTGACCTGGGAAAAGTAGCTTCACCTCTCTGAGCCCCAGTTTCCTCACCTGTTAAGTGAGGCCACACAATGCTAACTACTGCATAGGGGGGTTGTAGGGATTATATAAAGTTAATTACTTGGTATAAAGTGCTTAGCACAGTGCTTGGCACACAGTACATGATCAATAAACCTGAGTTATTATTCTTACAGTACCGCTCTGATCATGGGTAAACACTTTTAATGACTCCCTGGTGCCCCTAGGGAAAAGGCCAAATTCCTCACCTTGCCATTCGTGGCCTTCAGCGCAGCGCCTGTCTGCCCTCAGCCTCGCTGTGTATCACCAGAATCCCACCCCCAGGCTCTTGGCCCCTCACCAAGAGGGGATCCTTCCTCATATCTAGGCCTAGCTGTCTGCCCTCCTCCCTCCATGCTGCCTCACTGACACTCCCCTCCACCATCCCCATCCCCCGTCTCTCAGGCCAACTCTGGCCTGCAGGAAGCCCTCCCGACAGCTGCCGCCCACCCTCTCCTCCCCTCGGCTGAGCTCCGTGGCACTGACTGCAGGAGGTGGGGGCACTCAGAACCCAGCCACATGAACCCCCCTTTGTTCCCTGACAGGTCCCGCCCTGCCTGGACCGTGAGCCTGGAGCGGGCAGGGCCGGTCCCAGAGGTGACGGGGCGAGGCACTCACGTCTATGTAGTTGGCATTAATGTAGTCGGCATCAGGGTCTCCCAGCATCGGGTGCAGCTTCACTCGGTGCCGATCATCTGGAAACACAGAGCAGGTGGCCATGGGGTGGGCGGGGGCTGAACTGGGGAGCCCAGAGCTGAGGCAGTGGGGGAAGCTTCCTGGAGGCCAGAGGTGGGGCACAGGCAGGTCAGCCAGGGAACCTAGAGGCTCAGGCCCTTGGTACTGCTGGAGGCAGGGCAGGCCAGTGGTTAGTGTCTGCACTGCAGCATCAAGAAGGCCTGAGGTCCTGTGCTGCTCACACAAGTGTATGAGCTGTGTGACCTTGGGCAGGGGGCTTAACCTCCCAAGCCTCAGTTTCCTTATCTGTAAAGTGGGCGTTCTACCACATCCACTTCACAGGGTTACTGAGAGGACGAAGTGAGGTAACAAGTGAGGTAACAAGCACACAGCTTGGCATGAGACAGGCCCTCACTAAATGGCTCACGCTTCTGTTCTGCTGCTTCCTGTTCCATCCCACCCACGGCCCCAGACCCCAGGCCCTCCCCCAGGACTCACAGGCAGGCATGGGCTCCTGCCGGCCACCCTTGACCTTGTCTTTCTTCTTTGTAGCATCCCAGCCTTCAAAAAAGCTCTGCCAGAAGGGAAAGTGGTAGTTAGTGAGGGAGGGAAGCCCCTCTCTCATAAGAGCCCTATCCCCTCAAGAGGATGGGAGTGGGACCACGACAAGGGCCAGGTTCAGGGTTAAACTTGGGGCCTGAAATAAAGTCACTGTAAATTCCTTTGTAAGTGAGGGACTAAGTTCAATACCAAGCTGTGTAGGGGGAAGAGAGAAAAGAGGGGAAAAGAGGGTTAGAGTTCAGAGACATTTTAGAATGAGGGTCAGGTTTAAGGCAAATCCAGGTTTGAGCTGGGAAGAAGGTAAAGGTGAGGGTCAAATGAAGTCCAGATGGAGGTAGGATGGGATTCAAGTCAGAGTCCAAACGGAGCTTAGGATGACAGTCAGGGTCAAAGTCAGACTGGGATTTAGGTTGGAGGTCAGGGTCAGTGTTGGTGGTCAGGTTCATATCAGGAATAGAATAAGGATCCCGGCAGGGTCCAGATGGAGACTGAGATAAGATTCAAGATCAGTTTTCAAGTCAGGGTTAGGATGAGAGTTAGAAACCAGGTCAGTCTGAGGTTAGGATCAAGGTCAAGGTCAAAACATTAGGTTGAATTTGGGGACTGTCAGAGCATGGGTCCATCCAGGGCTGGGCTGAGGGCTGCCAGGGTCCACAGGGAGGAGCAACCAGGCAAGGCCTTGGCGAGGGGTCCTGGCTGGACTGGGGCCGTGCACCTCATACTCCTGCTTGAAGCCGTAGCCCTCGGCCGTCTTCATCTGGTTGATGTGCTGCAAGAGGTCGGCCACACGCACCGCGGGATGCAGCTGCCCCGTGTGGTACGGGGAGCCCTTCCGGCCACACGGACGCCGCGGTGAGCCCCCCAGGAGGCTGCTGGCTTCAGTGACCCCACCACTGCGCTGGTCTCCTGTAGTCAGAGAAAGGGAAAGGGGTTTCTGATACACACGGGCCCCAGCCTGGGGAACCCCAGATGGACTCAGGGGGCCGAGGGAGGGAAGGGAGCACGGCCAGCGTGGAGGACGCCTGGGCTGTTTGCTGGAGCCAAGCAGCTGGCTGGGCCCACCCTGGTGTGACCCTGGGTGGCCCCTTCCCTGCTGCATCTCAGTTTTCCCATCTGTAAACTGAGGGGATTGGTTCATATGAGCTCGCAGGGCCCTTCTGGTTCGGCCCTGCCTGCTGTGATCCCGTGGTCCCCTCACCCTCCTGGGCTCCCCTGCAGGGCCCACCCCTCTGTGACTTCACGTGCTGCCTGCAGGGGGAAGTGCTCAGCAGAGCCCATGACATCCCTCCTTCCTTCCCCTCTTCCAGGGAACAATCTGGAACATTGACAACTCCCAGCAATTACCCCCATTCAAAGACAAGCAAGTCCCGAAACTAGCTGCTGCTGCCACCCCTTCTGCAGATTAACGGGAAGCACCTGAATAGAGGCGTTTCTCCTGCGTAAGCATTTCCATTGTCAGCCCGAGGTGGAGAGGTTCACAGTGCTCCACGTGCCCCAGGAAACTATCCTCTCCCTCCAGACCACCCACTTCCTGGCTCTCCTGGTCAGCATCCCCAAGGACATCCCACCCTGGTCCTTAGATCAGGTCCTGGGATTGAGAAAACAGTCCTGCCCAGCCACACCCACCTTCCAACACTCACTCCCACACACTCATTCCCTTCTCCTGGCCTGGGAGAGGTGCAGGGGCTCATTCTCTGCGTGTCTCACCGCTAATCTCTGCCCAGCAGGGCCTAGATGCCAGCCCTGTCCCTGCCCTGTGCCTTCACACATGCTTTTTCTCTGCTTCAAACACTCCCCCCTTTATGCCTGGTGAACTCATACTCATCCTTCAGGTCTCAGCTAAAATGACCCTCCTTGGGGAGCCTTCTCTGGCTGATGCCTGGCCTCTAATTCCTAGTCATGACTAACAGACAGAAAGAATGCAGCACCGGGACGGACACCACCACCCCCCTCCTCTGTGCAGCTCCACTTCCCCGAAGTCCAATCTCTGCCTCTTCAAATCAGGGAGACTGCAGGCCCAGCTTGGGTTCCCCTGCCTGTGCTGAGGTTTGAAAACTACCTCCAAGTAGAAAGGTGATGCCAGGCAAGGCTCACCTCGTGTGTTTCTCTTCTCTCGGGAATCACAGTCATGAGATGCCTGGTACCCGATGTCTGAAAACAACTGTTTCACGTATTTTATCCAGATTTCTAGCTGCTTACAGCTGGAGGGCAAGTCATGTGCCAGTTACACATTCGTGGTCCAATGCGCCAAACCCTTAGTTTTTCAGATAGGGAAACTGAGATCCAAAGAGGAGAGATTTGCCTAATGAAGTGGTTGTCCAGGTGTGTTCCAGAAAATACTGGTTGTGCCAGATGACTCAACGGTATTCCATTAAAAAGAAGAGAAGGAGGATGAGGAGGGGTTCTACGTTTTAAAGGAGTCTGTGAAATTGTTTTAAACAAAAATAAGTAGGTGTTTTTTTCCCTGTTAAACCTCTCAGGGCTTCCAACAAGTTAGTGTGCATTTTAAATCTCCAAGAGATGGAGGAAAATAGCAATGTTTCACCTCCCTCTTTCACCACGGAAAGCTTGTTTCATGAAACATCCTCAGGGGAACACAGTGTAATATGGTGATTAAGAGACACACTCTGAAGTCAGACAGGCCTCAGATCAAATCCCAACTCTGCATGTGACCTTGGGGACGTTAATTACTCTCCAGAAATTTCCCTTTTCATATGACAAATGAAGATTAAAACTGTTACTCTCCAAGATGATGATGTAAATATTCAGTAAGATAATGTGTATGAAGCGCCCAGCCCAGTGCCTGGCACACGGGCACCTGCAGATGGCACTGTTGACATGATCAGGAGCTTCCAGGAAAGGCAGGAACCTCTGGAGTCCCAGAAAGCCAGGGCAGCTGTCTGACAAGAGGTGGCCTTTCTGTCTTGGTCCTTCTCCACGGTAGGATCTTGGTCCAGGACGTGACAATCCTAAAGACCATCTACCACAAACACACAAGACAAGCACAAAGGTTTCAAGAAAAGAAGATTTCTGCTGGCTCAAAGAACTCAGAGACGAAGGGGTCCTAAGTGTTCTTCATGGAAACCATGCCAACGGCTCCATAGAGAGCTCTCCGGGTGCAGAATCCAACAGCTCATCCCAGAGATCTTGAAGGGTTGGAAGCCCTGATACAGCCTCACAAGTAGGCATGGAACCATCTTGCGATGGGTGAAGACAAGCAAAAAATCCCACTTGCTTGGGGTCCAGACAGGAAGCCAAAACCAAAGCTGGGCGGCTTCCAGCTGAGCCCGAGAGCAACACAAGATGTTCTACAAATAAGAGCACCCGAAGACAAAGGACGATGAACAATGATGCTGCCAAGAAGACCCTCCATTTCCTGGGGCCCAGAGAAGACAGGTCCTTGCTCTTCTCATCCATGAATTACCATGGGATTTCACTCACACTCACACACACACACACACACACACACACTCCGCCCCCCCCACCCCGCCTCTCCCATACACACACATACCCCGAGAACCAGCTTGCCCACAGCTGGAAGCCCCTGAAAGGGAGGAAGAGAGGAAGGAAGGTAAGAGCCAGCCATCAGCTTCAAGGTCACCACTCAGGGGCTCTCCCAGCCTCTCTCCAGCTCCATTATGATTGTCGGACAATTTGGGGGAGTAACCACTGGACAGTTGATGTTTTGCGGCGAGGGCTGAGGCCCAGAGGAAAGAACACTGGGTGTGCAGTCGGAAAAGCCTGAATTTGATTTCTGACTCAAGCCGCTTGACCTCTCTGGACCTCAGTTTCCTCATTTGAAAATGGAGATCCTCAGACTTTCCTCAAAGATGGGCACTTTCCCCGATTCCCATCCACCCTCAGATGAAGACAGGCCACTGGTTATACAATCTAGCAGCATATTATATTTTTCCTTCACTATCTGCAATTAGCAAATAACTTTAAAGAAACACAGTCTGTAATAATAGCTAACAATATCTAACATACCGAGTGCTTTCATATGCCTAGCATGATTCTTAAGTCATTCAATCCTTAGAATATCCCTATGAAGTAGGTGCTATTGTTATCCCCCCTAATAAACAGGAAACTGAGGCCCAGAAGGGTTAAGTCACCTGCTCCTTAAGTGGAAGCATCAGGATTCAAACCCAGGCCCAACTGACTCTGGGATCCTGTTGTCTTTCTCTGTTTTCCTCTCCCTGATAAAGGGGCATTTGTGGTGTCAAATAAGGGGCACTTATTTGACGAACCATTTGGCCGGAACCCACTGGTCCCCACACTGGTCAAGAGCTCCGGATGGACAGGGCCCAGAGGGTTTGAGGGTTTTCATAGGCAAGGTCAGAGTCGAAGGGGGCACGTTCCAACATCTTGGGAACATCCCAGCTCAACATTTACTCAGCATGGGAAGTCCCTATTTAAAACTTCCATATTGAGGATACATCAAAATCAACATGGCTTTCTGTTCTAAACCACAAAACTCTGGCCTCCACTGTTTGGAAAGAAAAGAAGGAAGTGGCGGCTAGACCAGCATGGGGCATAAAGAAAGAGAGAGAAGCCTTGAGACTGGGCTCCAGTCTCCTGAATACACCTTGAGCTTCCCAGCCGTCACACCTTCCCCGTGTCCTGCATCCTGCCTTCAGGGGCCCCACCCTCCTCACCGTCAGTCAAATCTTATCCATCTCAGCCGAAACCCTGACCTCCCCTGCCCAAAGGTGTATCTTCTCAAGACTATGGCAGCACTCACTGTCCCCACTACCCCCTGGCAATTAGCCTAGTGTGGACTTCCCTGGGTCAATCTCATCTCCCCAACTAGTCAGTGAGTTCCTTGGGAGCAGAACCCGTGTTTCCTGGCTCACTGCATCTCTCCATAAGACTCAGCAGCAAGGCATGTGCCCACACCACCTTCACCTCCCACTCCCCCCAGCACCCACTTGAGTTTTCAGCCCAGGCACACCTCTCCACGTCGTCCTCTGTGCCCGCCTCCATGCATTCACACATGCTGTTCTTCATGCACATTTGCCTTTTCCTTCCCATCTCTGCCGGTCCAAATCCCACCCGGTCCTCTAGGCCCAGCATGATACAGCAGAAACAGCAATTTGCAATTCAGAAAGACCTGAATTTAAATCCTGACTCTGCCACCTTCTGCTTGATCTGGACAAGTGATTCTCCTCTCGGGGTCTCTGTTTCCTCATTTGTAAAATGAAGGGTTGATAACAGCTACTACTGTGTGTGTAAATTTAATGAGGGAGGTCACAAAGAGAACGTGATGCATAAATGCATGTCAATGAATTTGAAAACATAAATGAAATGGACACATTCCTAGACAACTATAACTTACTAAAAGTGTCTTGAAGAAAACAGAAAGCTTGAATAGTCCTTTACTCCTTTAAATAGATTGAATTAAAAGTTTAAAATGTTTCCATAAAGAAAAAAAAAAAAAAAAGATTATTTCACAGGTGAATTCCACCAAACTTTCAAGGAGTCAATTACTCCAATCTCCCATGATAAGGAAAAAAGAGAAGAGCCCTCAATGCTTTTTTTTTTTTTTCTCGGTACGCGGGCCTCCCACCGCTGCGGCCTCTCCCGCTGCGGAGCACAGGCTCCGGACGCGCAGGCCCCAGACACGCAGGCCCAGCAGCCACGACCCACGGGCCCAGCCACCCCGCGGCATGTGGGATCCTCCCGGACCGGGGCACAAACCCACATCCCCTGCATCGGCAGGCAGACTCCCAACCACTGCACCACCAGGGAAGCCCTCAATGCATTTTATAAGACAAACAGAATCTTGATACCAGAAACCAGACAAAGACAGTATAAAAAAAGAAAAATTATAGGCCAATCCCATTCAGGAATACAACTTTAGAATCTTGAACAATATTATAATTATACTGAATCCAATAATTCATTAAAAAAAATTATGCATGATGACCAAGTTGAATTTACCCCAGGAATTGAAGGTTATTTTAACATTAGAAAATCTAAAAATGTCACTCACCTCACTAACAAACTAAAGGAAAAAAATACGGCATCATAGTAAATCCAGAAAAAAAAGCATTTGCTAAGTTTAATGCCCATTTAAAATAAAATCTCTTAGCGAACTAAAAACTGAAAGGAATTTTGTTAATCTGATAAGGCATTTCCTCCAAAAACCTATGGCAAACTTCATTCTCGCTGTTTTAATGTTAGAAGCATTTCTTTTAAAACCAGGAAAACAAGACAATGATTTCTGCTATAACCACTTCCGTTTGAGGTTCCAGCCAGTGCCATGCAGAAAGATAAGGAAAAAAAGGATAAGAAATGAGAAATAAGAAACAGAACTGTCAATATTCACAGATCCTTTGTACTCAGGAAATCTGAATGATTCTACAGACAAATTAGAATTAATCAGAAAGTTTAGACCCTGAATAGCCAAAGAAATTTGAGAAAGAAGAACAAAGCTGGAGGTATCAAGCACCCTGACTTCAAACTATACTACAAAGCTACAGTAATCAAAACAGTATGGTACTGGCACAAAAGCAGACATATAGCTCAATGGAACAGAATAGAGAGTCCAGAAATAAACCTACATACATATGGTTTATTAATCTATGACAAAGAGGCAAGAATATACAATGGGGAAAAGACAGTCTCTTCAACAAGTGGTACTGGGAAAAGTGGACAACTACAAGTAAAATAATGAAACTAGACCATTTTCTCATACCATATTTAAAAATAAACTCAAAATGCCTTAAAGACTTAGGCATTTTTCCAAAGAAGACATGCAGATGGCCAACAGGCACATGAAAAGATGTTCAACATCACTAATCATCAGGGAAATGCAAATCAAAACCACAGTGAGATATCATCTCACACCCATCAGGATGGCCATCCTCAAAAAGGCAAGAAATAACAAATGTTGGTGAGGATGTGGAGAAAAGGGAAGCCTCCTGCACTGTTGGTAGGAATGTAAATTGGTGTAGTCACTATAGAAAACAGTGCAGAGGTTCTGCAAAAACTTTAAAATAGAACTACCGTATGACCCAACAATTCCACTTCTGAATATTTACCCAAAGAAAATGAAAACACTAGTTCAAAACGAGATATGCACCTCAATGTTCTTTGCAGCACTATTTATAATAGCCAAGATATGGAAGCAACCTAAGTGTCCAATGACAGATGAATAGGTAAAGAAGATGTGTGTATATACACACACACACACACACACACACACACACACACACACAATGGAATATTACTCAGCCATAAAAAAGAATGAAATCTTGCCATTTGTGACAACATGGATGGACCTGGAGGGTATTATGCTTAGTGAAATAAATCAGACAGAGAAAGACAAATATTGTATGTTTTCACTTATGTGTAGAATCTAAAAAGCCAAACAAATAGACAAATATAACAAAACAGAAACAGACTCACAGATATGGAGAACAAATTAGTGGCTGCCCGAGGGGAGACGGGTGGGAGGATGGGCAAAACAGATGAAGAGGATTAAGAGGTACAAGCTACCAGTGATAAAATAAAGTAGTCACAGAGATATAATATACAGCACAGGGAATATAGTCAATAATATTGTAATAACTTTGTATGGTGTATAATCTATAAAAATATCAAATCACTATATTATATACCTGAAACTAAACCAACTATACTTCAATAAAAAAAAGAGTTTATCAAGGTGTATGTTTATAAGATCAACATCTATACATATAAAAATCAACTGCATTTCTCTATATGACCAATACTTAGAAATATGATATTCTAAAAATGTATCAATACCATTTATGCTGGGAAAACTGGACATCCATATGCAAAAGAATGAAGTTGGACCCTTATCTAACACCATACATAAAACTTAACTCAAAAAAGACTAAAGACCTAAATGTAAGACCCAAAACTATAAAACTCTTAGAAGAAAACATAGGGCAAACGTTTCATGACATCAGATTTGGCAAGGATTTCTGGGCTATGACACCAAAGGCATAAGCAACAAAAGAGAAAAAAAGACAAAATGGACTACAACAAAACGTAAACATTTGTTCATCAAAAGACACTATCTGCAGAGTAAAAAGGCAACCCACACTATGAGATAAAGTATTTGTAAATTGTTCATCTGATAAGGATTAATATCCAGAATATATACAGAACTCCTAAAACTCAACAACAAAAGGACAAACAACCCAATTCAAAAATTCTCCAGATAAAATACACAAATGGCCAATAAACACATGAAAAGATGCCTAACATCACATCATTCAGCATTAGGGAAATGCAAATCAGAACTATGAGATACCATCTCACATCCATTACGATGGCTGCTATAAAAAAAACTGTCTTGAACAGAAAACAAGTGCTGGCAAGGATGTGGGGAAACCTGGAACCCTTGTACACTATTGGTGGGAATGTAAAATGGTGCATCCACTGTGGAAAACAGTATGGCAGTTCCTCGAAAAATTAAAAATAGAACTACTATGTGATCCAGCAATTCCATTTCTGGGTATAGACCCAAAAATATTGAAAGCAGGGCCCCAAAGAGATATTTGTATACACCCATGTTCATAGTAGCATTATTCACAAGAGCTAAAACATGGAAGCAACCCAAGTGTCCATCAACAGACAAACAGATAAGAAAAGTATGTGTATACATACAATGAAATATTATTCAGCCTTAAAAAGAAAGGCAATTCTGGGAATTCCCCGGCGGTCCAGTGGTTAAGACTCTGTGCTTCCACTGCAGGGGGTACAGATTCGATCCCTGGTTGGGGGATCCCACATGCTGTGTGGCGTGGCCCCAAAATTTTTTTTAATAAATAAATAAAATATTTTGTAAAAAGCAATTTTAAAAAACACTTAAGAAAACAAAGGCAATTCTGAAAGACGCTACAACATGGATGAACCTTGAGTACATTATGCTAATGGAAATAAGCCAGTCCCTAAAGACAAGTACCGTATGATTCCACTTAATATGAGATAGAGTAATCAAAGTCATAGAGACAGAAAGTAGAATGGCGGTTGCCAGGGGCTGAGAAGGTAGGGAAAGGGGCGTTTAATGGATACAGAGTTTCAGTTTTACAAAATGAAAACTGATCCAAAGAGTCAAAGCAAATTCATCCAACAAGGTTTTCCAAGGAACTTGCAAAGATGATTCTAAAATCTGTAAGAAAGAGAATGAGCGCAAATAGAGCCAAGACACCCTTGATGAAGAACTAAGTTGGGAGGGCTTGATGTGTCAAAAATCAAGACCTAGATAGCTAGTTTGCTATTGGTACAGGAATCACCAAACGGGCCGATGAAAGAGAACAGGGAGCCAAAACACAATCCGTATATGTATGGGAATGTGATAGATGATAAGGGTGGCACTGCAAATCAGTGGTGAAAATAGGAACCATAATATCCCATTCTGGGACAGTTGGTTTTCCCTATAGAAAAAATAAAATCCTTAATTCATATCACATACAAAAATCAACTACAGATGGATAAAGATTTAAATGTGAAATGCAAAATATTAAAAGTTTTAGAAAAAAGTAAAAAATATCTTACGACCTTACATAAGGAAGAATTCTTTAAGCAAGCACAAAAAATAGAAATCAAAAAGGAAAAGATTGATGAACTTGACTGAATTGAAATAAAAATCTGTTCATCCAAAGATACTATAAATAACCTGCAAAGATGAGCCACAAATTGGGAGAAGATATTTGCAATTCATAAGGGACAAATGAGTCTCATCCCAAATATATAAAGAACTCCTAAAAACCACTAAGATAGCAACAGAAAACCGAACAGAAAATTAGGTAAAAGACATGAACAGGCATTTTATGGAAGAAGAAACCTGAATGGCCAATGATGATTTGCAAATATATTCAACCTCGCTAGTAATCAGAGAAATGTAAATTAAGACTATAGAGAATTACCATCTTATACAAACTAGTTTGACAAAAGTGAAGAAGCCTGGCAAATTTTGATCTTGATGTGGAGCAATGGAAACTTACACCCTGCTGCTCGGAGTGAACACAGGCAAAGACACTTTGGAAAACAATTTGACGCTGTTTTATAAAGCAGAACAAGTACACACTTTATAATCCAGCAGTTCTACTTCCAGAATCTGCTGTGCAGGTGCATCTGGAGATCCATTTAAGAATGTTCACAGCAGCCTCGTTTGTAATAACAAGAAAACTAGGAACAAATCAAATGCCTATGGATGCCAGAATGAAGAAATAAATTGTGATATATTCATACAGTGGAAAGCTATACATCAGAGAAAATAAATGAACTACAGCAAAACTTCCACCTGGGTAAATACTGGAAACATGGTGTTGTGTTGAAAAATAGAGAGCAATTTCATTTCTATCAAGCTCGAAAACGAGCAAAATTATATAATGCACTGTTTGGGGACACATGCACATATGGTAAAATTACTCCCAAAAAAGGCAAGAAAGTTATAAACATAAATTTCAGGGGAATATTTACACGTAAGAGGGAGGTAGGGGATATGGAAGGGGCACCCAGATGACGTTCAAATTCACCAGCGGGGTTCACTGGTGTTTGGTGTATTATTATGACTTTATGATTTTCATAAATGTTATTTTTTGTACAAATCAGCACTAAGTAGAATAAAAAGATATGTGATGAAGCAATTTATGACGAGTTCCTAGCATATACAGCTGACTCACTATACTCTCCCTGCAGGCCAGGTCCAGCACTAAATGAGGTACACACATTCTCTTATTTAGTCTTCCAGCAGCCCTACCAGCAGAGATTATCTTTACCCTCATTTTATACATGAGGAAGCAGACATCCAGAGAGATTAAGCCACTTGCCCCAGGTCATGCACCTAAGGGGATATGAGATGCAAACTGAGGTCTGACTCCCAAGCACTTCCTCTCACACAGCAGGAAAGAGACTGTTCTGATCCCACAGCAGCGCTCCCTCCTCTGAGTCCCCAGAACTCTTCCCACAATTAACTTGTGAACTCGCACTCCTCTTGGATGAATCTGTGTCTAAGTCCTCAATTTTCCTAAAGCTCCTCCAGTACAAAGATAATACCTGTGCCTTCTCTGTGTTCCCAGGGCTGGTGCTGGTACCCAGCAGGATGCTTAGTACTGTTGGTTCGGGGTGTTACAGAATCATCTGATGTGGGGCTCTGGGCTGTTGGCTCAGAAGTCTGGGGGAGGAGTGCCTGGGAGCCACGAGGAAGGGCCGGGCACTCACCCCGGGGGCTGTAGCCATGGCCGTCCATGAAGGAGAGGCCCAGCCGCTCATCCTCCTGCAAGGTGCTCTGGTCTGTGAAGCTCCGGTCCACGGCACTCATCATGTGGGTCTTCTCCTGGCGGTAGTTGACCGTGGCCTTGGTCATGTTCACTGGCTTCCTGCAGAGGAAGGTTGATGGGAGACATGGGTGCTCACCTGGGCAGGACAGCAGCCAGAGGTGGATGGGGAAGTCTGGCAGTCAGGGGGCCTTGAGGCCAGGAGCCAGTCTAGAAGCATCTCTGGATGCTGAGGGGGCTCTGCCTCCATCCTTTGCCCACCAGACCCAGTGAGCTGCTGCCTCCCCCAAGAGGGACTGGGCAGGGTCCCTGTCCTGGGGACCTCTGCTGACAGCAAGGGATGGAACACCAGTGGCCTCAGGCTGGGATCTGCCTCCTAACTCTCACTGGCCCCGAGAGCTCGGGAAAGGGGAGGAAAGTCACTCCGGGTGACTATTCTGGTGGCACGGCAGACAGTCACTGCACCCCAAACAAGGGAGACGCCTGCCCCAGCTCCAGCCCCAGCAAGGCCCGTAGGTAACCTTCCTTCCTCCGTCCTCACCACACAGCTGCCCTAGGAACTCTTCCTCCTGCAGTGGGGTTGGACTACACTCCTTCATGGCAGAGTCTGGCTAGTACTCGGTCAGTCTCATAAGTTTTCACTGGGCACAGAATGACTCCAACCATGACTTCTTCTTACCCCCCAGAACCCCCAGGATGGTTGCACCACAGGCCACACCAGACTTGTAAAGAAATCCACGCAGGGTCCCTATTCCCGTCACTGCCCACCAGTCCATCCAGCCACCAGAAGCAGCAGAGAGAGAAGGCGAGAGGCCCCGGCCCCTCCCGAGAGGGCAGAGCTTCTGGAGAGCCCCTGGGCAGGGGCCACACACAGCCCAGGCCTGCAGCCCAGCTTTACAGATGAGGATGGCCGTTTGTGGCCCCAGGGAACTCGGAGGAAAGTGGGAGGGAGGACGGGGTGGGGAGGCAAGGGCCACAGCTCCAAGACCGAGGGACTGCGCAGTGGGCAAAGGGAAAGGACTTGGGACCTGCGCTGAGACTGGAGAAGAGCCAGGGCCCAATCACAGGGAAGGCTCAGGACGAGAGAGCCGTTCACCTCTAGGCCCTACAGCGTGCAGGGTGTGGGGCAGACCTGAGAGAGGACTTCCGGGTCACGCGGGCTCAGGGACACTGGCCATCCATGGAGATGAAGAGGCCAGTGCAGGGATCCCCCAGACAAACAGGCAAACTCCACTCAGCCCCTCCTGGCTCAAGAGCCGCCTGGGGCCCAAGGGGGACAGGATGACCTCTGGGTGCCCCTCCTGCCAGGACCTTGACGTCCTTCCTGTGCTAAGATGGCTCTGTGTCCACGCTGGGGACCAGTGCTGCCGTGCACTGCGGTGGGTGCGGCCTTCCCAGTCTGGACAAGAGATGGCTCAGCAGGCCCAGGCCTCCAGCTCCCAGCCCCACCTGCGGGCTCTGGGCATCACCCTTACTGTGGCCCAGGGCAGAGCCAAAGACCCCTTTGGGGGCAGGTGAGAAGAAGCCTCTGTGGCTGTGACCTTGACCATCAACAGAAGAGAGAAGGTGGAGGAGGAAGGGAGGTGAGGAGGGAGAAGGGGCAAGAGGACTGACAGAGGAGAAGGCGAGTAAAGGGCCAATGACAAGGGGAGAGAGAGAGGGAAGGAGACGGAGGGAGGGAGGGGCAGGCCAGACACCAGCACCACAGGGAAGACGGACAGAGGACAGCCCGTCAAGCTGGCTGAACAATGGTGCCCACGGAGGGCCTGTCACCGTGGATACCGGCCTAGAGGGTCTGCAGGGGTGTACCCCAGGGCTCTGGTCCCACCCAGGCCTCCTGGTCCACTTGGAAGAAGAACCTGGAACACCAACCAACCAGCTCCACAGACACAGCCAGGAGGGACACCTCGCACTGAGGCCTCCAGCCCATCTCAGGGTGAGATCAAGCAGATGCCACGTAACATGGGCACTTGGAAAAGTTCTGCATTAGGTTCAAAATTAGCTGCACAGTAGAGAGGGAGGGCGAGCTGCCTTGTCAGCAGCTCCTGCAAAAGCCGAGCTGGAGACTCCACGTGAGTTGACGGGGGTGTGGTTGCTGGAAAAGCCAGTGTGATGGTGGGTGACTTCGATGCAAGAAGAGGGTCCAGGGAGGAGGTGAGAGACCACCGTCCTCTGGGCTGGCCCTGGGCCACCTGAGCCTGCTGTGCAAGGCAGGGACAAGCACAGGTAAGGGGAATGTTCTGGAAGGCTTGCAGGGTCAGCAATCAGAGGCAGGAAACAGAGCAGCATGGACAGACCGTGGAGTCTGACGGGGCCTGGGTTGTAACCCCAGCTCTGCCTGTCCTGTGGCCTCTGAGGAGTCCCTTAACCTCCCTGAGCCTCAGTTTCCTCATCAGTAAAATGGGGTGATCACAGTGCCTCTTCTCAGGGTTGTTGTGCGAATTCTGTGTGAAGAACTGAGCCCAGAGGAGGTGCCCAGGAAATGGTGGGTCTGAGGAGCTGGGGTCACCAGCTGGAGAAGGGCTGGTGGCACCCTGGGAGCGGCGTGCACCGTGTGGAGAGCTGCCATCTGTCTGCCCCACACACACGCACACAGAGCTGTGGAACCAGAGCGGGACCTGGGTGAGGACCTTCCTGGACGAGGACTGCGGTCTGACATCAGGAGGTCCCACCCAGCAGGAGTGGCTCAAGACACAAGGGGCTGCCTCGGGGGCGAGAGGACACAGAGGCTCAGGGAGGCCGAGTGACTTGCCTGGGGTGGCTCAGCAGAGCCAGGTCTGAACCTGAAACTCTGACCACAAAGTCAGCTCTCCTGACCTCCACGCAGAAGGACAACAGGGAGAGGAGAGACAGAGCAGAGGAAGGAAGCTCAGAGACAGGGTGACCGTGGAGGAGGGGCTGATGCCAGGCCAGGCCGGGTTGGGGGCAGGGGCTCCCCAGGAGGGGCGGGGCTCTGAGGCAGGTACGCTACTTACGGGTAGTAGGAGTAGGCATAGTGGTCTCTCCTGGCAGCGTGCAAAGAGAACAGCACAGGTGGGCCACGGTCCTTCCCCAGGCCGGGCCCAGGGCAGCACCCCCAGCAGGGAGGGGCCTGGTGCTTTCCGTGCCAGGGACGGGGTTGGCCGGGAACCGACAGGTCAGAAGGGCCTTCGTTCGTTGACCCAAGGGCTGGCCGGGCTCAGTCTCTGAGGACCAGGACCCAAAGCCCCTTCTAGAACCTTCCCCAAGCCCACTGCTGGAGTGAGAAGGAGGTGGGGAAAGGGCCTGGGGGGAAGCAGAGCTTTCACACAGTCACACACACATGCGTTCACAGAGAGACGCACTGCACGCTCACGTATGCAGACACACTCATGTGGACACACACGCTCATACACAGAAACACAATGACACACTCATGCACTTACAAACACAGACATTCACACACATGCAGACACTCGTACACATGTATTCAAACACACACACTGACACACAGGTGCATACACAAACACACATTCACAAACACACGCTCACACACACACGCCTGCGCTCACACACACGGACACCCCCACTCACACACTCAAGGTAACTGCCGCACTCTCCCCTGCAGACAGTCCCCACTGCGGTCCCCGTGCCGCCCACCCCTGCAGGCCCCTCTGCCCCTGACGGGACAGCCCTCTGCACGCACCTGTGCCTGGGAGGGAACAAGTGGCCAGGGCAGGGGACACCGCGGCTTCGTCACCCACCCAGACTGCCCCTGGGTGTGGGGTCCATGAAAGGAGCCGGGTCACCCCCTCACGGGCACCCAGAGCACAGGGGGCTCAAGAGCCCTGACCTGACCGCCAGGTACCAGCAGCGAGGAGTGGGGGCAGGTCTGATTCCCAGCTCCCAGGTAGGGAAGCCGGTCCCGGAGAGTCACGGTCTGCCTGGGGCTCTTGGGGGTCAGCGAGAGTCCAGAGCAGGCCCAGGACCCTGCCCTCAGAGCCAGCTCCCCCTGCGGCCCCGTCCAGGCCCCCTCCAGGGTCCTCCACTCACCTGCCCCACATCAACCATCGGGGGGAGGGAAGGGATGGAGAGCGGAGGGGAAGACTGAGGCCCAGCCAGGGCAGGAGAATGGCTCGAGGTCACACAGCATGTCACCCACCCCAGGGACAGAGGGTGACGTCCAGGGCCCTGAGCTGTTCACAGAGGCCCTGAGAGGAGGGGGGAGGGGCTGAAGGAGTAGTGTTCTTCTGGTATCAGCTGAAATATCATGACTTTAAAAGAGCCTTCCCTAAGGAGTCCCCCACAGTCGCCAACTACATTATGTCCCCCTTTACCCTCTCTCTGCCCCCCACCCCGACACCCTGGTCTTTTCACAATTTGTAATTACGCATTTGTGCTTTTTCTAGTTTAATGCCAGGCCCCCCGCTTATAACCACAAAGCACAGGAGGACAGCATCTTGGTCGCTTTTGCCACCACTGGATCCCCAGGGCCCAGGACAGTGCCCAGCACGTTATATTCCCTAGATATTTTATTGAATTGAGTAATCAGTAAATGAGGAAAACTAAATAAAAGAACTCCACCTTTATGAGCTTCCATTTCCTCCTCTAAACAAGTGAGGTTAATAATAATCTCCCCACGGCAAGCACGCACTCAGCCCTTCCCTGCCCCTCCTCCTGCTTGGTTGGCGGGGGCGGTTCAGGAGGACCCAAGTCCCCTGGGCCAGACCCTGGGGACACACAGCAACAAGACAGAACTTCCTCCACCCCCATGAAAGCTCTCAGTCCAGCAGGGAAGAGAAATACTGAGCAAAGCGCTGCAAGCCGTGAATGAAGTGCCGGGGTTGGGGGGGGGGGGCGGGGCGGGGAGGGCTGCAAAGGGATGTGGGGAGGGTCTCTGGAAGCAGAACCAAGGGATCCAACCGGCCAGGGGCACCCCCGAGTTCCCCAGGGCAGGTGCATCCAGCCTCACTGTCCGCAGGGCGGACCAGGGTACACGGGGGCTAATTGGGAGCTGCCCTCCCTCCGCAACCTCCTAATCTGTCCATTACATCTGAACACCCCCATCCCTGCCAGAGCTGCTCTGTCCTATGGCACCCCACAATGCAGACTAGGGGAGCCCTCAGGAGCACAGTGGACCCTGAAGGTCGGGCAGGAGTCGGGGGATGCAGCGAGGTGCCACAGAATGGGACCGAATGGCTTTTAGAGGACCTAAGGAGGGGCAGGGGGGTGGTGGGTGGCGTGGATCCTAGAGGCTTCCAGTAGCAGCTGCATAAAGTGGAGGGTTTCCTAGTGAGGCTCTGGCAGCATCTCTGACCCATCCTCTCCTGAGCCTGGCGCTCTCTCTGCAGGGGTGGGTAACATCCCCTACATTGCCAATCTTCCCTTGAGGGTAAATTTCTAGAGCCTCAAATACCACCTGCAACCCCCAAGATCTGACCCCTCCCTTACAGCCCTCTCTATCTGCACCACTACCCAGCCCCCAGGGCCTTGCCACTTACAGGAACCTACTGTGTGCCAGTTGCGGTGAGGCCCTTCACGTGCCCAGCCGTGAGGAGGATGGGCTTTGCAGTCAGGCCTGGGTTCAGTCAGGACCTGCCACTTAGCCAAGTGACATGGGCAAGTCACTGAATGATAGTTTCCTGACCTGTCTAAGGGACTTAGACCTGCTTCGTGGGCCAGGATCCAAGAAGGAAAAATTCTCTGATATATTCTGAGTCCCAGAGGTGCCCAGTAACTCCCGTTCTAATGGCTGATGTGTATAGAACTCCTGGCACAGAGTAATATTCATTAAATGATACTTTCAAATATTTTGTCTCAGGAATCTGTACAGGGACCACGGGAAGGGAAAAATCAGAGCCCAGCATTCTGGACTGGACACCCCCAGGCCACCCCATCGGCGGCATGCCCCAACCCCAGACTCTCTAGGAGAGTTTTTCTCCTATCATTGCCTGGCCTCAGGCAAGGGGGCCCTGGCCGGTTCTCCCTCATCTCCCTGGATCCCGCTTATCTGCTCCTGGCATCCCAGAGACCCAGAGCCAACACACCCATGTGTGCCCAGCCTGGCAGCAGCAAGGGCTACAGAAGGCAGAGCCCAGGCGGGGAGAAGGTGGAGCAGGCTCTGCCTCTGGCTCCCTGGGTGACCTTGGGCAGGTCCATGCCCCTTCTGGGCCTCAGCATCTCCATCCCTCAATTAGGGGCTTGGACCACAGTGTCCTGGGGCTGCCTGGCGGGGAATGCGGTGGGGTGGGGAGGGAGAGCGAAGGGGTCTCAGAAGTCCCCACTCGGCTCCAACCCGAGGCTCAGCCTCCAGCTGCTCCATATACTGAGCTCCCAGGAGAGGTTTATTTGGTGTTTTGAAGATGGGTTCTGCTGCTTTTGAAAGACTGGAAAACCACTAGACTAGACGTCCTTGAGCTACATGGCAGCCCTCAGTTTCTGGGCTCTGAGCCTCTGTAATTCTAAATTCTGAGATTCTCAGAATCTCAAATCCTGGATTTCTAAAACTCCAAGATTGTAAATTCTGGATTCTAAGATATGCTGGGATTCACTCTGACCACTGCAAAATGCACTGGGAAAATGCATGCCTCACAAACACAGGGACTGGACCTTTGAGGCCCAGGAGATGGCACAGGCAGGAAGGAGGTCTCCTCTGAGTCATGGGCCCAGGAGGACTCCTCAAGGATCAACAGTAACAGAGTCCAGGGCAAGCAGAGCCCAAGAGGAGGTGGGGCCTGGGAAGCGCAGAGGGTCCTTGCTTTGAAGTGGAGTGAGCCCTGCCCCCACCTCAGGATCGACACCACAACCCCGTGCTTAGGGCAGACAAGAGAGCCGAAGACCTTCGGGGGGCTGAGGTTACCTCCACACCAACCCCATCAGAACAGCCCAGCAGGCACAGGAGGGCGGTGCCCACGCCCAGCACTGCTCCTTGGCAGCCGGCAGTGAGTGCCCTTGCCTGGACAGTGGCACCCGGCACCAGCTAGAACTGGGCTCCAGCCAAGCCACTCTAGGGCAGCTCCATTTGCAGAGTCTCGGGCTTCCCCCAACCCGGCTTGGGTCCATCCACAGGCCTGATGCCCAGGCTGGCAGCCCTCCACACACCCGCCAGGCGACTGCCTGACCAGCCCCCAGCCTCCTCTCTGCTCACCAGGCCTCTGACGGAGAGAAGCCTAGGGTGGGCCAGGGCACCGGCCTCACTCACCCCTTTCGGATGATAATAATAATGGCCCCCAGGAGGAGGATGAGGACGGCAAGTCCCCCTGCACAGATGCCCAGGATGAGCCCCATCTCCTCCGACCTCTGGGACACCTCCAGGGGCTGTTTGCTTTCCTTGCAGGCAGCTGGGAAGAACAAAGCAGAACAAAGGATCAGAGGGGAGATCAGGACCACCTTAAGCCCCAAGGAATAAACCCGGACCACCTTAAGCCCCAAGGAATAAACATCTGCCCCTCATCCTCAGCACATGTCCCACCTTTCAATCAAACCCATCTCCTCATCATCCCTCACACCTTCCGCATTCCCATGGCAGAGGCTTTACCGTGCCCTGTGCCCCTATCAGGGATATTAGCTCCCTTCACCTCTCTGCCTCCTCAAATCCTCCCCGTCCTTCAGTGGACGGGAGATGGAGGATGTGTGGGGCCTTCAGACCCCACCCTTTTGCCCTCCTGGGAGGCAATGGGGGGAGAGAATTATGTACCCAGGGCATGGTTAGGGCATCTCAGGATGGGGAACCAACCACATTCCCCATCTGGGAGCAGGGACAATCCCTACACCACAGGGTCCACGTTGTCCCCACTTCTCCCCACCATAGGAAAGGGGGAAGATACAGACCTCAGTGTCCAGTACCCACCACCCCCGTGGCCCGACCATAATGGCTCACCCTCCTCCAGGCCCCTGCCAAGGCCCCTTCTGTGACCATGGCAGGATGAGGGTTTGTCCCTACTGCCCAGTCTGGAAGAAGGAGACCTTGAGGTGGGGCACATAGGGAGCAAGAAAGGGAGATGTTTCCTGACCCCCAAGCCTGCCGGACCACCCTCCTCTGCTCCCACAGGCCTGGGAACCCAGGGTCCACCTCCCCAGAGCCCAGCAAGTAAGAAACCCGCTACTGAAGGACTGAACCCAGGGGCACTTACCTTTCCTGGCAATGCGGATGCAATTCAGCCGGGTCTCCTGGAGGCACAGATGGGGGTCTCAGCACCGCTGAAGTCAAGACCTGACCCTCCCCAGAGGGAATCTTAGACAGCGTGTCTTGGGCCTGGTCAGGGCTTTTCTGGCGTGGACTGTTACTAAAGACACCCGACCTGGCAAGAGGGTCTGGGGGGAATCAGGGAGGGAGGGGCCAAGAGGGAAGGAGCCTGCAATAGGGTAATGCCTTAGGAAAGGGGGATGAGATGGGTGGAAACAGAAAGAAACAGCATGGGAAGAGGGCTGGTTGGGGGAGGCGCTCAGAAATGAGGGTGGGGCCTAGATCCAGGGGTCTGCTTAGGAGGGGGGCGGCCTGGGTAGGAGAGACCCGAGGAGGGAGGAGCCTGGAGAAGGGCGGGGCTTCAGGGAGGAGGCGGGTCCCAGGTCTCCTCAAGGTCTGGTGAAAGTGGGAACCAGAGATGGACCCCCTCTGGAGAGAGAGGAGCCTGAGATAGAAGACCAGGGCCTCAGGGGGCAGCAGGGACCAGGCTGGGAGCTTGGATAGAAAAGAGTGTGGGGAAAAACGGTTCAAGAAGGGGGTACTGCTGGAGAGAAGCTGGCTGGGGTTAGGAGGGAGGGGCTCAGGTGAGTGGGCGGGGCTGGGAGTGGGAGGAGCTATCGGAGGGCAAGGCTAATCAGCGGGGGCGGGATCAGGACGGGGGTAGGGCCTGGTGGGGGTGGGTCTCTGGCCTCTGTAGCAGCGTGCTCCAAGGTGTCACCAATCCTGCCCCCCAGCCGGCCCCGCCACCACCCCGGCCGGCCCCTCACCCCCTTCAGGTGGCTTGTTGCCTGGAAGTAGATGAGGTAGGCCTTCCTGGGCTCAAGCGGTGGGTTCCAGAAGCCACGATAGGTATGGTTGTCACCCACGGTGAAGGGCATGGCCTCAGGCAGACTGCTGGCCGCCAGTTCGGCCCCGAAGTAGTGCACCAGGCCTCGGGCCAGCGCCGCATCGAAGGTCAGCGGCACTGGGAAGCAGTCCTGGCCGCCTGGCTCCCGCCGGAGTCTCCGCGGCCGCTCCTCCTCCACAATAACCTGGTACACACTGGCCATGGGGGGGGGGGGGGGGAAGCGCAGTGGTCACGGTTGCCAGAGAACAGGGAGAGCCATCTGGTGGCTAAGGGCGTGGGCTTTGGGGTCAGGCCCAGGAGAGGGCTCATCTCAGCTCTGCCTCTTACTAGCTGGGCAAGTCACTTAAGCTCCCTGGGCCTCAGTTTCCTCCTCTGTAAAATGGGAGTGATTACAGGACTGTTACATAAGGTAGAGGTGAGGAAGGAGGCAAGTTTAGCAAGCAGCCAGTGCCTGTCAGCTGTTATTACTGTAACTAAGGCTGAAAGAATGTGAGCCCTGCTTAAGGGAACCAAGCCCTAAAGCCCCACCCTGACTCCTCAATGAGTCCTCCAGGGCCTGGGAACCCCAAGCCTCAGGCTCCAACCAGGTTCCCGACAGGTCCCTCTAGGCCACAATAAATTCGAGTAAGACATGATGCATTCACTCATCCAGAAAGTGTTTACTAAGCTCAGACATGGGCCCTGTGCCGGGCACTTGGGGGATGTAGGCTTCCTGGAACTGCCCTCCAGTGGGGGAGCTGGTCACTTAGCAGGCAAACGAGGTCACACTAACCCTACATCTCGAGTACCCTCCCAACCCGGAGGCAGCCTCGAGACTGCAACTCTGAGCCTGCCATCTCCCGGTCCTGATGGCTGATTTGTGTTCCCTGGTCTGTATTCCCTCTGATTTGTGTCTCCTGATCCCGACTTGTGTGTTTCTATTTATTTTCATCACTTTACTGAATGGCCTTGCTGTGAACTCCTCCAAATCCTCTGTGGAACAGAGCCAAGAGTAAATAAATGAATGCTGACAAATTTAAATATTTCCAGTCCCGGCCTCGGTCACGTCTTGGCACGGGATACCCCATACTGACAGCCTGCACTCTGGCAAAGCAGAAATGCCTTTTTCTTGCTCTCCAGCTATTTCTTTTGAGCTTCCAAGTTGGGAGGGAATCACCCCAGCACCCTGGGATTTGGGCCAGACAGGTTCATTCCATCACTAACCAGCCCAGGCCCTTCTCAACCCTCCATTTCCCAGGCTGATGTGAGGCCTCTCCTGGCCCGAAGTCCCACCAGGAGATGACGATGATCATTAGCCATGAACGAAGCACACCTTGATCTGGGATGATCCCCAAGATGCACCTAAGGGAGGCTCAGAGGGGTGAAGGGACGTGCCCGAGGCTGCACAGCCAGCAGGCCTCTCCCCCTCACACGGTCCACCCCTCGCCCAGACCCAGCCCTGCCATCATCATCCCCGAGAGACGCCGACCAGGCCTGCTCACAGGATCCCCCAAGGGAAAAGGAAAGGAGAAGGTGATGCTGGTTTCCCAACTCCTCCCAGATTCAGAGGCAACAGGGCCCTGAGGCTCCTGCAAAATGCCAAATGCCCCTGAGATGCCCAGACTTTTTCCTGGGGTCTGGGAATCAGCCCAGGGCAGGCTTTGCAGTGGCAAATACAGGGGAGCCAAAGCAGGAGAAAAGAGTGGAAGGGGGGGAGGAGTGAGGAAATGAGGGGGTGTCAAGGGCACCTGGGAAACCCACTGCCTTCTTGGGGGGCTTAAGAGGACACTCCCATGCCCAAATGCAGGCTGTCACCCTCTCCCAGTGCATGAAACTTTATGGTAGGAGGAGGTGGACCAGAGGGGCAGGGAGGCTCTGTGACTTCAAGGAAAGGTACAGGCTTTGCAGACAAACCTGGCTTCCAAATCCCAGCGCTATCGTTTACCAGCTCTGTGGCCATGGGGGCTCATTATTCAGGCTCTCTGAGCCTGTTTCCTGATATGTAAAATAAGGGTACTAATACCCACTCCACAGGCTGCCACGAGGATAACATGACTCATGCAGGTAAAGTCCCTAACACGATGTCTGGCTGACAAGAAGTATGTGCACACATTCCACAAACACGCTCACTCTCTTTCACATATACACTCACACATCACACACACGTCACGTGTCTTCACTACACGTGCACACACGCACGCACACACACACACACACACACACACACATCTTGTCTCCAGCACCTTCTCCCCAACAGAAACAGCCACTATGGCATCAGCTTTCTCTGCAAAGAAGTGAGGAGGCCAAGCTCTTGGCCACTCCAGAGAGATGGCCCCATCTGGCTGGCTGCACTAGCCTTCCAGAAAGCCCATCTCTGTGTCTCCCTGGATGGGATCCTCCAGGGAAAATGCTGGGAAAAATAAGGCCCCCAGAGTTCACTTCTCCAAAGTGTCAGAAGGAGGCCCTCTGGAGAGGCCTGAACAGTCCCCTCTCCAGGCTGGATGTTGTCCACAGATCTCATGACAGTCACCACCAGGCACCCTGCGGTCTCAGAGGGGAGTGGCTGCAGGCGTCCTGCCTGCCCGGGATCACAGAATGTCCTCCTCCTGACACTCTGAACCCTTAGTGTGAGACTGAGGAAGGACAAGGGTGAGTTGGCCTGGGTGGGGACTCTGGGTCAGAGGAGGGGCCTCTTCCCTATGGCCCTGACCCCCCCGCCCCTCCGTGCAGGCGTCCCCACCTGATGGGCGCCCCGCGGCCCTGCGCCGGCCTCAGCAGCACGGTGATGGTGTTCTCAGACTCCCCCAGCGGCGACGGCATGTCGGCATAATCAAAGCTGGGAGCTGGGGAAGGGGACAGGACATAAGCACAGAGCCCGGCCACTGGACCAGGAAGGTCAGGCCTCCAGCCTCCTTGACCCCTGTCCTCAGATCTCTTCCCCTTCAGCCTTCGCCTCCTTATTCCCTCTGACCTGAGCTTCCCTGACCCCTGACCTCAGCCCTTGGATTCCACCGATCATAGTCTCTAGACTCCTCTGATTTAATCCTCCCTGACTCCTGACCTCAACCTCTAAATGGTACATTTATCTCAGCAGGAGCCCTCCATCACCACCCCCAGGAAGCCTCACCCCCTACCCATGGAACCCTGAGACTCTGTGCCTCCTCCAAAGGGGCCAGGGCGGGTCGGGTGGGGCTCACCTGAGATATTGGTGGTGATCTCGGTGAGCGCCGCCTGGCCGAAGCCTTTGCCCGTGCGGGCCCGCACGGAGAACAGGTAGGTGGTGCCCGGGTGCAGGTTGGAGAAGACGTGGTAGGTCTCATTGCGGAGCTTGGAGATGGTACGCCGTGGGCCCGGCACATTCACCGCCGGGTCTGACGACTCGATGCTCTGGTAGCTGATCTGGGGGCAGGATGGGCAGGTAGGCGGGCACAGGGATGGGGAAGGGCATCACTAGTCCCATAGCCTCCCACCCATCATGGTTCAGGTGAGCTAGGGATAAGGTTGGACAAAGGGGAGAGGCTTGGTGGGGGGGACCGTGGATGCCCCTTAGTCCAGGCCTCTGGGCACCTTCGCCTCTCTCTTCTGCCTTCAGGGCCTCTGTCCCCATAACACATGGGGCACAGACCGCAGCCACAGTGGAAGGAATCCCGATCATCACCTGTGTTCCTCCGCCCCATACACTTCCCTCTCCAACCTGTGGGCCCACCTTGCACCAGGGGCCCCAGCTGTAATAGGGTCCAAACCCACCTCATACTGAGTGATGAGGCCATTGGGCTCCTGGGGCTCCTCCCACTTGAGGAAGATCATGTCCTCCAGTGGAGTGAAGGTCAGGGACTCAGCCGCAATCCCGCCAGGCACTGCAAGGGAAAGGCGACATGGGGCAGGGAAAAGCAAGTTTTGGAAACAGATTCCTGAGTTCAGATTCCAGCTTTGCTATTTCCTAGCTGGAATGCTTGGACCACTCAGCCTCTCTAAGCCTCAGCTTCCTCATCTGTGAAATGGGGATGATAATAACACCTCCCTCACCAGAATTAAATGATGTGATGTACATAAAGCCCCAAGGCAAATAAATATCAGCATCTCATATGGTTCCGCCTACGCCCGAGCGCTCGAAAAGGGCAGCTGGCACTTTGGCCACTGTGCAGGATGCATTGGGCAGAGGAGAATGAATGCTCCTATTTTGTTCCAGTTGAGTGGTTTTCAGAAAATATAGATATTTGCCAGAAAAATGAAAACAACCGCATTAGAGTGGCAGGATTATGGGTGGAGCTGTTTTCTTGTCTAAAAATTACTAATTACACAAACAATATGTTCAATGTAGAAAATCAAAATAGGCATAAAGAAAATTAATGGCACCTACAGTTCCATCACCCAGAGATAAATACTGTCAACATTTCAGCAGAAGCCCTTTCAGGTATGGTTTTGTTTTTGTTTTGTTTTGTTTTAAGGTATCATCTTAACAGCAGGCTCAAGGAATTTCTTCTAGGAAGAGAACGGCCTTTGTTTGGGAAAACACCTTGATAAAATGTTGTGGGGAAGCTGAACTCCTAAGATAGGGGAAAGCAGAAACCCAGATAACAATCAGGGACAGCTCAAGTGCCTTGTGTTAAAATGAACAGTTAACAAGGCGACACCACTATCCACCCACCAAAACGATAAACGGAAAAAGACAATTCCAAGTGTTGGTGAGGATGCAGAGCAACCGAAATGTTCACACACTGCTAGTGGGAGTATAAATTGATACAACCACCTGGGAAAACTGGATATATCTACTTATTATGAACACATATCCTATAACCTAGCCATTCTACTCCTAGGCATAAACCCACCAGAAATGTGTATATCTACCAAAAAAAAAAAATCTACAAGAATTTTATTTGCAGCACAATTTAAAATAGTTGAAAACAACCCAAATGCCCAACAACAGTAAGTAAGAAAAATAAATGTGGCATAGTCACATAATGGACCATTCAGCATTGAGAATGAATTCTCTAGAACTGTACACACAACGTGGCTGAATCGCTCAAGCATAAAGCTGAGAGGAAGAAGCCAGTCATAAAAAGAGTACACACTGTATGATCCCACTGATGTAATGTTCAAACCCAAGCAGAAATTAATCTGTGGCATTACAGGTCAGGATAATGCTTACCTTTGGAAGGTTGTGAGGGGGAGGGTGCATAAAGGGGGGCTTCTGGGCTGCTGGTAATGATTTTTCTTGGTCTGGGTGTGGTTATCCTGATGTGTACCATCTTTGAGAATGCTTTGAGCTGACCACTTAAGATAAGCACACTTCCCGTAAGTATGATACTAATACTTCAGTGAAAAGTAAAAAATATTAAATAATGAGCAGTTATCAGAGGGAAGGGGGAGAAGAGGGACAGAGAAAGAAGAAAGAAAACTAAGTAAACCAAGTGAGGCCTGGCCAGGGTTGGGGGAGGGGGTGTGAAGCAGCCACAACAACGTACCTAGCGGGGGGGAGGGGAAAGGTCAACAGATTTTAAGAATGGAGCAGTCTGATATTCAGTTTGAGGTTACTTAAGAAGCGTATCAGTATATGCTACCCAAAATATGACACTTGGTATAAGGATGATTTTGAGCTGAATTGAGAAGGCAATGTAGGAGCATACATGAGAAAAAATTCTCTGCCCTCCCCCTATTTGCCTAAAAGTAGGACATAAATTTGTAAAGGTGCCCCCTTCCCCTCTCTACCAGAAAGGACAGAAGTTAATCACTGAGAAAACTAGACCCTTATCAGCCTGGAGGAATCTACCTAAAAAACTTTCAAGACTACCATTAGTTTCCCCATATATTTGACTTCCCCTAATTTGCTGCCCCTAGAAGCTCAAAGCCCTTTTCCTTTGTCTTGTCACTTCTCTAAAAATTCATTGTTCTTTTGTTAGGACACTATATAAGTCCCAGTTCTCACCACCCCTCTGAGTTACTCATCACTGAGTACTCCCCTGTTATGGGTGATGCATGTGTTCATAAACTACTATTTCCTAGAATGGAAAATAATCCGAAAAAATATGTATATGTATATATATATCTTATATCTGAATCACTTTGCTGTACACCTGAAACTAACACAATATTGTAAATCAATTATACCTCAATTTAAAACTTTTTAATAAGATAAATAAATAAAAATAAACTCCTGTTTGTTTTTCTCTTGTTAATCTGTCTCTTCTCCATCTAATTTACAAGGCCCCAACCAATGAACCTAACATGAGTAGAAGAAAAAAGTTGTTCTTCCTTTCCTACATTTGCAGTGATTCAGGGTAAACTCCTCCAGTCCTTACTCCCATCCCCAGCAAATCCTCAGCACATCAGTGCAGGGCATAGAGGATACACGCTGCCTCAAGTGAGTGGGGTTTTCTGGAAATCAAGGAAGGAGTTGAATTTTATATCTGGGATGCTGCTGTGAAGAACAGAAAACTGCATATGTGAGGAAGCAAAAAACAAAACAAAACAAAAAACTATTAACCAAGGAGCTCGGGGTTACCTGGGATTTTACAGCAATCTGGAGAACGCTTTTGCTGGCATTAGAGTGTAGCTGTTAAGAAAAACAACTCTCAAACAGATGGCCAGGTTTGAAACCCAGCTCTGCCACCCATCTACTAGTTATGTGCCCTCATCTGTAAAATGGGAATGGTAATAGAAAATAACCAAATAGGGTTGCCATGAGGATCATATGCATTAATACATGAAAAGCATTCAGAATAGTGCTTGACATATAGTAAATGCTTAATAAATATTAGCTTGACATAAGTAGAACATTGCACCCAACAAGGACAGAACACCTATTTTTTTCAAGTAGATATGGAACATTTATCAAAATTTAACCATATGTTAGGCCATAAAGCAAGGATCAAATTTCAAAAGGCCAAAACTAGAGTATATACACTCACCATAGTGGAAGTAAGCTAAAAATCAATAACAAAAAGATAATTAGAAAAATCCCAATTGCTTAGAAATCAAGCAATGTATTCTAAATAACTCTTGGGTCAAAGAAGAAATCATAACAGAAATTAGAAAATATTTTAAACTGAATGATACTGAAGGTAGGATATATCAGAACCTGTGGGATGCAGCTAAAGCAGGGCCTAGAGGGAATTTTATAGCTTTACATGTATATATTAGAAATAAAGAAATGCTCAAAATCAATGATCTAATAAGTTTCTATCTCAAAAAGCTAAAAGAGGGCTTCCCTGGTGGCACAGTGGTTGAGAGTCTGCCTGCCGATGCAGGGGACACGGGTTTGTGCCCCGGTCCGCGAAGATCCCACATGCTGCAGAGCGGCTAGGCCCGTGAGCCATGGCCGCTGAGCCTGCGCGGCCAGAGCCTGTGCTCCGCAATGGGAGAGGCCACAACAGTGAGAGGCCCGCGTAACGCAAAAAAAAGGTAAAAGAAAAGCCGATCAAATCCAAAGAAAGTATTTTTTTAAAAAAAAGAAATAAAGAATAGAAAATATTCAATAAAGAAAATAAACTAGGAGCTTCTCTGGTGGCGCAGTGGTTAAGAATCCGCCTGCCAATGCAGGGGTCACGGGTTTGAGCCCTGGTCCGGGAATATCCCACATGCCGTGGAAGCAACTGAGCCCGTGTGCCACAACTGCTGAGCCTGCGCTCTAGAGACGGCGAGCCTAGAGCCTGTGCTCCACAAGAGAGGCCACCGCAATGAGAGGCCCATGAACCACAACGAAGAGTAGCCCCTGCTCGCTCCAACTAGAGAAAGCCCGCGCACAGCAATGAAGACCCAACGCAGTCAAAAACACATAAATAAAATAAACAAATTTAAAAAAAGAAAGAAAGAAAGAAAAGAAACTAGGCCAAAAGTTGGCTCTTCGGGAAGATTAATAAAATTTATACACCCTTACCATGAGAAACATGAGAATAAGAGAGAAGACACAAATTACCAATATCAGGAATGAAAAAGGGAATAGCACTATAGATCCTACCGATGTTCAATAAATATAATAAGATAGCATTATAGGGCTTCCCTGGTGGCGCAGTGGTTGAGAGTCCGCCTGCCGATGCAGGGGACACGGGTTCGTGCCCCGGTCCGGGAAGATCCCACATGCCGCAGAGCGGCTGGGCCCGTGAGCCATGGCCGCTGAGCCTGTGCGTCCAGAGCCTGTACTCCGCAACGGGAGAGGCCACAACAGTGAGAGGCCCGCGTACCGCAAAAAAAAAAAAAAAAAATAGTATTATAACCAACTTTGTGGCAAGAAATTTGACAGTCTAGGTGAAATGATCAAACTCCTTAAAAACGCAGTATACCAAAACTGATACAAGAGTAGAAAACCTGAATATTCCAATATCTGTTTTGAAAATTAAAACTACTATTAAAAAACCCTGCCACAAGGAAAACTCCAGGCCCAAATGACTTCACTGCTAAATGTTCCCAAACAATTAAGGAAGAAATATACCATTTTAACCCAAAGTCTTCAGGGGAACAGATATCAGTATCATTACTTTATTGTTATACAGTCGGTTTAATCCTAAGCAAATAATTTCCTATAGCAATTTCAGTCTCAGACATGCAGCATCTGTGGGAGGCACTGAGGACACTGGGAATAAGGGGGCCTCTTACCATCCTCATCCGTCTGGAACGTGACCTCCTTGCCCTCCTTGCGCCCCTCGGGGTTAGTGAGGATGAGCCGCACGTGGACATTCCGGTAGGGCAGTAGGTTCTTGATGGTGTAGTGGCTGACACCCCGCTCTATCTTCACACATTCCCGGATGGTCTGGTTGTGGCTGCTGCCCAGGGTGTAGTGATAGCACAGGGACACAGTGTAGGTGTGGCAACGTGTCACGTTGTAGCCCAGTGGTTCCCACTGCAGGGTCAGCTGGCGGGCCTGGATCTCAGCAAAAGCCAGGCCTTTGGGGGCCCTCATGGGCTCTGGGCAACCCAGGAAGCAGAGAGAAAAGGTAGGAGAAATGGGAAAAGAAGAGTAGATGGGAGAGAAAACATCATTCAGCTGACTGATATCAACCTTCCTTTGCCCCCAAGAGTCCAAGAGACCCCCTAGAAGAGCAAACAGTGAGTAAAAGTGTGTTTGGAGTCAGGCGGGGCCACATCTGAATCCTGGCTCTGCCACTTGCAGCTGGCAACCACTGGCTAAGCTGCTTCACCTCTCTGAGCTTTACTTTTCTCAACTGCAAAATGGAATAATAGGCCCTACCTCATAGGATGGCTGTGAGGTTTAAGGTAATACATGCAAAACATGTGCAATAATGGCTAATACACAACAGGCCCTCGAAAATGTTAGCTATAATTTTTTTTAATAGTACAGTTCACCTCCTATTTCAAGATCGTGCTGGAGGACGTCAAGACAGTCTGAATCAACCAACTGCTGTATTTTCCTTAATTTATTAATTCCAAACTTGTTCTAAAACAGCTTATAGTAATATATACGATACAATAGTATAGAGAAGTCAGGATGATGGGGGAAATGAGAGGCAAATAGTTAAATAATGCCAGAGAATGTTAGGAAAATAGAAATGCATGTCATTAGGTTCTATGTGGAGCTAAAGATAAGATTCAAATTAGACAGTGAGTTTCCTGGCTGCCAAAGCAAAAAGGGAAATACAATCTGTTAGATGATGATAATGATGATGATGATGATGATGATGATGGCTGTTAACATTTATTAGAGGCTTTGTATGTGCTAGGCATTGTTCAGAGGCTTTAAAATGCTTTATCTCATTCAATCCTCTCTGTAATCCAATAGACAGGTGCAATTATTAGCCCTGTTACACACATGTAGAAATGGAGGCACACAGGAGAGATAAGTAACTTGCCCACAGTCGCACAGACAGTAAGTGGTAAAGCTGGGATCCAAACCTGGACAGGCTGGCTTCAGAATCCACACTCTTAACCACCACTACCCTGCCTCCCCATGAGGAATTCACTGTCCAAAAAATAAAAATAAATCACACCAATGCCTCTGGAGAGGCAGCTATCCCAACACAAGAGAGGTGTATATTACTCTGCTTTACAGCCTCTTGATGATTCCATAAAACCAGAAAGTTATCCTCATTTTATAAGTAAAGAAATCAAGGCTTCTGAAGCAAAGCCAGGATGGAGCCCAGGGGGCTCAGACCCATCCTGCATCTGCATTGACCAGCTGTGTGATCCTAAGCAAATCTCTGGGCCTCAGTTTCCTCATCTATAAAATGATGGAAGAAGCCAAGATTACTAATGATCCTCTTCTCTCTTGCCCCCTGACTGTGCAGGTTCTGTGACACCTGCAAAGTTTCCCCAGTTAGAGGACCTCAGGACACACCTTAATGAACAGGAAAGAAAGCACTACTGCTTGCCCTCTTAAGATCATTAAGTATGACCCTGTTATCATTTTTATACGATTAATTTGCTCAGGATGCTCTTTACAAAGATGATGCAAAGAGAAACATCAGGCTGCTCTTTACTTGGGAACGCCTGGGCAGGTGGCACAGCTTTAGACACTGGTCCCAAGGACAGCACAATGCAAGTCTGTTTCCGCCCAGGAGCTTTCCTTCCTTCCCTGGACCACAGGCAAGTGGCAGTCTCCAGTCATACATCAGACCACCAAAGAGAGATTTCAGCACATGCTAAGAGCAAGGCCCACCTCTTGACTTCTTCCAGAGAGCCTGGCTCTCTTCTCCCCACAAACGAGGCAGACCCGATCCCCACCCGACAAAAACGTTAAAGGGCTGGCTCCCTGCTCACTGCAACCTGAGGGTTGCTGGCTGCAAGCCCACTTACCACACTTGTGTTTTCTCTCCCGTTCCTGGCGCACAGAGGTTTTCCTAATGGTTTTCTATGTAGTTTTGTTTTAACCCATCGTTCTTACGTGTTTGGACAGGAGTGGGAGGATTTGGTGAGTGCTCCCTCTGCCGTCTTGTTCAGATCCTTGCTTTATTCCTTGACGTTCTGGCTCTGGTCCTGGCTGCCCGGTGTGTCCTGTCCCAAAGTGTGTATGTCTATGTCAGTGTCTACGTCTATGTCTATGTCTGTGTCTACTAAAGCCAAGGACCATGGCTTTATTTGCACTCGTGAGAGTGGATCTCGTTTCCCTGCAGCTCTGCTCACACCATCCCCACCCCCGGGAACACCTGCTCCACATCCTTTGCCATCCTTCCAGGTTTGGCCAAAGTGTACTGCTTCCTTCACCATCTGGCAGCATTTAGAGAAGGACATGAAACGTTAAATATAAACCGGTAACACAGGCTGGGTTGGGACCATGACCAACAAGACTGTAAGTGTCCCATCCAAAAGGGGCAGCTGCCACTCAGTTCCAGGAGATATCGCCATGCAGGACTACAGGCTCAGGGTTGCCAGATCCTCCCATTTCTTAAGAGAAGCCAGCAATTCCGATTTGTGTGTGTGAAATCTCCGGATTTTTAAATACTGGCAACCTACTCAGGTTTCTTAAAACCACTTTGCAGGGCACAAAATGGTAACCTCTAACTTGGAGGATGAAACTTTCACCCTCGTGCTTGGGTATCTCATTCTCCAACAGCTGTGTTAGCCCCCATCCGCCTCGCTAGAAGAAGGGGTCTTTGAAAAGAAAGCTCAGATTTCTTTCTCTCCCCACCCTGAACAAATCTGGGCAGATCCAGGGGCTCAAATAGTTTGTTGACTAAAGGCTGATATGTTGATTGAGGGGTGTGAATTCATGAGTCTCTCTGTGTTTCCAAAAACCATCTGGCACCCAGACACACTCTCTTCAGCTGCCAGCACACACTGGCAAAACAGAACTTGGGGACCTCAAAGCCCCGTCTCTCTAAATTCCATATGGCTGTAGGTTACTCAGAGATCAAAGGTCAAAATGCACATTAAAACAAGAAGGCTAACAGTTAACATCTGTTAAATTAGGCCAAAATGTGTTGATTTTAATGATGTTAAGGAGGATTCAATAACCCTGCAACGTTCTGTTTCTTGAGGAAGGGGCTTTGGAGTGGGGTCGGGTGCTCCAGAGTTCAAATCCTATCATCTCCACCTCTCATTAGTTCTGTGACTTCAGGCAAGTGATTTAACCCCCTTTTGAACATCAAGTTCCTTGACTAAAAAATGGAGATACAGTAACATCTACTTTGAAAAGCAAGTGTGAGAGTTACATGAGATGGTCTAACTTATAGTAGTTGATTAATTAATATGTGCACTCTAAGGGTGAGATACACCCTTATATACAGCAGCACCCTTTATAGTAACAGTATAAATTAGTGCGACCATTTTTAAAGCAATATGTCAAAGTCCTTTCTTAAACCACCCCTGACTACTTATCTCAAAGAAATAACTCAAGGAGGAAACAAAGCACGATAAGCACTAAATTTTTCAATATGGTATTATTCACAATAACAGGAATCTAGAGACAAATAGCCCAGCCATATGGAGACACTCAGTGGACTCCTACAGCCAATAAACATAATTATAAACAACATAACACATGTAACACCACCAAGAAAAGGAAGCAGAATACAGAATGCTTTCTACATCCCAGTGACAAGGGTGTGAAATGTGTACTGTAGGCATGTGGGCAGAGATTTGAAGAAGGCAGGAAAACTAAAACAGCTGTTGGGCTAGGATGGTGAGATTTAGAGTGATTTCTTTTGAATGCCTTCTACTGATGTTATATTATTGTTTTTACATTAAATAATATTGTGGGAGCAGAGTTTCATGGGGACCAGGGAGATGACAACACAGCTGGCCAACAGCAAAACAACTATGGGCCAAGGCGTCTAAGCAAGGAGGGGTGGTGATGCCAACGAAGAGAAGGCAGGGTGAGTTGTCCGGATCCTGTCTGCTTGGTTCCTGCCCCAGGTCCCATCCCGGCCAGCCTGTGTAAAGTGTTTAGCAGTGCTGGCACAAAGTGGGCACTCAGCCCACAATGGCATCTGCTGTTGCTGTTCCTGATGGTGTGGTCGTGACAGTAGTGGTAGTTTCAAACACTAGACTGGAAGGCAGGACATTCCAACTTTGGTTCTGACTCTGCTACAGACTCACTGCGTAGATCTGGGCAAGTGACTACATCTCAGTTTTCTCATCTGTGAAATGGAAACGAACAACAGCTGTCACCATGAAACATGGGTTCTTAACCCACTGTATGATCACAGGCAAGTGCCTTCCTCTCTCTGGGTTTCATCTGTACATTAAGGAGTGTAGAAGAGAGATTCTCTGTGGATCCCCAGCTCTGATTTCTTTTATTCTAAGTACCTGACCAGAACTGGCTTTGAAGAGTTAAAAACACCATAGCAACAATAGTTGTCATTTACTGAGTGCTTACTGTGTGTTAGGCACTATACTTCACAGGCATTTAATGCATTTGCATGCCATCACCTGCATTTAACCCAAAACACTGGAGGGTCCCACGGTTCAGGCTTCACTGCTTTTCTCTTTTCCACCTACACTTATTCCCTAAAATCTGAGGACTAAATCAGGGGTTCTCAACCTCAGCATTATTGACGTTTCAGACTAGATAATTCTTTGTTGAAGAGGCTGTTTATACACTGTAGGATGTTTATCAGCTTCTCTGGCTTCCTCTACCCCTTAGATGCCATTAGCACCCCACCCCCCGTTGTTACAACCAATATGTCTCCAGACCCTGCAGATGTCTCCTGGGAGAAAAAATCATCCCCCAATTGAGAACCACCATGATAAGAGACCTCATCCTGTGTCATGGATGTAAATATCATCTATACCATATCTATACTGATGACTTTCATATTTATATCTGCAGCCCGAACCTCTTCCCTGAACTCCATACTCGTAAATCCATCCACCTGATAGATATCTCCACTTGAACATCTAATAGGCATCTCAAAGTCAACATTTCCAGCACAGAACTCCTTATCTATGGCACCCCGTCTACTACACCTGCTCCTCCCACAGTCTGCTCCCTCGCAGTAAATGATACCTCCATCCTTCTTGCTGCTCAAGCAAAACACCTTGGAGCCATCCTTGACTTCTATTTCCTTCTCTCACTGCACATCCAATCCATGAACAAATGCAGTTAGCTCTACCTTCAAAACAAACCCAGAAAATAAACCACTTTTCACCACCACCACCACTACTTCCTCCCAGCTCCCAGCCTCCACCATGTCCCAGCTGAATTGTGGCAGTAGCCTCCTCACTGGTCTCTCCTCTGGTCCCCTTGCCCTCCTGGAATCTATTCTCCACAAAAGGACCAAAGTGATCCTTTTAAACATAGTAAGTGATGTCATTCCTGCTCTCCAAACCCGCAATGGCTCCCCAGCCCACCCAGCGTAAAATGGCTCTGAGTCCCACATCCCCAGCATGACTCTGACCTTCTCTCCTGCCAGCTCCCCCTCAGTCACTAGACCACAGTTCTACTGGTCTCCTTGCTGCTCCTCACACACGCCAAGCACGCTATACAGACTTCCTTGCTATTACGTCTGCCTGGAATGCCCCTTCCCCCAGCAATTCCTCCAGCTTCCTGCGTGGCACTGTCCCTCACCTCCTTCAGGTCTCTGCTCAAATGTCACCTTCTCAGCAAAACGATCCCTGAACCTTTTTGAAATGACAATTCTCCTGCCCCCACACCCCATCCCCCTTCCTGCTTTAACCTTCACAGCCCTGGTCATCATCTGACCATTCGTATATTTCACTTGTTTACTGTCTCCTCAGCCAGAATGTGAGTTCCATGCAGAGCTCCGGCACGAGGAACTCACTCACTAGTGGCTTTTGTCTGTCTTGGTCGCAGTCTTATATCCCTAGCAACTAAACAGTATGTGACACATAATAGGCATTCAATAAACATGTGTTGAATGAATCTTCACACTTACCCTGTACGGTAAGGATTATTATCATTCCCATGTTATAAAACAAGGGGACTAAAGCTTGGGGAGGTTAAGTAACCTGACTCAGATTCCTCAGCTAGAAAGTAACTTCCACTGGAATACTCTTACCCAACACCCAAGGGTCTCTCTAAATATGGCATTAAACTATTTTAGATGGTTCCCGGATCAGCTTTTTAAAACACTTAAGAATACTGGCTGGCAAAAAATAAATAAACCTCGACCTAAGCATGTAGCTTATCCAAAAATTAACTCAAAATGGATCACGGACTTGCATGTAAAACTATAACACTTTTCTTTCTTTTTTTTTTTTTTAAAGGAGAAAATTTTGGGGATCTAGGGCTAGGCAAGGAGTTCTTAAATTTGACATCAAAAGCACAATTCATAAAAGAAAATTTTGATAAATTGGCCCTCATCAAAATTAAAAATGGTTGCTCTGTGAAAGCTCAGGTGAAGAGGATAAAAAGACAAGCTAAAAGCCAGGGGAAAACATTTACAAACCACACACCCAAAAAAGGACTAGTATCTAGAATGTGTAAAGAGCTCTCAAAGCTCAACAATATAAAGTGAATAATCCAATTAGAAAATGGGCAAGGACAGGGACTTCCCTGGTGGCACAGTGGTTAAGAATCTGCCTGCCGTACATACAATGGAATGTTACTTAGCCACAAAAAGAAACAAAATTGAGTTATTTGTAGTGAGGTGGAGGGAACTAGAGTCTGTCATACAGAGTGAACTAAGTCAGAAAGAGAAAACAAATACCATATGCTAACACATATATATGGAATCTAAAAATTAAAAAATGGTACTGATGAACCTAGTTGCAGGGCAGGAATAAAGATGTAGACATAGACAATGGACCTGAGGACACGGGGTGGGAGGGGGAAGCTGGGGTGAAGTGAGAGTAGCATCGACATATATACACTACTGAATGTAAAATAGTTAGCTAGTGGGAAGCAGCTGCGTAGCACAGGGAGATCAGCTTGGTGCTTTACGATGACCTACAGGGGTGGGATAGGGAGGATGGGAGGGAGGCTCAAGAGGGAGGGGATATAGGGATATATGTATACATATGGCTGATTCACTCTGGTATACAACAGAAACTAACACAGTATTGTGAAGCAATTATACTCCAATAAAGATCAATTAAAAAAAGAGAAAAAAAGAAATCCGCTTGCCAAGGCAGGGGACATGGGTTGAAGCCCTGATCCGGGAAGATCCCACATGCCACGGAGTAACTAAGCCTGTGCGTCACAACTACTGAGCCTGTGCTCTAGAGCCCACGAGCCACAACTACTGAGCCCGAGTGCCACAACTACTGAAGCCCGCAAGCCTAGAGCCCGTGCCCCACAACAAGAGAAGCCACTGCAATGAGAAGCCTGTGCACCACAACAAAGAGTAGCCCCTGCTCGCCACAACTAGAGAAAAGCCCACGTGCAGCAACGAAGACCCAATGCAGCCAAAAATTAATTAATTATTTATTTATTTTTAAATGGGCAAGGACATGAATAATTCACCAAAGAGGATATACAGATGGCAAACAGCACATGAAAAGATGTTTAACATCACAAGGCATTAAAGAAATGCAAATTAAGACCAGGATAGGATATTACTACACACCTCTCAGAATGGCTAAAATTTTTTTAAAAAATAATAATAATGACAGCACCAAATGCTGGCAAGGATGTAGAAAACTGGATCACTCATATATTGCTGGTGAGAATGTAAAACAATACAGCCTCTCTGACAGTTCCCAATAAAACTAAATATTCAATTACCATATGATCCATTAATTGTACCCTCAGGCATCTATCCCAGAAAACTATGAAAAATTATGTTCATGAAAAACTTGCAAATGAATGTTCATAGCAGCTCTACTTGTAATAACCAAAAACTGGGACCAGTTCAAGTGTCATTCAACAGATAAATGGTTAAACAAACTCTGGTATATCCACACCATGGAGTACTACTCAGCATTAAAAAGGAATGAACTATTGATTTACACAACTTGGATGAATCTCCAGGAAATTACAATAAGCAAAAAAGCAAATCTCAGTGCCAAGACAATTCAATGGGAAAAGAATAGTCTTTTCAATAAATGGTGCTGGAACAAGTGGACATCTGCAAGCAAAAGAATGAGATTGGACTCCTACCTCACACCATATACAAAAATTCACTCAAAATGGATCAAGGACCTAAATGTAAGAGCCAAAACTATAAAACTCTTAGAAAAAAATAAGGGTAAATCTTCGTGACTTTGGATTAGGCAATGTTTTTTTAGATATGACATTGAAAGCACAAACAAAAGAAAAAACAGATAAATTGTACTTCATCAAAATGAAAAACCTTTGTGCTTCAAAGGACACCATCAAGAAAACTAAAAGACAACCCACAGAATGGAAGAAAACACTTGCAAATATATCTGATAAGGGTTTAGTATCCAGAACATATAAAGAAGTTTTACAACTCAATAATAAAAAACTGAACTTAAAAACGAGTAAAGGATCTGAATAGACATTTCTACAGAGAAGACATATAAATGGCCAATAAGCACATGAAAAAAGTTCAATATCATTAACCATCAGGGAAATGCAACACCACAATGAGACACCACTTCATACCCACTAGGACGGTTATAATCAGAAGACAGATAATAACAAGTGTTAGTGAGAATGTAGAGAAACTGGAACCCCCATACACTGCTGATGAGAATGTAAAGTGGAGTGGTTGCTTTGGAAAACAGTCCAGCAGTTCCCTAAATGGTTAAACATAGTTACCATACTATATATATATATACACCCAGGAGAAATGAAAACATATGTCCATACCAAACCCTGTACTTTAATATTCATAAGAATACTGTTCATAACAACCAACAAGTATAAAAAACGCAAATGCCTACCAACTGATGAATGGATAAGTAAATTATGGTATGTCTACAAAACAAAATATTATTCAACAATAAAAAGTACTGGGACTTCCCTGGTGCCGGGATTTCCCTGGAGGCACAGTGGTTAAGAATACGCCTGCCAATGCAGGGGACGCAGGTTCGAGCCCTGGTCCAGGAAGATCCCACATGCCGCGGAGCAACTAAGCCTGTGCGTCACAACTATTGAGCCTGCGCTCTAGAGCCCACGAGCCACAACTACTGAAGCCCGCGTGGCCTAGAGCCCATGCTCCGCAACAAAAGAAGCCACCACAATGAGAAGCCTGTGCACCACAAGAAGAGTAGCCCTCGTTTGCCGCAACTAGAGAAAGCCCATGTGCAGCAACAAAGACCCAACGCAGCCAAAAATAAAATAAATAAATTTATTTTTAAAAAATACTAATGCATGCCACAACATGGATAAACCTTGAAAAATTGTGCTAAGTGAAAGAAGCCAATCACTAAAGACTACATATTGTATGATTCCATTTATATGCAATGTCCACAAAGAGGCAAATCTATAGAGACAAAAAGTAAATTAGTGGCTGCCTTGAGCCGAAGGAATTAGGGGGAAATGAGGGGAGGGGTGGACTGCAAAAGAATACAAGGTTTCCTTTGGGGGAGATGAAAAATGTTCTAAAATTGATTGTGGTGATGGTTGCACAACTTTGTGAATATACTAAAAACCATTGAATTATACACTCTAATGAATGAAATGTATGAGGTGTGAATTATATCTCATAAAGCTGCTACCAAATTAAAAAGCCGATTCCAAAGGTTACACACTGTATGATTTCTTTATCTATATAACATTTCTAAAACGACAAAATTTTAGAAATGAAGGACAAATTAGTGGTAACCAGGGGTTGGGGGTGGAGGAAGGGACAGAAATGATATAAAAGAGCAACGAAGGATCCTTAAGCTGATTGAACTGTTCACTATCTTGACTGTGGTGGTAAATACACAAAGCAACCAACACATGTGATAAACTGTATAGAACTAAATATACACAGATACACACAAATCAGGACAAATGAAACTGGGGAAGTCTGAATAAGATCTGTGGATTTTAACAATGTCAGTATCTTGAGTGTGATTTATACTACAGTTTTGCAAAATGCAGGAAACAGGGTAAAGTGTATAAGGAAATTTCTCTTATATTTTTTCTTACAACCGCATATGAATCTTTTATATCTCAATAAAAATTCAACAACAACAAAAACGCTGAAATCACAGAGTAAGAAAATTGTTCTGTTGTCAATTTCTCTTCTGATTAAACAATAAAGTCTCCCCTGGTGCAGGTGTGCCACTGCTCGTAACAGCTGCATTACCCTTTGAAACAAGCAAAAGCAGACATCAGGCTCAATTGCCCAGACAAGAGAATCCAGCTAGAATTTAATAACACTTTTATTTTATGGTGTTTAGTTGTTTATTTTATCTAGATGATATAATGTAGAATTAAGAACACAGATTCTGAAGACAGCCGGTCAAGGGTGCCAATCCCTTACTGCTCTGCTGCTTACTAGCTGTGTGACTTTGAGCCAGTCACTTAACATCTCTGTTAATAATAATCTGTACAGAGGTTACAGATTTTACACCTCATCTGTACAATGGGTATGACAAGAGTACCTAGATCATGGTGTTGTTCTGAGTTTTAAATCAATAAATGATACACACACAATATATGTATAAATGTCCATCACAAAGTGAAATGTTAGCTATCATTATTTTCTTTACCATAACTAGGATTGAGGGAAGGTCACGATGTTTTAGAAGGTTTTAGAAGCACAGATCGAGGCCATACTACCGCTCGGAATGTACCCTTCGCCCCTCGGTTGCCCTGAGTCCATACCCGGGTATCTGGAGGAGGGAGTGGAGCCAGGAGGCACCCACCTGCGCACTTGGTGCGGCTGACGAGGGGCGGCCCGGGGCGGCCTGTGCCGCCGTCACCGGGGCGCGTGAGCAGGACGCTGATCTCGTACTCCGTGTCGGGGTCGAGGTGCCACAGCTTGTAGGTCTGCAGGCTGACCGCGTGAACCTCCGCCCACGGGCCGCGCGCCATGCGGTACTCAATCTCCTTACGCACGATCGGCCCGTCGCCTATGATGGAGTTGGTGTTGAGCTGGATGATGAGGTAGGTGGGACCAGCGCGCAGTAGCTGCGGGGGCGCAATGGGGGTAGGGGGCTCTGCAAGGAGATGGGAGAGAGACGGAGCCCGCGGATGCCGCTATGAATCCCTGGCCCTCAGCTCCTCACCCCACCACACCCAAAAACCCAAGAGCCCTCCTGTCCCCCCAGGCTCCTCACGCAGCCCCCAAGCCCTAGATTAGACTGCCTCCCTCCACTAAATCCCCAGGGCCTAAGAAGCTCCCCACTCCAAAAGCTGACCCCGTCCTCACTCCTCAGCCTACACCCTCTCCCTCACTCCCTTCTGAATCCCCAAGTCCTCGCGTCCAAGGACTGATCGCTTGCCCGCTCCGGTCAACCCTAGGGCCCAATAGCCAGATCCCGCCTCGCCGGGCTCACACCTTGACCCAGCCTCCACGCGGGCCCACCTCTCAGTCACATCCCCTCACCTCCAGTCCGACCTGATCGCAGGTGAGATTGTGCCCCTCCGCAAGCCCCGCCCCGCGGTCAGACCACGCCCCTGGTCAAACCCTTCCTTCCCTACCCGTCCATGGGCCACGCCCCCTGACAAGACTCCGCCCCCTGGTAGAACCTGCGCCCCCACCCTCCGCTCGCCCCGCCCCTCGGAGGCCCGCCCTCCGCAAGCGTCCCAGAGCTCACCTTTGACGATTAGCTCTGCGAAGTTGGAGACGCCCACGCCACGCTGGGCCTGGGACACGCAGCGGTACAGGTCCTGCTCCGCGCGGCGCACGGCGGCCAGCGGGAAGGTGGCCAGGAAGCGCCGGTGGCTGATGTGCCTCACGCCGGCCGCGGGCACCAGTGCCCCGCTCTGTCGCTGAGCGGGGAGAGGGGCCAATGGGTCATGGGCGCCGGGGAAGAAAGGTCCAGATCTCGCTGTGACCCGGGCGAGGGAGTAAATGTCCCGGCCCCATTTAGCCATCCCTACTACACAGGGGCATTTGGGGTTCCTGGAACCAGCTCTGCCACAGGAAGGTGTGGGTCTGATTAAGGGAATGTGGTCGCTCTGCCTTTGATGGAAGGTGTGGTTGGAGGATCCTGGAGCCGCTCTCTGTCCTCGGGGGATGGGGCACCCAAGAGGGCAGAGCAGAGCCTAGGGAGAGCCAGGACGCATGTGTATGGGTGCTGGAGAATAACGGAAGGACTCAGCATTCCGCAGAGGAGCCAGAACTTTTCATAAGAAGTTGGCCAAGGTCCCCCCACACTCCCACCCCACCCACCTCACCTGCAGAAGGAAGCGCTCGGCCTCTGCTGCTCTGCCAGCAGCCATGCACTGGAACGAGGCGTTCTGGCCCGCATTGACCTCCACGTCGCCCAGGCGGGAGAAGTGTGGGGCCTTTGCTGCCGGAACAGAGCCTTGGTGTGAGCTGGGCTCGTGCCCCCTGTCAGCAGGAGCCGCATCCACCCGTAACCCTCACCCTGCACCCCAGTGGGCTGGGACTCACCGCAGGGGTAGCTGAGAAGCAGGATGTCATCTAGGCCCATGTAGCCCCTGCGGTCTGAGGAGATGAGGGCCTCAAACAGCACCTGGGGGAGGTGGGAGGGTCCCTGTCATGCTGACATCCCTCCAGCCCTGCCTGGGGAGATGCCCACAAGAGCCCCCTTTCAGCTGTGCTCCAGCCCCATCCTCCTCAACAAGCAGCCCAGCTCACAGTTACTCTCCATACCAAGCCAGCTTGTTGTGGAAAGGGGTGTCAGCACCCAGAGCTAACAAGGTCAAGGCCAGAGGTTCCATCCCAATCCTGGACTGTTACCTTCAAGCCACAAAACTTCCCAGCCAGACAGGGTTTCCAAGTCAGCACTATTCCAACTCACCTCGACCCCAGCCATAAACTACTCCTAATAACAATGACCTCTGATACTGAACCAGACTGAACCATCACTGAAGAACCCAATGCTGACCACAGACTGACTCCTGATGCTGACACAAACTAATTCCAACCTAGGCCACTTGCTTACTCTGATCTCATGCTGACACCCCTCTACCCACACCCCCAAGCACAGACTGACCGCAGACTGAACCCAGCCCACCTGATATTCATTGGGCCAGAAGGTGCTGACAGCCAGCTCAGCCTGGTGCCACTGGCGGCCGTGGGATCCAGTCATATTCCAGACAGCACTGCCCAGGGGACCCCCATTGACACGCACATAGATGCCCAAAGTGCCCGGGCTGTGCCCATCCCGACTGTACAGGAAATAGCTGAACTGCACACAGTGGGTGTCATTCTCACTCAGACTCTGGAAGATGACATGGGCCCTCTGGCCTGGAGCATGCTGGGAAGCATTGACCATCAAGTAGGAGCCTGGAAAGAGAGGAGGAAGAGGCAGGAGCTGAGAACTCAGGGGAGGACCAGGGTCAGGTGGGCACAGAGGAGGAGGCAGAAACAAAGGACTCCAGGCATTTGGAGCCATCTGGAGTCAGCGGCCTGAGTTCTGGTCCCAGCTCTGACTCACTGGGTAAGTCCCTTCATTTCCCTGCATCTGTTTCCCAAAGTAAAGACTTGGAGCAGCAAAAAAACACACAAATCTGGCTGTGCCAAAACCCCTTCCTGGCTCCTCACCTCGCCCTTTATGACCCCAGTCCAAGCTTGTGCTAATCCACAGCTTTCCCCACATTCCGAGCTGTCCTGGGAGGCAAGGACTAGGACACTCATCTCAGGAGTCAAGAGTCCAGCACATGACAGGCCCTCAAAGTCCACCTCTTCTGAAGCCCTCCCTCTCCATCCCTCTATGGGTGTCTCTCCTGGCCCCTGGATCATTAATAAAGTATGTACCGCTCTCCCCACCAGCCTGTGATGCCTCAGGGCTCCACTGTGTCCCCAGCACAGGTCTGCAAGCTGAATGAACTTACAGAACAGAGATGGAATGAAAGGGCTCTAACTTCCCTTCCAGCCCTCAGCCCCTCAGTCTAAACTCCTGGGATACAACTCTCTTGATTTCAAACCTGGAGAAAGGCAGCCCTGCCCCTGCCCCAGAGATCCAAGCTGTATGCTGGGAGTGGGGGAGAGGGGTGGCGGGGGAAAGGGGGCTGGACTCCTCAGGACCTGGCTGGGGGATTATGGCTTCCCTTCTGTGGGGAGAAGGTCCCAGCAGCTGCTAACGGGAAATGGAAGCTCAGAGAAGGAAATGGAAGCTCAGAGAAGTTAGGTGACTTGCCCAAAGTCACACAGATGGTAAAGTGATGAAGCAAAGATCTGAAGCCCAGCCTTCATGACTCTGGAACCAGTGCACTAAAGGCCATCATCAGGGTAGAAGGCCGGGACTAGAATCTACATAATTAGTCTCCTCTCAGTCCAGTGTTCACGCCGCCAAATATTCCCCATCCTGAAACAGGGGCAGGGCAGGGCAGCAGTCGGGAAAGATCCAGGAAGAAAGGGGCAGAGGCAGAAAGGTTTTACACACATGCAGCCCCCAAGGTTACTGCTCTGTCAGCATCTTCAAGCCTGGGAGACCAGGACTCAGAGGCTCACAGGGAGAAGAGAGCCTCCCTGAAGGTGGAGGATTTAGGAAGACCTGGCAGGAGTAAGGTGGATCCTGAACTAAGCTGCCATACGAGTAATGGGAGGTGGGCTTTATCTTACAGTTTGTAAGGGTCTTTATCTTACAGTTTGTAAGGGTCTTTGATTACTTGAACCTGCACCCATTTTACAGGTAAAACTACCTGAGGTACACAATTGGTCAGGGTCCAGAGAGCTCCATATTCACAGTGTCATCTGTGTCATTACAGATGCCAAAGCAGATGGAGGCCCAGAAAGATTAGGCAGTGCACCCAAGGTAACACAGCAGGTGGGTAGCATGCCCCTGGAAGGAGATGAAGGGGGAATGGTGACTGAGAGTAGGCTCACCATGAGGCAGGTCCGCAGGAGCCCGGGTGCCGGGGTGGATCCTCACTTGCTCCCACTGGAAGTCGTCATACTGGGCCTGGCTGTACTCACAGGGCACTGCTGGGTCACTCGCCTCCTCGAAGGTGCAGCCGGCTGTGAGGGAAGGGCCTACTTAGCCCAGGCTAGAGCCGGGCTGCTGGCCAGAAGGGCTCCTGGGGCTACCCTCTAGGTGCCCCGCACTGTCCCTTCCTACCCAGGCCCACCCTCATCCCCTCCGTCTCCTCAAGCCCTCCCCCCACTGCTCCCTCCCTCTAACCAAACACTCCCTCCCCCACCCTCTCCTTCTTTTCATTGTCTCCTCCCAATGCCAAGACCTCCCCACATTGCCCACCCCCGCAGTACTCCCCAGGACCTCCCACTGCTCAACCACCAATCAAAGACCCTCCTCAACAAAAGCCAGTTATCATTACTATCCATTAAAGCCTCTCAACAACTCATGAAATCAAAGCTAGAATTATCCCCACTTTACAGATGAGGAAACTGAGGCCCAAAGAGGCTGTGACCTCCTTAAGGTCACACAGCAGGTTAATGACAGAGGTGGGGTTTGGACCAAGATCTGCTGACTGCTGGTCAGTGTTCCATCACCTGCCCCTCCATCTTTGCAGAGAGGACAGACAGTGGGCCCCAGGACTGGCAGGGTCATGAATGCCCTAAGTCAGCCCTGATGGTATCTCCTTAAAAATAAGAACAATGTCCACTGATGACATCAGGCTTCCGACAAGCCCTGCACAGTGCTAAATGCTTTAAGCGTGGATTCCCATTTAGGCCTCGCCTTCTAAGGAGGTACCACTACTGTATTTATTCCTACTTGACAGATAGGCTTAAGCGATGCACATTACCCAAAGTCACCTAACTGAGGTCTCTGCCTGCAGGAATGTGGCAGGCAAAACAGTCATGTGTGGACTGAGGACACATATGACTAGAGGAAGCAAATTCCCATGATTTGGAACCAATATACATAGTTTAAATATGGCGGGGATTGAAATGGATGTGAGTCCTTTGGTTGGTAATGAGGTTCACATATCTTAGCTGGCTCATCAACGCCCTGAGTTGGACGTAATACACTTGAGAACACCACTGGTTCAGAAAGTAACTGCAAACAGGTCCCTGCACTCACTCCTGAACCTTAGTGTTTGGAGCCCCATCAGGGGTAAATGAAGGCATGTGAGACCCGGGCAAATGCATGGACAAGTGGCGAGGAAGCAGGCACAAATCGTGCCAGGCCCTGTCCTGGGTACCTATCAGCCACTGGTACTTCTCCCCACTTGACAGATGAGGTGACTGAGGCTCTGAGGGGTGAAGGAATTCACCCACAGTATGCGGTGGTAGATAAGCAAGTGGGCTTTGGCATCAGACAGACTCGGGATTGAACCTTGACTCTGCACTTCGCCAGCCCTGTGGTGGTGATCCTTTCTCATCTTCAGTTTCCCCACCCACAAGTGGAGTTGTTGAGGTTTCAGTGCGGGGGTCCACTCAGCACAATGCCTAGCGCATGCAAGCACTCAGGAGAGAGCAGCTCTGCACCTGAGCCACCTGAGCCACCTGAGTAACAGAAGCAGGATTTGAATCCATGGCGGTCAGAGGCCAAAGTCCACATTTCTCACCAGAAAAGCCTTCACTAGGAGAAGGAGCAAGTTTTAGCTGCTTCCCAGCCTCAAGAAGAGGAGGGCAAGAAACAGAGAGTAACTGGGGAGTGAGTGCCACGCGCCAGGCACTACGGTGGGCATCTGCACGCACTGCTGGTGGCCTCACTTTCAGGAGGCTCTGCTGTTTCATCTGCAGCAGGGACTTCTCCAGGTTTTCGCGGATCATGTGAAGCAGCATCTCGAAATGCACAGCCAGGCACAAGGGGCTTGCCACTGTTGCGAGCGGGGGAGTCTCCCTTTCCTCTTTATGGACCCCGTCAGAGTGTAAAACAGTAAAAGGTGGGCAAAAGGCTGGCACCAGGTGGATGGGATGAAATAACAGCAGCCTCTCTCCAGAGCTGGGGCAGGATGTTGGCTGAGCTCTTTGCCTCATTGTGTGAAGACCCCTGGTCAGCATGTGCCCTATGACCTGTGGAGGTGGGTTTTAACCCCATCTGTGCTGGGGAGGCCTCAGCTCTCCCCTTAGAAAATGATCCATAGCACAGCACGAAGAGAGAACATAGCTAGTAGGGATGATCAGGGAGGGCTTCCTGGAGGAGGGGACAGCTGACTTCATTCAGCCTGAGCTGAGTCTGTGCCTGAGGGTCTTAGCCAAGGCCTCCCTGAGCCTCCAAATTACCAGAAAGGGAACCCCAGGATCTAGAGTCTCGCTGGGGCTCAGGTCCTTCCTGTTCCTTCTCAAGTAACAAGGCAGCTGCCCCAGATGTCTCACGCATGGCCCTGCGGCGAGCCTGGGAATGCCAGCTCCTTGGCTTCCTCCCGTCCATTCTGAGCCAAGCCAAGTGAGCTTCCAGGACTCCCAGCCTGACTGACGTGGTCAGAGGGACCCCCAGACCGTCTGACCTTGGCCAGAGTAACCCTGAGACTGCCTGATGCAGGTCAGTTGACCCCCAGACAGATAGACCTGAGCCAGAGTGGCCCCATCATCATCCAGATGACCACCAGACCATCTGACTTTGACCAGAATGACCACCAGACTGACTGACTGAGCCCAGACCAGCTGACCATGTCCAGAGTGACCCCTGACTTCCATCAAAATGGAAGTCCTGCACCTGTCCCAAGCCAGGGTGATCTCCCCGGGTGACCATTCCCATCCAGAGTACCCCCTTCTGGAGGTAGAATGATTCCCTCTCCCTGATCCATGCCCATCCCCAGCCCTGTGTTTCTGGGCCAGGCCCATTCCAGCCACAGCCTTCAGGGGGTAACATCTCTGGGGCCAGGTTCTCCAAGGTGAGCCCCACCCTCACCTGCTCCCCAGCTCACCCTGGGATGGGAACAATCAGCCCTCCTGGATCCTGGGAAAAGCCCCATCACCTCCAGTCTGGATGGCTCAGGAGCTAGGAGTCCCAACGCCAAGTCCCCACTTCTACTAGAGACTCAACCCCTGCTAGGGCCGTCAGCCCAGGGGAGAAAAAAATAGACCAGACTTTGTATTGAGAGCAAGAACGGTCAGAGAATACCTCTCGACTCCATCAACACAGACGTGGGCACAGACATGCACACACACATCAACGCCATCACAAGAGCACTGCCACTTACCACCATGACCCCCTGTGCCACTGATTCCTCATAATAACTCACAAGCTCAGTACTATTATTATTCCCATTTTACAGATGGACACCGAGGCACAGAGAGATGAGGTGGCTTGCTCAAGGCCACATCTTAAGTCCCAGAAGCTGGGATTTATACCACCTATCTTTTTTTTTTTTCATCTTTATTGGAGTATAATTGCTTTACAATGGTATGTTAGTTTCTGCTTTATAACAAAGTGAATCAGTTATACATATACATATGTTCCCATATCTCTTCCCTTGCGTCTCCCTCCCTCCCACCCTCCCTATCCCACCCCTCTAGGTGGTCACAAAGCACCGAGCTGATCTACCTGTGCTATGCGGCTGCTTCCCACTAGCTATCTATTTTACGTTTGGTAGTGTATATATGTCCATGCCACTCTCTCACTTTGTCACAGTTTACCCTTCCCCCTCCCCATATCCTCAAGTCTATTCTCTAGTAGGTCTGTGTCTTTATTCCCGTCTTACCCCTAGGTTCTTCATGACATCTTTTTTTCTTAGATTCCATATATATGTGTTAGCATATGGTATTTGTCTTTCTCTTTCTGACTTACTTCACTCTGAATGACAGACTCTAGGTCCATTCACCTCACTACAAATAACTCAGTTTCGTTTCTTTTTATGGCTGAGTAATATTGCATTGTATATATGTGCCACATCTTCTTTATCCATTCATCCGATGATGGACACTTAGGTTGCTTCCATCTCCTGGCTATTGTAAATAGAGCTGCCATGAACATTTTGGTACATGACTCTTTTTGAATTTTGGTTTTCTCAGGGTATATGCCCAGTAGTGGGATTGCTGGGTCATATGGTAGTTCTATTTGCAGTTTTTTAAGGAACCTCCATACTGTTCTCCATAGTGGCTGTACCAATTCACATTCCCACCAGTAGTGCAATAGTGTTCCCTTTTCTCCACACCCTCGCCAGCATTTATTGTTTCTAGATTTTTTGATGATGGCCATTCTGACCGGTGTGAGATGATATCTCATTGTAGTTTTGATTTGCATTTCTCTAATGATTAATGATGTTGAGTATTCTTTCATGTGTTTGTTGGCAATCTGTATATCTTCTTTGGAGAACTGTCTATTTAGGTCTTCTGCCCATTTTTGGATTGGGTTGTTTGTTTATTTGTTATTGAGCTGCATGAGCTGCTTGTAAATTTTGGAGATTAATCCTTTGTCAGTTGCTTCATTTGCAAATATTTTCTCCCATTCTGAGGGTTGTCTTTTCGTCTTGTTTATGGTTTCCTTCGCTGTGCAAAAGCTTTTAAGTTTCATTAGGTCCCATTTGTTTATTTTTGTTTTTATTTCCATTTCTCTAGGAGGTGGATCAAAAAGGATCTTGCTGTCATTTATGTCATAGAGTGTTCTGCCTATGTTTTCCTCTAACAGTTTGATAGTTTCTGGCCTTACATTTAGGTCTTTAATCCATTTTGAGCTTATTTTTGTGTATGGTGTTAGGGAGTGTTCTAATCGCGTACTTTTACATGTACCTGTCCAGTTTTCCCAGCGCCACTTATTGAATAGGCTGTCCTTTCTCCACTGTACATTCCTGCCTCCTTTATCAAAGATAAGGTGACCATATGTGTGTGGCTTTATCTCTGGGCTTTCTATCCTGTTCCATTGATCTATATTTCTGTTTTTGTGCCAGTACCATACTGTCTTGATTACTGTAGCTTTGTACTATAGTCTGAAGTCAGGGAGCCTGATTCCTCCAGCTCTGTTTTTCGTTCTCAAGATTGCTTTGGTTATTTGGGGTCTTTTGTGTTTCCATACAAATTGTGAAATTTTTTTGTTCTAGTTCTGTGAAAAATGCCAGTGGTAGTTTGATAGGGATTGCATTGAATCTGTAGATTGCTTTGGGTAGTAGAGTCATTTTCACAATGTTGATTCTTCCAATCCAAGAACATGGTATATCTCTCCACCTATTTGTATCATCTTTAATTTCTTTCATCAGCGTCTTATAATTTTCTGCAAACAGGTCTTTTGTCTCCTTGGGTAGGTTTATTCCTAGATATTTTATTCTTTTTGTTGCAATGGTAAATGGGAGTGTTTTCTTAATTTCACTTTCAGATTTTTCATCATTAGTGTATAGGCATGCCAGAGATTTCTGTGCATTAATTTTGTATCCTGCTACTTTACCAAATTCATTGATTAGCTCTAGTAGTTTTCTGGTAGCGTCTTTAGGATTCTCTATGTATAGTATCATGTCATCTGCAAACAGTGACAGCTTTACTTCTTCTTTTCCGATTTGGATTCCTTTTATTTCCTTTTCTTCTCTGATTGCTGTGGCTATAACTTCCAAAACTATGTTGAATAAGACTGGTGAGAGTGGGCAACCTTGTCTTGTTCCTGATCTTAGTGGAAATTACACCACCTATCTTTATTCAAGGAGACTAGGCACAAACAAAGCAAGGCCCTGGTATTCTGTTGGCCACATGTACAAATTCGGTTCCACTCATTGGACATTCATTCACTGACAGTACAAAGCAGGCCCCAGGTTGGCACTAGTAGAGGCACAAGAATGGTTAAGACTCTGCTCTGCCCTCAAGGACCTCCTAGTCTGAGTGGAGGTAAGGGAATGAGACAAAGCAGAGAAGGGTCAAGGCCACAAGGGGAGTCCGGGGAGGAGGGTGGGTACAGGGGGAAGGCTTCCTGGAGGTGGGTGCATCTGAGCAGAGGGATGGAAGGATAGGTACCATTCTGGCCAGTAAAGATGGAGAGAGGGGCATCTGAGGTAAAGGGCCCAGCAGGAGCGAAGGAAGGTAGTGAGTAACACAGTTGGTCCAGGGCCCAGAGAGGAGCCCAGACTGGCCAAACAATGGTAGATAAGATGGGAGGGAAGGAGGCTGAGGCCAGATCACAGACAGCCAAGTGCCAGGGTGAGAAGTCCAGCCTCATTTTAAGGGGGGAAACCATATTAGGTATTTGAGCAGAGAAGCACCTGGATTCAGATGAGACAAGTGACACATCCTATAAGCCATGAGGAGGGCAGGTGGCTTCTCCAGACAGCACTGTAGGATCAGAAGTGGGACAAGTCATCAAGGGGTCTGGAGTCAGATGTCAGGAACTGGTGAGGAAGGGGCCTCAAGTCCCCATCCTGGATGCAAATGGCACGCGCTCCAATCACACCGACAGAGATGCACAACACACACAGACACACACAGAGTGTTCACATACACACTCTCCCCCCAGCCTCGTCTAAGCCTTGGGGACACAGTCAGCTGGGCTGGGGACAGGGAGAAAATCAGACCCCTCCGTGGGTACGCCATCTCTGCCAGGGCCTCCCTGAGAGGGTAGGCTGAATCAACCCAGGACCCCCAGCAGCTCCCCCAGACTCGGCTCAAACTGGCCCAGCTACATTCCTCAGCTAATCTTCACAATCTGGCAGGCGGTTGCCTGAGCAACCGTCAGCCACAATTTGGGAAGGCAGGATGATGGTTTATCCACATCCGGCTGGGCTCCGGATGGGGTGATGTAAGGGGCAAAGCAACCTCTGCAGGAGGAGCCAGAGTGCGGGAGGGGGTCTCCCTGGAGTGAGGGTCTCCACCCCTCCATATGCTTGTACTTCCATATGCAGACCTGTGTGCATGTGTGTGTGTGTGTGTGTGTGCGTGCACGCGCACACGCGTGCATACACATGTACATGGCTGTGAGACTGATAGCCTGGTACTGACTTATGAGTACTCGACTGGGAGGCAGAAGGCCTGGATCTAATTCCTGCTGAGCCTCTAACTTCCTGTGTGACCCTGGGCAGGTGGCTTGTCCTCTCCGAAGCCCTGCTTCCTCACCTATGAAATGAGAATGGGGACCTTGGTGACCTCTAAGCTGTTCCACCTCTAGAATTCTGATCCCATTCGTGTGAGCATGTATGTGGGCAAGAATAACTTGAAGGCAGAGAGAGATACTATAGGGAAGAGGTGAGGGTGAGTGTGGCTCTCACAGTGTAGGTCCCTCAGGCACTGTGCTGTGAAGTTGTGGGTGTGTGGCTGTACGTTTATCTGCAGAGATATATGGGCACATTCAGCAGGAAGCATGTGCCTAAGGGGGAGGTGAGTGTACATGGCAGGTAGAGGGGAGTCGTGCGTGCGTGTGTGCGTGAGCGTGCACGCGTGTGCACGTGGGCACCACAAGCATGGAAGCACCAGACTTCCTCGCCACCAGACAGGGAATGGTGCTCTGTGCCAAGTGTGGCTGCCAGCCACCATCAGTGTTTTCCGAAGACCCTAGGTAAACAGAGGCTGTTTGCAATGAGATTTTTGTTCCCTTTGGTTTGTCAACAGAACATTCAGTTCCCAAGGGACGGCCCCAGGAGAAACAAAACTCCTCCCAACAGATTACAAATTTAGGGGCTGGCATCATACCTAACCCCTGGCATAGCCCCAACCCTTGCCTGGGGAACCCAAATACAACCCCAAGGATAACACTGGTCTATTTCATCATCTGAAGCCACACTCCCTTTCTAGGTAGCCCAACCCAACCCTAGAACCAACACAGGCTCACCCTTGGACATTCCTGCCCAACCCAGCCCCATCCCATGTTCTCCACCACAATACCAGCTCCATCTCAGGCCTGTCTAACCCCTACCTCCTCCCTTCTTGAGATCAGAGACTGTCTCTTAATGCCTTTGAGCCCCACCCCCAAGCCCCGTGTATAGTAGAACGCCAACAGTGGCTGGACTGATCAACCCCATGATCCCAGCTAGTCTGATCCAGGCTCAAGGACCATGACTCCAGCCCAGAGACCTGGCCCAGCCCACTTCACTGCTCTCCTGGCCCAGATCAACACAACCAGACCTTGGCTAGGGCTCCCCCGAGCTGCCCTCCAGAGCCCTGAATAATTGATGTGCAATTAACAAGGGCAGGGCTGGCAGCAGTATGCCCACCTTTTAATCACCCCACATTCAGCAGAGCTGCAACCACGAACACCCAGGGCCAGGCCACAGGGAGAGAAAGCTGAGCTGATATCCCCTACAGGAGCCAATACAGAATCCAGCGATGCCAACATCCCTCCATCTCTACTGAGAACAGAAGGAAGCCGACTACAGCAGGGGAAACTTCGGCCAGGCTCACTCCCCATCTCCCGGATCAATATGCCCAGCAAATCCCCAAGTTAGCAGCAGGGCTGCCATGTTGTTAGTGTAAGGGGAAGGCACAGGGCGGGGCCAGACTCCATACAGAGGCAATGGGCTGAACGGAGGGTTGTTCTTTGCAGAGGTACAGCGGGCAAAGGGTACACAGACCCCTGTAGTGCAGACACCGTGTGTCATATAAAAACACAGTGCAGCGTAGAGAGGCAGAGGGCTGTGAGCGAACACATACAGTGCAAAGATCTGGACTTTCTAACGGTCCCGTGGCAAGAGAGGGCTACGTGGCTGCGGTGTGGTGTGTTTCGGGTGCAATGCAGCAGCTCCACTGTACAGAGGCGGAACGCAGTTATACAATGCAGGGGAGCAGAGAAGTGTACACAGACCCCCACACAACACCTGGCACAGCATGGCAGGACTGGTCGGTGCCATGATGCAGTGGAGAGGTGCCCCATCCATCGCGGCCACGACCCAGAGCTGCACAGAGGCACAGTGCAGCAGTGAGCACTTAGTGGTACATTGGGCTGGCGCTCAGCACCAAGGGATAGGTGTACGCAGGAACACCGAGGGGGTATGTCCAAGCCTCACTAGGCTTGGCACATGGTTGGCGCTCCATGAATTCTCACTGAAAGGATGTCTAGTGGAGGCATGCAGAACATGCAGAGATATAGGGAAGAGAAAGACGTGGTGCAGTGCAGAAGGAATTGCTGGGTGCTCGATACAGTCCCAAGGAGTACAGTAAGCATAGACTGGAGAGCAGGGGTAGAAAGTGGCAACAAAATGAAATGTAGTAAAGACACCATGTGGAACAGGGAATTCAGTGCAAGAGCTCTGCATCTTGAAATCCAGTAGAACGCACACAACCCAACAGTGAACAGGTATAGTGCAGGGTAGAGGCCCAGGACAGTGACCGTGTACAGTGCACAGACGCAACACTGGCTACTTGCAAAGGTAATGCCGGCAAAAACCCACGCCAGTCCCGAGCCCAACAGAATGGCCTCAAGCTGCAGTGTAGCTACCGACTCCTCGGGCAGTGAGCAGTGGGGGCCAGAGGAACACTGTAGTGAGGCCACTTGAAGCAAAGATGCTGCTCAACTGGGGCTGCCAACAGAAACCTGGGGAAGGACACCAGCTGACACCTCAGTGGCCGTGCAGGGTGAGATAACCTAGAGGGTGGCGTTACAGCGGCAATGGTACAGTATGACGGGCTGGGCCAGGAGATGCACATCTCCAGTGCAGTGCAGTGAAGCGGTGGGACAGAAGTGCTGTGCCGGGCAAAGGGGCACTGTGTTTGTACAGCGCGACAGTGGACTGCAGACAGGCTGTGCCCGGCCATGCCCGATGCAGTGCAGATGCCCACTACAACAATGCAGTGCAGTACAGAGAGACCATGTGACGCAGATGCAGTGTCGTGGTAGCACGGCATCTGTTGGCACAGTGCAGTGGTGCGTTGCCAGGGACTATGCACAGTCCCAGGAGGGTCCACAAGCCCAACACAACATCATCATCCAGTAGAGTCACACAGCACAGAAGAGCCGCAAACACACAAATGGCAGCACAACTGCAGAACAGAGGCACAGCACAACGGGACAATGCGGGTGGAGCATACAGACACGCGGGAGAGTCCACACAGCCAATGTAATGTGGAATCTCACACAGCGCAGCCATGCAGCATAGGGCTGAGATGCAGTGCAGTGCAAGGATGCAATGCAGTGGCCCAGTCCTGAGATGATGGGTCCAGGACTCCCCAGAGAGCACACACCCAGAGCAGGCCGAGGCTTTGATGCAGAGCAGTTCTTAGTGTGAGGTGAAGACGTGGCACACTTCTCCCTATGATGCACTGGAGAGCAGGGGAGCCGGGACCGCCAGAAACCCTTGTGCCTACAGCTCTGCCTGGCTGGGCTGGCTACCCCATGGGTTGGGGGTGAGGCCTCATCTGCCCTGGGGGCTTCCCCCCACCTCACCTCCCACTCCCAGCATCTTCCACCCCAGGGACTCTCCAAGGGCACAGGATGAAGCCACTTCCACCCGTGGGGCAGACAGCCAGAACTGAGCACATTGTCCAGGTATTTCTATCTGAGCAGGGCCCCAGTACGCAGGCAGGGGAACAATGAATTCAGATTCTGCTGAAAAGCTTTTGGACAATTAAAGCACATCCCCTGGCCCCCAGCCCAGGGACAGGCAGTGTGGGGCAGGACAAGAGAGAGACGCAGAGGGAGACCTATTGGATTAGGCCCTGGCACAGGGTGGGCGGGAAGTGGACTGAACGGAGGGGAGGGGGGGAGAGGCGAGCCAGACCCAATGACCTGGATGGTCACTCCAGCGCTCCCAGCCACCATCACGCCTCCCAGGCCTCGGTTTCATCAGAAGCCAAGAGCAAACTTTTCTGAGCACACAGGGTGCTGCACACACACACACACCTTTAATAATAGTTTAGCAGATACAGTGCTTACTACAGGCCAGAACCTGTTCTAAACGATACACGTATGTATATAAAATATATCCTCATAGCAACCCCGTGCAGTGGGTTATCATCCCCATCCCCCATTATCATCCCCATCTCACAGATGAGAACACTAAAGGCCCAGAGAGGTCAAGTAACTTGCCCAAGGGTTACATGGCTAGCAGTGGTAGAGTGAGGATTTGAACCCAGATGGTGTGGCTCCCAAGTCCATGCTCTTCACCACCACACTCTAGGTACAAACACACAGGCACACACGCACAACCACATGGGTGTACACATACACACGTGCAAACACACACATAGACACATCCTGAGCAATGTATTTCCCAATCTCTCAGCTGAGACCCACCTGTCCTGTCCAGATAGGTTTCTGATACCTCCCAGTTGTCACCTCTTATCCCCCGTCAGCTGTCCCATATCCCCCTTCTATCCATCCCTCACCTGTCCCCCAACCCTCAGTTGTTCCCCCAACACCACCTGTCCCCTCATTCCCAGCTGTTCCCACCCCCCAGATATATCTTTATTGCAAGTAATCTCCCATCCCCCCCGTTGTCCCCCACCCCCAAGTTGTCACTCCACCCCCGCTGTGATCCTGCTCATCAAATATCTCCAACACCCCTTCCCAACTTCCCTATCCCAATCCTTCATCCTCTCCACCTATACTCAGCTCCCAAACCTCAGGGACCCCTCTAAGCCCCCCTTTTCTTCATCCCTTCAGATTCACCACCAGGTCCTGGGGGCTGCACCCTGGGAATCCACTCAAGACCTCCTGAGTCATCCAGTAACAGCTGCCTTCTGGGTTGTCAACCCCAGGGGTCCTCCCCAGCCATTCTTCAGGCAATGGCAGCCCCACCCAGGGCCAGCCAAGGGGGGACACCGGCCCCCAACCATGACTGCCCTCTGGAGCCCCAGCTCCACTCCCACTCCGAGCCTTCCCTGTGTACCCAGGGGTCCACATCGATGCAAACACTGAGTAGGCACATGCCATGTACAAGGCCCTGGCGACGGGAGATGACAATGACCCAGCCCAGCCCTTCCTCCCAGCCTAGTGGGGAAGGAGACGGAAAACACTGCCGCCCACTGACACATGTGCATGGTGGGAGAAACCTGGCCAGCCGTGTCGGTTGGCGTCTGGGAAGGCTTTCCTGGGGAAGTGACATCAGAGCTGGACTTCTGAAGGCTGAGCGAGTAGCCAGGCCTCCAGGAAGCAAGACGGGTGGGAGTGGTGTTCTCGGCAGAAGGCACAGCACATGCAAAGGCAGAGAGGCGTGAAAGGGCCTGGCAGGTTCTGGGACCAACATTGGCCTGGTGAGCCTGGATCATAAGGTGGACGTGGGGAGTGGGGTCAGGGGAGGAGAGGCATAAACATGAAGCTGTCATGGAAAGCAGAGGCGGGGTCATACGGGGCCTTATCTGCCATGTTAGGCTTTGGTCCCAGCGTGCTGGAGAGTCTGCAGCTTAGCACAAGGGAGGGGCAGGATCCTAGGCCTGCCTGTGAGGTCATTCAGATCCCGGGGTGGGAGAAGCACTAATGGCAGAATGGAGACCAAGGAGGGGGCTGCTGCAATCGTCCAGGCAAGAAATGATGCGGCTGGAGAGAAGGGGACATGGATTCAGCAAAACCTTCTTCAGGGGCCACTGAGAGGCCATCCACTCCTTGAGGTGTCCGGGCCTCACTAAAGATGCTGTAGGCCTTGCACCTCTAGACCATCACTGTCTATAGAATTTTTTGCTGTGATGGAAACGCTCTCTACCTTCACAGACTGACCAATTCCATAGCTACTAGCAACAGGCGACTCTCGAGGACTTGAAATCTGGCTGGTGAGACTGAGGGACCAAATGTTTATTTTAATGAACTGTAGCTAAGTGGCCACATGTAAGTGGCCACCATACTGAAGAGAGCAGGTAGAGAACATTTCCATCATTTTAGAAAGTTCTATTGGATAACACAGCTCTAGAATGACGAACCATAGAGAAGCAGAACCACTGGGGTCTCCTCCAGTGGCAGCACCCTGTGGCAGCTGTAGGGAGGTGAGAAGGCAAGCCCCAGGGAAGGCAGTGTCACAGGCTGAGCTGGTACAGCCCCAGTCCCTGGTCCATAGCTGCGCACGGTCACCGGGACACTCCCCACCCAAACATGCATATCCCTTTCCAGGAGACGCAGACACCTAAATATACAAATAGACACACAGACCACAGGGCACCCCACAGCCAAACTCACAAACACCTGGGTACTCCAATGCATGCGCACCCCACTGCTGGATACATAGATACCCCACACCCGGACACTTGGGTACCCACACCCAGACACCCAGGCAGCCTGGGCAGCCCCACAGCTGGACACAACACGGCTACACTCCCACACACCCATTAACCTGAGGACTCCCAGACACCTGGATACACCCACCTCCAGATCCAGAGACACTGGGATATCCTTATGTTGACACAACCAGTTCCTCCCACATCCTGGCACTGGGACACCCACACCCAGAACCTGAGACACCACCCACCCAAATAGCTCCACCCCCAAACTCCTGGAATCTGACGCTTGGATACCCAGACACCCCAGCATCAGGCTCCGCAGGTTCAGACCAGCTTGTCGCCTCCTTACTCCAAGTTCAGATCCTGCCACACAGGGTAACCAGATGGCTAGACTCCCTGAGAAGCCACACATGTGTCCTGTGCCCCAGGCTGCAATCATACCATCAGAACCACACACACACACACACACACACACACTCTGACTGCCCAGATGTCAGAATCACACCTGCACACACCTCAGCCTCCTCCCTGAACCCCACCTGCAGGGGTCAACACAGGGGGCAGCTCTCCTCCCTTCCTGGGCTCACAGGCAGCCAGGACAGAGGCTGAGACAGAGGACAGAGTCTGCCCTCCTGCCGCAGGGCCCTCCCCTCCTCCCCAGACGCTCAGACTGACAGTTGGGACTCGATGCCTCTCACCAACTGCCGAACCTCCAGCACAAAGAGCTGAGACCAGGGGCCGGACAGGCCCTGCCAGCTGCTGGGGGGCAAGGGCAGTGGGGGTGGGGCTCGGAGGACGGTGGCTGGGGGGAGGGGCTGGCAGGCAGAGAGTTGACCTCTCCAACTCACAGCTCCCAGACAACACTCTCTGCATGGCCTTTTCACACACACCATCCCCCAGCAGAATTTTCCAGATTCCTGGAGGGAAACCTATTATCTGTAATCTCTACTTTCAGTGGAGTCAGTGCGCCCCCATCTGGCATCTCCGGCTCAGAACCTGACCCACGGGACATCACTCATTCTTTCATGCTGGGTGTATTTACTCAGCAGGAGTGGGCCAGGCCTTGTACCTGGCACTAAAGATTCAGAAGGAAACTAAATACCCAGTCCCTGTCCCCACAGAGCTCATGTAAGGGGGAAACGACAAATAAACTGTAATTCCAATAATTACGGTGTTATGGAAAACCCTAATCAACCCCCACCCTCCCTTTTTGGGCTAGAAGGGGGAGTAACCAAGGAAGACTTCCGAGAGGAGGTGATGTCTAACCTAAAATCCTAAGGAGGAGCAGGAGATCACCCAGCAAAGAGGTGGAGTTAGAGAGTTCTGGGGAGAAAATATAGCTTGTGCAAAGGCCCAGAGAGGAGACGGCAGGAGTGGACATTTAGTGGGTATTAGTAAGTGGGTTAGACTGGCCACAGCATAGGATGCAAGGCAAGTAGTGCAAAGCTGATGGGACTGGACAGGCAGGCAAGGGTTAGAGCAGGCAAGAGGACATAGCGGGAGGGACTTAACCCAGGAGGTAATGGGGAGCCTTCAAAGGGTTTCAAACCAAGGTTTCAAACATGTGTTTTAGGAAGATCCCTTACACTATGGAGGGAGGGGTGGAGGAAGAGGCTGGAGCCTTCCTGCCTGTGAAAGATGGATGAGGATGGAGAGAAGGGGACAGATGAGAGAGATCCTGAGATGGCATAAAGGTAGGATGCATCAGGATGTAGGGAGAGCAGCTTGGAGGAGGGAGAGGGTTAAAAGACGAAGGAGGGCACAAGGTACCCCAGCAACTCTAACTAACCCAGCCCTGCATGAAAAGCCACCACCCACCCCATTCTAGCTTAGCTGATGAAGGCATGGAAGGATGGCAGCATGCCTGGAGCAAGCAGGGTGTCCCCTGGATCTTCCCTGACACCAGAGCTAGGACGGAGGCCGTCCAGGAGCTCAGCACCCACCCCCGGCTCTGGCCACTCACACATCTTCCTGCTGTGTCCCTCCCTCACCCCCAGGGAGAAGGGCCAGCTGCCCAGACAAGCCTTTATTGCCCAACCTGAAACCACTGGGCAGCCTCTCCCTCATTCCTGCTGTCCACAACTCCAGCAACCAAAAGGACAAAATGAGCTAGAACGCAGCAGAATAAATTACTGCCAGATTTGCATGGCTCAGAGATATCACCACCCACCCTTTGGGGGGAGGGAGACTCAGGAGGCCTTCAGGGAGCTGGGCTGACTCTAACCAACGTGGGGACAAGGGGAGATCACACCCCTTCTACTAAGGGCTTCTAAATTAAGCTCAACAGTAATAGCTACAGGTGCCAGGAACTGTAGAAGTGAAGTGACTTGCCCAAGGTCACAGGGACAGCATGTGGCAGAGACAGACTTGCACCCAGGTCCCTCTGGCTTCAAATCACAGTCTCTGGCTCTGTAGCAGTCCTCAAAACCATCTTTTGTTCCCTGGCACTCACAAACAGAGCTTTAGTTTACAATCTACCAAGTACCATACACCTTCATTATGAAGCCCATGGGGCAGATGAGGAAACGGCGGCCCCAAGAATGGAAGTAACCCACTCAAGACCTCACTCCCAAACCTCAGTCCTTGACAGTCTCCCCTACTGGCAGGAGCTAGGGCACCTGAGGGTTCTTGGAATCAAGATGATGGTGGCAGGGATGGGGGAGCATGTACCCTTGGTTTGATCTCAGGGTGGGGGAGGGGGACAAAGTTGCTGCAGGACAGGGGGAGGGATTGGGGGAGGATAAGGAGGGAGGCCGCCTTAGGCGTCCTCTCAGGCACCGAGCGGTCAAAGCTAAAGCTGTGCGCGATGGCCTGGGACCGCTGGGCCCGGCAGAGCTCAGAGCCAGTGGCCGGGGCGGCTGCAGGTGCCCAGGGAGCTCCGCCCGAGAGGCCGGAGGGAGCAGCGGGGCAGCGAACGCGATCGGGAGAGGCCAGTTCTCGGAGACCGGCCGCCTGAAGGAGTCTCTGGGGCCGACGTGCTTCTGCCCGTGTCTTGGCTCGGGTACCCGTCTGGGGCGTCTCCCCGTTACTCAGCGCCCCAGGTACCAGGCTGAAGCCGCCCAACTGGAGGGGCTAGGGGTGCTGAGGCCACCACCGGTAAGGGACCGGCCACCCCCGCCCCAGGGGAGGAATCGGGCGCAGCTCAGCAGAAGAGGGCCGCAGTCTGGGATCCCAGGCCTCAGGGTAGGATGGGGGGTTGGGAAGGGGGTGGACAGACACACCAACACACACACAGACTACACACGGTCCACAGCACACACGGGTACACAGACACAGCTTTAGATACACACATTCAGAAACGCTATCACACGTACAATTACACACACACACACACACACACACAACACAACCCAAAACACTCCAGACTCCAAAACACACCCAGAGACAGCGCGGTCATACAGCACACAGAAGCCCGGAGACACACGCTCACACACGTACACTCACTCACGGCCGTCCTGCCCGGCGGGGAGGCCGCACAAAGTTGCGGAGTCGACTGAGGGGGTGTCCCGGGAGACCCCTGCGTTCGCGGCGCCCCCAGCGCGCTACGGGAGGGGGCGCCGTCCGGCCGCCCAGAGCCAGGCCCGGCCCGCCCGGACTCACCCCCATCCAGCTGCCCTGGAGCAGCCACGGCCCGGCCCCACCCTCCCGCCGGCCTCGGCGCGCCCCGCGGCCCCCCGCGTCCGCCACCCCCCCGCGCCGGGCCCTCCCCAGTCCCGGGCCGGGCGCCCCGCAGCCCCGGCGCCGCCTCGGATCTGCCGCCAGCCAGCGCCGCGCCGAACTTGCGAAACAACAAACAGCCCGAAATGTCGGAGTCGGCGGCCGCCGGGCCCCCATCCCTCCCTGGCGAGCCTCAGGCCCGGCCCGACCCGGGAGGGGAGGGGAGGAAAAGGGAGGGGGCGCCGCCACGACAACTTGTTCCGGGCCCGCGCGCCCCACACGCACACCCGAGGGACACACACACACACACACACACACACACACCCTGTCACCGCCCCCTCGGGCGGCCCCGGGCCCCGTGCACACACTCAGCCACGGCCCAGGCGCGCACCACACTCGCAACATTCCCGGACACGCAGCCAGCACGCACGAACACACTCACATCCGTTCCAGACACGCTCCTACACACGCATTCCCGGCACATTTGGCATTCACTCGGACCCGCGCAGCCCCCCGGCGGCGCACACCACCAACCCCAGACACTCCCACACGTACACATTGCGCACACGGCGCACGGACACACACGTTCCGGACCCGTTCCCACGCCTTCACACACGTACACGGATCTCACAAGCACACACACCGCACACGCGTTCCCTGCTCCACACGCGGGCAGAATCCACAGACCACTCTTCGCCACACGCAGAACACAAACACACAAGCCATTCTCGGACACACAGCAAGAAACACTCCGGGCTAGGGCACACAAAATGCCCACAAATGCAGCACATTAACAGACACAACTCCTGCCACACAACCAAACTCAAAGGTACAAACAACAGGCACACAGTCCTACTTGGCCCCACACACACTACACAGTGGCAGAGACACAAGACACTCAGCGCACACCCCATGCCTCCTCGATGCACACAACATTCACCTCAACATACTCGTGGACACACAACACACACAGCACCTCTTCTTGCACATAACTCAGGACACACACCATTCGCAGGCACACAACACCCTGAGCACACGATCGCACATCCCACACTCAGACACACAGGGAGCAGGCTCGCAACGTCCGGTCACCCAACACTCCCACTTTCTTTCGAGCTACGCCACGGGCGCCGGGGGCTCCGCGGGGCAAGCTGGGTCCGACCGACTCGCGCTTACCTGCCGGAGTCTCGGTCTCGGGCGCGCAAAGCTGGAAGGTGAGCGCCAGGACGAGAGCCTGGGCGCGGGCCATGGTGCGCCGCAGCCTGCCCCGGGGGCCCGGCGCGGGGGGCGCAGCCGCCGGAGCCCGAGCCGGGCCCGAGGAGAGCCAGAGCCGGAGCGAAGCGGCGCGGCGCGGAGCGGGACTGGCGCCGAGTCCAGAGCGGGAGCCCAAGCAAGCGGGGCGCTGACGTCAGGCTCGGCCGCGCGTTCCTCGGTCTCGAGGCGCCCCCTGCTGGCAGCCGCGCGCGCCGCTGCCCGGTTCGGTGGCCCGCGGCCCTGATGCGCCCCTCCCCCACTCCAGGACCCCCTGGAGATCCCGGGCTGGGCCCGGACGCCCATCAGCCTCTGCACCCACCGGGCACCGACATTCTTAGGTGAGCAGGTCCACGCCTCTGCTCACTGCCCGCGCCTAGCTCCCACACAGCTCTCCAGGACAGAGACCAGGGACACCCGGCCTCTCAGTCCCATCCAACGCTTGAATCCCCTCTACCTAGATCCCGTCAAATGCGCATCCATACATACCTCCAAGGACAGGGAGCTCATCACCTACCAAAAGCGGTGGTGGGGTCTTTGGGAAAGCTAGCTTTTAACGTCGTTCATAGTATTGCTTTACCATCCTTTTAAAGTTCATGAGATCCGTAGTGATGTCCCCCTTTCATTTCTGATATTAGTAATTTGTGTCCTCTCTTTTCTTCGTCTGGCTAGAGGCTTATCGATGTATTGATCTTTTCAAAGAACCAGCTTCTGGTTTGGCTGATTTTTCTCTATTGATTTTCCATTTCACTGATTTCAGCTCCAATTTTTGTTGTTTTCCTGCTTCCTTGGCATTCAATTTGCTCTTCCTTTTCTAGTTTCCTAAGGCAGAAGCTAGTTTAGACGATCGATTGCAGATCTTTCTTCTTTCCTCATATATGCATTCAGTGCTATAAATTTCCCTCTGTGCACTGCTTTCCCCACATCCCACAAATTTTGATAAGTCGTGTTTTCATTTTCATTCAGTTTTCATTTAGTTTGAAATTTTAAAATTCCTCTTGAGATTTCTCCTTTGACCCATGTGTTATTTAGAAGTGTGTTAAAAAAAAAAAAAGAAGTGTGTTAATCTCCAAGTATTTGGGGATTTTTCAACTCTCTTTCTGTTATTGAATTCTAGTTAATTCCACTATGGTCTGAGAGCAATCACTGTATGATTCTTTTCTTTTAAATTTGTTAAGGTGTGTTTTATGGCCCAGTAGGTGGTCTATCTTGGTGAAAACTCCATGTGATCTTGGAAACAATGTGTATTCTGCTGTTGTTGGATGAAGTAGTCTTTAGATGACCTCTATATTTAGTTGATTGATGGTGTTGTGGAGTTCAACTATGTCCTTTCTGATTTTCTGCCTGCTGGATATGTTCATTTCTTTTTATTTAGTTATTTAGTTATTTACTTATTTATTTCTGGCTGCGTTGGGCTTCGTTGCTGTTCATGGGCTTCTCTAGTTGTGGCGAGTGGGGGCTACTCTTCGTTGCGGTGCACGGGCTTCGCCTTGCGGTGGCTTCTCTTGTTGCGGAGCATGGGCTCTAGGCATGCAGGCTTCAGTAGCTGTGGCATGTGGGCTTCAGTAGTTGTGGCATGAGAGCTTCAGTAGTTGTGGCTCATGGGCTGTAGAGCGCAGGCTCAGTAGTTGTGGCGCATGGGCTTAGTTGCTCCACAGCACGTGGGATCCTCCCAGACCAGGGCTCAAACCCATGTCCCCTGCATCAGCAGGTGGATTCTCAACCACTGCGCCACCAGGGAAGTCCTATGTTCATTTCTGACAGAGAGATGTTGAAGTATCCAACTGTAATAGTGGATTCAGCTATTTCTCCTTGCAATGCTGGCTTTTAAAAAGTTCTTCCTCTTTATGCCGTGAAATCTGCCCCCCTCACTGACTCTCATTGATTCTAGTCTATCCCCTGGATACACAGCTTAAGTCCATTTGGGCATCTGCCCAGTATAAGCTCTTGTACAATGACCACAAACTAGTTGTCCATTAGTACATAAGACCAGGCACCTTCTATGTGCTTCACCCACATAGACTCATTTAATCCCCACCACTATTATTCTCATTACACAGTTGAGAAAATTAAGGTCCAGAGAAAGAAAGTGACTTTTCCAAGGTTATGCATAGTATGCAGCAGCACCAAGATTTGAATCAAGGCCATCTGGCTTGAATTGAATAGAAGCTGAGACCTGTCTTCCATATGGAACAAATCAACGAACACTGGATACTGATTCATCTGTTCAACACTTACTCTAAGCCGAAGTGGAGACGTAAAACAGACAAAAATCCCTACCCTCACGGAGCTTATATTCCAATGGAAAGACAAGAACAATAAACAACCAAAAAAAGCAAATTCTCTGGTATGTGAGACAGTAATATACTAGAGAAATGGGGGAGAGAAACAGTAAGGGGGAAGGGAATTCTTGTAGTTTTAAACAGAGCACCTACTGTATGACGTATTCATTATGTGTCTGCACCTCTACATGAGCCCCCTAAGGGCAAGGACTCTGTCTTATATCCCACTGCTTGGTATCTGGCATGTAGTCAGCACTCAATAAATATTGAATGGATGATTAGATAAATGAATGAATGTAGACATGGTTCTTGCCTTCATGAAGCCTACCTTTTGGGGGGAGAGACCAATAGCAAACATGCAGAGAAGAGACAGAAAGGATCATCCAGAAAAGGAAACTCAAGGAGAAACATCTGATGAAAAAAAGAAACAACCAAGGATGCTGCTGTTTCCAGAGGACTCTTGCAGGAGCCTCATGGCAGGAGTTTACCATTGGTCCTATTTGGGGGGATGTGGAAACTGAGGCTCAGAAAGCATAAGGCACTTCCCCAAGGTCACACAGCTAGTAAATGGTGGGCTCAGAGCTCAGACCTAGATCAGACTGATTCCACAGCCCTCTGCTCTTTGTGCAGGGGAAGACTATGGGCAGAGACTGTGATGGAGGGAGAAAAGGAACACAAGTAACAGATGGACAGATGAAAAGAGAACATTCTGCTCCACTTGAAAAAGACCACAAGCTTCTAAAATCCTTGAGAGAAGAAGGAAGGGAAACAGAAAGTCTTGGCCTGGAGCCACTGGCCCAAATCTAGGGAAAAGGAGATGGCACCATAGACAGGGCCAGGCCATGAGGAAATTCAATCACTTTCAACTCATGGAATATTCATGACACCTACCCTGTGCCAGGCCCCATATTGGATGCTGGTGTCATGGAGATGTGCTAAACATGGCCCCACTCTTGCCTGGAGGAGGAAATGGCACATAAATAAATAAGAGACTATGTCCTAAAGGTCATAACACCAGTCCAAAGAAAACACAAAGGCAGCAGGGGTTAACTCAGGCTGAGGGAGTGGAAAACAACATCAAAGAAGGGATATCTGAACCTGGAGTTTCCTAGACAGGCAAGGCAGGGAAGAGCATTTCAGGCAGAAGGAGCAGACTGAATAAAGGCACACGACATGGAAGTACTGGGAAAGGTGGGTGTCAGGTATGGTTGCATCATAGTCTCTACATGGCCCAATAGCAGGAGATAAAGACAGTATGGAAGTTGGGGTACAAAGGGTCTTAAATGCAAGGCCAGGACAATTGGGCCTGAACCTTTCACTCAGTGGTTCTCAAACTGTGCCCCTGCAGAAACCCTGGTGTTCCTCAAGCCCAGCTGAGGCATCCTACTGTTGAATTAAAACCACAGCCATATTTTTCTAATTTGCAAGAAGGTAGATTAATTACAACGAGTAGAAAAGTTTTTGTTGTCATTTTAAGGTGTTTTTCCTCCATATATTTTTCTGAAGAATTTAGAATGTGTTAGTAGTGTGAGAGAATGTTAGAATTAGCATAGAATCATAGTTTTATTTACAAGTTTAATATATCAACAGTTCACAGTGTTCTACAAAGAACTGTAGTTTATGGTTCTCCCTGAGTATTAAGGAATCATGGAAGGACTTTAAGCAAGGGAAAGACAACATGTGGTCTTTCTGTTAGGAAAAAAAAGTCATTCTGGAAGCCTGAGAAAGAAGGAAGTGGGGAGGGAAAAATAAGGCAGAGAATCTCAGGAAGAAGGTTGTTGACACAGTTCGACCCAAGAGCTGATGTCCTGGGCCTATCAGGATGGACAGGGGACTAAGTCCCGTCCCCAAAGAGGAAGACCTGCTGGTTAATTCTCCACGCTTCCTGGCTAAGATGACCAGGATATTCAGAGGAAACGATTTAGTATAGAAGATAATGTCAACAGCTCAATGTCACCTAGGGAGTCTTGCAACAGAAGTAGAACTGTGGGTCACTGTGAAAACAGAAGATAGGCAAGACTGGGTATTTGTGTGTGTGTGTGTGTGTGTGTGTGTGTGTGTGTGTGTGTGTGTGTGTGTGTGTGTATTGTGGGACCAAGTCTTTCTCCCACCATGGAACATCAACTTTCTCTAATAATAAAAATAACTACAGACACTTTTTAAGCATGTACTATGAGCCAGTCTAGATGTTTTACATATGATGTTTCTCATTTAATCTTTATAATAACCCCCAGGAACATTTATCAAATGCTTTCATGTGCCAAACATTGAGCTAAATGCTTCAAGTGAATGATATCTCACAACAGCCTTGAATCAGATACTATTATTTCCTTCCTTTTACAGGTAAGGAAGTGGAAACACAGAGAGGCCAGGTGATTTGTCCAAGATCAAATGGACTTGTCCAAGTCCAGTGGCAGAGCCAGGACTCAAAGCCAAGTTGGCTAGAATGCGGCACGTGCACTCTTCATCATGACATTTTCTTTTCTTCCTCAGAGGAAAGGCTCTAAGTTGGCAAGTTTGGGGTCAATAAAATCCAATGAAAGGAATTCTTCCTTGTCCTTTGAAGTCCTGATTCAGTGTTTCTCAAGTTTGTTCCCCAGGCCACCTCCATCAGAATATTCTTGAGAGCTTCTAAGAAATGTAGATTCCTGGACCCTTCCCCAAGATTCTAACTCAGTAGGTCTGAGATGAGACCTCAGGTGAGTTTCATGCATATTGAAGATTTTGAGTCACAGGACCGGCTCCAACAGCACTCCCTCCAAGGGTGCCCACCCCCACCCCAATCCCCAAACACCTCTCTCCTTCAGACTCCAGCAGTGCCCTCTGTCATGTCCTAATATTCAACTGGGGTGTTGGTTACGCTCATGTCTTCCTTCCACTAATAATATGATCTAGCATCTTTCTTGGGCTACACCTTTTTACCCATTGTCCCATTCAATCCTACTGCACCCTGAGCATTCTGAGAGGGGGCTCTCCTTCTTATGATTCCTCCCTTGTAATCTGAGCACACTTGGCATTTTACAATGTGCTATCCGGTCCACGACAACATTATTCTGTTGTTCTATCCAATCCTTACAACAATCTTGAAAGAAGTATATTAGCCCCAATGAGAAAACTGACTCAGTTTCAGTCACTTGCCCGAGATGGCCAAGGTAAGAAGTGGAGGGTCTAGGATGTGAACCTGAATCTTCTAACTCCAAACCCAGTACTCTTGCCTCTATATCAGCTTACATCCATCTCCTCTACTTGGTGTAGGGAAGTAAGCTTTGCCACCCTATGCTAGCAGAAGACTGCGGGGATTAAATGAGATAATGCCTTAAAGGGCCTGGCAGAGTGAACGCTCAAATGGTGGGGAGGAGGAGAAACTGAGGCCAGAGAAGGTGAAATGTCTTCCCCCCCAAGTCAAACACCAATCGCAGCCCATAGACACAGCCTTAGGCCAGTATCAGACGCTCCTTGTTAGGAGTTCAACTCTGGCAGGCTCAGAATCTCCGAGACTCCCTTAAGTCCCTCCACCGACCAGGCCTCGCTCCCCAGTCAGTCTCACCAAGCGCCACCGCGCGGACCGCGGAGGAAGGGGACGGCCTTCTAAAAGGAGCAAAGGGCGTGGTCACGCGACGGGGCGGGGCGCAGGCGCGAGGTCGCTGGAAGATGACGTATCTCAGAGCGTCCGGCTCTGAGTTAACAGGAGGGAGCATGTGGGTCTGCGGGGCGCGAACCCCGACTCAGCTGCGGCGGCGGCTGTTCCTCGCGTTCCGCCGCCGGCGGCCTGCTGCCGCCGCCTTCTCCGCATCTGCCGAGCCCTCCCGGGTCCGGGCGCTGGTCTATGGGCACCACGGGGACCCAGCCAAGGTCGTCGAGTAAGACACCGCGCCGAAATGGGGCAAGGGAGCTCGGGTTCCTGGAGGGTTTTAAGATGGGCTGTGGAAAATGGGGACTGGAAAGGGAGGGACAAGTCCCGAGGAGGAAGGCAGCGAATAGGACCGAAACTGTAGCCCAGGGCGTGTGTGGTAGCTCAGAAAGTCGTTGCTTGGAAGTTGAAAACCCGAGAGGCACAGTTATAATTGTAGTAATGGCTGACGTTCATTGATCCTGTACTGTGTGTCGGGCAATCCCTGTGTAAATGGATGCTCTCATTTAATCGTCACAACAACCTTTTGGAGGAGGTACTTGATTTAGCCCCGTTTTGCAGATGAGAAAATGGAAGCATGGGAAGTAAAATCACTTGTCCAAGGTCACACAAGCCAGTAAGTGGCAGAGTCGGAATTTTTGAACCCAGGTCTGTCTGACTGGCCTACGTGAGTTCCTACGCTCTATTATATTACGGAAGGAATTTTCAGAATACTTTTTCGTCCATTTGGATCTTCACATCTCAGAAAGTAGGTCAGAGATCATTGTTTCCATTTTACAGAAGGCAGGGGACTTGTCCAAAGTGATATAGCTAATAAAGATTGGAACAGAGACAGGGATCCATGGCTTCTGAGTCCTGTCTCGTGTGATTTCCTCTCCACTGCGCATGTGCCTTTAGTTAAAAAGAGATCCTATTTTGGAGCCATACAGACCTAAGGTCAAATACAGGCTCAGCCTCTTAGTAGCTGTTTGATCTTGGACAAGTCCAGCCCTTGTTACTTTTATGATTATGTCCTAAAATTCTGTTGGATCTTAACCCATGATTTTCACATGTGGCTCATAAAAACAGTATGTGAATTTTCAACGATTATAAATCTGCACATAAGCGATTATAGTCATTCAAAAGAGCTAGTAGGGTCACTCGTGGTGCTAGGGCAAAAGCATGGGTCTGGAGTCAGAAGACCCGGGGTCAAATCCTTGCCTCCCTGTCCTAGCTGTGTGTGTTTGGCAAGTTACTGAGATTCTCTAAGCCTCGGTTTCATCACATTTAAAAATGGAGACAATGTAGTCATAGCTCATAGTGCTAATCAGCTGCAATAAAAGGAATGCTCTTTACCAGAAAGCACCTGCATACTCTCTTGCAGTCCCTTATTTCCAACTCTTCGATTCCCAGCAAATGGTTTGATTGTTTTCCAAAGGTCAGGCCAACAAGGAGTTATTTTCATGATTAAAATACAGGCTAGAGGGCTTCCCTGGTGGCGCAGTGGTTAAGAATCCGCCTGCCAATGCAGGGGACACGGGTTTGAGCCCTGGTCCGGGAAGATCCCATATGCCGCTGAGCAACTAAGCCCATGCGCCACAACTACTGAGCCTGCGCTCTAGAGCCTGTGCACCACAACTACTGAGCCCGCGTGCCACAACTACTGAAGTCCATGCTCTACAACAAGAGAAGCCACCACAATGAGGAGCCCGCACACATCAAAGAAGACCCAACACAGCCATAAATAAATAAATTTATTTTTTAAAAACAATACAGGCCAGAGTGCTGGCTTCAGCAGCACATATACTAAAATTGGAACGATACAGAGATTAGCATGGTCCCTGTGCAAGGATGACATGCAAATTTGTGAAGTGTTCCATATTTTTACTTAAAAAAAAAATACAAGCTAGGTGTTTTGACAGCTAAAGGGGTTAAGCCTCAGATAATTTCACAGTCATGCACTCAGCCTAGCCACATCCACCATTAGAGCAATTGAAAAGAATGTTGAGAAGACACGTCAGTCAATAAACCCCAATTTGTATGTTGATCATAGGTAATAAATCACCATGTTGGGAAGACAACTCCCTGAGGATTGCTGTAATGAGTTGGTAAAGTTCTGATGAACTCTTTTTCCGAGAGTGCACCCCAAACAGGAACGATGTAGTGCCTCTCTCACAGGCTTGTCATTTATGCGTCTGGTGCAGGACCTGCCACAAAATAGGAGCTGCAAAAACGTTTGTTGAATCTGAATCTAATTGCTGTAATAAGTGCACCTTTTATTGAGTTCTGTGGTGATGAGGAAGGCGTCTCCAATGTGCAGGGACCCTGAGAAAAGGCCTGGGAAGGTTAGGCAGCTGAGTGCAGCTGCCTCCTGATTGATTCCCTCCCCTTGGAGAGTCAGGGAAGCTAGAACAGACCGGTCTGGTTGCAGATGCCACTTAGGGAAGAAAGACAGCTTGTCTCCTTGTGTGGGACCCTGATAATTTCCGGGAAGTTCAAGACATGATACTTCCACGAAGCATTGTATTCAAGCTTGGCCTCACATCTCAGTCACCTGTGGCACTTATGGAAACTATGTATTCCCAGGTGCCACTCCCGAGGTACGTAGCAGGTCTAGAACAGCCCTAAACATCTGAGTTTTTAGAGCTCTCCAGGTGACTCTGATGCCTAGGCCAGGGTTGAAAACCATTGCCCTGTGGATACGGATTGTCAGGCACGCAGTAATTCTCTCCGCCCCTGAAGGGCAGCTTTCCCTCCTGACCCAGATTCAGGTGACCTGACTTGATCGTGTGTGGACTGAGGCCAGAGGCTGGGATTCTCTTCTTTGTAGTCATGTCTTAGGTGGTTTAGGGTAACCACGCTGTCACAGAAAGAATCAGGTGTCCTTTAAACATCCTGGTGACTGGATGTGTCAGGTTACACCAGGTGGGGTCATGGTGTCTGAGCAGAGTCTGAGCAGAGTATTCCCCGACCTGCGATACTTGCACTGTGGGCGGAGCTCTGGGAACAGCAGGGAGGGAAGGAGAAAGAGTCTGCTCAGATCTGAGAGGTTGCAGAACTCCTCAGAATGAGGCCTCCAGGGACCTCCTGTTCTTGTGTCAACATTCCGAATGTCCCTCTCTTCATTCCTCTTGGCCCCAAACATTCCAGCTGTTCTCTACTAAGGCCTTTTCCTTTGGTCTCTTAGAGTTTCTTTCTTTTATGCCCAAAATGAATCCCTTAAATAAGCACTTGGGCCTTTTTCATGTAAAGAATTGAACTGCTGACCTAAATGAAGCAAGACTGCAGGAGAAAATTACAAAGATGGGAGAATTACAAACATTCCAGAACTTTCAGAGGTCCCCATGACCATCAGCCCTCATGCAGAGTTCTGGATTCTCTATGACATAATTCCAAGAAACTCCAATGTCCTCTTTCCTTTTGTTCCTGGAAGTCCCATTTTAGAACTTGATGTTCTCTGGATCTTATAGTAAAAACAGCTCTCATTTATTGTGTACATACCATGAGGCAGGCATTGGGCTAAGTTCTCCACGTATATTATGGATTTTAAGAATCACAGTAGGGGCTTCCCTGGTAGCGCAGTGGTTAAGAATCTGCCTGCCAATGCAGAGGACACGGGTTCAAGCCCTGATCCGGGAAGATCCCACATGCCACAGAGCAACTAAGCCCGTGTGCCACAACTACTGAGCCCGTGAGCCACAACTACTGAAGCCCATGCACCTAGAGCCTGTGCTCTGCAACAAGAGAAGCCCGCGCACCACAACGAAGAGTAGCCCCCACTCACCACAACTACAGAAAGCCCGCTCGCAGCAATGAAGACCCAACGCAGCCAAAAATAAATAAATAGAATAAATAAATTTATTTTTTAAAATTAAATTTTAAAAATAAATAAAAATCACAGTAACCCAGTTTGCTCATTGCTATCACCATTTTACAGATAAGAGAACTGAGGCTCAAGACACTTGAAAGTCACTCGCCCAAGATCGTACAACTCGGATGTCCCTTCTCTACTAAAGGTCCATGATATAGACATAGGCCTGAAGAAACAATGACAGTCATTGCAAATGTTTTTTGAGCATGAGATGGAGTATAATACTGGGAAGAAGATAGGTCAGAAGAGAAGGCGAAATTCTAGGTCATTCAGGTGACCCCAAGTCTCTGCTCTTCATAGGACGCACAGCCCCCTCCCCACCCCCAGGGAAGATGGTAGGAGTGCTATCCTCTGTCTCGTCCCCTTTTCAGGATCCTGACACTTTCATAAAACAGCATCCTAGTCATCATGGCTTTCTCACCTGCCTGCTGCTAGCACAGAATGAAATGAAGCTGTGAAGCCTTTGGACAAATACCCTTTCTGTCTTAGCCAGATGGAATTTGGGGGAGCATGTGGTGGGGACCCAGGTTGTATAGGTGGTGAGTTCTCACTGTAGGGCACTGTTTACTCTCAGGGGATTTCTTCTTTTTTACAGTTGATGTCAGTGTTTAAAACCAAAACTCTGTGCAAATGACTTGGTTTTTAAACCAGAATTACAGTACTTTGAAAAAAAATTTAGCATTCTGGTTTGGCACCCTAAGAACTGGGATTTGTTTGCTTGTTTGTCTCCTGGAGCTATTTTCTGTGGTCATGAATGGAGGAGAGGACAGAACTCATTGTGCACCTACCATGTGAACCAGCATTTATTCTTCGAGGGCCTACTGAGCGCTAGGTGCTGAAGGCGCAGAGATTGATAATCTGTGGCCTTTTCCCTCAAGGAGCTCACATTCTAGTCCAGGAGATGATCCAGGGGGTAAGTGCTAGGATATCTATGTTCAGAGTCTGTGGACACCCAGAAGATGAGCACCCGACCCTACCCCCTCGGGGTGGTCAGAATGCTTTCTCTGAAGACATGAGATCTAAGTTGTGTCCCCCAGAAGATCAGGTGAGCCATATACAAGGAGGGAAAGTAGAAGAACCTGCATGGGCAGAAGCCCAGAGGGAAGAGAAAATGTGGTGTGTCTGACTAAGGAATATTTGTTGGGCGCCCTCATATGTGATCTTTGAGGGAGGAATCTGTGGAAACAGGCTCAGAAGGGACGAGCCTGAAGTCGCAGGAGTCAGACTCAAGCTGGATTTCACATCCTGTGACACCGTTACATTACCTTCCCTCTTGACTTAACATGACGCGGCCGGGTTTGGGGCCCAGCCCTTCTACCCTCTTTTCCTCATTCTTTCCTCTGAGGGTGAAACTTGGCAGCACACCTCTGAGGGATTGCACCGTAGACCAGGGCTTTCCAACGTGCAGAGTGTCTGGGAGGAAGTTCTTATCATCCGGCCCTCTCCTAGCAGCTCCTGCAAGCACGCTGGTGTGATTCCAGGTCTTTCCCACCCTGGATGGCGTGGGAAGGGTCTTCATTTTAGAGAAGGAAAAGCAAAGATAACATGAGGCTAATCTGTGGCTCAAGGGGTGTCATTGGGGACCACCTGCAAGAGCACTGGCCTGGCTTGTAGTCCCACCCACGCCACTCATTGTTAGATTGAGGACATCACTCCAGTCTACATTCTTTTCAGTTTTTTGTTGTTGTTGTTTTGTTTTGTTTTGTTTGGGGGGGTTATTGAAGTATAGTTGATTTACAATGTTGTGTTAGTTTCTGGTATACAGCAAAGTGATTCGGTTATATATATATATTCTTTTTCATATTCTTTTTCATTATAGATTATTACAGGATACTGAATATAGTTCCCTGTGCTATTCCATTCTTTTCATTTGTTTTTTGATAAAAGAAAGGGGTTGACCAAGGTCAGCAGCGGGAAACATGGGAATGCGTGCCATCCCCCCGCCCTGTCTTCTGTGCCAGTGACAAATCTTCACAGCTCCCTTTTCTATGTACCTCAAAACCTACACACCTCTTTGCCTCATTCTCCCCAAACAACACTCTTTCCTGCCAAGACAATGAGGCCTCAGCACCCTTCTCAACATTATCCTGCAGCCGTGGAAATGGTTCTGAGGCTTGAGTCCTCTGATCCAACAATCGTCCAGCTCCGACAAGTTTGTGAAGCTGAAGCAGGTGTTGGACTGCCTGCTCGCCAGTGTTTGCTCCAGGGAGCAACGATGTGACTTGAAATAAGTGGTCCTGGGCACAAGATTTCACCAAGGGCCCCCGTTGCCATTGGTTAGTTACACAATCAGAGGCCCAGCAGGCAGGGGCTGCATGGTCATCGTCCTACCCATCAAAGAGAAAAGCAGCTGCAGGCGGGGCCTCTGCCCCCTGCTGTGGCCCAGTCATGCTCTCTGAGGCAGCAAGGAGAGTTAGGCCTCAGCAGACTAAGCAGCAGACTCTCTGCAGCTCCCTTCACGCAAGTTTCCTGATGTTAGCAGATGTAGAATGTTATGGGGCTCGCAACCTTCCTGGTAATCTTAGTTGAGGGAAGTAGGAGGTTGAGAGGGTAGGGAGAGGGTTTCTTTGCCAACCCTGGGTAGAAACTTGCAGAAGTTGCCATCTGTCTCTGATTCCCTTGCATTCAAAGCGATTGTGCTACAGAACAAAAAGTCCTGAATGGTGGGAAGGCAAGATGACTTGGAGGCAGAGAACCCGGAAGAGGCGCAGGGAGGAAATCGGGAGTGTCCGCACACCACGAAGAAACACAGAACCCGTGAGCTTTGCCCGGGAGAGGCAGAGCGCCCAGGACTCCATGAGAAGCCCCCCAGCTGTGGCCATCAGCATCCCCTGCTTCCTCCACAGTTGCCTGGTTGTGCCCTGCTTATTAACGATTAATCAAATGCCCAGCACTTCACTAAATCACAGAAGGCGGCTTGTTTGTGACCACGGGGACTGCAGACAGACCCGGGAGAGCCACGTAAGACATCAGCTACCTTCCCCCAGTGCTCTGTGATGGAACGCACATTCTTGGCTCTCTGTAATGAGCAGAGGAGAAAGTCTCCGTGGCCCATGACAACTCTTCCTGCGCAAAATGACGAGGGACCACTTTGAGGTGATTGAGTGGAAGATGCAAGATAAGTACAAATGGTTGCTAATTAAATGCGGAAGGCAAGAAAGATACCTTAGCAGAGCTGGCTGATGCCCGCCTTACACGGCCAGCATAACTGAGCCAGGCCCCAGAGTACTGGCCTCTTTTTCCCCCTCTCAAAAGGCTCTTTCTTCTGCCTGCTTTTGTCTCCCTTGTAGTTCATATGGCATCACAGGTGTACAGCCTTTGCCTCAAAGGAGCCATTGTGACCTTATCCAGTGTGGGATCTGTCGAATGAAGGCAGAGGCATCCCTCCGAGTCGCGTGGCGCCACTACTCACACGGGAAGGGACTGAACAGTCTTGGGAAAGTGTCTTGAGATCCAGCCAGGCTGTGTTTGGGTGCCTCCTTTGCACTCCGTAACACAGCCACCAGTTCCTTCGGTGAGTTTAAAGCAAAAAAAAAACAAGGAAGAAATTGCTATCATTACACCCGAGGTCCAACTCTGGAATTCAGACTCGGCCCGGTTTTCCTTCCTGTCTCGGCAGAATGGTATCCTTGACGACGCTGTTAGAACTGTCTGCAGGAACAGCAGTGTCTAGTATTGATGGCATTCCGTGGGGCAGGCTGGGGCTGGTCTTCCTGGTGAGACGCAGCTGGACCAACACACCTCCCCCTGCGCAAGCAGCCTGTGTCAGGCCTGTCCCCGCCCTCACCCACCTCTGTCTGCAGCTTCAACTTTCCGTCTCCTGCCCCACTCCCCTTCCCTCCCACTTCTGTGAATTTCAACTGGTGCAGAGCAGCTAGGCTCCCAGAAGACAAAGAAGAGAACTGGGAGCAGGCTGCAGCCCAGTGCAGCACTTTTCAAACTGCTGTCTGGGGTACTCAGTGTGCTGTGAGGGTAGTGTTCTCAGCTGAGTTAACTCTGGAAACTCTGGGTTACACAAAGCCACGGGGGTTTCTTTACTGGAGGACTTCTCAGAGCCTTTATGACTCTAATGTGCAGTTTGAATCTTATAAAGGGAGTTTAGTAGGCAGCATTTCCCAAAAGTATTGGACCCCAGGGAATACCTATTAATATCTCCCAGGACAGAGATTCCACACACACAGTGTAGGGGATGCCGGCTTAGTGTTCGACAGTCTGAGCTTTGGAGTCAAGCTTAAGATCAAGTCTTGCCACTTACTAACAGCTTAACCTTGGGCAAGTTACTTAACTTCTCTGAGCTTCAGTTCCCATCTGAAAATTGGGGTGACAACACCCTCCAGACAACTTGAGGACTCAACAGCATCTTGTATATGAACGCTAAGCACAGTGTCCGGAGCTTTAATTGTCCAGCCAGATCACCCAGAATAAGTTTATCTACTATCCTAGACTCCAGCTACACGCAGCTGACTCACCTCTGTGTGTCCAGTGCAGAGCACCCTCTGCTCCATTCTGTACTGCAGGCCACCTGCTTCAGGCTCCAGATGTAACACCTTCCTCCCCACTCCAAGCCACTCTTCTTTCCTCCTATCTCAACATCCAGCTGCCCAAGCCTGGGAGCCATCAAAGACTCCCCAGCCACCCCCATGGAGTCAGTCGCCAAGTGATATCAATGCCACTTTTTATTTAAGAGATTCCAGGTTATCAGATCCTTCTCTCCATTCCCACAACTCCAACCTAGACTGCACCTGTGCCTGGCCTACCATCAGGTCAGATTCTTTACCATTCCCTCTGGCAGGAAATCCTTCGTTTCTCTCAGTCCACCCCATAAGCTCCTGTTTATCCTTCAAGCTTCAGCTAAGATATCACACCTTCCAAAGTCCCTTTGGTAACCCTTTGCTATTCCTCCGGCTGGTCACACACTCAGTTGGCTTTAGCACTACAAGCGCCCTCCCAGTGTTTCCACATGTGAGTCCCCACGCCATCAATCTCCTGGGCAGGAGATACTATTTTTTTCATCTTTAAAGCCCTTGGCACAGTCCCTGGCACTTAGTAGGACTGTTGATAAATATTTGTTTAATTAAATTTACTTGAATTTTCCGAAAAGTTGCCGTCTTCCTTTGAGTGATTCATTGATTTTTTTCAGAGGTATAGCCAGCTGTTTCAGAGGTTTCCTTGGATATTCCCACCTCTGACAACAGCTAACATTTCTTCAGCATCTACTGTGTATCAGGTACTCTAGCAAGTGCTTTATGTCCATTAACTCACCTAATCCATGAGCTGACTTCTAGTGTTCTCCCATTCCACAGATGAGTACTGTGAGGTTCAGCTAGCTGGTCAATGACTGAGGTAGGATTCACACCCAGGACTACCTGTTTCACTCCAAATCCATGTTCTACCCTTCATCTATGAACTGAGAGCTACCTGTATTCTTATCCTGACCACGGTCATCTAGATTTTTAAGAATTACAAACGTACTGCAAATTTGATCTGCACTCTCCTGCGAGGAAAAGAGGCATGGGTTTTTGCTTAGATTGAACTCCCTTAAGGATAATCTCCGTTTTTATTTGTACCCATCGTTCAGCGGTATTTTCCTAAACAGCCCAGGACCAGGGAGAGCAAGTACCAGCCTCAGTAGCTAAGTCCTTGGGGTGTGAGCCCCTCCCCTGACGCCCTGACTGTCGCTTTTGCACCACATTTTCTCACTAAAGAGGAAAATGGGACAATTTCTTTAAGAAGCATTCTCCAGCACTGTTGTGGTCCCAGATGCTGTGCTGAACACTGAGTTAAGACTAAAAGTTCTCTGCCCTCCGTGAGCTTACAGCCTAGTAGGAAGACAGCACACATTCTGACCTTAAAACTCAGTGATAAGTAAAAAGTACCCTGAACTGAGTCTGAAAGACCTGGATTCAAATCCGAAGTCATATCTGCACTCCAAAATCCAGAAAGCTCTGAAAACTAGCAGTTTTGTTTTTTCATAACTCATTTGGAGGCAAAACCTAATCTGGAGTGAAGTTTTTATATGGTCACTGTTCAACCCACTTAGTGTGAATATTCCTACTTTTTGCTTCAGGAACAATGTGTCTGATGGGAGTGCTGCCTGTCCCCTAGGGAGAGGTGCAGCTAACACACGGGCCTGAACTCTGGAGGACATCCGGCCCCAGGAGTTGGAAAAGGAATGTGAATTTATGCTTTGTGATCAGTTGAAGAAAATGTATGAAAAGACTTCATAAACTAGATGGTCTTAAATGGCATAGTCACCCCCATCTGTGTAATGGGAGCACTGAGGGTGGAGCAAGTGATTTTTTTCAGGACCAAGAAGAGGGTCAAAAGATGCTTCAGGGGACAAAAAAACAAACAACCCAATCCAAAAATGGGCAGAAGACCTAAATAGACATTTCTCCAAAGAAGATATACAGACTGCCAACAAACACATGAAAGAATGCTCAACATCATTAATCATTAGAGAAATGCAAATCAAAACTACAATGAGATATCATCTCACACCAGTCAGAATGGCCATCATCAAAAAATCCACAAACAATAAATGCTGGAGATGGTGTGGAGAAAAGGGAACACTCTTGCACTGCTGGTGGGAATGTGAATTGGTTCAGCCACTATGGAGAACAGTATGGAGGTTCCTTAAAAAACTACAAATAGAACTACCATATGACCCAGCAATCCCACTACTGGGCATATACCCTGAGAAAACCAAAATTCAAAAAGAGTCATGTACCAAAATGTTCATTGCAGCTCTATTTACAATAGCCCGGAGATGGAAACAACCTAAGTGTCCATCATCGGATGAATGAATAAAGAAGATGTGGCACATATATACAATGGAATATTACTCAGCCATAAAAAGAAACGAAATTGAGCTATTTGTAATGAAGTGGATAGACCTAGAGTCTGTCATGCAGAGTGAAGTAAGTCAGAAAGAAAAAGACAAATACCGTATGCTAACACATATATATGGAATTTAAGAAGAAAAAAAATGTCATGAAGAACCTAGGGGTAAGACAGGAATAAAGACACAGACCTACTGGAGAATGGACTTGAGGATATGGGGAGGGGTAAGGGTGAGCTGTGACAGGGCGAGAGAGAGTCATGGCCATGTACACACTAACAAACGTAAGGTAGATAGCTAGTGGGAAGCAGCCGCATGGCACAGGGATATCGGCTCAGTGCTTTGTGACCACCTGGAGGGGTGGGATAGGGAGGGTGGGAGGGAGGGAGACGCAAGAGGGAAGAGAGATGGGAACATATGTATATGTATAACTGATCCACTTTGTTATAAAGCAGAAACTAACACACCATTGTAAAGCAATTATACCCCAATAAAGGTGTTAAAAAAATAATAATATATCATGACAAAAAAAAAAAAAAAGATGCTTTAGGGGAAGTAAAATTTCAGCCAGGTCCTAAAGGGTGAGTTCATTTTCTCACTTTGCAGAGGAGCTGTGGAAAAGGAATTCTGGGCTAAGGGAAGAGCGTGTAGAAAATGTGCAGGAAAAAAATGTCTTTAAGTAGCTTGAGCACGTGGACTCTGTCAGCTTACAGAAAAACTCTGATTATCTGTCAAACTGCAAGAGAGAAGCAGTACAGATGATATAAAGGGGCAGCTAGTCCACAATCCATTTGCTCTGGGCAGGATTTTTCTCTGGAGGGCAGACTTACATATGTGTTCACAGAGAAACAGTGCCGTCTGGGCTGACGCCTCCCTCCTCATCCTGGTGGAGAGGCTTTGGAGCCCTCCCCCTGGCCCCCAGCTCCCCAAGCAGGCCCAGCAATGGTCAAGGCTGCCCACTACTCCAGGCTTCTCTTGCAGCCCTCTGCGTGGTGTGGGGTCAGCCCTTCACCAGCCGGCTTCTCTAGCGTCAGACGGCCAGGTTCAAACCGTATCAGCCACTTACGACTTTTGGTGGCCTGAAACAAGTTCTTTATTGCGCCTTTGTTCCTCGGCTGTAAAATCAGAATAATATGAAAGCTCACACGGAAAGCACTCAGCTGCGTGCCTGACTGGTACATACTCAAACAGTAGTTGTTATTATTACGAGGACTCTCCCTCCTCCAGCTATGTATAAATACATACATTCCGGGCTTCCCTGGTGGCGCAGTGGTTGAGAGTCCACCTGCCGGTGCAGGGGACACGGCTTCGTGCCCCCGCCCAGGAGGATCCCACATGCCGCGCAGCGGCTGGTCCCGTGAGCCATGGCCGCTGAGCCTGCGCGTCCGGAGCCTGTGCTCCGCAACGGAAGAGGCCACAACAGTGAGAGGCCTGCATACCGCAAAAAACAAAAACATACATTCCTTAATACTTAACCTAAAAGGGAAAAAAAAGCCCTTTCTGTATCCTCTCTGCCCTGGTCATCAACTCCTTCCTAGTTAACCATTTTCTGTAGAGAGTGTTTTTATTTTGATTTTTTGCAGCTGTTTCTCAATCATGGTAAAGCATGGCCTCCCTTACTTTGGTCATAATCCAGTACAGGGATTCCCAGGTTGGGTCCCCAGGGGTCCTCGTAGGCAGTCAGAGGGATTCCCATGCTCATTTCAGGTACTGGTTTAGAGCAAGGTAAGTAAGAGAGCCAACTCTTAAAGTGGATAAGCCCCACCCTGACCAATTCTCTTACACTGCGTAAGTTTCGTCATCTCCAGGAGCCTTCATTTCCTGCTTGATAGAATGGGAATAGTCATACTTTCATCACAGGGGTGTTACATCTTAGATTATGTGTTTAAAGCCCTTAGCACAGGTGTGTTATACCTGGTGTGTGATAAACACCTCACAAATGCCTGCCACAATTATTACTACTTAGTACGAGCGATTTCTTAGAAATCACACTTTTACCCCAAGTGGAGCCTCAGGTATAATTAAAAGATCAGATTTCAGCAGGAAGTGGGTGGAATTACATCAGCTTAGTGCAGTGACACTGTTGCCTAATGCTAAGAACCTCTGGTTGGCTTTTATATCTGCCTTTGGTGAGTAAAAATAAGGAGAATTATTAACAAGTACATTTGGGCAGAGAAAAGCACTGCAAACATGAAGTCTCAGAGGTATGGAGAGAGACAGAAAAGGAATCTCTGATAATTAAAAGTCATGAGGATCCATTGGTCTAATACACTGATCAGTCCTTTCTGGTTGGAAGGTCTCCTTTTATTAAAAAAAAAAAAAAAGCAGCACATGGGCATTGCCACTGGGCAGGTTTTACCCATTAACCAACATTCCAGTGGATAAAGACGTTAGTCCCCTGATGTCTACAGCACACCCACTGTGAGTACTCTGAGTTACCACACAGGCTTGAAATGGGAAGAGCTCTTGGAAGTGATCAAATGCAAGTGGGGGTGAGGGTGGCATCACCCCCATTTTACAAATGGAGAAACGAAGGCTTAGAGGAGGGAAGAAACCTGCCTGCGGTGATGCAGCCATCCTGTGATGGAGTTTCACACCTGAGGCCCGCAGCTCTCCATCCAGCATCCTTTCTGACAGACCAGATCCTCATCCAGAAGGGACATCCTTCCAGGGGGTGAACCACAGTCACCCAGGGAGTTCTTTCCCAACTCCATGGGCCGTCTCTATTTCCCTCACCACTTGGGGTGCCCCTTATCTAGAGATTCTGATTCAGTAGGTCAGCCCTGGGGCCTGGGAAGCCATAATATTAGTATACCAGGTGATTCTTAGCGTCGCTAACCACTACTAAACAATGCCCAAAGGAGTTTTAGCTATTTTCTGCGCTAGAGTGGGTGGTGGAGTGGAAAGGTCGCTAGGGACTTTCCATTTGCAGTTAATGAGCATTACTCTGTGTCCTGTACTAATTCCTTATAGCTTCTCTCTTTCTTAACAACCCTAATTCCTGGGCACACAATGGCAGCTCAAAAATGTTGCTGCCTGACCTACTTTGGGGAGATGATTTGAGCAAAAGACTCCCTGGCTAGCCTGGCTGACATGAACATCTCTCTCTGGCTTTGTGCTTAGACTGAAGAACCTGGAGCTGGCTGCTGTGGGTGGATCAGACGTCCATGTGAAGATGCTGGCAGCCCCTGTCAATCCATCTGACATTAATATGATCCAAGGTAACCTTGGTTTCTGTGGCTTATGTTAATTGGCTTTTTGCTTAGCCGCCACCTCGTTCCTCCCCAGGTGTGGGTGTGAAATTCCTGTGATTAGCAGCAGCTGTTCTCCAGATGAGCCGTCTACAGGCCGTGTGAGCCCTCTCTGGCCTCCCCTCCCTGGGATGTGAGGCTTTTTGAGTTAGGAAGATTGCAGCGGGGAGCACACCAACCCTTGTGAAGTGTGCGATATGCTGGGCTCATTTCCTACATTATCTTATCTAATCTTCATAATAACCATGAAGCTGAGGAGTATTATCCCCCTTTACAGATGAAGCAGCTCGGGCTCAGAGAGGTTGGTTGGTTACACAGCTGGTCAGGGGCAGAGGCCAGAACAGGCTGAGGTCTGTCTGACTCCGAAGTCCATGCTCTTTCACTGCCCAAGCTTCACTGGATGATGCTGTGCTCTTCTCCCTTAGGAAATTATGGCCTCCTTCCCAAGCTGCCTGCTGTTGGAGGGAATGAAGGTGTTGGACAGGTCGTAGCAGTGGGCAGCAGTGTGACCAGGGTGAAGCCAGGAGACTGGGTGATTCCAGCGAATGCTGGTTTGGGTGAGTTTCTCCAGGTGTCTGCAGCTTTTTGTTGTTTCAGATCCTATTTCACCCGCGAGATACACGTCCGTTCGTTGTCTCTGTAAGTAAGCAGCACAGGGTTTATTATTAAGTCCATATACCCACCTCCAGTGGGGATGGAAGCCGGACCAGGAGAGCGGCAGTTCTGTTTCTTTTGCTCAGGAGGTGACACACCTGCTCTCATCACTGTGGGCGCATGTTGATCGGAGCTATGAGTCTCTGAATCCCTACATCCCTAGGGAATGTAGGGCGCAATGGGGAATTAAATAAGACAGCCCCTTCCCTCCAGGAGGTTAAAACCTAATTGAAGAAATCTCCAAACCAGCAACCCCCATAAAGGGAGTGCTGCAAGTTCACAGGAAGCAGAGGGCACTTCTGGCGACTCTGTGTGAGAGAGACACGGTCTTAAGGAAGGATCAGGGCTTCATGGAGGAGGCTTCATTGGAAGGGACCTTTGATGGATGAATTTTGGTAGGTAGAGATGCACTCCAAATTGTGGCATTTAGAGGAAACGAAATGAGCAAAGACACAAGGGTGAGTTTGGGAAGTGGAGGAGAACCCAGTGTAGCCACAGCAGAGGATGAGCATGTGAGAGAGGACTGCAAAAGTGAAGGGGAGGTTACAGAGCAGGTGGGGCCGCCTGGGGAAGGCCCTGCGAAAGCCATGCTGAGAGTTAGGGTTTTCTGTGACATGTGGTAAAGAGTCTTTGGTGAGATTTGTGTTTTCGTACTTGGTCGTTTTTGAGGCACAAACATTATACAAATGGATCCTGACAGGAGCCACAAGAGGGAAGCAGGGCTGACATCCACCCCATTGGACATACGAGGAACTGAAACCTAAGAAGAAGCCCTTGTCCAAATGCAAACAGCTAACTAAAAGGAGAGCCCCTTGGACTCTTGTCTCCTCCTTTTTTCCCCGCTACACTCCAATGGGAGGACCCTTTGGATTATAAGTTGCAGAGAGTCAACTCAAACTTGTTTTATCAGAAAAGAAGTTAATTGGTTTGTGGAACTGGGAAGTGCAAGAGATGGAAGGCTTCAGGCACAGCTGGATCCAGAAACACCAATGCTATGAGACCTCTTTCTCTTATTCTCATTAGCTCTCCAATGGGATCTCCCCACACAGTGATATAGGAATAGCAACAAATATTGACCACTCCCTTTGTACCAGGCACTGTTGTAAGCACTTTACCTATATTTACTCAGTCATTCCCACAACATGATGTAGATACTGTTATCACTCCCATTATGCAGATGAGACTATAGTAAATGTAAAGGATTAAGCAATTTGTCCAAGGTCACCCAGCCAATAAGTGGTGGAGGTAAGATTCAGACCCACTCTGATATATACCTTTCATAGATGGCCACCAGCAGCCTGAGGTTTACATCATCCTGAGAGCAAACGAAGAAGCATGTCCTCTACAATGTGTCCAATACAACCATATCCATCCCCCAGAAGGGCTCTGACCAGCCCTGTCTGGATCCTTGCCCATCCATGAACCTATCACTAGCGGGTGGGCTTAGGCCACTCCAATTGCCCTGGTTGAGTCTCTTGCCAACCTCTGTGGTACAGAGAGTGAGGCCTTGTGGTCGACAGCCCCAGAGGTTAGGAAGGAGCAGTTCTAGAAAGAAAAATGTACCAGGCGAAAGAAGACAGCACCAGGAGTCTACTAGAAGTTCTTTCCTTCTCTGAGATCAGGGAAGTGCCAAGAACGGCCCCACCCTCTCCGAAAGTCCCCTGGCAGTGAACGAGCACAGCCAGGTGAGCAAATTGAGATGTGTAAGGATTCACTGGATACTGACTGGTGCTTCGGGCCAGCCCCCGTGCAGAGTGAAGGGCACACAACGTGGGTCAGACACAGTCTCTGCCCTCAAAGTGCTCTTGGCTGGGAGTGGGAAAAGAGCACTTAACACAGTGCAGTGTAATGAGTGGTGTAATCACAGCATGAACACAAAGGCAAGAGTTCCCTATCTTGGGAAGCATTAGGAAAGGCTCCTCAGAGAAGTGATGCTTGAACTGGGTCTGGAAGACAGTAGAAGGACAGCCAGGGCAGGAAGGGCTTCCCAGGCAGGGAATGTGGCCTGGGCAAAGGTGTGGTGATGGAGAAGGCAGGGCATCATCACACTGCAGGTAGCTCAGTATGGCTGGGTCATGGGTGGATAGGGAGAAGAGGCCGGAGGGGTCGGCTGGGACCTGGTCGTGCAGGGCTCGCATCCACAGTCACTGGGGGCCTGATGAAGAGTGAACATGAGGAATGATTTGATCAGATCTGTGCAGTGCAGAGAATGCTCTGGAAGGGCAGCGGGTGGAGGCAGGAAGCCAGCGAGGAGGTAGCTGAGCAATCCACGCTTCAGGCGATGAGGGCCTGAGCCAGTGGTGCTGTAGGACTGGAGAGACGGGGTGGGCCCAGAAGCGTGGTGAGGTTGGAGAGAATAAAGGACATGTGCCAGGTGTGTGCGTAATTGCACGTGTGTGTGGGGGGGTGATAGCCAGAGCAGGGATTTCTCCCAGGAGGAAAGGTGATTCTTTTAAAGCAGTCGGAGAGGATGGGGGTGAGGATTTTATCATTGTCAGGATGCTAATTAACTCAGTTTATTCAGTAAACATTTTGTGAGCATCTGAGGGTGCCAGGCTCTAACATACAGCAGTGAACAGGCATGGTCTTTCTTCTAGTGAAGACTGCCGTTTAGTAGAGTAGCAGTCATTAAAGAGATAAGTCCTCAACTGGCCAGATCTTGGGCATTTTTCATGCACTGAGCTACTCAGCTGTTGCTGCGCCTGTAGCCAGCTTTTTCCCACATGCAACCAATCCCAAGGGAGACAGAGCCAGCTAATGTGTGAACTGGCTTTCGCATTGGAAACACTCAAAGCCCCCTGAGGCAGCATGGGGCATAGCAAGCACTGGCCTGGGAATGAGATACAGGCCCTCCTTCCACCACCACCACCCCACCACCCCATGACCTTGTTTAAATCACAACTACTTTGAGCCTCAGTTTCCTCATCTCTAAAATGGAGCTAATAGGCGTTGCCTTGTCTGTGTCAACTGAGGGAATACATACAATGATCTTTGCAAACACTAAATTTGCGGCAAACTTTTTTCTTAAAGGGCGAATTAGTAAATATTTTAGGCTTTGCAGGCCATTCCACTTCTACTCAACCTTGCCAATGTAAATAGCCATGAATGATACCTAAAAAGCGGGCTGTGCTCCAATGAAGCTTTATTTACTAAAGCAGGTGGTGAGCCAAGTTTGGCCCATGGGCCATAGGTTAGGGACCCCTGCGTTAGATGACAGAGATGGTTAAGGGTCAGGTGCACGTGAGTGTGGCATGGGAGTCCTCAGAACTCGGGCCTGGGAATTCAGATCAGAAAAGGAGACCAAGGCATGTTCCACACCTGCTGTGTACCCGGCACAATGACAGGCTGTACAATGTCATCACTTAATCTTCACACTACAGTGGGAGTGTTATTCTCTGTATTTCATAGATTAGAAAAACTACAACTCAAAAAGGGTGAAGTGATCATTCAAAGTCAACACAACTAGTGAGTGGCAGAGCCAGGGCTTTTAAGCAGATCTCTCCAACTCCAAAGTCTAAGCATTTCTACTTTAAAGCCCTGGAGGCTGACGTGGGTGCTGCCCCCACCCCATCCCACCCAGGTCCTCTTAAGAAGAGGATTAGGGACTGCCAAGCCCCAGAAATCCGTGTCAAGGGTTGGATTTCCATTGTCCTGCCACTAAGGGGAAGTAGAAAACACCTTTGATTTCATGCACAGAAAGCCATTCACTAAGCGTCTGGCACAGAGCAGAGTACAGTAAACGTTGACTAAGATGAATGAGGGTGATAGTTATGAAGATGACGCTGAAGATCTGGAAACCAGGCTGCACCAAGCCCAGAGACAGACAAGGCGCCTCCAGGACTCCAAAGCAGTCCTTCAGTTTTTCAACCTCTTATTTTCTCAGCCAGAAATCTACTCTGGGATTGACACAGCCTTTAATAGAGTGTTCCTGCCTCCTATCGCCAGTTCCTGGCCCCTAAAGCCCACCTTGGCTCTCCCCTCCTGCAGCACAGCTAGCGGTCTAGGCTGGCCCCTGCTCCCCACACTGGACCACGTAGAGCCAGGGCGCTGTCAGAACCCCAGCCACTGGGTCATGAGTCACACTCGAGAGCTTTGGAAGGGTAGGCCGAGGGCCCCTGAGACATCACAGCCACCAGACGCCAAGCTAGCAAGGCTCCGAGTCGTCTCCCTGAGGTGCTTCGCAAGTGCGCGGCAAGCCAGGGCTTGAACCTGCATCTGTCTGACTCTCTGCTTTATACAGGATCCCGCCTGCACAGGTGAGGACCTGTCACCCAGTGCTCATCAAATCCTGTTGATTCTATCTTCAAAACATAACTCGAATCCATCTACTTTTCCTCATCCCCACTGCCAAAGTCTAGGCAACCATCACCTCACATCTGGGCCCCTCCAGAAGCCCCCTGATCGGCCTCCCTGTTCCTACTCTGCCCGCCCCTCCGCTCCCCCGCCACCGTCTTTTTCACGCAGCAACAAAGTGATCTTAAAGCATAAATCCAATCACCTCAGACTTCTCTAAAATTAGAAGCTTCCTGGAAGCTTCCTGGGACTTCCCTGCCAGTCCAGTGGTTAAGACTCTGCGTTTCCACCGCAGGGAGCACAGGTTCGATCCCTGGTTGGGGAATTAAGATCCCGCATGCCGTGCAGTGTGGCCAAAAAATAAATAAATAAATAAAAAAGAAAATTAAAGCTTCCTATTCACTAAAATAAAATCCGTTCTTTATGCCATGACCCTGAGCCCTTATGTTTTTCAGACTGCAGGCTGTGACCCACTAGCAAAATCAATCCAGTGGGTTGCAAACAGAATTTTTCTTTTGTTAAAGTTGGTCAGAATAGAACAGAAAATAACAGTACATCACATAGAGTAGGGTAAGTATTGTTCCATGAAACTTTGGCTTCTGTTATGAATCTGTATGTGTACGTGTATTTACGTATGTACATGTACAGAGTTAGACTGTAACACACGGTTACTGTGAGTCAAGATCATGAAAGCCTGTATGACGTCCGTCCAGCCTGTGCCACGTCAGCCGTGTCTCCAGCCACTCTTCCCACCATTCTCTCCCCTCCGGTGTGCATTCTTCCTGCTCCATTCCTATGTCTGTCCTGCCTCAGAGTCTCTGCACATGCTTCTTCCTCCACTGGAATGTTCTTTGTGGATTCTGAGAGGCTGCATCTCTATCCTTCAACTCTTAGCCTGTTGCCTTCTCAGAGAAGCTGTCCCTGACTCCCATCTAAAGTAATTCTCTCCTCTCCCTCCCTCCCTCCCTCCCTCCCTCTCTCTCTCTCTCTCTCTCTCTCTCTCTCTGTATAACTTAGGATTCTTGTACTTGCTTGTTCATGTCTCACCTATTCTGCTCCACTGGAGTGAGCTCACTGCGAACGTAAGGACTGTGTCGTTGTTGAAGGGGCCTGGCTCACAGCCGGTGCCCGATGGGTATCTGCAGACGGAAGGGGGCAGCCCGGGGAGCTGGGTGACAGGGCAAGTCACAGCCTCAGTTCCTGCCCTGTTGAGTGAGGACTTTTTTTTTTTTTTTTTTTTGCGGTACGTGGGCCTCTCACTGTTGTGGCCCCTCCCGGAGCACAGGCTCCGAACTCTCAGGCTCAGCGGCCATGGCTCACGGGCCCAGCCGCTCCGCGGCATGTGGGATCTTCCCGGACCGGGGCGCGAACCCGTGTCCCCTGCATCGGCAGGCAGACTCTCAACCACTGCAGCACCAGGGAAGCCCGAGTGAGGACTTTAAACTGGACATTTTATTATTCTTTTGTCTAGAACTGGAATGTGGTCTGGGGGTTAATGAGCATTTTTTTTCCAGTTTACAGGATTGTTTCATTTCCCATATCTCATTTGATCTGTGCAACAGTTCTTGGGGGAGGCCAGTCAAGGCTCTTCTTGCCAGTGTCATCTACATATTAGAATAACCAAATCTCAGTGACTTAGTGCTGTGCTCAGACTAGCAGACCAGCACAGCCAGGTCCCACACCCCGGCCTTTGCCTTTGGCTTTCATGCTTTTTTCCATAATACCACCCGAGTCACCCTGCCTTAGGTGAGAATGAGGGCCGAGTGGGAAATGGGGCTTTCTCAACTTCTCTTGCCCTGGTAATGATGTTGCTGTCTCACCCTCAGAGTCCAGTAGTTTGAGATCCTCAGCCACCTGCTGTGTGACACTAGCTAACTCTGCTGGTAACTGACGTGGGAATAACACAGTGTCCCTAACGTAATTATCACGAGGACTCAGACATTCAAAAATGCTTTGGGATTTTCCTTTTTCTGCAAGTATTACTGAAGTCCGCTGTCCTCGATGCCCGTCCACTGAGGAGGGGGAGTGGGGTTGGGCATGGAGGGGGTCCTTCCTTACTCCCCTGGCCTCCCCCCACTTAGGAACCTGGCGAACCGAGGCTGTGTTCAGCGAGCCAGCGCTCATCTCGGTTCCGAGTGACATCCCTCTTCAGAGCGCCGCCACCCTGGGCGTCAATCCCTGTACGGCCTACCGGATGCTGATGGACTTCGAGCAGCTGCGGCCAGGTAGGAACCGCAGTGGGTGGGCAGGCCGGGTACTCCTGACTGGGGTGTGACCCGTGTCCCAACCCTGAGGCCTGGGAACTTACCTGCAAGGAAAATGGCCCCAACCTGGGTGGTGGTGTTGCTTTACATGGAAAGGTGTTAGCTTGGATCCTGGAAAACATGCTGAAACCTCATGAGGAGTACACCCTAGAAAACTGCTGAAGGGTCACATTCCCTAGAGCTTGGGATGGAATTCTGTCATTCAGCAAAATCGTATGGAGCTGTGCTGAGCTCTGGGGCTACAAAGCCAGACAACATAGACACAATCCCTGTGTTTTCAATAAAATGCTGAACTTAGTGTTAGTCTTTCCACTCAGCACTGCCAGAGCACTTTCCAGTCCACATACGTGCCTTTCCATGCATTGCCCCGTCAAACGCACTGGACGTCAGAGCGGTGCAATGAGGTCCACAGCACGGGTCTGAACCCCAGCTTCGCCTCACTAACTGGGAACTGACCTCTCAAATCATCAGACTTTTCATCCGTAAAATGGAGAGTAAGGGATTCTGAGGACTCACTGAAACATGCCGTGTGACACTTTGCACAGGGCCTGGCATACAGCACAGTAAAGGTGCACTGCTGTTATCATTCTCCCTTTTTATAAATGAGGAAACTGAGGTCCAGAGAGGTGAGTTATTTGTATGAGATCACTCAGCAAGGAAATGACAAAGCCAGGTGTTTTATTCCAGGTTCCCCTGACAGAGCCTAAGAAAAGAACTGGGGGTCGACCGTTCGCTGGGGAGGTGACCCCAGGAAGCAAGAGTGAGGGCCTGGGGACAGGGACAGGGAAGGAGGAAGAGCCAGCGAAAGCTGATTCCTGCCGTGGGCAGCCGGGGCCCAGTCCTGCTGGGGACCCTCCACAGACCCTCACAGAACCCTCCTCAGAACTAACCTCCAAGTGACAGGAGGCTGGGCCACTTACCCACCAGCTCCCGTCCCCCGTGGTTGGAGGGTTACCCCACACACCACGCATATCCGGGAGCTGGCAGGGGCCCTAGAGATCACCCAGTCCAGCTGTGTCATGCCGACAAGGAAACTGAGATGGAGAGATACCGGAGTGTGATCACCTTCGGTGGCAGCTCTGCGTAAGTCTGGCTGAAAACCAGTCCCAGCTTCCTGCAGAGACAAATGCCGGTTCTCCCAGCTGTGGCAGAGCAGCCCTAGGTCTCTTGAAGTGCAGAAAGCCAGCAGGTGTGATCAGGGACCTTTGCTGAAGTCCCAGTGCAGCAGATGTTTTGGTCGCCTGCATCCTCTCCCCTCAGACCCCCTCTGATGTGGGCTGCAGCTGTGGTCGTCACATCAGGCTATTGTGACACCACCCACCTTTTGTGGCCTATTGTGCCCATGGTGTATCTCTCCACCTTCCTGCCCCAGGGCTGGTGTGAAACGTGTGATTTTGACCCAGAGTAAGAATTACACTTTAAATTGTCATCCAGTATATAGACGTATATGAATATATATGTACTGAAAACCAAAGTTTCATGGAATAATATTTACCCTCACTATGTGTGATGCACTCCACTATTTTTTTATTCTATTTTCCTTGATTTTAACTTTAAAAAAAAAGCTTGCAACCCACTAGGTTGGTTTCATAACCCACTGATGGGTGACAATCTGTAGGCTGACCCTAAGGAGGATGGGCCTTCTTCCAGAAACTCCTCTGTCTCTAGCACAAGATCCCTGCTGCCTCTCAAAACCCAGATAGCATTTCAGGGGAACAGAGCCCCTTCCCGGCCACAACAGCACTGGGCTCTAATGAGGAGCACCCCGGTGGGTGCTTCTAGGACTCCTGTTTCATGGGGGAGAAACTGAAGTTCAAAGAGGTCAGGACTCATCCCGCCCCGTTCACTTTCCGTTACAGTCAGTGGAGAAGCTGGGACTCACACCCCAGTATGTCTCGTTCCAGAGCCCATGCTTTTCCCAGCATGGCCCGTGGCCTCCCCCGTTGGCTAAGTCCAAAGTTAGGCCTCGGCTTTGACCACAGACTATCCGGAGGTCCCTGTTTCAGGGGCTGCCAGTTTCTCCAGTGCAGCTCTAATCCCATTTTGAGGCAGTGCATCTACCCCTCAAGAAGCCGCAGCCTGCTGATAGAAATGGACTGAGATAACAACCAAGTATAAGTCAGGGCTGACCGTGACCATTAACAGAGACGGCCACAGAGTGCTGTGGGAGTGCATGGGGCAAGAATCTGGGAAGGCTTCATGTAGGAAGCCACACTCGATCAGTCCTTCGAAGGATATATAGGATTTGAAAATGAAGGGAGATGGAAAGAGGAAGACGTTGCAAGCCAAAGAAATAACCTAAGCAGAGACTTGTGGACATAAAAATTGGGAGGATGATGAAGGATGCAAAATCATTTACACAGCAGGGTTTAAGTTGCATCCAGTGTGAACTCTTGAGTTGCTGAACCCTGGCAGGCTTCATGGGTGTTGTAGAGGTTTGGGGGGCACGGGAGAAGAGTGAGCAACAGTCCAAGGACTGAGAAGGCTCAGCAGCAGGTCCTGGGTACTTTCAGAGTCTGAGGACTCCACCTCCGGCCCTATAATAGGATTCTAGGCTGGAAGCGCTTGACCTGTTACAGGTCTCAACTTGAGTCTCTTCCTGGCTCCACAGGGGATTCTGTCATCCAGAATGCATCCAACAGTGGAGTGGGGCAAGCAGTCATCCAGATCGCCGCGGCCCTGGGCCTGAGGACCATCAACGTGGTCCGAGACAGGTGCGTGGGAAGGCCTGACCCCAGCACACCACTTGGGCCTTTCCACCTGGCACCCGCGGGTGCCCACGTTTCCACCAGGTGGCGCCCTTGCGTAAGCGGTCTTCCTTTCCTGCGGGCAGGAGCTGGCTTATAGCTGAGTCAGCCACCAGCACTGAAGTCCAGTGGCTTTTGGCTACAGGATGAATGAATCTGAAATGTAAAGGGAGGGCAGGAAGGAGAAGGCCCTTAGTGAACAGCTAAGAGTTTCTGAGACTCTTGACTTGTGATAAACCTCATGTTTTTAAAACCACCGTTCACATTTGGGAATGTTTTAAGCTGTGTTATTCTTTCTGTGAACCAACTAACCCAGAGCCCTTGTTTCCCTTGCATTTGTGTGATACTTTGAAGTGCACTAAATACAGATGTAAAGGAGATGGGGCAGGTTTGTCATCAGAAGGAGGAAGCCACTTGCTCAGGAAGACACAGCAAACCAATGACAAACTTAGTTTCCCAATTTGTTCTCTCTCCATCATATCCTCCAACTTCCTTAAGCCTCACCATCCACGCACGTGGTTGTGTCTCTTCAGGGAAGCCCAGCCTTGGCAGGAGAACTGATACTCGCTTCAGTTCCCCATCCCCTCCGTTGTGCTGACAAAAAAATTGTTCTGTTTGCCTTGGTAAAGAGGCTCAGAGCCACTCCTGGACCGGAGTGTGTTTGCACAACACTCTGAAAAGCCCCTTGAAAAGAGGGGGAAAGGAAGCAGAGTTTGTCGTTTCAGTAGAAGAAATCAGGAAGTGAAATGACTCCTCCCCGAGCCCAGATGGTTTCTAGCGTCCTTGAGCTGACAGGAGCAGTAGAAACCACCCAGTGCTCTCTCACGCCAGTGAGGAAACTGAGGTCAAGAGATGCTGGCATGTGATGAGACTGGTGGCCAGGCCCAGCTTAGCTTCCCACAAAGAGAAACTCAGGTTCTCACAGCTGTGGCAGAGGGGTCCTGGGAGCCTTCCGTGGAGAAAGTGAGCAGATATGACGAGGACCTTGGATTGTGTTTGGTTTCCAGACCTGACATCCAGAAGCTGACCGACAGACTGAAGAATCTGGGGGCCCATCATGTTGTCACAGAAGAGGAACTGAGAAAGCATGAGATGAAAAACTTCTTTAAGGTACCCGTGATGAGGGACATTGCACCTCCATTCCAGGCCCAACTCCCTGAAGAAAGAAATTCACTTGAATTAGAAAAGCTGGCACTGGCCCCATGTCTCCAAAATCCTCCCTTTGTCTCTTTTCGTGGAAGGATAAAGCCCATTCCCTCAGCCAGGGGAAAGCATGCATTAAGTGCCCGGGGCTGTGAGGGGGCAGGAGAGACAGACAAGGTTTAGGAAACCCTGTGTGATTGGTAGTTTTGAATGTTAGTGGTGAACTACGTCAGCCCACACAGCTGAAGTAAATCTCGGAGCTGGGAGAGAGCTGAGGAAACTGAGGTACAGGAGGGAAGAGAAAGAAAAGGAGTCACATTTCCAAAGCATCTGCCTTATATTTTATCTGATAATCCCCACAAAAGCTCTACAAAGTAGGTGCTATCTATTTTATAGGTGAGAAAACGAAGACTTGGAAAAAAAGAAAGGACTTTACTGAGACCACACAATCATAAGTGGTGGAGTCGGGCTGGTTCCAGGCCTCTCTGAAATCAAAGCCCCTTAACCCTGCCCAGCACACCTAGTAAGTGACCGAACCACATCTCAGCCTCTTATCACTGAACCCTGGAGGGACCGGACACACATTTACTTGAGAACACACGCCTCTTGAGAACATTTCTGAAGCAGTAGGTCAGCACATCTAATATAAACTGAGTTGTAAGTGCTGAGAAGAGGGGGAAATGAAGTCCGTCAAAACAGAACATAGGTGCCCTTTGTCTGTTCTTTCCCAGAGGAGGTGAGTTTTGAACAAAATCCTAAAACAGATAACAGGATTAAGCTGGTAAAGAAAAGGCCCTTCCCAGACGGAGTTGGAAGGCATGACTGTCCCACTTTTTTCCGCTCCTTCCTGACACAGCCCTTGGGCCAGGGAAGTGCTGTTTGTTTAGCAAGCTTCAAACCCCACCACAGAGGGGTAGCTCGCTCACTGCAGGTCCCTTCTTTTCCAGGACGTGCCCCAGCCTCAGCTTGCTCTCAACTGTGTCGGCGGGAAAAGCTCCACGGAGCTGCTGCGGCACTTGGCGTAAGTCCCTCGGCCCCGTGGGTCCAGTGCACGAAGGCTCCCTCCCGGGATTTAGCCAGGAGGACCACCGAGTGACCAAGTCCCAGTGGCCAGTGCAGGCCAAGGCCAGGTCAGCACGACCCTGAGTAGGAAGATGGGACCCACGTCACGTCCTAGTTACTCGGGCCCTCCCTCTCTCAGCCTCCTCCTTTACAGATGACCATCCAGCTCTGTTCTCCTAGGGACCCCAGAAGTAGACTCCTGGGCGCTCTGTGATAGGGGAACGGGTAAGGATTCATAACCTAGGGGCATCTGAAAAAGTCACTTAGTCCTAGCTTATTAGCTTTTAAGTTTTTTATTAGCTTTTAAAAATAGATTCTGATTTTAAAGGTAACATCATGCTGTTACAAAACATCTTGAAAGCATGTAAAAGTACAAAGGAAAAGTTAAGCACAGAGCTCACCTATCATCCCACCACAGGGGGATGACGTTGACAGTGTTGACAGCACATGTCCTTTCCTTCTTTTTTTCCATTAATATAATCTTGTCGAATTGAAGGGCACCTGAAAGGACACTTCCCAACTAGAGCACCAACATTTGTTAACACATATTTGCTAGCACTCAGTAGCCACAGGGTACCTAGATGGCTGAGACACTGAGGGAACCCTCTAGAACTCAGGCTGGATGGGAATTTGGGTCATGTGACCAGAGAGCTGTAGTCACAATCACAGAGTGTTTACCACACACCAGGCTGTGCAGAGTGCGCGATGTACCCCCTCCACAATCGCCTAGGTGAGGGGCACTGCTCCCATCCCCGTCCAGACGAGGCCCAGAGAGGGTAGGCAGCTGCCCGAGTCGCTGTGGCTCCGAGCTTACCTCTTCAGCCCTCCTCTGGGCAGCCTCCGAGGCCCGCTGCCATCCCCCGTGGCTCACGCTCACTAGCTGTGGACCTATGAAAAGTTAGGCAATATGTGAAAAACGATCCAGGTCTCAGTCCCTTCATCAGTGAAATGGGGGGGACATAAACCCTTTCTGCCTCAGAAGGTGAGTCCAAGGGGCTCTGGGGTCTGTACACAGCGCTCTACAAATGAGAGGTGGGCCCCAGTTTTCTCGTCTGTGAAATGGGGTTACCGTGAGGATTCACTGGCCAGCACATGTGAAGGGCTCAGACCTGTGCCTGGCACATAGTAAACACCCAGTATACGGTAGCCATTCTGATTAGATCAAGTGTAATGCGGGTCCACAGAGGGAGAGCTCGCCCCCCCACCATGCAGGAGCTGCTTTCCAGAGGAGGTGGCAGTTGAAGGGAACTTAAGACCCGACTGGCCCCCGGCCTCAGGCACAGAGAGTTACCTGCCTCTCTCAGCAGCTTCTTCCACCCTGGAGTTCACAGAGCCTCCCTCGTGTTGTCCCAAAATGTATCTCGGGTCTTCCTTGATCAACCAGCTCCTAAAAGAGCCAGGGGAGTGGCGAGGGGAGCACAGGTTAAGTCAGGCATGTGAAGTCCTAGCTTACGTTTTAAAAATTATATGAGCCCCTCTCCTGTTTGACCACTGGGGCGGGTGTGGGTGTCAGACAGCAGGTCCTGACAATTGCCATTGTCTTCTGCACTGTCCGCACCATTCCTTAGCTGCGTCGTCTCACTGGAGCGTGTACAGGAGAGGCAGTGTGGCCCGCTGTGGACACGTTGCCCAGCGTCATACACTGACAGTGGAGCAGAGCCCGGCCCGATCTGCTTCCGGCTCCACTCCCGACTCGGGTGGTGAGCTTTGCACAGGGGAGTATTCTTCTCTGCAGCTCTTCCTCAAAGCCTGACTGGGAGCTTAACTCTGGGCTCCCAACCCTGGCTAGACATCGAGGTCATCTGCAAGGGGTGTTTGCTTGCTTGTTTGTTTTCTGTCGTTTTTAATGTAGAGCTTTGCTTCCCAATTCATTAGGTCTGGGTCGGGCCTAGGGACCTGTATTTTTGAACCCTTCCCAGGGATTCTGAGAACGAAGTTTAGGAACCAGGGTTGGAATAGATGCATTGTAACTGGTTCAAGAAGGGCTCTGTCTCTCCCTGCGACCACTCTCTTCTCTCTGGACCCTTCAGGCCTGGAGGAACCATGGTGACCTATGGGGGGATGGCCAAGCAGCCTGTCATCGCCTCTGTGGTAAGCTGGTGGGGTGGGGCGGGGGAGTGCCTGGAGACAGGGGCCTGGACACCACCATTGTCTATACTCAGGCAGTGCCCCCCGCCCCTGGGGGAATCCATACCTTAAGCAGTGCCTGAAGTTCTTGCCCTCAGAGCCCCAGTATGTCCTTCCTGTGTCCACAGAGCCTGCTCATTTTTAAGGATCTCAAACTTCGGGGCTTTTGGTTATCCCAGTGGAAGAAGGACCACAGTCCAGGTAAGTGGATGATGGCCCCATTACCAAGGGTCACATGAGGGCAGTGCCTACTGCAGAAGTGAGCAGCCACTCTGAGCCCTGGAGAGGTGATTGGACCCCCAGGCCCACAACGGGATAAAGGAAAACAGTCTCTAAATACAGCTACAGTCAGCAAATAATTATTGGACTAAAGTGGGCTAGTCCTTGGGGCACCATATTGAACAAGGCACCCCCTGCCACCCTCCTGAGGAGCTGACAGTGGGGAAGACTGCCATGGAAGACAGCCAAGGAAAGAACAGACTCTGGAACCAGCCTGCCCAGGCCCAAAGGCCCAAATCCTGCCTCCACCATTACTGGCTGTGGGTTCTGCTGAGTGAGCTGTGGGACATTGGGCAAGTTACTTCACCTCTGCCTCAGTTTAAATGTCATAATTGTTTAAACTACTGTCAGCTCTGTTTGACACAGGAGGAAACAGAGGCTCAGAGTAGTGAAGTAGCTTGCCCCAAGTCATCCCCACCTAAGGGGTGTGCAGCCAGGATGTGAACAGCCAGTCTCTCTGACTCCAGAACCTGAGCCAGCACACTATTCTTCCTCTCCTGGAGGACTGGCTCCCCAGACTGGGACCACCACTGGCCCCAGGCTGAGCTGAGGAATGGCGTGGAGTTATCCCAGTGATGGGGAGGGAAGTGGTCGTCTGAGGGGCTGTTCCAAGCAGAGAAAATAGCATGTGTTAAAGCCCAGTAGAGAGTGGGAAGCCGGACAGATGGGTTGTGGCCAGATTACGAAAGGCCTTATAATCCTCTTCAAGGAGCTCAGGCTCGATCTTAAAGGGAAATGGGAAGCACTGAAGTGTTTTAAGCAGGGGATACGATTCCATTTGAATGTTGAATGAATTGATGTCTATGAAAAAGTACTTCTCAGCCAAGGCCTTCCCTTCTCATCTTCCTCTACCATATGGGGTCCTTAGTGGGAGGCAAGCCCGGGAGGGGACGTTGGTGGCTTCTGCTGGTGCGGTTCTGAGGGAGCCTGGGCTCTCAGGGAAGGCTCTTTTCCCTGAGCAGAGCTCCTCTGTTCCACATCTGTTGGTGTGCCAGGCACCCCCCACCCCCTCCCCATGCCTCTTCTGGCTTCTGCCCCTCTGAGTGATTCCGCCCTCCCACCATTCAGGACTCCCCGCTACACCCAGTCAGGTCCTGTGGGTCTGAGCCATCACAGCACCACTCTGCTGCCCGTCAGCTCCTGGGGCTGCTCCCCGTGCTTCTGTCCCCACCCTGGCCCTGACTGTCCTGGGCACAGGCGGGCCCCAGGCCACCTCCACAGCGGCCGCCGTGTCCCTGGCTGAGCCCCGGGCTCTCGAGGCTTCCCTGGAGCCCAGCACCAGCTCCTACCAGCAGGGGAAGCCCGCGTGTCCCCTCACCGAGCCCTGCGGTTGCTCCCCCATCTGACACCCTCCAACCTCCCACAGACCAGTTCAAGGAGCTGATCCTCACGCTGTGCGATCTCATCCACCGAGGCCAGCTCACGGCCCCTGCCTGCTCCGAGGTCCCACTGCAGGACTACCAGCGTGCCTTAGAAGCGTCCATGCAGCCTTTCGTGTCTTCCAAGCAGATCCTCACCATGTGATGTGATAACCCCAGAGGAGCCGGAGCCAAGTGGGAGGGGAGACGGACCAGCAGGACTGGTTTTGAGCCCCCCACTTGGGGCCCCTCCGCCTTACGCAGGCTGCTCCTCTCCCCACTGTCACTTCTGAGGCGGAGAATTGGGAGGCCAGCCAAGGCTTTCCCTGGGGCCAGCCTCCGGGTATCTAATAAAGTCCGAACTTCTTAAAAAAACAAACAAAAACCAATAGAAGTCACCCCTAATAAGAAGGACCATCCCTTGCCAGCTCCCAGCACTAGAAGCCCCCCTCGCCCACCCTCCACCTGTCCTCCAGCCACCGCTTCCTGACCGCCCTGAAAGCAAAGCCTTGGCGGGGCTGGCAGGTACAAAAGCCAGTAAAACAGATCTCTGCCCTCAAGCTCTCCAAGCCCACAGAGGAGAATCTTCTAAAAAGGAAGGTTTGACTCATTCTCAGTTGGCCTTCGGCTCAAGCTGGGACGGGGAGGATCAGCTCCACAGAGGAGTGAATGCCAGGCTGAGAAACCAAGGAAACGGGGTCTCAGGTGCCTGGACCATCCTCATGGAACTTCCATTCTAACTGGGGAGACAGATGTTACACCAATGGTTCTCAGCCTGAGCTCATTTTGCTCCCAGGGGACACTGCGGTTATCATAATTGGGGGGGGGGGTGCTACTAGTGCCTAGTGAGTAGAGGTCAGTGATGCTGCTACAGCATCTTACTGTGCACAGCACAGCCTCCCTCAGCAAGGGCTTATCCAGCCCAAATGTCCACAGTGCCGCTGTTGAGAAACCCCACATCGAACCACTGGTCCCACGACAGTTACCGTAGTGATGAGTGTGCAAAAGAAGACATGCGTGAAGTGCTGTGAGCGCCTAACCAAGGTCCTGTCCTAGGCCTCCCTGAGGTGAAGCTTGAAAGTGGGCTCTGAAAAATGAGTAGCTTTATTCAGACAAAGAGAAGGGTTTGACACTATGTGAGTTTTTGGTGTTTGCTTCATGATCCACTCACTCAAAGCAAAGAACCAGAGGCTTTGGGGTGTCTCCCTCATCACCTGGCACTCTGTCCCTGAGCTCTAGAGCCTCACTGCGGGGGGACATACTGAGAGCCTAGCATGTGCCTGAGGCCAGGGCTGCCCGTGAGTGACGTGGGGCTGGCCCGCAAGTAGCTAAGCCTAGTTAGTACACAGCATACTCATGAGGCCGCTGATACAGAGGTGTTCGGAGGGCCGTGGGGACACAGAAGCTCTGCCTGAGGGTTTAAGGAAGGCCTCCCAGAGGAAGTATGGTCACAGCCAATCTTAAGGCCCAGCAGGAGAAGGTGTACCAAGCAAAGCCAACAGCACTCGTGAGAGTCTGGCAGACCTGGAGAGCCTAGCAGTCGGGGAACTGCCCACAGGCAAGTAGAGCTGCTGCCTAGGACGTGGGGGGAGTATGAAAGACTGAGATGGGAGCAGTGGGCAGCAGTCAGAGCAGGAAGGCTCAGGACTTGCCCCCAAGACATGGGGGAGGCACTGAGGGATTTTAGGCAGTGGAGTGATGTGGAAAACAGGCTCTGAAGGCTAGTTACATGCCAGCACATACCTGGGCCCTGGCATCATCCTCTTGTCTTCGGCAGCATCTTGTGTGTCCTCTGGAGAAAAGGACTCAGCTTCATCCTGGGGCTGGGAAAGGTCTACAGGTGCCCTCTGGGTAAGATTTGCCACCTTGTACACCTGGGCTCAGAATCAGCCGCAGCTCACCCAAGTCCCTCCCGTTCTGTATCCTCAAGGTTAGTGGGATGGATGATTTGTGCAGTTGGTCAATGGGGGAAAGTGCAGAAAGTCTGAGAGGGAGTGGGAGGCTGCCCAAAGCCTACAGGAGTGCAAGTTAGGATTAGGTTCTGCAGGGGGACTCCACAAGGTTGGGCTTAGGGGATGTGATGAGCCTGCAGCCATGGAGAAGGATTGGGCCCCTGGTAGAGACTCAGAGTGGGCAGACAGGTGGGAGGAAGGTTCATAGCACCACATCATGGTTAGAGACCTCGGGGGTGTGCAGAGTGTCCCGGGAATAGTACCTCTGGGGGTCTGGAGCTGATTTTTTTTTTTTTTCTTTTTTTGTCTGCTCCGTTTGGCATGAGGGATCTTAGTTCCCTGACCAGGGATCGAAATCATGGCGCCTGCATTGGGAGCACGGAGTCTTAACCGCTGGACCGCCAGGGAAGTCCCTGGAGCTGGAGCTGACGTTGGGCTTTAAAGGATGATAATATTTTCTCAGGCAGGGGAGGGAGACAAGCATTACAGACTAAGGGACTAGGCTAAGTGATAGAGGCAGAACATTTATGTCAGAAGCTGCTCGTTTTCCCCAAATACCATTCTATTGCTAAGAATTAAAACTGATGGGGCTTCCCTGGTGACACAGTGGTTGAGAGTCCACCTGCCGATGCAGGGGACACAGGTTCGTGCCCCGGTCCGGGAAGATCCCACGTGCCGCGGAGCGGCTGGGCCCGTGAGCCATGGCCGCTGAGCCTGCGCGTCTGGAGCCTGTGCTCTGCAACGGGAGAGGCCACAGCAGTGAGAGGCCCGCGTACGGCAAAAAAAAAAAGAAAACTGATGACTCTTAGGCGGGCACATGGTGGGCTGGAATAAACAGTGTTTCCCTGCCTCCCTTGCAGCTGACAAGATCTGGCCCATGTGATGTAAGCAGAGGTGCTAGGTGTCCATTTCTTAGGAACCTCTTTAAAATATAGTTGGCATCCATCCTGTACCATTTCCTTCCCCTTTCACCTTCCTCCTGGCTGGGATACAAACATGGAATTTGCACAGCCATCTTTGACCATGATGAGAATAGGACAGCAACAAGATCAAAGGAGCCTGGGTCCCTGAGACCCAGAAACGGTGACTGCCCACCTGAGGACTTGAGAAATAAGCTTCTGTGTTATTTAAGCCCCTAGTGTTTGGGCTTTCTCTGAACCTAATCATAAATGATACATATTCTATGATTTAATTTATATTGAAATCCTATCAATCCATCTGAAGCTGAAAATTTCACAAAATCACAGTCTGAATTGTGGCAGTGTGTGATTCCCAGCTAAGGAATTTGGACTTCACCCTACTGGCGGTAGGGAACAAAAGATTTCTGAGCCAGAAGATGAGAACTGTGCTTCAGAAAAATCCCTCTGGCAGCAATCTGGGGGGACTGCCCACAGGCAAGTAGATTTGGAGAAGGGAGGCGCTAAAGAAAGAGAGAATCAGAAATTCCCAGATAAGTGAAGTCTCCCTAAATTTTGAAGACCACATAGGGATTATCAACATTTAATGAGGCCAGCAGAGGAAAGGAGCCTGAGGCAAAACAATGTCAAAAGGGAATCTGACTTAAGATGGATCATCGCTTCCCTACTTAACAAGTACAGGAGATTGTTTTTAATTTTCAGGCTGAATAATCTCTCTGTGGAGTTGGGACAGCTCTTCGGGCCCACTAAGTAAACAATATACTTTTTAAGTGGCTGAAGGAGGAACTCTGGCCCCAGGAGACCAAAGGAGGACGAACAGGCATGACCTCCTAAACCAAAGCTTGGGTGCACCTGAAGCCCTGAGGCTTCATGACTGGCTCTCCCTGGTGTCTTCTGGAATCATCCACCTTTCAACTGCCTACAGCCACTGTCATAATATTGATGACTGTCTGGTGTCTTGGGACACCAATTAACCCTGCTTTCCTCAGGGAAAAAACCGATACCCAGAAGAAAGAGGTTCTTACATTAACCTGTGTGTGCCAGGCACCTCTGCCCTGGTACCCGGAAGCTGTCAGCAGCTCCCGCCAGCCCCATGCTTATTGGCAGGTACCATGCCCTGGGTAGGACGCTGGGCCCAGCTTGGGCAGCTGGAGGAAATGGTGGAAGAAGAGAAACTCAGTCCTGGCACAGCATCTGCCTGCATCTGAAGGCAGGAAGATCCTGGGATGACAGAGGGCCCACCCGCAGGTGAGTTAGCACCCTCTGAGAGGGAAGAAAGCTTGCCCTATGTCCCTGACCCTTTACAGTGTACGGGCACTTTCACACCTACCTGCATTTGATTTTTACAACTTCCCTGTGTCATTGAAGTTTTAATATCACCACTTTTCAGAAGAGGAAGATGCTGAGAGAGGAAGTGAGCTGCTCAAGGTCACATACCAGGAAGCAAGCTGGCACCAGAAGCCAGGTCCCCTGACCCTGTCTGGTCAGCATGCCAGTCAACCCCAGTTCCTCTGGCCCCACAGCTGGCCTTTGAGCTCCCTCTTTTCTCAGGACTCCTTGATTTTGTTCAGTAATAATTGACATGTCACTCAGAATTTCCCTGAGTCTCTGTCTCACGGGGAAGCATGAAAAAAAGAAGCAGGAGGCCACTGAAGTAATCCAGGTGAGAACTCATTCACTTATTAATTTGGTAAATAGTTTGAACACCCCATATGTGAAAAGCCTGTCAGAAGTGCCAGGGATACAGCAGAAGCCAAAAATCGTGGCCCATGATACCAGGAAGCTTACATTCTAGTGGAGGAGAAAGACAGTGAGCAAGTGAATAAATGAAGTAATTACAGAGTGTAGCGAGTGCTGTGAAAGAAAAAATAAAGTGATATCATAGTGATGGGGGTACTTGAGAGAAGGTGGGCAGGGAAGGTCTGAGTCCTGAATAAGAAGTCAGCCATGTTCCAGGCAGGGGGAGCAGCATGTTAAAGCCCTGTTGAGTGAACAATATGACAAGGCCTGAACTGGCTTAGTTAGGTGGGAGTGAAGCGAATGGATTCGTGAATCTTTAGGAGGAAGAATCAACAAGACAGAGCGAATGAGGCGTGTGAAGGTGGGACTTTGGCACCTTCCTGGAGGGAGGCGCCACTCCCTGAGTTGGCAAGCTCCGGGAGAGGAGCAGGTTTTGGAGACGGGTATTTCGGTGGGTAGGGTTCTTTCCCATCTGTACAATGGGTTGAGCAGGTTATTTAACAGCCAAGTTTAGCACTGGTTCTTCATAATACAGGGACTATGATCCTCACACTTTACAAAATACCAAACGGATCAGGACTGCAGCATAAAAATCAGTTCTTAAAGCAACAGAATAAACCATGGGAGGTTTTGTTTGTTTGGCTACGCCCGGTTTTATTTGCAGCACGAGGGATCATTTTCTAGTTGCAGCATGCGGGATCTTCCTTGCAGCGTGGATTTATTTATCTATCTATCTGCACCACATCTTAGCTGCGGCATGCGGAATCTTTAGTTGTGGCATGCAAACTCTTAGTTGCGGCATGCATGTGGGATCTAGTTCCCTGACCAGGGATCGAACCTGGGCCCCCTGCATTGGGAGCGCAGAGTCTTAGCCACTGGACCACCGGGAAGTGTCCAGGGGAGGGTTTTTTAAAAAAAAAAATTTTTTTTAACCTCAGAGTGAGGAAGGCCTTTCAAACTACAACACATAATCCAGAATCAAAGAAAAATAAAGGATAAATTTGATCCCATAAACATACAATGTTTTTGCATGACACACTGGGAAAAAATATTTGCAACTCATTTGACAAAGAGCTAATTTTCCTAATACATAGATAGCGCCTATGAATAAGAAAAATGGGCAAAAAATATAAACAGACAAAGGAAAATATGTGTCTTAAACATACGAGGCTCACTCCACTCAACATAACTGCAAGTTAAATTATCCCAAGATACCATTTTTCAGCTATCAGATTGACAACGATCATAAAGTTTCATAACGTGTTGATGAGGAGATGGAAAAACAGGTGCTTGTGGAAAATTGAGCAATATCTATCAGAACTATGTTTGCCCACACCCTTTGACCCAGCTATTCTACTTCTAGGAATAGATCCTACATATATGCATATATACAAAGTTACTCAGTGAAGCTGTTAAAACAAAAGGTTTCAATCTATCTCAACGTCCTTTCCTAGGGCAATGATTAAAGAAATTACTGTGTATAAAATGGCATATTATGAGCCATAAAACAGTCCTGAGGAAGCTCCTTTTGTACTCTAATGGAATGATTTTCAAATTATACTTAGTGCAGAACTGTATGTATAGTACACCACCACCATTTGCTTTACATGTGTAAAACCTCTGAAAGGACATTTAAGAAATAGATTATATTGTGCCTCTAGGCCACCAGAGGACAGAGATGGGAAGACGTTTCACTGTATATCATTTAAACCAGTTAATGAATTATCCGTTCAACATATAATTTTCAAAGTAAAAACAGCAAAGAAACAAAACTCCTTTGTGGTTCCAGGTAAACTGGGTTAGTGAGAAGGGAACCAATATTTATTGAGCTCCTACCATGTTCCAGATACTGTTTCAAACCCTTCCACATATACTTTTAGTTACCCTGTAGTCCATTGAGATGGGATAAATTATTCTAATTTTACAAGTTAGAAAAGAGATTTAAAAGAAAATAGGTTAAGTTGGTCCAGTTAATTTAGCCAGTGCCAAGCCTAATCTAGCTCCAAAGTTCCAGCCTTCTCCACTTTCCACACCGCTTCCACTGAAGCAAGTCATCCTATTTTTAAAGTAATATTGGCGTTACTTTATTGGGCACTTAAGATGCGCTGAGGACAGTACGCCTATAATTCTCAAAACAACGCTGGAAGGCTGGAATTACTATCCCCCTTTTACAGAGAAGATAAACGAGGCTCAAAAGGGAGGCGCATAACGACACCAAGGTCAGATACTTAGACGGTTAGAAGCCAGGTTCATTCCAAATCTACTCTAAAGCCGAAACCACTCCCGGATCAAAGGACAAAAGCAGAAATATTCGAAGAGCTATGGGAGAGCTGCGGACACTTCCGGGGGGAAGGAGGAAAGCCAACGGGCTACGGAAGGCGGCGCAGGCGCTGCGCGCCAAGCTCGCGAGAGAACGTGCCCGGAGACTGAAGGCCCCCGCACCGCCCGTGCCGCCTGTCGATCACCTGGCCCCGCCCCGCGCCGGCGCGCCCCCCGGCAAGCCCCGGCCGGGCGGGAAGCGAACGCGCGCTCCCTTCCGTTACCCTCCTCTTGCGGGAAGGGCGGGGGAGGCTGGAGGCGCGTGCTCGCGAGCTGCGTGCTCGCGTACGTCGCCGGGTTCGGCTGCGTCCGTCCCGCCGCCCGCCCGTTGCCGCCGCCGCCGTCGCCGCGCTTTCGCTTCGCCGGCCGCCGCCTAGGGGGGCTGGGGCCAGGCCAAGCCGCCGCCGCCGAAGCTGTTGCCGGGATGCCACGGGTGTACATCGGCCGCCTGAGCTACCAGGCCCGGGAGCGCGATGTGGAGCGCTTCTTTAAGGGCTACGGGAAGATCCTGGAGGTGGATCTGAAGAACGGGTGAGGAGGACGGAAGAGGGGCCTGCCGGGTGGGGACGGGGCCCCGGCGGTGGCGGAGAGGCCGCGGGGACGGGAGTGGGACGCCTATCCCGCGCGGAGCTGCCGGCCTGCTCCGGCTCCGCCATAGTCGCGGCGCCTCGGGGGCGCGGGTAGGCCCCAGTTCCCACTGCGCCTGCGCGGGTGGGGGTGGTGGAGGGATAATGGGAGCGATGGTGAGGCTCTGAGTGGGACGGGAAGAAGGAAAACCTGAGTGGGATTGGGGCGCTGGGAGGGAGGGCACAGCTCCAGGGCTCCGGGGAGGCCTGGGTTTTTCCTTCCCAGGCGCTGGAGCCGGAGCCTGGTTCATCTTCAGTAGAGACCGACCTTTCCCGCTCTGAGGGCTGCTGGAAACAAACAGATTTCCTCCTCCCTTTTCACCTCTTCCCCAGTCTAATGGATCAGATGGTCACAACGCATCTCTCCCGGGGACTGGAGCTCTGAAGGGACGCCCTTTTTAGACTTGCCATGTGCTACACTTTTTTGGGCGGGAGACTCTAGTTTGAGTAGTCTAGGGACGGTTTCGAAAGTATCGGCTTGCGGTGCTGAAAGCCTTCACCGTTCCCTCTACAAGGGTAAATTAAAGTCTTAGCCTGCTATCTTCAAGACTGCGTACAGAGTTTCCATGCTGGGGTTTCCGTTCTCCAACTTGCCAAAAAATTGTTTTGTCGTTGTAGAATTTGTTAGAGAATAGTGGCCACCGTGACTAGTCAACTAGTTGATGTAGACGGAGACCTACAGTTTAGGAAATTGCTAACTTACTACCCACCCGGGTATGGTCTGTTATTTGTATTCCTAATCTACTTTGGTAGAGCAGGGCCCGCAGGGGCTACAAGTTTCAGGGGAAGCATGAGGAGTCAGCCCTGGAGAAGATATTCTACGGGGAAAACTGTGAGAACCGGGAAATGTTAGGTAGGACTTCAAAGACATGGATATAAAAAAATAAAAGGAGTGGGGGAAGCATTTTAGGGTACTAAACCTTGGCTGTTAGAAGAACTCTTGGCTTTCTTTTTTTTTTTTTAAGATCTACTTTGCAACAGGTCTGATACAGCTAGAATTTACTCCCCAATGTAATACTAGCAACTAACACTTGAGAAGTTATAAAAGATACCTAAGTTGAGCATTTGAGAAAAATTGGAAGCTACAATGTACTCAAACTCTTGGCTGAGTTTAAAATTTTAACAAGTCATTTCAAATTGATTGTTAGGAAGGATCACCTTCTTACTAAGGAAAATGTCCTCCATCAAGTGTTTATTATGAATGCTGATTTCTTTTAGAGTAGAAGGTTTAGGAAGTTACTCATTTTGTTCAATAGAGCTTTCAGTTCTTAAACATACTAGATAAAGTGGGCAAGGGATTGTTCTTGTGATACATATCATATGTCTGAACAATCAAGTTCAAACTCCCAGTTTTCTTCAGACCCCAATTAAGTTGATAGTAAATTGTGTGGGGAAAGCATGGGTTTTGAAAGCAAACAGGCCTGGGTCAGATTGTAGCTTCACCACTTACTACCTATGGGCAAGTTACTTCTCTGATTCTGTTTCCTCATCCACCAGGAAAAGGAAGATTAGAGATAATAGTTGTAAAGCATTTGGCTCATAGCTGTAAATGGTAGCTATAATCAAAGGGATTTGACCTTGATCATAAGGAGACATCTTAGCTTAAGTGTTTAGTAACATGAAGCGTATTTGGTGAAGTCTGTTCTCTAAGGTTACTCAAGTGATAGTGAGCAGGAAATGATGTTGATGTTAATAGGAAAGCTAATTAATGGAACAAATATGTTGATAACCGACAAGATACCTCTACTGTGCTAAATGAAGGGAGGAGGCAGAAAACCAGTTCTGCCCTTGAGTGAATTAAGTGCTTGTGGTTATAACATACACTTTGAGTTAAGCAATGCTTGCTCTCAATTTAAACTCACGAAGTGAAACTTGGAATGGTTTGTCTGAAATAGGCTTTGAAGTGTGGATTGACTGGGGCTTGAAGTGTCTGGGAATAGTGTATGTCATAACTGGTGATGGTAGAATAAGGAAGAATTTTGAGATATAATAAACAGTCTAGCTTGGATTGAGTCTCATGAATGATCTAGAAGTTTAACAACATAAATCAGAAACAACTGTAAGATTTTACACTAGACATTCAAAATCGTGGATAGTAGTTCAAATGCTCTGGAGGGAATAATTGAGCAGCCTGAGAAATGGTGATCTAAGAGGAAGAATCGATCGATCCTTCCAGGACCCTAAATACGTGGGTCTCTTGGGGAACTATTCATTTTTACAGTTGTGCTGCTAAACCATGGTATGCATGAAATCTGTGATTGAAAGTCAAGGGAATGAAGAATGGGGAGTCATTTTAGGGATTTGAAGGCAGGTGTGACAGTCACCAAACAGGTGCACCTCCTGGTAGCATTCAGGAATCATTGCAGAGGAAAATGACTTCTGAACAAAGGACCAGTGGTATATAGATGTATTTCAAGCAATTGACTGGATTAGATGGCATTAGCACAGAGGAGTTTGAAAGGATGGCATAATTTAGCAACATGTGTAAGCTTATAGTCCTGGAAACATAGGAAGGATAGTAGAGCCCCTTGAGAAGCCTTTTTAACATATCTGGATTGTGATTATTAGTAACTGAAACTCAAAAGATTTTGGATGGTTAGGGCTTTGAAGAATTGCTGAAGAGTTCAAATTTGTAGAAGTGAGATTTATCAGTAGACAGTAGCTATATTGAGCTGAAGGGTTGTAGGTAAAGTTCTGAATTAATTAATTAGGCATAAAGCAGTGGTATAATAGAAAGTTGACCAAATGAGGCAGCAGATGAGCTCTCCAAAGGAGATTTAGTATCCAGGAGAACATTTTATGGACCCTCTTGGGATTAGGAGAAGGGAGATGTATGCAGTAGTGTATTGCCTGCTTTTATTGTACCAGGTAACCCTAATCTAGATTGCTTTAGTTTTAGAGAACTCCTGGAAGGATGGTTTAGTTTGGGACCACGAACATGACATAAATCCCCCACCACAACATAGGCCACTCCAGATCCCCTCTGGTCTCCTCCATTTGTATGTGCCACACTAACGCCAGCAAGAGCCGCGGTGGGCCAGGGGTCAAGGAAGCAATGTTATTAGCAGCTGTTTACAGCCTTCCAACTCTGTGGTAACTTTTGCTGTCTTTGATTATTTGTGAATTCTGTGAGCTTTCTTTTTTATTAGTAAATCACTTTTTTCATGTAAAATGTAGATTTTTTTTTAAGTACAGTAATTTTGCCACAAAATATTGTGGTTTTGGTCTCAGATCTTTATATTTTAATTTTGCCGTATTTTAGTCAATGAATGAAACATATTACATCCTAAGATTATTTTTGCCTAGTAGCTGGACAGGTAAACCCCCAAACCATTGAGGGTTTGGGGGGGTTTTGGTTTTTTGTTTTAGTTGGTTAAATGTGTGAATTAAAGCTCTCCAGGAAAACTTGGCTATAAATTTCAGAACCTTTGTTTCATATTACAGACAGTGAAATTGTGAACAGCCAGAATTTTCAGGGATGTCCTGGTCTGTGTAGTTGGATTTTCATGATATCTAAGTATTACCAAGAAGTTTTTTGTTTTCACCCTGTTTTAAATTCCTTCAAGTAGAAGATACCCCTTAGTTAATATTTTAAATATGTTATGGCTTTCAGTGAGTCAAGTCGTTGTTCTTTTTGTCCCTGAGCACTGTAGGGCACTGTTAGGCCTGAGATACTGGGATGAATCTCTGCCAACCCCAGAACCTACAAAGAGATTTTCTCTTTTGACTGAATCCTTGATGAGAGCTTGTTTTTCTTGTCTTTTAAAGAGGCAATAAGGAAAATATAATTGATGTTCCAGGTTATTGGTTTCTGGTTAATTGAACTGGTAGTTTAGTATTAAAAACCCATTCTTGGGAACTCCCTGACAGTCCAGTGATTAGGACTCTGTGCTTTCACTGCTGAGGACCCGGGTTCAATCCCGGGTCAGGGAACTAAGATCCTGCAAGCTGCATGGTGTGGCCAAAAAAAAAAGGAAAACAGCCCATACTTAATCTGTGTAACATTTCAAAATAGTATGTATTTATTTCTGATTATAAACATTTTACATATTTATTGTACATTTTTTTAAATATAGAGGACAAAAAATGAAAGATGACAGTATCGGCACTTTGAGACTTTGTCTTTTTCCGCACACAGGTGTATGCACTTCTTAAGCCTCCCCGCCTCCCTTTTTCACATTGGATTCGTACTGTACGTTCTGTTTTGTAACCAGCTTCTACCTAACAGCCTGATCCTTTTGTCGTTAAGTGTTCTCCCACAACCTAATTCTTAAGGGCTACATAGTATTCCCACATATAAATACTATTTAATGTACATAAGCAAAACCATGTTGCAAGACATTGCGGTTGTCTTTGGTTTTCCACTATTTTACACGTATATAACGCTGTGGCAAATATCCTTTATGTAAATCTTAGGGCAGATTCCTGAAAATGGACTTTGGAGTCAGAGTGTATATAGCTGTCCCTCAGTATAATCACAGGATTGGTTCCAGGACCCACTGCAGGTACCCAAGTCTACGGATGCCCAACTCCCATAGTCGTCCCTCCACACCCACGGGTTCAGCCAACCCAGGATATGGAGAGCTGAGTGTACACATTTTTAACTTTTGCTACCTTTTGGTTTCCATGGTATTTGTTTATATTTTCACCTGCCGTATTTCAGAGTTCCTATTTTTCTGAATTCTCAACTACTCTTGATCATAATTTTTTAATATTATGACTTTTTAATTAGAATGTCTAAAAATATATATTAGGAAGTTGTCTTGCAGCCTTTAAGCCTTATCTGTTTAGCCTACCAAGCATAACAGGTTCACGAACTTTTTTTAGAAAATAACTTTTTGACTGATTAGAAAATAAATACAGGTGCATTGTAGATAATTTAGACAATACCAACAGCAGAAAGTAGAAAAGAGGTATCATTAAGAATCCTTTTAACATAGACAAGGTCTTATGTGCAATTTTATGTCCCACTTTTTCTGCTTAATTTTTCTCATATATTTTTTCTGTTACATTAAAATCTTTCTCATAAACATCATTTAGGGCTGCATAAAATCCATTGTATGGCTATATCATGATTTACCCAACCATTCCTCCTAGGCTGTCTCTCAATTCTTGCTGTTCTGTATAACCTTGTGATGGATATCACGTGCAAAAAACTTTGCATTTTAGTCATTCCTTAGGACGGATTCTATGAAGTAAAATTCATGTGTCACAGTAGGAGTGAACACTTTGAAAGCTCTTGATGCGTATAGCCAAATGTCCTGCCAAGCTGTGCCAGTTACACTTATACCAGCAGTGCGTGAGCACGCCCGTCATGGCAGCCTCGCCACCACTGCGCCGGCCGTACTGTTTAGAGTCTTTGCTAATTTAACAGGTGAAATGGTTTCAGGTGTTTTAACCAAGAGCTTTTTCTTAAACAAATAAGAAATCATGAGAAACAGGGCTGTGGATTAAGTAGCATTCTGTCATTGTTTTATTCATAGTATCGAATGTAACTTACAAATGTGACCAAGTTGTTTTTGTACTGAAGTCTCTTGCTGAGGTCAACATACCTCGCCCCCAAAATATATTAGGTATGTTACTTTTTTTCTTAAGCCATGGGTAATTTTTAAATTTCTGTCATTTTGAAAAGTCATTGCCAAGAAACCATACCGTGCTGCGGTTTGACCAAATGTTACCACCTTAAACTGCCCTGGCTTGAGACTTCCACTCCTTGTTCCTGGTTTCCCAGTCAGTTTGTGATAAGACTTAAACATCGTCTGTAATTACTTGGCCATGTCATTTAAAATCCCTATTCCTCAGTTTAATAGCTTGCTCCTCCCTTCCTTATTGATGTATCATGAATAAAAAGGCCATGTGAAGTATTTTTCCCTTCTTAAAAGGTAGGCACAGGATGTAGACTAGATAAAATGTGGTTTGGGTTTACGGTATTTTTGGATACATCGAAGTAACCTAAACAGCAAATTGGTTTTTTGTTGTTGTTTTTTTTGCGGTACACAGGCCTCTCACTGCTGTGGCCTCTCCCGTTGCGGAGCACAGGCTCCGGACGCGCAGGCTCAGCAGCCATGGCTCACGGACCCAGCCGCTCCGTGGCATGTGGGATCTTCCCGGACCGGGGCGCGAACCCGTGTCCCCTGCATTGGCAGGTGGACTCTCAACCACTGCGCCACCAGAGAAGCCCGCAAATTGTATTTTGAGATCCTCAGAAGAAAGGTGCTCCAAGCATCTGAGAGAATACTATTGGGGGTGGTATTTATAAGTTTGTAAGCTAACACTGAAATTTTAAAATAAGTGTTGTCTCTAGTTTGTACTGACGGGGAAACTGAGGCACCGGGGATTAAATGACAGGGCCAAGGTTACAAAATGAGTTATTGACAACTCCGGAAACTGAAGATCTTTCTTATTCACATACCAGATAGAGCATGGGTGGTGTCAGCCAAAGTTGCTCTCGTGCTGTTTCCTTCCAGACGATTCATTCCTGTCCTTTGGGGCTTGCCTCCAAGGGTGAGAAGGTAGTTCAGGTTCCACAGCCTGAAGTCCTTAGTCTCTCTGCAGAGGCTTCCAACAAGCTGCCAAGTTACTGCCAAAAGTGAAGCAGGTGCTATTTTTTTTATGACGTTGGCCCCAGACAGAGACTGCTACTGATTCTCCTCAGGCTACTCTTTGCAGAGCTGAAGGGTGGTATCAGCTTTGTGATGGCTGACCAGGGTAGGATCTATGCAAGTAAATGCAGTGAACAGTCTCTGTCCTGTTGTCATAGCTAGGGCTGTGTGGTCTTGGAGTATCCTGAAGGTGAGGGATGGATTGTGCCCTGGATTTGCACACCTGTATTTTGAGGAAATGCCCTCCATGACCTTTCCTGTGTGTTGAGATGAAAGTCTAGAGGTCCTGGAACTGCACATGATGCCTGAAGAGCCACTTAAAGGGCCCTCCGCCAGGGCCCCAACCATGTCTTGTTCCTGGGTGCCAGATGGGGGCCTCCATGAACACAGACCTCCAAGGCCTAGAGAGGGGGAAACTGGAGGAGGGAGGTTTGAATTCAGCCGTCAGGAGTGAAAGAGGTGAGCAGGAGGCTTGGGTGAGGGGTCAGGAACCACAGACCAGATGAACTGACTTTGAGAAAAGTTATTTCATGTGGATGAAATGAAACTATTGATCCATTAATGTTTAAGGAATTTGAAACATCCATTAAAATATAAAGTGAATTAAATGACTGATTTTCAAGGGAAGGGCATCCCCAAGAAATAGCATGGGGAGTGGCATCTTTAACCAAAAAGAAAAAGAAACAGGGACTGTGGGGTGGTTATGAGGGACATGGAAACAGCCAAGATGGTCCCAAGAGGCATAATTTCTAAGAGGCTTTAACACCTGTTACCCTGCCTATAGTGTGGTTTTAGAGGTAAGTACAAACTGGTTTTGTTTGTAGCTTTGGTGTGGAATCAGGTAGTGTTGTCTGCTGAGTGTACACCTTTACTTCATTAACTACAAGTAACAGTGATTCTGTCTTACGTTCTAGGAGTTTTATTCTAAATTAGCAATATGACTTTCATCTCTTGAGTTTTTAAATTGTTTTTAATTCGTGATTGAGTCTTCCTGAGCTTTAGTGTGTCATCAGGGAATAGTTGATCTCTTTTCTTGTGAGACCTGTTAATTTCATTTACCCTTAGTGTGGATAAGTGTCAGAAAATTGAAATGTACACGGGTATGATTATGTTTGCTCCCCTTTAAGGAAAGCAGCCCTGTTGACTTTAAAAGGTCACAGTGAAACACTTCATTATGACAGAGGGGTTATGGTTGTGATAGTTTGATCCACAAACTATTTGCAAGTATGTTGCTTCCTGCAGGTAGTCCCATTTTATAGGGTAGAAATATGGTAGCAGCCTAGTAAAAGTGAATTTGCTTAGTTCATTTTTGAAAGGCTTTTGGATAGTTGAAACAAAATGGCAAATATGCCCATAGACCAGTTACAAAGTAAGACTAGATTTGAAATTGGGTACAGATTCCTCTCTTCCTCCTGCTTTCTGAAGGAATTTTGTATTATCACTTAGTTTTTAGAATAATGATTGTTTCTGTTCTCTTTTCCTCACTACAGTATGTGAATATTCCTTCAGAGATGGGCTGGTATTTTCTTAATGATTTGTTATCTTTCTCTATTTTCCTAGACTGGTGTTAAAATTTTGATAACTGACATACAGGTTTGGTTCCACTATTAGCTTAGAGGATGTTCACAACTTATTGATTAGTACACATCAGATGCAGAAATGGTATTTCTTGCCATTTAATATTTCTCATAAGATGCTAATATTCATGTGGGCATTTGTCTTCCACAGCATATAATTTGATGTAACTGATTTTCTGTGCTAGAGCTTGTGTTTCTTAAACTGTTTGCTCTATGGACCACTTCCTTCCACTGGTGTGGAGATAGTAGAACATGGTGATGGAGTGTTGATTTTAGGTTAGGACCTAGGGTTGAAGAATCCCAGGTGTTGGGTAGCCTTTACTTAACGCTGTAAGCGTTCATTTCTTCATCTATGAGATTATCAGTAAATCTCAGAGTTGTGAACATTATTATAAAGGATTTTGACAAGGGAAAGAGTCCTGGTGGGCTAGAGTAGTCATGTTAATAGTGGTTTGGAGTTAAATCAGATCATAGATGGCTGTCATCTGCAAAGTACTTTTCTGGTTGCTGCCATAATCTTTGTATAATTGGAAGTCTGTAAACTTTATAGCATTCTTTGATTTCTCATCCATTTTTTTCCCACACCATTCATGCTTATATTTTTTGGTCCCGGTCACCATTCCTTACAAAACTAATTAAATGCATTCTTAAATACATAATACTGTCAATATCCATTCACATCTACCACCTCTAGGCCAAACCTTCCATCATCTCTATGCTGGTCTAATTTTTGCTGAGCCTTAAAACCAAAGACAGATTCCAGGGGTTAATATGGGGCCTCCAGAATGGGGATTGCACAGAATAATCTTATTTTTCCTCTATTCTTCTAGTCTGTTATGTTCTGAACCCACACATGTTTTCGGAAGGACCAGATGGCTGACACTGGCTAATGGGAACCAAAAGACGAGTGAAAGTAACCTGGTTGTCACATACTCCAAGCTTAGGGGTTCTTCACCTGCCCCAAGATCAATTTCTTTTTTCCTCTGGAGAATTGACCCAGCTGTATCAAAAAACGTTAATACAGCCTGGCTTATCTAAGGTTAGATTATCAAGTCAAGCAGCAGCATTTGTTGAATTTCAAAGGATTGTGCTCAGGACTGTGGGAGAAAAGAAACAGCTGCCTTTACAAAGGCACTGTGACCTTGTGGTTAAGAGCTTGGGTTTTGGAGTCAGATGGACCTGGGTTCTAATCCAGCTATACCGCTTAGGAGCGCCTTGACTACAAGCCAGTTGCTTAGCCTCTCCCAGTCTCATTTTTCTCATTGTAAAATGGGAGTAATAGTAGTAGTAGTAGTGCATTCTTCGCATATGATATGAGGAACGAATGAAATATTATAGATGAATTATTTACTGTGTGCCAGGCACTGTTCTAAATATTAGCCTTTGTTAATATTAAAGAGCTCATAATCAAATGAGAGGATAAGCACAAACGAAAAAGAACAAGGCTTGAAAGGTCACCAAAACATTATCATGTAAAACATAAAATTGAATAGAAGTGCTAATGCTAAAGACAGTGCTAAAATGCTTAGAGTCCGGCAAGTTTCTGAGACTTCATGAAAGAGAATTCTCAAGTCTATGGAAGATGGTTGCTGTGATTCACCTTGCGTAATCAAGGCATTCCAGGTTTAGAGAATGGCATCAACAAAGATCTTTAGGAGTCAGTATAGACCTCTGAGCAAAAGAATGATAAAGCAGCTGACGTTCCCCACTACATTGAAAGAGACAAGTTGACTAAGTAAAAATAGCCATATTCTTGAACGAAGGAAGGTGATCACGCAGGAAGAGACCGCCCTGGGGGCCCAGCAGAAAGAGCACACTGTAAAACTAGGCAGTGCACTAAGTGGGCAACCAGAGAAGAACAGCCAAAGGCAATGACAGTGTTTGTAGGAGTGAATCAGGTGGTCAGGGGACCGAGAAGAGAGGAATCATGAGGTAGGTTTTCTTCTTTGAAGGTGGGGAAAGATCAAGTGCAGACTGAGCTGTGGCCAACGTTTGCAGACCAGGAGTCCACACTAGCTCTAAGCAGAGAGCCCTTGGTGTGCGGGAACTGCCAGTTTGCCGACGCGAAAAGAGCCCCAGACTGGGTACTGGTGAGCCCTGAAGCCGCACCCCAGCTCTGCCACTCAGTGAGCACGGGTAAGTCATCCACCTTCCACGGGTGGCCGTGATGGCCCTCCCTCCTGAGGCTAAAGAGAGGGAGGCCGGAATGCCCAGAGCAGCCTCCTTCCTGTCTCAGGATAAAAAGGATCTCAGGAACCCACTTCGTGTGGTAGGAGCTCCTAGTGGTGGGTTATAAACAACCCTCGGTTACTGGGATAGTCAAATTGCAACCATAATCCGTGACTCAGAGCAGTGAATGTGACATTGGTTAATTCTACTTTGAGGGCCTGACCACTGCTTCCCTGGAATTTTGCAGACCTTTGGAATTGGGGGCACTTACATGGTTGTCACTCACAAGCTTTCTCTGAGTTGGCCTCACCTGAGCACTAGAGAGTTGGTTGCAGAAGTGTCTTTCTGCAGTTTACCAAGCACTTTATGCAGAGAGCGAGAACTTCCGTTTTTTATTACTATCCTGTTAGTGTGCCCTAACTTTTTTCACCTCATAACACAAGCTGGCTGAAGCCTAGGATCAACACTGAGTGCTTTGAAAGAGAGCTGTTTGATTCCTGTTCACTGAATGCCGTTTCTTTCAGGGTAGATTTAAGGGCTCTGCCCTTAAAGTACATTGCTGTTGACCCTAGTTTCAGGGTTCAAGCCACCCCATGGGTTAACTTCAACAGATGAAAATTTTTCCTTGGCTACAGCAACATCCCTAATCCTGACCAGCCATGGAGAGGTTCGGTTCTTGCAAGGAAAATGAGTGAATGTGGGAATGGCTCACCACATTGGGAAAACAAAACTCACATCCTGCTGATGGTTGGCTGAGGACTGTCATGTCCACATACAAAGAAAAGCATGTGGCACAGTTTTAGGACAAAGGTGAGCAGAGATCCACCGTGGAAAGGGGCAAATTTTTCTTATAGAGAGAACATCCAAGGCGTGCCCCGGCGGTAAGCAGTACTGGCGGGTGACAGCAGGCACACGCATGGAGGCTTGCTTTCCCTCGCTCCTCGTCCCCACGCCCCGTCAGTCAGCTGGTGGTGCGCACCCCGTTAGTCATGCCCTGTTCAGTGAAGATGTTTGGAAGACGGAGATGGCCCTAAGCCATTTCTGGAGGGGTGAGATAGACTCCCCAGCCTCTTTAGTAGGACATAGAGCGTGGTATTTGGGACCATTGGTGTAGGTTATTAGATCAGGGGAAGACTGTTCAGCAACAACACAACCTCAGGTGGTAATTTTTCTTGAGTGAAAAAGTGTGATTAACATTTTGAAAATTGAAGTCTTGGAGTACTTTAGTTTTAAAAACATGTCATTCCAGTTCTAGAATTTCAGAGTTCTGACTGATAGTCTGAGCAGTAGTACATCAGCTGTTGAATGAGGAAGACCAGCACATTGGCAGTGGTTTAAGAATGGACTAAAGTTTAGAACAGCCCACGTAATTCAACGTGGCTTTTGTTTGTGGTATCCAGAATACCTATCTATAGTTGGTAAGAATCATGGTGCCCACTTTTCTTAGAAAATGGCAGTAATTCCTCGGCCATCATTTTTTGACTAAATTTTTGTTGGGATTAAATGTGATCTAGAGGAAAAGAGTGGGAAAAGGCAATAGCAGAGAAACATTGAAGAAAGGAGTTTTTCTTTTCATTGAAAAAATTTACATTTAATAGTTAGGCCATGCTTTTTGTTCTTTCACATAGGTGTAGAGAGAAAGGTCGAAAGATACAACATCTGGGAGTCAAGCCAGAGGAGGCATATTGGTGGGGTTTTGGTTTGGTTTGGTTTTTATCAGTCCCTACCTTAGAGGGATTTATTAATTTGTCGTAGATTCATTCTCCTGAATTCCTTCATCTTCTTCATTCTCATACTAGAATTACTGAAAGATGGTTGTTTTTAATAGAGAAGAGGAGGGGTGTCTGCAGCTAGAATTGAGAGATTTATCTGCTGGGTTATGTTTGTAAGGCTTATCTACAGGTCACACCAGAGATATGTCTACATAAATACACACATGCCGACACATAGTGTGTGCACACATGAATGCGTGTATTTTATATCCCTCCTTTGACAAATGATTCAAAAGGAGAGTACTTTTTGGGAGAGGAGATTAAAGCACAAAGGGATGTTAAGATCGATTTAGAAAGATTCTCCCATGTTACCAGGAAGAGCTTTGCTTTCTTAAAGGCACTAGAATTTAATTCAGAGACAGTTAAACTATTTAAATGAAACTAAAATTTCATCCCATTGTTAAGCCAGAGGAAGACTAATTTTCATTTTAACTGTCATACTTTTGATGTTAGGAGAAACCTCAGAGATACATAGTATAGCTCCCTCATTTCACGGATAAACTAGGATCCAGAGAAATAAAATGATTTAAATGTGCTTTTCAGAGTTGGTTTATTGCAGAACCAGGACTAGAACCCAGGCCAGTTCCTGCTGCTCCAGTCTTAGGTAGAGTTCTGGAGTCATGCCACAGGCTTTGAATGTCAGCTTTGCTGTTTTATTATGCACATTGTTTAATGCGATGTGCCTCAGTTTCCTCATCTGTAAAACAGATAACAGTACCTGGCTCTTGGGTATTGTGATTATTAAATAAGATAACATTGTTTAGTACATAGAGATTACTTAATAAATATTAAGTACCTTTTTATTGTTGCTATCTAGTCTTCCTGCCTTAATTGGGGAACCCATTCACTCCACTTACTTACCAATTACTCCAGTTACTTACCGAGTGAAGTGATTCTTGCAGTAAAACTGATCTAAATAAACAGTGATGTGGTAGAAACAACCACACACTGATCTGGTCTTTACTTTGCTCTCAGAACAGGAATCCTATCAGGTATGGTTTATGGTGCAGGAGTATATTTGGTTTAGTCTTCCAGGCCCACCCAGCATGTCAGTGACAGAGAGAAGTGACAGTCAGGTTCCTGATTTAATCCTTGGACTGGACTTTGACACTAAAATGTTCCAAATAGATGTTGTGGCTTTTCACAGAGTAGTAGCCAAGATTTTTCTGTGAAATAAATTTGATCTTAAGTCAGCTGTTTTAATAAGTTACTAGGATATCCCCAAAATGTGGCTAAGTAACTTGCTTGTTGAAGAAAACAGGGTGTTCTGTGACTTCTTTATTTAATCCTCGGGAGTCAGCGTTGTCCTTATGACATCACATCAGATGAGTTAGGGGCATTGAATGGTGCCAAGCCAGTGTGAACTCTTAGAGGGGCATGGAGGCCATTTTATCATGCCCGTGTTGGATGTTTTCTCTCATCCCTCTATACTTGGCATCTGGGCAGGTGGACAAAGCAGACCTGTAACCAATCTTGACAACTAAATTGAGGAAGGTACTCTTGGGGGCAGGAGGTATTTTATGATCTATTTAGGAATAAACCAAAGCAGAAAGTAGTTAGATTTGATTTTTTTATTAGCTCTTTTTTATTTATTTTGTCTCTAAAAATGATAGTATAGCTTTCCTGATGACTCACTCTATTTAGGAAAGAAAAAAGTAGCTGCAATATATTTTAATCTATTGAAGATTTTTAATGATCATAAAGCACTTTTTAACATAGGAAGGTATTGATTTGGAGAGGCTTTACTTTGCCAAATATGACAATCATGGTCAGAATCATTCTTATTACGCTGCTCGGCAATTCCAGCTTATGGAAGTGTGAAACCATGTTTTAAAGATTTCATAACCCATAAGTTGAGCCAGGTGTCTTCTGAATTGTGTTATTGCAGAACATTTCCCATTAAACACTGGGTGTTTCTGTGTTACTTTTCTTTAATGGAGTTGAGATTCAGTGCCTCTTAAAGTTTGAACGCCACTCATAGACATTTCAGCATAAAGAACCCTCCAAAGTTTTTAGCTGTACATTGTCACCTTGAGAGACTCTTGTTTGATAGAAACTCTTTAATCTTTAGTAAAGGAGGAATTCCTCAATTCTGAGTTCTCTCACTTAACATGTTGCTGAGTACAGCATTACATGCTAAAGAAACTGGAATAATTTTGGTCAGGCTGGATAAACTTCTGGCGAGTCTTGTAACCTGTTTTTAGTTCCAGTAGGTGTAAACCCGGAGGGAAACGGTAGTCAGTATCTGCCTATATACATAGCTCTGTTAGAGTTTAAAGATGTTGCTTGTAACTTGTATGATTAAGATGGTTTTAGTTTTTAGGTATAGGCAGTGCTCACAAAGCTAGACTTTTCACAGCCACATCAGAGCAAACTAAAAGTTTCTTGATAACAGTTGGTAGGGCATTTGTTTAACCTTGCTTATAAATATCTTGCAAATTTTGCCTTTTAGTTTTATAAGTTGTACTCTTCAGCAGGCATTAATAGGATTGGGGTAGGGGGTTGTTTTCTTTTGGATATATGTTAAACCACCAAACCTGTTTGCTGGGAAATTCCTAGCACTACTGTGTAAAAGAAGTTTGCACAGTTGTTTATAGATTTTAGAGAATTCCAGCCTACCTAAAACCTCATGGAAATGAATTTGGAATATCATGAGGAAAAGAATAGCTCCAGATTTTTTTCACTGGTAGTTTCTAGAATAGTTAATGCACTTGTGACTTATTTGTTTAGGTAGAGAAATGGGAACTTTAAAAAAATTTTTTTCTTTCACTGAGGAGAGTCAAGGTCCTGTGATTTTTTTTTTTTTTTTAAACCTGGTTTGTTATTCCAAACATGATTTAACAGTTAAGACACAGTGCCTAAATGTAGGTCTAATTGTTCTCTAAGATACCACTTTGGGGCTAAAGCTAAAAAAAAAAAAAATGAGTTTTTATGTAACTTGAAAGAGCAAATATTCAATCTTGTAGAATTATGTATTTTAATACCTTATACCAGGTATCCCTGTGGAGGTCTTTGCAGTTGCCACCAGCTACCTGGGGAACAGAAGAAGTGGTCTCTGTATATTTAGCCAGCCTCCTATTAGAAAGACAGGAGTCAGCCTTCAAAAGTCTCCCTGCCCTCTTGCAGTGCCTGTGGGCACAGAGCTGAGTGGTTTCTGCTTAAGGGAAGAGAAAGCTGGTCCGTAGTTTGCAAAACCCACCTAACCTTTGCTAAGCATGAACCTCATTGCTTTCTCTTTAATGTTAGTGAAGCTGGGTGTCAGAAGGGTGCCAACCAGGATTTTGTTTGCTTTCTTCTAGATATGGGTTTGTGGAGTTTGATGATCTGCGAGATGCAGATGATGCTGTTTATGAACTGAATGGCAAAGACCTTTGTGGTGAGCGAGTAATTGTTGAGCATGCCCGCGGCCCGCGACGAGATGGCAGTTACGGTTCTGGACGCAGTAAGCATTTAAAGGGCATTTGTATCAGTGACATGCCTCCGTTATTAAATGTTAATTTTTAAAGTAATTAATTAATTAATGTTACATTGAAATGTATTGATATTTAAGCCATTTGTTTTATAAATTTATGTATCTTTTTAAATGTAAAATTGCAAATAAACATCTTTAATAATGTTTAATTGTAATTAAATTAATGACATAAATTTCTTGTTTTAATACTTTATAATTATGTTTAATGATGTGTGTTTGTGTTGTTGTTTTTTTTTCTCTGTAATGCAATTGTTTAACATAGATTTAACAAAGACCTCAATGTTTTAATTAAAAGAATCCTTTGAGGCTAAGATGACTGCCTGTTCCATTTGCTGACCTTGGGTTACCTTTCCATGCGTGGCTCTTTGAACCATTGTGGCCCTTGGCTGACCAAAAACAGGAAGCCATGTGACGACCGCAACCTTTCCCCATTAGACCTGGGTGGTGAGGATCCCAAGGGTTAGACACAGATGAGATTAAACTGAAATAGGTGCCTGAAAATCTTTTTTTCGTATAAAATGTTCACAAAAACTTTAATCACTGTGAGTAACACCAGTAACTGATTTAGTAATTTGGTTAGTTATTTCTAAATTGTTAAATTGTTGATAGTTTTTAATTTATGCATGTTAATTTTAAATATAAATATTAATGAATATACATACTTACAACTTTGTAAATTAAATTAAATTTTCATGTTAGCTGATTGTTCCTTTTTAAATCTAGATTAGAATTAAGGGTGGGGGTAGAGTTAAAATATATACTCTTTGGGGTGGGGGTAGATGGTATATTTAAGGGGAATATGTGCTGTATCATTTTTTCTTTTTCCTCCACTGAAGTAATCTCATCTATTTGAACCTTCCAAAGGTGGATATGGTTATAGAAGAAGTGGCCGAGATAAATATGGCCCTCCTACCCGCACAGAATACAGACTTATTGTGGAGAATTTGTCAAGTCGGTGCAGCTGGCAAGACCTAAAGGTTTGGGCCCTGTTAACCTTCTGGGTTACAGTTGGGCAGGAGTTAAAGTTGAGTTAAGGAAAGACGTTATTTTATGCAGGCCCAGGCACACAGAGAAAACTTTCCCAAAGCATTTGGAGATTTTCCAATTAAAGTTTCCATAGGAACACAAAAGACACTGGAATCTCACTGCTACTGTATGTTATGGGGCCAGCATGCTAAGGACAACCTATGTTATGTGAAATTTTCCTCTGTAGAGAATGTTACAGAGAGATAACAATGTAGTTTCTCCCTAATAAAAGAAAAAACTGCAGCCAGCAGTTTCCTGCAGTATTAGTGCAAGTTTGTGTCAGCTTCCATTGTAGAGCCGCATTGGTGAAAATGACTGTCTGACCCATGTTCTTTTCTAAGATTTGTTTTTCATTGAATATTTGTCCTGAAAGAGTTTTAATGTCAAAAAGTACAGTCCAGTGGTGTACTGGCCATGCAGTGTACTGATCACAGCTCGTTTTTTGAAAATGGTGTTGGTTTTTAATCTCAAAAGAGAAAAAACCTTATTGAGCGTGCCTTAACCTGGATGGTCTTAGGAGGGCAAATGTAAAGGTTGCTCAGAGTTTCCTATCTCACTTCTCATTTTTAGTCCATCATTAAACAAGTCATCTCTAGCAAAATGAGTGAGTATGTTTAGGTTCAGCAAAAAGTAGTAACTTATCAAAGCACTTTTACATCCTTTTTTTCTTTTTTTTTACATCTTTATTGGAGTACAATTGCTTTACAATGGTGTGTTAGTTTCTGCTTTATAACAAAGTAAATCTTTTTTCTTTTTTTCCTGTGCTGTCAACAGTCTTTAGCGAACAAAGATAAGATCCAGAAAACGTTAATTCGCACAGTTGGTCTTAGCAGAAGAGCTGAGACTAAAACATATGCTGGTATTTTTTCTAGTACACTGTGTTGGTTGTCAGTATTACAGCAGGCCCTTACTGAGTGTCTGCCAACAGGACTGTCCTCTCTGAAGGAATGACTCCAGTATTCTGAGAGTTAGGATTGAACATTATGGGTAGAAACTAGAAAGACTTTCAAACTTGGGGTTAAAATGGAGCCCAGCCAACGCCCTCAGTTGGTTTTATACTTCTGTGTGCTTGGCAGTTTCCCTCTCAGCAAAGGAGAGGAGTCGAGCCAATTTCCCAGGAAGTCAAGGGAGCCTTCAGAGCAGGACTTTGGAGCTCACCTGCCTGGATGGAATCCCAGCTCTGCCACTTATCAGTTATTTTACTCCAGCAACTTACTTTCCTCTTGCACTTCATATTCCTCAACTATAAAATGGGAGAAATATTCATTTCTACTCAGAGTTATTGTGAGAAATGAATGCATTTTTATATAAAAAGCCTAGAATTGTTCCAGGCACAAATGCTAGCTATTAATCACAGAAATGCAAAAATAAAACTAATGTAAGGTGGTATATTGTTAGTTTTCAAAATGTATAAATTCATAATACCCAGTGGTGGCGTTGAGTTGAAATTTATAGAGTAGTGGCATTGAGAATTGGTCGTTTTACCCACGGTGCGGGTGGTGCTAAGAATTTAGGTCCTGAAGTCTGGCTGCTTATGTTCAGACCCCAGCTCCTTCACTTACTACCTGAACGACCTTGAGCAGTTTGCTTAAATCTCTTGTATTTCACTTCCCTGTAAAATAGGGATAATGATTGTATCTACCTCATGTGGCTGTAAATAGGACTAAGTTAATTAAATCCTACCTATCATCCAGTGAACACTCAATATGTTAGCAGCTGTTATTATTAATTTGGAAGTATGGCAATATCTCAACTTGCCCAGGACAGTCCCAGGTGTGGCATAACTTAATAGCATCTTCCTTTACTCTTAGATGTATCCCAGTTTGGATGATAAATTATATGGGCTCCCTGCCTTTTTCCCAGAGCGCCCATTCCTGCAAATAATTCAGCTGAAGTAAAGAAATTTTTGCATGAAGATGGTCATTGCTAGATTATGAATAATGGCCAAGGACTATATATAAAACCCAGAAGTCCCAGCAATTGGGAAACCCTCAGAAAAAGTATTGGACACACTAATTATGAAGAATGTAATGTATGTTAAGACATGTAAACATTTTATGATGCAGTGAGTAGAGGAATAGTATCAAATGGCATATAGTCAGTGTTTGTAACTTTGCAAATAGGGAGAGGAAAGCAATAACAAAAATGAACTGCTATTGAATATTCATGTATTCATTCCACAACTGTTTATTATTGAGTATATATTATATATAAACAACATGGGGAAATTGGCCACAAGACCCCAGATTTCATTTTCTTTTTAAACACTAATCACATCTTCTCTTATTTATATATCACTTCAGTATTTATCTGTCATGTTAGTTGTATTCTCTCATTGGGTTATATTAAGTCCTCAAAGAGAATGAGGAAAGAGGCTTACAGTAGTGAAGGGACATGGGTGGTCATTCCACTTCAAAGCCAGAGGTGGAAAATATTGTTCTGTTGTCTTTTTGTCTTTCGTAATCCATTTCTGAATTTGTTTACCTTTTACCTTAGATATTTATCCACAGCTATACATGTTTTCAATAAGGATTTATGATGAAATGCAAAAGACCAGAGTTAAATGTAGTAACTTGAGCTTCTAAAGCTTCTGTAAACAAAGAACTTGCCACTATAAAATTTGGGAAATGATAGTTAACTAAAAAATTTTATATTCAAACAAAACTATTTAAAGAAACAGTTAAATTATTTATTTATTATCTCTACTACCCACCTAATGCCTAACACTTCAGAGAACCTCAGTAAATGGTCGGTGTGTAGTTGGAAATACTTAAGAGTCAACTTCATTCTGAGGAAAGCTAGCATTTCTTCTAAAGGAAAGGGAAAACTTTCATTGTGATGATGTTAGATATTTTCACAAAATGTGTCTTAACCTATTGGGGGATTTTGTTTTTCTTCAGGATTATATGCGTCAGGCGGGAGAAGTGACCTATGCAGATGCTCACAAGGGACGCAAAAATGAAGGGGTGATTGAATTTGTGTCTTACTCTGATATGAAAAGAGCTTTGGAAAAGTTAGATGGAACTGAAGTCAATGGCAGAAAAATCAGATTAGTTGAAGACAAGCCTGGTTCTAGACGACGCCGGTCCTACTCCAGGAGCCGGAGTCACTCAAGGTACTACTGATGTGTTGGCGCTTGCTGTAAATTCATTAATGAGCACGTAGATAATCCATTTTCATTCTTCTGTTGAAGTCTCAGTACCGTGGTTCCGTCTGGTCCAGTTACTCAGAACTTTGAACTGAACATTTATTTGTAAAACTCTTGAACTCTTTTGTCATGAGTACAAATAGAAGTAAAGTCCTTTCTCTGACGCAGGTATCAGTGACCTTCTCTCACGTTTCTTCTTGGGTCCCCTAAATCATACCATTACTGGGGGTGAACATGACAACTCACCCCTTGTTACTCTCCCAGATACTCCAGCTACTCAGGAGTGGAGACTTTGTCTTATTTGGCGGCTGTTCTGCAGATGGGTGAGGCATTTGTGAACAAGACACACATGCTCTGTGCCCTCATGAAACTCAATCTAGTGGAGAAGATGGGCATTGAGCAAATAATTACCATTGTGATAAGTATGTCCAAGGGAAAGTACGCGGCCCAACTCGTCCAGAGAGCTGGCAGAGGCTTCCCTAAGGACATGTCATAGAAGCTGAGACCTAAAGGATGAGTTGGACATGGTAGGCAGAGAGGGGGGATAGTGCCTTTTTAGCAGAGAGAGCAGCGTATTTTGAAGGCCCTGTCGTGGGGAAGGAGGAAGCAGAGGAGCGTGGCTTGAGATGAGGCGGAGAAGAGCGAGGTCCTGCTGAGCCACAGGCCAGGTTAAGGGTTTAAGAGTAGCGGGAAGTCATTAGTCTAAGCTTTTCAGGTTTTGTTGTTTAACTCTTTATTATGGAAAACAATACACAAAGCATTAGAGAAAATATGAACCTTGAGTCCCTTACACTTATCACCCATCCAGCTTCAGTATCTTTTATTTTGCCAGTCTTATTTCATCACCCCCTCCTGCTTCATTGTTTGAAGGCAAATCTAGACATCCTGTCATTCTGCCTATAAAGTGGATATCTCTAACCTTTTATTTTATAAATTTATTTATTTTATAAATTGATTGATTGATTTTTGGCTGCATTGGGTCTTCGTTGCTGTGCCTGGGCTTTCTTTAGTTGTATCATACAGGGGTTACTCTTCATTGCAGTGCACGGGCTTCTCATTTCGGTGGCTTCTCCTGTTGCGCAGCACGGGCTCTAGGCGCTTGGCCTTCAGTAGTTGAAGCATGCGGGCTCAGTAGTTGTGGCTTGTGGGCTCTAGAGCACGAGCTCAGCAGTTGTGGTACACAGGCTTCGTTGCTCTGCGGCATGTGGGATCTTCCCAGACCAGGGCTCGAACCCGTGTTCCCTGCATTGGCAGGTGGATTCTTAACCACTGCGCCACCAGGGAAGCCCTAACCTTTTAAATAAAATCATGAGGCCATACCACAGCAACACATCTGTATTCAGCTTTCCCCAATTGCCTCAAATATGTATGTATTTTTGTAGTTGGTTTGTTCATATTAGAATCCCAACTAGGTGTACACATTGCAGTCAGATGACATGTGTCTTAATTCTCTTTTTAATCATGGCTGCATCCTCCTTCACCCTCTTTTTATTTTCCATCCATTTAGTTGTGGAAGAAACGGTTTTCTGTTTTGAAGGTTTTTCCATAGTTGAGATTTTGCAGATGGTGCTCTTCTGGTGATGTTTAACACATCCCTTTATCCTGTCCCTCATATTTTCCTATAAAGTCATAGTTAGGTCTTGCGGGCATTTAGAGTAAGGCCAGTATTTTAGCAGGTGCTTTGTACTTCCTGTTGCAGCACTTGTGTGGTGTCTGGATGCCCCGCTTTGAATGGTGATAGCATGCATCCGTGTGAGCCGTCCATTATCCAGTTCTGCACCAGCTTCCACCTAATAGTGAATTATTAACATCTGCTGATAATCGTTACCTCGAGCCATTCAGCTGCGGTTGTAACATTCTGACTGTCTAGTTTTCTGTTCTTTGTGCATTTAAAGGCTGTAGTTCTATGAAGGATGATTTCCCTCTTCCACCCTTTTGCTACCACCCTAAAATAAATTTTTTATAAGAAATGGAAAATAAAAATTGATACCTTTATTTACCAATTTCCAGTATATTGAATGTGCCCAGCAACACCCAAAGGTGGTGGTGAGGTTGCTTGTTTAGTATTATTTTGAATGAGTTCTTGGATCTTTGCATATTTAATGTTTGGTCCATTGCAGTCAATTTGTTTTTGCTCAAATTGTTCTGTCTTTGGTCATTGGGAGCCCTTCAGGTTGGCTTCTCTGTCTTTTGGTTTTGTTTGATTTTTCTGTGACTGTGCTTTACTAAATATTTCCGCAAATTTTTTATTGCAGCATTTTCAAACATAAAATGTTGAAAGAATAGTTCATAAACACTCATATGCTCTCCTTATAGCTTCAACAGTTACTAAAATTCTGCCTTTCTCTCAGTATATTTATAGACACGCCCTATACATAAATAAATGTAGCATTTGAAGGGAGATTGTGCAGAGTGACACTTCACCCCCAAATACTTCAGCATGTATCTCCAAGAATGCGGATAAGCACAATTCTGTCTTCCAACCTAAGAACATTAGCAGTGATCCCGTGAAGTCATCTAGTGTCCAGGCCGTATTCAGATTTCCCCAGTTGTTCATGGCTGTCCTTAGAGCTGTGTTTTCTCCTGGCCAGGATCCATCCAGTCATGTATTGCAAGGGGTTATTGGGTCTCTTCAGTCTGAAGCAGTCCCCCGCCTCATCCCCCCGCCCCACCCCATGACAGTTACTTTTCTTAGCTTTTTTTTTTTAAATACTGTCCCACATTCTGAATTTATGTTTCCTCTTTGTATTGTTGTACTTTATCCCCTGAGCTTCTATAAACTGGAAGTTAGGTCTAGAGAGGTGTGATTGAGACACAGATTAAACATTCTGAGCAAGAGTTCTTTCATAGATGATAGTGCCCAGGAAGGAGTCTTTGAAAGTCTCTTTCCATCATGATGAGAGGTTCCGTCTTTGCCTTTCCTGCCCTGCACCTGGAATTGGTCGTTTTCCCCAAGGGTTGCTTTTGGAAGGAAACGACAGAGTCCACAGTCTCGGCTTATTAGAGACTCTTTAATCTTGGCGGGTACAGTGGACCCTTGAACAAGCGGGGTTGGGGCGCCAGCCCTTCACATCCGCAGTGCCCACACCTGTGGATTCAGCCAGCCACAGATCGTGAGGTACTGTAGTGCGTATCTATTGAAAAAACCCTGTGTGTAAGTGGCCCCAGGCAGTTCAGACCCATGTTGTTCAAGAGTCAGCTGTATTTTTAAAACAGCTCTCTGGTCTCAGTTGAATAAATAAGTGAAGGGCAAACGTGTATGCAGGAAGACTGGTTAGGGGGCTGCTGCGGAACCAGGGAGAGTGGTGGTGGCTTGCTGGGGGGCAGCCGAGGTGGATGAACTGGAGAAGGTTGAGAGGAGATTCAGTAGTGCAGAAGAGGGTGAGGCAGAGAGGGGAGTCGAGGGTGGCTGTGGCTCCTCGTGTGAGGAACTGGTGAATAACAGCGGCAGCGGTGGGAATAAAGAAGGAACCCAGCAAACAGAACAGGTCTGGGGGGCAGTGGGTTCAGGAATGGAGGCACTACAAGTTTCAGGCAGGTCATCCAGGCGGAGTGTTTGCGGGTGACTGGATCTCTGGGCCCAGAGCACAGGAGAGAGTTCTCTTTCAACTTTGTGCCTGGACACAGCCAGGGCCATGCATATTTTTTGATAGAAAGGATGTCTGAATTGACTCTTTTCAGCCAGGGTTTTGTCAGCAGGTATTAAAAACAAAAAATCTTTCTCCCCTAGATCTCGCTCTCGAAGCAGACATTCTCGTAAGAGCAGAAGCCGAAGCGGCAGCAGCAAAAGCAGTCATTCTAAGAGTAGATCCCGATCCAGGTAGGTCTTCCTGGTATTCACGCAGGGCCCCCGTGTACCGTTTCCCACTTTGGTGTTAATGGTGTTCCCAGTCTTCCCTCACCCCAGGATTCCCAGCTCTGGACTGGAGTCTCGGGGGTTCAGAAAGCAGTCCTTGGCCAGCACAAGCCGGGCTTTGTATTGTGGGGCACAGCTCCACACATAGCTTTAGTCTGTTCTTCTCATGAGCAGCCTGAAAGTACGAAGTCACATGCGGCTTCGCCGTCCCCGTGTCTCCCCAGATCAGGCTCCCGTTCCCGGAGCAAGAGCCGCAGCCGCAGCCAGAGCCGCAGCCGCAGCAAGAAGGACAAGAGCCGGAGCCCCAGCAAGGACCAGAGCCGCAGCCGCAGCCGCAGCGCCGACAAGCGCCGCAGCAAGAGCAAGGACCAGGCCGAGGAGAAGGTCCAGAACAGCGACAGCACCGGCAAGTCCAAGAGCCGCAGCCCCAGCAGGCAGAAGAGCAAGAGCAAAAGCAGAAGCCGCAGTCAGGAGAGGGGCGCGCAGGAGAAGCGGGGCAGCGTGAGCAGGAGCCGGAGCCAGGAGAAGAGCCTGCGCAAGAGCCGCAGCCGCAGCAAAGGAGGCAGCCGCAGCCGCAGCCGCAGCAAAAGCAAGGACAAGAGGAAGGGGAGGAAGAGAAGCAGGGAGGAGAGCCGCAGCCGCAGCCGCAGCCGCAGCCGCAGCAAGAGCGAGAGGAGCAGGAAGCGAGGCGGCAAGCGAGACAGCAAGTCGGGCAGCAGCAAGAAGAAGAAGAAGGAAGACGCCGACCGCTCCCAGTCCAGATCGCGATCCCGCTCGGGCTCGAAGGAGCGGGAACACGCCAAGTCTGAGTCTGGCCAGAGGGAAGGCCGAGGGGAGAGTGAGGATGCTGGCGCCAATCAGGAGACCCGGTCCAGGTCGAGGTCCAATTCCAAATCAAAACCAAACCTCCCGTCAGAATCACGCTCCAGATCAAAGTCCGCGTCAAAAACCCGATCCCGGTCCAAGTCTAGATCCAGGTCTGCGTCCAGATCGCGCTCCCGGTCTAGATCCAGGTCCCACTCACGGTCCTAACTGGCTACGACCACAGCTGGAACTACCCGAGAAGTCTTTTGTACATGTTTGGTAGCCGTAGCACAAGTGATTGAAGTAGAACATATGTCACTGCTGTACATTTTTAACTCCCCTAATGGTGTGTCTACAATTGTTAAGTCTAAGCGCTTCCTCTCCGTAAAGCCTCCTGGCGTCAGGCCTTCCTGCTTGACTGAAAGCAGTCTTCTCTTTGAAAACCCCCTTTACTCATGGCCCACAGTAGAATATCCAAAATGCCTTGGCTTTGAGGCCTGGCCTTTCCTACAGGGAGCTCAGTACCTGGATGTCTTTAAGGCTGGAATGATGACGTAGGTAGGTATGGTGAGTTCAACCATTTTGCCCTTGAATTGATGCCCTTTGATGTATGCCATTTAGTGAAAGTGCTAAGTCTTAAGTTTCCTACCACTTTGGTTTCATATTTTTGGACTTAACAAAGTTGTGAATAGCACAGTCGAGGAAAATTGATACCTGCAGTAACCCATAGGAAATGAACTGTAGAGTTCCATATTCTGGTATTGTGATTATATTGTTTTATATTAAAAAAGAAAAGAAAAGAATTTTTTTTAATTTTATTTTTCCCCGTCTTGCAAAGTATAGTGACCCCTGTTTCCATTAAATTTGAATAAAGACTATTTTTGCTTGACAAAATTTCATGGTGCTTGAATTGATGTTGCATTTCCTGATCTATCTTGCTATCTTTTTCTTAGCATAAAAAGTTCATGGTGTAATGGCTGTTTTGTTCCTTGAGCTCACCCATGGGTAGGTAGCCAACACTTTTCCTGAAGGGTTTTTCTCACCCAACAGAAAAAAGTCGAGTTTCTTAGGGGTTTATAAATCCTTCCTATCAAGACTCCTATGGCCAAGCTGATAAGTGAATCAATTTGGCAACTCAGAGCATCACCAGATGAGCTCTTCATGAACAGAGTTCTTTCTTCTGTGCTGATTGTTGAATGTCTTGCCATGATGAATCTGAAGTGTAGGATACCTCATCGCCTTAGAATTTGGATTAATCAAAACCAGGAAGAAAAACCATTCAGGATTACCCTTGTCCCACTCACTCTCTGTGTTACTTGTCTGACCTGTCTCTATAGGAGGTTCCAGAGAGAGATAGAGTGGTTCTGAGCTGGTCTCCACCGTTGAGGGACTGTAGAGAGGCATCGATCAGAGCAGGAGGGAAGCTGGAGGGCCTGTGTGGCAGGCTGTGACAAGCTTGGGAGGAGAGAGAGCCCCTTTCCAGACTGCTGCCTGTGGACGTACTGGGGGCTGTTCCTAGATTTAAAATGCTGTCCTGTTGCCTTCTATGGACCATACCCTGTACAACATGCTGGGAAGACAGTCAGTGTTTCTTGCCCTCCTGGAGTTTGTGATCTGGTTGCAAATGATAAACACCCCTGGGGTAAAGCGGGCATTCAGAGAAGGGAGTTGGAACTTCATCTGGGTTTAGAGACATCTCGGAGGAGACAACACTTAGGCTGACCCTTTGGAGATGTTGGGGTGGGAGGCCTTCCTGTTGAAAGAAGCATCTGCGGAGCAAAGCCACGGAGCTGGGAAAGCACCGGGCATGGGCGCTCAAGGAACGTGGACTTTGATAATGGGGAATGAGAAGCAAGTTTGGCCAAGTGGATCACGTTAGAGGACTTTAAATACTAGGAGGAGGAATTTGGCCCTTGAGTTACGGAGAAGATACTTGACTAGAGGATCGGGTTGTAGAGCTGTGCTGTGGAAAGTGGACTGACGGTAAGTGATGTGCGAGATCGGATGCAGGGAGACCAGCAGTAAGTGCAGGTGCTCTGGGGCCTGAACAGAGGCAGCAACAGGAGGGAACAAGAAAGATCAGCAGGTGACCTGGGGGAAAGGAACTCTCAGAGGTGATCAAGATGGTGACACCTTTCTGAGGAATGGGGAAGATGAGGGAGAGGGGGTTCAGTTGGGGAAACTTGGCATTTAAGGAACAGACAGAAGCCAGACCAAGAAACCTCACTTCACCTCCCTGGAGCTTCCCTGCGTTCTTGTGTCATGGTGATAAGGTGATAACTCCAACCAGTAGAATTCCCATGGCCTCAGATCTTAGGTTGGTCTCCAGTAGGTGACAAGAATTCAACGTTCCCTAATTTTATCCCTGTAAGGATGGGAACGTTTCTTGGTTTTGTTTTTTCCAAGTTTAAAATTTTTCAGCCTTTTTTTTTTTTTTTTTAATCTTGGCTGTGCCACATGACTTGCAGGGATCTCAGTTCCCCAACCAGGGATTGAATCTGGGCCACGTCAGTGAAAGTGCCGAATCCTAACCACTAGGCCACCGGGAACTCCCTTAAGCCTAGTTTTTAAAAATTCACCTTAATTTCACACAACTTTATTTTCCCAAATTCTCTTCCAAGCATTGTTCCTATTCATTCATATTTTAGACAATTGTGTTTATATAATTTAATAAACTTTGTCAATATCACAAGCATTGGAAAGTTCTCATTAAATGTTTAAGGCACATTAATTCTAACTGATGAACTTATTATTAGCAAACGTCATCCCTAAGTATAATGGTATAGAAGTTCCAATGTGTACATAGAATGCATTTGCATTTTTTTCCCAGGAATTTTAAAATTCATTTATATTTACTTAAATTCTGAGTGAAAAGAGATAAAAACAAGAGAGATGAAAACTCATCTGTTGAGTTCCAAACATGCACCAGGGATTAGAACTTCCAGAATCACTTTGCATCTTGTTCTCAGCACCATCCTGGGATCAGTATTGTTAGGCTCAGTCACAGATGAAGAGACTCTGGCGTGATGTCCACCCACCCCCAACAGCGTTAGGTTAACATTAGTGCCTTCTGTGGGCCAAGCAATGTTCTAAGGCACTGAGAATAGAATATGAACAAGACAGAGAAGGCCCCCCTTCTCAAGAAACATACATTGCTTTTAAGACTGGGATCGTAGGGCTTGGCCCATGATGGTCTCAGTACTGAGTGTCTTCTGTGGGCCAGTGTTCACTGTCTTTGGCAAATCACTGCAAACAGACTCTCCTGCCACCCCTTAGGAAAAGTTTTCTAAATGCAGCGTGTTCTTGACTGCATTGTTTCCCCATGACAACAAACTGAGCCGAGGGTAGCAGTAACGTTTGAGACTAAAGTTGGGTAATGCCTGTCTCTCCCCTCCCACCCACCCGTGGTCCAGTGGAAGAGAGATCTTGGGAAGCTGAAAGAGGAAGACCCTAAGTTTGATTAATTCACCTACCAGCATCTATGAGCTAGGTGTTTTAAAGTAAACTATGTAATAATGCACATAAAAGCTGAAGACAAAAGTTCAGGGAGGAGAAGGGGTTCGCCCAAAGTAGCACATTAGTGCGAAAATGCATCTCTAGATTTCTCTTTCTTTTTGTAAATTTTTATCATTTGTGATACAGTTACAAGAAGACATTTGCTTGAAGTCGCAACAGGCAGGATTTGAGCTCAGGTTCAAGTCGAGCAGGGTTTCTACAAGAATCTGCTTTCCTTAAAAATTTCTAAGTTGCTGCAGGACAATGCCACTAGCCCACTGCTGTGATTAAATTTTAATTGCTTTGTCATTTCATCAGTACTCAAAGGCCTGCCAGGGAGTGCCCACTTGGCTAAGCCCAGGTCATCATCCCAGATTCTAGATGCCAAAGAGCGATGAGAAGGAGGATGGCTCATTTTAGCTTCTACAGTGGGAAACAGTGCATTAATGCCCACAAAAATGCACTCAATAAGGAATTTCCCCCAAAATAGGAAGCAGCCAAAGAAATACAAATGCCCACTATAATTCAACAGGATGCTCAAAATTCACAAGTACCCTTCTTTCCATACGTAACCTTCCTCACCTCCCCCCCAAAAAGAGTGAAAGACAAAATAGGAACAGAGAACAAGGTAACAGAAAACAGTAACAAATGTAGATAAACTACATCAGTAATCACTTCAAATGTCAATGTTCTAAATAAAGGACTGGCTGTTGGTAGATTTAAAAACAAGACCCAACTATATGTTGTCTTTATATTTAAAATGGGTTTCTTGGGAATTCCCTGGCAGTCCAGTGGTTAGGACTTGGCACTTTCACTGCAAGGGCCCAGGTTCAATCCCTGATTGGGGAACTAAGATCCCACAAGCTGTGCAGTGTGGCCAAAAAAAAAAAAGGCGGTGGGGGTGGGGGGGAGGGTACTTGCAGACATAGTAAAAGTAAAGGTATAGAGGAAGATATCATGGTAACACTAATCAAAAGAAAGCTGGAGTAGCTACATTTCAGACAAAGCAGACCTAAGAGCAAGGAAAATTATCAAGGATAAAGAAAGGCACTACATAACGATAAAGAGGTCAGTTCTCCAAGAAGATATGACTAACGTGTATGCACCTAACAACAAAGTATCGAATATATGAGGCAAAAACAGAACTGTGAGGAGAAAGAGACAAATCCCCTTTACAGTTGAAGATGTCAATATCTCTATCAGCAACCGACAGGTCCAGCAGGCAGAAAAATCAGGAAGGACATCGTTGAACTGAACGGTGCCATCAAGACTGGATCTCATTGACCGTGCTAACATCATGCTAAGTATGCTCTCAGACGACAATGGAGTTAATCTAGAAAGATCAGCAGAAAGCTGGAAAATCCCAAAGTACTTGGAGATTAAACAACACACTTCTAAATGACACACGGATCAAAGAAGTCTCAAGAGAAATATTTTTGAGCTAAATGAGACTATAACTTATCAAAATTTGTGGGATGCAGCAAAAGCAGTCCTTAGAGGGAAATTTATAGCATTAAATGCATCTATTAGAAAAGAAGAACTGAAATCAATAATCTAAACTTCTGCTTCAGGGAACTAGAAAAAGCAAAATTAAGTCTAAAGTAAGCAGAGGAAAGAAAAATTAGAGCAGAAATCAATGAAATTAAAAGCAGGAAATCAACAGGAAACAAAAAGGTAAAGCAGGAAACAAAATCAACAAAACCGGGCTTCCCTGGTGGCGCAGTGGTCGGGGGTTTGCCTGCTGATGCAGGGGACGCAGGTTCGTGCCCCGGTCTGGGAGGATCCCGCGTGCCGCAGAGCGGCTGGGCCCGTGAGCCATGGCCACTGGGGCTGCACGTCCGGAGCCTGTGCTCTGCAGCGGGAGAGGCCACAACAGTGAGAGGCCCGTGTGCCGCAACAACAACAACAAAAATCAACAAAACCAAAAGCTGAGTCTTTGAGAAAGCTGATAAAACTTCTACCTAGGCTAGCCAATTAAAAAATAAGACACAATTATGAATATCAGAAACACGGATTTGATCAGCTTGAGATGGGGGACTAGGAGGACATGGAGCTCACCTCTCCCCGCGAACACATCAAATAAATATCTACATGTGGAACAATTCTCACTGAAAACTGACCAGAGAACTCCTATACAAGCGAAGTTGCAAGAAAGATTTCCACGTAACCAGGTAGGACAGACAGAAGGCATAGGTTCAGGACCTCCAGCCCTCGGAGGGATCTGAAAGGAAGAGAAGTCCACAAGGGTGGACCCTCATCCTGGGGAGAAAGCAGGCCGAGTCACAGACTGGATAGCCCAGTCTGGAGTCCTACAGGGAGGAGACAAGCCCCCTTGGCTACTGGGAGGACTGCAAGGACAGAAGGGCTAGAGAAGCCTAGACTCTACTCATGAAGAGTGCATGGGTGCTGGCTTGCCAACAGTCAGAACAGACAGACTCTGCACTGGCAGCTGCCACCTTGCCATATTCCCCAATCCAAGCAGGGCAAACACTCCAGCCCTGCTCACTCCACACCACAGTTTGGTGCACGATCTGAGCCAGCTGGACCCTGGGAAAGGATGCAGAGACAGCTTGGGGGCCTGGGGTGTGGTCTGGGTGGGGTGACATAGGCCACAGTCAGTGCTTATTCCTGTGACAGCACCACAGGAGACCCTGCAACCAGCATGCCACATTCAGTCTCCCAACCTAGTGAACCCTGCTCACTCCACACCACAGCTTGGTGCTGGATCTAGGGCAGACAGGTCCTGGGAAAGGACCGCCACAGAGGCAACCGAGCTCTCTGGCAGCAGCATGAACACCTTGATTCCTACAACCACAATGCCCTGACTGCCAGCCTAGCTAACACTCCGGCCCTGCCCACTCCACGCCACAGCCTTGCACTAGATCTGGAACAACAACGACAGGGGAAGGAAAGGGCAGCAACAGCCATGGAGCAGAGAGGAAGTCCTGCCTCTCACCCTGCACAGGCTTTAGATCCTCCAACACCAAACACACCCCCTATCAGCCAGCAAACCTGAGGAAAGACGTGGCTGGCATCCATATCAAAACCAGCCCTCGGGGCTTCCCTGGTGGCGCAGTGGTTGAGAGTCCGCCTGCCAATGCAGCAGACACGGGTTTGTGCCCTGGTCTGGGAGGATCCCACATGCCACAGAGCGGCTGGGCCCGTGAGCCATGGCTGCTGAGCCTGTGCGTCCGGAGCCTGTGCTCCGCAACGGGAGAGGCCACAACAGTGAGAGCCCCATGTACCGCAAAAAAAAAAACAAAAAACAAAAAAAAAACAGCCCTTGCACCAAAGATATTGGACACACACAGTCCACACAGGGACATTCCCACACAAAAACACCCCTTCAAGACCACACTAGATATCTTGTTTCTCCTAAATTCATGAAGACAGAGAAAGTTAAGTAAAAGAAAAGGCAGAAGAACTATTCCCAATTAAAAGAACAAAAGAAATACCCTGAAAGAACAAACAGTGGAATAAAGCTCACCAGTCTACTAGACCCTGAGTTCAAAAAGGTGGTAATAAAAGTGTTAACTGAATGAAGAAAGATTATTGATATCAATGCAGAGCACTGTATCAAGGAACTAGAACTACAAAGATGAACCAATCAAAACATAATCCAATTTCTGAGATAAAAAGCAATCTAGAAGTAATGAATAGCCAATAAATGACAAAGAAAAATAAATATGTGACCTGGAAGACAGAATAATAGAAATCACCCAATCAAAACAGCAGACAGAAAGATAAATGGGGAAAACTAAATGAAAGCAACATACAAGATCTATGGAATAATAGAAAACATGCCAACCTATGCATAATAGGGGTTCTAGAAGAAGAGAGAGAAAAGGGGGTCATAAAGGTATTTGAAGAAATTATGGCTGAAAACTTCCCAAACCCAAAGAAGGAAACAGATATCCAGGTACAGGAAGCAGGGAGGGTCCCAAACAAGATGAACCCAAACAGTCCCACACCAAGACATATAATTAAAATGGCAAAAGTTAAAGAGAGAATTCTAAAGGCAGCAAGAGAAAGAGTCATTTACAAAGGAACCCTCATAAGGCTATCATCTGATTTCTCTGCAGAAATTTTGAAGGCAAGAAGGGAGGGGCATGATATATTTAAGTCCTAAAAGGGAAAAACCTGCAATCTAGGATACTCAGCAAGATTATCATTTAGAATAGAAGGAGAGAAAGAATTTCTCAGACAAGCAAAATCTAAAAGAACTCAGCAATACTAAACCTACCCTAAAAGGAATATTGAAGGGTCTTCTCTAGATGGAAAAGAAACAAGAATCTGTAGGAAAAATCCCAATAGGGAAGGCAAATATATAGTAAGGATTGAAGGTCACTTAATAAGCCAGTAGGTAGATTAAAAAAAAATTATAAAACTTCAATAAACAGTAAAAATATAAGCATGAAGATGTAAATATAGGACATCAAAGATCACAAAATGTGGAGGAGGGGAATTAAAAATGTATATCTTTTAGAATATGTTTGATCTTGAATGACTATCAGTTTAAAGCAAGTAGACATAGTTATGCATCAACATACATGAACCCCATGGTAATCACAAATCAAAAACAAATAATAGATTCACAAAAACCAAAAAGAAAGGAAGTCAAGCATACTACAAAAGAAAATCATCAACCCACAAAAGGAAAAAAAAAAGGAAGAAATGAACAAAGAAGAACTACAAAAACAACTGAAAAACAAGGAAATAAGATGGCAATAAGTACATACATATCAATAATACTTCAAAGGTCAATGGACTAAATGCTCCTATCAAAAGACATAGAGTGGCTGATTGGATTTAAAAGAAAGAAAAAAAAAACAACTCAAGAACCTGCAATATGTTGCCTGTGAGACACTCACTTCAGGGCAAAAGACACACAGGACTGAAAGTGAGGAGATGGAAAAAGACATTTTATGCAAATGGAAATGACAAGAAAGTGGAGGTAGCAACACTCATATCAGAAAAAATATACTTTTTTTTTGGTGGGGGAGGTACACAGGTCTTTCACTGTGTGGCCTCTCCCGCTGCGGAGCACAGGCTCCAGACGCGCAGGCTCAGCGGCCATGGCTCACGGGCCTAGCTGCTCCGCGGCATGTGGGATCTTCCCGGACTGGGGCACGAACCCATGTCCCCTGCATCGGCAGGCAGACTCTCAACCACTGCGCCACCAGGGAAGCCCCAAAATATACTTTTTAAAAAGGCCATAATGAAAGACAAAGAAGGGCACTATATTATGATAACGGGATCAATACAAGAAAAGTATATTACACTCATTAACATATACACTCCAGATATAGCAGCACCTAAATATATAAAGCAAATACTAACAGACATATAGGGAGAAATTGACAATACAATAATAGTAGGAGATTTTAATACCCCACTGACATCAATGGACAAGTCATCCAGACAAAAAATCAATAAGGCAACAGATATCTTAAATGACACAACAGACCAGTTGGACTTAACTGACATCTACAGGACACTACATCCAAAAAAGCAGAATACACATTCTTTTCAAGCATGCATGGAACATTCTAGAATACATTCTAGAAAACATTCTAGAATAGACCACATACTAGGTCACAAAGCAATCCTCAACAAACTTAAGAAGATAGAAATTATATCAAGCATCTTTTCCAACCACAATGGTATGTAATTAGAACTCAACTACAGAAAGAAAAAACTGGGAAAAGAACAATGTGCTACTTTTAAAAACGAGTGGGTCAATGATAAAATCAAAGAAGAAATCATAAAATGCCTCAAAACAAATGAAAATGAAAACACAACTTTACAAAATCTATGGGATGCAACAAAAGCAGTTCCAAGAGGGAAGCTCATACCAATACAGGCCTTCCTCAAGAAACAAGAAAAATCTCAAATAAACAACCTAACCTACCACCTAAAAGAATCAGAAAAAGAAGAACAAGCAAAGTCAGCAGAAGAAAGGGAATAATAAAAATCAGAGAGAGGACTTCCCTGGTGTCACAGTGGTTAAGAATCCACCTGCCAATGCAGGGGACACAGGTTCAATCCCTGGTCCAGGAAGATCCCACATGCCATGGACCAACTAAGCCCATGCACCACAACTACTGAGCCTGCACTCTAGAGCCCACAAGCCAAACTACTGAGCTCTCATGCCACAACTACTGAAGCCTGTGCACCTAGAGCCTGTGCTCCGCAACAAGAGAAGGAGCCACAATGAGAAGCCCGCTCACCACAACGAAGACTAGCCCCCACTCGCTGCAACTAGAGAAAGCCCGCATGCAGCAATGAAGACCCAACACAGCCAAAAATAGATAAATAAATATTTTTAAAAATTAAAAATCAGAGAGAAAATAAATAAAAGAGAGATTAAAGAATAGAAAATATCAATAAAACCAAGAGCTGATTTTTTGAAAAACTAAACAAAATATAAACAAATCTCTAGCCAGATTCACCAATAAGAAAAGAGAAAGGAGAAATAAGAACTGATACCACAGAAATACAAAAAAATCATAAGTGAATACTAGGAACAGTTATATGCCAACAAATTTGACAACCTAGAAGAAATGGACAAATTTCTAGAAACATACAGTCTGCTGAGACTGAGTCAAGAAGAAACAGACAATTTGAACTGACTGATCACTAGAAGTGAAATAGAATCTCAATAAAAATACTCCCTGCAAACAAAAGTCCAGGACTGGACAGGTTCACTGGGGAGTTCTACCAAACATATAATGAAGAAAGTATACCTATCCTTCTCAACTTATTACCAAAAACTGAAGAGAAAGGAACACCCAAATTTATTCTGCAAGGCCACTATTACCCTGATACCAATACCCAGACAAAGACACTACCAAAAAGAGAAAATTATAAGCCAATATCTTTGGTGAATATAGGTACAAAAATCCTCAATAAACTATTAGCAAACCAAATCCAACATTACAGAAAATGGATCATGCACCATGATCACATTGAATTCATTCCAGGGTCACAAGGATGATTCAACATATACAAATCAGTGTGATACACCATATTAACAAAAAGAAAGGCAAAAACCACAGGTTCATCTAAATAGACATAGAAAAAGCACTTCACAAAATTCAACATCCATTCATGATATAAAAGTCTCATCAAAATGGGTATAGATGGAATATATCTCAACATAATAAAGGACATTTGCGACAAACCCACATTGAGCCAACATAGTACTCAACAGTGAAAAGCTGAAACCCTTCCAGCTAAATTAAGGAACAGGAAAAGGATGCCCACTCTCACCACTTCTATTTAACATAGTATTGGAAGTCTTGTCTGATAGCCATAGCAATCAGACAAGAAAAAATAAAAGTTATCCAAAATGTAAAGGAAGAGGTAAAACTGTCACTTTTTGCAGATGACATGATACTCTAGAGAACCCTAAAATCTCCATATAAAAACTATTAAAACTAATAAATGATTTCAGCAAGGTAGCAGGATACAAGATTAATATACAGAAATATGTTGCATTTCTATACAATAATAATGAAATATCAGAAAGAAAGAGTAGATTAGATTTTAATTTTTTTTAATCCCATTTAAAATTGCATCAAAAAATACCTAGGAATAAATTTAACTAAGGAGGGGGAAAGCTATATACTAAAAACTGTAAAACATTGATAAAGGAAACTGAAGATGATTCAAAGAAATGGAAAGCTATCCCATGCTCTTGGATTAGAAGAAATAGTATTGTTAAAGTGGCCACATACTACCCAAAGCAATCTACAGATTTAAGGCAATCCCTATCAAAATACCTGTGACATTTTTCACAGCACTAGAAAAAATAATCCTAAAATTTATATGGAACCATGAAAGACCCAGAATTGCCAAAGCAATCCTGAGAAAAAAGAATAAATCTGGAGATATAACCCTTCCAGACTTTAGTCTATATTACAAAACTACAATAATCAAAACAGCATGGTATTGACACAGAAACAGACATATAAATCAATGGAACAGAATAGAAAGCCCAGAAATAAACCCACGCACCTATGGGCAATTAACCTACAACAAAGGAGGCAAGAATGTACAATGGAGAAAAGACAGTCTTTTAAACAAGTGGTGCTGGGAAAGCTGGACAGCTACATTTAAAACAATGGAATTAGAACATTCCTTCACACCATATACACAAACTCAAAATGGTTTAAAGACCTAAATGTAAGACATAATACCATAAAACTCCTAGAAGAGAACAAAGGCAAAATATTCACTGACATAAATTGTAGCAATATTTTCTTAGATCAGTCTCCCAAGGCAAAAGAAATAAAAGCAAAAATAAACAAATGGCAAATGGGACCTAATCAAACTTAAGAGCATTTTTACAGCAAAGGAAACCACTGACAAAATGAAAAGACAACCTATGGACTGGGAGAAAATATTTGCAAACAATGAGACTAACAAGGGGTTAAAATCCAAAATATACAAACAGCTCATACAACTCAACATCAAAAAAAGAAACAACACAATCGAAAAATGGATAGAAGACCTAAAAAGACATTTTTCCAAAGAAGACATACAGATGACTAACAAGCACAGGAAAAGATGCTCAATTTGCTTGGTCAATTTGAGATGCAAATCAAAACCACAGGAGGTATCACCTCACACCTGTCAGAACGGTTATCATCAAAAAGTCTACAAATAATAAATGGTGGAGAGGATTCTCACTGTTGGTGGGAATGTAAATTGGTGCAGCCATTATGTAAAACATTATGAAGGTTCCTTAAAAAATAAAAATAGAACTTCCACATGATCCAGCAATTCCACTCCTGGGTACCTATCTGGAAAACTCTAATTCTAAAAGATACATGCACCCCAATGTTCATAGCAGCACTATTTACAATAGCCAAGACATTGAAGACAAAACATTGAACCCAAGTGCCCATCAACAGATGATTGGCTTAAGAAGATGTGAAAAAATATATATATGTATATATAAGATGTGAAAAAATATATATATGTGTAGGTATATATATATATCTATATATATATAATGGAATATTACTCAGCCATAAAAAAGAATGAAATATTGCCATCTGCAGCAATGAGAATAGAACTAGAAAATATGCTTAGTGAAATAAGTCAGAGAGAGACAAATACTGTATGATATCACTTATACGTGGAATCTAAAAACTAATACAAATGAATCTACATACAAAACAGAAACAGACTCAGAGACATAGAAAACAAACTTAATGGCTACCAAAGGGAAGAAGGAGGTAGGAGAGGGACAAATTAGCAGTATGGGATTAACTGACATAAACTACTATACATAAAATAGATAAACAACAAAGATGTACTATATAGCACAGAAAATTATATCCAATATCTTATAATAACCTATAATGGGATATAATTTGAAAAAAAAAGAATCACTATGCTGTACATCTGAAACTAACACAGTATTGTAAATCAACTATACTTCAATTTTTTTAAACTATACTTCAATTTAAAAAAAAAGAAAGAAATGAAAGGGGCCATTACTGCTGATCCCATGAGCATTAGAAGGATAATAAAGGAATATTATAAATAAATCTGTCCCCACAAATGTGATAATCTACATGAAATGGAACAATTTCTTGAAAAACACAATCTACCAAAACTAACAGGAATAGATAATCAAACAGGCCTATATCTATTAAAGAAACTGAATCTGGGAATTCCCTTGTGGTCCAGCGGTTAGGACTCGGCACTCTCACTGCTGGTGCCCGGGTTGGATCCCTGGTCGGGGAACTAAGATCCCGCAAGCCTCGTGGTGTGGCCAAAACATAAAATAAAAATAAAACACTTGCTTAAATAAAACAAAAAATGTAGTGATAGAAAAAAAATTATTAAGAAATTGAATCAATAATAACTTTTCAAAAAAGGAAGCTTCAGGACCAGATGGTTCACTGGTGAATTACACCAAACATTTAAGAAGAAATTATACCACTTCTCAAAAATAGAAGCAGAGGGAATACTTCCTAACTTATTTTATGAAATCAGCACTGCCCCAATACCAAAACCAGACAAAGATATTACAAGGAAGGAAAACTACAGACCAGTATTCATGAACACGGATACAAATATCCTCAAGAAAATATTAGCAAATAGAATCCAATGATGTATTGAGTTGACCAAAAAGTTCACTCAGGTTTTTCCATAACAACTTACGAAAAACCTGAACGAACTTTTTGGCCAACCCAATATAAAAAGAATTATAGGGCTTCCCTGGTGGTGCAGCGGTTGAGAGTCCGCCTGCCGATGTGGCGGACACGGGTTCGTGCCCCGGTCTGGGAAGATCCCACATGCCGCGGAGCGGCTGGGCCCGTGAGCCATGGCCACTGAGCCTGCACGTCCGGAGCCTGTGCTCCACAACGGGAGAGGCCACAACAGTGAGAGGCCCGCGTACCGCAAAAAAAAAAAAAAAAAAAAAGAATTATACACCACAACCAGGTGGAATTTATTCCAGCTATGCAAGACTATTTCAACATTCAAAAAATCAATTAATGTAATTCATCATATGAACAGGCTAAAGAAAAAATGACATGAACACATCAATAGATGCAGAAAAAGCATTTAACAAAATCCAATACTCAAGATAAAAAAACTCTCAGCAAACTAGGAATAGAGAGGAACTTCCTCAACTTGATAAAGAAACCTACAAAAGGCCTACAGCTAACATCATCCTTAACGGTGAGAAACTAAATGCTTTCCCCCTAAGATCAGCAACAAGGCAAGGATATCCCCCCTCAGCATTCCTATTCAACATCATACTAGAAGTCCCAGCTAATGCACTAAGAGAAGAATAAAAGGTACACAGATAGGGAAGGAAAAAAATTTTAATGGTCTTTATTTGCAAAAAACATGATCAACTTTGTAGAAAATCTCAAGAATGACATAAAAACTCCTGAAACTAATAAGCAATTATAGCAAGTTTTCAGGATACAAGATCAATATACAAAAGTCAATTGCTTTCCTGTGTACAGCAATGAAAAATTTGAATTTGAAATTAAAAACAATACCATTTACATTAGCACCCCCCAAAATGAAATACTTAGGTATGAAACTAACAAACTGTGTACTTTCTCAGGTGAAAGAAATCAAAGAACAAAATAAATGGAGAGATATTCCATGCTCCTGGGTAGGAAGGCTCACTACTGTTAAAATGTCTGTTCTTTCCCACTTGAGCCATAGATTCAGCACAATCCCAGCAAGTTATTTTGTGGCTATTGTTACCAAACCAGGTTCGTTTTGCCGAACACACAGCAAGCCAAAACGCTGACAGGCCGAGGTTTACCTGCAAGGCAGCCAAGCGAGGAGATCCGAGGACAAAACTCCAATCCGCCTCCCCGAAGGTACTTATGAGATAAAGAAATAGAAGCAGGGCACGGGAGGCGTGGGGAAAAGTGATTGGGAAAAGGTGCAGTAATTATCATTCTGCACAGGTGTAACTAGGCTATGGGCCTCAGCAAGTTTGGAGGGTGGAATTTTCGGCCCTATGATGGCAAAAGGAGCCGCTCACGCATGCCCAGTTAAAGGGTTGGTGAGTCCTATCCAGTCTTAACCAACTCAGCTGGAACTAGAAGCAGCTGACTCCAAGTTCCTAGACAATAACTCAGGCAAACATCTTACTGTGTAGGCTGTGTGCCACTTGGAGGACAGGCACGTCTTAAAACAACCTTGATTAGTGAAGGGAGGTGAAATGGATTAAACCCAGGAACGGCTTCAGTATCAACAAACTGATTTTAAAGTTTACATAGGAAAGCAGAAAACCCTGAGTAGCCAACGCAGTATTGTAGAAGAACAAAGTCAGAGGACTGATACTACCCACCTTCAAGACTTACCATATTCAAGACAGAGTTGTAGCAGCGACAGAATAGACAGAATAATAGATCAATGGAACATAATGGAGAGCCCAGAAATAGACCCACTGATCCTTGGCAAGGGAGCAAAGGCAATTGCACACAGAAAGGCTCGTCTGTTCAAAAGATGGTGCTGGAATACTGGACACCTACATGGAGAAAAATGAATCTAGACACAGATCTTACACTTCTCACAAAAAAAATCAACTCAAAATGGATCTAGACCAAAATGTAAAACACAAAACTGCTACAAGATAACAGAGGAGAAAATCTAGGTGACTTTGGGTTTGGCACTGACTTTTTGGATAAAATGCTGATAGCACAATCCACAAAAGAAAAATTGATCAGCTGTACTTTATTAAAATTAAAAACTTCTCTGTGAAGGGCACTGTTAAAAGAGTGAAAGGCAAAGGCTTCCCTGGTGGCGCAATGGTTGAGAGTCCGCCTGCCGATGCAGGGGACACGGGTTCTTGCTCCAGTCCGGGAAGATCCCACATGCCGCGGAGCGGCTGGGCCCGTGAGCCATGGCCGCTGAGCCTGTGCGTCCGGAGCCTGTGCTCTGCAACGGGAGAGGCCACAACAGTGAGAGGCCCGCGTACCGCCAAAAAAAAAAAAAAAAAGATTGAAAGGCAAGTGACAGACTGAGAGAAAATATTTGCAAAACACATAGCTAATACAGGACTTAAACCCAAAATAAACAAGGAACTTAAGTCTCAATGATAAAAAAACCAGACAACCCAATTTAAAATAGGCAAAAAATATGAACAGGTACTTCAACGAAGAAGATATACAGATGGCAAATAAGCAGATGAAAAGATGCTTAATACCATATGTCATCAGAGAATTGCAAATTAAGAAAACAATGAGACATCACTATACAGTTATTATTATAGAATGGCCAAAATCCAAAACCCTGACAGCACCAAATGCTGGCGAGAATGTGAAACAACAGGAATTCATTCATTGGTGGTGGGAATGCAAGATGGTGCAGCCTCTTTGGAAGATGGTTTGGCAGTTTCTTACAAAGCTAAACATACTTTTACCATCCAGCAATCATGCTCCTTGGCACTTATCCGAATGAGCTAAAAAATTATGTCCACACCGGGCTTCCCTGGTAGTGCAGTGGTTGAGAGTCCACCTGCCAATGCAGGAGACACGGGTTCATGCCTGGGACTGGGAAGATCCCACATGCCGTGGAGTGGCTGGGCCCGTGAGCCATGGCCGCTGAGCCTGCGCATCTGGAGCCTGTGCTCCGCAACGGGAGAGGCCACAACAGTGAGAGGCCCACATACCGCAAAAAAAATAAAATAAAAAAAAAGATAAGGGAGGAGGAGGAGGAGGTGGGGAGGAAGAGGGGGGGAGGGGGAGGGGGAGGAGGGGGAGGGGAGGGGAGGGGAGGGGAGGAGGGGAGGAGGGGAGGGGGAGGGGAGGAGGGGAGGGGGGGAGGAGGGGAGGGGAGGAGGGGAGGGGAGGAGGGGAGGGGAGGAGGGGAGGGGGAGGGGAGGGGGTGTGGAGGGGGGTGGGGGTGTGAAGGGGGGTGTTGGGTCGGGTGGAGGGGTGTATGGGAACTCTGTAATTTCCACTCAACTTTTCTGTAAACCTATATAGTCTATTAATTTTTCTTTTAAGTAAAAGGGAGTCAACCTAATGTCTCCCGAGTATACAAAATCCCTCAGGTATTTCCCACTCTTCTAGGTCTTTTAGTAATCCCTTCTTGATATTCTGCAATCTATATTCTAAATTAGGGGTCAGCAAATACAGCCTGTGGGTCAAATCTGGCCTACCGCCTATCTATATGGCCCTTGGGCTAAGAATAATTTTTACATTTTTAAATGGCTGAAAAAAATCAAAAGATGTACTTCCTCGGCTGTCCAGTAGTTAAGACTCCATGCTTCCACTGCAGGGTGCATGGGTTTGATCCCTGGTCTGGGATCTAAGATCCCACATGCTGCGAAGCATGGCAAAAAAGTCAAAAGAATATTTCATGAAAGTTACACAAATTCAAATTTCAGGGCCCACTCTTGGCACCCAGACATGATCGCTCATTCGTTTATGAACTGTCTGTGGCAGCAGAGTTGAGTCACTGCAACAAAAATCGAGTCGTTCTCAAATCCTAAAATACTCGCTATGTGGCTCTTTTTTTGGGGGGCGGACGTTGAAGAGTTTTTATAGTTTTATGTGGCTCTTTACAGAAAAAGTTTGCCGACTCCTGTACTAAATGACAAACTTAACCACAGCCAATATAAAATAATGAGGGGAAAGGAAAGAAAAGAAAATGATTTAAAATATAGAAATGGATGCACGACATATCCAAAAAGTAAACACAGGTAGAGGCTGCGGTCCTATTTTATTATTACCAGTCAAAAGGCCTCGGTTGACTTTATTCTTCCCTCCTATGTATGGCATCTATTTTAATGCCATGCATAAGTAATACCTCAGTGAAGCTCATTTTTATTGTTGTTTTTGTTTTTTTTGTTTTTGTTTTTGTTTTTTGCGGTAGGCGGGCCTCTTACTGTTGTGGTCTCTCCCATTGTGGAGCACAGGTTCCGGATGCGCAGGCTCAGTGGCCATGGCTCATGGGCCCAGCCGCATGTGGGATCTTCCCGGACCGGGGCACGAACCCGTGTCCCCTGCATTGGCAGGCAGACTCTCAACCACTGCGCCACCAGGGAAGCCTGAAGCTGATTTTTAAAAGGAAGTTTCTGCAGGCCACCTGTTATCAAGCTACAAAACAATCATTATGTTCCTAGTGCATGAGGACGCCAGCAGGAGCTGGGGGACCTGCTTGGACGATGGGCGAGCATCCAGGCAATTCAGGACAGCCGGCAGCAGATTCCAACCTGCTGGTGGGGGTGGAATCTAGTTCCCTCAGGTTCGGTGAAAGGAGCATGGCACTGCCTCCCCAAGATGCTCTAAGATGGGGGACTCCCCCAAAGTAGAAGTGGGAGGCTGGGAGGAGGGCAGTCAAACAACCACAAATTTCTGCTACACATTTTCAAAATTCGGTGTCATGATCTGAGGAGGATTCAAAGATGAACCAGACACGGGACTTGTCTTCAAGAAGCTTCACAACCTAAGTGTCCATAAACAGATGAATGGATAAAGAAGATGTGGCATATATATACACACACACACACACACAATATATATATATATATATACATATATGTACAATGGAATACTACTCAGCCATAAAAAAGAACGAAATTTTGCCATTTGCAAGAACATGGGTGGACTTGGAGGGCATTATGCTAAGTGAAATACGTCAGACAGAGAAAGACAAATACTGTATGATATCACTTATATGTGGAATCTAAAAAATACAATAAACTAGTGAATATAACAAAAAAGAAGCAGATTCACAGATAGAGAATAAACTAGTGGCTACCAGTGGGGACAGGGAAGGGGGAGGGGCAAAATGGGAGTAGAGGATTAAGAGGTACAAACTATTATGTATAAAATAAGCTACAAGAATGTATTGAAGAGCACAGAGAATATAGCCAATATTTTATAGTAACTATAAATGAAGTATAACCTTTAAAAATTGTGAATCACTATACTGTACACCTGTAACTTATACATCAACTACAGTTCAATAAAAAAAATTTTTTTTAAAAAGCTGCTTCAAGAGTTACAGAAAGCCTCATTTTTAATGCTAAAATCCAAATTTAAATTAATCCAGCTTTGTTGCAGGAGTACCAGCTGTATGAGGCAAAAATCCCAGGACTTGAAATGTAGGACGTTTCATTTCACCACTTACATGCCAGGCAAATCAAAGCAAAGCAAAGCCACACAAGAAAAAAAAAGAATAGAAAAAAGAAGCAAAGCACCTTCACCTTTTGGTGTGGACCTGCCGGGAATGTGCATGTACAGGACTGCCCTTAGCAGCTTTTAACTGTAAGGGCCAAAAACTATAAACAGCCCAAAAGTCTTTTCAATAGGAAAATCAACAAGCCATGGCGTGTTTCTGTAACAGAGAACTGCATGAATGAAAATGAACAAACTACAAACGCAGATGAATTTCAAAAACTAGAAAAGCCAGACACACGAGCACGACTTTAACTCCATGTATACAAACCTCTACAACAGGCCCAACTACACTGTAGCTCTTTTAAAAAAAACTAAACTATAGCATTAGGGGTCAGAAGAGTGTGTACTTTGGGGCAGAGGGAAGAGGGGGCGATTGTAAAGGGCCTTCTGGGGGCATCCCTGGTGGGGATCAGATAGGAGTTTGCTTTAGGAAAGTTTACAGAGCTGGACCTTCAGGTTTTATGCACATCCCTAGAGATGTGTTATATTCACAATGAAAGAGTTTTACCAAAAGGCAAGTGGAGACAATCGGGTCCTATGGGAATCAAAATTCCTAAGATAGAATACTGATCCTTAATTCACACTTTCCAGGAAACCAGAACTTGGGGATATTCCTAAGAAATGCAAATTAGAACAACCAGCAGGTACTGCATCCCACCTGGTATCTATTATGAACCCCAGGGCGGCTGGGCTGTGATTCTGAGTGGGCGCAGCCAGGATGTGGGGAATCACCGGGAACTGGGAGTGAACCTGGGATCTCCACTCCAGGGCATTCATCCTGAGGTGACAACTCAAAGAAAAGAGCTCCAAGTGCAAAGGTGTTTATACTGGTGTCATTTATAACAGGAAGACCGGTGGGAAGCATTCAAGCCCAACCACAGGGGACTCACCACACCCAGGGTCCTAAGTCCCCTCTGGGGCCATTCTGCAGCCCCCCAATCGATGAGCAATTCGCTCCCCCAGTCCTGAGTTTACTCCTATGAAAAATCTTACACAGGCTTGGATATCAAATATCATTCAGTGAATCACCTTTATTGGTAAGGCTCGAATTACTTGAAAAGAAATGAACAATTCATGACCACACACATCGGTGGCTGCAATGTGATGTCATTTAGCCGCCATTAAGGTTGACTGTGGGGTCTTTCAATGACCTTTTAGTCATCTTAATGTTTTTCCTCAAGCATCTCTTGGCAAGAAATCTGAAAAGTCTCTCAGAGGATCATCAGTGGTTCTTCCAAACCAGAAACTTGTGCCAGAGCCAACAATGTCACCGTCGCCTGGCGAGTGCTCCAGGCAGGGGCATCTTAGCCTGATGGCTGGAGGTGATGGTGCCCCAGTGAAGAAACTCTGCCGGGACCTGTGACTATCTGAGGACATTTTCTTCTCCTCCTCTTGGCTATCTCTTCTTTACTAGAATATGATTTGGGACATAAGGCTCCTGGGAGATATCAGTAGGAGACCAAGTGAATGATTTAATGCTGACTCTGTGCCAGCCACAGGCCAGGCTCAGTGAAGGGGGTTACACATGTCAGGTCACCTGCCCTGTAAGGTCAGTATGTTGTCTGAATTTTACAGATAAGAACATGAGAGATTCTAGGAAGGGTGTGACTCTCACTACCTTCTTGCTGTGTGACCTTGGACAAGTGATTTAACCTCTCTGGGCCATAGTGTCCTCATCTGTAAAATGGAGGTAGTAATTCATACCCCTATCTCCCAGCTCAGTGTGGAGGACTCTGAAGTCAGACAGATGTGGCCTGGCGTTGTGCCATATGTTGTGACTGGGGGGCGGGGGGGGTCATTTCACCCCAGAACCTGGAAACAGGAAATAGTGCAGTACCTGCTACACCTGTAAGGGATGAGGTCAGTGGCCTCACACCGGCCTGGTTTAGTGCTCAGTGACTGAGTGGTTCCCTCCACCTCAAGTGCCTTTCCTTCCCCTTCGAAGCTCACCTTACACCAGCTCCTCCATTGGGGCTGCCTCCTCCGGTCCCCACCTCCCTGCTTGGAGCCTTGAGGCTGGGGAGGGAGATGCGGGCATTGGGGAAGGGCACTGCAGCCAGCTACGTCCTCCTCTCCTCATCTGTAAAATGCGCGGTGAAGCTGCGCTGATGCGGATGCCCCTGGGGCGAGCTGATCTCTGCACCCCCTGTGCAAGTGAGGTGAAGACAGGCGGACAGGGCACTTGTAAGGGAGGGAGCGCCCTGGGCCTTCTGTCTCCTCTGCAGTGGGGAAATAGTCACCATAAACGTCAAAGGATGTGCGACCTGTCTGATGAAAAAGCCAACTTCTGCAGGCCTGGGCTGCATGCCCGAGCTAGGGACCCGGCTAGGCAAGCGAGGGGCTGGGCAGGAGCACAGCCGAGCCCCGGGCAAGTAGTCCAGGGCCAGAGTTTGGGCTGAGACCAGGCAGTCCTGGGGTCCTGCCCAGCTCTGTCGGTACCATTTCGTGTCTCCGAGCCGATTGTAGGGCGGGGACGGGCTAGTGATGCCCTCACTGGGCCGTTAGGACATCGCAGAGGCTCCCACGCCGGGTGAGTCTGACTCCACCCTCCGCCCCACGCCCTCACCCGGCTTCGTCCCCAACGGTCCAGCCACGCCCTTTCGTGTCCTCCCCCTCCCCTGACCTCCCCGGGCGGAATCCTTAATGTCGTAGGCAGCCCGCGGTTTGCAGGGAGCTCATCCGTGAGGACCGAAGCCCGGCGACCCCAGGTTCCCGATGAGGGCCCGAGGTGGACACCTGCGCGCCCAGGATCACCTCGTGGGGAGTCAGCGGAGAGGCGGGATTGGGCCCCCACTTCTCTGCTCCACGTGTGGCAGCGCCGGGACCCGCAGGGGTAGCCGGTGGCCTGGGTGCAGTGCCGGGACCTCGCCGCCAGGAGACGCCCACACGGGCCCGCCGCATCCAGGCTTCCCGGAGCAGCCGGTCCAGCGGCTCCCCGGCTCCACTGCGGCGTCTCCTACATGATTCTCATCTCCCCCCTGCCTCGGGCCTAGGTACCAAGCCTTCCGCATGGCTCGGAGGCAGAGGATCGCCCCCTAGAACTGGAGTCCTGCCTCACTGAGATAGTGGAGGGTGAACTGGGGTGCCTAGACTCATCATTAGGCTGTGTAACCTTGGACATGTCACTCACCCTCTCTGAGCCTGTTACTTTATTTTGACAATTTACAAAGCATTGCATTCAAGATCTCTGGATTCTGGCACTTGACCCCATGTTGCAGACAGAACTGGCACCAGTCCAGGGTTGCAGTGCAGGGGTGGGAGAAACTGGACCATATGATCTGAGAGCCTGAAGAGCCGCTGTCTGCAGCACTGGGGTGACTGATACGTAGATGGACAGACAGAGTCCCCACTGGTCCCTGGCTCTTCTTGGCACAAAGGGTGGGAGGATGGCTGGCTGGGCGTGCTGCCAACCCCAAGGCTCCCCTGACCAAGGGGCCTGCCCTGCAGGAGTCTCGCCTTGAATCCCAGGCTCCAGAGGGGCCAGCCTCTGCTCCCTGCCCCCACTACCAGTGGTGTGGAGCCACTGCCGCATCTGTAGTGTGATGTCACCAAATGGAGGTGCCACGTCCCTGCTGCTCCTGTGGCAAGAACTCCTAGCTGTCTCCCAATATCCACTTCCCAGCCTCCCTTAGAGCTGAGTGTGGCCATGTGTCCTGGGTCTGGGCTCTGCTCTAAATCACTTCCTTCTCTATCTTCCTTCACTCCTGTCTCTGAAAGAGGTGAGGAGGGCCCCAGGGGACTACGCAGGGATAAAGCAAGGGAACTGGGAGGGGTCAGGGTGGGAGGCAGCCAAAGCAGCTGGCTTCGGAGACAGAGCCATAGGACCTGGGAGGTAGGGGACTGCTGTTTAGAGATCCTTTTTCCCATGGCTGCCACGGGCCTCATCTCCCTCTGTAGGTGGTAAGTTTCCCAACCCTACAGCTGCTCTTGGGTCAGCCTCGAGCTCCACATCATGCCACTGCTCTTCTGTGCTCTCGGAGAAACAATTCTAGGTCCCATACTGACAGTTTGTAAAGTCCTTCCCAGGTAAATACAGGTCAAGCCACTCCTCTGCTTTAAAACCTCCCATGGCTCGCAGTGCCAGGGGGTTGAGCCCTACATCCTGAGTCTTGTGTTTGAGATGCTCTGCAGTCCGGCCCTGACCCCCTTTCATCCCATCCCCCACTCCCCCTCTAGCGCCTGACCCCCGTCCACTCCTCCAGGTTGTCTGCATGCTGCCTGGAATATCTTCCCGCTCTGCAGCCTGGAAAACTACCCTGACCCTGAGACCCAGCGGGAATACTCCCTTGTCCAATACTCCCTGCTGCCTGCCCCCCACCCCACATGGAATCAGCTGCTGCTTCCTCAGCTTTTGGTGGATGGTCTGTTTACCCCAACCCCTGAAGCATCTGGATGAGGCCAGGGCTGAGTCCTCTCTGGTCCCCAACAGCCAGCCCAGAGGAGGTGGCTAGAGAGATACAGTCGCTAGCCTCAGCTTCACATTTTATAGGTGCAAGAACCAGCTAAAGGCCAGAAAAACCCTAGCATGGGGCTCCATCCTCATTATAGCCCTTTGGAGCTGTTGCTACCATTGTCCCCATTTTGTAGAGGAGGAAACAAGAGCCATAAAGAGGTGAACTGACTTGGCTGCAGTCACAGGGCTAGTGGGAGGTTGTGTAGCATTGTGGTTAAAACCCGGTTCCATCCCCGGCTCTGCCATTGACCAGCTGTGTGACCAGAGGCAAGCCTGGACCTCACTGAACCTGTCTCTGTACGTGTGACATGGGGTGATAGTGGCGCCTCACTCTCGCGGCTGCCTTGCACACTTATGAAGGTAACGGGTATAAAGGGCCTGGTAGCCAGGGGGAGCTCGGCGTGATGGTGACATTCCTGCTGTTATCCCTCTGCCTAGGGGCTCAGGTGGGAGGCTGGCTTCGCTCTGTCCCCAGGAGGGTCTCAGCTCCCTGCCCTCCAAGTGTCACCCAGACTCTTCTCTGGGCTGCAGAGGGCAGTGGAGACGGGGAGCTTATTCTCCCTTAGTGGCCCAGAGACACTCAGTGAGAAGCCCAGTTGCCCAGCTGAGAGCTTCCATGGGTTAGAGGAGATGGACTTGGGGTTTGTATCCCAGAATCCTCTGAGGGCCTGAGCCCCAGTGGGACCTGTGGCTGTGGGGCTCGAAGCCCAGCTCTGCCATTTACCAGCTGGGTCACCCTGGTCGAGGTACCGCCCCTCTCGGGCCATTGGTTTCCATCCGTGTAAAATGGGGCATCAGCACCGGGCTTCTGGATTCTACCTGCCCATCGGTTCTCACTGAACTGGCACACCAACCCTTCCTGAGAAGGACACGTTACAGAGGCAGGGGCTGTGCAGGAGTGCTGTGATGTGGCCAAGGGCACCCAGCAAAGGACTGAGCAGCATAGTCAAACCTGGGGCCCAGAGCCAGGCTCTCGCCTCTGAGCCCGGGTTCTGAATTCTTACTGAGGTCCTGCTGCAGGGGAGCCACGCTGGCACAGGGCTATGATGGTTTTAGAAACCCCTGGGGCTTGGGCAGGAAATCCAGGGCAGCCCAGCCCCAGCCAGCTTTGCTGTTCCTAAAGTGAAGATGAGAGAAGACGGATTCCCAGGTCCTGCTGATCTATGGCCCCAGGGTGGGGCTGTGACATGCAGAAGGTGACAGCTGCTCCCTCCCTGTAGTGGCTTCTGGAAAGGACATGGAGCCTCAGTTAGGCAGGGACCTCAGGGTCACTGTGTCTGGTTCCCTGCCTTCACAGAGAAGCTTCCGGGCAGCATGCTGACCACCCTGGTCCCTAGGGGACAGCTCGTCCAGGCCCTTCCTGGTTCAGAAGTGAAGGGGTCCAGGTCACACAGAGGCCAGAGCACATTCAGGAAGGGATCAGTGTCCCAATATTGAGACACTGGCTGTCTACACACCTGCACATCCACAGGGCCAAACCACCAGGGGACGTCCCTCCGTGGAGGATCAGGGGGCACTAATCAGTCTGGCTGTGTGTCGGTCTTCAGGTCTCTTTACCTCTCTGAGCCTCATCTGTAAACTGGGCATAACATTGACCTCCCAGAGCCCTCAAGAGAATTAAAAGGGGTTATGACTAGGAAGGGGGACCCTTCTCTCCCCGATCACCCCAAATGACCAGGGAAGGTTTCTACAGCCCCCAAACACCGCCCTGTGGGCCTGATACCCATGGTCAGAGGAGGGAGTGGCTGTTCAGTGGACATCCACTTTGTGCCGGATGCTGACCATGGGTACTCTAAGCTTGAAAACAACACTGGGAGTATCACTCCCTGCTCTTCTACAGATGGGAAAAGTCCTCTTTACCTCCTGCTGCCAGAGCCGGGGCTCCAGGGGTGGGAATTAGGAGGGGCTCCAGGGGTGGGGGAGTCGAGGGCCGGTTGTGGGCCAGTTGTGGGCAGGCACTGAGCTGGGCAAAGGGCTCCAGGGGTGAGCAAGACACGCCGAGTCCTGCCCTTCAGAGTTCATGGCCATAGGGAACACAGGCAGGAAACAGACTCAGATCCCAAACACTGAGTTCAGTTCACCTGTGCGCAGTGCTGCTGCGGGGGGGCTCGTGTGCGGGGAGGCTCATGTGTGTGTGGGGTGTAATGGAAAGCTAGAGGAGGGGCTGGTCTGGGGGCCTAGAGAAAGCCCAGGACAGGTCTGAAGGGTGAGTAGGAGCCAAGGGGATGAGCAGGGGAGTAGGTGCTCGTTACAGGAGGCAAGGCAGGTGCCAAGGGCAGAGGCCAGAACACAGAGGATTGGGGGATGGAAAGAAGCTCAGCTACCCAGGAGGCAGGAGTGTGAGAGGACCAGGGCCAGGGCCAGTTAGTGGAGGTAAGAAGGGATTTAAACTCCACTTGGACAACACTGGGGAGCCACTGAGGGATTGAAGCAGGGAGTGAGTGATGGGTTCAGATTCCGTGTAGAAAGATGCTTGGTGCCTCCCTGTGGAACAGCGAGGAGGGCCTGCAGAGGGACAGGGGCCCTGGGGCGGGAGAAAGCGGCTAATGCGAGATCCCAAGAGCAGGGTCCACCGGACTCGATGGATTAGACAGAACGAGGAGAGGAAGGAGCCTAAGGTGACCCCCGGTGTAGTTGGCCTTAGGGTGGGGGTGGGGCCGTTCACAAAGTGGGGGGAACGGAAGGCGCAGCAATGGGGCTGATCACGGGGCCCAGGGATATGGCTGGTTGCTGGAAGCGCGCCGCGCCTCGTGGCCCAGGATGGAAGAAACCCCAGCACTGGGGAGGGCAGAGCGCTGAGGACGGGGAAAGCCGGGAGGGGCAGCGGGGGCAGCAAGTGGTAAATGCCAGGGCAGGTGGAGTAGGGGGACAAGGACCGGGAGACCGTCGGGCTCTGGCCTCTAGCGTTGGTGTTTCCCAGGAAGAGCAGTGAGCGGGGAGGGGCAGCGGTGTCGGGTGGGGTGCTGGGGAAATGCTGAGAGGGCGGAGGTGGGGTCAGTGTGTGAGGAGTAGACCAAGTGCAGAGCGAGGAAGGAAGGGGTCTCCAGAAAAGGAAACAGCGGAGGCAAGAAGTGGGAGGAGGCAGAAAAGAAGCCGCTGCCTCAGTGGAGCCCAGGCAACAGCCCGGACGCGAGCTCAGGCCGCAGGAGCCCTGCGTGCCGCGCGGGCGGCAGGAAGGCGACCGCGGCCTCGCTCTCGGACCCGCAGGGATGAGGCCCCGGGCGCCGAGGCTCGACCCCACCCACTGTGGCCTCCTCGGGGACCCTGGCATCCTCGCGGTCGGCCCACCGGAGGCCCCGCCCCCAGCGTTGGCCTCGGTCGCTCCGGAGGATGTCCGGTCGCCGGGAGCTGGCAGAGGGGCTCCCGGGGTCGCTGATGCCACCCCTGGTCTCCTCCGCCGAGCCACAGGGCCGGAGCCTGGGTTCGAGGCCCAACTGTGCAGTGTGGCTCCGGGACCTGACTCTGCCACGCGCAGCGGGGTTGGGTGGCCCAGGCCGGCGACTTCCTCGAGTTCCCCCTCCCCGCCCCGGGCGCACAGCAGGGTCTCATTACCGCCCATCCCCCTCCGCTAGCGCCCCGCGTGCCGGGGGGTCTCCGCGGCCGGGGGGAGGGGCGGGTTATAATGAATCCCAGGCCGGAAATTCCTCCCGAGGGGCCCGGCTGGGCTGCGGGAGTCGGGGGGGGCCGGCGCTGAGGCTGGCAATCTGCCCGCACCACCCCTCCTCCTCCTCCTCCGCCCCCCGCATCATGGAAACTGGGCCGCCGGCCGACCCCCCTGGCTCCGCTCCACATTCCTGCCTCTGGGGGCGGGCGGGGCACGAAAGCTGCGCTACCCCCTTCGGGCCGGTCCGCAGGGGGAGCCGCGGACCTCCTAACCCTCCTTATGATTTGGGACGAGCACCGCCTCCCCATTCCAGCTTGGGCAGATCTTCGGGGAGGTTAGGGAGACCGGCAGAACCCGCGACACTCCATTCGATTCAATCAACTCTGCGAACCTGGTTCATCTCTAGTTACCCTCCCCCCCACGTGATTACTCTTCATTAAGCGCTCGTGGGCTTACCCCGGGCTGCGCCCGTATTGTGCGCCCAGCCCTCAACGCCGGATTTTCACCTCTCAGCATCTGGCGAGGCAGACACCATTATGCCCATTTTACAGGTGAAGGCAGTGAGGTTCAGACAGAGGAAGGTTCAGATAGTAGGGTCGGGCGGAGCAGGAACTCCGGCCACCTCCTCCCGGAAGCTCCCCGGACGGCGCTGGGCATCTGTAGGCTCTCAGATGCCCCCAGATTCCTCTCCGGGGCGACTGGAAGGAGGGACTCTGCGAGACGGGGGAGGGCGTGCGGGCTTCGAATCCTGTCTGCTCGCTCAGGCTGTGGGGCTGGGTCTCAGTTTCCGCACGTGGGAAGAGGGCGCCCTCCCAGGCCTTCTGAACGACGTTAGCGGGGGACTCGAGCCCCCGGATCCTCCGAGTCACCGGGCGCGCACACAGCGCTTACCTGCGAGCCTCAGACTTGAGTCGCTGCCTCCTTCCAGCCGTGGGGCCTGGCCGGGCCCCGGCCAGACTGTCCCTGGGGCTCCAGGAGGGCGGGGCCCGGGCAGCGCTAGGCGGGGCCGGGCCAGGGGGCGGGGCCGGGGGCCGGGATTCCTAGGAGACCGCGGCAGTGCCGCGAGCCGCGGCGCGCGGACTCGGACCCTGACCCAGCCGGGTGCGGAGGCGGCAGGTGAGCAAAACTAGGAGCCTGGGGTTCGTCCCCCACTTTCCCCAACTTTTTGTTTAGCCTCTCCCTCCAGATGGGCGCTGAGTGGGGGCTCGGGAGCCCGGTTCCCCCTTTCCCCGGAGTCTGGACGCGCGGGGAGGCGGGACCCCGGAGTGTCCGGGATCCAGCCCCGAGCAACTTCCCGAGACATGGGACCTTCGGACTGTGTCTCCAAGTTTCTGCCTCTCAGGGGTCCCCAGCGTCGACCCACGCCCTCCAGAGTCTCAGGGTCTCTGATCATGTCCCCATCTCTCTGCAAGCCTCCGCTTCCCTTCCCGCCAGGACCCGCGGTGGCTCAGGGGTGACCTTTCCGGAGCTGGGGCCGGAGCGCCAGCTCTGGCCTGGGGCGGGGTGGTCATTTCTCCAGTTTGGGGCTGGGGAAAGAGCTCCACACTCAGAGACCGGGGTGGGGAACGGGACTCGCCTCCTCCCAGGACGCTCCCGGGTCTGAGCAGAGAAGTGACCAGCGTTGGGTCCTAGTAGAGCCCCCGTCCTGTGTGGCCTATGACCCTGGCAGGCCCCTCCGCCTCTCCGGGCCGCAGTTTCCCTCTGTGAACACCAGGCTTTGGACGCGGAAGACGCCGGGGCTCTATGCTAGGCCCTGGGCCTTCAGCGCTCCTGTCGGAGGCAGGGATGGGGTGTCCTGCTTTGAGCTTCGGGGGTGCGAATGGGGAGTGAGTAGGGTAACAAGGCCTCCTTCCTGGGGCCTCGACTATGGGTTCCAACGTTGCAGCTGTGGAGAAACCAGACTGGGGCAGTGAGGATGCACCACTGGACAGCGAGGTGCTAAACCTCCTCTCCTAAGGCCGGAGCGCCCCGGCCGGGGCACGGTTTCCTCCCACATCCTCCCTTCCGTGGGGGCCACACCACACGCAGCCCCGCAACTCCTGCCCGGCCCGGATTCACTCCTCAGGTCGCAGGCCAGGCCGCACCAGCAGCCGGGAGGGGCTTAAGCCGGGCGGCCCAGACCCTGCGGCAGCCAGAGGTGCAAGGGCGGTGCTGCTCCGGCCGGGACGCGGGCCACTGAGGCCTCGGGCGGTGGAGGCCGGAAAGGAGGCCAGGCGGCTGGAAAGGGGGATGTTTCATCCCGAGGAGCCCGAATTGGAAACGCTGCAACCTGGGGGAACAGCGTTGCCCGGGCTGACAGGACAGACAGGAGGGGAGCTCACTTGGCAAGGCCCGGCGCCCGGCACCCGCAGCCCCCTGCTTCCTGCCCTGGCGTTAGCCCGGCCGCTGGAGGAGGGGGCGGCCTCTTCTTCGCGGAGTTTAAAGAAATCCTGGGCCAAATCTGCCACTTGTTTTGGTCAGAGCGGTCTTCTCGGAGTCTAGCTCAAGTCTCTCTTGCTGCATGCAGCTTCAGTGCTGACTGAGGAGGTCTGGAAGGAGGAGGCGGGCAGGAAGAGGCTGGAGGCCGCGACACCCACTCCTTCCTTCCCTGCGGTACTTGAAGCGCAGCAGAGGGGAGGTGGGGCCCGCGAGCGACCCCAGCGGACCCGGGCGGCTGAGTGCCCCCTCCCTCCTTTACTACGGTGCAGCCACCTGCGGGGGTGAGCTCGAGCTCGGGCGGCACTTACCCTGGAGACTCCGCTGCCGGGGTCCCCACACCTCCCGAGGCCCGGGACCCGCAAGCTGGCCAAGAGGGCGCAGGCGGCCGGAGCCCCGCAGCCAAGGATGCGCCAAGGAGCAGCCCGCGACCCCCTCCCTGGTCTCCGCCCGCGGGCCCGGCCAACTCTGGCTTCTGCCGCGCGTCCCTGGCTCGGAGCTCCGCTGCGGAAAACCCGAGCGGGGGCGGCTCCCCGCCTCGCAGCCCGGGAAAATCCGGGGGTGGCCGCCAGGGATCTCCAAGCGTCCTGGGCCAGGCAGCCCCATCTTCCCTCCCGGATGTGGGCCCCCGACCTGGCGCTCCGACCGTAGGCCCGTCGGTTCAGTCCCTGCCTCCCACCTTCTCTCCGCAGAGCGCCAAGACGACTGAGAGATGACGGCTGGGAGCCCTGGAGACTGCGGGGAGGTGCGGAGGAGCCCCGAGGGCCGCGTCTCCCGCCTGGGCCGCCGCCTGGGCCGCCGCCGCCGGCGCCCGCGCTCCCCGCCCGAGCCCCTGCGGGTGCGGGCGCGGCTGCGGCTGCGATCGCCGTCGGGGGCGTTCGCGGCGCTGGGGGCGCTCGTGGTCCTGGTGGGCATGGGCATCGCAGTGGCCGGCTACTGGCCGCACCGCGCCGGGGTCCCGGGACCCCGGGCTGCAAACGCCAGCGCGCCCCCCCTGAGCGAGCTGCGGCGCGAGGGTCGGGGCGCCGGCCGGGCCCACGGCCCGCACGAGCGGCTGCGACTCCTTGGGCCCGTGGTCATGGGCGTAGGCCTGTTCGTGTTCATCTGCGCCAACACGCTGCTCTACGAGAACCGAGACTTGGAGACTCGACGGCTTCGTCAGGGGGTGCTGCGGGCTCAGGCGCTCCGACCCCCGGACGGCCCGGGCTGGGACTGCGCTCTCCTCCCCAGCCCCGGCCCCAGGACTCCCCGAGCCATAGGCTGCGTGGAGCCAGAAAGCTGGGACCTGTCCCCGTGTCGGGGTACCTCACCAGTCCCATCAGTGCGGAGTCTGCGTTCAGAGCCTGCTAATCCTCGCTTGGGGTTACCTGCCCTGCTCAACAGTTACCCGCTGAAGGGCCCAGGGCTGCACCCACCCTGGGGTCCACGGACCCAGACTGGCCATGTGATTATCACCGTGCAGCCCTCTGGTTCCTGCATTGAACATTCCAAGTCTCTGGATCTGGGCCTTGGGGAGCTCCTGCTTAGGGCCCCAGCAGCTCGGGACTGTGCTCACCGAAGCTGGCCGCGGCTGGACCGCCTTAGTCTGGGGGGTTACGCCAAGTTGGGAGGAGGAGGGGACTTGGGGGCCCGGGTCTGAGGAGCAGGGGACAGCCTGCTATGAGGCTGCAGCATGGACCATGGTACCAGACTAGGATGGGAGTCCCAATGTCTAGTAGATGCTTCAGTCACATCCCAGACTGGGGACGGATGCTCTGGCCCCAGCAGCTGCTAAGGCATCCTGACTTGCATGTCAGCAGAGAAATGCCAACTGCACAAGGGTTCAAAAAGCCGGAGAGAATGTGTTTTAACGTGGAATCTGGAGACCAGCGTGACTCAGCCTTAGGAATTCCTTCAGCCTCCAAAAGTGGCCTTAGCCCTGGACAGGTACCTGAGGGGGCTGGAGGTCCAGGCCAGGGTGATTGGGAGATGTATCTGGTGTCTTGGCAAACCCAAAGTGGTGGGCAAGGACACTAAGACTTGGAAGGTAGGTTGTGATATTACAGGCTGGGACAGGCTCCCTCCAAGGTGGCACTAGTGATACGGTTTGCGCCTCTGGGAAGACGGGCAATGGGGTGGAGCTGAGATGTTCCACCGCCATCTGGGATGGAGACTGAGCCTTTAATTCCTACCACGTCAAGCCCTCCCCCCCTCAGCCATGCAGGGTATATCCCACGAGGGCTACACTACTGCCAATGCCTTCATACTGAGGGTCTGGCCCCTCCCTTAAAGAGGTCTGAGAAGCCCCCTTTCTCTCCTTTGTCGTGGCCTGTGCCACAAAATTTCCCTCCAGTTGGCAAAAAGCATATGCCGGTTCCCAGAAATCCTTTTATATGTTGAAACTGCATTTTGGTCAACGTGTACACCTTTAGAAAATGGCTTGGATTTGGGTCTTCCTGTCGCACGTTTAATTTTTCCCGAGTTGCCGGTAAGAGAAGAGAACTTTAAAAGTTGATCAATCTTCACAGAGTCCTTTTTTTTTTTTTTTAAGTTTATTGAAAAATGCAATACAAGAAGAAGCAAGACCAAACAGTATCTAAACACTACCACCACTTCTCTAACTACAAAAGGCCAGAACGGCAGACCTAATTATTGCCTATTTAATCTAAGGATTTTGCCAATTTGATTCGGCTGGCATAGTTCCTATTTTGTCAAGAAATGTAAACAACTACTTGATATGATTCATAATTTTTTTTTTTAATTTACAAAGCTCCTTCATTTTTGTCACCAAAATAAAACATTTGAGAGAGATCTGTAAAACCAACCAGCCTGGGGCTAAGATCCTGGACAGGTATTTCCCACGAGCCTTCCTTGGTGTTGGTCAGGCCATAGCCCTGGCTCCATTTCCCGAGGTGGACTGTTTGCTCCCTCACCCTCAGCTGCCCCGCAACACACGGTGGGGGGCTGGGGGCGGGCAGAGGCCCTGACAGGTCCCTGCAGCCAGGCTCTGTGGGCCCTCAGCGGATAAATTCAGGTCCTGCTTTGTGGGTGGGTTGGGTAGGTGGGTGGCAGAGACCTCACGTGGCTTGGAAGAAATCTTTGTTGCTGAAGTGAGATAAAAATAAAATTGCAGTGAGAGTTGTTCCTGTGCTGTGTCTGAGTCACTTTAGGAAAACTGCCAAGTTGTTGACACTGGAAATGAACTCTTCTCCCCTCTTCACCATTTCCACTTGGACAGTCTGTTCTTCTTCACACACACGCACACACACAGTGGCAGAAAGAAAAAAAAAGATCCAAACAATTGCCAAACCCCAAGTTCTGTAACCAGAGAGGGAGGAAAAGGAAAGAGGCTTGGAAGGACACCCCTCGTGTTGGCTTGTCCAAATCATGGCTTCTCAGCGCCAGAAGGGCATTGGAGATCTTCTGGTCCGACTTATAGACAAGGAAGCAGGGTGAAGTGAGTTGGTGACAGATTGAGGGGAAGTTCAGGCCCCTGATTTGTGGTCCTAGGCAGTGAAAGTGGCCACACTGACCTGGATGGCACGGAATACTCAGTGTGCCAGGTTCCTGACATGCATGCTGTGCCCTCTTCCTTTCCCCATCTTCATTCCACAGGTTGCAGCTCTGCAAGCTCCGGCAGCTCTTCCAGCAGGACAGCTGGCCATTGGCAAGTGAGCTCACATCGCATGCCTATATGATGTGAGCTGGATTTCCAACCTCACCACCGCTCTGGGCAACAAAGCTTGGGCTTGGGCACGGCCTGGAAAAGCCCCATCGCTCCAGACTGTATGCCCCAGGCTGTCTGTCCCTGAGACAGGGCACTCTCCTTCCCCCCGAAGCCTGTCACATATCCCACCTGAGCTCTTCCTGTCCCTGCCCAGAGAGAGCTACCTGTTGGTTAGTAACAGTCTCAAGTAAGTACTAAGAGAAAAACGCACACTCGTGAAAACAGTTCAAACCAACTGAGTTTGTCTAAACAAAGGTCAGCCAGCAGAGACTCCGGAGACGTGCTGTGGGCTGGGAGCAGAGGCTGTAGACTTCTCTCCTGCTCACCGCCCTGGAGCCCCCAGCCACTGCTGACTGGGACCCACTGTCCACCTCAGGAAGCTCACTTTCTGTCCTAGAATCAGGATTCTAAGAACTAGTAGGTAGATCTGTTTGTGGGAAGCAAGCTGGAAGATCAGAGAGGCCCTACTGAATAAAAATGTCCCCTAATCTTTACCAGGAATAGTGGGATTGGGGACATCAGTCCTCATTTTCAAAAACAGAAACAAAAAATTAAACCCAAACCCACCACAAACATCAAGCCACAAAACCTGACAGACCTCAGATGGCAAATGGGGATGAGTGGAGCTGGTGTTTGTACCCCTTGTCAAGTGGGGTTTTGTGGGGAGCGTGGCCCCTAAAGCCAATTCCCACGCTCCAGAAGGGTCTCTGCAGGCAGGGGCCGGTCTGGACCACGATCGCCTCCTCTCTCAGTCACATCCTCTCTCACCCCAGGATTAAAGAGAGAGGCTCAGGGATGTTCTCCTGGAAATACTTCTTAGCAGGATCCAACTGAGGTAAACTCCACCACTCCCCTGTGTGAAGTGCACATTCCCAGAACTAGAAAATCTTTAAAAAAATCTTGTCAACTTTCTTTGTCCAAATCACCACTAAAAATGTGCGGTCAGTGCTTTTGGCCCAAAGTGCCTATTTTTCTGTGAGTTTTGGTCTCTCCTGAGATGGGAGGTGGGGGGAGCACTTAGCAGAGCCACTGCTTCTGATGAGGTAAAAGGGGAGGGAGGGCAGGAAGGTGAAGGCCACGGATATGTTCAAACATTCACAGTATCAGATATATCTGAAGCAACTTATGTCTTTGATCTAAAGAAGCTCCAAAAAGAAAGAACAGGAGAGAGGAAGGAAAACAATACTACACTCTTAGCAGAGGCCTCTGCCTCCCCATACCACCCTCAGCAAAGGGACAGGGACATCTTCCTGGGGTCTCTGGATCAGGGCAGCCGCCCTGCCTGACATTCTGATAAAGTTACATCACTGGCTCTGAGAAAGGGCTGGTTTATGAAGTTTCTGCTGCCATCTAAAGGGTATAAACTAGGGGAGGAGCAGGGAAGCCCCATTAAGCTGGCTTTGTCCCCCAGCACAGCTGACAGAGTCATTGGAGGATTTCCCGAAGAATGCTGGGGACCCTGCCAGTATAAATGGGGAGAGGCTGGGCTGAAGGGGTTACAAACCACCCCATAAAAAAACAAAAGGCTCTTTAAAAACAGTCCAAAGAGTGAAAAGTTGAACAATTTCTGGTATCACAATATAGAAAAATGTATTCAAAAGGATCAGTGATATCTAGAAGACTTTCTTGGTATAAACTCCAAATAGAAAATGAAATTGCTTTTCTGGTGGTTTAGAATCAATCATTTTAAAAGTCTGAAGTCTGACTATTGCAGGTTAGCTTCTTTATCATTCTGCTGGTTTTCTCTGGGACGGGAGATGGGCAGGGAGTCGGGGGGAGGGGGGAGGGTAGGACAGTTCCTAGAGGAAAGAAAGAAGCAAAGTTTTAAAATCCCGCAAAGGAGACTGCTACCCAGTCCCAGTGCCAAGTTCTTGTGGCCACAAGTGACAGTCAGGGCCTGAGCGGTTTTACAGGGCCCTGTCCTACCTGGTGATTGATGGCTTCTTCAAGTTATTTGTAAACTACTTGTAGGCATGACTTTATCTGGAACCCTGGCTCTCCAAAAGCAGCTGTCCTGCTTCCAACTCTCTAGTCTGGCCCCAGAGCTTCAGCCCTTTCTTTCCTATCCCCCAAACCCTCATTTCCAGACAGCTAGCGCTGCTTTTCTTGGTTTTGTTCTTCTCCTCTGGCCCTCCCAGGTCTAGGCTCAGAGAGACTTGTGACAGCAGAGAGTAGAGCAGCAGGGAGAAGTGGGGGGAGGTGAGGTGGAGAAGCTGGAGGATGCGTGAAGATTCAAAAGGTGGGTGGGATTTACATCCACGCTTGGTGTATCTCTTCCACCCCATCACTGCCGGCACCGCTGAGGGCAGGAGGAGACCTAGCTGCTTTAGTTGGAGCCAGACACTTAATGACCTCCCACATCCTCCTCCTCAGCCTTCCTCTGCCTTCGGTTTATCAAGTCCCAGCGTGGACTCCTCTGGGGGGATGGCTCCACTCCACACGCACGGCCCATACCTGAGCTCACTCCTCAGAGATCTCGGTTTCCTGATGGACGACCACCTTGGTCACTGACATGTCTGGGTGCTGCTCCTTTGCCTCCTTGATGGCCTGTACGAGGACCTGAGAAAGACAGAAACAACGTCCATCAGGCAGAAAGCAGCCTGGCTGGTGAAAAAGGCAGGGGTCATAGGACACCATTTCTCTGGCAAGTTCAATCTTTCTGTCTGCAGAGCCAGAGCAGCATGTAGGCTTAGCCAAGCTGACGATGGCCGTACCCACCCTATCCTGCTTAGGGAGGCTCCTGGACTGAAAACACAGACACAGGGAGAGCTTAGAGCTGTCTCCAAGGAATCAGGGAGGGCCTTGAGGGCTGACAGCCTGGGTGGCTCTGGGAAGATTCACTCAAGAAAGGGAGTCTGAAGAACAAAGTGAAATCTGTGTTCAGCGTAGGGTAACCGGGAAGCTCAGGACAGGAGAGGAAACTAGCGAAGCATGCTACAAGAAGGAAGAGATGTCTCTGGCTAAAGTAGAGACAAGAAAGGAAGAAAGAGTGGGAGGGCCCATGACATGCCACATACTGGCCTAAGTACATTACTTATTATGATTTACTTGATCTTTACAACAACTCAATGAATTAAGGCAGTATCCTTAATTTCATATTTTAGACGTGGAAACCGAGGTTCAGTGGTTAAAGTGCTTAACGTTTCACAGCTAGTAAGTAACACAGTGGGGATTTTCACTTGAGTCTATCAGACTTTCCTCTTTGCCACACTGTTTTTTAGTTTCAGAGGGAGGTGGAAGGGATGACGACCCTATTTTAGTATCTGGAGGAGTTTTGATCATTTTAGAAAAGCTGAAGGGAGCAGAGGGAAAGTCAAAGAAGAACAATGACACGACTACTCCCCTTGGGCTGCAAGTCGCTGAGCCTCAAGCTCAGAGCACCCCAAGGCGGAAGAGCCCAACACAGACTTTGGGGGATGGTGGCATGGGATTCTCAGTGCCAGGCCTCCATCAAAAAGGACTCTAGCTAGATTTGACCAGCTGACTGTTAACCCTGGCTGTTAAGACTACTTCTAGGAGGGACGGGAAGAAGGGAGATCCCTCTTTTGGTTTCTTGACTCCATGAAAGCCGTTCTTGGCACTGCTACCTCTACAGGCCCCTGCTCATCCTCTCAGCTTGTTTGCTCAACCAGTCTGCTCACGCTTCAAGGCCCAGCCCAAGCCCCCTCTCTGGTTACTCTGGCCTACACCCCTCTCTGACAGCCTGCACCTTCTTAAAGTGCCCACTCCCAATCCAGAGTGCACCACATCTTATCCCTTCCACATGTCCCTCATGTCTCAGAGACTGAGGGACACTGGAGCACCTCTCTGAGCTATCAAGTGTGCTTGTCCTTTTGTCCCAATAACCCTGAAAGAAACCTATGATAATCTTTATTTTACAGAGGGCAAAACCACAGCTCAGAGAAGTAAAATAACTTGCTCAAGGACACACAACCAGTAAGTTGCAGAGTCAGGATTCAACCCAGGTCTGTCTCACTCCAAAGCCAAAACACCTTCCTGTGCCATCTAGCACAGATGAAGCACGTGGCAGGGGCTCAGATCACATCAGGCCGCGTAGGTGAGTGCAGGCTGGTAACACAGCAGCATCCCTTGCGCTGGGGCAAATAGACTGCAAGGCCTCCCACTTGGGCTTTTTGTAGCCTTGTTGCTGGGACCCTCAGCCCGGTGTTCTCAGCTGTAAGTCTCAACCCTGCTACCAAGGGAACTGTCAGCACTGCCACTCAGTCTATTTTTTCTTTTTAAGGCGCTCAGCATATCAGCATAAAGGCCACAGAACTATTGCTCCAGCACCCCTGTCAATGATTCCAGAAGCATTTACATGCAGTCTCTTCCACCCCCGCTTCTCTGTAGTTTTACTGTTCTAACCTCACCCAGCACAGAATTGGGAACATTAATCCTGACCTTATTATTTGCTAATTGCTCAAAGCACACAATTAGCACCTAATTAACATAAAGGCATAGAATTTTAGCACTCAGAGGGCCCAGAAATTAGCTAGATCAACCTACTCTCTTTTAGGAGAGAACAAAAAAAAAAATATATGGGAGGTAAAGTGATTTGCCCAGGGTCATACAACAAGTTAGTGATAGATCTAGGACAGAAATTAAGTTCCAGGTCTCCTGAGTTCCAGCCCCATGACACTGTGTCCCTTCTAGCTCGCCCCTCTGAGGGCAGAGACTACATGTTGGTTTGATATCATCTACTGTCTCCAGCACAGGTTTGGGTACATGATATCCCCTGAACAGCAACAGCTCTATTTACTTGGAGCCCACCACATGCCCCACAATGTACATCTGTATCTCACTTGATTCTCACAAACTTGAAGGAAGATGCTATCTTATAGATGAGGAAACAGAGGCCTAGGGAGTTAGGGCTAGAATATGGTAAGAACTAGGATTTGAGTGTAAAGCCCATGTTCTTTGCATTACACTTCCCTGCTTCTCCAATCTACGGCCCCCATCCCACAGGCCTCAGTGATCCGACTCCCTTTGTCCTTCTTCTCGATTAAGAGCTAGCTAAGGAGCCCCCTTGGAGATAAAGCTGTTATCTTTTTTTTTTTTTTTTTTTTGGCAGTACGCGGGCTCTCTCACTGTTGTGGCCTCTCCCGTTGCGGAGCACAGGCTCCGGACGCGCAGGCTCAGCGGCCATGGCTCACGGGCCCAGTCGCTCCGCGGCATGTGGGATCTTCCCGGACCGGGGCATGAACCCGTGTCCCCTGCATCGGCATGCGGACACTCAACAACTGCGCCACCAGGGAAGCCCCGTAAGCTGTTGTCTTTTGCAAGCCAATTTCGGTGTCCATCAGTGATCCTTCCCCAGAACCTCTCCCATGCCCAGGATCTCAGCATTCCCACCTGATCATGGTCAATATCGGCATCTCCTGTGATCACAATTCGCTTTTCAATCCGGGTCTCTGAAATCCCACCTTTTACAGTCTGAAACAAAAGGGAGGTGACCATATGAGAAAGAAAGAAAGAAAAACCCAAACAGCAAAACAAAACAACAGCAAGAAATTAGTCTGAAAACTATACTCCAAATTTTAATCTGCTGCTGGGTACTGAATAGGGGAGCTTTCTCACACACTTGTTCAAAATCTTGGCTGGACCTGCTAAAATGAGCACACGCCTATTCCCTAGTGTTGCTAAAACCTTTAATAAGCTAAACAGAAAGTCATAATTCTCTATTATTTATTTTTACCTTTTTCTTCCTCCCAAACACCAAAGAATTTCTGTGAGTAAACAAAACAGGTGTTCCTGTTTGCTATTATATTTTCCTATATATTTTGATTGTTTTCAAGAGGCAAACAAATCAGAAGACTATGAACAAAAAAATGTCATGAAGCTTGAAATTAGGCTCTTTTTAAAACATTTTCATATTACTGATGTCAAAAGACCCTCAAATAATCCCCCCAGCGTAGGTAGGTTTCCCTACTTCACAGATGAGGAAACCATGGTCTAGACATATTACGTAACTGGCTTCCAGCCATCTGTGTGTTGATGATGGAGCTTGGTCAGCAATCTAGATCTCTTATTTACAAGAAAATGCTTTTTCATCTAGTGCTACCGCCAACATGGATTGTCTCTGATTTTCTGGGAGTAGTCCCAATTTTAGATACTTTGTCCCTCTTGCCCCCATAAACAATATTCTAATAATTTCAATATTTCAGCATCCAAACTACAGTTCCCATGGCCTTGATCCTGGACATGACATAAAAATTCTTCGTGAGACCCGGAGTTCTGATATTTGGCTTGGAAAATATGGTTGCTTAATAATACCAACAACACCTGCCCTTAAACGGACTTTTTTCTTAATAGATCTTTATTGGAGTATAATTGCTTCACAATACTGTGTTAGTTTCTGTTATACAACAAAGTGAATTAGCCATATGCATACATATATGCCCATATCCCTCCCCCACTCCCTATCCCACCCCTCTAGGTCATCGCAAAGCACCGAGCTGATCTCCCTGTGCTATGCTGCTGCTTTCCACTAGCTAACTAGTTTACATTCGGTAGTGTATATATGTTGATGTTACTCTCACTTCACCCCAGCTTCCCCTCCCCCACCGCATCCTCAAGTCCATTCTCTATGTCTATGTCTTTATTCCCGCCCTGCCACTAGGTTCATCAGTACCATTTGTTTTTTTTTTAGATTCCATATATATGTGTTAGCATACAGTATTTGTTTTTCGCTTTCTGACTTACTTCACTCTGTATGACAGACTCTAGGTCCATCCACCTTACTACAAATAACTCAGTTTCATTTCTTTTTATGGCTAACATTCCATTGTATATATGTGCCATATCTTCTTTATCCATTCATCTGTCGACGGACATTTAGGTTGGTTCCATGCTCTGGCTATTATAAATAGTGCTTCAGTGAACACTGTGGCACATGTCTCTTTTTGGTTTTTTTGTTTATATATTTATTTATTTATTTATGGCTGCATTGGGTCTTCGTTGCTGCGCGCAGGCTTTCTCTAGTTGCAGCGAGTGGGGCTACTCTTTGTTGAGGTGCGTGGGCTTCTCATTGCGGTGGCTTCTTTTGCTGTGGAGCACGGGCTCTAGGCACATGGGCTTCAGTAGTTGTGGCACATGGGTTCAGTAATTGTGGCTCAGGGACTCTAGAGCGCAGGCTTGGGCTTAGTTGCTCCGTGACATGTGGGATCTTCCCGGACCAGGGCTCGAACCCATGTCCTCTGCATTGGCAGGTGGATTCTTAACCACTGCGCCACCAGGGAAGTCCCCGTGTCTCTTTTTGAATTATGGTTTTCTCAGGGTATATGCCCAGTAGTGGGATTGCTGGATCATAGGGTAGTTCTTTTTTTTAGTTTATTAAGGAACCTCCATACTGTTCTCCATAGTGGTTGTATCAATTTACATTCTGACCAACAGTGGAGGAGGGTTCCCTTTTCACCACACCCGTTCCAGCATTTATTGTTTCTAGATTTTTTGATAATGGCCATTCTGACCAGTGTGAGGTAATACCTCATTGTAGTTTTGATTTGCATTTCTCTAATAGTAAGTGATGTTGAGCATCTTTTCATGTGCCTCTTGGCCATCTGTATGTCTTCTCTGGTGAAATGTCTATTTAGGTCTTCCACCTATTTTTTAAATTGAATTGTTTGGGTTTTTTTGTATTGAGCTCCATGAGCTGGTTGTATATTTTGGAGATTAATCCTTTGTCCATTGTTTCATTTGCAAATATTTTCTCCTATTCTGAGGGTTGTCTTTTCGTCTTGTTTATGGTTTCCTTTGCTGTGCAAAAGCTTTTAAGTTTACTTAGGTCCCATTTGTTTATTTTTGTTTTTATTTCCATTTCTCTAGGAGGTGGGTCAAAAAAGATCTTGCTGTGGTTTATGTCAAAGAGTGTTTTTCCTATGTTTTCCTCTGAGTTTTATAGTGTCTGGTCTTACATTTAGGTCTCTAATCCATTTGGAGTTTGTTTGTTTTTTGAGTTTATTTTTGTGTATTGTATTAGGGAGTGTTCTAATTTCACTCTTTTACATGTAGCTATCCAGTTTTCCCAGCACCACTTATTGAAGAGACTGTCTTTTCTCTGTTGTATGTTCTTACCTCCTTTGTCAAAGATCAGGTGACCATATGTGCGTGGGTTTATCTCTGGGCTTTCTATCCTGTACCATTGATCTATATTTCTGTTTTTGTGCCAGTACCATACTGTCTTGATTACTGTAGCTTTGTAGTTTAGTTTGAAGTTGGGGAGCCTGATTCCTCCAGCTCTGTTTTTCTTTCTCAAGATTGCTTTGGCTATTTGGGGTCTTTGGGTCTCCATACGAACTGTAAAGTTTTTTGTTCTAATTTTGTGAAGAATGCCATTGGTAGTTTGACAAGGATTGCATTGAATCTGTAGATTGCTTTGGGTAGTATAGTCATTTTCACAATATTGATTCTTCCAATCCAAGAACATGGTATATTTCTCCATCTGTTTATGTCATCTTTGATTTCTTTTATCAGTGTTTTATAGTTTTCTGAGTACAAGTCTTTCGCCTCCTTAGGTAGGTTTATTCCTAGGCATTTTATTCATTTTGTTGCGATGGTAAATGGGATTGTTCCTTATTTTCTCTTTCTGATTTTTCCTTGTTAGTGTATAGGAATGCCAGACATTTCTGATTTTTTTTTTACATCTTTATTGGAGTATAATTGCTTTACAATGGTGTGTTAGTTTCTGCTTTATAACAAAGTGAATCAGTTATACTATACATATGTTCCCATATCTCTTCCCTCTTGCGTCTCCCTCCCTATCCCCTGATTTTTTTTTTTAAACAAAATTCACATTTTATTTAGGTTGAAATAAACTATACAAAATTGATTTTCTTCACCAAAAATAACAGCAATATTTTCTATATTATTCCTAGATAAACCACAAAACACTTATTTTTGTAGGTTTTCTAGGTTTTGTTTGTAAATCAAGATGAGGCAGTAGATATAGTCATGGAAAAAGACAGAAGAAAACAGACAAATCAGTTGTCAGTATCCATGGTCTCTGATCCTGTCTTGACCATGAAACAGAAGTGTTCAACATATACCTGTCAAAAAGCTTATGAAGATGTAGGCTCAATAAAGGAATGTAAACAGCAACAATCAGATGTGGAACAACAATGGCAGGCTCTTCCATTCAAACTTTAACTATAACTTGTTCCTTCAACTTCATTTGATAAAGGCAAAATCTACACTGAAATCCCTGTTTGGTGAGCTCACACGTTTCTCTTACAGTCTGATCATTTTAACGGTCCCTTACAGATTTTTAACAGCATACTTAAAATTCCTACTATTCAAAGGTCAGTCATGAGCTTCACTGTAATGTTTTATAAAATGTATTCCTTCCTCCCATACCTCCTCAAAATTTATTTCTTCAAAGAAATGATAACTAAGTACCTGACAACTGGATCCACAGTGACAAATGTTATATCTAAAATGACTTAACTAATACAATTTCAAAGTGCCATTAGCAGAGATCACACAGAGTGTAACATGGTACTTTCAATGCTATCTTCTGGAAGAACAGTTAGGTCTCCAAAGCATGGGCCTTCAAATGGGCCATTTAAACAGGCAGATTATCAATGACTAATGTACTCAAAGGGAGGCCTACAGGTCAAGATATTCAGTGATTAAGTGGCCTACGTACACCTTACAACTTTTCTGTAAGATATTTTCAAATTTCTTACAGATTTTTTCAAATATCAAATATAAGAGAAAGCCTATGTTAAAAGTCTCTTAGGTATTTTCAATGGTTTCTGAATTATCTGTAGGAAGTTCTGACTTACTTGTATAGAGTTTGATATATGTATCCACCATTAAATCCAAATCGTGTTTTATATCAAAATTTATGTTAAGCAAAGCCAAGTTACTTGACCTTTGGTCTGTCAAAGTGTTCCTCAGGTATGCTTTGAGACGCTTTCATCCATTTTCATAGCGTTCATTCTCAACCTTCATCACAGGAAGAATACACAGGACCTTCAGCAATGCATAAACATTAGGAAAAAACTTGATGTCTGGCAGATGAAGGGCTTCATAAATAGTGGATGGAAGTTCTATATCTTTCCCTCTGTGTTTCCACTTGATTCTCCAACAATGCAGCTCAGCAGAGAGTGTGTCAGGATTAGGTAAATCACTTCTGTACATGTCAGCATGATGCTCCTCTGATGTATTGAATTTAAGCTGTCCCATGACTGAGGGTACGAGAGATAAGCATTTAAGAGCTTTGAGGTGTTGTTCTGAGAATATATCTTTCAGTTCCTGAATAATGTGTTCCACTGTTGGAACACTTAGAGTTTCTTTATAGTAACTCTCAGAGGTTAGCTGAGATTCCAGGTTACTGTGCTGAGCTCTGCGAAATTTCCCTGGGAGTTTCATCTGAATATCAAGTTTGGCTGCCAAATTTGTGGCTTCCTCAAACCAAAATTCATGATAAACTTCGATATTTTCCATCACTTCATTTAGTGAATGCAGCACTGCAGTCAAACTACTGGCTGCAAAGAAGACATCAGAAGTTTGCCCCTGAAGATTTTTCCCAAAGGCTCTTGTAAAAGATAGAACATTTTTAAGAACAACAATGGTAACGATGAAATCAAAATCTGTTACTGCACTACAGAGTACAAATGCTCGGCCAGCTATACAGTTATTCCATCTAACATTTGTGTCACTATTTATACCATCTAAACATAAAACAAGTGCTTGTAGGAGGTCCACTAAGATTTCAAAAGCATCATGCCTGCCTGTCCACTGAGAATGGCAAATTTCCTTCAGTTCTTTGCCCCTTTCTTCATTGTTCTGAAATAGGACAGAAATTACATTGTCAAGTTCTAAAAGCAGTTGTGGTGATCGATGGAAAAAAGAACAAACTTCCTCAATTGTTCCTAACGTGACAGATACTCCCATAACAGGCACTGATTTTGCCAACCACATATTTAAGGCACAGGAAGAGCAGAGTGTGTAGATAGCTTGGGGATATTTCTCTAAAAGTCTAGAAGCAACAACTTTCATTTTGGAAGAAAATCCACTGGACACAATGTAAGCCTGGCCACGACAGTACTCCATGTTTAATCCCCACTTCTCAGTTATCGTAGTGTGAAATTTCACAGCCAAAATTTCTGCATCAGCTTCATAAGGCAGGAAGCCCACAAATTCCTCTCTCAGGTTGTGAGCTTCGTCAACAAACCTCACCAACACAGGCAGGTGCTCTTCCCCTGCTATGTCCACCACGTCGTCAGTGACGATGGAAAAGAAGTGAGAGTCTCTCACTTCCCTGAGGGTTTCTTCCCGAATGCAGCTCTCACAGATCTCTAGCATCTGTTTCTGCTGTGTTTTTGAACAGAACAATGTGTTAACTGCTGTTGTCTCAAAGCGCTTTCTCAGAACCTCTTCACCAGAATTGATCCGGCACTCCAGCAGTGCTTGAAAGTTATCAGGAGTAAAGAGACCTTCTGGGATTTCATCAGCTTCATGTCCATCCAGAGGTATGTTCTGTTTTCCCATAAGAATCAAAATTTCAAATAAAGATTTTAAGTATTCTTTGTTTTCCTTCTCTTCAAGGGTTAAAGGTAAAATGTCTTCATCCTGCTCTTCACCCCCTTCTTCTGCACTGGGGTTCTGAGCATTGCTGTTGTTTATTTCCTTATGTTTTGGTTCCTGTTCAGAAGTTTCATCAATTTTTTTTCTGTTTCAGTGTCCTGATTTCATCTTCACTCAATTCTTTTATTCGTTTTCTGTGTCTACTGTGTGGATTATTCAAATGGCTGGTAAGATCAAATATTGTTGGTATTGCATTATCTCGAAGAACTGTCCTGTAAGGGCTAGTTCTACAGATCATAGAAGTCTCAAAGTGTTTGGCACACAATCGATAATGTTTATTTAGTTGATCAGGTGTTTTATCTTCTAAGTCTGCTCTCCTACAGTTCTCCACCCACTTCTGGCATCTGGCTGGATCCCGCGGGAACCTGAAAAAGGCCAGGTCCGACTGCGTGCTCTTCCGCGTGCAGTTGGGGGCCGCGCAGAAGTTCGGCATCGTTGTCTGCCCGCCGGCCGGCCCAGCCCTCCCCTCCCCGCCTCCTCAGGGCAGCCCGCCCGCCCGTCGGGGCCGGGGAGGGGAGCCAGGCCGGCCGGCCGGCTCGTTAGGGCCCTATCCCCTGATTTTTTTTTTTTTTTATGTTCCTGATCTTAGTAGAAATGCTTTCAGTTTTTCACCATTGAGTATGGTGTTTGCTGTGGGTTTGTCATATATGGCCTTTATTATGTTGAGGTAGTTTCCCTCTATGCCCATTTTCTGGAGAGTTTTTATCATAAATGGATGTTGAATTTTGTCAAAAGCTTTTTCTGCATCTATTGAGATGATCATATGGTTTTTATTCCTTAATTTGCTAATATGGTGTACCACATTGATTGATTTGCATATACTGAAGAATTCCTGCATCCCTGGGATAAATCCCACTTGATGATGGTGTCTGATCCTTTCAATATGTTGTTGGATTCTGTTTGCTAGTATTTTGTTCAGGATTTTTGCATCTATGTTCATCAGTGATATTGGTCTGTAATTTTTTTGTGATATCTTTTTCTGGTTTTGGTTTCAGGGTGGTGGTGGCTTCGTAGAATGAATTTGGGAGTGTTCCTCCCTCTGCAATATTTTTGGAGAGTTTGAGAAGGATTGGTGTTAGCTCTTCTCTAAATGTTTGATAGAATTCGGCTGTGAAGCCATCTGGTCCTGGACTTTCGTTTGTTGGAGGATTTTTAATTACAGTTTCAATTTCATTACTTGTGATAGGTCTGTTTATATTTTCTAATTCTTCCTGGTTCAGTCTTGGAAAATTGTACCTTTCTAAGAATTTGTCCATTTCTTTGTGGTTGTCAATTTTATTGGCATATAGTTGTTTGTAGTAGTCTCTTATAATCCTTTGTATTTCTGTGGTGTCAGCTGTGATTTTTCCTTTTTTCATTTCTTATTTTATTGATTTGCATCCTCTCCCTTTTTTTCTTGGTGAGTCTGGCTAAGGGTTTATCTATTTTGTTTATCTTCTCAAAGAAACAGCTTTCAGTTTTATTGATCCTTGCTACTGTTTTCTTCATTTCTATTTCATTTACTTCTGCTCTGATCTTTATGATTTCTTTCCTTCTACTGACTTTGGGTTTTCTTTGTTCTTCTTTCTCTCGTTGATTTAGGTGTAGGGTTAGGTTGTTTATTTGAGATTTTTCTATTTCTTGAGGTGAGACTGAATTGCTATAAACTTCCCTCTTAGAACTGCTTTTGCTGCATCTCATAGGTTTTGGGTCACTGTGTTTTCATTGTCATTTGTTTCTATGTATTTTTTTATTTCTTCTTTGATTTCTTCAGTGATGTCTTGGTTATTTAGTAACACATTTTTTAGCCTCCAAGTATTTGTGGTTTTTACAGTTTTTTTTCCTGTAGTTTATTTCCAATTTCATAGCATTGTGGTCAGAAAAGATACTTGATATGATTTCAATTTTCTTAAATTTTCCAAGGCTTGATTTGTGACCCAATGTGATCTATCCTGGAGAATGTTCCATGTGCACTTGAGAAGAAAGTGTACTCTTCCACTTCTGGGTGGAATGTTCTATAAATATCAATTAAATCTACCTGGTCTATTATATCATTTAAAGCTTGTGTTTCCTTAGTTATTTTCTGTTTGGATGATATGTCCATTGGTGTAAGTGGGGTGTTAAAGTCCCATACTATTATTGTGTTACTGTCTATTTCCACTTTCCTGGTTGTTAGCATTTGCCTTATGTATTGAGGTGATCCTATGTTGGGTGCATAAACATTTATAATTGTTATATCATCTTCTTGGATTGATCCCTTGATCATTATGCAGTGTCCTTCCTTATTTCTTGCAACAGTCTTTATTTTAAAGTCTATTTTATCTGATATGAGTATTGATACTCCGGCTTTCTTTTGATTTCCATTTGCATGGAATATCTTTTTCCATCCCCTCATTTTCAGTCTGTACGTGTCCCTAAGTCTGAAGTGGGTCTCTTGTAGACAGCATATATATGGGTCTTGTTTCTGTATCCATTCAGCCAGTCTGTGTCTTTTGGATGGGGCATTTAATCCATTTACATTTAAGGTTATTATCAATATGTATGTTCCTATTACCATTTTCTCTTTTTTTAAATTTATTTATTTTATATATTTAGTTTTGGCTGCGTTGGGTCTTCATTGCTGTGCACAGGCTTTCTCTAATTGTGTCAACAGGCTTCTCATTGTGGTGGCTTCTCTTGTTGCACAGCAATGGGCCCTAGGTGTGCAGCCTTCAGTAGTTGTGGTGTGTGGGCTCAGTAGCTGTGGCTTGAAGGCCCTAGAACGCAGGCTCAGTAGTTGTGGCGCACGGGCTTAGTTGCTCTGCAGCATGTGGGATCTTCCCGGACCAGGGCTGGAACCCGCGTTCCCTGCATTGGCAGGTGGATTCTTAACCACTGCACCACCAGGGAAGCCCCCTATTACCATTTTTTTAATTGTTTGGGGTTTGTTTTTGTGGGTCTTTTTCTTCTCTTGTGTTTCCCGCCTAGAGAAGTTTCTTTAGCATTTGTTGTAAAGCTGGTTTGGTGGTGCTGAATTCTCTTAGCTTTTGCTTGTCTGAAAAGCTTTTGACTTGCTGGGTAGAGTAATCTTGGTTGTAGGTTTTTCTCTTTCATCACTTTAAGTATATCCTGCCACTCCCTTCTGGCCTGCAGAGTTTCTGCTTAAAAATCAGCTGATAACCTAATGGGGATTCCTTTGTGGGTTATTTTTGGTTTTTCCCTTGCTGCTTTTAATATTTTTTCTTTGAATTTAATTTTTGTTAGTTTGATTAATATGTGTCTTGGTGTGTTTCTCCTAGGGTTTATCCTGTATGGGACTCTCTGTGCTTCCTGGATTTGGGTGACAATTTCCTTTCCTATGTTAGGGAAGTTTTCCACTATAATCTCTTGAAATATTTTCTCAGACCCTTTCTATTTCTCTTCTTCTTCTGGGACTCCTATAATTCGAATGTTGGTGCATTTGGTGTTATCCCACAGGTCTCTGAGACTGTCTTCAATTCTTTTCATTCTTTTTTCTTTATTCTGCTCCTCGGCAGTTATTTCCACCATTCTGTCTTCCAGCTCACTTATTCGTTCTTCTGCCTCAGTTATTCCGTTATTGATACCCTCTAGTGTATTTTTCATCGCAGTTATTGTGTTGTTCATCTCCGTTTGTTTTTTCTTTAGTTCTTCTAGATCTTTGCTTAACATTTCTTGTATTTTCTCAATCCGTGCCTCCATTCTATTTCTGACATTCTGGATCATCTTTACTATCATTACTCTGATTTCTTTTTCAGGTAGAGTGCCTCTTTTCTCTTCATTTATTTGGTCTTGTAGGTTTTTACCTTGCTCCTTCATCTGTGACATATTTTTTTGCTGTCTCTTTTTTTAGTGGTGTGTGGGCCTCTCACTGTTGTGGCCTCTCCCGTTGCAGAGCACAAGCTCCAGACGCGCAGGCTCAGCGGCCACGGCTCACGGGCCCAGCCACTCCACAGCATGCGGGATCCTCCCGGACTGGGGCATGAACCCACGTCCCCTGCATTGGCAGGTGGACTCTCAACCACTGTACCACCAGGGAAGCCCTGCTGTCTTATTTTTTATTTTCTTTTTTTTATGAGTGGGATTGTGTTCCTGTCTTACTGGTTGTTTGGACTGAGGCTTCCAACACTGGAGTTTGTAGGCTGTTGGGTAGAGCTGGGATGAGGACCTCAGGGAGACCTCATTCTGATGAATTTTCCCTGGGGTCTGAGGCTCTCTGTTAGTCTAGTAGTTTGGACTCAGAGTTCCCACCGCAGGAACTTCAGCCCGACCCCTGGCTCATGAACCAAGATCCCGCAAGCCCATGCCAGGCGGCAAAAAAAAAAAAAAAGGAGAACAATAATAAAGTAAAAAATAAAATTAGACGAGGTAACTAACAGATATGTTAGAAAAAATATAAAAATAAAAATATAGATGAAACAACAACTGGAAGGTAAAACAGAACCATAATAGTAAAAAAGAGGAGAAAAAAAAGTGGAAAAAGGCCTTGGCTGTGGAGGGCGGGCCTAAGCAGGGGCAAGGTTTGGGTGGTGGGCGGGGCCTATGCTTAGGACCCACAGGGCTGGAAAAGGCCCTGGGAAGGAAGGAGGCATGGTGGGGCCTAGGCTCAACAGAACAGAAGGGGCCCAGTGCCCCCTGCCTCCTGCCTCTGGTCTCAGAGGGCAGTGAACCCCCTTGGCTTCCTGGGCTTGAGTGGGCGGGGCAAACACCCTTTGCTCCTTTCCTGCTCCTCTGGTCCTGGAGGGTCCCTCCCACCTGCCTCTCCTGTTCTCTCCTGGCCTCCCTCCTACGACCCCAGGACCAACCCAGCCCAGAGGGGACCTCTGAGGGCGTAGGTCCCACCCAAGAGCCAGGCAGACTTCCCCGGCCCATTGGGCAGGGGAAACGCTGGGCATGCTCCCCACTGACCCGAGACCCTGAGGGTCCCTCCAGGCATTGGAACCCCTCCCCCTTCTCAGCCACCCCTCAGGGGCGCTGGTCCTGTCCAGCCTCCACTTCTCCTCCCCCCTCAGTCTCCCCACATCCTACCGGTTCGCTTGGGGGTTCTTCCCATCTCCTTGGGCATCAGGGTCCCACACCAGCATTCGGCAGGCACCCTAGTTGTGGGGAGACGCGAACTCTGCGTCTGACTTTTTAAACTGAATTTTTAGGCTGACCTCCACAGCCAGACAGGGGACTCACTGACCAGGGAGACAGACGAATGTGTAAAGAGAACAACCACATGTGACTTTAATGAGACCATGAAGTAGACAGGGATGCTCAGGGTCTCCCTGGGTTTATTGCTGGGGAAAGCAACAGGGCCTTTTCACCCTGGACACTGGGAAAAATTTGGCTCAGTAGGGAAGAAGCTGAAAACCCTTGCTTATGGACCAGGGTTCTTGCAGAGAGGCAGCAAGCTTGGCATGCCACTGGATTTCAGAAGGAATTTCTAGCTGTCTGTTACCTTGGTAATTTGAGTTGTGGTGGTGCTGCTGGTGGTCTCAGATGTGATGGTCTGAGCTGTCAGCAAGACTCCTGGGTCCAAGTCCCCATTGCTGTCGTCAGTCTGCAGAAGGAGACACAACTCATCACCATGCCTCTTAGGAAACCTCATGGGCAAATGTTGTAGATGCAGCTTTGCTCTGCAGCTGCACGTTCTAAAGCAAAAACCCAATTCCCTTACAGTGATCTCTTAATTAATAAAATTAATCCCCTGGGAACAAAGCTCCTTCTAAAATAGTTGGACAAGTCCAGTTTCCCCAGCATTGGGTCAGTTACAGGAGTGGATGAGAAAAAGGAGGCAGGAGTGTAACCACAGGTTCAACAGGAGTGACAATAACTATGCACATGTATACAGCATTTTACAGCTCATAAATGGCTTTCAAAACTTTCTTTTTTGATGCTTACACAAGCCCTATGAATATAAATAGAAAAGGCAGAAACTTATTAGCACTCCCAGGTAAGACTCAGGCTTAGAGAAAGCGAGTGATTTGCCCAAGGACTCAAAACTACTGGTATTGTACACTGACTCAGAGGGGCATTTAGAGAATTGCGATTATTTTCATAAAGAATTCTGCAGCAAGCAATGTGCTAGGTTACCATCCTTCTCCACCTCTTTATATAAGTCATTTGCATTATAAGCAGAGGCCTCCAACTTTTTTATGAGCAGGGCCACATTTCATTGAGGCAAAACTTTGAGATACTGTGGGGAGGGCAGAAGGAGGAGAAGAGAATTAGAAAAGAGAAGAGTCCCTGGCTGGATTCACTTCCAGGTAGGAATATGGACAAAACAAAGAGAGGGAACATGATTGTGTCACCTAAGTCTTTCATACACGTCACCCTCATACCAGGCATATTATTGGCTAGTTTACTAACACTTTCTTCAGCCCAGACATATTTATCTACCTTAGATTCAGACTCAGCTAACATTTATTGCACTTGTACTATATGCCAAGCACACAATGCAACTATTACCTCAATCACACCTCTCAGTATCTGAAGTAGGTACTATTATTATACTCACTGTATAGTTCAGAAAAGTGAGGTCCAGAGAGGTTAAATAATTTTCCAAAGGGATTTCCCTGGTGGCCCAGTGGTAAAGAATCCACCTTCTAATTCAGGGGATGCGGGTTCAATCCCTGGTCAGGGAACTAAGATCCCACATGCCACAGGGCAACTAAGCCCGTGTGCCACAACTACTGAGCTCATGCACCTCAACTAGAGAGCCCACGTGCAACAAACTACAGAGCCCATGTGCCCTGGAGCCTGCATACCACAACTAGAGAGAAGCTCATGTGCTGCAACAAAAGATCCAGTGTGCCACAACTAAGACCCAATGCAGCCAAAAAAATAAAAGTAAATAAATTAATTAAATAAAAAGAAACCTTAAAAAAATAATAATTTGCCAAGGTTCTATGCTAATAAGTGCTTGAACTAGGACTGAGGGCAAAGACTTCCTGTCTGAAGATTGGGGTTCAGGTCCCAGCTCAGACAGTGGCTGGCTGTGGAACCTTGGGCAAGTCATTCTGACTTTTCTGAGCTTTAGTTTTCTCATTTTTATAACAGGCTACCCTGCAAGATGTGCTCTGCCTCCACTGTAGCACTGCTGTGAAGATCAAAAGAGATTTTAGAAATAAAAGTACATTATAAGTTGTTATTAAGAATTTGTGTGCCAATATATACACAATGGACTATTACTCAACCATTAAAAAGAATGAAATAATGCCATTTGTAGCAACATGGATGGACGTAGAGATTATCAAGTGAAGCAAGTCAGACAGAGAAAGACAAATATGATATCGCTTATACGTGGAATCTAAAAAAATGATACAAATGAACTTATTTATAAAACAGAAATAGGCTCACAGACATAGAAAACAAACTTACGGTTACCAAAGGGGAAAGGGTTGGGGGGAGGGATAAATTAGGAGTTTGGGATTAAAATATACACACTATTATATATAAAATAACCAACAAGGACTTACTGTATAGCATAGGGAACTATACTCAATACCTTGTAATAACCTATAATGGAAAAGAATCTAAAGAACAGATATATACATGTATGTATAACTGAATCACTTTGCTGTACACCGAAACACAACATTGTAAATCAACTATACGTCAATAACAATTTTTTTAATCCAAAAAAAAAAGAATTTGCGTGCCAAGAGGGCTAAACCTTTTTGAAAAGCTCCTCCTCTACTAAACCTAAGAATCTATTTTTTTCTACCTCCCTCCCACCCCCTTCCTCCTCCTTTTCTGTCTCTGAAGAAGGTGGAAGAGGGAGGAGACATTGTTATGATTTCCAACTTAACACTCTTTCCACATGGGGCCTCTTTTCTTACCAGTGTTTTCTCAAAATGGTACTGTAGCTTTCAGTTGCTTATAAAGTTAACCATCCCTTTATCCTATGACACAGCAGTTCCACTCTTAGGTGTTTACCCAAGATAAGTGAAAACATATGTCCACAGAAAGACTCGCACATGAATGTTTAAAGCAGCTTTATCCATATTTGCCCCCAACTGGAATCAACTCAACTGTCCATCAACAAATGAAAGGATAAACAAATTGTGGTATATTCATACAATGGAATACTACTCAACAATAAAAAACAGTGAACTATGGATTCATATAACATGGATGAATCTGAAAAACATGTTCAGACACAAAAGGGTATGACTGTATACTTCCATTTATATGAAGTCCAAGAACAGGTAAAACTAAGCTATGATAACAGAAATCAGAGCAGTGGCTGCCTAGAGGGATAGGGATGGACTGGCAAAGGCTATGAAGGAAGTTTCAGGAGTGATGAAAATGTTCTGAACCCAAATGTGTCTTGGTTACACAGGTAGATACATTCGTCAAAACCAATAAAAAATTGAACTCTTGGGCTTCGCTGGTGGCACAGTGGTTGAGAGTCCGCCTGCCGATGCAGGGGACACGGGTTCGTGCCCCGGTCCAGGAGGATCCCACATGCCGCGGAGCAGCTGGGCCTGTGAGCCATGGCCGCTGAGCCTGCGCGTCTGGAGCCTGTGCTCCACAACGGGAGAGGCCACAACAGTGAGAGGCCCGCGTACCGCAAAAAAACAAACAAACAAACAAACAAAAAACTGAACTCTTAACGTCTGTGCATATCACTGTATGTAAATGTTACCTCAGGTACACATACATGCACATATATGCAAACAGTAAAACCCTATTCTGGCTCCCCACCTCCTCTCGCCATGTCCCAAAATGTAGGAATTATGGATGGATTAAAAAAGGGTTCTCAGTCCGCCTGCCGATGCAAGGGACACGGGTTCATTCCCCGGTCCGGGAAGATCCCACAAGCCGCGGAGTGGCTGGGCCCGTGAGCCATGGCCGCTGAGCCTGCGCGTCTGGAGCCTGTGCTCCGCAACGGGAGAGGCCACAACAGTGAGAGGCCCCCGTACCGCCAAAAAAAAAAAAGGTTCTCAGGTTTACTTGTCTGGAAAGATAATAAAAACACAAGCAGAAATAATTATAGTAAATAAACAATAACAATAGCAAATAATTATCTGGTGCCTATTATGTGCCAGGCACTTTTTTCTACAAATTATTTACAGCATACTGCACTGAGCTTTTTCATTTACCAGTTTATCACGTAGATATTCCCAGCAGAAGCTTTTAAAAATAACTGTAAAGCATTACCTTAATGGGATGTACTATAATTTATTTAACCTGCTCCCTATTGAAGGACATTTAGATTGTTTCCATGGTAGTGACAACTTAATTTGAAATGCACATTGTGAAACTCACATTTTATGTACATTAACTCATTTATTCCTCTCAACAACCCTATGAGGTACAACTATTATTAGCCTCATTTTACAAATGAGAAACTGAGGCACACAGTGATTCAGTAACTTGACTGCACACTAGTAAGTGATGGAGCAGGTTCAAACCCAGGAAATCTAATTCCAAAGTCAATACCTTTCCTCACTATACTCCACTGTCTAGTCAATAAGAAGTAATGTGTATCTTGGCTGACTGTCTTAGATGTATAACAATATAATATGTACCATTTTGGAATAGCCACTATGTGCCAGGCAAATATTATCTTTATCTCAGTGACCTTAAAAAGGTATTTTTCAGAAGAGAAGGCTAAGGCTCAGAGGTTAAGTGACTTGCTGAAGGTCATGAAACTAGCAAGTGCTGGAATGAAGATCCAGGTCTCTCTAACTCCAAAGCCCACATGCTTTATCTTGTACTTCATAATGCCTCTGTATTTCTCTTACGTGCTAGGATATTTAAAAATGACTGCTTCCTTTCCCTTTTTTGTAGGGGCTATACTCAAACCAAACATGGGCTTCTGTGGTCAGGATGGCCCTAACAACTTTTTTAATAATTTATTTTGAACGATTAAAAACTTTTTTTTTGATATGCACATGCTACAAAATTTTAAATCTTTAAAATGGAGATCAATGAACTGTTGGTCTCCCTCCCACTCCTAACCACAGCCTGCATCCCAGGCCTCTTCATCCCAGGCCACCACTGGTGGTTTTTTGTTTTTGTTTTTCTAAGTACCCATTCAGAGTTAGTATATTCACATATAAGCCTATTCATACATAGCTGTACATACAACCCTTTTCCCTCCCATAAACAGTAGCATATTATTTATACCATATTGCACTGCATTTTTTCATTTACTGATTTATCACGTAGATTATTCCCATCAGAAGCTTTGTTTAATGGCTGCACAGAATTGCCTTAATTGGATGTACCATAATTTACAAACACGTTCCCTACTGATAGACAGTTAGGTTGTTTCCATGGTAGTGACAACTTAAAGGGTTCCCTCCCATCTGCAAGTACTTCTTTTCTAAACATTCTTGGCTCATTGTGTGCACAATCTTAAAGGAATGTCCCCAGACTTCCTTTGTAACCGCTTCACAGCCAAGTCCTGTTCATCCATCACTGTCTCTCCTGACGCAGCTCTTTCTTCTTGTTTCCTCAGGCTACACCTCAGTTCTTCAAAAGTAACCCCCCAGACTTCCCGTAGCCGTATTCCTGTCTCTAGGCAGCCTCTCCTTTAATAGGTGCAGCATACAGCTTTAGGAACCATCTTCCAAAACCACTGCTTTAATTAGGCCACTTTATCACCACTGCCAGAAAACTTGAAGCAATTTCTCATTGTTTACCAAACTCAAATTCTACACTCTAGACCACAAGAGAGAGACACGGGAAGTATACTAACGTTAACTGAATGTCTATGAATGCACCAAGCGCTTTACTGACATCATTTCACTCCATCCTCCCTCAAATCTTGCAGTGGTATGTAGTATTATCCCCATTTTACACACAGGAAACAGAGGCTTACAGAGATGAGCGATTTGTTTAAAGTTATCCAGCTAGTACATGGTTGAGCTAGGATACAAATTCTACTTGTCTAATTGCAAAGCAAGTGCTTTTAATTGGCAAGTTACACTGCTTCCTAAAGGTGGATATCATCATACAGTTCATGGTGATGTGAGGATTAACTGAAAGGATTCATGTGAAAACACCCAGCCGGAGCTCCATGTAGCTGTCTCCTTCCCATCGTGCAGGCTTCAGCTAAAATGTCACTTTCTCAGAGGGGATTTTCATGACTATTCTAGCCCCAAAATAGCAACTTTTCATGTTATTCCACATTGTCTAACTCTTGATCCTATTTAATTTCTTTATAGCACTTATCACTGTCTGAAATTCATACATTTATGTGTTTTATTGCCTGTCTCTCCTGACTAGAATGTCAGTTCCAGAGCATAGGGCCTGTGTCCACCCTGTACACTGCTTTGGCCTAACATATAAATGCTCAACAAATACTGGTTGCAGTAATGAATTAACAGCTCAGTTTATAGAAGGAAAAATTTCTCTCAATTTTGGCATCTGTGAATAAGAAAGACAAGAAAAACAACTCAGAGGGCAGGCAGCAGAAGCAAGAAGAACAACAATCCTGCAGCCTGTGGGACAAAAGCCACATTCACAGAAAGACAGATAAGATGAAAAGGCAGAGGGCTATGTTCCAAATGAAGGAACAAGATAAAACCCCAGAAGAACAACTAAATGAAATGGAGATAGGCAATCTTGCAGAAAAAGAATTCAGAATAATGATAGTGAAGATGATCCAGGACCTTGGGAAAAGAATGGAGGCAAAGATCGAGAAGATGCAAGAAATGTTTAACAAAGATCTAGGAGAACTAAAGAACAAACAAACAGAGATGAACAATACAATAATTGAAATGAACACTACACTAGAAGGAATCAATAGCAGAATAACTGAGGCAGAAGAACGGATAAGTGACCTGGAAGACAGAATGGTGGAATTCACTGCTGCGGAGCAGAATAAAGAAAAAAGAATGAAAAGAAATGAAGACAGCCTAAGAGACCTCTGGGACAACATTAAATGCAACAATATTCACATTATAGGGGTCCCAGAAGGAGAAGAGAGAGAGAAAGGACCCGAGAAAATGTTTCAAGAGATTATAGTTGAAAACTTCCCTAACATGGGAAAGGAAATAGCTACCCAAGTCCAGGAAGTGCAGAGAGTCCCACACAGGATAAACCCAAGGAGAAACACGCCGAGACACATAGTAATCAAATTGGCAAAAATTAAAGACAAAGAAAAATTATTGAAAGCAGCAAGGGAAAAACGATAAATAACATACAAGTGAACTCCCATAACGTTAACAGCTGATTTCTCAGCAGAAACTCTACAAGCCAAAAGGGAGTGGCATGATATACTTAAAGTGATGAAAGGGAAGAACCTACAACCAAGATTACTTAGCAAGGATCTCATTCAGATTCTATGGAGAAATCAAAACCTTTACACACAAGCAAAAGCTAAGAGAATTCAGCACCACCAAACCAGCTCTACAACAAATGCTAAAGGAACTTCTCTAAGTGGGAAACACAAGAGAAGAAAAGGATCTACAAAAAAAGCCTCCAAACAATTAAGAAAATGGTAATAGTAACATACATATCGATAATTACCTTAAACATGAATGGATTAAATGCTCCAACCAAAAGACATAGGCTTGCTGAATGGATACAAAAACAAGACCCATATATATGCTGTCTACAAGAGACACACTTCAGACCTAGGGACACATACAGACTGTAAGGGAATGGAAAAAGATATTCCATGCAAACGGAAATCAAAAGAAAGCTGGAGTAGCAATACTCATATCAGATAAAATAGACTTTAAAATAAAGAATGTTACAAGAGACAAGGAAGGATACTACATAATGATCAAGTGATCAATCCAAGAAGAAGATAAAACAATTATAAATATATATGCACCCAACATAGGAGCACCTCAATACATAAGGCAACCACACACAGCTATAAAAGAGGAAATCAACAGTAACACAATAATACTGGGGGACTTACCTCACTTACACCAATGGACGGATCATCCAAAATGAAAATTAATAAGGAAACACAAGCTTTATATGAAACAATAGACAAGATAGATTTACTTGATATTTATAGGACATTCCATCCAAAAACAGCAGATTACACTTTCTTCTCAAGTGCACACAGAACATTCTCCAGGACAGATCATATCCTGGGTCACAAATCAAGCCTCAGTAAATTTAAGAAAACTGAAATCATATCAAGCATCTTTTCCAACCACAATGCTAGGATATTAGAAACCAATTACAGGGAAAAAACCATAAAATCACAAACACATGGAGGCTAAAAAATACGTTACTACATAACCAAGAAATCACTGAAGAAATCCAAGAGGAAATCAAAAAATATCTAGAGACAAATGACAATGAAAACACGATGATCCAAAACCTATGGCATGCAGCAAAAGCAGTTCTAAGAAGGAAGTTTATAGCTATACAAGCCTACCTCAAGAAACAAGAAAAATCTCAAATAAACAATCTAATGTTACACCTAAAGGAACTAGAGAAAGAAGAACAAACAAAACCCAAAGTTAGCAGAAGGAAAGAAATCATCAAGAACAGAGCAGAAATAAATGAAATAGAAACAAAGAAAACAACAGCAAAGATCAATAAAACTAAAAGCTGCTTCTTTGAGAAGATAAACAAAATTGATAAACCATTAGCCAGATTCATCAAGAAAAAGAGGGAGAAGACTCAAATCAATAAAATTAGAAATGAAAAAGGAGAAGTTACAACAGACACCGCAGAAATACAAAGCATCCTAAGAGACTACTACAAGCAGCTCTATGCCAATAAAATGGACAACCTGGAAGAAATGGACAAATTCTTAGAAAGGTATAACCTTCCCAGACTGAACCAGGAAGAAACAGAAAATATGAACAGACCAATCACAAGTAATGAAATTGAAACTGTGATTAAAAATCTTCCAACAAACAAAAGTCCAGGACCAGATGGCTTCACAGGTGAATTCTATCAAACATTTAGAGACGAGCTAACACCCATCCTTCTCAAACTCTTCCAAAACATTGCAGAGGAAGGAAAACTCACAAAAACTCATTCTATGAGGCCACCATCACCCTGATACCAAAACCAGACAAAGATACTACAAAAAAAGAAAATTACAGACCAATATCACTCATAAATATAGATGCAAAAATCTTCAACAAAATACTAGCAAACAGAATCCAACAACACATTAAAAGGATCATACACGATGATCAAGTGGGATTTATCCCAGGGATGCAAGGATTCTTCAATATACACAAATCAATCAATGTAATACACCATAGTAACAAACTGAAGAATAAAAACCATAAGATCATATCAATAGATGCAGTAAAACCTTTTGACAAAATTCAACACCCATTTAAACTCTCCAGACAGTGGACATAGGGGGAACCTACTTCAACATAATAAAGGCCATATATGACAAACCCACAGCAAACAGCATTCTCAATGGTGAAAAACTGAAAGCATTTCCTTTAAGATCAGGAACAAGACAAGGATGTCCACTCTCACCACTATTATTCAACATAGTTTTGGAAGTCCTAGCCACGGCAATCAGAGAAGAAAAAGAAATAAAAGGAATACAAATTGGAAAAGAAGAAGTAAAACTGTCATTGTTTGCAGATAAAGAATCCTAAAGATGCCACCAGAAAACTACTAGAGCTAATCAATGAATTTGGTAAAGATGCAGGATACAAAATTAATGCACAGAAATCTCTTGCATTCCTATACAGTAATGATGAAAAATCTGAAAGAGAAATTAAGGAAACACTCCCATTTACCATTACAACAAAATGAATAAAATACCTAGGAATAAACCTACCTAGGGAGACAAAAGACCTGTATGCAGAAAACTATAAGACACTGATGAAAGAAATTAAAGATGATATCAACAGATGGAGAGATATACCATGTTCTTGGATTGGAAGAATCAATATTATAAAAATGACTATACTACCCAAAGCAACCTACAGATTCAATGCAATCCCTATCAAATTACCAATGGAATTTTTTACAGAACTAGAACAAAAAATCTTAAAATTTGTATGGAGACACAAAAGACCCTGAATAGCCCAAGCAGTCTTGAGGGAAAAAAATGGAGCTAGAGGAATCAGACTCCCTGACTTCAGACTATACTACAAAGCTACAGTAATCAAGACAGTATGGTACTGGCACAGAAACAGAAATATAGATCAATGGAACAGGATAGAAAGCCCAGAGATAAACCCACGCATCTATGGACAACTAATCTATGACAAAGGAGGCAAGGATACACAGTGGAGAAAAGACAGGCTTTTCAATAAGTGGTGCTGGGAAAACTGGACAGCTACGTGTAAAAGAATGAAATTAGAATGCTCCCTAACACCATACACAAAAATAAACTCAAAATGGATTCGAGACCTAAATGTAAGACTGGGCACTATAAAACTCTTAGAGGAAAACATAGGAAGAACACTCTTTGACATAAATCACAGCAAGATCTTTTTTGATTCACCTCCTAGAGTAATGGAAATAAAAACAAAAATAAACAAATGGGAACTAATGAAACTTAAAAACTTTTGCACAGCAAAGGAAACCATAAACAAGATGAAAAGACAACCCTCAGAATGGGAGAAAATATTTGCAAATGAATAATTGGACAAAGGATTAATCTCCAAAATATATAAACAGCTCATACAGCTCACAATTAAAAAAAAAAACAACCCATCCAAAAATGGGCAGAAGACCTCAATAGACATTTCTCCAAAGACATACAGATATCCAAGAAGCACATGAAAAGCTGCTCAACATCACTAATTATTAGAGAAATGCAAATCAAAACTACAATGAGGTATCACCTCACACCAGTTAGAATGGGCATCATCAGAAAATCTACAAACAACAAATGCTGGAGAGAGTGTGGAGAAAAGGGAACCCTCTTGCACTTTTGGTGGGAATGTAAATTAATACAGCCACTATGGAGAACGGTATGGAGGTTCCTTAAAGAACTAAAACTAGAATTACCATATGACCCAGCAATCCCACTACTGGGCATATACCCAGAGAAGACCATAATTCAAAAAGGCACATGCACCCCAATGTTCATTGCAGCACTATTTACAATAGGCAGGTCATGGAAGCAACCTAAATGCCCACTGACAGACGAATGGATAAAGAAGATGTGGTACATATATACAATGTAATATTACTCAGCAATAAAAAGGAATGAAATTGGGTCATTTGTTGAGACGTGGATGCATCTAGAGACTGTCATACAGAGTGAAATAAGTCAGAAAGAGAAAAACAAATATCGTATATTAATGCATATATGTGGAACCTAGAAAATGGTACAGATGAACTGGTTTGCAGAGCAGAAACTGAGACACAGAAGTAGAGAAAAAAAGTATGGACACCAAGGGGGGAAAGCGGCACGGGTTGGGAGTGGTGGTGTGATGAACTGGGAGATTGGGATTGACATGTATAGACCGATGTGTATAAAATGGATGACTAATAAGAAAAAAAAAAAAATATATATATATATATATATATTTTAAAAAAAAAGAAAACACAAGCAACCCGAGCTCATTCAAATTACTAACAATGAAGGAGAAATATTACTAAAAGTAGGAAGTAAACAAAAATTTTAAGTACTAAATTCTTACATGATTTTAAATTTAATTGTAATAAATTGATTATAATTATTATAGCTGTTTCTTATTTACACTTTCAGGCGTGGTGCTCAAGTTGATTCCATACAGTACTGTATTTTATATAAGCTTTACAACAGAATCATTAAGTAGATACTAACATCATGCGGGTGGAGGTGGGGTGGGGTGGGCATCAGGGCTCACAGACATTCAACCACTTGTTTAAGTTAGCAAATGAAGAAGTTGGGACCTGGGGCTTCCCTGGTGGCACAGTGGTTAAGAATCCACCTGCCAATGCAGGGGACACGGGTTCGAGCCCTGCTCCGGGAAGATCCCACATGTCGCGGAGCAACTAAGCCTGTGCGCCACAACTACTGAGCCTGCACTCTAGAGCCCGCGAGCCACAACTACTGAGCCCACATGCTACAACTACTGAAGCCCACACGCCTAGAGCCCGTGCTCCGCAACGAGAGAGGCCACCGCAATGAGAGGCCTGCGCACCACGGCAAGGAGGGGCCCGTGTTCACCACAACTATAGAGGGCCCGCGCACAGCAATGACGACCCAACACAGCCAAAAATAAATTAATTAATTAAATACATTTTAAAAAAAGCTGGGACCTGAACTCAGGTTTGTTTGACCCAAAGCCCATGTTATCAACCATTACACTAGACTGCCTTCCCTAACTAAATTGGGTGGATATAAGCAATCAGATCCAAGATAATGTTGCTTTTGAAAAAGTATTTTGGGACATCTTGAGATCAGTAATCTCTTCTGAAAAGAACTGCCCCAGAAAAGCCTAGCATTATTTGCAGGAAGTGATTAGCAACCCTGTGAAGAAAGGTTATTTATCATGTTTACTGTAGTCTTTGGTTCTGAAACATCAAAGTGTGTCCTACCTGGGCAGCCTCATAAGTGATGGTCTTGGTCTCAGTGTGGACTATAGGGACGTCTTTGGTTGGAATTTCACTTTTCACAGCATTGGCAGTGTCTGAGATGGTGACGGTCTGAGTCTTCACCAGGGGAGGCTGTGAAGCAGTAAAGAAACAGAGTTACCGGAGTCTTCTGAAGGCTGTGGAGAACTAACCTTCTGACATTGAGCTGATCAAAGTGATTGCTCTAATCAAGCGAAGGGCTAGTTCAATCTTTGCCCAAGACTTGGACACTATTCCAAAGTAGCCCTGACAAGGTGTCAAATCATGAAAGATATTAAAGAACAGCATTACGATAATCACTTTCATATGCTTAATGGAAAGCTATGATATCAGACAGTTACGATTGGTGATACAAAACACTTCAGACTGACCTTCAGAATTTGAATATAAAACTACTTGCCAAATAGCACTCACTTTTGTTTGTCCTTGTGACTGTACCATTAAAATTAAGAAAATCAGCCACATTTCCTCCCCTATGTACAAATGGTACATGAAATAGCAGTGACATCGGAACACATTACCCTGGAATTCATTAACTTCTTTCAAATCAATGTCAGACATTCACTTTGGAGTTATTGAAAAGAAACAGTATTTGGAAAACTGGAGAGAAAATAATCAGTTCTACCACCACCTGGTGATTAATCTCAGAATTTCAGAAGAATGAACATCAGCGAAATACCAAAGGTTTCTTGTCCATCAGCTCACCTTCCCCAAGACTATAAATCACCCTAAAACTACCATTTGATTGTGGTAAAGTTAATTACGGCCATCCACCTTAGCATAGGAGATTAGTACCTACAATCATGGAAGCTCCCGTGAGCGGGGTCAGTGGGAGTGGTGGGCTGTGCTATGTGGCTGCAATACACAAAAAATTATTTGGGGCCTGACTCCTTATTTAAAAAGTCAGTTACCCCTTGTAATTAAGAGTATGTGAATTTTTTGAGCAGTGTCTCAGAACACTGAGGGCTCCTCATCACAGAAGTCTCAGAAATTCACCTCTTTACACAGACCATACTTGAGCAAGGAAAAGAGGAACATACTTACACCAGCTTCATAAAGATAAACAGCTGGAGTTTACCCCCAAGAGTTTTGTTAAGTCAACAGGGGAGAGAGCATTTCTAGCCTTGGTGTTAGTGACTCTGAATAAATTTCTTTGTAGTAATCAAGGACTTCAATTTTATTCTGTGATTTTGAAAAAAAGCCAAGAGGCTACTACCCTCACCACTGCCACCACCACCACCTCCTCCACAGAATAGATTCTGGCCCTCTCCCAAAGTGAGTCATTAGATCTGCACGACTGAATCAGTTACTACCTGGAAACTTCGAATGAGGGTGGGGAACTGGTTACCCACACGAGAGTCAAGAAATGATCCATTTTGCTCTCCAACAGGCTCTCCTGGTATAACATGTTCTTCACTACTCTCTGCTTTTTTTTCAGCAAGTTGCAGCTGAGAGGAAGCTGGTGATATTGAGGACTTTAAGGCACTGGCCTGTTCCTCCACTCCTACACATTCCCCACTTGGACCTCTCGACATTTCCTTAATATCAAGATAGCCAGTTGCCCCCTGCTCCTTCTCTTCCGTCTCCTTGCTGCTTATGGAGAGGGAGCCAAAGTCAAAGTTTTGTGGAGACTCCAACGGGGTAGTCATTTGGCTCTTACTAGGAATTATTGAATGCTTGGGGCCCTCCCATTCAGAGTCAGGGTTGGTAGATGGCCCCTTGGTCATGGCAGCCACCTCCTCTGTGCGAATGTCATTTATATTCTACAAATGAATGAACACATACAAAAGCAAGATTAGGAATTAGTGGGGAATACAGTGAACTCTGAGAATCAGCAATGATTTCTAAGAGGCCTCAAAAATATTAATACTGGGCTTCCCAGGCGGTACAGTGGTTGAGAGTCTGCCTGCCGATGCAGGGGACGCGGTTTTATGCCCCAGTCCGGGAAGATCCCGCATGCCGCCGAGCAGCTGGGCCCATGAGCCATGGCCGCTGAGCCTGCGCGTCCGGAGCCTGTGCTCCGCAACGGGAGAGGCCACAACAGTGAGAGGCCCGCGTACGGCAAAAAAAAAAAAAAAAAAATTAATACTAATATAAACCAAGAATCTTAACTCCTGAGGTGGTCAAAAGGAAGAATTACTGTTCACTAAACATGTCAGCAGCTTAAGTGATTCCAACCTCATTTTGGTCATATTTCTACAACATGGTTAATCTGAGAAACGATTTCGATGTGCCTCATATAGTACCAAGCACTTCATATTACAAGCACTTCGTATTACTATGGTGTTCTCTGTATAACACATACTCTTCATACTTAGAGGAGTCACTATTCCTAAATACCTAACTCATTACTAGGCACAGGACACAATGCAATTTATCAGTCAATAAAACATATTCTTGAGGAGTCTGATCAGATTGAAAAATATTCCACATATCTCCAAGCCATATGTATCATCATGCTGGCCCATAATGGAGAAGCTAAAATCTAGACTTTGGTTGGCAGAGATATGGAAATTGAGTACATCCAGCACAGACTTAATCCAATCATCGTCAAAGAATTAACTATAATATCAAAAATAGTGAAACATTTCTTTGTAAACAGAATAAATGCAACTGAGCAGCTGAGAAGTATTTCTCCACAGATGAATGACATATCTCCAACCCCTAAGAGAAATAAATCCTGGAAACACAGAGTTCCCTCCTGGGCTAAATGCCTCACATCACAGGGAAAATAGATCTAAAATAAGAACTTTCAAGAGAATGTGGAGAGAAGATAACATCACAGTAGACCTACTCCTAAAGTTTAAAGAAAGGTGCTGTGGGTGGAAGAAAAGTAGGAATTCACACTATTAGGAAAAGAATAGGAACCATTTGAGAAATGAACACTCTAATAGAAACCAAATGTCAGGAAAATCTGCATGTGCTCACCAGAGAGCTGTACATAAGCCACTTAGGTCTGAAATTTTGGTAAGATCAATTTACCATATTACATGCTTGCCATAAAGGAACTTAACAGAAAAGGACTCTTTTAAAAAGGTGTTCCTAGAGTAGATGACGTACGCTAGGAGCAGCCTACACATTTTAGTGCTCATATCACACTACACATATTATACTTCTTAAAAAATCGCTGCTGCTCCTTAAGTTGTAAAACAGCCTACATTTTGATGAATATAAACCAGTGGCCAAGAAAGGTAAGAAAAGATGCACTGCACTCAAGAACTCCAGGCCAGCCTTACTTCTAAAACAGTCAACTCAAGAGCATCTCAAAGTGGTACAAGTTGAACTCACATTAGGCAGGTCTTTCACTGACTGATCATGAATATTACTTAGCACATGAAAAGGTGGAATTGAGAGATGACAAGAGAAACTGTCTCTGTCTGCAGATGTATCAGAGATACATAAACTACTATACATAAACTACATACTAAGGGTATATGAATTTCCTTGTGTTTAAAATGAGAGTAATACTTGGTTTGGCTCACAGGGTTCTGAAGATCAAATACAATAATATATATGAAAGCATGTAAATTCTGTAACTGTCAATTACCATTAGATTCACTTAATTCAATCAACATTACCTGAGCACCTATAATAGGCTAGGGCCTGGAGGACACTAGAATGAGTTTGTTGTTATGTTATTAACACACTGTACTACTTTCTAGGGCACTTATCTCACCATTTCTTTTGAGTCAGACAAGCTGCTATGGAGCTGCCCAAAAATAGACCAGCTGGTAATAAACAAACAGGCTTTCTCAAATTGCTATATGCTAGCGCTAGCGCTGTGAATAGCATATCTCCACCCACTCACATGGAGAGGCACTTCATGGCTTCTCCAAATAATTCTGTCACAAATGAGAAGGCTGATTAATAACCAGGGGAATACCTAAGATAATCAAGTAAGAGCCAATTTTATACCAGTCTGCTCAAGTGATAAGTAGTGGTCTGTCATCAAGAAGTCATTTGTGAATTAAACGTTGCTTAGGCCAGCACCACCTGGCCCAAAGTTGCCTACTGCTGAGTAAAATTAGATAGATCAATCATGTTTTTCAAAGCAGGAACAGACGAGACCAAGGGTAAAAGCTGTAGCCACAGTAATATCAATTCAGCAAATATTTACTGATCACCTAATATGTATTAGTCACTGGAAATAAAAGGAAAACTGATAACAGTTGGGTTGGATTACCACTTAGAACACTCCCACATATGGTCAAATCAGCCGCTCCAGTTGGCTCTGTTGTCCAGATCTCTTGGACAACACAGCCAACTACTTACTGGACACTCTCCCAGGCATATGGAACACAATATGCCCCAAACTAAACTCATCTATTCCACTTTAATATCTCCCTTATCTGTCTACTCTTCTCTATTCCCACACTTACTATCTTCATTCAGGCTCTAATAGTGCCTCACCCCACTTACTACTAATGCCCTAAACAATTTTTTTTCTTTTCTTTCTTCCTTCCTTCTTTCTCACCTCAAACCTTCCCTGAACACATCCTATATTCTGTCATGAAAATATTTATTTCTAAAATGAAACATTGAGAATTCCATTTTTCAGGTTAAAATCCTTCAGTGGTTCTTCATTGCCTTCTGGATAAAGTTCAGGTCCTTTATTAAAACATAGAAAATACTTTAAAATATGACTCCTACCTCTCTCTCCAGCTTCACCTTGCTATAACTTCACATACATCCTTCTCTCCATTAATTCAAGACAATTTGCAGTTCCTAGAACAGAGCATGCTTTCTTTTGTCCCCGTGCCTTTGTCAATATCGTATTGTTCCTTCTGCCTGCAAGTCCATACTCAGCTCAGGTCAGTTCTTCTAGAAGTTTCCCCCAACTGCCTAAAGTACATTTAGATACCATGCCTCTTTTGTTCCCGTTGTACCCTGTCATTATTGGTTTACTCATCTGTCTTTTCCATTAGACTGATAAGAACTTGTTATGTTTCTTAGCTCTGTTAATCTCTCTTGCACAGTTTTTGGCACGTAATAGATGTTCAGTAAAAACTTGCTGAAATTATACCAAATAAATCCAGGAACCCTAAGAACTGCTTTGACTTGTGCTATTCAAAAATTAAAAAGGCTTGGGACTTCCCTGGTGGTGCAGCGGTTAAAAATTCGCCTGCCAATATAGGGGACAGGGGGGTTTGAGCCCTGGTACGGGAAGATCCCACATGCTGCAGAGCAACTAAGCCCGTGCGCCACAACAACTGAGCCTGCGCTCTAGAGTCTGTGAGCCACAACTACTGAGCCCGTGTGCCACAACTACTGAAGCCTGCGCACCTAGAGCCCATGCTCCGCAACAAGAGAAGACATCGCAATGAGAAGCTCACACACTGCAATGAAGAGTTAGCTCCTGCTCGCTGCAACTAGAGAAAGCCCACATGCGTCAACGAAGACCCAAGGCAGCCAAAAATAAAAAATTAATTAATTAAATTAATTAAAAAAAAAAAAACCCAGAGATGCTCTTTCAAAAAAAAAAAAAATTGAAAAGGCTTGTTTACAAAGAACATAAGAAGTGGCCCACTTGACCAGACCAGCATTCTGGTCCAGCATTCTATCTCCTACATCAGTAAAATAAGAGGAAAACTAACATTATTGCATGTTCACTGTGTGACAGTCACTCTAACATGTTTTCTCATTTACTTTTTCACAACCTCACTATGAGGTAGTCACTATCTCTATTTTATAGATGAAGAAATGGAGAGGGTAAGCAAGTCAGACTTAGGAAGTGATGGAACTAGGATTTAAACTAAGGTCAGTGTTTGATTCAAAAGCCCATTTCTTCCCATGGCAAAAGAAAGTATCTCAAGTAGGCCCAAAGGACATGTCCTATTATGTTCAAAAGAATATACACTAAACCTGACTATTCTTTTGGGAAGCACAAAGTTGTCCAAAGTCCTTAGCAGAGTCTGGTTTTAGTGGCCGACACCATACTTTGAAATATAAGGAGAAGGCTGTAAAGCCAGAAGAAAAGATTGGGTCAAAAAGAAGATCTAAAATCCCCATGACATAAGACACCCACAATTTGGCATCTAACGTGAGTGAGGAATTTTAACTGACAGTGCTGTGCCTTTGGCTATGACCATCAGCATGGACCACTGGATTATATAAGATTCTGCACAGCTGCATATACCAAACTGGCCTGGAAAATTTAAAGGGATCTTCTCAAGGATATGAATAAATATATGACTGCGTCTGCACCACCCACAGTGACAGATAAAATTGAGATCTGATGTGTTGCTTGTCTGGCCTGATGCAGGATCTATAAGAAGGATGCTACAATACAAAGACCAGTTGCCTGTATAAAGTACCACAAGGCTGTCTAGTTGGTTTCAAGAATATGAAAAGGGGGACTTCCCTGGCGGCGTAGTGGTTAAGAATCTGCCTGCCAATTCAGCGGACACGGGTTCGATCCCTGGTCTGGGAAGATCCCACATGCCGTGGAGCAACTAAGCCCGTGCCTCACAACTACTGAGCCTGTGCTCTAGAGCCCCTGAGCCACAACTACTGAGCCCGTGCGCCACATTCTCATTGTAATGAGAAGCCCGTGCACCGCAACAAAAGAGTAGCCCCCGCTCACCACAACTAGAGAAAGCCTGTGCTCAGCAATGAAGACCCAAGGCAGCCAAAAATTAATTAATTAGTTAAATATTTAATAAAAGAATATGAGAAGGAAGAATGTTAGACCAATATTTAAGTGAGCAGGAACATTATTTGATTGAAAATTCTCAATTTTACTTAAAACGTCAATGGTTCCTGCTAAGTATGATAATTCAGAAATCAAGAGATTTTTTTTTTTCCCCTAAAGGCTTTCTCTTGAAAATGACTTATTCAAATGGATTATGTCACAGGATCATCAAATCCTGAGTATGTATGTGACTTTGTGAGTTATAAATAACCTCTCCCTTGACTTAGGGATTACAGATATTAAGAGCAGGATATGGGTGTTTTATAGGTATTTTGCTGCTACTCCATTAAATGCAATCCAGAGTCTTTCGTTTTAGGTTATTTTTGAAGGAAGGGATTTATATATTTGAAGAGACTATTAAGAGAAGTACAGTTATGCTGACAAGACTCTCTTATCCTATAAGCAACACAATGAAAATAAATCCTGAAAATCTTTCTAAAATTTTGCTACATAAGCAAGAGCCATATAAGTTTTTTTCTGGAGGGCCTATGTGGTAATTTTCCCCACACACATTTTGTCCTTGTTCCTTGCTTAATGAAGTCCAATTTTACCTTTAGATGGCAATAGGAAAACAATTCCTTTCTCTGTTAAAAAAAAAAGAAAAGAAAAGGAACCTGCTATTGTCTCATTTTAGCTTCCTATACATTAAAATCCTGGGTAGGCAGTTAAGGACCAAATGAAGAACAGCAGCTCTTTCCCTGCCAACCTTGTCATATGATTTCAGGGTCATACTTTCATTTCAGGACCATGATTAGATTGTTGGAATAAGGGAAGAAGGCAAAAATGCTAACTTCAAAGACTAAATCCCCCTCTTAATAATATATGCTATGTTTTATTTCTTGCCAATTTAAAAATTATATTTTCCAATGTGTGTAATTATATACATGAAAAAGATGTCAAGGTATACTAAAATATCAGTAGGGGTAGGACTGCAAATAATTTAATTTCTTTCTTTGTGTTTTTCTGTATTTCCCAACCTTTTTAAAATGAATATGCATTACCTTTGTAATAAAAATGCTATTAAATAATTTTCCTTATGCAGGCTTTTACACGGGTTTCCTAATGAAGTGGTCTGTAAAACCCGAAGAGTCTGGTAAACAATTTATGAAGGAAGTGCTGATAAATCCTTAATATACTCCAAGCCTTTGAAAACAGTTAAAAATAAACCTTAATCGTTTCCTAAATGAAAAAGTAGTTAATGGAAAGAATGATAAGAAATGTCAGTAACTGGTAAGTAGTATAAAAATTCTCTTTTATATGGAGAATGTAATATAAAACTGTAGTAATTTAGTGAGTGGATTTTGAAAGTCAAAGTCAAGGATGATGGACAATCTATCTGAGTGGAGAAGAAATAGCTCAAATTTAAGGTGTAGCTTCATTACATTTTGTTTAATGCTTTCTGATTTAGAAATGGCAGGGATATTCTCAGGAATATGACTAAAAATATGGTTGTATCTGTGAGTTGTCACAGAGTTTCTGTGCATTTCTTATTAGACATCTGCTTCTGAAACAGTAAAGACACTTAAGGAAAATTATCACTCTCTTGCCAAAGTCATGCTAGCAACTGGGAATATAAAATATTAAAGTGTCCAAGACCTGATTTGAACATTAACTCTAGATTAGTGATATAGACTATAGATAAACACTATCATACTTCACATCAGAATGCTTTATATTCCTTGTGTGTGTGTGGTTTTTTGTTTGTTTGTTTTGGCTGAGTGCCCTACACCTCAGGCTGAGACCTTCTTTTACTGAAATTAAGTATAAGACAGCAGAATGAAATGACCAAATTCAATAAAGAGTTGTTTAATTGCCACCTCAGAAGAGAATCCTCTTTTAGGTGCTTTTGAGATAAATAAAAGAAGGCAGTGATCCATTTTCCAGGGTACTTAGATTTAGCTGAATGAAGGTATTAACAATGATATGTACAGATAGCAGTTACACATATCTGCATAATAAACTTAGGGCTGTGTGGTGGTTGGGCAATGGTGGAACCCTGGGGAGAAAGCAAACTTTTATCAGAGCTGGTCAGTAAGCGTAATTACAGTGTCTTGTTATTTTTTGTGCCTTCTCAGGTATTATAACATTACACTAAACACTGGAATAAGCCAGTCAACAATGTTACTGAGTCCACCATTAGCAGAATTAGACAGCTGACAGGACAATTTTAAAAGAAGGAAGAAAATACAGTGATATCAGTTACAAAGCTAACTTCTAATGAGAGTCTTGCAATCAATATATGTTTAATATTAAGTTTTCAGGAAAACCCTTTTCCTTTTTTCCTTCATATTCTACTCAGTATTTTCAAAGATCTATTTTTAGAATATCTGTGAAAATTTTATCATCATATATATATGCATGTTTAAACAGACATTATAGACAAATTAATAAATATGGGTTTTCTTACTTGCTGAAATTATACAAGACAAATTTTAAGAGAAGGGCAATTAACATGCTAAGGTGACATTTTATTTTATCAAAATGACTAAATTGAGAAGCAGGAAACACAAATGATGACTGCAAAAGAATTTTCTTAGTTTGGCCAGACCAAAATACAAATTCTCTCACTAAATTACAGAAATATCCTGTCTTAACCCACTTTCCCAGTGCCATCTTAAATAGTCTCAAACATTCCCTTCCAAATCAGCAAGAGTTTCACTTTTACATAAATATACTTAGAGGCTCGAGCACAGAAAACCAAAAATACTTTCTTTGATGAAGAACAAATAATTATTAGAATTATAAAATGTCATTTGGTTTGATGACAAGGTGTTTTTGGTTTGTTTGCTTTTGGACACCAATCTAATTTTCCTCAGACCTGGTACTTGAGGTTTGATTTAATTAATGTGAATTTGAACTATTGATCTATTTAAATATCCCCAATAAATACATAAAGGAAACAACTATTTTCTTCTAAAAAATTCAATTCTTTTTATTGAATGATTTTTAAACCAGGAACCAGATTATCCCCAAGGCCAAACAAAAGCCCTGAGACTCTCTGTCTCAACAATAGGAAAGACCTCATTTCTTACTCCCATCTTCTGGTTCCTACTGACTGAAAGATCCTATTTCAGGTTCTGGGACATTCTGTGAAACAACCTGAGGGATTTAAGGCAAGTTAAGGGCAGTCCAGTATTAATAAACCAACTCATTAGTGGTTTGGGGATCTTAGAGCACCATTGTTAATACCTAGTTTTATAAGTCATTAGAGCCTCACAAATTCCAACCCTCTCCTTAATTCACTTTCTGTAACTTTCATCACATTTTCACTTGGGGACTAAGTGACTTAGGATATAGCTGTGTCATAACAGAATATCACTGGACTGAAACATGAAAGACCTGGATTTAGCTCCAGTTCTCTCACTTAAAAACTGCTTGTTCTTAAGTAGGTCCCTGAGCCGCTCTGAGACTCAATTTTATCACATAAAGCAAGAACACCACTACTGGGGCTTCCCTGGTGGTGCAGTGGTTGAGAGTCTGCCTGCCGATGCAGAGGACGTGGGTTCGTGCCCCGGTCTGGGAGGATCCCACATGCCGCGGAGCGGCTGGGCCCGTGGGCCATGGCCGCTGAGCCTGCGCGTCCGGAGCCTGTGCTCCGCAACGGGAGAGGCCACAGCAGGGAGAGGCCCGCGTACCGCAAAAAAAAAAAAAAAAAAAAAAAAGGAACACCACTACGTACCTGATATGGTTACTGTGAGGGTTAACTGTGCAGAGTGTTCAAACTGAGGTGCTAAGCAAATACTAGATATTATTTGTCATTATACTATATTTCTTAAAATATTACTTTTTGCAAAGAAACATGAACCAGAACCAGTCCTTATGGAAGTGTTTCTTGAGTATCCAAATTAGCCAACCCTATGGATTTAACTAAGGCTGGTCTTTCAGCTAAGCACGTTCTAAGCCAGGTTCTCACTATATTTTAGAGGACATCACCAGGTAGAACTTAGAAAAAAACTGTGATAGAAGATAAGACCTAAAATTGATACACTATGAGGATATTTAATATTTCTGAGCCAAGATTCTCATGAATAACACTGGATAGGCCATTTTTAATAGTTTTGAGAACATTTCTGATTAGTCACAAAATTTACAATCATTTTAAAGCTTAATAGATTTATTGCTGTTTCTAAGCCCAAAGCATATCTTTTTATGCTACGACCCACAGATTCTGCTTCCAGAAATTCCTAAATTTTCTGTAAAAAGAGACTCTGAGATTTAGCATACTATCTCTATAGTCACTTTACCCAATGGAACCCTAAATCCACCACATCTATTAAACTACCATTGGTTTTCACATTCTCTTCATTCTATTTTGCCATTCAATCAAGTAAACTGAGAGTTAGGACTAACCTTGGAAATACTGCTTAACGGTATGATCAACTCTGTAATGTCACCATCATCTTTGCAATGACTCTGTGGCCTACTGAAATGCAAATACTTCAGGGAAGGTTAATACATTAAACTTTTATCAGCGTTCCTGTATGTCAGGAAAAATGGGGGTTTGGGGATTCGTTAGGCTTATATAATTAAAAAAAATAAGTTTTGATAAGAAAAAAGGAGTGAGCAGAAGGTGGCAGTGGGATTAAAGGGGAGGGGTGTGCACAGACACACATACACCCACAGAGCACATTACCCTTGCTTTGCAAACCCCGTAAGAAATGCTTTGTACTGCAAATGCCCACAGAACCAGCAGGAATCGAGGTTATCTTGCTAAGCACAGAAGGAAGATACCCAGCAGAAGAGTCCAGCTCCTGGTTCTTAACTAAAGTAAACGATAAATATTACAGTCACTTAAATTATCAAGATGTATTTAAATAATACCCCCAAATGGTCTGCAACATGCAAACTAAAAAATGTAGTAGACTCCAATCCTGATAAGATCAGTTAATTGCGAGTGCTTTGTTTCCACATACTTCTCTCTAACAAAACATGGCAAGTTTATGTCTCAGCAAAGAATGGCTTTAAGTGCCTTGGGAAAAAGCTCTAAAAAGCGAAACACATGTCTTTATACATTTACTATATTATCGATATTTGTAATCTTATTCCTATTTTGAAAAATTAGTAATATCGGTGTTTCCCTTGGTTATAAAATAACGCTAGCCTGGTGATTTTTTTTTTAATTTGTTAAGTTAAAACAAATGCTTTTAAAGGGGCACTTGCAATAAGAGATAAATCAGATGTGGTAATGGCTTCTTTTGTAAAAGCCATGTGTAAACAGCACATAAAGATGACAGGTCAAGCAGCAGCAGCCCATTCTTCAGCCGAAAAAGGAAACAAACGAAGAAAGGAGAACAAAAATTACCAAAAAGAAAAACATCCCCTGGCCCCTCCACCCCCAAAACCTTCATAAATAATAGTTTTGATACACTTTCGGTGGAAAACTCACGTCAACTGGCAGTTTAGAAAAGGACATTAGAATCACAAATGCTCAAGATGGGGATAAACTAACAACAGAGTAACCACGTGGCTAGCAAAAGACGATTTTAAAATTCTATCTTTCCTCTCTAGTGTGTCATTCTTAATCATGCAATACATTTCTCTTCAGTCTAAATTTTCTCTCTTGGCTATATCTTCCCCTACATTTTTTTTTTTTTTAAATAAAGTTGCTATTCTACTGGTCCCTCCCTGGCTAGAAGTACATCCTTATAGTGCTCACTAGCTTCTCCACAAAACTTGAGCCATTTTCATTGTCCATTGCTATTCTCTGGCATATAAAAATTACATCTGGATAAAGGAGCTTACTTAGGAAGACACTGGCCTTTATTAAATTACGGTTGGTAAAATTGCCTATTGTACGAAAATCAAAATCATTCTATAATGCAGCCTTTTACAAATGCCAGCAAATGGAATTTGCCAATGACAACTATCCTTCAAACATAGTTTTCATCATTTCCTAAATAGTGCTGTTATTAGATTATCCCCAGAATAGGTGAATGTAAAAGCAAACAGCTGTAAAATCGGTGCCTGATGCAAAATTTTAACTATTAAATAATAGAAAATTTTGCCTTAACACTGCACTCACCAGCAAGGACTCCACAGATCAAATGAGTGTTCTCAAACCTGAATAGAGCTATAGAAATCAAAGTGATTGAGCATATATGAAAGGTTATACTAAACATGTCTAGGAGACCAGATGTGACCAGTCAAGTTTATTTCATTATACTAAGAAGGGTTGAGTTGAAGAGCTGAAGAGATGGAGATGGAAAGGAAGGGGCTACAACCAGCACAAAAACTCTGATCATTTAGTATGGAACACAATTTAATACACTTGGCAAGATTTCTCAGAAGTCCCAATTCCAAAAATGATTAAAGCCATAAGCACTTAAGGAAAATATTATATCCCAATTTGATATCTAGAAAATAGCACCTTGATTCCACAGAACTATATACAACAGAAAATGATGACTAGATATTAATTAGCTGTGTCTTCTCTTCCCCAAAAATCCTATAATAATGAAATGGTTTTCCATGTTAACATTTTCAATAAATTCCTAAAAGGAATGTGGCTTTGGAGAAACACTACAAAATTTTGTATTACTCAGACATGGCAACAAGGTACATACTTTGTGCTAGTAAACAGACCACTTCAAAATGTGGAGTGTTGGTTTTAAGTAATCACCTGGATGATACAACAGAATCTAGAACTGTGAGAATAAGATAAGAGATAAGGTTCACCAAGGTGAAGTAAGAGATTAAGCAGTGGACCTTCTGTTAATTCCACATTATAGGAGCAGCTCTCCTCATGCCCACACATCCACACCCACTCCATCCTCACTCTTCAATATGATCAGAGAGGCATTAATAACTACTAATTTGTAGAGTGCTTCCTTTTAAAACAAAACAAAACAAAACAAGACAAATTCAGCATATTAAAAATGCTTCTAACAGATGTGACAATTACATGTGTTATAGTGACTGGTTAAATGGGTTAGAAAAAAATTATTTTTAAAACTTCGTATAAATAAGTCAAATAGTTCCAAAGCTGGTTTAAAACATTAATATTCTCAGAAGTGAACGCATGTGAATAAGTTATCTCTGTTTTAGGACTGAGCATAAGACAATTACTGGGCCACACAAAAGAGTGAAAATATGGGAAAAACAAGAGAATTTTTCTAGAAAGACTGGCTGACAATATCTCTTGCTGATCTGCTGAAGCAGAGGTTCCTTCCCCCCCTTTTTTGGTAGTGGGTCTGTCTACGTGCAGCATTACTGACTCATTTCCTTAATGATTAGTAGTAACCAGAATCAGATTTGCAATAAGATTTATTCGTAATAATTTTACATATTAACAAAGCAAATAACATGAGAAAAATATCAAAGAAAGTGTTCCAAAAAGAGAAGTTCTTAGCAGATTTCTTTAGACTTAAATATCTTGCTCAACTGCTAATGGATAAACAATTTATTCAACCGTGAATCATAGCTAAAGGATCCTAGACCAGGGAGAAAGGAACATAGATTTAGGAATGTGTTAGAAAGCACCTCCCAAAGCTAATTACAGACCAAGGAACCCTCCAGAACACAACCAGTCAACTAGGGAGCAAAGACACCTCTGAAAGCACAGAACTTTATTTTATTCTGACTTCTTGGTAAATACTGCCCAAATCAGCCCTGAAGTAGGGAACTCCTCTCAGAGAAATCTTTATTTTGAAAGAGGAACCCTTCTAAAATGTTTCCCTTAGATGCCCAACCTTAAATTTATACACTATGGTGTACCAAAAATTTAGAGTGAAAATCTTCTTTACCATGTTCATTAGATATCTCTAAAACCCGGCTAAAGAGAAGGTGAATTTGGGAATTGTTTCTTTATTCCTTAGGGGGAGATAGAGGCAGACCCTTAAAAACCAAAAAGAACAAAGGGGTTAGCTGGATTTGTCGCTGAACATGTTAAGAGCACAGTTAACACAGAACAATTTGGAAGCTGACAGAGGCAGGCATGTTGTGGTGGTAAAGATATTTTAGATTATTGTTCAGGTGTGCCCTGGCTGCCAGATAAACAGGAATGAGTGCCTTGTCTTTTGTTTTCCATTTCTAATCATAAACAAGACCAAAAACACTTCAACACTGAATGAAGATGTTAAGATCTTGACTACAACTTTTCGAAACAGTACAAAGGCAGAAAATCTAACTGATCAGTTCTGTCTCTCTAGACCTATGTCGGGGGTCAGCAGCCTACAGCCAGCAGCCAAATCCAGCCCTTTCTTTGCTTCTGTACGGCTATGAGCTAAGAATGGTTTTACATTTTTAAATGGTTGGGAAAGAAATAGAAAAATATTTAGTGACACATACAAATTATATGGAACTCAGATTTCAGTGTCCACAAATAAAGTGTGACTGGAACATATTCATGTTTCTTTATTTATCGTCAATGCTGCTTTCACTCTACAATGGCAACGTTGAGTACTTTTGACAGAGACTATATGGACTGCAAAGCCTAAAATATTTATTATCTGGTCTTTTACAGAAAAAGTTTGTCAACCCCTGGTCTGAGATACAAAACTCTTGATACCACAAGAGTTTGATATATTTGGTGTTTTTATATCATATAAAACACAAGACAAATGTATCAAACTGCTCTCTGAAATGTATTTTAGATAAACGCAAAATGTCAAATAACAGGTTCTCTTCATGATATCACACTCCCAAGATGTATTTACACATATAAACAAGTACCCTGGTCTCGATAATACATTCTATAGTGAAAATAGTTGATTATTACTGTGGTAAATGGATAAGAGCTTTTAACTGAATCAAATTACAAGACATTAACAAGAGAGACTGACACCTATCATAGAAGTATACGTAGATTCTTTGAATAAACCAAGGACCATACTACAGGATTAATAGGAGAGACAGTGGCTTCCGGGCCATATATGGGTTTTTTGGGCTACCTGCATGTACTGATTGGGCACAGGGTGATTACTATGGCACGAACTTGTGTCCTAATACAAGAGATTCTAAGTGAAAAGTTAGACTTTATCTGCTACCATGTTACTAATTATTTAATTCAATTTAACAAATATTAATTATTCATTATATATCTGAGATACAAAGGTGTCTCTGGCAAACAAAGATAGATAAAACAAGGCTTCACACCTCAGAATCTCACAGTTTTGAGGAGACAGGCAGAACTAAAAGACATGGATTAACATTTCAAATTTTTAATATCACTTTTTCTAGTGGGGCTCTAAGTCAAAATCAGAATGTTAAACAGAAAGTAAGGTTCCATAACTGTATCATATCAAAGTGGTATAAATCAAATCATGTGAGGGCTATTATAGAGGATGTAAAGGTTAGCCAGGCTGTCAAGAGAAGGCAAGCAAACTTAGAATGCAGGCTCTGGTGGTATGCTGCTTCAGGATATAATGGCAATACAATCTTGTCAGCAGATTCTGGGCTACAGGAAGTTTCCAAAGCTACAAAAGTATCCCACCCCTCCCCCCCAACTCCTTTATCTGAAAAACAAACAAAAAACCCCAAGTGCCTGTGTGATCTATGAAGAAGCTAGGATTTCCAGGAATTCCAAAATGTTCTTTTAGAGAGGGCAAGTCATTGGGAAGGGACATAAAACTGAATAAACCATGGGGAAGCAACCAATGGGCAACGGAGCCAGAAAGAAAAAGAGCTGATAAAACAAGAAAAGCTAGAAAAAGAAAGGAAGAAAGCAGAAGGATAACATGCTAGGAGGAAGACTGGGACAGAACTGGATATCAGATGGTAAGTTACCTGAGGGCAAGAACTGTGACTAATTGCAACGTGAGAGTTACTTTTAACTATGGTGAAGACCTTATAATGTGGAAGATAGAAAATTCTTCAGAATGCCTCCATTAGAACCAAGAAGTGAAAGCTACAGGGAAACAGACTTTGACTTAATACATGAATGATTAATACCTAAAAATTTGGGATGTTGAAAGACATAATGTGCTATATCTTGGGAGATGTTTAATCACAGGCTGGGAGACCACTTGGTCTCTGAATCTCTAAATGATACTGTACAGAAGAATCAAGCATTGGAGGGGAGAGGAGTTGGATTGGGGGCCTATCCAATCCTAAAATTCTGATAATGCTGCCTCTTTGAAACCCATCCCTGCAATACATTGATTGCCCTAGAGGGCAATGAATAAAGAATGGATAGAGTAACCATGTTTTTCCTTTAATTCTTATTCTCTGTGTTTTGTTGAGATAGGATTCTATACAAATGGAGACTCTTCTTTAAAGAGACAGAATTAAACTGCATCCTTTATTGATTTGGGGGACCTGAAAAGATAGTTGGGACTCTATGCCTTCCCACCTCCTTTAATCTTTAAGATTAGATTTATTCTGTTATTTACCCCAAACAGCATTTTGACTATGATAAAGGGGAGGGCTACCCTCTAGGATATCAATCACAAAAGATTAGAAAAGCATTCCTAACGTAGATGTTTCCTCAACAATCTGTCATCTGTACATTTGGTTAGGCTATTATTAAAGTTATTTAGCTTTCAGCCTCTATTTCTGATCTGTGGGAGTAATAAACTACTCTGCTTTCTCTTCTCTTTATTTTTCAAGTTCTAGTATGAAAGGAATTTCGTTTACAACATGAAATACTCCATGAATTTGTAATCGCTGATCACAGCTACCCCTCTTCCTGTTCCAGCCTAACTTTATATGGCTTTCTTACTTTAACAACAACTTCTTAACCATTTCAGGTGTCCATTCGTAAGGTCCACACCAACATGTTTCTTTTTGCATCATGTTCTGATGCAGTAAAAAGGAGATCCAAGGGCATGAGGGATAACAGCAGCAGAAGTGAGCCAAGCTTACTGATACTATTCCCAACAGTGTAGAGGAGGCAGATTGAGTTATCCCACAGATAAGAATAAGGAGTTGTCTCCATTTCTACTACCAAAATTACAAGCAACAGGGCTCGTTTGAGTGCAGTGAAAAAAAGCAAAACTTCTATGTATAATAGAAGCAATATAATAGTCTTCCGCAATGTGATAGAAAATGCTGTAAAAAAGTTTGGGATTTTATAATTTCTATGAAGATGAACAGAAGAGAAGGAAACTTGGTAGAAAAGTTCTATATATCTTTACTATGCTCAATACTCTTGGCAAGAAAAAAGCAACATTGAGAAAGTGTCTCATATTATCTTTGAATTTTCTGTCTTCCTTTTGTAAATACATGATCACTAGGTAAAGCCTAAATATAAATTTTGATTGGTAATGCCTTCAAAAAATAACCAAACCTCTAATGCGTAGGATGTCTTATATGCTTTTCTATAAGAAATATTACAGTAGTGACTTTGGAATGTAGGAAGAAATGAATTGGCTTATATCCACAGAAATTTCAGAGTAAAACTTACAATAATATCTAATAGAAAGAAACGTACTAGGATCTAGGATGGCAACGAAATCTAGTCCACACATAATCACTAGTCTCATGTTAGTCAACAGAGTCAATATCTTCTCCCTTCAAAACTTTTACCTAAGATATAAACAAGTAGTAGAATTGACCCATGCAAACTGAATCTCCTTCATAATCCATGCATTAGCATAAGAATATGGCTAAAAGACAGGTCCAGAATATAGAGGCTGGATTTATCTTCAAGTATGGTCCACTCTAAAATACCATATGGGTAAGATGAATTGCTTAAGAGTACAAGGAATTTTTAACTTTAGTAGTTTTAAGTGCTTGGTCAAATATCAATACAGAGTAGATGGAAATCAACACAGCTATTTAATTGCTTACTTTTGTTTTTAAAGATCCAGGAAGTTAATGTGTTTGTTTTTTTAATTTCCAGTCCCCAAAAGACCAAGAATTTAATGACAACCATAGCTTCTGGTTACTGGAACATGTTACAGATTCATTCTCATGAGGTAGGTTTGTCTCTACGTTACTAGATGGAAATCTGGGCACCAAGTAGTTAAGTGAACTTCTCAGAGTCACCCTAGAAATGACTAATAGCAAAACCAAGGCAAAACCCCCAGACTTTTTACTGGTCTGTGTTGATACCTTTAGTCCAAATTGTTTTTCACTCATCAACCTGCTGTTAAGAAGCTGAACCAGGGTAAAACCAACACACAGTTATTTGGATCTGTCTCTGGTACCAAGAATGAAATGAGATGTGAGAGGGAAACCAAGACTATTTACAGCTTTATGTTATACATATTGGCAGCAGTGAAAAATATTTTTCCTCTGATAACTGTGACGGGCATATCTTTTGAGCCTGCATTGGCCAGCTTATTAGTCCAATACGAAGTATCAGCCCTTCCCCTCTCAACCATTCTCACCCTATTAACAGAAGAAAGGGCCTCTCCTTTGATCATCAGTAAGGACCTCTGAGGGCTCCTGCTGCACTTCAGAAAACCGAAAAGTATTCTTGGCTTACGGTAGACTTTTAATGGACTTGAAATAACTCCAATACAAAGAGAAACAAAACTCAAGGGGACGTTTACAATAATAATTAATAAAATGCTATGTACATGGATGAAAACTGGAACTATAATCTGAAACAGTTACAAAAGTATCAACAAGATCCTAAGATTATTTCCTTTTTAGTTTCTTGAAAAAAATTCAGAAGAATCTAACCAATGCCTTAGTTCTGTTATTTCATAAGGAAAGCTCTCATATCTCTATTTCACAGATAAAGGGGAGTACTGAGGTTGATCACTTTCTGTGTTAAAGAATGGTTCTGCAGGGCTTCCCTGGTGGCGCAGTGGTTGGGAGTCCGCCTGCCGATGCAGGGGACGTGGGTTCAGTGCCCCGGTCCAGGAGGATCCCATGTGCCGCGGAGCGGCTGCGCCCGTGGCCCATGGCCGCTGAGCCTGTGCGTCCGGAGCCTGGGCTCCGCGACGGGAGAGGCCACAGCAGTGAGAGGCCCGCGTACCGCAAAAAACAAAACAAAAACCAAAACAAACAAACAAAAAGAATGGTTCTGCAATATTTCAGGTTAATTTGAGGTCTCTTTTTTCTTATTATGAGTGCATCAATAAATATGCTTAATTACAAAATATTTCTTATAAACAGACATAGCCTGTGACATGAAAGATATACAAGATTTTAAATTTTAACCTGCTTCTCACTTCTTTCCCATCTTTTTGGATAGCCTATAATAACAGAGTAGCAGTTTTCAGGAAATACCAGAGAATTATTTCTACATGTCTCCAGAGAAGATAGAATAATAATAGTGGGTGTGGAAGGACAAAAGATTCTTGGCTTTAGGGTTCTCTTTTTTTGCTCTAAGACACCGTCATCTTAAAAACAAAAAGTCTTGTTTAGAAGTTACATCAGCTGGAAGTGTTGAGAAGTAAAGTGCAATAATCTCAATTTGATAACTCTATGAACTCAGATTTCAAAACAAATATTTGAGACAACATTAACCAAATCATCCATATTGGTACATTCAAGCGCCACAGAAAGCAAGCTACGTGCAAGATTTCATTAATACTGAAGGGAAAAAAAAAACAGGTTAGGTATCCGAGTTGTGTTGTGAAGAGAGAGCACACGCATATTTACTTCAGGTAAGCCTTAAAAATCAACATGCAAACAGAAGACACATACTTGTCACGACAGAACCTTAGCTCACAAGGCCATCAATGAAAAACAATTGATTTCAACACACATGTAAGAATAAACAAGTCCAAAGTTCTATCAGAAAAACAAAATATATCGATATCTATTTTAAGCTTATCATATGGCTAAATATTGCTTCTAGCAATATAATTACTTAACTCATAAAGAAGTAACACAGTATTTTAATTCAGAGCAGGGTATGTTTATGTACAGACCTTAAAGAAATTTGTTACTCCAGGACTTTTAAAGATGGGCAGAGTAGTCTGGAAAATTCAGCCCTGGCTGGAGGCTAAAGGGCACCAGCACCATTTTCCTTAAACCATCAACATTATACTTGTGAAAAATGCATTTAACCTTTGCAGATCTCTTCTATACACCAGGCAGGATAAAGTTGTTTGTCCCTGTACATCTCAGAAATACACATAAGAAGGCCACAGAAGTCAAAAGCCCTTTTCCACAAAAGGCCTTTGTATATATTGGTTTGATATATCAAGAAAAGGAGTGGTTATAGATTCACAGATTAAAATGTATCATTTTAAGGCTTTTGAAAGGTTAGCAACTTGAACTTTTTTCTTAAACTACAGAGCCCATGCCCCACAAATAGCTATCGAAGATTAGGAAAATATTCCATCAAATGTTTCTACAGGATATCCTGCTTTCTGTGAAACACTGGAGAGGAGTACATAGCAACAGTGAACAATAAGAACATGCAGGATAAAAGAGTTAAAGCCTTAGGGGAAAGTACCAACCTGCCATATGCTTAAATCAGATTTGCCTAAACTTGTTAAACTTTGGTGAGGAAAACTGGCTTGAGCAATGCATTGCTACTCCTTTGTACCCCATGATATATATTCTACAAAGAGTAACATTTTATTGACAGAAAAATGATCACAGGCTCTCCCCTAGGACAGTGAACTATCAAGATCAGAGGGCATCACACAGGAGATAACACAGTAGAAGCGAACAACAAAGTTCAATGGTTTTAGTCTTGACATTTCAGATGAGCACCCTGTTTTCCGATCACAGAAAGACCAACCACCAGACAGCCAATGCAAGAACCACGAGAAAAGACATCACAAAAGGAATACGAGGAGATGAAAAAGTACTAGAGTAGAGGTGGCACTTTTTGAGAAACTTGTGATCCTCAGGGATTGGAATAGAAACCTTGGGAAGAATTTCTTCATTTTCTTGCTGGGGCAAGGCGCTTTCAGTAGATCTCTCTTGCCTCTTAATTTTCTCTTCATCCTGCACTAACAGAGCACGTTCCTGTGTCTGCTTTCACGGTAGAAGATCAAGAAAGACAGAGAAAGATGAACAAAATGACAGATGGAAAATGCTCAAAAATGATACTTGGGGATGTGCAAAGGATTTGGGAAGATCTTTTGAACACTGTATTTTACTTTACTTTGGCAATTATACTGGCAAAGTTTCTATAACACAGTAGGGTACTCAATAGGTAATTGAATGAATGAATGAAGAGTAGAAGTCCTCAAAGTTCAAGGAATCACTGGACTTCCTTAGTTATAGTATTTATTCCTCCTTTAAGGATATTCACACAAATTTTCGGTCATTTTTCATTGCTTTGGTGCTGCCAATTTTCCTTAGATCAATTGGGCAAAGCCAATAATGAAGCATTCTTCTTGCCATCAGAAAAGTTACTTTTATTACAAATAGAATGGCAGAATATAAAATGTTATCCTCATATCTCTTCATATGGACTTAGAAAACTGCAAGAGTTCATTCAGTATGGCAATTAGCTTTTGCTCAAGGGAATAAAAATCCTAATCCTATACATTTCTAAGACTGCAAAAGAAAAACGAAAGTATAAAAGTTTATATGAGCCTCCAAGGTCTATCAGAAAAAAAAACCCAAAAACCATAAACCAAACTCCCACAAATCTCAACAATTACAAACTCCCTCCCCCCTTCAGAATCATGATTTAAAATAATAATAACGACCATCATGAAGGTTTATACAACACATTAAGCAAATGGTTTTGATACTTTTAAGGAAAATTATTTTTTTCCAATTGTCCAATTGAGAAATTTTTCTCCCCTGGCAATTTCTGTACTCTGCCATCCAGTCAAGACAGATGTTTTCTATGAAAGGAAAAACTTGGCTCTAAGTTCTCTTAGTTGAGCCAGCCTTCTCTGATCTGTTTGGAAGTTCAACACTGGTTCTTTGCACACCCCTAAGTGATACGTATCAGGGAGAAAGTAGCTGGGGGACTGGTCAGCAAAAAAAGGAAAAAAAGGAAAAGAAAGGATGCAAAATTATAATGATTTTTAAAAGAAAATAAGGGGGAGAAGAAAGACAACATAAAAAGAATAGGGTACAATTAAATTCGTTTTTCTCTCCGAATACATATTTATATCTTCATGCAGCTTTTCAACCAGCCATGCGCCGAAATAAGCAAATTGAAAGCTGCAAAATGCAGCAGCGAAAATGTTATGTGTTAGGTCAAAAGGCGGTGAGTGTGAATTTACCAGTATAGCCAAAAGAAAAAAAAAATCACTGAGCAGCTGCTGTTCAGTTCTGGGGGAATTATCTGCTTAGTGCCATGACAAGAGCAAATTCTGATTGAGAAGCACAAGTCATAACAGCAGCATTACCTCTGGCCCACCAACCTTTCTTTCCGAGGGAAGGACAGAGGTTTTCTTCACCTGGTCATACACAAATTATATAAAATTCAGTTGCCTTGCAATGTAACAACAATGCTGTCAAAGGTGGAAGAGGTATCCCCAGAGAACAAAAATATTGTCCTAATTATTAAAGAAAAAGTAAGATATGCCAGGAAGTAGAATTATCCTATATAAAAGGTTATCACAATATAGTTCTTACTTATTGCATTATTCATTTAGAGGGATAGTATCATAACCCTAGAGCTAAAGTACTCCCTATTGATCTAATTTAATTTATAAAAGTCATTTCTTTAAAGTCCACAGAATGAAACAGCCATTCCCAAAACTGGCCCTAAGATGGTTTCTGAAGGGTTTCTATTAAGACACAAAATATTTTCTGGAAATGGAGACTGGTTCAAATTTACCAAACCTCATCCAAGAGGGTACTAAGTTACTTCTCCAAAGTAGCTGAGTATCTTTTATTACTTGCACAGAATCAAAAAGAAATCTTCTAGAAAATATGCAGTTATGGTTTGTAGATAGGGTTAGCCAGGCGTGGTAGCAACAAGTGCTTTATCAGGGAGCCATAGACTTATAGAAAGCAGTCACTGACTCAGTTCAGGGTATATGCTCCAGATTTGGGATACAGAACTAATGTCCACTTAGACCAGAGAGTGGAGGCTGAGAGGACAGTGAATAACAACAACTGCATCCTATCAACCCTGGTAACTCTCTCTCCCTGCCCATCATTCAGGAATTCTCCAGCCTTCTTGGTGAAGCTGGTTCAACTCTATTTGGAGAACTGTTAGCCAATTTTAATCACATTTTGAAAAATATAAAATGTATCCTTTGTGAACCAACTTTTATTATCTTCTCCAGTTCCAGAAACTAACAGTAAGTTGGATATAGTTTACCATGAACTCTGAATATAAAAACAAATTTTAAAAAAATTATTAAGACATCACTTTACCTTTCTTAACTAGAATTGCTATTGTTTTGGGAGGAAACAAGCATATAATTTTAAAATCATTACACTCACTCACTGAGTCACTGTGACTAGTTATATACATACTTAACCTGTATAGGGTAAAGGTTAAGTAAAGAATTTTTGAATATGTGCTCAAGGTAACTTTTAAGATATTCTCATTACACAGATTCAGGTGTAGGATCTCTAAAATGGGTAATGACAACAATTATAGAAAAAGAACAGCCTCTAAAAGGTATCTCTTCCTCTAACTGTGACTATCTTATAAAACAGTGTATTAAAAGCTTGATGTTACTCATAAAGATAAAATAAATCATCAATAGTTCTTCTAAGACTGAAATACAATCATTAATACTTGGTATTCTGCATTCTCTGGCTGAGGTCTCCTTGGTTTATTATATAATTGTGGTCAACCATTCCAGACATTTCTAAGTTGTGCAAACGTTCAAAGTTTTTTAAAAATGCCTATCCCTTTCCAAATTTTGACCTTACTAAATTTAGTAAATTCTCTGGTCCCTGAAGTCACAGTTTGAACATAAAGTTCCACTGGCTTATGGTCAATTTGTAAACATACACTAGGCAGAAGCATGCAGCTGCAGAGACAGTTCTCAGGGCCCAGTCATCGACTGGTAGCTCCAAATGGCCCCCATAATTGGACTGAGTAGTCTATATGACTTAAAACAAGTGTTTGATGATGAATGCTTTAAAGCTGGAATGAATTGGTAAGACACCAAAGCTAAATTTCAGCTCTAAACTTTCAGATACAGATTATCAATATACAAAAGCATTTATCTCACTCATTCTCACAACTGGTCACATGGACAAAGTACTCACTCCTTCTCCTGTAGGGATCTGCCCATTGATGTTAAGTGTTCGAAAGGGAGAGTGAGTGGATAAGCGTTTATCCCATTCACTAGGCTGTGGTTCTGGTACAGATTCCATGAAGTTCTTTTTCAGCTCACTGATGCTGGCATGATGTTTTTTGATCTCTTCTTGACTTTTGTCTAAATCCTATAGTTGAAAGGACAAGATACAAAACAATAAATATTCAGGGAAAAAAACAACACCAAGGGGAGCCCATCATAGACTATGGGCACTGGTAGAAAATACACCACATCCAGGATAGATGTTGTTAATCCATAAATTACATTCAAATTGTAAATATACAATATGGTATATTTGCTTTTTTTTTTTTAACACAGTGCTTTTCTTGGAAGCAGTGAAGCATCGTAACCCTATAGCTCTTAGCAGTTATATAACCTATAAAGAGCTCACTCCTTCATTTTACAACTCTTCTTCCCATTACGACACAGCACTAGATCTCCAACTCCTCATCCCAAGCAGGTAATCCCACAACTCAATTAGCCTCAGCTTGATAGGAACTGATTTAGGCTCAGCTCAGGCAGGATGGAGGTATCAATAGAGAAGGAGAAACTTAAACGAAGGACATGGTGAAAGATTCAACTCCCATCATGGGTTGCCTTGCCTTGGTGAGTTGCAACTGTACAGTATCCCTCTATTTCTACCTGGAGATAGTTTTGCTTTCTTACCACTAGGTGACTGTTGCTGGGTTTTGGTAAACAGGAATAGCCCTTTCTCGATACAAAAATTTATTACTGAAATTCCTGGCTCAAGCCTCCAGAGCAAGTGGTTACTATCTCTGAATAATTACTCAGGGGTATATAATATAATGGATTTTTTTTTCTTTGTCAATACTATCCACACACACTAAAAGCCTTATGTTTTGCAGCTTCTGACAGCTTCACTTCATCCCTCAGTACCACTCAAACTAGGGACCATCTTCCAGTAACCGTCAATGGATGGGGAGTGATTTAATAAGAACTTGTCAAATACCTTATATGTCTCCCTGATGACTTAAAATAACTAAACTGTTCCAGCAGATGTGACTACTGGACAACTAGGGGGAAACTCTCACAGGCGATATTCCAGGGAGAAATGATCAAAACTAGGCTAATAAAGCTGTAAATAATATGAGAAATAACACTCAAGTTTATGTAACAGGAGGCATAAACCAACTTTCAAGAGACTTGGCCAGAAATAATCTGGGAAATACAACGTGAAGACAAAAACTCAAATGTTCTTGGTCCAACATATTTCTTCAAAAAAACCCTCAAAAGATCTATGCTTGAAATCAAAACATGTGGGAGCCTGTCACTTGATGACTGCTAAAAATTCTGTGTTTATTATATATCAAGGCAGCTCTGTATCCAAGAAAAGCATAATACTAAATATATCTCCTAATATGCTGTGTGAATTTGGGGATTAGACTTTTTTTTTTGGCTCCGTGGGAAACAGCCTCATTTGGTGTTGAGGGCTGGGGGGAGGAATTCATTTAAATAAAAAATTGTTTTCAAAGTTTTTCCTGGGGCAATATAGGCTGCAATTAAGTAAATTTTTTTCAAAAGCAATGTCAAAGAGAAAACAGTATAGGAAAAAGAATCAGTGAGGCATATGACACAATTTTGATTCTGGAGATATTCATTCAGAAAATTCATTTAATAGTCTATTCTTTTTATTTTTGCAAGACTGAATGATGTTTATGTGCTTTTAGATCAGTCAGAGAGAAAACTAACCCAAAAAGGGCAATCCTGCAGCTCCCCCATAAGAGTACCTCTTGCCTGCTGGGATGAAATGTGAGTACAGCTCAAGAATATGGGCTTCACCATGGGGAAACAACAGTTTGCACTTTTGTTCTAGCTGAAAGCAAGAAAAGCATGTTTACTAGCTAAAGAAAAGCAGGAACAAGGTCAGTCAAAGACTCAGTAGTAGGCTGAACAACTGAGACCCATCAGGCATGGAAGGCTCTGTGACCTAGCTCCTGACAAAATCAAATCTGCTTGGGCCAAGAACTAAACGTATTTGGGAGGGTTAAAGGTGAGAATGGAGCAAAAAAAATAAAAAATAAAAAAAAAAATGATTGGGCTTCCCTGGTGGCGCAGTGGTTGGGAGTCCACCTGCCGATGCAGGGGACACGGGTTCGTGCCCCAGTCCGGGAAGATCCCACATGCCGCGGAGCGGCTGGTCTCGTGAGCCATGGCCGCTGAGCCTGCACGTCCGGAGCCTGTGCTCCACAACGGGAGAGGCCACAACAGGGAGAGGCCCGCGTACCACAAAAACAAAAGAAAAAAAAATGATCAAGAGAGGCTATGATAAAACCATAACTCTCTGGGTTATTAGCCTCTTACTATAAAAGAGTGGTGATTTGTTACTTGTCCTGCCTAGCTTTTGATTGGCTTGGAACCTGAGAAAATAAATGTTCCAATAAAATCAGCAGCTTCTGAGGGAGCTTTCTCCATCCTTCTTAGCTGGCTCTGTTGGAAACCTGTGGGGGCACAGAGTTAAATTAAGATCTCAAAGGGACCTGCTCCAAATAGAATTTGTCACAGAAACTTGCAACAGGTTCTCACTGGGAGATGAAGGAGGAAACAGTAGATCTAAAAATGAACTCGACCTTATTTGTGCCAGAACAAAGCATTAGTGGGGGTGGGGTAGGAGTAGGGGGAGGAGGGAATGCTTAAAAAAAAATCTGCTAGAGTGACAGATAACTTGAGAGAACTTCCCTAAGCGGGGGAAAAAAACTTTTACAATACTAGAGAATGATGGTTAGCCAAACTACTTGGGCTGTTTTCAGATTAGACACTTTCTGATGCCTATCATCCTATAATTTTAGCAGCAATCAAACCAAACATTTAATTAAGTAGAAAATATTCTCAAAAGATAGTTAGTAGTTTTAATTTTCAAACATTTCAAATATTTAGAAATCCCCTCTCATGGCTGTCAATGAAATACTGGGAAAAACGTATCACACACAAGGACTTTGTGAGTCTCAGAAGCCATAACACACCTCATTGAACAAAGGACAAATATATGATTGGTACCGCAGGTTCCAGCTAAGAGGCAGAATTACAGATGGACAAGTCAAGAAATAGGCATGTTTGGAATTGGGAGATGTTACATTGCTGAGTATAAGGAGATCAACTGATATCTGTCATTCTCCCTAATCTCAGAAGCGGAACCATTCAGGTCTAGTTTCAGCTATGCGCTAAAGCAAAGAGATCTAGTTACCAAGTTTGAAATATCCTAGGGTCCAGCCTAAGAAAACTTCATGTTACATGAGGTAAACATATATAAAACACTTGGTATTGTGCCTACCACACAGTACATGGTTAATGAAAACTGGCCATAATTTTTATTTTTATCAAAGTATCTTGTACCTAGCAGGCGCTCAAAATATATGTATTGACAAAGAATAGATGACGTTAAGTAATTACTGGATGCTATTAGAGTTCTATCTAAAAAAGTTGCTTCAAACATCCACTTTAATAATATTTACCATTACATATGTCCATCTTTCAGGTCTCAGCTTAAGTGTTACCTCTTCATAGACAACTTCCCTGTCCATCTTATTTAGAGTAGGTCCTTTTTATTAGCACAGCACACTATTTCCCCTTCATAGCTTTTATAATAACTTGTAATCATTTTATCAGTATTTGTTTACTTATTTATTGTTTCTCTCTTCCATTTGTCCCTACATTGGATGCTTCCTGAAGGCAAGAACGATTTATCATCTTCTATATAGTTACATTTCCTTTATACTTAAGTTAAATCTCTGATGTCAGAATTTATACCCATTTCTTTTGGTTCTGTCTTGAGTGGAGTTGTAAGATAATTAGATCATTAGCTTCCAGGTAAGAGTTTCTGAAGTGTAAACATGGCCTGTTTCTGTACAGAATAACTCCAATTTCCTTAATTTTTCCTCATAGAGTTCCTCTAATCTTCTAGTTAGTTTTTTCCTTATCCCATGTGGAGCCTGACACTAGATAAAGTATACTAATATAGGCTTGGTGAAAATCTGACCGATATTAAATACAATGGGAAAATGACCTTACAATTCCTACAGCACATAGTATGTTGCTATTTCCGAATGGCAAAAAAAAAAGTGTAGTTTAATAGAGTTAGATGGACCCTAACACAAATCCTAGCTTTACTGATTTACCAGCTCTATAACCACAAGGAAATTACTTAATTTCTCTTAGCCTCAATTTTCTTTTTAAAATAAAAATCCCATACCCATAGGCTTGTTTTATAATTAAACTATCTAATATCATACTAACTACTCATTAAATGCTAGCCTCCCTTCTTTCCTTCCTGTATCTTACTTTTTTTTCCCCCTGAGTATTCTTCTGTCATTTTTTTGGTATCCTCAAAAAGTTAAGTCCATTTTGAATTGTGATCATTTCTCCTATTTTTCCACATTCTCCTGATTCAGAAGATGAAAAAATTGTATAAATTTGATGCTTGAAACATACAGGAGTTTATACTCTTGGGCAATTCAAGGAACTTTTAAACAGTGATGTAGTTCTTTCTAAAAGTGGGTATAACAATGGAACCATGGGATGCTGAGGTAGTCCCAATCATATATTTTTTAGATAAGTATGAGAGATGGAAACTAAAGAGTCAGAAGTAGAGATGGTTGCATATCTTCATGTTTACCAACATGCAAAAGCATTTTAAACCTAAAATTCTCTCATGCAATGGCATGCAAAACCAAACGCAGCATAGAAAGAAGAAAGGGAATCAGCAAAGAATGCAGAAGGTTACAGGCAACCAACTGAAATAAGCTTCAAGTTCATACAAACCTCCAACATTAAATTGCTATGTCTGATATAAATGTTTTCACCATCTAGTCTCTCTCTCTTTTTCTGTGAAAATGAAAGAGGGAAAAACAGAAAAGCATAAAAAATTAAAATGTTGTTCTTGCGCGAAAAAACTGCAAATTGGCAAACCAAAAAAATATTAAAAATTAAATGTCCATAGCGCAGCATATGCCAACATGAAATGGTCACAGAACCACAAGGACACACAGAGGACACGATTACCACTAGAAAATGGATGACATTGTTCATGAATGATGGAAGAATGCGACGATGTTATTTAAATAGACAGTGATCCTGGCTTCATTGGCTTCTTACATAACAAGCTGCTTTACGTTCCTCTGTGAGCTGTCTGAGGGTTACCTTAAAATGCATGACTTTAAGAAGCCTTGACTCTCCGTGTTCCATGGAGTAGGGAAATGCTTTAAGACATTATTTAGCGTTTTGGACATTATTTCAAACTTAGTAATACTGCAGGTACGTACGGCTCTAATATCTTCCATAAGAAAGATCTAAGGGCATTTTATACATGGTCAATCAATATTCTATTCAGTAAGAATTGATTCATCCTACTCTATGGTTGGGAAGAATGAGACACAGAACAGCCAAACCCATAATTATTAGCAATACTGGGAGTTGCTGCTATGATGGTTTCCATAATAAATATGCATAAAATACTGTCAACAATTCCAAGCATATGGTACCACTGTGAAATATTTCTTATAAAGTTTAAATATAAAGGATAGATTTGGCCTTCACTAATTATTTCATTCTGTTTAAAAATATATTTTCCTACTGGAAAGTTTATTTTAATGAAATTTTTCAATATATAGTATAGGATTATAATTTCTTTGGTATACATATGTGTGTATGTATATGCATATATATACATAACATGTGTGTATGTATACCTGCTATTAGAAAGTAATTTCGGATTAAGAGAAATCAATGAAAAGAATGGATCACTGTCTTTTTAATGCACTTTGAAAGTCAGCATGGGTGATGGTAAAGTGATTTTGTGAAAGTGAAAAATGGCTAACCTTCCTCATTCTTATCAGATCTTCATTTTTTTCTGCAAGCTTCTGTTTTGCCATTATTAAAAAAAGAAAGAAAAATGATAAAATATTGGCTCATTGAAGTTTTTTTGAACCTTCAACTTAATAATTTTTTTTTAAGGAGCAGGGAGTGGGAGGGAAGAAAAAATTGGGGAGGGAGGGAAAAGGAATAAGTGGCCTATTGGCACAAACCTGTATTTGGTCACCATTTGAGGTGGGTACTGTGACCTCGATGTGGGTTTTTTCCACCTACATTTAAGAAATAAAGTGGTAAAAACATTTCAGGTTAGTAGGTTTCTACGAATAGCGTCATTTCCAAATCAGCTGCATCTTCAGGCTGCTTGTGAAATAAGCTGATACGTAATCATCATGATGCAGTCTTACGGGGGTATTACAGGCACGGACACTGCTCTCAAGAACAATCTGTTAGTTCACCATCACATTCTCAAAGCTGAAGAGGTAATATGGACAACCAAAGGATCAAAAAAGAAAATTAAGGTAATTATTCTATTCATGAAGAGAACATATTTATACTTATTGATTAAAAAGTACTTATTAAAAATAATAATTTAGACTTTAAAAAGTCATATGTTTTTGTTTTGCTTTTTAAAAATGATGTAGAAGTATCTTAAATAACATAAAAACAAATTTACAAATGAAGATACCAATGTATGACATACATGACAGAAACAAAAAGAACATCTTTACAGTTTAGAGCACACATAAAATAAACCACATATGACACCAAGCAGGTAAATACAAAAAATTTTGTTAGTTGATCAATATATTTAAGGAGGCAAGTTTAACCCTTGAGTTTATTAGACAACAACACATCAAAATAAACTCAATCCAAATTGTTACTGATGCATGCAATTACTTCCAAGGCTGATTTATAAATAAGCACACACAGGGCTCAGCTGCAACATTCAACACACTGTAATCTCCTCTCCAGGGAGTTGGAGCCCATGTGTTCGGTGGATGGAAAAGATTCATCCTTAAGAACAGGAAGAGAATAACTAAGCCCTCCTGCCTGGCTTTGAAATACCTTTAGCAGCAGTCATTTTATATACCCAAAATGGAGTAAGCATAAATTTAAAAACCAAGAGTGATCAATGCCTAAAGCACTGGATATATCAAAATGAGAAAAATGTTTTTATTAAGCGTCAAATCAATCACCCTGTATCATTACGTTCTTTACAGAACCTCATTAATCTGTGGTTTTGATGTACTCTTTCTTTCTTTTTTTCTTTTTCTGGCCGCTGTGCAGCTTGCGGGATCCTAGGTCCCCAACCAGGGATCAAACCTGGGCCCTCAGCAGTGAAAGCAGATAGTCATAACCACTGGACCTCCAGGGAATTCCCTTGACACATTCTTTTTAATCACACTTGGGAGCATTACCTCAGAATATAATGTCATTGTGCTGTTTTCTCTAGGACTGAATGTAAAGAACATAAGATGATACCAACCTTTGTGACACTGTCAAATCATAAGCACATCTGGCTACAGTCCTTTTAACTACTGGGGTAATTAAGAATTTGGGTTATTTCTACTCTGAATCTCAGTAGAAATAACTGGGATTATTCTGGGATTATTGCTGTGTTGCCATTAACAAGTTATTTCACCTGAGTTTTAAGTCTGTTATTGATAAAATGGAGATAATATCTTCATAGAGTTGTGAATGCTTAGCAAATGGAAGTTTTCAATTATTTTGTAAAGCTTAAATTACTTGTTTCAATGAATGATGACTTCTTGCTTTGGGTCCTTAGCAATCCAACAGCAAGAAATTGAGAGCCTCTACTTCAATCTAAGAATGGAGACCAAGTAGTAACAGTAGTTCTATTTATGCTCCTACAGAGAATATCAATGGAGATAAAGATGTACATGAGGAAAGGTACTATCTCCACACCTGCAAAGTAGGTCTTGTCAAATGACTCAAGATGCCAAAAAGCTATCTCTATCGGGCACCAACTTAGTGTTAGGCAATGAGATTTCCACAATTACAAGGCTACTTTATTACTACTGCTGCTTTATATAGTAAATACAGCTTCAGGCAAATTCCATAATTATTTTCTAACTGCTACAAATAAAATCAACTCAGAGTCACCCTTAACTCCGTCACTACTATTACAGTAACAGAAGGTTATCAGAGGTGGCTTTCAGTCTGATCTCAATACAAGTATCTCAAAATTTATTTATATAGAATTAACTGGCAAGAAGACCCCCAACTGGCACTTAAATGGTGAGCATATAACAGGAAGTGATCTCTCCACTCTGCTGAGGTCCCAAGAGCAAAGGGAACCTATTCTTGAAGATATTATGTCTGTCAGACAGGCAAAAGAACAAATAAGTTAGCAGAAAGCCAAAAGAATCTTAGCCACCAAAAAGATTCCCTTGCCAATTCCAGTAATCTAACACTTTTCAGTTAGTATCACAAATGGAAGGACAGTCAAAAGTGCCAGGTGAGCTACCCTAACATTAAAAACTGAAGTAGTCTAACATTAAAAAGGCATTGTTGATACTGAACCTGGTGGTCAATGTCATGCACATCTGGCTAGATACAAAAATGCAAACACCTACCATTCACTCTGGATTCAAGTTGGTCTCAAAGGACCATAAAAACTATATGTCATATTGAATAGTTTTGTTTTTTTTTAATACAATCAAAACAGAGCCAGATTGGCCACTGCTCTACAGGTAAACTACATATTGAACTGGCTCCAAAAGAACAGGATTAATCCATCTGCCAAGGGGAGAGCACTTACCAAGGTCTTATATGGTTTTAAATTCCTTAACAGACATATAAAAATGTAATTTTTCTTATAAAGACTGCTTCTATTAATTCCTGCTGTCAACAGTGAGACTCGTATTTACTTCAATAAATCTGAACTGACAGCTCAACTCCATCACTGTTTAAATGTACTTTAAAAAGCTTATCAACATATAAAAGATCAGTCCAGATACTGTTACTCCTGGGATATCTACTAATTAAATTGGTGATGTTTCAACAAAGTTCCGTGACTGTGGGTACAATCAACTCAGAACTGTAAACAACAGTAGCATAACCTCCCCTACATAATGGATCTTCCCCTTTTTGTAAAGTTTCTTAAGATTTGAACAACCATATAGATGTGCTTTATATAATATCTGGATATTCTTTGGGTATGTTACACATATATCCATTTTAGGAAATCAAATTATATTTTACTCATACTAGAAGAGCTTACTCTTAAAAAGGAATGTGGAAATTCCTTCTGGATGAGTAAAAATTATTTTTAAAAACAGATGATCACAGTTCTGGTGTGTTTTACAGACTCATTTTTTAAGATTTAAGTTGGGTAAAGCTGTGGGTCACCAGAAAACTGGGATAGCTTACAAGTACTTCATGACATAATTCTATGAAAATATTTTACAGGTTAATGGGAGATATCTTCTTTCCGAAAGAGTGAGGAAGAAATAACTTTGTTAGGATCCGACAAAAAACAGTGCTTTGAGAATCTTCCTGGTCAAGGAGTCAACACCTCTGAACCAAAAAGTGAATTAGCTAGACATCTGGGCTTATGACATACCTTCCACACTTCTGTGAGCTCTGGCTCAGGTTGCTCAGGTGGGACTTCTTCCTTTTTCACTTCAACCTGCACTGTTTCCTTCGGTGTTTTAGAAACCACTGCTTTTTTAACAGGTGCACCTGGGACGCTGCCTTCTGCGGCCTGACTCTGAGCAATGGCCGGTGCAGAGGTGGGCCGAGGACTTCGGTCTGCTGAATCAACAGCTGCTGCTACGTGAAAAAGGCACAAGTGAAGGATAAGTGAAGGCAAGAGTCACTGTACTACTTCACAGCCACCAGGTGAAATAACTGTGACTCCAGGACACATACGAGTGGTACAGTGTCCAGTGGGCTATCATACAGAAGGTAAAAAATAAATTATTAGTGCTCTGGCAGGTAACTGATGGCAATAATGGCAATAAGAAAGCTAAAATTACCCTAACAGAAAAGCTAAAATGTCCTGACGATAATGTTCCATAAAGGGTGGGACAGGAGGCGGGAGGGGGGTGGACGTGGACACAGAAATATATGAAAAAAAAATGGAAAACTCATTTTATTAAAAAGTTGGCAAGATTGTTTAACCTTGTAATCTATTAGTTTCAAGAACCTGCAAGGTAGTCTATGAAGGAAAAAATGGGTTAATTAAGTCTGATTTCTTCTATGAAGGCCTTTTGAAATAAAGATCCATTTATTTATAGGTGGTTTCAGGAACCTAAAAATATATTCTAGTAAAAAGGATTAAGTCTGATTTCTTCTGCTAAGCCTCCTCAGAATGATTACAAAATAGCTTGATAAAGGAATCTTCTTATAAGACATGTACATATTTTGATGCTTCTTTAAGCTTAAGGGCAAATCTTTGAATCAGACACTTTCCTTTTTAATTGTTTGATTAAAAAATAAAATTCAATCCATTCAGCCACTCTATGTCCTTTGGTTGGGGCATTTAATCCATTTGCAGAACACTCTCTGACATAAATTGCAACAAGATCTTTTTTGATCCACCTCCTAGAGTAATGAAAATAAAAACAAAAATAAACAAATGGGACATAATGAAACTTAAAAGCTTTTGCACAGCAAAGGAAACTATAAACAAAATGAAAAGACAACCCACAGAATGCGAGAAAATATTTGCAAACAAAGTGACTGACAAGGGATTAATTTCTAAAATATATAAAAGTTCATGCAGTTCAATATCAAAAAAACCCCAAACAACCCGGGCTTCCCTGGTGGCGCAGTGGTTGAGAGTCCGCCTTCCGATGCAGGGGACGCGGGTTCATGCCCCAGTCCGGGAAGATCCCACATGCTGCGGAGCGGCTGGGCCCGTGAGCCATGGCCGCTGAGCCTGCGCGTCCGGAGCCTGTGCTCCGCAACGGGAGAGGCCACAACAGTGAGAGGCCCGTGTACCACAAAACAAACAAACAAACAAAAACTACAATGAGGTATTACCTCACACTGGTCAGAACGGCCATCATCAAAAAAATCTACCAGGCTTTCCTGGTGGCGCAGTGGTTGAGAGTCTGCCTGCCGATGCAGGGGACGCGGGTTCGTGCCCCGGTCCGGGAAGATCCCACATACCGCGGAGCAGCTGGGCCCGTGAGCCATGGCCGCTGAGCCCGCGCATCTGGAGCCTGTGCTCCGCAAGGGGAGAAGTCACAGCAGTGAAAGGCCCGCGTACGGCAAAAAAAACCCAAAAAAAACCAAAAAAACAATAAATGCTGGAGAGGGTGTAGAGAAAAGGGAACCCTCCTACACTGTTGGTGGCAATGTAAATTGGTACAGCCACTAACATACAGAACAGTATGGAGGTTCCTTAAAAAACTAAAAATAGAGCTACCATATGATCCAACAATCCCACTCCTGGGCATATATCTGGAGAAAACCATAATTTGAAAAGACACATGCACCCCAATGTTCACTGCAGCACTATTTACAATAGCTAGGACATGGAGGCAACCTAAGTGTCCACTGACGGATGAACAGATAAAGAAGATGTGGTACACATATACAGTGGAATATTACTTGGCCATAAAAAAGAACAAAATAATGCCATTTGCAGCAACATCAATGGACCTAGTGATTGTTGTACTGAGTGAAGTCAAACAGAGAAAGACAAATATCATAGGATATAACTTATATGTGGAATCTAAAAAAATGGTACAAATGAACTTATTTACAAAACAGAAATCGAGTCACAAATGTAGAAGACAAATTTATGGTTACCAAGGAGGAAAGGGGCGGGGAGGGATAAATTGGGAGATTAGGATTGGCATATACACACTACTACATATAAAACAGATAACTAATAAGAACCTACTGTATAGCACAGGGAACTTTACTCAATACTCTATAATGACCTATATGGGAAAAGAATCTAAAAAAGAGTGGATATATGATTATGTATAATCGATTCACTTTGCTACACAGCAGAAACTAACACAACATTGTAATCAACTATACTCCAAAAATATTAATTAAAAAAATGAAATAAAATTCAAAACCTTTGGCCTTTAGTCCTTAAAAAAACCAAAACAACCCTTTGAGTTCTACCCTATCCTCTTCCAGAGTCTTATCAATTTGCATTATTGTTCCTATTCTCTAATATATTTAGGGCAGCAGTTCTAAACCAGGGGTGATTTTGACACCGCAGAGAACATCTGGCAATGTCTGGAGACATTTTTGTTTGTCACAACTGAGGAGTGAAGTAGGAGGGGGTACTGGCTCTAGTGTGTACAGGACAAGGTTGCTAGGTTAAGAAACCCTGATTTAGGGCAAAGACTGTATATAGACTATACAGACTGTTTTAGAGGGAATATACAATATAAGCTTATGACAAAAGCTTTATCTTTTCACAGAGTTAAGAGTTGTTTTGGTTTGGATTACTGGGCATCTAAGTTTCAGATCACTCACTTAAAAACAATCACTCATACCCTTTTTATGATTTTTATCTTCATTCTTTCAGGAACTAAAAGAAAACATCCACATACTTCGTAGTAAGACCTCACTTACCTGGCAAAGTCTAGGTATGTAGTGTGTTTCCACATGATTTAATATTTCTGATAACAGATCATTATCCTTCATGTGCTGAGACTTTTAAATTTTAATTATCTTACATGGAAATCTTTATGATTTTTATTACACACTTTCCTGCCTTTTTTTTTAACATCTTTATTGGAGTATAATTGCTTTACAATGGTGTATTAGTTTCTGCTTTATAACAAACTGAGTCAGTTATAGATATACATATATCCCCATATCTCTTCCCTCTTGCGTCTCCCTCCCTCCCACCCTCCCTATCCCACCCCTCTAGGTGGTCACAAAGCACCGAGCTGATCTACCTGTGCCATGCGGCTGCTTCCCACTAGCTATCTATTTTACATTTGGTAGTGTATATATGTCCATGCCACTCTCTCACTTTGTCCCAGCTTACCCTTCCCCCTCCCTCCCCATATCCTCAAGTACATTCTCTAGTAGGTCTGCATCTTTATTCCTGTCTTGCCCTTAGGTTCTTCATGACCATTTTTTTTTTTTTTTTTTAGATTCCATATATATGTGTTAGCTTACGGTATTTGTTTTTCTCTTTCTGACTGACTTCACTCTGTATGACAGACTCTAGGTCCATCCACCTCACTACAAATAACTCAATTTCATTTCTTTTTATGGCCGAGTAATATTCTATTGTATATATGTGCCACATCTTCTTTATCCATTCATCTGTCGATGGACAATTAGGTTGCTTCCATGTCCTGGCTATTGTACATAGAGCTGCAATGAACATTGTAGTACATGACTCTTTTTGAATTATGGTTTTCTCAGGGTATATGCCCAGTAGTGGGATTGCTGGGTCGTTTGGTAGTTCTATTTTTAGTTTTTTAAGGAACCTCCATACTGTTCTCCATAGTGGCTTATCAATTTACATTCCCACCAACAGTGCAAGAGGGTTCCCTTTTCTCCACACCCTCTCCAGCATTTATTGTTTCTAGATTTATTGATGATGCCCATTCTGACTGGTGTGAGATGATATCTCATTGTAGTTTTGATTTGCATTTCTCTAATGATTAATGATGTTGAGCATTCTTTCCTGTGTTTGTTGGCAATCTGTATATCTTCTTTGGAGAAATGTCTATTTAGGTCTTCTGCACATTTTTGGATTGGGTTGTTTGTTTTTTTGATACTGAGCTTCATGAGCTGCTTGTAAATTTTGGAGATTAATCCTTTGTCAGTTGCTTCATTTGTAAATATTTTCTCCCATTCTGAGGGTTGTCTTTTCGTCATGTTTATGGTTTCCTTTGCTGTGCAAAAGCTTTTAAGTTTCATTACGTCCCATTTGTTTATTTTTGTTTTTATTTCCATTTCTCTAGCAGGTGGGTCAAAAAGGATCTTGCTGTGATTTATGTCATAGAGGGTTCTGCCTATGTTTTCCTCTAAGAGTTTTATAGTGTCTGCCCTTACATTTAGGTCTTTAATCCATTTTGAGTTTATTTCTGTGTATGGTGTTAGGGAGCATTCTAATTTCATTCTTTTACATGTAGCTGTCCGGTTTTTCCAGCACCACTTATTGAAGAGGCTATCTTTTCTCCACTGTATATTCTTGCCTCCTTTATCAAAGAAAAGGTGACCATATGTGCGTGGCTTTATCTCTGGGCTTTCTATCCTGTTCCATTGATCTATATTTCTGTTTTTGTGCCAGTACCATACTGTCTTGATTACTGTAGCTTTGTACTATAGTCTGAAGTCAGGGAGCCTGATTCCTCCAGCTCCATTTTTCTTTCTCAAGATTGCTTTGGCTATTCTGGGTCTTTTGTCTTTCCATACAAATTGTGAAATTTTTTGTTCTAGTTCTGTGAAAAATGCCAGTGGTGGTTTGATAAGGATTGCACTGAATCTGTAGATTGCTTTGGGTAGTATAGTCATTTTCACAATGTTGATTCTTTTCCTGCCTTCTTAAACTGAGTATTCTGAACTTAACTTTTCCTGATAAATTTAGATGTATAAGCAGTAAAAATTAGGTCATACAAAGGAATTCCATGAATCAGAACAGATTAAAAATTGAAATTCACAACTACTTCATATACACAACACCAAGAAAAAAATGCTTGACGTTCTGTAATGATGACCAATGAAAGAAATAACTCCTCAGAGGATACACAGGAAAAGCAACAGAAACACAAGGATCTACTTTATCTTTCCTTTTTTTTTTCTTTTTTAAAATATTTTATTGAAGTATAGTTGATTTACAATGTTGTGTTAATTTCTGCTGTATAGCAAAGTGATTCAGCCATATATATATTCTTTTCCATATTATTTTCCATTATGGTTTATCACAGGATATTGAATATAGTTCCCTATGCTATACAGTAGGACTTTGTTGTTTATCCATCCTATATATACTAGACTGTATCTGCTAATCCCAAACTCCCAATCCTTCTGCCCCCCATGCCCCTCGAGGATCTACCTTATCTTTCAATGAACACTCTGTAGCCTCTTGCAAGTCCCTGCTACTCATGAGTGCTCTAAGCCAGTCAGTGCAAGAATGGCAGATGGCAGACCAAATCTAACAACACAGGGGAATGTGACAAAATATTTTGCTCACAGTTGTGTTAAAGTATCATTATACATGTGTATTCACACCTCCTCTCAAAGAATTAATTCGTTTCTGCCTGGCATCAGAGAAACATAGCCCATGCTTTCACCATGTGTTATTTTGCCACTTGCATTTGGTTTTAATCCAGTACTAATACTGCAGAGCCAAATAATTTAAGTCTTCAGCATTTCTAGCCCTGGAAATCTGTACTATATGTGGGAAAGTAGGTATAGGTGTAGAAACCGGCAGTTAGAAACAGAGGCAGAAAGTTGCATCATTTGTAAAATGTGGAAGATATGAATTCTACAGGATGGTTGGTATACTCAGTGGATATAAAATCACTTTATAAATCCTACATATAATAACTTTTAATGTCATACCTAAGCCTTTGTATTTTTTTTATGGGTTAATATTATTTCAAGAGTATGTTGGGCAAAAACTAATAATGCACACATTGAAATGCAGTTCAAGTGAAACATATCACCTAGGAGCTATGGAGAGAGGCAAATTTCTTTCCTTTTCTCCATAAGAAGGCTATAAAAACTATGGATCACCCCAGAGAATCATGGTAGTTGACTGGTTCTTGTCTTTTTAAACAGCTCTATTGAGCCATAAAACACACCCATTTAGACTATATAATTCAATGCTTTTTAGTATATTCAGTGTTGGAGGTAATGGTTACTTTTTAAGATGTTTTGGTTTTTCAGTTTTATGAATTCATTTGTTAACTATTAAAAGATTTTGATACATAGATAGAGAACACTTAACTTTAAAAATTCAATTATTTCCCATTATTGAAGGTCTAGGCAAGGAAGAATGCTGGTTGTGATCATCTTGTGGACCAATTAACTCCAGTATTATGTTGCTCTTATCTGACAACAACAGAAACTTAGTTATTTATTAGAGCAGAGAAGTGTAAAACTCAAAACCATCACATTGTGTAAAAGGAGTCTTAAATTCTAGTTCTAGCTCTGTTACTTACTAGCACAATTTCTGCTAGTACGGTATAGGTACAATGGGTATGCAGTGGATCAGTGATCCCATTATCAGAGGGCCCACATGAATCATCTACGGATCTTGAAAAACAAACAAAAAACCCAGCTGATGCTCAGTTCCACCAAAGACAGATGTGGTATCTAACAGTGAGGCCTAGGTATTTGTTTTGTTTTAAAGCTCCAAAGATGATATGGATGTATTCCCCTGGCAAGAATCACTGCAACCACTACTCACTGGACAGATGAACAGCTTGGTTGTGTGATCCTAGGAAGCTATATAACTTTTCTTGTGCCCCGGTTTCCTCATGAGTAAAACAAGAATTCCTAAATGGTTCTTGTCTGCTAGGTTGTTGGTACCAAAGAGGAATATATGGAAATGGTTTGAAAAGCAAAAAGTGCAACAAAAATATAAACTGAAAAATCCTTGCCGTCATTATTAGCTCATCCTTGTGACTTCCCCCTCTTATTGTATGAACTAGGATTGGAACCAGTTTTAGTTCTTCAGCTGGTGAAGCAGATGCTTTGAGCACCAGATAGAAAAGAGAAAGGGAAGGTTCATTAAAATGAGGCCCCTTATAAAGCATTTCTTATTAAAGTTTCCCTAATACACCATCTCTAGCTTAGAGGACTATATTCATTAAAAAAAAATAAAAGAGGGAGAACTAATAGGGGAAAGGCTCTCTTTTAAGAAGAATGGAAAAGGATCTAGGAAAAGGAGGGAAAAACAGCTTCCATAGAAATGTTTCCTGAGAAACATTTAACAGATAACAGAAATGTTATACTGAGAAGATAGCACACAGAGAAAAAAAAAAAGACACTTAAAAACAGAACTACAAAAGATTTGTCCTACTCAGTTGATATGCAACTCAGATGATTACAAGATAATATATGTAAAATGTTTAGAACAGTGTCTGGAACATACTAAGTGCTCAATGAATACTGACTATTGACATCTTTCATTCTCCTTCTTCTACAAAAAAAGAAGTCATCATGGTGAAAAATAAAAAAACGCAGCACTGGGAGAACAGTTCTAGATTCTACTTCTAGCTCTGTCACTGACTATGTGACCTTAGGCAAATCGCTTGAATTCTAAGGTCAGGTTGTTAAGAAATAAGAAACATCAATGGGGGTCTTCCCCGGTGGTGCAGTGGTTGAGAGTCTGCCTGCCAATGCAGGGGACACGGGTTCATGCCCCGGTCCGCGAAGATCCCACATGCCGCGGAGCGGCTGGGCCCGGGAGCCGTGGCCGCTGAGCCTGCGCATCCGGAGCCTGTGCTCCACAACGGGAGAGGCCACAACAGTGAGAGGCCCGTGTACCGTAAAAAAAAAAAAAAAAAGAAAGAAAGAAACATCAATGGGTATCCTTTTAAGAAATTAGAAAAAGAACAGTTCAATAAAAGTAAAAGGAAAATAATAAAGATACTAGCTGGCATAAATTAAATTAAAAATATATAAGAAGAGAGCTTCCCTGGTGGCACAGTGGTTGAGAGTCCGCCTGCTGATGCAGGGGACACAGGTTTGTGCCCCGGTCCGGGAGGATCCCATGTGCCGCGGAGCGGCTGGGCCCGTGAGCCATGGCCACTGAGCCTGCGCGTCCGGAGCCTGTGCTCTGCAATGGGAGAGGCCGCGACACTGAGAGGTCCGCGTACCGCAAAAAAAAAAAAAAAAAAATATATATATATATATATAAAGAAAACAAAACCAAAAGTTGGTTCTTTGGAAAGAGTAATAAAATTAATAGATCTGTAGCAAGACTCTTAAAAAGAAAAGGGGGGCAGTGGGTTCACAAATTACCAATATCAGGAACATAAAAGTACTAGAGATCTTATAGATATTAAAAAGATACACAATTTTATGGCAATAAATTTGAAATTTTAGATGGAATGGACATTTCCTAGAAAAACGCAATTACCAAGAACTAGAACATCTTAATAGTCCTTTCTAATAAAGGCGTTGACTCTGTAAGTAAAGAACCCTCTCACAAAGGGATCTTTAGAATCAACTGGCTTTATAGGTGAATTCTTCCAAACATTAAGGAAGAAATAATACCAATCTTACATAAAACTCTTCCAGAGAACAGAAGAAGAGGGAATCCTTCTCAAATTTATTTAATGAGGCCAGCATAAACTTGATATTAAAACCTGACAACATTACAAGAAAGGAAAATTACAGGCCTTTCTCTCTCATGAAAATCATTGCAAAAAGCCTAAAATGACATAAGAAAAGTATATTATGATCAAATTGAGTCTACTTCATGAACGCCAAGAAGGCTTAACAATGGAAAGTCAATCAATGTAATCCACCACGTAACATAAGAAAGGAGAAAAATAGGACTTCCCTGGTGGCACAGTGGTTAAGAATCCGCCTGCCAATGCAGGGGCCACAGGTTCGAGCCGTGGTCCGGGAAGATCCCACATGCCACGGAGCAACTAAGCCCATGCGCCACAACTATTGAGCCTGCACTCTAGAGCCCGCGAGCCACAACGTGAGCCCCCGTGTCAAAACTACTGAAGCCCGCGTGCCTAGAGCCCATGCTCTGCAACAAGAGAAGCAACCACAATGAGAAGCCCACGCACCGCAACAAAGAGTAGCTCCTGCTTGAGGCAACTAGAGAAAGCCTGTGCGAAGCAACAAAGACCCAACACAGCCAAAAATAAATAGTTAAATTTTTTTTCAAAAAAGGAGAAAATCATATTATATCAACCAATGAAGGGAAAACACTTGGTAAAAGTCACCATTCATTCATGATAAAAACTCTTAGATAGTTCCTTATCTGATAAGAGGTAGCTACATAAAACCCAAAGCAAACATCACATTTAATGATGAAATACTGATGCTTTCTCCCTAAGACTGGGAGTGAGACAAGAATATATAAAGAACCCCTACACATTAATAAGACAGACAACTCAATAAAAATATGAGCAAAAGATCCAAATAGGCACTTCAGAAATAATTATATGCAAATAGCCTATAAACTATGGAAAGGTACTCAGCTTCATTAGTCATCAGGATTTGAGTGAAGATTTTTTTTTTTAAGTACTTTTCTTCCGAGCAGAGAAATTAAACAGAGGGACAAGAGTTGTAACAGGAAATTCTAATGCACTTAAAATATCACATAGAAAGTGTGGAACATAAAAATTGTGCTCACATTCAACTAAGTAAGAAAAATAATCATCTTATTTTCAAAATTTATTTGTTAAGCACTTACAATGCAGCAAGTACTGTGGTAATTATCAAGACCAACACCACTTAAGATCATGCATCTTTAAAAAGTTTTCAAACTGTAGAGATAGGAAGAAGGCATCATGGAATAAATCAAGGAAACAGGGATTGATCTGGATATCAGAAAATGTGAATTCTGTCTTAAATTTGCAGAACCAAACTAGGTAAACTTTGGACAAATTACTTTTTTAAGCTTCACACTCTACTTCTATAAAATAAGATGGCTGGAATAAGTTATTTCAAAATTCTTTTTCTGACAGGGCAGACAGCAGGAGCAAGAAGAACTACAATCCTGCAGCCTGTGGAAGAAAAACCACATTCACAGAAAGATAGACAAGATGAAAAGGCAGAGGGCTATGTTCCAGATGAAGGAACAAGATAAAACCCCAGAGAAACAACTAAATGAAGTGGAGATAGGCAACATTCCAGAAAAAGAATTCAGAAGAATGATAGTGAACATGATCCAGGACCTTGGAAAAAGAATGGAGGCAAAGATCGAGAAGATGCAAGAAACGTTTAACAAAGACCTAGAAGAATTAAAGAACAAACAAACAGAGATGAACAATACAATAACTGAAAAGAACACTACACTAGAAGGAATCAATAGCAGAATAACTGAGGCAGAAGAACACATAAATGACCTGGAAGAAAGAATGGTGGAATTCACTGCTGTGGAACAGAATAAAGAAAAAAGAATGAAAAGAAATGAAGACAGCCTAAGAGACCTCTGGGACAACATTAAATGCAACAATATTCACATTATAGGGGTCCCAGAAGGAGAAGAGAGAGAAAGTACCAGGAAATATTTCAAGAGATTATAGTTGAAAACGTCCCTAACTTGGGAAAGGAAATAGCCACCCAAGTCCAGGAAGTGCAGAGAGTCCCATACAGGATAAACCCAAGGAGAAACACACCGAGACACACAGTAATCAAATTGGCAAATATTAAAGACAAAGAAAAATTATTAAAAGCAGCAGGGGAAAAACGACAAATAGCATACACAGGAACTCCCATACGGTTAACAGCTGATTTCTCAACAGAAACTCTACAAGCCAGAAGGGAGTGGCATGATATACTTAAAGTGATGAAAGGGAAGAAACTACAACCAAGATTACTCTACCTGGCAAGGATCTCATTCAGATTCGATGGAGAAATCAAATGCTTTACAGACAAGCAAAAGCTAAGAGAATTCAGCACCACCAAACCAGCTCTACAACAAATACTAAAGGAACCTCTCTAAGTGGGAAACACGAGAGAAGAAAACGATCTACAAAAACAAACCCAAAACAATTAAGAAAATGGTCATAGGAACATACATATCGATAATTACCTTAAACATGAATGGATTAAATGCTCTAACCAAAAGACACAGGCTTGCTGAATGGATACAAACACAAGACCCATATATATGCTGTCTATAAGAGACCCACTTCAGACCGAGGGACACATTCAGACTGAAAGTGAGGGGATGGATAAAGATATTCCATGCAAATGGAAATCAAAAGAAAGCTGGAGTAGCAATGCTCATATCAGATAAAATAGACTTTAAAATAAAGAATGTTACAAGAGACAAGGAAGGACACTACATAATGATCAGGGGATCAATCCAAGAAGATATAACAATTATAAATATATATGCACCCAACATAGGAGCACCTCAATACAAAAGGCAACTGCTAACAGCTATAAAAGAGGAAATCGACAGTAACACAATAATAGTGGGGGACTTAAACACCTCACTTACACCAATAGACAGATCATCCAAAATGAAAATCAATAGGGAAACAGAAGTTTTAAATGATACAATAGACCAGATAGATTTAATTGATATTTATAGGACATTCCATCCAAAAACAGATTACACTTTCTTCTCAGGTGTGCACGGAACATTCTCCAGGATAGACCACATCTTGGGTCACAAATCAAGCCTCAGTAAATTTAAGAAAATTGAAATCATATCAAGCATCTTTTCTGACCACAATGCTGTGAGATTAGAAATGAATTACTGGGAAAAAAACGTAAATAACACAAACACATTGAGGCTAAACAATACTTTGCTAAATAACCAAGAGATCACTGAAGAAATCAAAGAGGAAATCAAAAAATTCCTAGAGACAAATGACAATGAAAACACGACGATCCAAAACCTATGGGATGCGGCAAAAGCAGTTCTAAGTAGGAAGTTTATAGCTATACAAGCCTACCTCAAGAAACAACTCAAATAAATAATCTAACCTTACACCTGAAGGAACTAGAGAAAGAAGAACAAACAAAACCCAAAGATAGCAGAAGGAAAGAAATCATAAAGAACAGAGCAGAAACAAATGAAATAGAAACAAAGAAAACAATAGCAAAGATCAATAAAACTAAAAGCTGCTTCTTGGAGAAGATAAACAAAATTGATAAACCATTAGCCAGACTCATCAAGAAAAAGAGGGAGAAGACTCAAATCAATAAAATCAGAAGTGAAAAAGGAGAAGTTACAACAGACACCGCAGAAATACAAAGCATCCTAAGAGACTACTACAAGCAACTCTATGCCAATAAAATGGACAACCTGGAAGAAATGGACAAATTCTTAGAAAGGCATAACCTTCCCAGACTGAACCAGGAAGAAATAGAAAATATGAACAGACCAATCACAAGTAATGAAATTGAAACTGTGATTTAAAATCTTCCAACAAACAAAAGTCCAGGACCAGATAGCTTCACAGGTGAAATCTATCAAACATTTAGAGAAGAGCTACCACCCATCCTTCTCAGACTCTTCCAAAAAATTGTGGAGGAACACTCCCAAACTCATTCTATGAGGCCACTATCACCCTAATACCAAAACCAAAGATACTACAAAAAAAGAAAATTACAGACCGATATCACTGATGAATATAAATGCAAAAATCCTCAACAAAATACTAGCAAACAGAATCCAACAACACATTAAAAGAATCACACACCATGATCAAGTAGGATTTATCTCAGGGATGCAAGGATTCTATATGCAAATCAATCAATGTGATACACCATAGTAACAAACTGAAAAATAAAAACCATATGGTCATCTCAATAGATGCAGAAAAAGCTTTGGACAAAATTCCACACCCATTTATGATAAAAAACTCTCCAGAAAGTGGGCATAAAGGGAACCTACCTCAACATAATAAAGGCCATATACAACAAACCCACAGCAAATATCATTCTCAATGGTGAAAAACTGAAAGCATTTCCTTTAAGATCAGGAACAAGACAAGGATGTCCACTCTCGCCACTATTATTCAACATAGTTTTGGAGGTCCTAGCCACGGCAATCAGAGAAGAAAGAGAAATAAAAGGAATACAGATTGGAAGAGAAGAAGTCAAACTGTCACTGTTTGCAGATGACATGATACTATACATAGAGAATCCTAAAGATGCCAGCAGAAGACTACTAGAGCTAATCAATGAATTTGGTAAAGTTGCAGGATGCAAAATTAATGCACAGAAATCTCCTGCATTCCTATACACTAATGTTGAAAAATCTGAAAGAGAAATTAAGGAAACACTCCCATTTACCATTGCAACAAAATGAATAAAATACCTAGGAATAAACCTACCTAGGGAGGCAAAAGACCTGTATGCAGAAAACTATAAGACACTGATGAAAGAAATTAAAGATGATACCAACAGATGGAGAGATATACCACGTTCTTGGATTGGAAGAATCAATATTGTGAAAATGAGTATACTACCCAAAGCACTCTACAGATTCAATGCAATCCCTATCAAATTACCAATAGCATTTTTTATGGAACTAGAACAAAAAATCTTAAAATTTGTATGGAGACACAAAAGACCCCAAATAGCCCAAGCAGTCTTGAGGGGAAAAAACGAAGCTGGAGGAATCAGACTCCCTCACTTCAGACTATACTATAAAGCTACAGTAATCAAGACAATACAGTACTGGCATAAAAACAGAAACACAGATCAATGGAATAGGATAGAAAGTCCAGAGATAAACCCATGCACCTATGGTCAACTAATCTATGACAAAGGAGGCAAGGCTATACAGTGGAGAAAAGACAGTCTCTTCAATAAGTGGTGCTGGAAAAACTGGACAGCTACATGTAAAAGAATGAAATTAGAACACTCCCTAACACCATACACAAAGAGAAACTCAAAATGGATTAATTAGAGACCTAAATGTAAGACCGGGCACTATAAAACTCTTAGAGGAAAACATAGGAAGAACACTCTCTGACATAAATCACAGCAAGGTCGTTTTTGATCCACCTCCTAGAGTAATGGAAATAAAAACAAAAATAAACAAATGGGACATAATGAAACTTAAAAGCTTTTGCACAGCAAAGGAAACCATAAACAAGACGAAAAGACAGCCCTCAGAATAGGAGAAAATATTTGCAAACGAATCAACAAAGGATTAATCTCCAAAATATATAAACAGCTCATGCAGCTCAATATTAAAAAAACAAACAACCCAATCCAAAAATGGGCAGAAGACCTAAATAGACATTTCTCCAAAGAAGACATACAGATGGCCAAGAAGCACATGAAAAGCTGCTCAACATCTCTAATTATTAGAGAAATACAAATCAAAACTACAGTGAGGTATCACCTCACACCAGTTAGAATGGGCATCATCAGAAAATCTACAAACAACAAATGCTGGAGAGAGTGTAGAAAAAAGGGAACCCTCTTGCACTGTTGGTGGGAATGTAAATTGATACAGCCACTATGGAGGTTCCTTAAAGAACTAAAAATAGAATTACCATATGATCCAGAAATCCCACTACTGGGCATATACCCAGAGAAAACCATAATTCAAAAAGACACATGCACCCCAATGTTCACTGCAGCACTATTTACAATCGCCAGGTCATGGAAGCAACCTAAATTCCCATTGACAGACGAATGGATGAAGAAGATGTGGTAGGGGCTTCCCTGGTGGCGCAGTGGTTGAGAGTCCACCTGCCGATGCAAGGGACATGGGTTCATGCCCCGGTCTGGGAAGATCCCACAGCCACGGAGCGGCTGGGCCTGTGAGCCATGGCCGCTGAGCCTGTGCTCCACAACGGGAGAGGCCACAACAGTGAGAGGACCGTGTACCACAAAAAAAAAAAGAAGATGTGGTACATATATACAATGGAATATTACTCAGCCACAAAAAGGAATGAAATTGGGTTATTTGTAGAGACATGGATGGATCTAGAGACTGTCATACAGAGTGAAGTAAGTCAGAAGGAGAAAAACAAATATCGTATATTAATGCATATATGTAGAACCTAGAAAAATGGTACAGATGAACCGGTTTGCAGGGCAGAAATAGAGACACAGATGTAGAGAACAAACGTATGGACACCAAGGGGGGAAAGGTGCGGGGGGGTGGGGGTCGTGGTGGGATGAATTCGGCAATTGGGATTGACATGTGTACACCGATGTGTATAAAATTGATGACTAATAAGGACCTACTGTATAAAAAAATAAATTAAATTAAATTTTTAAAAAAATGTGACACAGACACTAAGTAAGCAAATGCTGTTGGGAAAATGGCGCCAATAGACTAGCTCCACGAAGGGTTGCCACAAACCTTAAAAAAAAGAAAAAAACAAAACCTTTTTCTAAGCTCCCAAAACTCTGTGATAGTAACGGTAAAGCCACCAAAGCTCTGACTGTCTTCCTTTAGAATTGTTTTACATGCTTTAGTTTTGGAAACTCAAACATTGCTACAACATTTGAAGACAAATTTTTGGAGATTTCCCGCCAGGAACACAGTGTATAATTTAATATAACTGGCCAATATTAGTCAATTAGACAGAGACATCAAGGTTTTTTAAAATCTTGAATTGAGGGCTTCCCTGGTGGCGCAGTGGTTGAGAGACCGCCTGCCGATGCAGGGGACACGGGTTCGTGCCCCGGTCCGGGAAGATCCCACATGCCGCGGAGCGGCTGGGCCCGTGAGCCATGGCCGCTGAGCCTGCGCATCCGGAGCCTGTGCCCCGCAGCGGGAGAGGCCACAACAGTGAGAGGCCCGCATACCGCAAAAAAAAAAAAAAAATCTTGAATTGAACTGTGAGGTTTCTACAGCTAGAAAAATAGAGACAGTCAACATGTTATTTCTACAAGTAACAGAAGCATCTTTATAAGTAAAGCTTTCCTCAGCCATAAAAAGAAATGAAATTGAGTTATTTGTAGTGAGGTGGATGGACCTAGAGTCTGTCATACAGAGTGAAGTAAGTCAGAAAGAGAAAAACAAATACCGTATGCTAACACATATATATGGTATCTAAAAAAGAAAAAATAGTTCTGAAGAACATAGGGGTAGGACAGGAATAAAGACAGAGATGTAAAGAATGGACTTGAGGACATGGGGCGGGGGAAGGGTAAGCTGGGATGAAGTGAGGGAGTAGCATGGACAAATATACACTACCAAATGTAAAATAGCTAGCTAGTGGGAAGCAGCCACATAGCACAGGGAGATCAGCTCGGTGCTGTGTGACCACCTAGAGGTGTGCATTAGGGAGGGTGGGGAGGAGACGCAAGAGGGAGGAGATACGGGGATATATGTATATGTATAGCTGATTCACTTTGTTATACAGCAGAAACTAACACACCATTGTGAAGCAGTTATACTCCAATAAAGATGTTAGAAAATAAATAAATAATTTCTAATTTGTTCAAAGTACCAAAGCTCACTAACCCTTGAATTGTTGGTTATTTTTGCTATTAGAAAGAAAAGATACATCAGGCATAGTATCTATATAACAATGAAATTTCATTTAGCGGAAGAAGCCATATGGTATCAGACAGACGTGAGTTTTTGTTCAAGCTTTGGAATTTACTAGCTGTGAGATCTTGAACAGATTGCTTACACTTTCCAGCCTTAGTTTTCTCACTGAAAAATGGGGATAAAATAATAAGAATAATAACTCCCCAAAACAAAGATAAACTGGAGGTAGGGTGATTTACCGGACAAGAAAGCGATGCCTGAGGTTGTTACATGAATATGGCAGATATGAGGATTGAGTGATCATACCTCAAACTTAACATGTCCAAAAGAGAAGTCTTGATTTCCTACATCCCCAAACTCTGCTCCTCTCTCAGACTTTCCCATTGTAGTAAATGATCAAGCCTAGGAATAAACCTTGATTTTCTTTTCCTTACCATCTCCAACACTTAATTTACCAGTAATTCTGTCAGCGCTACTTCTGAATTGTATCCCTGACCGGTTTTCACTGTCTTTAACGCCAATACTCAAGTCCAAGCTGTTGTCATCTCTCACTCAGATCCTGCAACAGACTTCACCAAGCTTCTGCTTTACTACCCCTGTAGTGGAGTAGATCTTTGTACTAGCCATGTGTGAGTATTTAGGTTTAGTTAAAATTGAGTTCCTCAGTTTCACAGTCACATTTCAAGTTCATATGGCCACATATGGCTACTGGCTACCAAACTGGACATCACAAAATAGAAGATTTTCATCAGCATGGAAAGTTCTATGGGACAGCACTGATCTAGACACATGCCAAACTCACATCTACCTACAGGTCTTTGTACTTGATACTCCCTTTTCAAGAATGTTTATCCCCCCAGATTTGGGGATGGCTGGCTCCTTCTCATAATTCAGGTTTCAGTTCAAATGAAGCTCCTCAGAGAAACCTTCTAAATTTAGAGTGGACCACTCAATTTGAAACAGCTCCCCAATCTCCCCATCCACAGACACTCTCCATCCCATTACTGTTTTATTTTCTTTATAGCACTTATCACTATCTGAACTTGTTTCATTTTGTTTCTGTTTCTACCCATAGAATGTAAGCCCCATGAGGGCAGAACCATGTCTGTATGTTCACAGCTGTATCCCCAATAACTAGAAAAATACCTGACACACAGAAGTTTAAATTAGTTGAACAAATCAGTAAATAAGTATGGATCTGGAAGAACATGGATTTTGGAGTTAAACCAACCTATACTCCAATCCACCAGCTATCATATCTTAAGAAAAGTTATTTAATCTCTGAGCTTAGTTCCTAGTGTTGTGATGAAGAGTAAATAAACAAAGCCTACAATCTGCCTTGTAGAGAAACATCAGAAAGAAAGAAACATGACTCGTGGTATGGAAGCACAAAAGTTCTACTGCTTAGGTGATTTCTTTTCCAAGTGTGGCTGACCCATTCCTTATCCCTTTAAAGTGAGCTAGGTATTTCTGATATATGCTCCCATAATGCAACAAACCAGAATACGGCAGCATAGTTCTGGATGATACAAAACAAAATAATAATGCTGCGGCCAGAATATTAACAATATTTTAATGACAGCTAATATTCTGGGGTCACATTAAGTGCCAGACATTGTGCCAAGCATATCATCTCATTTATTTTCTCATGAAAATTCTTTGAGGTAATATTATATTATCATCATACCCATTTTATGAATGAGAAAACTGAGACACCGAGTAAGTAACTCACCCAAGAAGACAGATCATAAATGCAGTGGTTGAGATTGGAACCAGGTCCGACTCCAGAACCGAAGCCTGTAACTACTGTAACATGCACCTTGCTTTTACAATAGATAGTATAGAGCTGCAATCAGCAATACTCTATTTTGGTTACTGCCTTCCGAACTTCTATTTATTTGCCACCTCTTTCTAGCTGCATAAAGAACTGAATATGGCTTGGGAATCCCCTGGTGATCCAGTGGTTAGGACTCGGTGCTTTCACTGCTGGCGCCCGGGTTCAATCCCCGGTAGGGGAACTAAGATCCTGCAAGCCACGTGGCAGGGCCAAAAAAAAAAAAGAACTGATTGTGGCTTTTTACTTCATTTCAGTAATGCTAATGCTCTCAAATCCTTGAGACTAAACTTAGAAAAACTGAAACAGATCTTCTGTCAGTATATACAATTATGAAACTTATTTATTTCCTCCCTCTTTTATTTAAACAAAATTTGGACACTCCAGTAATAGGATTGTTTTTTTGGTCTATAATTGACACATGACAAATGACCTAAACTTTTTCAGTGATTGCGCTAGTGAGGCAGACCCCTTCCCTCTTTTCTACTTGAAAAATAACTATTTAAAAATGTTCAAGAGGGGTTTAGTTCAGTATACTACATTAGGTGTCACCCTGTGGTAGAGATTCTGAATTCTAATTCCAATTCTAGTGGTGTTCAATCCATCACTTCCCAGCAGTGGGACCTTGATCTAGTTACTACTCTCTCTGAACCTCTGTTCTCCTTTTCTTAAGATGATTCCACTAAATTCGACAATTAGTGAGATCCATTTCGTTTTATCACTGAGACTCTTTAATTTGATTCTCTTATAGATAACTGCACTTAGTTTGAATGTACCCGACCACATCTGATAACCATTCTTCCTTTATCTCTCTCTAAAGAGTTAGGATAACAAGAAATCATTAATATTCAATACAAACCTCCATCAAGGCTTCGGGATGCCCGTTTGCTTGCTGTACGCTCAAAGTGTGGGGCAGGCCTGTCAATCAGAGCACTAGCTTGCCTGGTCTGAGCCTGAGTTCGGCCACTGTATCGAAATTTGGATCCCAGGGCAAGAAATTTGCTTTTAGGAATGGTGTCTGTAGATGTCAGTCTGGGGGGAAAAACATGATAATCATATATTATATACATCATCTCACTCTAATGAGGTTGCGAGATTAAAGACAAAATCAAGTATTAAAAAGTTTCACAATTCTCACAGCTTCCTTATAGTTACTAAGACAAATTTCCAATCAAGCAATCATTATTTTAATTCTGTCATTTCTCAAAACAATATGTATAATTTATTTGTGGCTTATATTAATGATATAATCTTATACCTCTATAGGTAGGGTCTTATGGTTTTCAAAATGCTTTTATAGCACTGTACTATTTTCACTATACCCCTGTAATATTTTCATCATTTTATAGATAAAAGAAACTGAACCTCAAAGAAGGTTACTTGCTTAAGGTCATAGCTGTTAAGAAGTTGGGCAGTCATAGAATTCAAGCCCAGAGCTCTTTTCCCCTCTCCTAGAATAATAATTTTGTCAAATGCACTCCAAACTCAATGCCTGGTATTCAATGCCTATTAAATCCTATTTAATAGGATATTTGGTGTATTTTCAACTCAGTTAGGAACCCCATCTTCTTTCTAAGCAGTACCCTGTGCTCTCTTTTGTCATGGCATTTACTACACTGAATTGAAACAATCTGTTTATGTGCTGGTCTCCACTATGAGACTGTGAGCTCTCTTTGGGTAAAGAATAAAGACTATGACTTATTCATTTTGTGTTTTCACTTCGGGCATAGTGCCTGGCATGAATCTGGCATTCAATAAATATTTGCTGAATAAATGCATAAATTGCTACATCAAATACTACCAAAAAGAGAGTATTTTTTTCTCTTTGGGGTAGTTTAATTCAGCAAATGCCTTCTTTTATGTAATGAAGAATTACATGTAACATATCCTCTTATTTTGATGCAATGGATTTAAATATGCTATCCTACAAGTAAATGCATTGGCTGCAGCTGAAACCTATACCATAGATATTAAACATTCAAAATAACTCTTTTTTTGGGGGGAGGGAAAAGTTAGGAGTTTGAGATTAACATATACACACTGCTGTATATAAAACAGATAACAACAAGGACCTATTATATAGTACAGGGAACTATACTCAATATTTTGTAATCACTTATAAGGGAAAAGAATCTGAAAAAATATATATGTATAACTGAATCACGTCGGTGTACACCTGAAACAAACACATTGTAAATCAACTATACTTCAATTAAAAGAAAAGGGAAAAAAACCTCTTTTTACTCTTCCTCACCCTCTTTTAAAACTCTATTTTCTTGGTTTTAAAGAAGATGATGAAAACATAAAGAAATATCTTAATGCCAATAATTAAGATTCTTTAATCAAATATAAGGTGTAGCCTCATGTTTTATTTGAAATGAGAACTGAAATGTTATTTTCCCTGACTTGTCTTTCTGTCCAGTGTTCTTTAGTGCTAAGTATGATACGAAATTACAAATAGAAGAAGAAGTTATCGTGGTTCTCTCTCTTGAGAGCCATTCATAAAGAGTCAAGTTTATTTATGAACAACATGGCATGAAGTCTGGGATTTGCTTCAAAATAATCTGCGAAGTAGTAGGAAGGAGCGAGTGGGGATATAGATAAAGCAAGATTGACCTTGGGGTGATCATTGTTGCAGGTGCAGTTTGGGACCAGAGGAGTTCATTATACTATTCTCTTCATTGTGCTATACATGCAATTTTCTATAATAAAGATATTTTCTTAAAAAGGCAAACTGACAACTAGCTGGCTCTCCTTTCAACAGAAGTAATTATTTGTCTGCTAGATGTTATGTTCCATCAGGACAGGGCTAGAACTATCTAGTGATATATTCCCAATGCCTAGTACAGTGCCTATACAGAGGGTAAGCACACAGAAAATGCTTGGTAAATGAACACAAGGGGTTAATTACATGTCCTCTTGAAAAGCAAAGGAGATGAAACTTTCTTCTGTCTTCTGTTTATCTGATACAACTGTGCTGCAAAGATAGTTCTCTGTGCTCCCTTTCTGGGGTTGATTAGAACCAAAATAACCATCAGCTTCACGTCTTTAACCTTCTAGTATAAGAGCCCCACAGAAGGTAGTTAAGCACTCCTTAGAGAAATTCCATGTGGAGCTAAGTCAGGGTACCTCTTCCTGACAGGACTGGTTTTAGCTCCAGTTAGGGCAATCACAGAGCCTCTAGTAAACACAGGTTCCTATTTCTCATTTCCCTCATCCTTCTACCATACACAGAAAGGTGCTCTGGGAATGTTAAGACAGTGTTTTTCAACCCAAAGAAAGAGAACTAGACTCATTTTATCTTGCTTAAGATGATCTCACCTGAGCTAAATAAAAGACGGCCAGCCATGCAAAGAAGGAAATTTCAATAGCAGGTTTAAAATAGAAGCATGCATAAATAATTTATCCTTGAAAAATACTTAAGTGAGGACAATACCTGAAAAACGTGTGATGCTCTACACAGACTTTCCATAATTTCTTAGCTGCTCGGTAACTGGGAAGTTTGAATCCGATGGTACTTTCATACTGTTCTTGCTATAAATACACAAGCAAACATGGAACATAAAGTATTATTCAACTACAGTGATACAGGACCAGAGAAATATGGTGCTGCAGAAGAGATCATTGTGAATAAAAAGAAAGTTACTAGTCTAAGGACATAAAATATCATTTGAAATTTTTTCCTACTTACCAAAAGAAATTTACTCACTGAGAGTGGTTTTTTCCACAGCAAGGAAGCCAGGGAATGCATCTTATATCATTTACACATGTTATTTTGTTCAGAAACACACACACACACACACATATACACTGTATATTATTCTGAGACACAATTAAGTCACATTTTGATTGTCCAGACACTGCTCTTCCTTAGTTACTGTCTGCATTTAGGATACTAGACTACTCAATAATCAGGGAATAGGATAGCAGATGATTCCTCCAATCAACTAATATTATTATGCAATCGTTTTTAGTAATAGGAACTGAAGATTGTGGCTCAAACCAGATTATTGAATTATTAAATGCCTTTTTTTCCTTTGATTGATCATTAGTTTATCTAGATACTTCTTTGACTGAAGTAAACCACATCCTGCCAGGGCTACTGGAAACACTGTCCTGCTAGTCTCTTGCCTCTTTTTTTCTGCCTTAAGCATACTTTATAAGATGGAAAGGACACTGACATTTACTTCTAGTGCCTATTATTGCCAATAACACTATGATCAGACAGTATCATCTGTATTTTTATACATGAAGAAACTGAGGTCAGAGAAGTCACCTGCTTAGTCTCACAGCTATTAAGTGGCAGAACCAGAATTTCATGGTTGCCACTACACCACGCTACTTCTGAATCATCTGTTGTAGTCACAATACTATACTCACTTCTCAAAATCCTATATACACTTCTATACTATATACACTTCTTAAAATCCTACTGTTGTACTTTATTGCTTTCTTAAGTAAGAATTTTGCATTTTTAGTATATATTATATATAATATATATAACTATATATATTATATAGTTAACATTTAAAGAAACCAAAGACTTCCCATATCATATATATATATATATATATATTTTTTTTTTTTTCTTTTCTGCCTTCCCACATTAAATTGTAAGACTGTTGAGGAATGGACTTGAGGACACAGGGAAGGGGAAGGGTAAGCTGGGACGAGGTGAGAGAGTGGCATGGACTTATATATACTACCAAATGTAAAATAGCTAGTGGGAAGCAGCCGCATAGCACAGGGAGATAGGCTCGGTGCTTTGTGACCATGTAGAGGGGTGGGATAGGGAGGGTGGGAGGGAGGGAAGGAGACACAAGAGGGAGGAGATATGGGGATATATGTATATGTGTATAGCTGATTCACTTTGTTATAAAGCAGAAACTAACACATCATTGTAAAGCAATTATACTCCAATAAAGATGTTAAAAAAAAAAAAGATTGTTGAGGGATGGACTCTTCTATTGATATTTACTGTTCCTAGCCCCTAGAATAGTGTCTCACACAAAGAAAGCCATCAATAAATATTTATTGACTGAATGACTCTTGGATTTGAAATTCTTTGACTTTTGCTAGGCACAGGTAAATAACTATGGTATAAATAAATGCTTCAATGATAATCCTTATCCTAAATTTTAAGGCTGCACATTCAGTACTTCCATGTTCAAATAATGAGCCATTTTTCACCAGCAGATGGTGATATATACACAAAAAAGCCTCTTTACATTAGTGCGATGCTTTCCTGTTCAGAGCTTTTACCTCTGTCATCTCATTTGATCTTCAAATCAACCTTGACAGAGCAGGTATTATCCCCCTTGAATGGTAAGGAACACTTTAGATTTATCCAGGGTCTTTTCCTTAGTAGGTGGCAGAGTAGGCACTAGAACTTTCTTTTTAAGTTTAATTCCTACTTGAACAATTTTCTGCTATACCATGATGGCTCTTTAATATAAAAGTTAAATTTGGCCAGCATTAGTATATTCTGAAAATTGATCACCAACTAGTAACTGAGTTATCTGGTACAAAGTTGAACATCCAACTCTACTAAAAATCTAGAACTTGACCCTAGGACACATTCCCAGTAACTACTAGAACCTACATATACAAATAATTATATAAGGTAAGGGACTGGTGGTATAAAACATAAGTAATTTAACCCCACAATTTAAAAGTCTCATGCTACTTAATTTAAAAATATTTTCCATCAAGCTTTTACCTGGAGTAAACAAGGAACAAGTTTATTATCCAAATTTCACTTTTGGCCATGGTACATTTACCTACATGAAGAGAACTGTCCAGAAAACAAATAGGAAGGAAGAGAAGAAGCATCACGGGACTGATTAGGAAACAAAATATCAACGCCTAAATAGTTAGCTATAGAGAGACCTCATAGATGACATAACAAGGAAAACAGGAATGAAGAGATGTTTTAGATATGGTCTGTGTTTGATTCAGGAGGAAAGGGAAACACGAATTCTGTACCTCTCCAGGGCGAATCTTAATGAAAAAGCTGCTACGTTTGTAAGAAATCTTCAGCACTTTGGGCCAAGGAAAGCGGTTAATTCTCAGCTTATCTTTGTAAACCAGAAGGCCACTAGAGCAGACACCTAGGATGATATCCACTCCCTCCAAGTCCTGAGGAAAAAAAGCGTTAGCGTTTCAGTCTTGAGCAAAGTGCTCAACATAGTCGACTATTATTAGACAATCTGAAGATACTAACAACCAAATACAGTGACAAAGAATACAATGAAAAATAAAGTTTAACCTAACAACCATAACCCATGGGACTATTTGGTCTATGTAAAAATGTTGTTACTATACTACATTTAAAAATCAATGTTATTACCTACCACAAATATCTTTAAAATGTCCAAATCAGACTCAGTAATTCTATTTCTATAATCTGTTCTAAGGAAATAATTCAAATCACCGAAAAAGCTTTACACATGATAATGTTCAGAATGTTATAAGAGTGAAAAACTGGATATAACCTAAGTATCCAAGCATTAGGGTTAAATTATTGTTCATCCATATAGTGAAATACAATGTGGCCATTAAAACAGTTAAATAGAATTTGGGAGATAAATGGGAAAATAATTATGTTGTAACATTAAGCAAAATAAAGCAGGATAAAATTACATACATAATTTGATTCCAACAATATAAAAAATATACATAGAAGAAAGATGAATACACCAAAATGTTAATAATGGCATTCTTTAGGTGGTACAATTATGAACAATTTTTCATTTCACTTTTCTATACTTTCCAATTACAATAAACATGTATTATCTATTAAAAAGTATTCAAATATGAAAAAACTAACACATGTATGTAAGAAATTCAAACAATACAGAAATGTGTAAAATTTTTTAAAAATCTACCCTCCTCCTCCCACACTCTTTAACAGTAACCAGTACTGATTTGATAATTTCCAGGATTATCCTATTTTCTAGGCACATACAATTATGTATGGATTATATATATATATATATATACACATATATTATTAATATATCACCTTTATAATGAGGAAAACAACTAGAAAAAAATTAAAATTCAGTGCTTGAGGGTGGAAACTGTATCTAAATCATTGCTATTATCACTCCAAATTCTGTTATTGACAACATGCTCAGTAAGTGTTTACACTGAGTTTGTTACCTGCCCACATTATTAATCATAACTTATTACGGCAAATATTAGTAAATTCTTTGCTTCAGATTTATAAAAATCTTGATTCATGTAGGTTGATAAATTAGGAAATTTCAAGGTATTTTAGTAACAACATACACTAAGCTTAAACCTTCAACCATTACTATCAATTATTTCGTTCATTATTAGTGACTGAGGGAACATCTGCTTTTCTTTTTTCCAAGAAACATGGACATACACACATCTTACCCACTGAAGGAATCGACTGCTATGAGGAGTGATACAGCCACCATCACCACCCCTCAAAGCCACTGTGAAATGTCACTCGGCTTGCACCTCATCTACCTTCACAACACTCCTCTCATAAAACTGAGCCTCTGCAGCCTCCAGAAAGGCTTCCCTGGGACTTCCCTGGTGGCACAGTGGTTAAGAATCTGCCTGCCAATGCAGGGGACACGGGTTTGAGCCCTGGTCAGCGAAGATCCCACATGCCGCGGAGCAACTAAGCCCGTGCGCCACAACTACTGAGCCTGCGCTCTAGAGCCCGCGAGCCACAACTACTGAGCCTGGGTGCCACAACTACTGAAGCCCGCATGCCTAGAGCCCATGCTCCACAGCAAGAGAAGCCACTGCAATGAGAAGCCTGCGCACCACAACGAAGAATAGCCCCTGCTCGCCGCAACTAGAGAAAGCCTGCGTGCAGCAGCGAAGACCCAACACAGGCAATAAATAAGTAAATGAATAAAAAAATTTTTAAAAAGCCTTCCCTTAATAATTCAAAAAGAGACACTAATTTATTTTCACCATGCCTGTCTGTATATGAAAATCCTAGGGCAGGCATTTTGGTCTCGCAGTTCTGAAGTACTCAAACCTATCATTATCATAGTCAGCAAATAATTACTATGGTAGCTATGGTAGCTGCATGTCATATACATGTATGTTTAAGTCAGCAGACCACCAGGACTTCCTGGAGGCCAGGGCATAGGGCTATGTATACTACCAAATATACATGCACAACTATAATTCTTGTTTTTCTATGATAAAGTGGTCATCCCTCCAAAAACCATAAGTATAGGAGTTGATTCTATTCCTTATAAACTCAGTATGAGAGAACTCAGATTTTTATAATTACTGATGTTAAGTATAGTAAGTTTTTTTTTAAGTATAGTAAGTTATAACTATTATCCTCAGGTCAAAAAGGAACAGTAAGTTACCAATAAAGCCATATTTGCATGCCTCTTTATTAAAGAAAAAATTTTAATTAAATATATAATATTAATCATCTATGTCTGTAATTCAAGGAAAATAAATTTCACCTGAGTTAATCTCTACAGCTAACCATTTATTTAGATAAGTAATAAAAGACCTGAGTTATATGCTTCTAGACTGCTCCTTTTCCCAAAATGAGTATAAAGAAACATATTAGTGCCTACGTGTGTTATGTACAAGCACAATAGAGAGAAGAAATTATATTCAGCTTCAATTCGATGACTACATAACAAAATTTCCCAGAAGATGTCCCCTTAAGTTTTTAAAGGCTGTGGATACAACTACATCTCTCTTTTAACAATATGTTTTGGAGAAACAATTTGCTTTACAACATTTGCTGTAGAAATATGCTGCCTGACTCCTCATGTAATCCTGATAATTACTGAATTGACACCAGCCTCCAGCAGAAACTGAGAAGCAAAACCTAACAATTTCAGTTCTGGACCTGATCTGATCTTCCTACCAGCTACTTTTGAGATTCACAGAAGTTAACAGTACCCAGCCCAAAACAATCCAGAGCAACATCCTAAGAAAACTCACTAACATGCAATGAAATTTTATTAGTTACTAGAATGTAAATAAGGAAGAAACCTCAGATACAGATATTCAGGTTGGGAGAAACCTGAAAGGTCACTTTAGTCCAATCACCCACCAAATGTTTGAATGTCCTTTTCTAAATTCCTACCAAGTGATTATTCTGCCTAACCTGGAATATCTCTAGTGATAGATGACTCAGTCCCTTCTGAGGCAGCCCATCCCATCTTTGAAATAGCTCTGTGAGAAATTTGTCCAACTGGACTGAAAAGTATTTCCCTGCAGTTTTCATTTTACCGGCTCTAGTGTTATATCTTGGAGCCACAGTAAAATCTTTACTTCACAAGTTAATCCTTGAAATCCATGAAGACTGACATTATATCTTTCCTAAACTTTCCCTTCTGTGGGTTAAGTATCCCTATTCCTTTGCCTGTTTCTCACTGGACATGGTTTTGACTCCCCATCACGCATCCTAGTTAAATTTCTCTAAATGAACCTCAGGTCATCCCTTGAGCTCTTTCTTTCTCTCACAAACTCCTCAACCTCCCCAGACATTTCAGTAGCTGAAGATGAGAGAAGTCAAGCGACATTCCTTAAGTATTCATTGTGTTAGGTTGTATTAGGTAGAACTAGGATGAAAGCTCAAGTTTCCAAATCCCTAACCCAGTGGTTCTCAAATGAGCCGCTGTGGTTCCTCCCCTGTGCATTAGAATCACCTGGAGAGCTTGTTAAAACAGACTGCTGGGCTCCACCCACATAGTTTCTGATTCAGTGAGACTGGGATGGGACCTGACATGAGCATTTCTAACAAGTTCCTAGACGATGCTAAACGCTGGTTCAGAGACCACACTTTGAGAACCACTACCTTACGCCAATGATTCTCAGATTCAAACATGAAGGAGGATCATTTGGGATATTCATTAAATCTGGAGACTTAGCCTCTCCTCCAAAGTAATTCAGTAAATCTGGGAGAAGCTCAGGAATCTGCATATTTAATAAACACCCCGGGTGATTCTGATGTAGGTGATGTTGTCTGTGAAACATGCCTCACTGTCACTGTATATTTTCAAGTGTATCTGCATTTTAGGAAATTATCATTTCTTTTGCTCTCGGTGCTATATCTTTTGATCCTTATGGTTGCTTAGGTGTGAAACTTCGCTCTGATGGTGGAATTGTAAAAGGGCAATTCAACTGATACACTTAATACACTTGACTGGTTCAACTGATAGACTTAAAATTCCAACAAGAATTACTATCTCCTCTGAACGTTTTGTAATGCCCCAGATAAAGGTTGGTAAGAAATATTATATGACACAGGTCTGATACATGCATATTAATAAAGGCCAAAGTTACCATTACCTTTGCTTTATGAAGGTCAACACCATACATAGACAACTTTTTGGCATTCTCAAGAAATTCCAGGTCAGCCTGAGCTGGAGTCATGGACCTTTGATAGAAGAAAAACAAAAAGACTTTCAGTGTCACAGTGTCAACATTTACAATAATAACATTTGTATATTACTTGTACTTTATATAAACATATAAACATATACATACCAATATGTATGTAGATATATTTCATAGTCCTAAAAGTAGACTATTATGTATGGAAAAGGACTCTTATCACTACCTGTGTCTAAATAATTGAAATATGCCTTGGAAAAAGAGACCTTGGAGAAACCAAAAGTCACCAAAAGCTATCAGAAAAAAAAAGTTAAAAAATAAAACCTTCTAAATTTCTTTAAAGCTACCTCATCCACCATCAGTTCTGCCCCTCCCTCTCCTTAGGCCTTTTCTCCAACACATGTAAACTCCTCCCACTAATTTATCTTGCCAAGGAGGTGACCAAATTAAATCCTCTGAGGGCATGGTACAACTTACAATATCCTCTTAGCTGCCTTTTTCTCTCCCTATCCGTGAATTGAGTTAATATGGAAATTAAACAGGAGGGCAGCTGAAGTTGCTTAACTGGGGATTCTTAATGGGGGCAGGCTTGATGAAAAGAAAATTTCTGGTAACAGATGGTGTCCTGCCCACTGACCTAAACAAAATAAATTGGTTAATAGAGGCATGTAGATAATGGGGCTGTTTTCTCTGTTATTAAGATGTCTTCATTACTAGGCATATAATGAATTAAATTTGTTTGAAAACAATCAGCCTCACTGTCTAAACACTCACTGTGACAGTCTTTCCTTCTCCTTTATAACTTTCTTCTCTTTTGAAAAGTGCTCATGAGCTGTTATGTTGAGCTTTGAAGAAAAAAATATTACTCCTAGTGCTGTGCAATTCAAACCAATCAAACAGAAATTCATAGTAACAATAAAGCAGCCATACCCCCAAAGAAAAACCATGTAAATGCCTATTTCCCATAAGACTGCCAGCCTCCAGCTATAAAAAGCAGCAGTGACCTATTCATTTAACAAGAGAAAGTCTCTTCCAAACCCATCTGTCTTTATCCTCATCAAAAAGAACAAAGTGTTCCCTGGAATAACACCCCCCCATAAAAAAAAAATCTCAGGAAAGAAACTGCAGATTTGTTAATGACTCAGCATCTCAGAATACAAACTTCCTTCCACAAGCGCTAAACCATCATACCTGAATGCTCTTTATTAATGACTCTGAAATTGAACACAAAAAAGGAGAATGGGAAAATAAACACATACGCAAGTCTGTATATTCAAGTCATTAAAAACATCTCAGGAAATTTTTGTAGTTTTTTTTTCCTCATATAAATTATATACTTTTCTAGTTAAGGTTACTCCCATTTTATGGGTTTTTGGTTTTTTTGTCTTTGTTAGTGTTAGTATTATTGATGGCTTGAATTTTAGGATTCGAAGCTGGAATGGAGCTTGAAGATTATAGAGTCCAACACTCTCACTTTGCTGACGAAGAAACAAGCATGGAGGGATTACACGGTCATAGGCAAGTTATGACTCAGTTTAAGGTAGCAGGCTTTAGCCAGGACCCAAGTCACATCACTGCAGCTGGAATCCTAGCTCCTGCACTTAAGAGTGGTGACCTCAATCTCCTAACCAGAAAGTAAGAAGCATAATAATACCTACTTCTTGAGACTAGTATAGGCAATGATTTTTTTAATCTTTGATGAATGAATGAATGTGACTAGTAGGATAAAATGAGATAATGCTTGTGAAACTGCTTTGTAAAGTATAAATGTTTATTATTATTGCACCCTTAAGTTTCTAGTACAGTGGTACATCATAAGCAACTCATAAAAGAGAAATAATTTTTTTTTTTTTTTGCGGTACGTGGGCCTCTCACTGTTATGGCCTCTCCCGTTGTCGAGCACAGGCTCCGGACACGCAGGCTCAGCGGCCATGGCTCACGGGCCCAGCCGCTCCGCGGCATGTGGGATCTTCCCGGACCGGGGCACAAACCCGTGTCCCCTGCATCGGCAGGCAGACTCTCAACCACTGCGCCACCAGGGAAGCCCGAGAAATAATTTTAATCACTTTAATTTGAAGACAAGTTTTAAGACATTAAATGAAGCAATCATGATGAAATCTTCCCCATACTTCTCCAACTCTAAGGGACATTAACGGGGTCAATCAATTTTAATACAGATTTAAATTTCAAACTATGTAGTAAATGATTTTCTAATAAGTAAGCATGCTTTAAAATTGTATTAAGGGCAGGTGGTAAGAAGAGATCTTTAAAACTATGACTTTCCTTGTTAGTTGAAAATAATATTTATATTTGAGGTTTGGCTGATGCTTTGCATTTAACATTTTTTTATATAACTAAAAAAATTTTGAAACACGCTTGAAAGTTACCTACAATACAAACAATTTTTCCTGAACCATTTGAGAGCAAATTGTCAACCTGATGACCAATCACTCCCAAGTACTCTGGTGTGTAATTCCTACAAACAAGGATATTCTCCTACATAACCTCCACAGGGCTCTGAAAACAAGGAAATAAACAGTAATACATTACTGCCATCTAATCCTCAGACCCCATTCAAGTTTACCCAGTTATTTCCAAAATGTTCTGTATGGCAGAAGAATCCAGTTTAGCCTCATGGAGTTTCATTTAGTTCATCTCTCTTGCATCCTCTTCAGTCTGGAAAAGTCTCAGTCTTTCTTTGACTTTCCTAATCTTGAACTTCTAAAGATTATAAGCCAGTTATTCTATAGAATGCCCCTCAATTTGGGCCTGTCTGATGTTTCTCCACAAATTGACCTCATAAGTTATACATCTTTCACAGGAATATCACAGAAGTGACCCTGTGTTCTCACTGCATCCTATCAGGGGGAACATGATTTCAATTTGTCTCTTCCAGATGTTCGTTTTGATCAGTGATGTCTGCCGGGCTTCTCTTCCATGAAATTCCTCTTTACCTCTTTGTAATTAATAAATATTCTGTGGGAATGTATTTGGAAATAGTCTATTCCTTGTCAAACTTTTAATCTATTCACTCATTTATATCAGTATGGACTCAGGGATTCTCAGCTTATTCAATGTAATATAATCAATTATTTTCCTTATTTATTTTAGTGCTTAAATCGTCCCAGATTTGGTTAGTGGGAGCCTTTCTAAGCTGGATTCTGTGTCCCTCTGACCATTTCCCATCATTTTTTTTTTCTTTTTTTTTTTTTTGCGGTATGTGGGCCTCTCACTGTTGCGGCCTCTCCCGTTGCGGAGCACAGGCTCCGGACACGCAGGCTCAGCGGCCATGGCTCACGGGCCCAGCCGCTCCACGGCATGTGGCATCTTCCCGGACCGGGGCACAAACCCGTGTCCCCTGCATAGGCAGGCGGACTCTCAACCATTGCGCCACCAGGGAAGCCCTTCCCATCATTTTTTGAGCACCTCCTTCTGGCGCAACGTAGAGTCAGAGTATGTGAGTATGCGTGTGTGTGTGTGTGTGTGTGTGTGTGTGTGTGTGTGTGTGTGTACCTATTTACATCTCTATCTATCTAACATCTATCTATCCATCCATCTATCTATTGGAAACAATGAGTTTACACTGAAACCTCCAGTTTTAATGCAACACCACAGGGTTCATTTTAATTTCTCTCTCACTCTAATTTGTATCTCCCTTTACTGACAGTCAGAAACCTGGCTCCCATTATCCTTAATACAACACATTGACTCATTTGATCAACCCCCTATACATAACCAATCTCTCTTTGCTGCCACTGACCCCTCCTCCACGTGGGTGCCCTCTTCACTGGCTTAGACTCTGAATTCCCCATGCTAGGCTGCTCCCCGCACATGTCCTCCTTACCTCACTCAGGTTCTGACTCCTGGTGTTAGGCTACCCCTTCCATAGACATCTTCTTCACCCGGCTTGGGCTTCAACACCTGTATCAGGTACCATCCCATAGGGATGCCCTCTGCAGGCCTTCACGACTCCCTTTTCATCCTATTTGAGCTCTAACTTCTCCTGCCAGGATGGCCCCCCACAATGAACATTCTCCTCACCCTGCTTAAGCCCCAATATCCCCAGCCAGACTGCCTCTCAGCATGGATGACTATCTTGTTCTATCCCACCTAACGGCTTTAGGACACAATTGTTTCAGGAAGCTTTTTCTGATTATAAAAATCATTAATTCATTGTATAAAATTTGGAAAATATCTTTAAGAGCATAGAAAAAAAAAAGAAGAAAATCTACCATAATCCCACCAACCACAGATACCTGTGCATAAATACAAACATATATTTTACAAATTTAAATTAAACTTAAATTATTTTCAGCTTAACATTTTAAAGACTATGGTTTTTCCTAAATGTTTGAAAACTCTTGAAAGTAGTAACAAACTATCTGGAAAGAGATTAGACAGCTCTAAACCATTAGGAGTACTGTCCTGAATTTATTCAGTACCATCTAATAATTTACTACTTGAAATTACTGCAACTTACAGAAGTACCTAACCAGGGAGTTTTGGCACTGGTTAACTTTTGCTCATTAAAAAGAGAAGTTATAACAAAATTTCCCTGTATTTATTTTGAGCAAGTGGAGTCAGGATATAGAGCCATTCAGTGAGTTCCAATGTTATGTGACAGCCTTTTTTTTTTTTAATGGGAAAAGTTGCTTTATTCATGAGGCCAGCAACCTGGGAAGATGGTGGATTAATGTCCTAAAACGAACTCCAAGTTGCTGGTTAGGAGACAAAGGTTTTAAAGGCAGTGTGAGGGAGGGGGCTACAGGGTGCATGATCAGCTCATGGACAATTCTCTGATTGGTTGGCAACAAAGTGAAGTTTCAAGCATCACCCATCTTCTGGTTTCAGCCAATTTGGGGTCTACATGCTTGTGGTCAGCAGTTTTCATCTGGCGGGGTTGTGACAGCCTTTTAATAATGTTGTTGCATCTTCTAATTAAGGACTGTGGTTTCAAATAATTAAGTGGGGGACAACTGACAACTTTACATACCATCTTAGTCCCCATAAATGGAGGACAATTCGTTTTAAAGCTTGATTTGCTATTGTAAATTTAGTGTTAATTATAGCTCCACGGTCTCTGTCTAGGCAAAGGGCCACTACTAAGAATTCCACGTACGTAGGCCATCTTCTATTTATCTGAGGAGCAGAGTAGTATTTACTTGTATTTTCCAATGCATAGTAAATGCTTCTGCCTAAGCAGAAGTCTCTTTGGACTGGTTAAAATGTCACGTTGTTGGACATAATTAAAATTTCCATTTTGCTTTCTGTTTGTGAGGATTTCCAATCTTTCCAAAAAGGAGCAAGTAAATTCCAAGATGACAGACCTCTAAATTTTCTAATCATGGAGATCGATTATTGCTCAATTTCTATCTGTATACCTCACAGAACATCACGTGGACCATATCCACCTGTCCTCTGAGATCGTTTCACCTATTTGGGTTTAAACTCAGTTCCAAAGAGCATTTCTCTAAACCCAGACTCACATTCATTACTTGTAAAATGGAATAAGAATCATTGTGCAAAGCACTTTACATGAATTTCTAATTTAACAATCACAAAATTCACATCATCAGCCTTATTTTTCCGATGAAAAAACTGAAACTTAGAGAGTTTAAATAACTTACTGAGTCATAAAGCTAATAAGGAATGGAGCCTGAATTCAAAGCAAGACAGGCGGACTCCACAGCCCAGGTTTTAGTCTTACTGCCTAACTCAGGGGTTCTCAAACTTTTTGACCTCAGGATCCCTTCACTCTCAATAATTACTGAGTTTTTTTTTTTTTTTTTTTTTTTTTTTGCAGTACGCGGGCCTCTCACTGTTGTGGCCTCTCCCGTTGCGGAGCACAGGCTCAGCGGCCATGGCTCACGGGCCCAGCCGCTCCGCGGCATGTGGGATCTTCCCGGACCGGGGCACGAACCCGTGTCCGCTGCATCGGCAGGCGGACTCTCAACCACTGCGCCACCAGGGAAGCCCCAAGAGTTTTTTTTAATGTGAGTTATTTCTATCAATATTTACTATATTAGAAATTAAAACTAATAAAATTGAAAACTATTGATTAAATCTTTAAAGAACAGTAAGTCCCCTACTTATGAACCTTCAAGTTGCAAACTTTCAAAGATGTGAATGTGCGTTTGCATGTCCAATCACGTAAGTTAGTTCACGTGTCTGGCATACATTGTCACGTGCTTGCATTCTCTACAAGTGGTTGTGCTTTTGTGTACTTTTACAGGACTGTAGAGTATAGCAGTAGAGTGTCTTTATTTCAAGCCCAGGATGTCCAGAAGCAAGCGTAAAAGCAACAGCATATAGCCGATTGTGTTAGTTGGGTACCTAGGCTAACTTTGTTGGACTTACCAACAAATTGGACTTACGAATACTCTCTCCGAACGGAACTCGTTTGTATGTAGGGGACTTAATGAATAACAATAAACGACTCATGTTTTAACATGAAAAAATTTTTGTGTGAAAAATAACAGTATTTTCCCCAAATGTAGTTAAGGAGTGACACTGCTTTACATATTTACAATTTTTTTTTTTTTTTTTTTTTGCAGTACGCGGGCCTCTCCCTGCTGTGGCCTCTCCCGCCACGGAGCACAGGCTCCGGACGCGCAGGCCCAGTGGCCATGGCCCACGGGCCCAGCTGCTCCGCGGCATGCGGGATCCTCCCAGACCGGGGCACGAACCTGCGTCCCCTGCATCAGCAGGCGGACTCTCAACCACTGCGCCACCAGGGAAGCCCTACAAATTTTATTTAATGTGTGGCTTAGAAGACAGCTAGATTTTCCTACCTGCTTCTGTATTCAATCTGTTGCAATATTTTGTATGGTTGTAATATATGAAGAAACCTGATCTCACACAGATATGTAGCTGGAAAAGGAAGAACTGATGATTAAAAATATTCTTCTTTGATACTACACCAAAACTTAACAATGGCTGTTTCCTAAAGGTTAGTTGCAGTGTGAAATCTGAAAACATATCAGTGAACTTTTTGTACCATATTACATTAAAATCCATTGGTCTATCTTGCATTTTGAATGGGTCTTTTATACAGATGCATGATTTTGTAACATCATGCATTTCATATCTGAAAAATACTGGTTGGCTGAGTAAGTTTTCCAAATGTTGACACATTTCATTGTATGATATTAAAAGAAAAGAATCACATTCATTAAAATAATCACCAACTTCATCAGAAAAGTCGTTTAAGTATTTGGAACCTGTCAAGATCATGATGGCAAATACAAATTTTCCAAAATTCTAATTTTCATTTGAAAGCTTGAATTTTGTCATTAGCAACAAATACTATCAGTCATTTACCAATCCTTAAAGGACTGGCTCATTTCACTTTTGACGAAATGTATGCCAAATAACCAAGTCTGAATAATCAGTCACTTTTTCAAGTAAAAAAGGAGTTGCATTAAAAAACTGGCTAATGCAGCTGAGAACTCAAAACAATTACACACGTGCTTTTCTTCAAGACGAGTACCTCAGTATGCAGCAGAAGTGCTTTCTGTGTACTTCCCATTAAATCACACAGAATATTAAACAGGATGTATTTAGATTTAATAAAATCAATACTCTTTACTGCTTCATCATGAAAATTTTTAAGTGAATTGGCAGGTTTAAAAATATTTTATTTTACTTTTTAATTTTTAACTGCAAGTTAAAAAGTAAAAGTGTGGGACTTCCCTCGTGGCACAGTGGTTAAGAATCTGCCTGACAATGCACGGGACATGGGTTCGCGGCCTGGTCCGGGAAGAGCCCACATGCCGCGAAGCAACTAATCCCGTGCGCCACAACTACTGAGCCTGTGCTCTAGAGCTCGCGAGCCACAACTACTGAGCCCGTATGCTGCAACTACTGAAGCCCTCATGCCTAGAAGCCCGTGCTGTGCAACAAGAGAAGCCACCGCAATGAGAAGCCCGCACACAGTAACGAAGAGTAACCCCCACTCACCACAACTAGAGAAACCCGTGTGCAGCAATGAAGACCCAATGCAGCCAAAAATAAGAAAAATAAATAAATAAATAAAGCCAATTTTTAAAAAGGGCTACAATGGAAATTTTAAACAAATAAATAAATAAAAATAAAAGTGAATGTTGGTGAAGCATATAATGACTAGGAGTACAGTCTGGTGCCATTGCTTTGATTTGTGCTCCACCATTTCAACACAGTGAAATGGCCAAATAATATCTTAGTATTATTATGAAAATAATTTTGACCTCATGGACCCCTTAACAGAATCTTGGAGACTGGGCTTCCCTGGTGGCGCAGTGGTTAAGAATCCGCCTGTCAATTCAGGGGACACGGGTTCGAGCCCTGGTCCGGGCAGATCCCACATGCCGCAGAGCAACTAAGTCCGTGTGCCACAACTACTGAGCCTGCACTCTAGAGCCCGCAAGCCACAAATACTGAGCCCATGCGCCACAACTACTGAAGCTCGCATGCCTAGAGCCCATGCTCCACAACAAGAGAAGCCAACACAATAAAAAGCCTGCGCACCTCAACGAAGAGTAGCTCCCGCTCGCCACAACTAGAGAAAGCCCATGCACAGCAACGAAGACCCAATGCAGCCAAAAATAAATAAATACACGGAAAAAAAAAAAGAATCTTGGAGACTGCCAGCAGTCTGTAAAACAACACCATATGAAAAGAGCTGGCCTGGGACTTCCCTGGTGGTACAGTGGTTAAGAATCTGCCTGCCAATGCAGGGAACACGGGTTCGAGCCCTGGTCCAGGAAGATCCCACATGCCACGGAGCAACTAAGCCCGTGTGCCACAACCACTGAGCCTGCGCTCTAGAGCCCGGGAGCCACAACTACTGAAGCCCATGAGCCTAGAGCCCAAGCTCCGCAAAAAGAGAAGCCACTGCAATGAGAAGCCCGTGCAGCAACGAAGAGTAGCCCCCACTCGCAGCAACTAGAGAAAGCCGGCGTGCAGCATCGAAGACCCAACACAGCCAAAAATAAATAAATTTATTAAAAAAAAAAAAAGAAAAGAGCTGGCCTAATTCAAAGGGTGATTATAAAGGTTAAATATGATATTATACATAAAGTGCCTAGCATAGTATCTGGCACATAATAACAGACACACAATAATTAGCTGCTTATAATGCTATGATGATTATGTAACAATGCTAAAAAGGAGAATCAAGCATTGCATGAGATTTAGACTATAAAGTCCTCCCAAACCTGAAATTCTATTATGATCAAATAACCATTAAAAGAATCATCAGATATTAAAGAATTAGTGTTAATTTTATTAGGTGTAATAGTTGTATTGTGTTCTTAAAGTCTGTATCCTGGTAGATACTTAAGTTTTTATGGGTGAAATGATATGACTTGCTTTAAACTACTGTCGGGGAAAAATATGGAGGGGAATAAATGACTGAAGAAAGCTACAGGGGTAATAACTGTTGAAGCTGAGTGATAGATAAACTGGGGCTCCTTAAAAAAAAAAAAAGGGCTTCCCTGGTGGCGCAGTGGTTGAGAGTCTGCCTGCCGATGCAGGAGACACGGGTTCGTGCCCTGGTCCGGGAAGATCCCACATGCTGCGGAGCGGCTGGGCCCGTGAGCCATGACCGCTGAGCCTGTGCTCCGCAACAGGAGAGGCCACAATAGTGAGAGGCCCGCTTACCGCAAAAAAAAAAAAAAAAAAGAAAAAGTCAGAGACAGAAGTTAGGTATCAATCATAATCTGATACCACTATTTTCTGCTGTTTTGCTCCACAGCAGCAGTAGAATATTTTCTTTCACCATTTTATTGATTGCTCAAAGATTACACCACCAATAAAAATTATTTTTAAATTATTAGAAAAAAAAATTTCCCTACAATCCTGACATTTTAACAAATCAAATTATTTTAATTGATTGCTTCTTTCCACTACTTGCTTTTGTATATATATATGTATGTAATTATATATTTTATGTATATATATATAAATTTCTAGAATCGTAATCAGAATATAAATAAGTATATTAAAAACATATTTAAGGACAATACAACATGCTTAAGTTACAATCATCAACTAGTTGAAAGTGATATATTAGTGGTCTTAGATATCAGAGCATTGTAATGTATATGCTCATACTTGAAAAGCAAACCTCAGCAGTTCTCTGTAGAAACAGTGTGACCAGGAGAGTAAGGTGATAGTTATAAGACTATTGCTATGTAGGTTGTAGACTTTAAAGTCCTCATTATGGTTCTTATGACTGTGGGACCGGAACCTACAGGGGGAATAAGGCAACCAGAATTGGGGCACCTTGAGTTCAAACTCTCTCATTTAAGGCATCTCAATCCATGCAATCCTATTGGAACCACTCTAAGGAAAATAAGATGGCTCAACGGCCAAACAGAATACTTGTTCCTACCATGAAAAGCCTACTAAGACCACTCTGGACTTCTCAGCAGTATGACCCTTTGGGGCATCCTAGCCTAACTCATGCTAACATAATTCAGGGTACCAACTCAAGGCCAGGATCAGTCTCCTTAATATGCTAAGGCAGCTTGTAAAATTTAGCTGTAACAAGTCACTCAAATAACAATGGGATGTTTGGTAGCAAGAAACACAAATTTTTCTGGGACTTTAATATTAGCTAACATTTATTGAATTTTTACTATGTAAGACATTGTATTAACTTTTTACACATATTACCTTTTTTAATCCTATGGCTCACCCTATTTCCTCTGAGGTAATGATCTCTATCAGACATATAAGGAAACTGAGGCTCAGAGAGATTAAGTGAATTACCCAAGGTCACAGGCCAGGACCAAGCAGAGCCAAGAATTCAACCCAGCTCAGTCTGAACTTGTTCCTGATCACTGTGTTATACCTTCCAACATTAACAAATTATTTCCATGAAAAAAAAAATTAGTGAATTCAATAAAGACTTTTAAAAAGACCTTCAGGGGTTTCATGGGCCCTCTGAAGTCTATCCATGTACATAGACCCCAAGTTAAGAACCTCTGCTCTAAAGATCTCAAGGCATCTAATACAGCATAATACATTTAAAATCTGGAAAAAAAAAAGGTAAGGCAATAATAATAATAGCTACCATTTATTGAGCACCTACTATGTGCCAGATACTGTGCTTAGTGCTTTACATATATTGCCTCATGTAGTTTTCATCCAACAATGCAACACCTATTACTCTGATGAGAAAACTGAGGTTCAGAGGGTTTAAATGACTTGCCCAAAGAATTGGGAGGGAACTGAGCTCAAGCTGACTCTTTCTATGGCACCAGTTCCCACTAAGGCAAACACTGAATCAATCCCAGGTCAAGGGTTTAAACTTACTGTCAAAGTAAACACAGAACAAATCCTGGAGACATATTTACCTGTATGACTTATGCAGTTCCATGACCTTCTCTTCAAGTTCCTTGGTCTGATTTGGGGCCAGTTTAAAATCACTAACATAATCTGCACCATGGAGTTCTGGGTCATAGTCTCCCAGCTCAGACTGGATGGTATAAGAACCTAATAATGCTAAGGTTGCAAATGAACAGGGCAGTCGTCCTGCAACTATGTCCTGCCGAAGTTGAAGACATAAATAATACCTACAGCCAAAGAGAAAAGATGTTACCATGTCAGCAACGAAAACAATAACAAAATACAGAGAGAGAAAAAGGAAGAAAACGGGAGAGAGAGGTAGGGAGGGAGAAAGAAAAAGAATGATTAAGTAAATATGAGATAATATTAATAATTGTTCAGTTAGGTAGAGGGTATATGGTTGTTCATTGTACTATTTCAATGTCAGATAGTAATAAAGGCTGCTTGGCCCCCAAATTGGGTCCTTTCTTTTCTATCACGTTGCTTTGCCAAATGCGTAGATACTGCCCTTCATATACAAAGATGACATTACTGATACATTTTCACTAGGATATGAACGTTCTTTGGTATGTTTTTCCTCCAAGATGGGCTTAAATTGCATGCAGCCTTCCACACACTATCATCTTGTAAGACCGATTCCACCTGTATGCTAAACTATAGGGAATTCAGATGAGGGTTGAAACAGTTAAGTCCAACAAACTGAGTGACCCTACATATGTCAGACACACCATATGGTATTCACACCCATGGCCATGACCTCCTTAGCCCTTGTTCTGACTGGGTTAACCAGTTCAGACTCTTTTACCAAACAGGAAAGCTGGGAGGTATGATTAAATTGAAAACTCCTATATTGATTAGAATCATATCTTTGACTTGACCATAATTAGATGCTGAACAACATATGCACCAGCAATCATTTTTGCTATCTATGATTAGTCACTACATACAACTTTTTTAAAAAGTCAGAGCAATGCCAATCAAATCATAAGAATCTTAAACTCTTCTAAAATGTAGGTAATTAGTACAGATTTTTAGGGATTTGTTTTGTTGTATATATAATAAAGCTTAATGAAGAAAGATGAATAATTAGCAACTCTAAGAGACAAATATTACCTGTGAAAAAGCAATAACCAAGACAATTTTTTCAGGCAGAGATATTGCATCTCAACCTCAAGAATGTACTAAGGATAACTGGACAAAGAATAATTTTTTCAAATGGCACAGACATTTCACAGTACTTAACAAGCAGACCTTTAATAGTCTTATGCTATTCTTATTTGAGAGATATGAAAACTGAAGCCTAGAGAGTGTATATTTGTCTGAAATCAGATAGTTGACAGCAAAATCAGAATTAGAAAGCAGTTTCTCCACAACCAACAATTCAATTGAACAAACATTTGCCAAATACCTACTACGTATAAGGCTCTATGCAAGATGCTATGGATATACATATGTAGAGTAGTATTCTTTACTATATACTGTTTTTCCTTTTTGCTTTTTTGCTAATATTCAGTATTTATATAGAATCCAATAAAGGCCACTTTCTTAAAAAGTAATCAGTAAGCTATTTTTAAACAGTACAAGATTTATTTCATAAATTAAGTGGGCTCAAAAATTACTGAGGGGGCTTCCCTGGTGGCGCAGTGGTTGAGAGTCCGCCTGCCAGTGCAGGGGACACGGGTTCGTGCCCCCGTCCGGGAAGATCCCACATGCCGCGGAAAGGCTAGGCCCGTGAGCCGTGGCCGCTGAGCCTGCGCGTCCGGAGCCCGTGCTCCGCAACGGGAGAGGCCACAACAGTGAGAGGCCCGCGTACCGCAAAAAAAAAAAAATAAAAAAATTACTGAGGAATGTTCAGTTCACGTACCTAATTATACAATTTAAAAGGGGAATAGGAAGAAAAAAATAGTAACACTGAGACTTTAGTTTTTTTGATCCCTTAAGAAACAGCATGGTGTGAGAGGAGTATTTAAAACAAACAAAAAAAACGGCAGAGCTGTTTTGCCACTGTATTTGTCTCTTGTCCTTTGGAGGGTAGTATGGTTTATAGGTTCCCTGTCCACAGCATGGCACAATACCCATGATAAGCAAGGTTAATTCCCTACCAATTTTCTCCAGGCGAGTCACAGATATTTGAGGCTTTTAGGATCACTTATTTGCAAGCCTGCCTTGAAGTGACCAGAAACTTCTTATCTTAGGTTTAATAGCTCATCATTTTTCTTCAATTCTGAATGGAGAAATTCCCAGAGCTTATGATAATGAGATTACTTATTACATATTTAACTATTAATAAATTATTTACCTTGTTATATCTTCTGTTAACTGTGCTGGGTCAGGTGGATAAAACTTTACATTAAATGTGAAATTCCAAGGGACACCTGTAAAAATAAACACAAAAGAATTTTATGCTTATGCCTAAGTTTCTGGTTGTTAGAAATACCTAAAAATATTCAAAAAAATCTTTTTTTTTCTTGAACTGTCCTAATACTTTCATGCTTTGTGGGTGAAATATTATTTTTATTTAAAAAAGAAAAAGAAGAAAGTTGTTTAGACACCATCTAAGAGTATCTCATTTTTTTTACCCGACTTAATAGTTCTGTTTATAAAACATTATAAGCAAAATAACATAAAGGAAACCATCCTATAGGTGAACATGTTTGCAGCAATGGTTTTCAAAATGTGATCTATATACCACTCTGGGTCCTCAGAGGTCATTCAAAGTGATCCATGGATGTTTTCTTTTGGTGTTGGCATTATTTATTTGTGACATCTCTCAACATTATCTCAAATAAACAAAAGCATTCTTCCCATTAATATGGGTGAGAATATGGGTGAGATTAGGAGATTATTTTAGAAATAAGAAGGAAGAGGCAATATAGGTGGCTCTTAGAAACTATAGCTCTAATGAAAATATTTTAGGTATTAAAACTACAAGAATTTAATCCTAAGACTCATACAAGTGTTTCATATTTTTTATCTACAATGAAAATCAGAGATTGTGAGTAAAAGTTAAGTGGAGAATACATTTCAATTCTTCCAGCTAAGTGCTACCCCTTCAAGGTTTTTCTAACATGACTGTTAGTTTCCCAAAGAGTAGGGCCTGGTCTCAGTTATAAATAAGTTATGATTGGGCTTCCCTGGTGGCGCAGTGGTTGAGAGTCCGCCTGCTGATACAGGGGACACAGGTTCGTGCCCCGGTCCGGGAAGATCCCACATGCCGCGGAGCAGCTAGGCCTGTGAGCCGTGACCACTGAGCCTGCGCGTCCGGAGCCTGTGCTCCGCAACGGGAGAGGCCGCAACAGTGAGAGGCCCGCATACCGCAAAAAAAAAAAAGAAATAAGTATGATTGGTTATGATGCTAAGAGATACATTTTGTTCAGTACTTATTGCATGCCAGGTACTAAGCTAGCCCTCTTACATACAGGTAGGTGCTACTATTAGTTCATTTTATTTATGAAGAAACAGAGGCTTAAGAAAATACATAGCTAGTGAATCCAGGATTCTCTTACCCCAAATCCCATGCTTTTAACCATTGGACTCTACTACCCTATAACAAACATCTGTGTTTCAAACATTGTTCTGTTTTGCATTCACAGCATTTCATCTCCAAATATCATTTTTATTGCTATTGGCTGCCAATGACCATATGCAAATTAAAATTTGAAATAGTTTAAATGTCTTAATGAATATGCAGTTTTAAGCGTGCTAAAATATTTAATACAGGAGTCCCTTGGAAATGGTTGATATTTTCCTTCAAAATTTGAACTAAAAGGCAAATTCCAGACAATAAAACAAACTTGTCTCAAATCTACTCAATCCTAATGTTTACCATTAACTCACTTCTAATGTTTCACATCCCAGAAACTTTAAATGGAACTTAGGAAACCAACCCCATAATTGTTTCTCATAAAAAGGGTAAGGGGATGGGGAGGCAATATTTACAGTTCAAATACTGTAAAATACCATCTGTTGTTATGATTATGATATGTTAATAATCTAATCATTGTTAACTTATAATTCCCATATAGACATTAAAAAAAGATGACTTCTATGCTACCTATAAAAAATGTATTGGCTAAAAGGCTTCCCTGGTGGCACAGTGGTTAAGAATCCACCTGCCAGTGCAGGGGACACAGGTTCAAGCCCTGGTCCAGGACGATCCCACATGCCGCAGAGCAATGAAGCCCGTGTGCGCCACAACTACTGAGCCTGTGCTCTAGAGCCCATGAGCCACAACTACTGAAGCCCACGCGCCTAGAGCCCATGCTCCACAACAAGAGAAGCCACCGCAATGAGAAGCCTGCACACCACAACGAAGAGTAGCCCCTGCTCGCTGCAACTAGAGAAAGCCCACGCGCAGCATGAAGACCCAACATAGCTATAAATAAATAAATTTATTTTTAAAAATGTACTGGCTAGAGCAAATCAATATGGGAAACAAGACAGCTAAAAGAATGTTCAATAAATGTGAATTCAGCATTTAAGAACTTTAAACACAAATTCAGTTATTTCATAACATATATAAATGGCAATTTTTTAATAGTATAGGAAGACTAGCATTAAAGAAAGAAAATCAACAACAGTTTACAAAGTGTGATTTTTTTTTTCTCTTTGAGCTAACTGATATAAAAAGCTTGATAACACCCACGATTGGTGGGGAAAATAAGCACTTTCTTCTGTTGCTGATGTGACTGTAAACTGGTACAACACTATGGAGAACAATTGAGAATATCTATCAAAACATAAAATGTATATACTCTTTGACCTAGCAATTCCACTTTCATAAATGTATCTAAACATACACTTAAACGTGGTCAAATGATACAGGTATAAGATATTGTTTGTAATAGCAAATGTCTGGAAACAACCTAAATGTATTTATTTAGCAAGAAAAGATACACTGCCACTATATACTGTTACGTGGAAAAAAAAATCAAGGCAAAGAACAGCGCATATAGAAAGCAACTGTGAAAGTTGGGGGTAGAAAAAAGTGGCTATTGTGAATGGCGCTGCTACGATGCAACTTACTATTAAATGGTTCAGAAAAAAGGTTGTGTGTGTGTGTGTGTGTGTGTGTGTGTGTGTGTGTAGATAAAGAGAAAAGATAAAATAGTAAAATATTAACATCTGAGGAATCTGGGTGAAGGGTACCCAGGAATTCTTTGTACCATTCTTTCAACTTTTAAGTCTGAAATTGTGTCCAAACATTTTTAAAATTAATAATTGAAAAAAAATTCCTGCCTTCTGGGTACACAGGAAAACAGGAACTATCTCATACACTATTGGTGGGGATGTAAACTATTACAATCAATTTAAAGGAGAGCAATTTGGCTATATCTGGTAAAACTAAAAATAAACATACTCTATAATCTAGCAATTCCACTTTAAGCCTAAATCAGTGGGGGTTTTTTTAATTAATTTATTTTTAGCTGCGTTGGGTCTTCGTTGCTGTGCGCGGGCTTTCTCTAGTTGCGGCAAGCGGGGGCTTCTCTTGTTGCAGAGCACAGGCTCTAGGCGCCCGGGCTTCGGTAGTTGTGGCATTCGGACTCAGTAGTTGTGGCTCACAGGCTCTAGAGTTGTGGCACACAGGCTTAGTTGCTCCAAGGCACGTGGAATATTCCTGGACCAGGGCTCGAACCTGTGTCCCCTGCATTGGCAGGCAGATTCTTAACCACTGCACCATCAGGGAAGTCCTGGTGGGGTTTTTTAAACTGTGGATCATGATCCATTGTGAAATCAGTTTAATGGGTCAAAATCAGCATTTTAAAAAATGAAACAGAATACAAGAGAAAAAGGTCAGAGGAGGAATTCCCTGGCAGTCCAGTGGTTAGGACTTGGCGCTTGCACTGCCAGGGCCCGGCTTCAGTCCCTGGTGGGGAAACTAGGATCCTACAAGCCACACAGTGCAGCCAAAAATAAAAGAAAAAGAAAAGAAAAAACTCAGAGGATATCACTGTGAAATTTTCTTCTCAACTGAGATGAATTCCAAAATCATGTTTATAAGAAAAGCTAGTCACGAATGATTAACTGTTATATAATTCAATTTATATGATGTCCAAAAAGGTAAAACAATATTTTTAGGTATACATTCATACATTAGGTAATTTTTTAAAAACATTAAAAAATACAATGGAATCATTAACACAAAATTCAGGGCAGTGGTGACTTCTGCAGGGGAAGGAGAGGAGGATACATTTAGAAGGGGCATATCCTGGGCTACAGAATTTCTTAAACACAGTTTGTGTTATTTTATGTATCAGTATTTTTCAGAAGGTATAAGGATTTCTTGCTTTTGCTCTGTACTATTCCAGAAGGAGGTGGAAGTTGCTAGCCTGACTCAGCAGGGGAGATCTCTCTTATTCAGAACCAAGGAAGTTAAACAAAGCTAAATATTAAGCTGGGAGAAGGGAGAGAGACTGATAAACCTTAGAAGAAGGTTCAAATGGATTGTTAGGTCTGAGGGAAATTTCAAAAATACAGGCGAAGCAATACTATCTATTGTACATGGGTATGGATATATGAAGGAAAAATATAAAAACATGGATTGACTCACCTCAAATTCATGAAAATAGATTTCTACGGATAGGGAGAGAAGGGGATGGGACTAGGAGATAAACCTTACCTATACTGTTCTATTTTAAATGTAAAAGTTAACACATGTTAATTCTGGGTGATGGGTACATGGGTATTTGTTATATTAGCCTCCATTCTTTTCTATATTTTTTGAAATATGGAAAAAATCTTGCTGGTGAATATCTATTACAAATTTAAACATTCACACTTTTTTATTCTACTTCTAGCAATTTACTACAGATACATCTAAGTGCACATATACATATATATTCAGTACATGTTTACTGCAACCCAAAATATCCATCAGTAAGATTGGCGCTCTCTCTCTCTCTCTCTCTCCCCCTCTCTCTCTCTCTATATATATATATATAATATATATATAATATATATATATTATATATATATACAGTGCTACAACTTTATAATCATTAAAAAAAAATTTTTAACAAATGAAATAAATTGATATATGTTAATATAAAGAGTATACAAATTATGTTAAAGATTGCATATGTATATTAAATACATACAGAACATACATATTTATATTAAAATATATTTATAAAGTATATTATATATAAAATATAACGTATGCATTAAATACATATTTATATTAAAATGTATGTCTATATACACTCAGAACACCTCTGGACAGAACACAAGAAATTAGTTAAAGGACAGGGGAAGAAGGAAGATTGACCTTGTATTATATTCATCTGTATCTTTTAATTTTATACCTCATATTTATATCACCTATTTTAAAAATTTTAAAACTACATATGACATAATATACAGAAGATACAATATATAACAATGTATAACATAATTGTATTTTTGAAAAACAAAATTTATATATGCCTAGAAAAAATCTTACAGATCATACCAATTTAACAGTGATAATATCTGGAGGATAGGATTTACAGGCTTTTTATTTGCTTCATGATATATTTTCATAATGCTTAAATTTTTCACAATGGGTATATATTACTTGTATGATGAAAACTATTTCTTTTTAAACTCAAGGGCTTTTTTAAAAAATAAATTTATTTATTTTATTTATTTTTAATTTTGGCTCTGTTGGGTCTTCGTTGCTGTGCGCAGGCTTTCTCTAGTTGCGGCGCACAGGCTTCTCATTGCAGAGGCTTCTCGTTGTGGAGCATGGGCTCTAGGTGCGCGGGCTTTAGTAGTTGCAGCACACGGGCTCAACAGTTGTGGCTCGTGGACTCTAGAGTGCAGGCTCAGTAGTTGTGGCACACGGGCTTAGTTGCTCCACAGCATGTGGGATCTTCCCGGACCAGGGCTCGAACCCGTGTCCCCTGCATTGGCAGGCGGCTTCTTAACCACTGCACCACCAGGGAAGCCTGTGAAAACTATTTTTAAAAAACCCAAAATCTTTGCAATAGATAAATGTCAACCTTCTCTTTGGCTCAATGAAATATTTACATTTTGATGTTAAAGTTTGTGTTACAGACATGGTTTTTCTTTCCCATGTTGAAGGAAGAGGTTTTATTATTTTGTAAATTTTTTTTAAACGACAAACACTTAGGTTATTTTTCTTAGCGAGAGTTTTTTTTCTCAATAGCCTGGAAGATAATCTACTAGATAGTCTTCTCCACTCATCATAAACTCTGTTTTAACTTTTCTTCCTAAAGAGTCTTCTTGTACAATCACTTATTCCTGAGTAATATTGAATATTAAAAGTATCTTCATTGAAAGGAGCATGGAATCGTGTTTTTTGTTGTCATGTCTCAAGTATTCTGAATACTTTTTACTCTGATTTGCAATTTAAAACAAGATTTTATAGGCAGAGAGCAAATATGGAGAGCTGTCAGGCCAAAGTAGTATTTTGTTTCTCTATCTTAAGAAATATAAATAAATAGGGTCTAAAAGAAAACATTTCACCATAACAAAAGTGTTTTCTTTTAAGAAACAAATGAAAAATAAAACTTCTTTTCAGGTGATACAGTTAAAACTTACTAATCATGATGAATAACATCTACTGCAGTTCCTACAAGTTTCCTCAAAAATAAACTAAACTAAAAGGACATCTAGTCATAACTGGGGGGGGGGGGTGGGTAAAGTCTCTACCCTTTAGCCCATTGGGCCTGAGGCTACAAAATACTAATCTAGACTTTTATCAACCTAGAAAAATCTATCCCAGGACAACAGTCTGAGCAGGGTGTTCAGTAGTAATATATGCCAGAGGGCTTGGAGCTAAGAGAAAGCCACAATGACAGAAGGGTCACTGGCAAGGAATTTCTTCTATTCTTTTTTTTCCTTCCACAGTTCCTTACATACTTCAATTTGGAAGAAGACGGTTGAAAAGGGACAAAAAAGAACTATAGAGAAGAAAACATGGAGAAGGTTAGAACTCAATAGTCCAGAACAATTTAAATGGAACAGGATCAGGCAGCAAACTCCCAATCGTACGCTACTACAGTTTCAATCACTACCATTGTGAGAACTGACTCCCATATCCTTTTCTCTTCTATTCTTTGTTTGTTTCCACCTTCTGTTTCTCTCAATCATTCCTATCTTCCCCCACTTTGCCTAGTTGTAAAAAAAAATCATCAAGATCTGACCTACATCTCAATAGTGTCTACCTCTGCTGTATCTTTCTATTATGGAATCTCTACCTTCCAAAGGAAGGCTTTATCTTAATTTCAAAGCCATCTACCATAGTCAGAATTCTAAAGTGACTCACAGCCAGAAAAAGGTTGGAAATCCTCTGACCTACTAAAAAAAAGAAAGAGCTAGAAAAAGGGCTATATTCACTTACCACGAACCTGCTTTTTTATTTCTTTGGCAGAATCCAGCCATGTCTGTAAAAAGAAGAAAAGGCATTCACACAGAGCTCCAAAATACATAAACCACAGAGTACCAGAAGCAGGATTACTGACCATCTCCAATAGTGTCTCCAGGTCAACCTACATTTCCAATATTTTTTGCATTAGTTTCACATAGCACAGTAATTTTGAACAGAGAAACAGGGAGCCAGACAGTTGGGCTTGAATCCTAGCTCTACTACTTCCTAGGTGAGTGACTTTAAGCATCTTTGTACTTCAGTTTCCTCATCTATTAGAGGAAATAAAATGAGATATTAGCAGTAGGGCCTATCTCAGGGTTACTGTGAAGATTAAAAGGTAATATATGTAAAGCTTCAGCAAACAAGAAATGCTAAATAAGCACTTGCTATTTTTATTATTCTGTAAAGACAAATAGAGATCTATAACCAGGATTATTGATCTATAACCTAGATCTTATTTTTCCCTCCAACTCTGACCTCCAGTCTCATTCAAGTTTTCTGTGTCAGCACAGCACCTGGTAGATGGTTCATGCTCAGTTAATGTTTACTGAATGAATAACTATTTTGTTTTTCCTGACTACTCTTGCCCACACTAATTTCTCCCTTCACCATTCTCCAACCCCACTTAAAATTTGCACACCACAAGGGTAAGTTTCCTCAACCCATAGCGGACCATGCAAAACTAATGGCACTTTAAAAGAGCCTCACCATTAACATCTTTCATAGGCTCCTAGAGAAATGTTTAAAGACAGAAATTTCTAAATTGAATTGTCTAAAAGATTTTTATTGACGTAAGACATATACAGAAAAGTACATAAAACATACATATAGATCAATAAATTGTCAAAGTGAACATATAAGTATAACATTACCAGCACCCCAGGAGCCCCTTTCATGCCTGCTCCCAATCCCCCCACCCCATTCCCCCTTCCAAAATGTTTAAAATTGAATTTTAGTCGTACTTAGAAAAGAAGAGTAAGGGGGGATTACTCCTCACCCTCTACCAACAAGGGCAAAGTTCAAGATGACCATCCCATTTGCCCTACCCAAGGAGTGGGCCTGAACACCACAATCTTACATTTGATTATATATTACACTAACCATTATATAAAGATAGTCACCACAACAGATAATAAGCAAAGAGTGAGGACGAGTTTCCTTTTCTCTCCCCTGCCCCTGCAATTAACACAGATGATTAAGAAATATATGTTTTTAAAAATATCACTTAATATAAAATTATTCTAAAGTATAAAAACTAAGTACATACTTGCTTAAGTCCTGTCAGAAAGGGCAGGGGGTAACCTGGGTGTTTCTCCTTCCTCTCTCATTAAGACTAAAGAACTTTAAGTTGTTATACGTCCAAAGGCAAAAGAAGACTTTAAAAGCGCCAACTGATAAGTTTTGTGGAACCTTTGAGAACCTTGCAATCCAGAAGTCTTAACAAAGACTACTTTCTATCACTGTGGAATGAACACTTCCCCTACAGAGTGAGGTGACTCCATATTTTCCCTATTTTTAAGAGAAATCTCCCAAAGTAGCCTGAAGCTGCCAAGTTTCTTACAGGGATTGCATGAGCCATTCTATGACTCTAAGGCTAGAATTCCCACCCATCTGACATAGAGGGGGCAAATCCAGATTTGTGCCAATCACATGGGACTCCAAGGTATAAGGTACCTTATAGAACAAAGTATTATTTCTTCAGTATCTAGACCTCCGAATCAAAGTCAAAATCAAAAAGTGTGTACAAGACAATAAAAAATCAGTGTGCATAACAATAGGTACTTTATGCTCAATTTAAATTATTCAATTCAGAGCATTTTATTTAGCCAACAAGTATTTAGGAATGCCTCCACGTGCTAGGCACCAAAGTTACAAAAAAGGATTTAAAAATAGTGCTTGTAGGGGCTTCCCTGGTGGCGCAGTGGTTGAGAGTCCACCTGCCGATGAGGGGACATGGGTTCGTGCCCCGGTCCGGGACGATCCCACATGCTGCAGAGCGGCTGGGCCCGTGAGCCATGGTTGCTGAGCCTGCGCGTCCGGAGCCTGTGCTCCGCAACAGGAGAGGCCACAACAGTGAGAGGCCCGCGTACCGCACAAAAAAATAAAAATAAAAATAGTGCTTGTCCTCAAGGAGCTGTCAGTCTAAAGGAAGAGCTGAGTAGTGAACAATTTGTCTTTTCTTAGAGGCAGTTAGGAAATGTTTCTCAAAAGAATGTTTTTGGGGAAAAAAAAGGTAAAAAGAAAAAAGAATGTTTGGGAGATCTAATTTAGGGTTGAAGAACAAATAAGAGTTAGCCAGGCAAAAAAAGAAGTGGAAGTAATTAGAAAGGCACAGGGTATATAAAGAGAACATGATACATCTGAGTTGCTGAATGTAGTTCAGCAAAGCTGGAGCACAGAAGTGAAGAGGAGAGATGTAAAATGAAAAAGAACAGTAAGGGCCAGATCATAGAGGCCATAGTATTCCATGCTAAGAAACTTGGACTTCATCAAGTTACAGGCAAGGGAGAATCACTGAAGGATTTAAAATAAGAGTGACACAAATTTGAGGTAGACAGGGAGACCAAATAAGAAGCTGGTGTTGAGAATGATAATAGTCAGGATTTGTGACTGAGTAAATAGGGTGGGCTGATGATGAGAGGTGGTAAAGTATAGTAGTAAACAAAAGTTCCTAAGTTGCTGGCTTGGGCAACTGGGTAGATGTGGTACTATTCACTGAAACAGAAAATGCAGGAAAAGGAATAAATTTTCATGAAGAAGAAAACAATAGCAAAAAACTAAAAACAACCCAAATGTCCATCAACAATAGAATAAATAAATTATGGTATATTTATATAGATACACGTTCAAGGTGTCTTTGGAAATCCAAGTAGAATATTGCAGTAGATAGCTGGATAAGCAGGTCTGGCACTCAGAAGAGTGATTTTAACCAGAGATATAAATTTGGGCACTTTCCCCATATAGGTGGCAAATGAAGCCATGAAAGTAGATAAAAATAATCCAGGGAACATATAATAGAGTTAAAAGAAAGAAACTAAAGATAAACCTTGGGGAACATTTACAGTTAAGGGATGAAGAGAAGATAAAGAGCTGAGAAGTAAACTGAGAAGAAGTGACCAAGCGGTAGGAGGAAAACAGGAGAGACTGGTATCACAGAATCCAAAGGAATAGAACATTTCAAGGTTGGATAGGCAAGCTCATCAATGCTGCAAAATGGACAAGGAACATGAAGATGAAAAACTGTCAGATTTATCTTGGCAAGGGCAGTTCAGCAGAGTGGTAAGAGCAGAAATCAAAATGCAGTGAGTTATACCCAGTGCTGGTGAGAATGTGGCACAGCTGCAACCCTTAGTGCTGGTGGGAGTGTGAACTGGTAGCACCACTTTGGAAAACTGATAGTATCTACTAAAGCTGATCATATATGTGTCATCCACAACCCAGCAATTCCACTTCTGGGAATCCAACAGAAATGAATATGACAAGATATGCACTAAAAGACATGTATGAGAATGTTCCCAGGAGCAGCATTCATAAAAGCCACAAACTGTAAACAAGCCAAATGTCCATCAACAGTAGAATGCATAAATAAAGTGTGGTATAGTCAAACAATGAACTATTATACAGCAGCAAGAATGGATGAACTACTGCTACTCGCCACAACATGGATGATACTCAAAAACATGATATTAAACAAAACAAAAGACGCCAGACCTAAGAGCACATACTGTATGGTTTCGCTTATGTAAAGTTTAAAAACAGGCAAAACTAATTGATGGTGATAGATGTTAGGAAGACATCTGTTACTTTTGACAGGGCCTGAGGTAGGAGTACTGATTGTTGGGGGCTGGCGGTAGTGACTGGAAGGGGAAACAAAGTGGGATTCTGGAATCCTCCAGAAAAAAATCCTTGATTCATTCATAAATAACTTATTCCAAGCAGGAATAAAATCTAGGAAGCAACTATTGGGTTGGCCAAAAGGTTCATTTTGTTTTTTCCGTTAAGATGGCTCTGGTAGCACTTAGTTGTCTTCAACTTCATTTGAAACAATTTTGTTAGATTATATGTGACAGCTGTCATATCAACATGCATTTAAAAAAAGACTTATCAAAATTGGTGAATTTTTGTATGACATTTTAATATTGAAAATGGAAGGAAAAAAAGCAACATTTTCGGCATATTATGCTTTATTATTTCAAGAGAGGTAAAAATGCAACTGAAACGCAAAAAAAGATTTGTGCAGTGTATGGAGAAGGTGCTGTGACTGACCAAATGTGTCAAAAGTAGTTTCATGCTAGAGATTTCTTGCTGGACGATGCTCCATGGGCTGGTAGACCAGTTGAAGTTGATCGCGATCAAATCGAGACATTAACTGAGAACAATCAACGTTATACCACGAGGGAGAAAGCTGACATACTCAAAATATTCAAATCAAGCACTGAAAATCATTTGCACCAACTTGGTTATGTTAATCACTTTGATGTTTGGGTTTCACATAAGTTAAGCAAAAAAAACCCTCTTGACCGTATTTCCACATGCAATTCTCTACTTAAATGTAATGAAAACGTTCTGTTTTTAAAACAAATTGTGATGGGCGATGAAAAGTGGACACTGTACAATAATATGGAAAGGAAGAGATCGTGGAGCAAGTGAAATGAACCACCAACAACCACACCAAAGGCTGGTCTTCACCCAGAGAAGGGGATGTTGTGTATATGGCGGGACTGGAAGGGAGTTCTCTATTAGGAGCTCCTTCCGGAAAACCAAACAATTAATTCCAACAAGTACTGCTCCCAATTAGACCAACTGAAAGCAGCACTCGACAAAAAGCATCCAGAATTAGTCAACAGAAAATGCATAATCTTCCATCAGGATAATGTAAGACCGCATGTTTCTTTGATGACCAGGCAAAAACTGTTACAGCTTGGCTGGGAAGTTCTGATTCATCCACCGTATTCACCAGACATTGCAACTTCGGATTTCCATTTATTTAGGTCTCTACAAAATTCTCTTAGTGGAAAAAATTTCAATTCCCTGGAAGACTATAAAAGGCACCTGGAACAGTTCTTTGTTCAAAAAGATAAAAAGTTTTGGGGGACTTCCCTGGGGACTTCCCTGGTGGCGCAGTGGTTGAGAATCCGCCTGCCAATACAGGGGACAGGGGTTCGAGCCCTGGTCCAGGAAGATCCCATATGCTGTGGAGCAGCTAAGCCTGTGAGCCACAACTACTGAGCCTGTGCTCTAGAGCCTGCGAGCTGCAACTACTGAGCCCACGTGCTGCAACTACTGAAGCCCGCACGCCTAGAGCCTGTGCTCTGCAACAAGAGAAGCCACCACAATGAGAGGCCTGTGCACCACAACAAAGAGTAGCCCCCGCTCTCAGCAACTAGAGAAAACCTGCGTGCAGCAGTGAAGACCCAATGCAGCCAAAAAATTAAATAAATGAATAAATAAATTTTTTTAAAAGATGTATCACTGTGAATCTCAGAACACTAAAGAAAGAGAGAAAAAGAAGAGAAGGAGGGAGGGAGGGAGGGAGGGAGGGAAGGAAGGAGGGTAAAAGATTCTACTAGCCTAATTCTACACAGGGCAAGAGAGAGGGGAGATCATACAAAGCATCACAAATCAGAATGGCTTTGACCTTCTCAATAGCCAACATTAAAAGCTAGAAGACAATGGAGCAATGCCTTCAAAATTATGAAGGCAAATCATTTCAAGCCTAAAATTCTATACCCAACCAAACTAACAACCAAATACTACAGTACAATAAACACATTTTCAGACATGTAATGTCTCAAAAAGATTACATCCCATATGTAATTTCTCAGAAGGCGTGCTCTATCAAATACCAGGAAATGCTAAGATAAAGGGGAAACAAGAGAAACATCACAGGAGAGAAGTACAACAAATCCCCAGGATAATGGTGATGGGAAATACCTGGGTCAACTATATACAAGACAGAGCAACTCATCCAGACTGGAGAAGTATGACGCAAAGAGAGCATATTGAAGAAGGACTGTCACCATCACAATGGCTTTTGCTACTGTATTGTCCCTTTAACCTGACCATGCTAAGGAAGTCTTCTCCAAACTCATTTTTGTACAGGATTTACTTGGGCCATGTGCAAATGAAGTTCCTGCTTTCCCTTCTATGTTCTACTTGTTCTACCTGAATCAGCTAAAGACCTTCATTTTAACCCAAAGGAAAACTCTGCTTTGACCTATTTCCGAGAGCTGGAAGTTAGCCATGATGAATTTAGAAGCAGAAAATATAGAACAGCCCATTACCCCAACCATATCCTGTAAGAACCTGGCCCATCAGACCTTCCAGATGCCCCAAATATGATAAGCCCTATGTTTCCCAGGATTCACTTGTCCACTGACTTCCCCAGAAGGGGTTCTTATAAACAATCAGAGAAGTTGAAACTAGATTATGATTCAGAAACATCAACATTTTTTCCCAGAAATATTTTATCTAAGGGGGACAATAAAGCCCTTTTTAACACAGCCAGATTTGTTGTTTGCTGTACAATCAAATTCAGCTTTTATATTGGGCACTTTTAACATCACTTTATACAGAAATATATCAATGAATATAAATAAAGCAATTTAACATTTTCTCATTAAAAAATAAATAGGATAGTGAAAACTACTATAAGGAAATAAAATTTGCTGATACGATAGAGTATGGATGACACCAACAATAGCAAAAAGTTTTCAAAGCAACTGGAAGGTTTTTACCAATGTGAGCACTGGAAGCTCAACTGCAAGATGAAAGAATTTCCTCTGCTGAATGCCTTTAGATGAGCCAGCTCCCAGCAATTTAAGTATACTTGGTTCATAGAAAAATTATAACAGTTACATTAAACAAGTAGGTACTGGTACTCAGTGACTTCATTTATATGCCAAATTCAAGTATTCTCAAATATTCTAACATAAACCTGAGTGGGGTACACACACACAATATAAAAACATTCGATTTTATCTCACTGAGCTTGTATAACATAAAATACTTTTCAGAGTATTTTCCTCGATTCATGGGAGAACTTTCTAACTCACAGCTGCAGAAAGTTTTTCACTGTAGTATTAGAGGTGTTGTTTTGTTTTTTAATTACCTTCAATCTTTTCTTACTACGTACACTGTATCTCGGAGAGGCAGGAATAAATACATTCTTAACAACAGTAAAAGAATTAAAACAATTTTGGGGGGTCAGTTTCTTATATTACAAGCAGTCTTCTCACCTTAGAGGTTGCATTATCCCAAATGGCTAGACTAAAGTAGTCTTCTTCCAAAAGATTGAGGTGTTCACATACTCGTTTAAGTAAATCTTGTCCCTTAGCATGTTTCTGCAAAGATACACATACTTTAGTTGAGGTTTCCTCTTATTCCTGCATTTATCACGAAATAATATAAAATGTCACTTTCCAATTTTCTCTTTTATCCTTGGTTACTAACACTTTCAGATGGCTGCACAGTGCAAGTAGAACAAAGTGAGTAACAAAAATCCTGCTTCTTAATTTGTCAGTTTAAATATGCAACACATTTATAGTTGCTTGGAAATGCTGCTACAATTCAAAGCAAAATTCCATCAAGCATCCCCCACCTCCATCCTAAACATTACATTCTTTATTTTTGGTGTATTTCCTGAAGCCTGCTATGGGTCGCTGTCAGTCAGCATGAGCACCTGACTTAACTGAATCAGCTGTCAACACTGACAATTAACAGTGACTATGGAAATCATTAGACTCTCTATCATTCCCAGACCAAATGTCCCAAGACAATGAGCTATGTCTCAAATCCCTGCAATCTCTTTCAGAAAAATGCATAAAGTATAAGATCTTAGATACCCTCCAGACATTACCCGTTGCAGTGGTTCTTAGAGTTGTGCTACAAATCATTTCTTAATGTTTCTCTACCCAGAAAATCAAACCATTACCAATTGGGGGGACTTGTATTCCTGTTTATAGGGAGGAAATGCCATAACTTAGGGACCGAGATTTAGAGTGAAAAAGTCCCTGCTTTTTCATTTACTAGCTAAACAACCTGAGTCAATTTCTGAACATTAGCTTTCTCATCTGTAAAGTGATAAGAAAATGTATACCTGTCCTACCTAACTACTGGAATTGTTGAAAAAAATTAAACATGCTGGACTTCCCTGGTGGCACAGTGGTTAAGAATCCACCTGCCAATGCAGGGGACACGGGTTCGAGCCCCAGTCCGGGAAGATCCCACATGCTGTGGAGCAACTAAGCCCGTGAGCCACAACTACTAAGCCTGCACCCCACAACTACTGAAGCCCATGCGCCTAGAGCCCGTGCTCCGCAACAAGAGAAGGTGCAGCAATGAGAAGGCTGCGCACTGCAACGAATATAGCCCCCGCTCGCTGCAGCTAGAGAAAGCCCGCACGCAGCAATGAAGACCCAATGCAGCCAAAAATAAATAAATAAATTTATTTAAAAAATAATAATAAAAACATTTTTAAATAATAAAAATATTAAACTTGCTAATGTCTTCTGAGAAATACATTTTTTAAAACTTCCAAGGACTTCCCTGGTGGCGCAGTGGTTGAGAGTCCGCCTGCCGATGCATGGGACACGGGTTCGTGCCCCGGTCTGGGAAGATCCCACATGCTGCGGAGCGGCTGGGCCCGTGAGCCATGGCCGCTGAGCCTGCGCGTCCGGAGCCTGTGCTCCGCAACGGGAGAGGCCACAACAGTGAGAGGCCCGTGTACCGCCAAAAAAAAAAAAAAACTTCCAAAAGATTAGAAATCATTTTTTGGCACATATACATGACATGTCCTTCGAGAAACATGTCTGAGCTGAGCTATTTTTAATGACTATTAGTAATTCACATAGATGTTAACTCATTTTTAGACTTATCCCATCTACATTATATCATTTTCTTCATTTTCTCCCTTCTATGTTTTCACTCTACATGACAGAGATGATTAGGGAATTCTTCACATACAGGTCCCTACTCCCTTATTTATAATTCCAAAATTCAGAAGTTCTAAAAAGTAAAAGGTTGGGCTTGTTTATTTTGTTTTTGTTCAAAGCTCATCTGAAGGCAAATTCTGACCTGAACTGTTATGGGCTATATTTTATATTTATTTATCCAACTTAGAGTGAATCTTCATATATTTTACCATAGAAATAATGTGTTTGATAATGTACCTACTGCTACACACTCTGCTGGGAATATTATGAAATTCGCAGCATATGTACTTGTTGCTTTTCTAAAACCCAAAATATTCTGAATTCTGAAACCCATCTGCCCCCAAATGTTTCAGATATAAGGGACCCATATCTAGATTTTGGTCTGAATGGGAAGAATGAGTGTGGAATAGCTTTCCCCATCTCTAGACTAGCTAGTGGTGAGAAGCAGCAAGAGCAGACCCTAGGTCTTCTCCAGTTACCAGGTGTAGTAACTATTTTAAAAATGCAACAGTGTATTTTTCTTGATTTCTATTTCAAAACTTGGAGAGAGAATTCCTATTAATACACACAGCATAATATTTTAGACTACTTATTTGTGTTTTGATATATTTGCATATAAATAATTCAATTTCAAAATAATTTTTTACACACCTAAGATACAAGCATATGTGAATTATATGTTTTATCAAAAGGCTATTATTAGTAATAATCACAATTGCTTTTTATCAAGCATATCGTAATTGGCAATTACTGGTCTAGTTAAAAAAATAGCTGATAGGGCTTCTCTGGTGGCGCAGCGGTTGAGAGTCCGCCTGCCGATGCAGGGGACGCAGGTTCGTGCCCCAGTCTGGGAGGATCCCACATGCCGCGGAGCGGCTGGGCCCGTGGGCCATGGTCGCTGAGCCTGCGCGTCCACAACGGGAGAGGCCACAGCAGTGAGAGGCCCGCGTACCGCAAAAAAAAAAAAAAAAAAAAAGCTGATAAATTTTTAAGGACTTTTAACTTGTCTTGAAGAAGCAAAAGAATAACTGAAACAACTTTGACATTTTTATTCAATCTTGATTCAATTATTTATTCTTTCTGGAAATAATAGAGAATTTTAATAAATGGGATTACTTAATTTAAGTTTTTTATATACTATCTCATGGAGCTAAAGAAATACATTAAATAAAGCTCATTAAGGTTTAGATCTGGGAGAGCAGAAATGAACAGATAGTAAATTTTTTTTTTTTTGATAAATACAATTATGGGTACTGCTAGACCTAGAAATTGAGGCTATCCTGGGAAATCTAGTCATGGAAGATCACTCTATAAATAACCAATTTTTTTCTTAAAATTATTTTGGATTATAAAAGTAACACATGCTCAATTCACAAGATTTGGCAGATATAGAAAAAGCTGGAGAAGAAAATAAGACTCACTCATAATCCTTCCACACCTCCACCTCCAGAAAATCACTATTAACATTTCAGTCCATAGAAATATTCATTATACTGGGTCTTAGGCCACGGCACCACTTACCCAACCCTACATGAAACAATTTGTAAGAGTTCTAACCACTTGAGATTGAAATGCGCTCACCTCCACAACACATTCATAAACTGTGTCATCCAACAAAGAAACCTTGCAATGCATGTTTCTGTGTCTTCTGATCGATTTCTGGGAAGCTTTTAATTCTCTTTCTGCTACTGATTCAGGACTTTCTTCTTTTACTTCTGTTTTAGAGCAGTCTTCAAGTCCTCCTCCTTCCTCAGTCTGAAAATCGGGATCTTCTCTGTGTTCTTCCTGAGCAGGCTACATACCCATGACATCACCAAGTCAGTAACAAAGACATTTCACAAAACATGCCGTATACACTTTTGCCTATAATATTGCTACCAATAAAAGCACTAACTGAAGAAGAAAAACTGTTAAAACAAATACAAGTGATATTAAGATTATTTTTCTGTAAAAGATATTATGATCTCCCAAAAGATCCACAGACTCTGCTATTCTCAAAACTTTATGATAGAAGGTAAAATCCCATCTTTCAAATCAATAAATGAAGGTTTCAGGTAAACCAGAGGACAGCAATCTGTTGCTCTCAGCACTATATTTTCTCCCTGACTATACCATTGCCTATTATTAAAACCTATTAAAACTTAAACATCTTTGCCCCATGCTCCTCAATTTTAGCGAGGTAGCCTTATGAATTGCAAAACGAGTTGTGATTTGTCATGCAATCTAAATTTTATGAATGGGGAATTCCCTGGTGGCCCGGTGGTTAAGACTCCACGCTCTCACTGCCAAGGGCCCAGGTTCAGTCCCTGGTCGGGGAACTAAGATCCCACAGGCCTCGAGGCGCGGCCCAAAAACAAAAAAACAAAAAAAACCCATAAATTTTTTTGAATGGCTAAGAGGGGTTCTTGGGACCTTTTCAGAGCATAAGGCAACATATGTATAGTAGGCTAACAACTGTAAATACCAATTAACTCATTTTTACCAAGTATCAACCACGATAAATGCAAAGAAGATTCAAAGAAGCAAGAGACAGATTGAAATCTGGATGTCCTAGGGCAATCATTAAGTCATCCCAAAGTAATACAGGTAAGTGAGACAACATTTTGGCATACACTTACTCACTTTCGTCACAATAAAATTGCTGAAAGGTTCTTAACTAAACCTCACTAATTCTTTTCTTTCAAAAAAATACGTAGTTGGGGCTTCCCTGGTGGCGCAGTGGTTGAGAGTCCGCCTGCCGATGCAGGGGACACGGGTTCGTGCCCCAGTCCGGGAGGATCCCACATGCCGCGGAGCGGCTGGGCCCGTGAGCCATGGCCGCTGGGCCTGCGCGTCTGGAGCCTGTGCTCCGCAACGGGAGAGGCCACAACAGTGAGCGGCCTGCATACCGCAAAAAAAAAAAAAAACCAAAAAAACAGAGTAAAATAAGCCTCTGCTTTCACAGTATGAATGACAAAAGTAAACACGTACGTAGTACAGATTTCAAAAACACTTTAGAGTTTTTTATTTTCAAAGGTTAAAGAAAAGAAAAACTTCATTATGATGCTGGTAAAAAGATAGTACTACTTCACAAGCATTGATTAAATATCAACTATTCAAAAGAAATATAGGGGGCTTCCCTGGTAGCACAGTGGTTGAGAGGCCGCCTGCCGATGCAGGGCACACGGGTTCGTGCCTCGGTCTGGGAGGATCCCACATGCCGCGGAGCGGCTGGGCCCGTGAGCCATGGCCGCTGCGCCTGCGCGTCCGGAGCCTGTGCTCCGCAACGGGACAGGCCGCGACAGTGAGAGGCCAGGCCCGCGTACCGCAAAAAAAAAAACCATAGTTGACATTTAGGAAAAAGGATTTAATTATTTGGCTCCTGCTCCTCCTGCATTAGATATTGGAGGTGTCTACAAGTCTCCTTCCCCTCCTTCATGACCCTCTTAAACGTTACCTCTTCATTAAGGCCTTCACTGGCTATCCTACCTGGCCTATCCCCACTCTACTAGTATTCTTCATGTTAGTACCCTGTTTATTGCCTTCATAACATTTATTACAATACATAATTAATTTGTATTTACAACTTTTTTTGTCTCTTCCATTAGACTATAAAGTTATCAAGAGTAGGGATGTTTGTTCAATAATAATAATATTTAATAATAATAATGAAAATAATAACAAACATTTATATAGAAATTACAATGGGTCATTTACTGTTCTAAAAGCATTACTTACATGAACTCATTTAACCCTATGGGGAGGGTACTATTATTATCCCCCCTTGACAAATAAGAAACTGAGGCCAGAGAAGTTAATTTGCCTAGGATCATACAGTCAGTAAGTCACATACCACTTTGACTCCAGAATTCATGATCTTAAACATCTTTGCCATATTATAATTTTTATTTACCAATGTATGTCCAGCTTAGGGCCTGGCACACACAGCAGGTTTTCAGTAAATTTGTTGAGTAAATAAATAAGTATTAAAAAATGACACATGGCTTCCAAAAAATCCAAGGTACCCTAGATGAAGGTTGGTGCAGTCCTACAATGCAAACTCGCTTTTAAAAAATCCGGTATAGAAAAGGACCACTCAAATGAAATTCTACTATGAAATCAATGAATGGGACTTTAGTTAAATCTAAAATTAACTTTGTCATCTGTTTCAACTTCAGTACAAATGTTATGATCTTTAGACAAAACAGACTAGCCCTGATTCAAATGCTAATTAAAACAAGATATGGATTTTTCCATACATAAAGCAAAGGAGAAAAAAAGCAATTAAGAACCTCTTGAAAGTACCAGACTTCCTGAAAGATAATGTAATTTAACTCTTTTGGTACTCCTAAAATTAAATTAAATTAATGACATTAAGATATGTAGCTTCTCTGCCTTTACTGTTCATGTTTATTGACTAAGTAATAATAACTAACATTTATTGAGTGCTTATAATATGTCAGGCAATGTCTTAAGAGCTTTACACATTTATCTCTTTTAATCCTCATAATGGCCAAATAAGGTGAACATTATTATCCTCATTGTACAGAGGAGAAAACTGATAAAGCAAAAGTGTCACTTCTCTACACCTGAACCCTCTAGTCTGATTCCATAGCCTCCATTCTTAACTATTATACTATAAATAAAATTTTGTTTTCAACCTTGTTTCACTATAGCAAGTACACAATAACAACTTTATCCTAAACTTTACTCTTAGCACTTTTGATGTATAAGTAATCATTCTAGAAATACATATTTTTTTAAGTCTAATGAAACTGTATAGCCTAAACCTGAGACCTATAATAGAAACATATAGGACTTACATTTTTTACAATGCAGATAATGCCCACATGCTTCAGAAAAAAAAAGACTTTGAAAATAACTCTTAATTTGTCGTTCAGTAGGCCTGAAAATAAATGGGATTCCTAGAAAATAGTTTGAGTTACAGTACTAATATTTTCTCATGATTTTTGGACAGATGACCACATTCACAACTCATATTTAGTTTACACTGTGACACAATTAAGGCTCCACCCAACTACTATATATTACAAAGGTGATATAAAGAGCTAACTTTCCTCATCTATATCCTACACTCTGTGGGAATATGACCTAGTTGGAGAAAATGACAAAGATAAGGCAGACACTGTTCAAACTTATCACACACCTCTGGGTGGTCTGAATCTATCTCATGACTTTTATAAAGACTTCCATAAAAGGACCATGTTTGCTGATAAATTACCCCATTTCTAATAATTCCACCAAAATAAACTCTAAACCACTTCACTTTCTTCCCCCCGCCGCCTCATTAAAAATCCTGGACTTTTTGCATTATAATAGCAAAATGTAAACTCGTTTGATACATTTCTTTTCTTTCATTTTCTTTTCTTTGATTTATGCCGTGTAAGTATCTTTCTAAAAATCAAGTTACCACTGACTACATGAATTTCTTTAGAGCAGAAACTCTGAAGCATCATGTTACTTATCACTAACAACTGGCTACTAAGAAATAAAACCAAATGTTCTTAAATGAAAAGTAAAGTGTATAACCTCCCTTCACCTCCCACACATTCGCACACCCTTACCTGTGTTTCTGCACTGCTTAATGAATGAAGATCCAAGGATGGGTCTGTTTTGAGCTCAGGCTCAGGAGCTGCAATCGGGGCCTTTAAAATGATCTCTTCGTCAAGACTGGCTCCAAATTCTATCTCTTTATGACCTTCACCTTTCTCTTTCGCTGACTCTACTTCTTTGCCTTCCTCCTCAGAGACCTGAGATTTAGGCCTTTTGAGAAATGAGGAGAACAGCCGTGACAGGCCCCTGTTTTCTGATGTCCGCTCCTTGTTCTTGGTCAAATCTTCATGTGTTGGAGTGTCTCCATTGGATGTTTTCAGCTTCTGCTCACACTGATTATCTCCCTCGGCTGCTGCTTGAGGAGCCTCTTCCAGCTGAGTTTCCTGTTGACCCGAGTTTGTGGCTCCCTCACCCTCTTCCTTCTGTTGTTGCTGCTGTGGATTTTCAGCCTCAGCCACTAAACTCTTCTCTGTTGTCATGACGTTGCTATTAAAAAGAAGATGGAAAAGGGGAGCTCTTAGAAGCAAAACACATTACTGAAGGCAAAACCCTCACTTGGGTCAAGTGTGCAAGAATTAATATTTTTAGGTATTTAATCAGCAACAGACAGTTCTCCAGTCCATTAAACATCAGACTTTCCTTTAAAGCACAAAAATATCTTACCTATACATCCTGGATAAATTATTAATACCTTGACTTGCTAAAGTTATGACATAGAGAAATTAGCTTAAAATAGTACCCTCTGAAGCCACCTTAGTGAAATGTATCATATTTTAAATTCAAAGCTCAGAACTGGACATAGCAAATACATTTTTATCCTTCCTAAAAAAAAAATGTTATTTATACACTGTCCTTTGAGGGTATCAGTCTTCAGGTGCTAGATTTGCAGGAATTATATGCAAAATTCTCTACACCCCAAGAGATAATGGGATTAAAAGGTTCCCCAACTCTTTATTATTCTATTTCTTTATATTTCTCAGAATGCATAGACTTCATATTAAGAACAGAAATGTAGAATTCTGTTCATTTGTTATCAGACTTGACAACAGCAATGACAAGTATACAGTTAAAATAATCACAAAAGAATTCCTTAGGTTTTCGTGTGACAACAGTAAATTACAGCCTCTTGCAGAAGAATACAACTTTAAGTTCTTTAAGACCTTTCTTCCTTCTGACAAATATGATGTTGAATGCTCATCATTTTTAAGAGTAGCAGTGAACTATTACAACAGAGGAAACCAGAGAAATAATAGAGAAAAAGAAACAAAATAGAGAAGAAAAATTTAGAAAGCACATGTTGATTCAAGTATGAGAGAGGAGAAGGCAGGCCGCAGACCTCACATATTTCAAACTTGTTGGTTTCTAGCCTCCTGATCTCAAAAATCCCAGTATTATTAGTTAAGCCACATAATAATGGCAAAGAGCAATGTCACACCTAGTTTACTAAAGGATAACCAACACACAAGGGAACTTTTGAGCAATTTGACTACTGACGGCCTTACACTTTGATTCACTGCTATACCTAAAAGTACTCCACTCAAAAAGCAGCATTTACATTGTCTCTGCTTCTGCTCCATACTATTTAGATGAAGTAATTTCATTTGGATGTTAACAATCCGAATTAATGAACCATATTTAGCTCATTGCCTCCTCAGGCCCTTTACACTTGCTGTTCTCTCAGCCTATGATGTTCTTCTCCTAGATATCTGAAAGACGGCCCTCTCCTCATTACTACCTCTGCTCAGATGTCACCTCTTTAGAAAGCCCTCCCATACACACCCTATCTAAAATAATGGCCCTTACTCCTCCAGATGGCCTCACAGCACCTACTTTACTTATTATTATTTACGAATATGTTAACTTTTTTGTTTACTGGTTTATTGTCTTCCATTCCCCCAGCTAAAATGTAAGTTCCATGAGGACAGAATGGTCCCTGGCACATTATACGTATTAATAAAAGTCTGTTGAATAAATTAATTTCAATTGAATATACCTGACAAATAAAAACTGCAAAGGTGTTCTCTAAATTATTCGAGTAAATTTACTTCAAATGCATAGGTCCTATGCTAGGTGCCTGGGATACAACAGTAAACAAAACAAAACAAATAAGGTCTCTGTCATCATGGAGTTTATATTCTTGATTCAACTTTAACCAGTATAATGAAAGAAAATTTAAGAGAACTCTTATTTACAATATGAGTGAAATCTAAATAATTATGTGTAAATGGAACAAAACAGTGAAAACAACGGAAGGAAGTTAATGGTACTGAGAGCTATTTCCGTGTCAGGCCCCGGGTAAGGGATATTATCTACATTATTTAAATTAAGCCTTTCAACAACCCTGAAAGGGAAAGAGGAATTGCTTAACCTCATAGTTGAGGAAACTGAAACTCAGAAAGTAATTGGCCCAAGGTCACACTGCTAGTAGGTGACAAACCACTATAAGTGGTATTGAAATAAATAAAGGTATATTAATAAAAGGAAAAGCCTTTATGTGAGCTCTTACTGCTGATCTACTTAAATTATTTTATTTTGAGCATTAAAAATATTTTAAGCAATAAAAATATTTACAAAAGCATATTTTCTAGTCTCATCTATTAAGTCATCAAAATTATTCTGCGCTAATAAAATATACAATTCAGTCTTTATAACATCACTTAAACATTTACCAACCAATACACATTCTGAATTTGCTACCCTTGAGTGAGGTACACTTGTACTTAAAAGAAATAAGCTTGTTTTCAATTCCTCCTTATATTAGGAGTAGGCAATTGATTTTTCCAAAATTCTTTTTCTTTAATCTCTAAGTAATCAAACTTGACCCAGAAAGAAAACTTGGATATCAAACCACCAGCTATTCTAAAAGAGTAATGATTTGATTTGAGAGCACCAATTTACTTCATACTTCCTTTGCAAAAATAAACAGAGGACAGGCTGAGAACTGAGAACTATTTTCCATGGATTTCGGACATGACTTTATTATTCACCTTCCTGAAAAGACACAGAAACCATTTCTATATTAAAATTTTCCTATACAACAGACTTTACAACAAGGTCTCATAAAGATCCATAAAAAAATTACAAATCATTTGGGAACATTTTAGCAGATATGAAAATCACTCAAACCTTACTTCTAACAACCTTGTACTTGTACCTTTCAGTAAATAAAGAGTATTTTTCTTGTGTTTTCAATATTTTCTTATCATTGAAAAAAGAAAAAAGATCTTCTAAGGATATTCCTATAATTGCTTTCACATGAAAGGGTGTCATCTCTAAGAAAGTAGCTGAATGAGTACTCAGTTGTTTAAAAAATACACACACACAGATGGTAACAATCTGTATGCTTGTTAAATTTTAATGTGCATCGAATCACCCAGTAATCTTGTTAAAATATAGATTCTTATTCTGCAGGTCTGGAATGGGGCCTGAGACTCTGCATTTCTAACAAGCTCCCGGATGTTGCCACTGCTGCCGGCCCACTGACCACACTTTGAGTAGCAAGGCAGAGAAAATCATTATTTCTTTGGAAACATACTCAAAATGCCTGAGAAACAAAGATGGCAAAAAGCTACTTTCAGAAAGTGGAATATGAACAGTGAGAAATACTTGACACACAAATGCTCAACAAATGCTTGCTGAATTAATGAATGAAGCATGGGCTTCCCTGGTGGCTCAGTGGTTAAGAATCCATCTGTCAATTCAGGGGACACGGGTTTGAGCCCTGGTCTGGGAAGATCCCACATGCTGTGGAGCAACTAAGCCCATGGGTCACAACTACTGAGCCTGCGCTCTAGAGCCCAAGAGCCACAACTACTGAGCCTGCGTGCCACACCTACTGAGGCCTGTGCACCTAGATCCCATGCTCTGCAACAAGAGAAGCCACTGCAGTCAGAAGCCCACGCACTGCAACAAAGGGTAGCCCCCGCTCACCACAACTAGAGAAAGCCCGCACACAGCAACAAAGACCCAACACAGCCAAAAGTTTTAATAACAATAATAAATAAAATAAATTTTTTAAAAATGAATGAAGCAAAGAATGCAACATATTATTAAATGTGGAAGCTGACGATTAACGTTTTTTTAGAACTCGTTTGGTGCTTAATCAAAAGTTAATTGAAATTTTTAACCACAGATCTGTGGCAATTTCAAGTTGTCTATGCAGCAGTGACACTTGCCTAGAGTCAGTTTCTGTGTATCTCTATTGATATGCTCTCTTTGCCACATTTAGGAAGGAATGATCCAGTCATATGAATTAAGAATTAAAGAATAACATCTATCAGTGCAAAACCAATACATTTTGCCACATACCTGGACATATGTAAAAACCAAGCTGAATACAAGTGAAAAAGAGATGAGAACACAATATAAGGAACAAGCAGAAGGGCAAACAAATTCTCCCAGAACATACAGAAACCAACCTCAGGTAATATAAATGCAAGAAAACAACCAGGAAATAAGACAATGCAGATTCAGCAGAGATGCTACAATTCAGTCTATGCAAGGAAAAACAGATAAAAATGAATTATTAAGGGCAGTTTTCACGTATGTTCTTTCCAGCCATGCACACATGGGTAGCAATGCATTTAGTAAGAGTCACAAGAGCAAAAGGAGGTGGGGTGGATGGGGGATATAAAAAATGAAACTGATAAATCAGGCAAGTATCCCCAGTTAACTCTGAGACTGATCAGAAATAAACAAAAAATAAATAGCAAAAAGAAAAAAATCCTATGGGCCATTTACTAAAAGCTCAAATAAACTCATCCTGACAAATCTGTTACACATGCAGCCAAGTTCTCCACCTTACAAAAGATAGGATGGGTAACCAGAAAAAAAGGCACAAAGAAGTCAAGCAGCAAAGACAGGATAAATGCTCTACAAACAGGCCCTTCCTTTGTAAATGAGACTATTTTTCATTCTGGATCCAAAATCCAAAAGGAGGTATCTATTTACTTAATGTCAGAAAGAGGTCTTCTGATTTAAAAAAAAAAAAAAATCAGCACAGCCATGAAGACAAAGTGATGAGTTCCCATTCCATCTCAATCCTAATCCTCCAAACCCTAGGAATTATACCCCATCTGGTATCAAAGATACACTTGTTTTAACAGTGTACATCTGTTGACTTCAGGCAAATCAGAGCTTTAAAAACCTGATACTGAGCAGATTGCAAGGGCCAGATGATATCTTTCAACTTTTTTGTATCTCTTTCTAACATTACTATGGTCAGTTATCCACTAATGTTTAAGTGGAAAACTTGGTAAAAAAAACCCAAAACACTACGGGCTTCCCTGGTGGTGCTGTGGTTGAGAGTCCGCCTGCTGATGCAGGGGACACGGGTTCGTGCCCCGGTCTGGGAAGATCCCACATGCCGCGGAGCGGCTGGGCCCGTGAGCCATGGCTGCTGAGCCTGCGCGTCCGGAGCCTGTGCTCTGCAACGGGAGAGGCCACGACAGTGAGAGGCCCGTGTACCGCAAAAAAAAAAAAACAAAAAAAAACACTACAGTTTGGCACCACTAAGAAAATTTCCCTTACAATCACCATTTAGGGATAAAATTTAATAATTTAATTATTGGTAATACTCCTCAAATTAGCTCACTGAACATCTATCAGTGTTTACTGGGTGCTAATCATGTATAAGGTTTTGGCTCAGCTATTTGAGAGGGACCCAAAAAGGATAATATACAACTCTTAAGGAGATAAGACATGTATACAAATTACTAAAACACAAGCCAGTACCTGGTGCTTAATCAGACAGGGCCTCAGGAGTGGAACCAGTTAAGCACTAGAGAAGTACAAAGTAAGTACTTTCAACTAGAGTGATCACAAAAGGCCATGTGGAAAGGTCGCTTTTTAAGTTATGCTTTGAAGGATGAGTATAAGATGTCAATACAAAACAACCTAAAGTGTAAAGGACAAATGAAATTCCAGATAAGGGACTGAACTGGCATTAGTATAATACTGTAGCTATTCAAGAATTAGCAAGTAGTCCAGACTGGGTGATATAGGGCTACAAAAGGGAAGTAGAAGGAAATAAGGTTAGATTAGTTGCCATTTAAAATTAATTCTAACTGAAATAATAGTAATAGTAGCTACTTTTATTAAGTACCTACTAAACACCATACATTATTCTACACACTTTACCATGTTATCTTAGAACCATTCTATAAGGCAGGTGTTTTCATTTCCCAGATAAATATCAATAAACACGTTCTGGGAGGTTAAAATTTTTGCCTCAGATCATAGAAGTAAGCCCATGTTTTAATGAAACTATTAATATACTACAAGCTGGTGACTGTATTGTAAATTCCCAGTATAGTGTCTGTCTTTCCAAATCTTGGTATTTCTACCCCACTGTTCTCTGCTAAAGAAAACCCTATCTGGAACCCTCCTACACTGTTGGTGGGAATGTAAATTGGTGCAGCCACTATGGAAAACAGTATAGATGTTCCTTAAAAAACTAAAAATAGAGCTACCATATGATCCAGCAATTCCACTCCTGGGCATCTATCCAGAAAAGACAGAAACTCTAATTTGAAAAGATACATGTACCCTAATGTTCATAGCGGCACTATTTACAATAGCCAAGACATGGAAACAACACAAGTGCCCATCAAGAGACAATTGGTTTAAGAAGATGTGGTATAAATATACAATGGACTATTACTCAGCCATTAAAAGAATGAAATATTGCAGCAACATGGATGGCCCTAGAGAATATCATACTAAGGGAAGTAAGTCAGACAGAGAAAGATAAATATTATATCACTTATATGTGGAATCTAAAAAATAATACAAATAAGCCTATATACAAAACAGAAACAGACCCACGGACAAAGAAAACAAACTTATGGTTACCAAAGGGGTAAAAGGGAAGTGAGAGAGGGATAAATTAGGAGTACTGGATTAACAGATACAAATTACTATACAAAAAAATAGATAAGCAAGAAGGATTTACTGTGTAACACAGGGAACTATATTCAATATCTTTTAATAACCTATAATGGAAAATAAGCTGAAGAAAAATATATATATATAACTGAATCACTTTGCTGTACACCTGAAACTAACACAATATTGTAAATTAACTACAGGAGGAGGGGGAGGGGGAGAGGAAACTCCTATCTGTTAAGAATTTATGGACAGGCTTTCAATCTGGCCAAGACCACCTCTATTCCCACCAATTTCAAGTCCCCAATTCATGTACATATTTCTCTTCCCATGGAGTGTATGTGAAGATGGAATGGGGAGACAGGGAAAGACAGGCAAAGAAAACAGATTATGAAAGGACTTGAATATCATGCTAAATAATCAGACTTTATCCTGAAGGCAGTGGAGAACCACTGAAGGTTTTTAAACAGGGAAGTGGGTAAACAAAGTGAAGGCAGGACAGACTAGAAGCAGAGAGAAACTCAACAAACGACTGGGTAAATTCAGGTTATCAGTGAATAAATTCACAATGGGAATCCCTAGGGAAGCTGAAACCAATACTGGGCAGAGAAACTTGAAAAGCCTTGCAACCAAGGTTTAAGAGCTACTGTTGCCCTTAGTTTCTCTAGCTTATTCTCATTAGCATGTTTCTCAATAACACAGTCAATTTCATGTCTGAGACCAAAGGTATTTTTATAACATACTTCCTTGACCCACTCTGATAAATGGCTTAGTAAAAGAGGTCTAGCAATAGAACCAAAGTAGAAAAGAGAAGGGAAGAGAGACGGATACCTCACAGGCATCTCAATACATGACCAAAATTAAACTCTTGATTCTCTTTTTCCTATCCCATTAACTGGCTTAATCATACCATCTAGTAGCTCTAACCAGAAACCTGTCATCCTTGGCTCAGCCTTCTCCATTTCGCTTCCCAATCAAATCCATCTGTTAATCCTATAACCTCCAAAATAGAATTAGAATCAGTCTACTTTTCACCTTCTATACCACTACCATGTTTGTGCAAGCCTCTTTCACTTCTCCTTGTATGCTCTCAACACCCTCACCTTGTTCCACTTTCCTCCTAGCCTCTATCCTATAGTCATACTAGCCAAGTGCTCTCCTGGCTTAAGTCATTTATGCATGCCATTTCCTTGGACTGGAATACACCCCCAACCCCTGCCATAAGGCTGGTTTCTTCTTATACCTCAAGATTCAGCTTGAATAATTCCTCCTCAAAACAACCTTCCTTGACTGCCCTAATATCTACATAAGTCCCCCATAAGTCCCTTCCCCAGTTCTCTACCCAGTACCTATTTATTTCCTTCACAGTACTTCTCTCAATGTATATGAACATACTTGTTGTTTACCTGTCAGTGTCTGTCTTCCCCAATCCACCACCTCCAACCGCACTGCAATATCCATGACAGAAGCACTGTTTTCCCTTCCATGGTATACCTAGTACTTAGAACTGAACTTGTGCTGCTACCTAGCACAGAACCTAGTATCTAGCACAGAACACTGTAGATATTCAATAAATATTTGTTCAGTACATGGATAAATATAAGGAAAAAGAATAACTTAGGTTTAACCATATCAATTATACATATACAGGATGGATGTTATTCAATTTGACAACAGTTCATAAGAAAAGAATGTTAAGGTCTTGAGTGAACACACTCCAACAGAGATAAAATTCTAAAACAGCTAACAATCTTTAGCGGCATTTCTAGACTTATAGTGACCAAAGCACTCATTTGACTCTTCAACACGTATTTTCTGAGAATGTTACAGTGTTCTAGGCAATATGGTAAGCAGTAGGGCTACAACAGTGAGAAAGACAAACATAGTCCCTGACCTCCTGGGCTACACTCTCCATCCAGAAGATCATGGAAAGTAACAATCGCTCAGTTCTCATTAGTTATATTACATTTTAAATCTTACATTCAGCTCTGGGCAGTTTATTATAAAGCAGCGGTCCCCAACCTTTTTGGCACCAGGGGCCGGTTTCGTGGAAGACAATTTTTCCACAGACGAGGCGGGGGTGGGGTGGTGGGGGGGGTGGAGGGCGGGAGGATATGGTTCAGGCGGTAATGTGAGTGATGGGGAGCGATGGGGAGCGGCAGATGAAGCTTCCCTCTCTTGCCCACCACTCACCTCCTGCTGTGCAGCCCGGTTCCTAACAGGACGGGGACTGCAATCGGTCCACAGCCTGGCGGTTTGGGGACCCCTGTTTTAAAGAAACCAGAATCTGTCCAAAGAAGAGATATAACATAATGATGGAATTTGAAACCATGTCATAAGGTAAATAATTGAAAGGTATTAGGATGCTTAACCTAGAAAAAGAGAACAGAGAACAGGGAAGTGATTGTTGCCCTCACAAATTTCAAGAGCTGCCACATTCTATGTGATTCCTAAGAGCAAAACTCAGATTAGTCAGTGGAAATTACAAAGACACAGTTTTCATTTCAAAATAAAAGGAAGAAATTCCTAGTAATTCGAGATATCTAATAATTTAATGATCTTCTTGGGAATGGCGAGTTTATTATCACTGGAAATATTCAGTCAGAAGCTGAATGACCATTTGTCATGGATGCCAGAGAAAGGGTTCTTCCATTAAGTGGGTCCTTGCATTAAGTGAGCTCTAAGGTTCCATGCAATGCTAAGATTTTACAGATAGGAAGGAAGGTAAGGAAGAAAATAAAAGGGACATTAGAATAGTGATGCAATTGGGTTATTTTTTAAAAGGCTGTAGTATAAAGTCAGTTACCATTTGCGTTAGGAGAATAAGGGGGGAAAAAAGGATAAAAGCCCATTTTACTTCTCTAATCAGAAAACAGAATCCAGTAACATTCCTTCAGACAGAAAGAAACAAGTGTTCAAGTATTGAAGTCTCAGAAAATTAACTAGAAAATAGTTTGTTTCCCAGTAAAATCAATCTCCTCAAAATGTAGGAAAGTGTCTTTCCATCGTAACTCAATTTAAGTATGCTAATTAGCACTTCTAGAAAAACAGGATAACCATCTATGTAAAATATACAAATGGTAGTTTAAAATACACAAAAGAGCTTCTTTGTGATTCTCCCTTCATCCTCCCAAAATGTTTTGGACCTTAAACTACTCCTTATGTGGACTATTAAAGAATACTTGCCATACTGAGTGAATCAGGAAAGTCACTCAGCATGAACATGCTGTTTTCAACAACTTGATTTTTAATTTAAGTCATTTCCATGGTGACTAATACGATTGAATCAACTCATTCAAAGATATTTTTAAATAAACAAACTCTTACTCATCGCCTTCTAAGAAGACCAAAATACTGTATGCTCTCTACTTCTCTACAGAATTCAAGCTTGGACTTAGACGATGTCTAGACATACTCTGAAAGTATACCACCTGGGCCCTCCCAGAAGAATGCACTATCCCCGTGATTAATAGGCATCACTGAGGAAGATGTGAGACCAAAACATTCATTTCCCACAGAACTGAGTTTTACTCTCTTTAATTGTCAAAATGTGTTAGTTTAGCCATTCTGAATAGAAACCTTTATTAAATGGATAATGTGCTTCCTTGATTCATTTAAAAAACCTATAGAACATATTAAACCTTTATTGACTTAGTCATCATTATGAATCTCAATTACTATGCAGCGCTAATGTCCTCAAGGGCTATTTTAAAGTCTATAAGGATGGTGAGCTCTGCCACATGGATTCCTGAGTACTGCGGGGGTTGTGTGTGTGTGTGTGTGTGTGTGTGTGTGTGTGTGTGTGTGTGTGTGTGTGTGTGTGTGTGTATCTGCCTTTAATAGTCTTCCTGTTTGTTCATCTGCAGAATTAGCTTATATTTCTTGCTGCTGTCAAGATGGTCTGCGAATGAGTAGCTTCCAACATCTCCTTTTCTAATCTGCTGTTTGTTAATCTACCATTGACTAGGAAGACAAATTGCCACGTGTGTTAAAATTGTGTCTAAAATAAAAGAAGTGCAAAGAAAGAGAAAGACTAATGCTTCACATTATTCACTGGAATAATTTAACACGTGGATTTTGTGAAATCTATTTTAGCTCTTCAAATATAAGCCACTTCCAGGTTCCCATTACATTGTAACTAGTTGAGACTGTTAGATAAGTGACCTTCAGATAAATCACACCAATATAATGACCATTCTCTTTCTTTACAAGTAGAGATCAAAAGCTTTAATGCTGTTATTCACATAAAGTGTTGTATTCATATAAACTCTTTTGGAAAACCAAAAACAAAGTAACAGTTTAGTCTGAATATGTAACAGAAAAGGAGGAGAACTATTTAACAGCATCAAAAATCTCAAGGTAAATACAAATAAAACCTGAAAATTTCTAGCTACCCAGGGAGTTTAGCTAAGCCTATGGAACTTTTCTTACACTCTTGTTTCTATTTTATTATCTTAGAGACAATTTTATTTTATTATCTTAGAGTCAATTCAATCTAACAATACTTACTAATTTTAAACTCAAGAAATTCCCTAAGATTTATTATACTAGTAAATTTCACTTTAACCAGAAAACTATGGTATAATTAACATCCGATTAGAGTATAAATATGAATAGAAATTAACATTGGATCATGGGTTGCATTAGCAGACATTGTGAAGACTGAAAAATAGGCTGTGGTTGTCTCCCACTATTGTTAAATGTGAAAAATATACTACAGTCTACCAGAAGATAAAATGCTTTCTCACACTGTTTGGCACAGAAACAAGATTCAGTTAATGATGGACTATTTCAAATAACCTACTATTTGCTAAAAGCATTCAATAAAATTATTGACTATGCTTGATGACATTTTTGTCTCTCAAAAAGGATGTGTCCTATTATTGTGTACTTAATTCTAAGCAATAAAATATAATTTATTGGTGACATGAATGTATCAGGAAACTTGGCAGAAAATAATAATTTCACAAAATTGGTGGGGGGTTTTTTGTGGGTTGTTTTTTGGCCGCCCAATGCAGGCGGCTTGTGGGATCCTAGTTCCCCAACCAGGGATGGAACCTCCGTCCCTTGCAGTGAAACTGCAGAGTCCTAACCACTGGACTGCCAGGGAATTCCCCACAAAGTTTTTATACTGAGAAAAGAGGTAGGTCATAGTCAAATATGTAAGCTTATAATAAACAAATTTTTTAAACACTTAAACAAAAGTAAGGCATGATTGCATGGTCAAGGATTCTACAAGCATATAGAACTTGTAAGGATAAGGCAATTCTAGAAAGTGAAGTTCATTCGTTACATTTCACATATATATATCAAGTGCCAGATTCTTTTCTAGGCTCTGGGGATATTGGCAGTGAAATTTTCTCTACACAATCAGAAATTTTTAGAAAACATGAGGAAAGTATTAAAGACACAGTCATGAACAGCAGGGAGATTAAAGGAATATATGATGAAATTTTAAAAATAGCATTCCTGGGCTTCCCTGGTGGCGCAGTGGTTGAGAGTCCTCCTGCCGATGCAGGGGACCTGGGTTCGTGCCCCGGTCCGGGAAGATCCCACGTGCCGCGGAGCGGCTGGGCCCGTGAGCCATGGCCGCTGAGCCTGCACGTCCGGAGCCTGTGCTCCGCAACGGGAGAGGCCACAACAGTGAGAGGCCCGCGTACCGCAAAAAAATAAATAAATTTAAAAATTAAATAAATAAATAAAAATAGCATTCCAAAGGACTACTTACAAAAATGATCAAAAGGCTGAAACCCGCCAAAGGATGGAGAAAAAAAAAAAACCCAAAGCAAAACAAAACAAAACTTCTAAAAATGGCAAAAAAGAAAGGAGGGGGGAGGAAAGAGAGAAAAAAAAGAAGGTCAAATTCAGACTACAGCTTGAGAGAAAAACAGAATAGTGTTAAGATGTGTCAGAGACAAAATTAACTGCGCTCTCTCAAACCAAACAACATAAGGAAGGGTTTATAATCAAAGATAATTCAGGCTAGTAACCTCACATGTTAAAATGTGTTTATTTCTTCAGTCCCAGAAAAATCTTATTTCAAAGTTCAGAAGTAACTTGTCAAATTGGATCTAAGATTCACTAATAAACTATGGGTCCTTACCAAATTCACAGCTAGTATGACTGAATCAGAGTTCAAAAATATGTCAAGGTAGAAAGATGGACCAAAACCAACAAGGTGAAATTTAAAAGCAAGGTAAGGTGCCCACACTGAAGCTTGAAAAATAATTACAAATAAAAAAAAGGTGGAAATGAACGGCCATAAATCAGAGAACAGATGAAGTAATTAATAAATTCATAGGATGGAAACTACAGCAGTGAAAACGGACTAGAACTACACGTATGAACATAGATTAATGTCATGTTTGATGAAAAAAGCATATTAAAGAATACATTTTGTGTAAAACTATTTACATAAAATTGAAAAATATACATCATATAAACTGCTTAGAAACACACAGGTAACAAAAGTATAAAGAAATGCACAATCACAAAATATAAAAGAGTGGTTACTTCCAGAGACAAGGAGAGTAATGAGATTGGAGAGAGGTACCACAGGAACTCTCAGCTGTATCAATTATGTTCTATTTTGTAAATTGGGTAATGTTTATCTACTTCTATTTCTTAAATATTTTACAATAAATTTTAAAAGAATTACATAATTATATTATGAGAGCAACTTAACTTGGTAGCATTATTTTTTTTAATTTCTAATGAGCCAAAAATGCAATGTGGTTTCTAAAAAGGTTAACATATTTTGATAAAAGTGTGGTATCCAGATTATGGAAATAATTGAGCCACCACACTCCTTATAGTTAACCACAGAATACTGCTTCATTCTGAGCACTACAATTTAAGCAGGACATTAAGCAAACCGAGTGTATCCAATGACTAGAAGGATGAGGAGTCTAGAAACCGTAACATTTTTTTAACATCTTTATCGGAGTATAATTGCTTTACAATGGTGTGTTAGTTTCTGCTGTATAACGAAGTGAATCAGCTATACATATACACATACCTCCATATCTCCTCCCTATTGTGTCTCCCTCCCATCCTCCCTATCCCACCCCTCTAGGTGGTCACAAAGCACCGAGCTGATCTACCTGTGCTATGCGGCTGCTTCCCACTAGCTATCTACTTTACGTTTGGTAGTGTATATATGTCCATGCCATTCTCTCACTTCGTCCCAGGTTACCCTTCCCCCTCCCCGTGTCCTCAAGTCCATTCTCTATGTCTGCATCTTTATTCCTGTCCTGCCCCTAGGTTCTTCAGAACCTTTTTTTTTTTTTTTAGATTCTATACATATGTGTTAGCACACAGTATTTGTTTTTCTCTTTCTGACTTACTTTGCTCTGTATGACCAACTCTAAGTCCATCCACCTCACTACAAATAACTCAATTTCGTTTCTTTTTATGGTTGAGTAATATTTCATTGTATATGTGTGCCACATCTTCTTTATCCATTCATCTGTCGATGGACACTTAGGTTGCCTCCATGTCCTGGTTATTGTAAATAGAGCTGCAATGAATGTTGTAGTACATGACTCTTTTTTTTTTTTTTAATTAAAAAAAAAAAGAGTATGGGCTTCCCTGGTGGCGCAGTGGTTGAGAGTCTGCCTGCCGATGCAGGGGACACGGGTTCGTGCCCTGGTCCGGGAGGATCCCACATGCTGCGGAGCGGCTGGGCCCGTGAGCCATGGCCGCTGAGCCTGCACGTCCGGAGCCTGTGCTCCGCAACGGGAGAGGCCACAACAGTGAGAGGCCCGCGTACCGCAAGAAAAAAAAAAGAGTATATTACTAATATTTAAAAAAAAACATATTCTAAAATTACAGTGTTTTCCAGAAATCTCTGGGAATATGCAAGCCACTTGGGGACAAATACCAGGAGGAATAGTAAGTACCTCTGGCTCTTTGCTCTGACCCTTGGAAAGAAAGTGTAGGTACATGACTCTTTTTGAATTATGGTTTTCTCAGGGTATATGCCCGGAGTGGGATTGCCGGGTCATATGGTAGTTCTATTTTTAGTTTTTTAAGGAACCTCCATACTGTTCTCCATAGTGGCTGTACCAATTTATATTCGCACCAACAGTGCAAGAGGGTTCCCTTTTCTCTACACCCTCTCCAGCATTTATTGTTTGTAGATTTTTTGATGATGGCCATTCTGTAGAAACCATAACTTTAGATAATCCACCAAAAGAAGTGAGGATTTTTTTTTTCAGGAGGATAATGAGACTGAAGGGAGAAACTATATAGTTATCTAAGTATAAAGGCAAGAGTAAGATGAAGGGATAAAATGTGGTGTATATACGCAATGGAGTATCATTCAGCCTTAAAAAAGAATGAAATTCTGATATATACTAGTATGACACGGATGAACCTTGAAAACATTATTCTAAGTAAAATAAGGCAGACACAAAAGGATGACTATTATATGATTCCACTTATATTAGGTACCTATAGTAGTCAAATTCATGAAGAGAACAAGTAGAATAGTGGTTACCAGGGGCTGGGGGAAGGGACGAATAGAAAAGTTATTGCTTAATGGGTAGAGTTTCCATTTGGGATAAAGAAGCTCAGGAAATGGACAGTGGTAATGGCTGCGCAACATCAGTATACTTAATGACACTGAACTGTACACTTAAAAATGGTTAAGATGGTAAATTTTATGTTATGTATATTTTACCATAATTTTAAAAAAGGAGAAGAGTACGTTTTCTCTGACTTTTCAAGTCCTTGCTAAGTATCCCTCTTGTGTACTCTTGTGGTTTAATATTTTCATATATATTACACTGTGCTATATTATAATTGCTTGCTTAAAATGTTTTACAAAGGCAGCAACTATATCTGTCTTGCTAATCTTTACATCCTTTGCGTCTATCACGATTGATACTCAAGTAACTTTTGAATAAATAAAAGCACTTTCTAGATACTTCAGGGGATACAAAAACGAATAAGACATAGTTCATTCATGCCTTCAAGGAGTTTACGATCCAACAGAGGAATATATTTTTTGTTTTCTGACTGATAACCCAGTGTTAAAATGGCTATCCCTTCATTTTAGTTAGTTTGGTATCACTATTAAAATCATGTAAATCTACAACTAAAAAATACCTTACTTATCAACTATCTTTCATTGAAATATGAGGTCACTAAGGTTCAAAAAAGATAAGCAAAGTCATTTACCTAAGGTCACTCAGCTAATAGTGACTTTAATAACAAACAACTTAATAACTATTAACTCGGCTAATAACTAAGCCTGGGAGGTAGGAACATAGGCATTAAAACCTTCAGGCCAATGCTACTTCCGTCATAAGGCCTAATCCCTATGAACTAAATCAGAGTTCCTCTGGAGCTGGGGATAACAATGCACATGATCTTAGCTACAATGACCTCAAGCTAACACCGAATATCCTGAAAGATGCTTTTAATTCAAACACCATGGTTTACCCAAATGGAATGGGAAATCCCAGCCACTGTCCCCAAAACCCTCCAGTGACATTTCATATCATTCAGGAAAAAAAGCCAGAATCTTTCCCAACACCTCCCCTGCTCCAGCCACACCAGTCTTCCCACTGTTCCTTAAACATGACGGCACACTCTGCCTGCGGCCTTTGTTTTTGCTGTTCCCTCTGCCTGGAAAGCTGCTTCCCAGGTAGCCACCAGGCTTGCTTCCTTTGGGTCTTAACTCAAATACCACTTTCTCAGTGAGGCTCTACTCGACCACCCTACCTAAAACTGGAGCCCCCACTGCACTTGACTTTTCCTTTTTCTACTTTAGTTTTCTCTGTAGTAGTTACTATTCCTTAAGGACATACTATATAGTTTTTACTAATTTGCTTTTTGGCCATCTACCCCACTACAATATAAACTCCACTGGAGCAAAGAATCTGGCCTGTTTCGTTCATTGCTGCATCCCTGGCACCTAGAATGCTGCACCAATAAATATCAGTTGAAGAAATAAATGAGCAAATGAAAGAAACATTGATATGCTTAAAGGCCAGAAACTACTTTCCTCATGATAAAAGACGTACGCACATCATTTGGTGAAGGATAAAGAAATTAACAGACTCCAGACACACTCAAGAAGAACACAAAAGGCTTATTTACATATACTTATTTATTTTTGTCTGCACTGGGTCTTCATTGCTCCGCGGGCTTTCTCTAGTTGCGGCGAGCGGGGGCTACTCTTTGTTGCGGTGCGCAGGCTTCTCATTGCGGTGGCTTCTCTTGTTGCGGAGCACGGGTTCTAGGCCGTGGGCTTCAGTAGTTGCAGCATGCAGGCTCTAGAGCACAGGCTCAGCATGTGGGATCTTCCCAGACCAGGGATTGAACCCGTGTCCCCTGCATTGGCAGGCGGACTCTTTTCTTTTTTTTTAAGCTTTCTTTTTTTTTTTTTTTAATCTTTATTGGAGTATAATTGCTTTACAATGTTGTGTTAGTTTCTGGTGTACAACAAAGTGAATCAGCTATAAGTATACATATATCCCCATATCCCCTGCCTCTTGAGCCTCCCTCCCACCCTCCGTATCCCACCCCTCTCGGTGGTCACAAAGCACCGAGCTGATCTCCCTGCGCTATGTGGCTGCTTCCCACTAGCCATCCATTTTACATTTGGTAGCGTATATGTGTCAGTGCTACTCTCTCACTTCGTCCCAGGTCCCCGCCCCGCCATCCTCAAGTGTGTTCTCTATGTCTGCGTCTTTGCTCCTGTGACAGGCGGATTCTTAACCACTGTGCCACCAGGGAAGGCCCTGTATTACTCTTCTAAAGTTTCTTTTACTTACAAATACTATTTTAAAGAAAAACATTTGCTCACAGGAAAATGTTTTTATAATTTAATTACAAAACAATCAGCCAAATTACTGTGTTGCTGGGACTTCCCTGGTGGCGCAGTGGTTAAAAATCCACCTGCCAATTCAGGGGACAGGGGTTTGAACCCTGGTCCAGGAAGATCCCACATGCCGCAGAGCAACAAAGCCCATGCGCCACAACTACTGAGCCTGTGCTATAGAGTCCATGAGCCACAACTACTGAAGCCCGCGCGCCTAGAGCCCGTGCTCCTCAACAAGAGAAGCCGCTGCAAAGAGAAGCCCGCGCACCACAACGAAGAGCAGCCCCCGCTCGAAACTAGAGAAAGCCCCCACAACAACGAAGACCAAATGTAGCCAATAAATAAATAACTAAATTTATTTATTTTTTAAAAAAGAATAACTAACTTTAAAAAAAATCACTGTGTTGCCTAGCAGCAAAAGGAAATTAATATGCCAAAACCTTGAAAATGCTCGTTTATTCCAAATATTTTCTTGTGTAGTCCAGATAGTCTCTAACAAAGGTAACACTCTAAGGACATCAGAGTGATGGGGATCAATGGTAAATGGCAATGACCTCAGATTCCCTAAGGGTATGTAGTTCTGGGTCAGCTCCCAGGAGTCTGAGTCCAGAGAGAAGCAGACCTAGCCATTCCTACCTAACCTCTAGGTCATTCTTCATTCATATGTGTTCTAAAAAAACTGAGGTTGTGTGTCAGCGCTGCCAAGAGGATCATGAACCAAATTAGATATCCAGAAACACTGTTAACTCACTCTATATCTACATCTGATTGATTCATCTTCTTCCCTTTGATACAGTCTCTGGACTAAGACCTATTCTTTTAAGTAATATTACCCTATAAAAAACCCTATCAGGAAATCACTTTCCAAAAAATTCTTTAAAAAGTAAAAGTAATTATAAAGTGCTTCTCTGTATTATTTATATGAGAAATTTTAAACAGTATTATAAAATTCTCATTGGAGGCCAATGAGATTTACAATATCGAAAACAGGGTTTTTTCCCAGAATTAAGTAACTAATATTCTAGGAACCATGCTGAAAACCTAGATGTGCCTCCTATCCTTAAAGAGTCCACAATCTATTTTAAAAAGACAGGCAAGAATAAGCACTAATGTATTTAGTAACATATGCAGAAAGTAAGCAGAGCAGATAAAAGTCCTTTAAACCAGCTATCAGGAAAGTCCTTTTGGAGACACCCTGTGCCAAGTCTTAAAGGATGAGTAGTAGCAGGTAAAGAAAGGAGGAAAAAGCACGATCACCTGGATGAGCACCGAGAGAGCATGAACACCTGAATGGACAACAATAAGCAGTTTCCTACGAGTATAAAATATAGGATGACAGAAGATAATACAATAGTCCCCCCTTATCCTCAGGGATACATTCCAAGAGCCCAGATGGATGCCTGAAACTGTAGATAGTACCAAAACCTATATATATATATATATATATATATATATATATATATACACTATGTTTTTTCCTGTACATATCTACCTATGATAAAGACTAATATATAAATTAGGCACTGTAAGAGATGAACAACAATAACTAATAATAAAATAGACAATTATAAAATAAAAGTTATGTGAGGGCTTCCCTGGTGGCACAGTGGTTGAGAGTCCACCTGCCGATGCAGTGGACATGGGTTCGTGCCCCGGGCCGGGAAGATCCCACATGCCGTGGAGTGGCTAGGCCCGTGAGCCGTGGTTGCTGAGCCTGAACGTCTGGAGCCTGTGCTCCGCAACGGGAGAGGCCACAACAGTGAGAGGCCCGCGTGCCGCAAAAAATGAAAAAAAAAAAAAAAAGTTATGTGAATGTGATCTCTCTCTCTCTCAAAATATCTTATTGCAGGTATTTTCCCACTGCAGTTGACCGCAAGTAACTGAAACCGCAGAAAGCAAATGGTGGATAAGGGGAGACTAACATAGAGGATGAGACAGGCTTGCAACTAGGTAGGGATAGATTAGGGAAGACCTTCCTTTACAACTTCAAAAATTTACACCTTACTCTCCGTAACACAGAGAGCCATTAAAAAATTTTAAACATGGAAGTACCACAGTAAAAACTGCTTTAAGAGAATTTTCTTTGGTGAGTGAGTACAGAAGATAGGAGGAAACAGAAACAAAGAGACTAGTAGGAAACTCTCATAACAGCCTTGATGAAAGATCATTATAGCCTGAGACAAGATTGTTGAGACAGAAAAGGTAAATGGATTCTAAAACTACTGGGAAAGACAGTTTGACAGAGTGGGTTACAACCAGCTTAGGGTCAGAAAAACTACTCACTGGCAATATGACCTTTGGCAAATTAACTTATCTAAGCCTCAGTTTCTCCATATGTAAAATCTTCCCTACTTCATAGTGTTTTGCAAGGATTAAATGAGAAAATGTAAATCACTTAGTACAGTAATTGCTCTTGGTAAATACTAACTTTATGGTAGCAATTACTTTTCATAAAGTAATGTGACCAGGCCTTGGTGACTGAATGTAAGTCATGAGAGAAAGGAAATCAGGGTTGACGCACAGGTTTTTACCAAAGCAATAGGTGGAAAAAGTACAAATTTAAAAGAAGAAATACGTTTAAATTGAAAGATGGTTATTCTGTGTTTAGACGTGTTGAGGAGTCTACAGGACAACCAAAATAGTCTAAAGCCGCTAAAGTCATTCTGAGTTTTCAAAAACAATCTTGAGTGTAAACACAACAAATGTACGTACTTAACCTTGGATATGTAAACTGATCTAACCAGGATTATAATGAAGCATCAGAGAATGTTAAATCTCAATCAGAACTCATAAATCATCTAGTTGAGTGATTCTTAATCTTTTTGTTGTTATGAGAATCTGATGAAAGCTATAGACCTTCTCCTCAGAAATCTTCAAAAACAAAACTTCCGGGCTTCCCTGGTGGCGCAGTGGTTGAGAGTCCACCTGCCGATGCAGGGGACACAGGTTCGTGCCCCGGTCTGAGAAGATCCCACATGCCGCGGAGCGGCTGGGCCCGTGAGCCATGGCCGCTGAGCCTGTGCGTCCGGAGCCTGTGCTCCGCAACGGGAGAGTCCACAACAGTGAGAGGCACATGTACCACAAAAAATATATATATATATACTGCTTCAGAATTCAGTATATTTTAATACAGTCTACATGAACAGATTAAGCAGATATCAAAATAACATAAAAACATTTAATACCGAATAAAAAGAGATAGGGTTTCAAAAGATTATCAATTCTAGTTACTGACAAACATAGCATAATATTTCTATTTGGAGTTCAACAATGACAGGCCAGTGGAACAGTATGGGCCTAACTCTCTCAGGACCAGTCAATATACTTTATTATGTATCAGTAACATGTCATTCTTTCCTGTTCATGAGAATACAAAATAGAAACATGACTTGCCTTTAGCTGATGATTTATGTCAAATAAAAACCTTGATTTTTAAATATCTTGGTATTATTAACAGAGAGAAAAGCTGAACAGAAGTTAATGGCGTGCAAAAGTAAATAGCCATTTCTCTTATAACACATTTCTGGTAGTATCTTAGAATTTTTTAAATATGTGATTCCTATACGTTTAGTGATAGAATAACCGCCCCAAGAATAATATCAGGATATCCACATGCAAAAGAATGGATCTGGACCCCTATCTCACACCATACACAAAAATTAACTCAAAATGCATCAAATCCTAATATAGAAACCAAAACTATAAAACTCTTAGAAGAAAACTTGGTGTAAATATTCACGACCTTGGATTGGGCAAGGGTTTCTTAGATATGACACCTAAAGCACAAGTAACCAAGGAGAAAATAAATTAGACTTCCTCAAAAGTTTTACTTTTGTGCTTCCAAGGACAACATCAAGAAAGTGAAAAGACAACCCACACAATGGGAGAAAATATTTACAAATATATATCTAATCAGGGTCTAGTCTCCAGAATATATAAAGAACTCTTACAACTCAACAATGAAAAGAAAAATAAACCAATTTTAACATGGGCAAAGGATTTGAATGGACAAGTCTCCAAAGAAGATATACAAATGGCCAACAAGTACATGAAAAGATGCTCAACGTCACCAGTCATTAAGGAAATGCAACTCAAAACCACAATGAAATACCACTTCATACCTACTAGGATGGCTATTATAAAAATAATAAAATAAATAAGTAAACAGAAAACAACATGTGTTGTTGAGGATGTAGAGAAACTGGTGCCCTCATACTTTGCTGGTAGGAATGTAAAATGGTGCAGCCACTGTGGAAAACAGTGTGGAAGTTCCTCAAAAAGTTAAACACAGTTACCATGACTCAGCACTTCTAGGTATATACCCAAGAGAACTGAAAACACGTTCACACAAAAACTTGTACATGAATGTTCACAGCAGCATTACTCATAATAGCCAAAAAGTAGAAGCAATCCAAATGTCCATCAACTGAGGAATGGATAAACAAAACGCTGTATGTATATATCTATACAGTGGAATATTATTCAACAGTACAAAGAAATGAAGTACTGATACATGCTACCACATGGGTGAACCTTGAAAACATTATGCTAAGTGAAAGAAGCCAGACACAAAGGCAACACATTATATGATTTATACAGAGGTGGAACCAGTCTGCTCTCCTCACAAAAGAAGAGCAAATTGATGAGAGTTTCCTCTAAAGATTTAAAAGCACTCTCAAGATATACTGAACTCCTAAATCTGGATCTGGATCTGGATCTGGAAAGGGAGACTCGAACTTGAGTATTTAGTAGTTTACACTAGTATAAAGTTGAATTTTTTATTTTTCCTTCATGAAAATATGTCATGACATAAACATTAATATACATATTCTTGAGAAGTGTATTACACATTAACACACACATGGAAGGACACAACTTCAGCAGTCAACAGTGTTACGTCACTTCATCCTATGAAGCAGATAGAACACATATTATCCCCATTTTATCTAAAAAGATAATCTCAGAGGAGTAACATGACCTATTCAAGATCCTAGGATGGTAGAGCTGGGACTATAAACCAGGTGCTCTGATTCCTAGCCTGGTTTAAATTCATTTACTCAGTGTTCTCTAGCTTTAGTATGCTGCTATCTCCTTCATTCAACAAGTCTGTCACTCAACCAATTTAACACGTTGTTTACGGGAAAAGAAAACTAATCCCCAAATTATGGTTTTATTAATTATTTATTAAGGTATAACCTATTTATAAACCAGGATACTCTGTAAATATAGAAAATACTTCAAGCACATTTAACACCTTATTCACCTAAGGTCTTCATCTTAAGACCTCAGACACCATAGGAGTTAAAACAAACAGCACTAAACCCACGCACATATGGCCACCTTATCTTTGATAAAGGAGGCAAGAGTATACAATGGAGGAAAGACTGCCTCTTCAATAAGTGGTGCTGGGAAAACTGGACAGCTACACATAAAAGAATGAAATTAGAACACTCCCTAACACCATACACAAAAATAAACTCAAAATGGATTAAAGACCTAAATGTAAGGCCAGACACTATAAAACTCTTAGAGGAAAACATAGGAAGAACACTCTATGACATAAATCACAGCAAGATCCTTTTTGACCCACCTCCTAGAGAAATGGAAATAAAAACAAAAATAAACAAATAGGACCTAATGAAACTTAAAAGCTTTTGCACAGCAAAGGAAACCATAAACAAGACAAAAAGACAACCCTCAGAATGGGAGAAAATATTTGCAAATGAAGCAACTGACAAAGGATTAATCTCCAAAATATACAAGCAGCTCATGCAGCTCAATATCAGAAAAACAAACAACCCCATCCAAAAATGGGAAGAAGACCTAAATAGACATTTCTCAAAGAAGATATACAGATTGCCAACAAACACATGAAAAGATGCTCAACGTCACTAATCATTAGAGAAATGCAAATCAAAACTACAATGAGGTTTCACCTCACACCAGTCAGAACGGCCATCATCAAAACATCTACAAACAGTAAATGCTGGAGAGGGTGTGGAGAAAAGGGAACCCTCTTGCACTGTTGGTGGGAATGTAAATTGATACAGACACTACGGAGAACAATATGGAGGTTCCTTAACAAATTAAAAATAGAACTACCATATGACCCAGCAATCCCACGACTGGGCATATACCCTGAGAAAACCATAATTCAAAAACAGTCATGTACCACAATGTTCACTGCAGCTCTATTTACAATATCCAGGTCATGGAAGCAACCTAAGTGTCCATCGACAGATGAATGGATAAAGAAGATGTGGCACATATATACAATGGAATATTACTCAGCCATAAAAAGAAACGAAATTGAGTTATTTGTAGTGAGGTAGATGGACCTAGAGTCGGTCATACAGAGCAAAGTCAGTCAGAAAGAGAAAAACAAATACCGTATGCTAACACATATATATAGAATCTAAAAAAAAAAAAAAAGGTTCTGATGAACCTAGCGGCAGGACAGGAATAAAGACACAGATGTAGAGAATGGACTTGAGGACATGAGGAGGGGGAAGGTAAGCTGGGATGAAGTGAGAGAGTAACATTGACATATATACACTACCAAATGTAATAGCTAGCTAGTGGGAAGCAGCTGCATAGCACAGGGAGATCAGCTTGGTGCTATGCGACCATCTAGAGGAGTGGGAGGGAGACGCAAAAGGGAGAGGATATGGGGATAGACGTACGCATATAGCTGATTCACTTTGTTATACAGCAGAAACTAACACAACATTGTAAAGCAATTATACTCCAATAAAGATGTTAAAGGAGGGCTTCCCTAGTGGCGCAGTGGTTAAGAATCCGCCTGCCAATGCAGGGGACTCGGGTTCGAGCCCTGCTCCGGGAAGATCCCACATGCCGCAGAGCAACTAAGCCCGTGGGCCACAACTACTGAGCCTGCGCTCTAGAGCCCGTGAACCACAACTACTGAACCCACGTGCCACAACTACTGAAGCCCACGCTCCTAGAGCCCATGCTCTGCAACAAGAGAAGCCACCGCAGTAAGAAACCCGTGTGCCGTAACAAAGAGTAGCCCCCACTTGCCACAACTTGAGAAATCCCACTCACAGCAACAAAACACCCAACTCAGCCAAAAATAAATAAATAAATAGATAAATAAATAAAGTTTAAAGAAAATTTTTAAAAAGATGTTAAAGGAAAAAAGAAAATAAATAAAAAATAAACAGTACTCTATCATATAGGAAAGCCTCTCTTGGCCCTTTTTCAGAGTCCATTACCTTCCTTTTCAGCCTAATTCTAATAAGCTTATTTGTCTAATTAAAGGTAGAAGTTATGATTCTACTAGATGTACATACTGAAAGTAAATAACAGTGTATAACGAGGAAGGAGACACACAGAAAATTCAAAGGTATAGCAATCCTGACCATTTGTAGGGGTAATAAATCCTACACAGCTCAAGGTCTTTATTATTGTTCATAATAATCCACAGTCGCCAATAAAAGGATGACTCAGTTCCATATACAGCTGTCCCTCAGTATCTGCGGGGGATGGGTATCCCATGGATACCAAAATCCACAGGTGCTCAAGTCCCTTATATGAAAGAACAGTCAATACTCCCTATCTGCAGGTTCCATATTTGAGAATATGGAGGGCCATCTGTACTTTCTTCAAGAAGGCAGGGAAGAATGTAGCTCTATTTTCTCAAACTCAAAACCTTGGATTCTTCTGTTCCCCTTTTTGCTCTCAATTAGTTAAATCCAATCAGTTGACAAATCCTATTGATTCTATCTCCACAACTATTTGTTTCCATTTTTACTGTCCTGGCTCTAATTCACTCAAGAATATTACAAATAGCCCGCCACTATTTCCAGCCCCTCCTGCTACAAAAGTTCATCTTCCTAAAAGAAAGATTTAATCATGCCATTCTTCTATTCATTTATTTCATTAAGTTGAAAGATCAAACTTTTAAAGGCTCCATGGTTGCTACACTATAAAACCCAAACTCCTTTCCCACAGCACCTCAGCCTGCCTGTGATTTGCCCTCACCCTACTAGAGTGACTAGAATACTAGTCTCTTTTCCCACAGGTCCCACCTGCAACTACTTGCTATTTCCTAAAAGAACCTGCCCTTCCCTGCTTCTGTCTCTGTAATACCCTATACCTGCATCTCCATCTACTGAAATTTTAATCCTCCTTCAAGGTCCAGCCCAAATGCCATGTTTTCCACCAAAATTTCTCTAATCTGTCCAGTCATAATCAATCCCTTCACCTAAATGCCTTTATTTACTTAAGATACATTGGACATTTTTTCATAAAATGTCCTCATTATTTTTAATAGCTTCACAGTATTCCACTGTATACATGTCACAGGTTTTACTCAAAGGTGACATACATTTTTTTTAAGCATTAGTTTTTTTAATATGAAGAAAATAAAAATAATCCTGTAATCCCACTGACTGGATAATACCTGTTGACTTTAAAAATAAATAAATAAAAGCAATACATGCTCATGGTTAGAAAACAGCACAGAAAGGTATTTACTAGAATTATAATGGTAACTTCCACTATGTAAAAGGTTAAGGTAATCAAACTAGAGGAGTATGAAGAGGGTATGAAGAATTGAAGGAACAGCACAGGTTCATTAACTGTAAGTGTTCACTGAAATTGATTCTTTTTTCCCCATAGTGAAACGGGCTATTTTTAAAGACTCATTCTTAAAACCAATGGCCTGTTATAAAAATGTTCCTGTTATGTTTCTGTCAGGCAGATTGAACATTCCTTTCTTCTTTTTCTTTTTTTAATTTTGACAGTCTCTCCATATAGGAGAGGGAAAATGGATTATCCAGAAGCAATCAGTCATTAGCAAAATCAATGTGCATACCCAGAAGATGTCTAGAAACTATTTCAAATGTTCTCTAACTTCCCCTGCATAGCATCCCTCGTGAAAAAGGCTTTTACCACATAGTGTGGTTCTATCCTGCCAAAACCTGATCTGACAGACCTAAGCTGTAACTGCAGGATACACTGCCCACACCAACTCAAGCTCTAATGCAAAAGTCTCCTAATAGGGCTGACTTATTCCAGATTCAACCACACTCCTATCCATTCTTCACACTACAAACAATCTAATCTTTCTTTTTTTTTTTTTTGGTGGTACGCGGGCCTCTCACTGCCGTAGCCCCTCCCGTCGCGGAGCACAGGCTCCGGACGCGCAGGCTCCGCGGCATGCGGGATCCTCCCGGACCGGGGCACGAACCCGCGTCCCCTGCATCGGCAGGCGGACTCCCAACCACTGCGCCACCAGGGAAGCCCAATCTAATCCTTCTTAAGCAATGTTTTCTTCATGTCTTGCCTATAGAATTCTCACTGCTATTTCAAGGCCAAACTCAAGTTGCAGCTCTTCCAGGAAATCTTCCCTAAACTCTAGCCCTCAGTAATCTCTCTTCCACTTTTTGGAATTTAGAGAGCTCGTTTATATCACATTATCCAGCATTTCATTAAATTCTGCTTTGTCCTCTATTATTTCATGTATATAACTAGACTGCAAACTCCACGATGGCAGAGTTTATATCCTAAATGTCTGTATATCCCACAGTACCTAATCAGAGGAACTGCACAGTAGGTGCTCAATATTTTTTGATGATTCTTACTGTGAATTACCTTATAGTAATATAAATATTAAACCTTTACACATAATTCTCTAATTGTGGAATTCCTAAAGTTTATTTGTGGTTATGTGTTGTATAAAGGCAATATTAGTAATTCTGATTGCAACCCAACACAAAGATTAATCTGTCAAGCAACTTTTCAAGAGACAAATAGATCAATCTGTGACAGTTCTATAGTTTCCAGAAAAAGTCCTTGTTCTTAGATCTGCTGAATGAGCCAGCAGTTATTTACTTTCAATTCCTCAAAACTAATTTTTCCATACAGCTGTGTTTACTCACACCATGGCTCATTTATGCAAGAGGTGTAAAACAGCAAAGCCCAGATCTCTCCCTCTTTTCTCTTTATATTTTCCCTCGCCTTTGTTATTTGCCTTTCTGCAGCTTGCTAGCCAAAGCTGTAATTAGTACCCCACAGGGATCTATATTTTTCTAATAAAGAACAGCCTACAGCACAATGACATGTATACACACACAGCCATGTGTGTTCCTAACAAATGAGAAATATTTTGCACGTGCAAGTCTTCAATAGCTAAATTGGAGCACTTTACACAGCAGCTGCAACTGACTCACAACACTTAAGGCAGATTGATTCATCCCTTTCTCTTACTCCATACACATCTAATTTCAAGGAGTGAGACAATCTATTTGAGACTAAGTAAAATTATGAATATAGGTCCTAAAGCAATCCTTAGTAAACTACATTTGTCAAGGAAATTTCTTCTCAAGTTACTACAAAAGTTGTAGTGTTTGTTACATAACAGTTTACAGTGATTTTTCTATAAAGTCATCGTTTTCAGTCAAACTGATTAACTGGTGCTTCTTAAGACAGTTAAGCAGACAACATATATATGCAGGATCTCTGGATCCTGTTCTACATTCCCATTCCCATCCAGTCTCCTCTGACTCCCACCCAGTATCACTTTTTACTCAATCTCCACAGCTTGTCACTAGCCTTGTCAAGTTCCCACCCATACCCATGCAGAAAATGGAGGAGAACCAAGTACAAGAATAAATCATCAGACTGTAAAGAAAGAACAACTCACTCCTTAAACACTTAATTTACAAGTATAAGTAGGAAGAAAAGATTTGCCCCTTCTTCACTATGGCAATAGGAAGGAGAATTCCTTCATTCTTGTACAAATACCCATTGTAACTGTGCCTGCATTAGCAAGTGTTATTACTAGTAACAATAATAACCAACTTACTTCATTGAAAGTAAAGGCCCCAAGGGCCCTTGGAGGTTTTGGAGTTTATAACGAGGAGTTCAAAAAGCCATATGCGCCACTATTGACTGTAGACTAAATAATGGCTCCAATATATACTACTGTTTTTCAAATGTATATAGATACTGCTATGATTAATAAACTCAAACTATACTTAAAAGATTTACTAACTTGTAAAGTTTTGTCATGTATTTTTGTTAATCAAGAATTACTAAAATTATGGCTAGTATCACATGAAGATCCTCTAAAATGTTTCACCTAAAAGGAGTCTACATAATTAATGGTTATTAATTGAGGTTGAAAATTAAGGTTGAAAATAAGGGTTAAAAATCTTAAGACTGAAAATCACTTCATGAGGCTCTTCCCTGGTGGCACAGTGGTTAACAATCTGCCTGCCAATGCAGGGGACAGGGGTTCGAGCCCTGGTCCGGGAGGATCCCACATGCCGCGAGGCAACTAAGCCCATGCACCACAACTACTGAGCCTGCACTCTAGAGCCCACGAGCCACAACTACTGAGCCCGCGTGCTGCAACTACTGAAGCCCGTGCGCCTAGAGCCCGTGCTCTACAACAAGAGAAGTCACCGCAATGAGAAGCCCATGCACCGCAGGTAAGAGTAGCCCCCACTCGCCACAACTAGAGAAAGCCCGAGTGCAGCAACGAAGACCCAACACAGCCAAAAAATAAATTAAAAAAAAGAAAAAAAATCACTTCATGAGGCTGGGCTCCTTGAATTGGAGGTAATAACTCATTTTTGTTGCCGGTGACACATAGGAGTTATTTAATAAATGCGCTTTCGAACTAAATTGAACATGGCCTTAAACATGGGGACTCTGAATCACACTTCTGCCTGTTTATTCAAGTTGGTGAAAGATTTTTAAGCTCTAAAAGCAGGAGATCTGTGAAGTGTAAAATAGAAATATTAGTATATTGTATGAAATTAGAGCCTTTCCTTAGAAAATGTTACTCAAGAACTAAAAATATCTTAACACACTAACCAGCATGTCTAATCTGTAAGAGTCTACTGCAAATGTGATTGAAATGACATCACTCACCACTGGCGCGCGCGCGCGCACACACACACACACACACACACACACACACACACACACTGGTTAATGGAAAGTTCAGAATCTAATTCTTTTTAAAGTGTACTTATCTTTAAAGAAATACCAAACTATTACAGATAAAATTACATGTCTTGGATTTACTTCATAATTAACACAGGGGGAAGAACAGCAGGTGGATGATAGAGATGAAACAAAATTGGCCATGAGTTGGTAACTGTCAAAGCTGGGTGATGAGTACCTGGGGTTCATTATACTACACTGTTAATTATTCTATTATATATGTATACTGTTAACTATTCTATTATATATGTTTAAAATTACCCAAAAATTTTGTAAGTTTTTAACTAAATGAAGTTAAAAGAGACTGGCAAAGCTGTGACAGTAATATTTGTTCCAAGTATTGATATTACCTGAAATACTGAAATCAGGAAAAGACTCAAAATAAGTATATTTAGGACTTTTAGAGCTTAAAAACACAAATCTAAATACTGTACTTTGCAATTTAAGGAAAGAAGTGGCTAAAGTACATAGCTCAGCCTTCCTAAGTCTTTGTAATTCTCTAAGAAAACAATGATATGACCAGTATTTTCCCATGCCAGTGTCTAGGTCCATACAGATAATTATGTAGATGACCTCAGCTGCCCACGGCATTATTAAGTGGCTATAGTGTGTATACATATGCTCCTTCTTCCCTTGAGCCACTCTAACAACTTCTTCCTAAATGGGGTGATAGAGAAACCACAGCTGAGATCCTGCATGAAATCTGTCACATTGTTTCCAGGAAAAGACAAGTTATATCTTTATCTTCATCCTAATTTATACAAGAAATATATTAAAAAGAAAAAATGGGCAAAAGAAGAAAAAAACTTCTAGAGAGCAGCCGTTATCTGTAAATACTTCCTTCTGAAATGTACATAACATACATAATTGATAACCTAACACCAACATTATGGATACAGTAGGTTTAAATATACTAGTGAAGAAATGGTGGTTATCTTTCTGTGAAGGGATGTTTTCCTTTCCCCTTTCTTGTATTTTCCAGATTTATCATGATGAGCATGTATCACTTTGATAACTGGAAAAAAAAAAGTGTCCCTATAGCCAGGAACAGAAGAAAATTTCTATTACCACATTATGTAGTGGATTATAAGTCCCATCACACAATTCAATTTGGCCCAGTTTAATACAGGCTACAATTTTGTTTTTCTTCTGGTCCTACCCTTCATATCCCCGATATGAACTGGACATCTTTATCTTCGTTCTCCTCATGAGTAAGTAGACAAAATCATCTCTGTTTCTCCATAGGTTGACTTCAAAGGGTAGGTAACATTAATCTTCATATCACTTCCGAGTTTGAAATCTCCCGATTTCAAGAAATATTCAGAAACTAGTGTCATTTTTTCTAGACCACTTCTGTCTGCCTGGGCCATATAGCTATCCTCTCATTTCAAGTCTTTTGTAACTGATTTGTTTCTGCTCTATTATTGTACTCCTTTCAGTCTCTTGCCTCAATTCCTCCAAATAACTCAAATCACTTCATTTTTTGGTATCTTTTTTGCTTAATACCTGCTCTACTTCTAAGCACTAATACACTGGGATAATGTAAAAATAAAATAAAATTTCATGAGTCAACCTAATGTTCAACCTCATGTCAGGTTCAACCTGATTACTAATTAGATGTATAGAAGTAGGTTTTTATAAACACATTTTCTCAATAATTAAAAGCAACATCTATAATACCATCCTTAGTAAATGGAAGAGGGCTGTATTTCTTCACTTGGCCTTGATATACATGTGCAAAAACCGCTAGGTGCCTACCCTAGATGTCTCTCTCTTTTTCTTATTAACAAAATCCCCATATAATTAAAGGCAGAATGTGCCCAACTAAAAGGCTACATTTCCCAGCTCTCCTTACAGATAGAGGCAGCCAGTAGGATATAAATGGAAGTCATTGCCCTTTGGCCTTCTACCCTTCTCCCCATTGCCTTCTTGCCTAGAACACAGATGGCTGGCTAGGGTATAAGTAATCATCTTATGACCTTCAGAATAGAAGCCATATGTTAAGGCTCGTAGAGCATAAATTTAGAAGACTAGGTCCCTCACTTCATGGGTCCAAGAAAGTTTTTTTTTTTTTTAATATACACATAGGTTTTACTCTCTAAAATAGATCCATGACTTAAACATTCACACTAAAAAACCATCCCGTTATACCATATCTAAAACGTGATTATGGACACTTACCATAGAAAGGCAAAACAATTTTTCATTTAAGAGTCTGGCTCTAAATCAGACAAACGTGAGTCTGAACCTGTTCAGCCAACTTGCTACCTATGTGGCTTCTTGGACACATAACATCTCTAAGCCACTGTTTCTTTATTAAACTGTTGATAGTCATGCATTATTCTGACTATTAAATACTAGTTCTTAGTACCATACCTGGCATTATCTTGTAAGGCTGAACATGTATGCTCTATGACCCAGCAATTCTAAGCATCTACCCTAGAGAAACTTTGAGGTGCTCATACACGCTACATATCCAACACACACACGAATACATGCGGATATGTAGAAGAATGTTCACTGCAGCATTGCAGTGTCTACCATCAGGAAAATGAACACATTGATTGTGCGGTAGTTACACAATGGAATATTATACCGTGGTAAAAGTGAATCAACTACAACCACATGCAGTGACATAAGTGAATTTCTTAGAAACAATGTAGAGTGAAAAAAGCAAATAGCAGAAGAATTCAAAATACACCATTTACATAAAGCTCAAAACAAGCAAAACTAATGTTATATTTTTTAAGGATATATATAGTAAAATTATTCTTTTTAATTAATGTAAAATACAAAATGCATAGCAGCAGTTATCTCTGAGGAGAAGGCAGGGGAATCCATGGGGAGAGAAATAGTACTGGTAATGTTCTAGCTCTTAAGTTGGATATTAGGTTCACAGGCATTCCTTTTATTATTATACTTCCTAAATTACATTTTATGTTCCATATATTCTTTTAATGTATCAAATGTCACATGATAAGCACATAAAAATAGTGTGAAAGGATACTAAGTGCTGATTTAAATCATTAAAAAAAGACATCCCATTCTTGCTCCACTCAAATAGCTGCTGTTTCAGAGTTTCAATAACTAATTTTCACCACTTAGCACAAGTAAATACAGTACTGTCCTTCCCAGCTTTCCAAGAACTGTTGATTTGCTTTGCTTTCTCTCAAAAGTACGTGTCAAAGTTCTCTCGAAGAAACAAAATTTCCACATTATCTGAGACATACAAAATACAATTTCTACAGTATGAATAGTATAAAAGCTAAGATGTGACAATCTCCACAAGTATGTTTTGTAAGGAATCAGGAATGTTTAAAGAGAACATGAAAAAAACACATTTGTAATTATTAAATGACTTCAACTTGTAGCAAACCAAAATGCCTTCTAGTCAGTATACTAAAACAATTTAAACAATTTAGTTAACCAGAATAAATACGAAATATCCTAAAATTAAAAATTAAGATCTCCAACCTATTCTGTGGAATATAAAATTAACTGTATTTTTAATGGCATCTAAACACTGGAAGAGTCCCTAGTTGCATCTTACAAAAAGAAAGCCATTCATCCTCCAGGGATTAAGAGGCCTATTTAAGACTCATAATTAAGCAAAGAATTTAAAGTTACACTCATCCATTAATTTGGCCTCCCCTTTTGCACATATCCGCAGCTGCTCTGTGCCCACTCCTGAATAATCATGCATCCTCCCTTGTCTCACTTTTTGTTGTTCCATCTCTCTCTGCATATTCTCTCCATACCCAGGATCTTTCCTTTCAGCCATGATGTAGGCTTCTCCACCTCTCACCTTTTGTGTGGGTTTACTTTACTGCACATTAAAAACATAAAACAGGGCTTCCCTGGTGGCGCAGTGGTTAAGAATCTGCCTGCCAATGCAGGGGACACAGGTTCGAGTCCTGGTCTGGGAAGATCCCACATGCCGCGGAGCAACTAAGCCCACGCGCCACAACTACTGAGCCTGCACTCTGGAGCCCGTGAGCCACAACTACTGAACCATGTGCCACAGCTGCTGAAGCCCACGCACCTGGAGCCTGTACTCCGCAACAAGAAAAGCCACCACAATGAGAAGCCTGTGCACCACAACGAAGAGTGGCCCCACTTGCCGCAACTAGAGAAAGCCCGCATGCAGAAATGAAGACCCAACACAGCCATAAATAAATTTATTTTAAAAAAACATAAAACATCTGAAGTATTCACTAACACTCAGTTTGCCCTTATAAATGTCTTTAATATGTCAAGAGCACAAATGAGGCCAGTGAACCCTTGGAGAGCCCTTTGAGATTTGAACCAGCTAGCCATCTTCTTCATTACTTGATTTTTATTGATCAAAGTTATATGCTGGATACCGGGGAGAGGCAGGAGTACAGGCAGGAAACAAAACACAGTTGCTACCATAATGAAATGAAAAGTGGAGTCACTACTGCAAGTGGAAGTCTAATCAGGTATTATTCAAGCCGCAATTACTCATAGATTACACAAATCCCAAAATTTCAACCAGTGAAAATCAACAGACCAAAATAAAAAGTGGGTTCTAAAATATCAAATATCCAAAATTTTCACAACATGCCCAGTTACACGAAATTGCTTATTGTCCACATTTTTACAAGTTCCAATCCAACTGTCTATGGATAGGTAAGATAGAAGAGAGATTCCTATTCTGAATAAGAAGTTGAAATAGATAAACTTCAAGGTCTAAATTTCAATCATAAAAATATTATTTCTATTAGTAAAAAAGCAGCAAACATTTAGTAAAAATGTTTACTAAACATTATCAAAAACCCAAATCAGTGTCAGCACCATTTTTTTTTTTTTTTTTTTTTTTAGCTGTGTTGGGTCTTCTTTTCTGTGCGAGGGCTTTCTCTAGTTGTGGCAAGCGAGGGCCACTCTTCATTATGGTGCGCGGGCCTCTCACTATCGCGGCCTCTCTTGTTGCGGAGCACAGGCTCCAGACGCGCAGGCTCAGTAGTTGTGGCTCACAGGCCTAGTTGCTCTGCGGCATATGGGATCCTCCCAGACCAGGGCTCGAATCCGTGTCCCCTGCATTAGCAGGCAGATTCTTAACCACTGCGCCACCAGGGAAGCCCGTTAGCACCATTTTTATTCTTACATTCATTCACAGTATCTATTTGAGAAACAGAAACTCAACTTCTTTAAAGACAGATTGTCCATACATCATACCATGTCCATTCCTCTGTCACAGTTGGGTCATTCTGACTGAGTCACAGGTATCAATATAATGGCAGCCTGAGGCCATCTTGCAAAACAAGATTATATTTATCAGCTCTACCACAACATCTCTGGCAAATCGTGACTAATTTTAGATGCCAATCTAATTCAGCCAACCCAACAAGATGTGTATCATTGAAAGCAAATTTATTTTCTAATTTTGCTACCAAATCTATTAAGGAACCCTACTAAAACAGACAATAATTAATATGGGTAACATTCAGCTGTTAACAGATAGTATTCTTTTTTTTTTTTTTTTTGTGCGGTACGCGGGCCTCTCACTGTTGTGGCCTCTCCCCTTGCGGAGCACAGGCTCCAGACGTGCAGGCTCAGCGGCCATGGCTCACGGGCCCAGCCGCTCCGCGGCATGTGGGATCTTCCCGGTCCGGGGCACAAAACCGCGTCCCCTGCATCGGCAGGCGGACTCTAAACCACTGCGCCGCCAGGGAAGCCCCAGATAGTATTCTTTTTATTAAAAAAAAAAAAAAAAAAAAAAGAAGGTTTTTGGGGGTTTTTTTTGGCTGCACACAGGCTTTCTCTAGTTGCAGCGAGCAGGGGCTACTCTTCGTTGCGGTCTGCGTTCTTCTCATTGTGGTGGCTTCTCTTGTTGCAGAGCACAGGCTCTAGGCACTTCAGTAGTTGTGGCACACGGGCTCAGTAGTTGTGGCTCACGGGCTCTAGAGCACAGGCTTAGTAGTTGTGGTGCATGGACTTAAATGCTCCACGCCATGTGGGATCTTCCCAGACCAGGGCTCAAACCCCTATCCCCTGCAATGTCAGGCAGATTCTTAACCACTGCGCCACCAGGGAAGCCCAACAGATAGCATTCTAATGATAACCTCATAATGCACATCAATACAATAACTATAGCTCTTTTTTTTTTTTTTTTTTTTGTGGTACGCGGGCCTCTCACTGTTGTGACCTCTCCCGTTGCGGAGCACAGGCTCCGGACGCGCAGGCTCAGCAGCCATGGCTCACAGGCCCAGCCACTCCGTGGCACGTGGGATCTTCCCGGATCGGGGCACGAACCCATGTCCCCTGCATTGGCAGGCAGACTCTCAACTGCTGCACCACCAGGGAAGCCCTATAGCTCATTTTTTAACTTAAAATAAAAGAATAACAGAACATTAAATACCTATACCTGATACATTCTACTGGTCCACAACACCTTTCTTCCGTTAGAGTTATGAAACTCCCCTTTTTCCTTTAGAGTGCTGCTATGTTACAATGTAAAAGATACCTTCTTCCATCTATTCTCACAATATTTCGGGTTGGAGAAATAGCTCCTTTAAAACCCATCAGTTTAAAAACTGCCTACAAGTAGTCATTATCATAAACAAACATTAACTAAACTCGTATTATGTAACAGGTACACCCTTAAAGATGTATACACCATCTTTATCAATATGAAGAAAAAGGAGGAGAGGGGGAGGGGAAAAGGAGGGGGAGGGAGAAGGAGAAAAAGAGAAGAAGGAGAAGACGACTGATGTCCCAGATGCAGTTCTCCTCAGGAACACATATTATACAAAGAATTGTCTCCATGTGATTATCACCTGATAACTAACCAAGTAACAATAGGGACTGCATGGACATAAAGCCATTTACAGCACAATCAGAGACAATTTAGTTCATATCATCACTACTAAGAACTATTTTTATTGCCCCAAAATTTATAGATTTATAAATAGAATTATATTCTGGTTCTACAAATTCATTTGGAAATCTTGATTTTCTACCTTAGAATCAAGTGAATTGTTATCTTCAAAAGCTTTTACCAAGCTAACATCAGACTTTCTTTGTTTGTTCCATCGACCAGGGTTGAAAGCTAAACTCTTAGCATGTAAGTAGGGAAGGAATTTCTCTTTTCTCTTTTCTTCCAATAAACTGAGTCTCCTATTATTATTCTTATTATAATTTAAAGAACAAAGTAAGACTTCCCAATGAAATCAGTATGAGAGGGGTTGGGGGGATGAAATCCAAAAAGCTCCATATTACCTCAACAAGTGAAAATATAAAAGGCCAGAGAGAAATACCATCAATATGTTTATAGTGTTACCAATGTTTGATAAGATTATGGGTAATTTTTAGTTTTGTATACTGCCCAAATTTTCTAAAACTCCACAGTTATTACTTTTAAAATTTAGAAAGATAATGCATTTTAAGTCATTTATTTCTACGGATCTTTGCAGAAAACTATCTCTGCTGATAAATTAATACCACGGCTTAAAAATAAATGAATAAGCAAGCTATTGATACTTCAGGTCCCAGAAGATAAGTAATTAGCTGAAATGTAAAGGTAATTAGATAAAATGTATGGTTATTTACCAAGGAGTGACAGTGCTGTTAATTTTATTTTTGCATAAACATATTGATTTCCCTGATACAAACTATAGTAACAATAAACAGAAGTATATAACTTTAAAAAAACATTACCATGGCTTAGGTAACTTTTGACAAGTATCTCTTATAACTCAGTACAGACTCATTAAAAAACAGGTTTTCCTCCAAAGAACACTCATCTAATAAAACCTGCCTATAACCACCTTCAACTCATTCTTCCTCATCATTTGTCTCCACAATAAAAGTTATTATAATCTGGTATTCTATCAAATACTATGAAATATTTCTAAAAGCCAAAATCACCATCTAGCGATTTTCTTATGTGCTTTTCATATCCCATACCCCTGGGTAATGGGTAATTCATTAAGACCTTCAGATATGAAAAGTCCCCAGTAAGAAAACTAAATGTCATGCTTTCATTTTCTTATCAAGCAACACATTGAATATCCAAATACATATTTCTTGGCATATCACATGTCAGACAGTTGTAAACATTTTCTTTTAGTTACACAACATACAACCAATCTCTGGATATTTTGGTTTCCCTACTTAGGACTAGAATAACTCATCTCATAATTAAACATAATTGGAACCAGACTAGAACAGTTTCCCCAACAAACTTGACTCCCAAAAAGAATGCTAATCTTTGAACCAACCAAACATAACATCAAAACTGGTTATTTCAATTATTTCACAAGAAATATTTTGCTCTCTGATTTCAGGTGATATATTTTAATGTTAGTTACCTAAGTTTCATCAGGGCATTTCCAAGAATTATTCTGAAAGTAATGTCCAAAACAGGAAAGAACAGTTTAAATTCAAGATTTAAGCTCTCCACCCAATTTAACATTTCTTTAAGAACTATGGTAGTTTGGCTACAAAGATAGCCACAAACTCTTCCTATCAAGTATTAGAGTCACAATATAAGGCCCAGTCTTCCCAGCTAGCCTCCAGATGATGAACCACCCCAGTTGAGGCATCAGACATGAACCTAAGGCCATCTTGTATCCTCTAGCTCCAGCCCAGCCACTGGTAGTTACACCACATGAAGTAGAGACAAGCTGCCCTAGCCCATAGCACATGGAACAGAAATGAACCATTTTCACAAAGTCATGCCCAAAACGCTTGTCCAGAGAATCATGAACAATAAAAATTATTATTTGAACTCACTAAAATTTGAGGTGATTAACATGTAGCAATAGATAACCTGATACTAGGCCTTCTGAATTAAAAATATAAGAAAAAATCAAGGTTTAAAAGCACTTACAGGGCTTCCCTGGTGGTGCAGTGGTTAAGAATCCGCCTGCCAATGCAGGGGACATGGGTTCGAGCCCTGGTCCAGGAAGATCCCACATGCCGCGGAGCAACTAAGTCCGTGTGCTACGACTGCTGAGCCTGTGCTCTAGAATCCGCGAGCCACAACTACTGAGCCCGCGTGCTGCAACTACTGAAGCCTGCGCGCCTAGAGCCTGTGCTCTGCAACAAGAGAAGCCACCACAGTGAGAAGCCCGCGCACCACAATGAACAGTAGCCCCCACTCGCTGCAACTAGAGAAAGCCCATGCACAGCAACGAAGACCCAATGCAGCCAAAAAATTTTTTTTTAATTTTTTTATTTGAAAAGATAAGCAAAATTGATAAGCCTTTGGCTAGGCTGACAAAGTAAAAAAGAGAGAAAACTCAAATTACAGAAATCAGGAGTGAAAGAGGGGACATTGCCACCAACTTTACAGGGGGGGAAGGGTTATATGGGAACACTATAAACAGGTGAACAACTCTATGCCAACAAATCAGATAATCTAGATAAAATGGAATATTCCTGAAAACAAACTAACAAGAAATAGAAAATCTGAATAGATCTATAATAAGAGATTAAGTTAATATTCAAAAACCTTCCCACCAAAGAAGTTCACATGCCTTCACATGTGAGTTCTACCAAATGTTTAAAAAATAATTGACACCAATCCTTCACAAACTCTTCCCAAAAAAATCTAAGAGAAGGATCATTTCCTAACTTATTCTATGAGTCCAGTATTACTGATACCAAAACAGACAGACTTCACAAGAAAAAAAAAAACTACAGGACCATATCCCTTATAAATATAGACACAAAAATCCTCAACAAAATACTAGCAAACCAAATCTGGTAACATATAGAAAGGATTATACACCATTACAAAGTGAAATTTATCCCAGGAATGTAAGGTTGGATCAGCCTTGCAACTCAATCAATGTAATATACCATATCAATAAAATAAAAGACAAATTCTTCATGATCATCTCAATAGATGCAGAAAAAGCATCTGACAAAACCCAACACCCTTCCATGACAAGAAAAAAACAAAACAAAACACTCAACAGACAAGAAATAGATAGAAACTTCCTCAATCTGATGAAGAGTATGAAAAACCTCCAGCTAACATCAATACATCCCATACATAGGGAGAAAGCTTTCTCCCTAATAGCCCTGAGGATGTCTGCTCTTAGCACTTCTATTCAACACTGTACTGAAGGTTCTAGCCAGGGTAATTAAGCAAGAAAAAGAAATAAAAAACATATAAAAAATAGTAAAAAAATCAATTATATTTCTATACATTAGCAATAAACTATCCAAAAATGAAATTAGGAAAACAATTCCATTTATAATAGCATCAAAATGAATAAAATACTTAGGAATGAATTTAACCAAAAGAATAATAATAATAATGACTTGTACAAAAAACTACAACATATCAATGAAAAAATTAAAGACCTATTGGGTTGGCCAAAAAGTTCATTCAGGTTTTTCCATAACATCTTATGGAATAACAGAATAGCATCCCATGTTCATGGATTGGAAGAATTAATAGTGTTAAGATGGCGATATTCTCCAAATTGATCTACAAATTCAATGCAGTCACTATCAAAATGCCAACTGCCTTTTTCTGTAGAAATGATCCTAAAGTTCATATGGAAATGCAAGGAATAACCAGAACAGCCAGAACAATCTTGAAAAATAAGACCATAGTTGGAGGACTCACACTTATTGATTTCAAAGCTTACTACAAAGCTATAGTAATCAAAACACTGTGGTACTGGCATAAGGATAGACATGTAGATCAATGGAACAGAATTGAGAGTCCAAAAACAAAACCATACATTTACGCCCAGCTGGTTTTCAACAGGGTGCCAAGACAATTCAATGCAGGCAACAAATGCATTTCTGGGACAACTGGATAAACACATGCAAAAGATGAATTTGGACCCTTGCCTCAGACCCTATAAAAAATTAGCTCAAGATGGATCAAATATATGAATGTAAGAGCTAAAACTATAAAACTCTTAGAAGAAAATGTAAGTGTAAATATTTATAGTCTTGGATTAGGCAATGATTTCTTAGATAGGACATCAAAAGCATGAGCAACCAAAAAATTCTGAGAAACTGGACTTCATCAAAATTTAAAATGTTTGTGCTTCCAAGGACATCGTCAAGAAAGAGAAACAATAACCCCAGAAGGGGAGAAAATACTTTCAAATCATATATTTGATGAGAGTTTAGTCTTAAGAATATATAAAGAACTCTTACAGCTCAACAATAAAAAGACAAATAACTCAATTTAAAAATAGTCAAAGGAGGGGCTTCCCTGCTGGCGCAGTGGTTAAGAATCCACCTGTCAGTGCAGGGGACATGGGTTCGAGCCCTGGTCTGGGCAGATCCCACATGCCGTGGAGCAACTAAGCCCATGCACCACAATTACTGAGCCTGCGCTCTAGAGCCCGCGAGCCACAACTGCCGAGCCCACATGCCACAACTACTGAAGCCCACGTACCTAGAGCCCATGCTCCACAACAAGAGAAGCCACCGCAATGAGAAGCCCGCGCACCGCAAGGAAGAGCAGCCCCCATTCACCACAACTACAGAAAGCCCACGCACAGCAACAAAGACCCAGTGCAACCAAAAATAAATAATAAATTAATTAATTAACATTTTAAAAAAATAGTCAAAGGACTTGAGTAGACATTTCACCAGAGAGGATATGCAGATATTCAATAAGCACATAGAATATTCAACATCATTAGTCATGAGGGAACTGCAACTCAAAACCACAATAAGATACCATTTCACACTCACTAGAATAGCTTTAATGTTTTTTTTAACAAAAGGAAAAATAACAAGTGTTGGTGAAGATGCTGAGAAGTCAGTAACCTCATACAATGCTGGTAGAAATATAAAATGGTACAGCCACTATGGAAAGCAGGGTGGCAATTCCTCAAAAAGTTAAACACAGAATTATCATATGACCCAGCAATTCCACTCCTAGGTATATACACAAGAGAACTGAAAACAGATATTCAAACAAAAACTTGTACATCAACGTTCATAGCAGCATTATTCATAATAGTCCAAAAGTACAAACAATACAGTATCCATCAACTAATGAATGGATAAACAAAATGTGGTACACCCATATGGTGGAATATTATTCATCAATAAAAAGAGTAAAAATAAAAAAGATGCTGACACATGCTACCACATGGGTGAACTTTGAAAACATTATGCTAAGTAAAAGAAGCCTAACACGAATGGCCACATATTATAGGATTCCATTTACATGAAATGTCCATAATATGCAAATCTACAGAAGTATAGTGGTTGCCATTGTCCACGGGGAGGGAGAAACAGGGAGTGACTGCTAGTGCGTAAGAGGTTTCTTATTAGGGTAATGAAAATGTTCTGGAATTAAATAATAATGATGGTAAATATATGAAAACCCACTGAATTGCACATATTTAAATGGTAAATTTTATGGTATATAAATTATATCTCAAATTTTTTAAAAGGGATATTGGGGGAGTATTTGCATATGAGGAAAAGAATACTGTACAAAGTGAGATAAAGCCAAGGACCAAATTCTGTCTCTGCCATGAATTGGTCAATTCACTCACTCCAGATTTAGGGGCCAGATCTCCTTATCTCTAAATGAGAAGATGGGCCAAATGATTTCTGGAGTCTCTTCTGTATTTGATTTCTAATTTTGACTATTAATTACCAAGTACAATAAACATGCAAGTCTAATAATTCAAAAACCCAAAACACACAAAGATAAGAATAAGGAAAGTGTGAATTACACTTGGAATGTTAGAGAAGAAAGGGCCAAGGTCAGAACAGCACAAGAAGGAAATGAGAGATAAACCCTTAAACAAATGAGAAAAGTAAATTAGGTGAGGCCAAGAAAGCTAAGCTAAAGATAGTGTTTGATCAGATCAGCAGTAGAGAGCTATAATAACTCTTAAGGAGATAAATCACCTACTCAATGGAAGTTCTATTTAAGGAAGATAAATATGGCAGGATGAACACGAAAGGAAAAAGACCAAGTGCAAGAAGATCAACTAGGTAGTTAATGCACAGGTCTTGGTTTCTAATACCATTCTCCAATAAAAGGAACAGGGTTCCCTAGAGAAATAACTGATTCCAGGACTGGGACAGTAATTATACAAAATAAGCATGGAACATCCTGTAGTGCCAGAAAGTAAGAAAGTGTTAAAACACACACACACACACACACACACACACACACACACACACACACACGTACACTGATGAGGGTATGTCTAAGGAACCTAGAGGCCAATTAAAAGAGCTCCCAATGGCCAAAGCTGGAACAATTTGAACAACAAAATAAAGTAGCATTGAATTATAATCTAAAATATATATAAATACCCATAAATAAATGGTTGAATAAATAAATGGAGAACAGATAAATCCCTGGTGCAGAATTCCAAATAATTGAGGTAGATACTTTGCCCCCAAGGAAATGGAGCATAACGCTCCACTCCTTAAGTGAGTGCTGTGCATAGTGACTTCCTTTCAAAGAGTACAGTATGGAAAGGACGGGGGAAAAAGAGAAATTTTACAGTGGAGAAAGATGACAAAGTACCTCAAGTCAAGAGCAAGGTCAATATCAACAGTGATAAATCATATTGATAGTATGTACCCTTATTAGGATATAATGAGAATAGTACTTTACCTTTGTGGTTTCCTCCCAAAACCCTGTTATCCAAATCATGGGAAAAACATCTAACAAATCCCATTTGAGGTACATTCTATAAAACAGCTGACCAGTAATCCTCAGAACAGTCAAGACCATCAAAAATAAGGAAATTTGGAGAAACAGCCACAACCAAGAGAAGCCTAAGGAGACACTGCTCCTAAAGGTAATGTGTATCTTGGATGAGATCCTAGAACAGAAAGAAGGACATTAGAAAAAACTGAGGAAATCTGAACATATAACGTATGGACTTGGGAATTCCCTGGTGGTCCAGTGGTTAGGACTCTGTGTTCTCGCTGCCAAGGGCCCGGGTTCAATCCCTGTTCGGGGAACTAAGATCCCACAAGCTTCGCAGCACAGCCAAAAATAAAAAATAAATAAAAATTTGCTTAAAAAAAAAGTATGGACTTTAATAATAATGTATCAATATGGTTAAATAATTTTAACATATGTACCATACTAACATAAGATATTAATACTAGGGGAAACTGGGTGTGGGGTATACAAGAACACTCTGTACAATCTTCGCAGTAATCTTATAAATCTAAAACTGTTCCAAAATAAGAACTTCCCTGGTGGCGCAGTGGTTAAGAATCCGCCTGCCAATGCAGGGGACACAGGTTTGATCCCTGGTCCAGGAAGATCCCACATGCTTCGGAGCAACTAAGTCTGTGCACCACAACTACTGAGCCTGCGCTCTAGAGCCTGTGAGCCACAACTACTGAAGCCCACGCGCCTAGAGCCCATGGTCCGCAACAAGAGAAGCCACCACAATGAGAAGCCCGTGGACCACAACGAAGAGTAGCCCCCACTCGCGGCAACTAGAGAAAGCCTACGCGCCGCAACGAAGACCCAACACAGCCAAAATATAAATAAATAAAATTTAAAATAAAATAAAACTGTTCCAAGATAAAAGTTTACATATAAAAAAAAGGTTAACACAATTTAGCCTTAGTCTGAGTTAGTGCTTTATCAGCAAGAATGCAAATGAAAGGACAAATCCAAGACATATTAAAATGAAAGACATAAGAGAACTTGATGACAAAGAGAATATGATGGGTGAAGGATATAAAGAAGGAAAATATTAAACCACGGTTTCAAGTCTGTGGAAGGGAAAATTACTGTTGCTAGTATAAAAAAACAACAACAAAAAAACAATGAAAATATCCTACATTTAACCTGTACTGGTCAATGGCAGCACCATTTACTTCCTCATTCATCCATTCACACAGTATGGCAGGCAGTAAACTGGTCACTAAGTATTTGAAAATCAGTAACACAGATATGGTTCTTGCCTTCAGAGTCTTATAGTCTAGCAGGGAAGGTAGAAATTAAACAAGAAATTACAATGGTACTGAGTATTACAGAGAAGTGCAGAACACTAAGGTTATGTAACAAGCAAACCTAATCATAAGCCCTGTCCTACAAACAAAAAACCTGAGTGTCAGCCTTGCTTCACACAGTCAATGCATCTTCAAATGAAATTTAACCTAACTCCTAAATATCTCTTAACTTATCTTATCCCTTCCACTGTCACTGTCTAGGTTCAGGCCCCAGTAATCTTTGTTCTGGTTTAACATAGCAGCCTTTTATTTCTTCTTCCTGCCTCCAGTTTCAGTCCTCTCCCATTCATCCTCCACAGAGCCACCAGAATAATCTTTCAATAATATAATCAGCTCATGGCTCACCATATGCTTCAGAACAAAGTTTAAATCCCTTAATAATGGCATCCATGATTCTTCATGATCTGATTTCTCACTACATCTCTCTCCACATGATGTACTCTAAGGCAGAAAATTACTCAAAGTTCTCCTAACTTGTTTCTCCTTTTTGTGCCTTTGCATTTACAGTTCCCTCTATCTGAAAAACTCTTCACACACACTCCTTTCCAATTGGACTGGCTAATTCTCATGTGTCCTTCAAGAATTTACTCAGAGTCACTTCTTGGAAGCCTTTCCCTCGGCTACTCCCTTGTCCCTAGTAGAATTTTCTTTTCTTCCTTGGTTTTCCTTCTCTGTAATCCCACAATATCCTGTGCATATCTCCTTACAGAGCTATTCCCACTTTTACTGGTAGTTTCTTTGAGGGTAGGAATTGTGCCTTGTTCATCTCTGAAATCCTGATTTCTAGTACAGTGGCTAGCAAAGAATAAAATACTGGATAGATGAATGGTGAAGAGAGGTGATGACATAAAATACCCAAAAGGAGTTATCCATAGACAGTGAAAAGACAGAAATGGAATATGGGTGTCAAGATTGGAAAATGTAGATCTTAGAGTCAACTGCTTCAGGTAGTAATAGAATTTCTAAGAATAGATAAAATCTTAGAAAAATAGAAGATGAAATACAGAGATAAAGGCAAAGAGTTTCTCAATGTGTAAAGGGTTACTTTTCATACACTAAAGTAAAACCAGTCTATCTTGGTCACAATTTTCACATAGAAAATTTTCTCTGATGAGAATCAACGACCTATCATTTGTTATACCTGCTTTTCTAGATAATTTAAAATAAAGTAGAAGAGATATCTAAATGAGAAATCATTTGGTTATTTTAAAGTTTAGCGGGACTTCCCTGGTGGCACAGTGGTTAAGAATCCGCCTGCCAATACAGGGGACATGGGTTGGAGCCCTGGTCCAGGAAGACCCCACAAGCCGCGGAGCAACTAAGCCCGTGCACCACAACTACTAAGCCTGTGCTCTAGACCCCACGAGCCACAACTACTGAGCCCGCATGCCACAACTAACAAAGCCCTCGCACCTAGAGCCCATGCTCAGCAACAAGAGAAGCCACCGCAGTGAGAAGCCCGCACACCGCGACGAAGAGTAACCCCCACTCGCTGCAACTAGAGAAAGCCCATGCGCAACAATAAAGACCCAACGCGGCCAAAAATAAAGTAAATAAAATTTAAAGAAAAAAGATCTCCTATCACAGATCTTGTGTACTATCATAACCAGGTACAGTAAACCAAGTATGGATCAAATTTCAGTAGAATTTTATTTAGAACTTTTATTTGTAAAACTATATTCAGCCAGAGAGAAAGATAACAGGTAAAAAAAGGTGATGAAACAGAAAAGAACATTTCATGGATATGTGGTATAATCTATATAAAAACAGATTCATTTGCAATGACATTATTTAAGCAAGATGGGATACAGCTAAACAGTAAGACATAATCAAAAATAATTCATGGGGGCTTCCCTGGTGGCGAGGTGGTTAAGAATCCACCTGCCAATGCAGGGGACACGGGTTCAAGCCCTGGTCTGGGAAGATCCCACATGCCGCGGAGCAACTAAGCCCGTGCGCCACAACTACTGAGCCTGTGCTCTAGAGCCCGTGAGCCACAACTACTGAGCCCACGTGCCACAACTACTGAAGCCCGCGTGCCTAGAGCCCGTGCTCCACAACAAGAGAAGCCACCACAATGAGAAGCCCGCGCACCGCAAGGAAGAGTAGCCCCCGCCTGCCACAACTAGAGAAAGCCCGCGCACAGCAATGAAGACCCAACACAGCCAAAAATAAATAAATAATTTTAAAAAATAATAATAATTCATGGACTTCCCTAGTGGGGCAGTGGTTAAGAATCTGCCTGCCAATGCAGGGGACATGGGTTCGAGCCCTGGTCTGGGAAGATCCCACATGCCGCGGAGCAACTGGGCCCTTGCACAACAACTACTGAGCCTGCGCTCCGAAGCCCACGAGCCACAACTACTGAGCCTGCGTGCCGCAACTACGGAAGCCCGTGTGCCTAGAGCCAGTGCTCTGCAACAAGAGAGGCCACTGCAATGAGAAGTCCGAGCACCACACGAAGAGTAGCCCCCACTTGCCACAATTACAGAAAAGCCCACGCGCAGCAACAAAGACCCAAAGCAGCCAAATAAATAAATAATTCAGTAAGCTGTTGGTAACTAACAGTGAAGATGGCTGACAGAAAACAGAAGACCATGCAATCAAAGAGGAAAAACATGATTAAAACCAGCCAATGACAGTTCCTCAAAATGTTAACACAGAGTTACCATATGACCTGGCAATTCCACTCCTATGTACATACTCAGGAAAAATGAAAACATATGTTCACACAAAAACTTGTGCGTGAATGTTCACAGCAGCATTATTCATAATAGTCAAAAAGTGGGCTTCCCTGGTGGCGCAGTGATTGAGAGTCCGCCTGCCGATGCAGGGGACACGGGTTCGTGCCCCGGTCCGGGAAGATCCCACATGCCGCGGAGCGGCTGGGCCCGTGAGCCATGGCCACTGAGCCTGCGCGTCCAGAGCCTGTGCTCCGCAACGGGAGAGGCCACAACAGTGAGAGGCCCGCGTACCGCAAAAAACAAAAACAAAAACAAAAACATAATAGTCAGAAAGTGAAAGCAACCCAAATGTCCATCAGCTGATGAATGGATAAATAAAATGTAGTATAGCCATATAAGGGAATCTTACTCAGCAATAAAAAGGTATGAGCTATTGATACACCACCACATGGACAAACCCTGAAAATGCTAATTGAAAGATGCCAATCACAAAAGGCCACATATTGAATGATTCCATTTATATGAAATATCCAGAACAGGCAAATCTATAGAGAAGTATTGATAGTTAGTGGTTGCCTAGTGCTGGGATTGCAGGGTGGGGAATGGGGATTGACTGCTAATGGGTACGGGGGTTCTTTTTGGGGGGACAAAAATATTCTAAAATTAGATTGAGATGATGCCTGCACATACTAGAAAACACTGAATTGTATACTTTAAATGAGAAAATTGTTAATTAATTATATCTCAATAAAGCTGTCAAAAAAAAAAAGCCAAGGTCAGAATATGTATAAATCAGAGAAGATGGATTTTAAAGAAATGTCATTTAAAATAATAATAATTATTATTTCCTATTCATTAATTGTCCACTGTGTGCTGGCACTACATTAAACATATTACATATTATTTCTAGTCTTTTCAGCAGTTCTAAAAGGTAGTAATGTCACGTCAAACGTTACACAAATTTAACAAACAAAGAAACTGAGACACAAGGAGGATAAGTAACTTGCCCAAATACATACAGCTAAACAGTATCAGAGCCAGGATTCTAAACCAGGTCTGTGACTCCAAAGGTCTTTGACTCTATTATACTTTTTCTATCTTAAAACAAGCCAGGAACCTTGTAGCAATAGCCAAGTTCTATATCCCCTTCTGGAATTAATAGTCTGTGATACAAAGGACACTTCTTTTAGCATTTAAACTTAGACTGCTCAGAGCACCAGGTGTTCCATCTTGATCACACGGAGTGATGTTTATCACCACTGTCCTCAGCCCAGCTTTGGACCTGATTAAGGACTAGGCTCTCTTCAAGCAAAACTCTGAGATAAAATTCAACAAGTTTAAAGGACAGCTCCTTAGGTATCAAATGGGGTTAAGAATCAAAAAATGGGGAGGGAATATTTATTGAGAGCTATTTTGTGCCAAATTACTGAGTTATAATCAGAGATTATATAGTCTGGGGTAAATGGTTAAAAGGAAGCCTCCCCCTCTCACCTCTACCCCCAAACCCCTCTGTTTGTTTTTTTCTGTGAATGCTAATCAGATATTCTATGAGTAACGGTGGTTTCCCTTAAAGGTTGTATAGACCTGGTGTTGATCACAAGCAAGAAGTGGCTCCTCTCTCAAATATAACCAAAGGCTGGCAAAACAGAGAACCTCTTTTTTTTCTTGGCCTTCTCCTCTGGGTTTAGGGCAATCTGTACATGCTGTAGGCACTCCCAGGTAGAAGCGTTAATGGAAATGGCTTCTGCCACTGGAAGGCAGACACGTGTGTTGCAATTAAGAGGGGAGCCATCCCAAAAGAAGACCACCAATTAAAGAGGAGTTTTATCCTGTGAGCCAGATTATATAGAAGCATCCTAGTAACTCTCAGCTTATTTCCCTTTTGTATCTCCTAGCCTTTAGCAAAGTACTAAATGTTCCAGCCTGGTCTCAGCTGTGTACTAAAGGAGTATTAAGAGAAGACTCACCTCTGGGACAGAAAATTAAAGGAAGGCAACACTCCCTGAGGTCAACAAGGGATTCCCCCAGGGAAAGGTGAATCTTTGGGAACAAAAGTCCTTGCTGGGAGTTCCAATTATCCTACTCCATGTGCAGAATCTCCTCCTAAAGCCAACTCTGGAGGATCCTGGCTTTTACTTATTAAGATAGAAAGCAGTTTCTTCCTGCCAAAAACAACCTTACTGTAAACCCAGGTCTATCTGATTCCAAAATCCATACCATTACTCACTGCTACATCACACTGCCTCCAAATACTATTAATAGAAAACTGTTCAGCAAAAGTATGGGAGAGAATCATTTAAGAGAAGGAGTAGGAAGGATGAAAGGGAGGGAGGGACGGAAAGGGAAGGAGAAGGAGAAGGGAAAGAGGGGGGGATTTCTCCCAATCAATAAAAACAACTCGTGGATTGAATGTCAAAGACGGAAATATTTAAATTTAATATATGCACTTAGTTAGCATATACGAAGAGCAGTACCTGCTATATGGCTAACATTTCATATGTGTTCATCCCTTTCCTCAGAAACAAAGACAAGAGCCAAGTAGAAAAATGCTGTCTTAAGTTTTGGCTTCTGAAGTTCAAGTGTAATGATACAGATACCCAAAAATAACAAAAAGCTCTACATTTCCTTATTGAGAAAGTATTCCCCAGGTAAAAAGAACCCAGAATGGGGGTGACTATGAAGTCACACATCAGTTCTCTGTTTCAAACAAAAAAAGGAACACACTATCTCACTTCTCCAACATGTTTCAACACAGAATTATACGCAAATTCACAAATTCATTCAACTGCAAAATCATTTGCTTTTTTATTTACTCTATGACAATAAGGTATAGTATCTTTTTGTATCTGCTAAAATGTCAGGAAGAGTCAAGGCACTTCAGATTTCAGGTGGCTTATGTACAAATTCCCCTGCAAAAATACCCTCCCAACGAACAGCAGCCAAACCCCTTCCTGTTTTTCAGCCTTGTATGTTTACTTTCACATCTGCCGAAAAAGATAAAAGCAACAATTGGGACATCAACCACATGATCGTGTCCTACCAACCCGGAAATGAAGCTCTGAAGCCAGAGCTGCTGTGAAACAGGTCTTTAGAATATTGACACACAGGCTTAAAAATGTTACAGTGTAAGTCTGAATCAAATCCAAAGGCAGACAAAACCATATACATTTCTATACAGCTATATTTATTTATACATAATAATAATATAGAAACATAGATGCCCAATTTAAGTAGAAAAAAGGTATGGGTCAAGATATAAAAATTCTTCTCCCTAACCAAAGATTATTTGTCCCCATTTTCACGAGGTCATATTTTATCATAGGTAAAAGGGAACTAACATTTGCTGATTATCTGTAGATGGTGGGCACACTGCAAGGTTTGTTTTTGCTTGTTATTACTATGTATTCTGTGTAATGTGGGTATCATCCTGATTTTATAGAAAACTGAGGCATAGAAAAGTACTTTCACAAGATCACAATCATTAAGAAATCACTATCTCTGACAGAAGGCCTGCAACTCTCCTTCCTAACATGTTCATGGTTGTACTAAGTAAAGGTGTAGCAGTAAAGAATTCGGCTTTGAGGCCAATTTCACTTGCTAGTTGTACAACTTTGGACAAGTTACTTAATTTTTAACCTGCTATTTAAAATGTATAATGGGATGACTCACACCTACTTCATAGGGTTGTGGTGAGGCTTAAATGTAAAAATAATGGCTAACATTTATCTGGTGTCAGACACTGTTCTAAGTACCTTGCATATATTAACTCATTTTTCATTATAACAACCTTAAAAGCTAAGTATTTTTTATCATCCACATGTTACACAATGAGTAAACTGAGGTACAGAAGTAATTTGCCCAAGGTCACCACCAACTAAAGAGTGACATAACGAGAATTTAAAACCAGGCATTCTAGCCCTGGAGTTCACACTCTTCAACACCTATGTCATCCCTACAAAGCACACAGCCCAGACTGTGGCTCATAATAAGTCATCAATAAACAGTAGCATTACTATTTTACCAGGTATATAATACCACCCAGAAAATTGTGACTGAAATGTGTTAAACCAAGTAGAAGAGCCAGAATTTTAACCCAGGTCATACTCTGTGCTCTTCCTATAACTATATGCCCTTCCAACACGGCGCCTCTATTCCTAAGTTTTTGGTGCATGCCCAGTGATTTCTAATACTAGATCACTAAACTTCCTTAGGACAGGGGTCATGTCTTCTACATTTTTGTGACCACATATACGCACAGGTCCTGCTCATTGTGGATAATCAATTAGTATGTATTAATTAAATGATCATGCCATACCTCTGCTAAAATCCTCTCAAGAATTCCCATCTCAGAAAAAAAAAGCAAAGTCTGTAGCATAGCCAACAAGGCACCATGTGAACTGCTCCTCCCGCCTGTAACCTCTCTGAACTCAACTCCTAACATGTCCCCGTAGATCATCTTGACCCTGCAATGCTGGCTTACTCAATGTTTCTCAAACACACCAAACACGCTTAACCTTTGCACATGTTGTTCCGCCTGGAATGCTCTTCTCCAGATACCATTCAGGACTCTGCTCAAAAGTCACCTTACCAGAGAGGTTGTTTCTGACCACTCTACAGAAAATATCCACCCCACTTCCCTCACTCTTTGTCCCCTTATCCTGCTTTCCCTGATCCTCACTAAAATCTTATATATTTTATCCCTGATTTGTATACTTTATTATTTGTCCTCTCCCACTAAAATGTAAACTCCACAAGAACAGACATTTCTAATCTACTTTTTTCACTGTTATGTCCCAAAGCACTTAGGACAGGACCTGGTGAATAGTAGATGATCAATAAATATTTATTAAATTAATAAATGGTAGGTGTATTAGTTGTCTATTGTCATACAACAAATTACCTCCAAAACTTGGTGGCTTAAAACAACAAACATTTATTATCTCAGTTTCTGTGGGTCAAGAATTCAAGCATGGCTTAGCTCGGTGCCTTTAGCTCAAGGTCTCTCATGAAGTTGCAGTCAAGTTGTCAACCAAGTTTACACTCCTCTCAAAGCTCAACTCTGCCCGAAGAATCTGCTTCCAAGCTCACTTTCATAGTAGTTACTAACAGACTTGGTTTCTCACCACGTGGGCCTCTCCATAGACTGCCTGAATGTTCCTAGGTTATAGCAGCTGGTTATCCAAGTGACAGGAAGACGGCCAGAGAGTACCCAAGATGAGAGTGCCCAAGACAGAAACCACAGCCTTTTGTAACCCAATCTTGGAAGTGATATCCCACCACTTGTGCTGTATTCTATTCATTAGAAGTTAAGTCACTGGTGGACCTCCCTGGTGGCACAGTGGTTAAGAATCCGCCTGCCAATGCAGGGGACACGGGTTCAAATCCCTGGTCCGGGAAGATCCCACATGCCGCGGAGCAACTAGGCCCATGCACCACAACTACTGAGCCTGCGCTCTAGAGCCTGCGAGCCACAACTACTGAGCCCACGTGCCACAACTACTGAAGCCCGCGAGCCTAGAGCCCGTGCTCCGCAACAAGAGAAGCCACCGCAGTGAGAAGCCTGCGCACCGCAACGAAGAGTAACCCCCACTCGCCGCAACTAGAGAAAGCCTGCGCGTGGCAACGAAGACCCAAGGCAGCCAAAAATAAATAAATTTATTAAAAAAAAAAAAAGAAGTCACTGGGTCCAGGGCACACTCAAAGGGAAGGGATTACACAAAGGCATGAAAACCATGAGGCAGGAATCACTGGAGCCATCTTAAAGGCTGCCTACCACAGTACACACAATAAAAATCTAAAAACAAAACAAAAACACGATGCCCTTTGGAAACCTGATATATTCTTTAAGATATTTATTTAAATATGATGCTCTGATCATTATGCAATCATTCACCCCAATGCTAGTCTTTTCAATTTTATGAAACACCAAAGGGAGTACATTAACTATTAAACATTTCCTGCTAACCAGTGTTCACTGTCATATTAGAGATAATACAACTAGCAAAGAGAAGTCAACAAAAATAGCATCTGAAGAAAAGAAATTATTGGATGAATCTTTCTGAGTAGATGACATCCATCTTTTTAAAATATAGACTGGATATTCGTTGTTATTATGTAAATATTGTTAATTTTCTTATGTATGATAATGGTATTGTGACTAACGTAGAATAAGCTCTTTATTCTTAGGAGATACTGAAGTATTTTAGGAGTAGATTGTCATGATATCTGCAACTTACTTTCCAAGAAAATATGATACACACACACAGAGGCAATCAGAAGCAGTCAGAATTATAACCAGGTTTTAATCTTAATTATCCTGGAATTCACATTCTCACTACAATTCTACATGTCTATGTTACATATCTAGCTACTGTACTAAGCAATATCTGTGTTTGGGAGGATGGGGAGGACAATGAAAGACACGATATTGACCCTCTGCCCTCCAGAAGCTGACAACCTTATTGGGAAACACCAGTTTCATGTGCAATATAAAGCAACACGTGACAAATTTGGTATGAAACAAATAAATGCTGCAAGAGTTCAGATGAGGATTCCAATAAACCTTCAGAGAATAAAATATCTCTGAAACATCTTTCTTCCAACAGTTCTCTTATTCTTGGCATCCTTTCCCTTAACTATTTCTCCTTTACTTTATCTACTTGGCAACAACTGACTGATTATTTCCTACTAACAAAATTATCTGGAAACAATCTAAACATAAAGCACATGTTTTGCCTATTTGGAACACAGGATATGATTTTTTAAATAAAATACTATTCACATTTTCACTGGAAAAAAAAACCCACTAAATATATACTATGTGGGTTTTCTTGCCTTCAAAATCAATTGTGTTATTTCAAGTGTTGAGGATGCCAGAAAGCTTGAAGATTTAAAAATAACCTCACAAAGAGCTCATTTCCAACACCAGATGGAAAGAAATTACTCTAAAGACACATGTGTGGGAGGACATATATACAACATCATATGACACCACGCAAACGGCTTATATAATTATATAATACCATCAAGATTCGCAGAACATTGCAGGTAGTAAGTTAGCAACAGTGTCGATTTTCTGAATCATTAAAAATGATAAAAGGGGAAGAAAGTGCAAGTGGGTGGCAGCAGTAAAAAAAAAGAGCCTTCACTTTAAACTGTCTTCCATGTGTCCCTACTGCATGATGAAATGGCTGGCAGGTAAAATTTGAGGGCTTAAATCCTTGAAGCTCTTGACAGGTCTGCCTGTGTCCATATGGTCAAAACCAGTAGTGTAAATGAATTTCAAAAATCTGTACCAAGTGTATTATCAAGGTGAAACACTTTTCACTTGAATATATGTAGAATTTCAAACTGGTTAATTGAAATACATGCCTGGGCTTCCCTGGTGGCACAGTGGTTGGGAGTCCACCTGCCAAGGTAGGGGACATGGGTTTGATCCCTGGTCCGGGAAGATCCCACATGCCACGGAGTAAATAAGCCCGTGTGCCACAACAGCTGAGCCTGCACTCTGGAGCCCACGAGCCACAACTGCTGAGCCCGCATGCCACAGCTGCTGGGGCCCGCGTGCCTAGAGCCTGTGGTCCGCAATAAGAGAGGCCGCGGCGGTGAGAGGTCCACGCATCGCAACAAAGAGTAGCTCCCACTCGCCACAACTAGGGAGGGCCCGCGTGCAGCGACGAAAGCCCGGCGCAGCCAAAAATAAATAAATAAAGTAAATAAATTTGAAAAAAATAAAAAAATTTTTTAAAGAAGTCTTTAAAAAAAAAAACATGCTTGACATATAAATTAAAATAGCATTTCTTTATAAGATGATGTACTCAAAGACATACTGTTAAGATCCCATTGTGTTAAAATAATTCTAATAGGGTTACTGAATTTATGCAAGCATTAACTAATAGTTAAATAGCAATCACAACTGAACCTTGGCATACTACTACATATTCATAAATTACCAAAAGTATACATTTCTGTTACACTTGTTGTGGGTCACAGGCTGAAACTTAACCCATTCAAAATAATCCCATGCTTTAATGTTGTTAAATCACAGAGTTGCTCACTCAGTAACGTTATAATGGTTTAATGCTATCAAAATATAATATTGAAGTGTGTGAGTGAATATTAACATAGAAAGTAACTAAACCTCAGTCTATGTTGGGTCCAGTGTTACAACTCAGCCATATAAAGGGCCTACCAAAAAGTTTATCTGGATTTTTATAGAGGATGGTAGACACAAGGAGCAGGCAGATCACATTTATAAATCACAATTAACTACAGGAGTATATATTATACCCTATTTTATTTTATCTTATTATTTCCACCTATTTCCAAAAAGAACCTGATGTATTCCTGTCCCTATTAATAGATAATATTATTAGATAATACAGTTGACCCCCCAAAAATAAATAAATATTAGGAAAAAAATAAAATCTTCATGGAGGGAAAGGATGATTAGGAGAAAATGTCTCAAAAAGTCTTCTGGGGACTTCCCTGGCAGTCCATTGGTGAGGACTCCAGACTTCCACCGCACAGTTGACCCTTGAATAACAGGGGTTTGAACTGCGCAGGTTCACCTATACACAGATTTTTTTCAATAGTAAACACTACCGTACTACACCATCCAAGGTTGGTTGAATCCTCAGAGGCAGAACCACATACATGGAAGAACCACATATATGAAGGGCCAACTATAAGTTACACAAGTTCAACTGCACGGAAGGTCAGCAGCCCTAACCCCTGCATTAAGGGTTAACTATAATCTAGAATTAGCCCATGCACCTAGAGCCCGTGCTCTGCAATAAAAGAAGCCACCACAATGAGAAGCCCATGCACCACAACGAAGAGTAGCCCCCGCTCGCTGCAACTAGAGAAGCCCCGTGCGCAGCAACGAAGACCCAATGCAGCCAAAAGATAAATTACTTAAATAAATTTATTTTAAAAATAAATAAATATTAATCTAAGCCAGTGTGTACACCAGAGTCTTTGTTACACCACATTTTACTGAGCACACCATGAACCCACTCATAAAAAGGACACAAAGTAAGCTACCAGTGGCATACCAACAAACTTAAATAAACAACAAAAACTGACATATATATTTGGAATCTGGCTCTTTTCTAACTAAAAGCTATTACAAATGCAATGAATCAACTACCTTCCAATAATTCTAGATACTCTGCATAAATAAGACCTGTAACTGATCAATTCAGAGGCCTCTCTTAATAGTTTTTAAAAGTTTAATCTTTGGGGCCTTTATTCACAGAAAAAAAGCAAAGTTGTTCGTAAGAAAAAAGATGTTAGAATTATTATTGTTTAGCTCACAAATAAAATAAGGTGATTCTACGCTCTAGCAGTTGGGGAAAAAATAAGTCCTTTAGAGGTAGCAATGAATCTGCATTTGAATATACATGTGACCAATCACGAATTTGATGAGACTCTTGGAAAAGTACACTGGCAGCACCTGCACTGACCTGCTTCTTAGATAACAAGGAAACAGACTGATCTAAATATACACTCCTATTGATTTCAGAACCACATTTAGCCCCTGATAGCCACTGATATTCTAAAGTTATAAAATCAGATCACCAATATTAAATTAGATTTGGACATTCAGAAAACAATATAAGCAAGCCCTATAACTCACATCACAAATCACAGACTGCACATTTTAAATCACAATCTACTGATAAGCATACCAAAGTACCTGCAGAGAATTCAAGAATCCTGTGACTTTTAGGCAACGTTTCTGACAAGCTTAACTCTGAAGCCTTCTTAGGAGCAGGAGGAAGGAAACCAAATAGCACTGTAAGCACACTATCTCCCATAAAATGAATCTGTTTAAAATTAAGACCATAAACTAAGGAATAAAATGGAAGGCTGGCTTTGTAGTTTCCAAAAATTTTAAACTCAAGCTGCATACAAGAAAACATCACACTGGTGAATTTTAAATGTGAGGCACAAACCTGACAAAAGAGAATAACAGGGCTTCCCTGGTGGCGCAGTGGTTGAGAGTCCGCCTGCCGATGCAGGGGACACGGGTTCGTGCCCCGGTCCGGGAAGATCCCACATGCCGCGGAGCGGCTGGGCCCGTGAGCCATCGTCACTGGGCCTGCGTGTCCGGAGCCTGTGCTCCGCAACGGGAGAGGCCGCAACAGTGAGAGGCCCGCGTACCGCAAAAAAAAAAAAAAAAAGAGAGAGAGAGAATAACAGGAAAATACATAGGTCATATCTCAACAAAATGACACAACCATTTTTTTTCAGAGGAGACAGAAATATTTTAAAATCATTTGTTAATTTAGATATTAGCTTAGAAATGTTTCTTAAGAGAAAAAGAAAGGATACAAGTACTTCTAAAATGAAAAGAGAAAGATTTGTGTACTATTCTCTTACTATTATATAAAGTATCACATCATGTTATTTTATATATTATATTGAGGATGAGCCTACTTTAAAACATAGGCTTGGGGGTTCCCTGGTGGTCCAGTAGTTAAGCCGCTGAGCTTCTAATGCAGGGGTCACCGGTTCAATCCCTGGTCAGGGAACTAAGATCCCACATGCCTTGAGGCGTGGCCAAAAAATAAAATTAAATAAAACACAGGCTTGTTTACCATATCTAATACTTGGATACAATAAATATGATTTGAGTGTTTAACCAACATTAAGGACACGCTGACCCTTAGACCACCAAGAAAGAGATGTAGAAAGCAAGCAGAAATCCACCTAAAATGTAAAACTTTCTTCTATTAGTTTAGTCTATTTGTTGACAGCCAGAGTTTCCAAGTGTTAAACCTGTCAACTGGTAGAGTTCTTAGCTCTGAGTAGAATGGAAGCCTAAGCGGTTTTCTTAATCTACCATCAGCCATCATCTACCACTAAGGGCTACACACATTGATGGGGCACTTAGGACCTAAATCCTTTTAACAAACACCAGTTAAAATTCAACTGGCTGGGGCTTCCCTGGTGGAGCAGTGGTTGACAGTCCACCTGCCGATGCAGGGGACACGGGTTCGTGCCCCGGTCCGGGAAGATCCCACATGCCGCGGAGCGGCTGGGCCCGTGAGCCGTGGCCGCTGAGCCTGCGCGTCCGGAGCCTGTGCTCCACAACGGGAGAGGCCACAACACTGAGAGGCCCGCGTACCGCAAAAAAAAAAAAAAAAATTCAACTGGCTGGCCATATTAATGAAGCTCAAAGAAAACTCAGAACAAAACAAAAAATTCCATCAAGTTCCTTTCACATAGGGAAATTTTCCCCACACTTCAAATTACTAATATGGGACATTTTTAAGAGAACTCAAAACTATCAGAAGGAATATATATGACAAAGCGTAGATGGAACCTCATGGCCAAAGGTACAGAGATAGGAAAGCATGGGTTATTACTGAGCAGTTCTTTTTGGTTGGAAAATACAAGTAATAGAGAATAAAGGTGGAAAGGTAGATTGGGACCACATTGTGCAAGGACTTACCTAAAAGATATTTGGTTATAAAACACTGGTATAAATGTTGGAAGAATTTCGGTGAGGCTTAAAGATCAAAATCATTTATTTGTAAGCCTGAATTCAATTATACAAGGAAAAAAAGTATAGTTTTGTTACTAGAAGAAAGAGGAATCAGAAGGTTAGCATGCTGCTGCAGGTAAGTTCACTTTTAATAGTGGCCAAGATATACCGCACTTCGGTTTCCCCAGGGATATGAATAACACCTATCTTACCTTAATTATAACCTTCCTGTAGAAGGCAGTCTGAATTAGCACCTTGGTACCAAGGCGATCTGATGTTCAGGTATTATATCAACTTTTTTTAATCTGTCATTTATTGAGTGCTTACTGTGTGCCATATATTCTGCTATGTACTCCATATGGATTATATTAATAACACCCCAAGAAACTATTTTATAAAACCAAAATTGGTCGGCTGGCAAAGAACTTATTATGTTTCCAACTTACAGAAAAGGAAAATGAAGAGTACATCAAGTTTCCACAAAAAGTAAGAGTTAATGCTACACAAAATTGAGATGATAAGAATTATATAAAGATATTTATAATATATATAGCATGTATATAAATATATTTGATTTAAACGGTAAAAAATACTGCCAAGACTGAGATATAGAAAACAATAATGAGCAACAGCACTGGGTACAGTATATATCCTCAAGAGAGTATAAATTCACTATAATAATATCCAAGACAGAGACATAACCATTTCTTGCAACCTTCCCTAAAAACAGAAAGAACAGAATAGCAGCTGTGAAATCACCCAGACTACTAAAAAAAGCTCGGCATCTCTTTAAAAAAAAAACGAACTCCTAATCAGCAATACATGCCAAAAAACGACACGTCTCCACAGACTAGGCATTTATGGTTGGGTACAGTTAGAGAAACAACAGGATGACAGTCGCTATCATGTGGCCAGAAACCTATCCGTCAGCAATTTGTTTCACGTGAGATCACTTTCTCTCTCAAGAGAATGCCCGTTTCTGGGAAGAAAAAACCTCTTTTGGCAAACCCCCACCAGGACTAACAGCCTGGGGATGCATCTCGGAGGGCGAGTCGAGATCCAGCCTCTCCACAGGTACAGGCAGCCCAGCAAGCAGGAGGAAATACGTCCAAGCCGACAGATGCGCGAACTGAAAAAGGAGGTCACGACGCTGAGAGAATCGGTTTAACCCTTTGGTCCCTGGGACCCGGGAAGACTCAGCGGGAGAGCACAGAGCCCTCGGGTTTGGGGAATTTTTCTTAATGATGTGGGTGTCTATGGCGGGAAGGCCTTAAAGTCCTTGCAGGGCTCCCTCCACCCCTCACATTGTGCCTGACTTCTCCAGACCGCCCAGCTACCTCTTCACCGAGAAACCTCTCTGCGGCTGCACCCCACACCTTCGCCGCCCGAAACCTGCAACTCGCCCCCATCTGGTTTCCTTCCAGGGCTCCTGCCCACTGTACAATGACTGACAGACCAGACTGTACCGATTTCCCCTCGTCAAAAATGCACCCTGAGCCTAACTTTTAAACGCTCCCCCAGCGCCACCCCCTCCTCTTTCCCCTCAGGCCGGCCGCGTCCCCGGCTCCAGCCCCTCGGCCACCGGCGTGCCGAGGGCGTGCGGAGGCCGTGGAGCGCGCGCCCCCGGCCCGGGCCTGCGGGGGGCTGAAGACAAAGAGGCTTCGGCGCCGCCGCGGCCTCCAGGACCGTCCCCTCGGGGACAGCTCCGAGCCCCCCACCCCAGCTCCGCTCGCGCGCCGCCGCCACCTAGCCTCACCGCTGGCTCCGGGGCCCGGGCTCCCGTGCCCGCCTCTGCAGCCGCCAGACGAACAATGGCAGAAGGAGGCGCCGGCGTCCGAGGCTCGGCCCTCTGCGGCTCGCTGGCCCGCGGGCTGCTGGCGGGCGGACTGACTGACTGACTAACCCACCGGCGGAGGGAGGGAGCGAGCGAGTGAGGGAGCGAGCAGGCGGCCCCGGCCCGCGCCCTCCCGCCTTCACTCAGCAAAGCGAGGCCCGCCCGGCCCTTAGCCAGCCCGCCCCGCGCGCCCTCCCCCTCTATTCGCCACAACATTGTAGTAAATTTCTATTGGGTGGCGCCGCAGGGAAGTAGTGGGCCGGGCCCGCGGCCCGCCAGCCCATTGGCTGAGGCCAAGTTCTGGCTCCTCTCATTTCCCCCCCTTCCCTAGGCCGGTAAGTAGCAGGGAGGGGAAGGAAAAAGAGGGGAAAAGGCTAGGGGGCTGGCCGCGTGTGCGCAGGCGCAGGTCGAACCCGCTCTAGAGTCCGTGCTTTCCCGGCCCCTGAGGTACCCACGTGGGGAACGTAGCCAGTGCCCTGCACGAAGATGACGCCCTTTCCCACCCCACCCACCCCAAGGAGGGCCAGGTAAGGGTCTGAGATTTGGAAGTTGCTCCCAAGCTACCCACGCTGACTGTCCCCCAAATGGACCTAGTGACCTTGCGTAAGTCATTCAGCTTTTCTGGGCCTCAGTTTCCCCATCTACTAACTTGACGTCTCTAGGCGCCATTCCAACACTGACATTCGATGAGACTTCACCTCTCCGGGCAGCTGTGTAAGGCCTGAAATGGATGCTGAGTGTTGTGGCCACGCCAAGATTTCAGCTGTCTTCTGCATTTACGGGTCTCCTAATTCTGCCCTGGCTGCCTCAAAATCATGAAAACTTAGCTTCGGAAGTCTGGTCTCCAGCTGAACTTAGGGTTGCTCTGACAATTGCCTGATGTGCTGTTATTTCCTTTCATTAGTTTCAGAGGCCCCTTGGACCTTCACACTCCCTGCCAGGCTGGTGCCTGAACAGGCGAGCAGAAAGAAGGCTCTGTTTTAAGCATGGTCCCTATAAGGTAAGATAATTCTGGTATTCCCATTTTCCAGATGAAGAAACCCAAGCAGAGAGGCTTAGACCTGCCACGATAAGAAGCCAGGCAATCTGACATCGGAGCCTGTATATGACAGCTAGACCATCTCCTCGTATCTAATCACAGCCCCCTCACAACTCAGCTCAGCCTCTAGAAACAGACTACCTGAGTTCAATTCTGTCTCCCTAATTGTTTGCCCTACTCTGTGCTTGCTTCCGACCCATAAAAGGGGTTAATAACAATTCCTACCTCATAAGAGTTATTGTAAAAATTAAATGAGTTAAAATAGGTAAAGGGCTGGGACTTCCCTAGTGGCGCAGTGGTTAAGAATCTGCCTGGGGCTTCCCTGGTGGCACAGTGGTTGAGAGTCCGCCTGCTGATGCAGGGGACACGGGTTCGTGCCCCGGTCCGGGAAGATCCCACATGCCGCGGAGCGGCTGGGCCCGTGAGCCATGGCAGCTGAGCCTGCGCGTCCAGAGCCTGTGCTCCGCAACGGGAGAGGCCACAACAGTGAGAGGCCCGCGTACCGCAAAAAAAAGAATCTGCCTGGCAATGCAGGGGACACGGGTTCGAGCCCTGGTCCAGGAAGATTCCCACATGTCGTGGAGCAACTAAGCCCGTGTGCCACAACTACTGAGCCCATGAGCCACAACTACTGAGCCCATGAGCCACAACTACTGAAGCCTGCATACCTAGAGCCCATGCTCCGCAACAAGAGAAGCCACCGCAATGAGAAACCCGCACACCACAATGAAGAGCAGCCCCCGCGCGCCACAACTAGAGAAAAGCCCACAGCAGCAACGAAGACCCAATGCAGCCAAAAATTAATTAATTAATTAAAAATATATATATATGTAAAGGGCTTAGAACAGTGCCTAGCTCACAGTAAGATCTACCTAAGTGTTAATTACTACTGCTATCTGGAGACTAAAATATGGACTGAGAGGTGTGGGGCTCGCTGACATCACATCATATATTTGGTAAGCACTCAATTGTCTGCACCGAGCTGAGCACATTACATGGTTATCTGTTTGAAACATCATAAGAGACCCTTGAGGACCGCCTGACTACCCTATCTAAGACAGCCTCCACTTACACACCCTTGCCCTGCTTTAATTTTGTTTCATGGCACTTCTACCTGACTTTCTACTACATATTTACTCATTTGTCCCTCTCAATAAATTGCTGCAGTTTAGACTCACTAGACTGCAAGCTCCAGGAGGGCAGGGACTTTGTCCTCTTGCTCATCTCCCAAAACAGTGCACACTCAATAAGTATTTGCTGAACGAGTGAATGAGTTATCCCCATGTTATATATAAGGAAGCTGAGGCTTAGTTAGGTCAGGTGACTTGGCCCAGGTCATTCTGTGTACTAGGGGTGAAGCATCTGTTCTTGAATATTCTGGTCCCCTGCCTCAGGTCCTCAGGTTCGGGAGCTCTAGCTCTACCACCTCTGTGCCTCAGAGGCTTCCTTCACCTATCAGACCTGGAAATCTGGTGCCGTGAAGGATAAATCCTGAAGATCAATCACAAGACAGCTCCCCACTACCATCTCTGTGTTATCCAGCAAATACAGATTCATGAAAACCAAGATTCTCTATGCCATGAAGTGCTAGGCAATGACACACTGTACTTAAAGAGGCTTCATTGGAGTGTGTAGTATTTAATAATCATCACCCTGAAAAAAAAAGTGGGGACCTTAGGCTAGCAGAAAACAGCCAGACATAAGGCAGATGTAAACCACTCAAACGCAGAGTGCCGTGCAACACCACACCAGAACTGTTGACACAGGCTTTAGAATCTTAAAGGTTTCAAATCCAGTCCTGGCTTTTCATTCTTAGCCTGGAGATGAAAGGGCTTTGTAAACTGTAAAGTACTCTCCACACATGAGGGATTTTTGTTATTAGTTAGGTACACACCATCACCTGTTAGGCTAAGTGCCAGATGCTTGAGTGTAGCAGGGCCCAACACATAGTAGGGGGTGAGAGGAAAAGTAATGCCCAACCCAAAGGCAGAGAAACTACCCTTACTCCTGTGCCCATCTGCCCTCTCGGAAGAGGCCTCTACAAACCAGACATCCGGTCCCAGCTCACCCTGCAGAGACTGCCATTGAGTACAGGGTAAAGGTCCCAAGCACCTTCTCTGAAGCTAATTTCCTAGGAAGAAACTCAGCTCCCTCCCTGCCTGCTGCTCCATGCTCACATCAGGGTGAGGGCTATGCCATGCATGCTCCAAGCCCCAGGATGGGGTCTCTAGGGGCCATCTCTATCCCGCCTGCCAGCTGAGCCCACCTCTGCCTCCCCCACCACCCCTCCTTTTCCTTCCTAGGGAATACAGGCCCTGCAAGCTGCCTCTCAGACCCTGGAGCGGTCAAGGGCACTAAGGGAAAAAAAGAAAAAAGACAACATGAAAGGGTCCTAATCCTTCCCCATTGCAAACTGAGCTCCAGCAAAAAGCAAACACCAGCTGCACAGAAGAGGGTGAAATTAGATGGTGAAATTAGGTGGTGACCAGGGGGGAAGGCCAGGGAGAGTAGATGGGGCCTCCAATGACCTGGAAAAGATGAGATTGGAAGAAAGCGGGGGTGGGGTGGGGGAACAGTTGGAGTCTGAACCATTCCCAAATCTGGGACGTGGGCAGATTAGGGACACAGCTGGCCTGAAGCCCCAGTGGTAGGACTCATGGAAAACATTTGTCGGTTGTGGGGAGTGGCAAGAGATGAAGAGGGCTTTGAAAACCTGGGCCCACCAGCAAAGTGTTCTGAACAGTCACTACTGAATAAAAACCAATCCTGGTACCAAAAGTACATGAAGAGTAGAGCTTTCCGGGCTTCCCTGGTGGTGCAGTGGTTGAGAGTCCGCCTGCCGATGCAGGGGACACGGTCCGGGAGGATCGTGCCCTGGTCCGGGAGGATCCCACATGCCGCAGAGCAGCTAGATCCGTGAGCCATGGCCGCTGGGCCTGCGCGTCCAGAGCCTGTGCTCCGCAACGGGAGAGGCCACAACAGTGAGAGGCCCGCGTACGGCAAAAAAAAAAAAAGAGTAGAGCTTTCTATCCGGCCCATGGTAATAAAATTGCAGTCATTTTAGACCTTTTAAACACAAATGATAAATCAAACAAGCTATAACAAGGTGGAAAAATTGCTGTTTATACAGTGGTATACCTTTCTAGGGGATTATTTTCAGTAGTAGTGCTTGCATTGTTCACAGAAAATATAGTTAAGAAAAAAATTTTAATCAGCATAAAGCCATCAATCAGAAATAACTACCATCAACATTTTGGTGGGAGATTTCCCTTCTAGTACCTCTCCTGACAGATACACTTTTTTTTTTCTTTTCTTTTTTTTTTTTGCGGTATACGGGCCTCTCGCTGTTGTGGCCTATCCCATTGCGGAGCACAGGCTCCGGACGCGCAGGCTCAGCAGCCATGGCTCACGGGCCCAGCCGCTCCACGGCATGTGGGGTCTTCCCGGACCGGGGCACGAACCCACGTCCCCTGCATCAGCAGGCAGACTCTCAACCACTGCGCCACCAGGGAAGCCCCCAGATGTACATTTTTGTTTATATATATTAAGTCATATGAAATTGCTGATTTTATAGGTTAAAATGGTCAAGTATCAGCAATTGCATATGGTTCAACCTAATGCTTTTTTAAATTTTAGATCATATTGTTTCAGAAACAACTTTTTTCTCCTAACAATATATTATGACATCCACAGTACCCTCAAGTGGATGTACCATAATTTAATTAAACCTAAATGTTATTAGACATTTAGGTTATTTCCCATTTTTCTCTCTTTTTATTTCTTTTTTCTTTTTCTTTCCCTTTTTTCCCCCCATTTTTCTCTTATATACTTGACAAATATCTTTTTATCTAAATCATACCCATGATTGTTTTTTAGAACACACTGACTGCAGCATATATTTTTTAATTATAACCTACACAGCTGCCTGTGCTGGTCATTTTTTGAGATAAAAGCAAAAGAAATCAGCAAATGCAATGAAAGACAATACCATGAATGAATACTCTTTCACATTTGAAAACACAAGAGCATGTTTTGACGTCTTTGATAGAATGCACTTTGCTTACAAAAATTGCATTAAGCTCTGTTTTAAAGAGTTCCCTGTGCACAGTAAAAGCAAAAACAGCTAAGTATGATTAAAATCCATATATTGGCGTTGGCAAGTTACGTCCTTTCTGCTGTGAAGACACTCCAAGAAACAAGGGACAGAAGGGAAGGAAGTCAAAATTGTAAAATAGGACCCAGTGGACCGTTTAGTAAGGAATTCCTTTAGGCCTCTAGATTCACAAAATGTTAGAACTGGATAGGCCCTTAGAGATCATCAAGCCCAAGCTGATTTTAAACATACTGGGAAATGGGTCCAGAAACTGGAAGAGACTTGCCTGAGGTCACATAGCACAGGGGCGGCAGAGCCCAAACTTGAACCCAAGTTTTCTGACCCCTACTCCAGATTCTGTTCACTGCCTTCTTCTAAGTGCAGCTACATTTCTCATCCAAAGCTGGAGGCCAAGCTAAATTGTACAGCCACATAACCTAGGACTGTCTGAGCCGGAAGGGACCTTAGAGATAACTTATTATTAAAAATAATGACCAGGCTTCCCTGGTGGTGCAGTGGTTGAGAGTCCGCCTGCCGATGCAGTGGACGCGGGTTCGTGTCCCGGTCCGCGTGGATCCAGCATGCCGCGGAGCGGCTGGGCCCGTAAGCCATGGCCGCTGGGCCTGCGCGTCCGGAGCCTGTGCTCCACAACGGGAGAGGCCACAACGGTGAGAGGCCCGCGTACCACAAAAAAATAAAAAATTTAAAAACAATTTTAAAAAATAATGACCACTACATTTATTAGATATTTACTATGTGCCAGTCACGTACTGAGTACTTTATATGCATTAATGCACTTAGCCGCATAGCAACCCTACAAAGTGTTATTAGCCTCAATTGCAGTTGAAGAAACTACAGTCTAGAGACATTAGGTGATTTGCCCAATGTCACACAGTTTAAACGAAGTCCATCTGCTACCACTGTCCTCTGCTCCACACTGCTTTCATATCACTCTCAGGAAAGCACTTTGGAAATGAGATGAAGGAGCAACATCAACATCTGTCCCAAGACCCCAGGGAAAGGCTGTTGTGGCTGCTTCTGATTGGAGCCCTGGGCCATTCAAGGAGAGACCCAAGAATCTGACCTCCCATGACCCTCCCCAACCCCCTTCTCTCACCAGCTGGGGTATGCCTAATGTCCCTGATCCAGCCAAGCCTCCAGCTCACTCAAGCTTAACCCACTGATTCTCTATCCCTCAGGCAGGCAACCCTCTAGGCCCAGAGGGTTTCCCAAGAAACATGGGAACAGGCTCAGTGCCACCAGCTAGCTGAGCCCCTTCTAAACCTGCTAAAGTCAGCCTGGCCCAACCCTCCCCTGGGATAGGGCAGAGGAGGAGCTATGGGGAAGCAGGAGGAGACTGGGTACCCAGAAATGGCCAGGTTTGACTTGCCCTAAGATCCTCCAAAGCTGCTGTGGCAGGACAGTTCCTGAGCTGTCTGTCTAGCATTTAGCTAGTCTCCATTTCTAAGCCTTCCAGTGACTGGGAGTTTTTCCACGGGGAAAAAAGAGAGAAATGACTACAAATAAGTCCAGCCTCGGCTCTGCAATAAGTTCACTGTGTGACTGTGGGCAAGTCACTTACCCTCTCTCTTAGCTCGGTCTGCCTTAACAAAATGCCATAGACTGGGTGGCTTAAGCAACAGAAACTTATATTCTCACAATTCTGGAGGCTGGAAGTCCAAGATCAGGGTGACACCCTGGTCAGATTCTGGTAAGAGCTCTCTTCCTGGCTTGCAGACAGCCACCTTTTCTCATGTCCTCACATGGCAAAGAGAGGGGGAGCTCGCTGGTATCCCTTCTCATAAGGACACTAATCCCAGCATGAGGGCCCCTCCCTCGTGACCTCATCTAATCCTGATCACCTCCCAAAGGCCCCATCTCCAAATACCATCACATTGGGATTAAGGCTTCAATGTGAATTTTGGGCAGGATGCAAATTTTCATCCATTACACCCTCTCTGGGCTCCCATTTCCACCCCAATCAAATAGAGGTACCCACCCAGGATATCACCCAGGGTAGCAAGAAGGATCAATTATGTGGGAGGTGCAAAGGGTTCTTCAGATTACAAGCCCACGCCTGTGCTAAGTATGATTTTTATTGTTTATTTTTATTCTGCTATCAACCAAACAGAAAAAAATCCTCAATCCCAAGGCAAAAGACTCCCTGGAACTGAGGACATGCCGGTCCCCCCTTTCTTCACCCAGCAGACATTACTGAGCACCTCCTGTGCGTAGGCACTGGGGATCACGGGATGAATGAGATGAGACCAGTAGCACCAAGAACAAACACCCTCATCATCGTCCCATATTTGGGTGATGGCAAGAAGAGATAAAAGGATTGGGGGCTTTTAAGGTAAGCAGACCGAGGTTCAAATCAAAGCTCCACCGCTGAGATGCTATGTGAGTTCAAGCGAGTCACTACTCCTCTCTTCCTTATCTATAAAATGGGGATGACATCTGCAAGCCATTGTACCAAGTACTCTTTATGCAACACGTCACTGAACCTTTACAACAGCCCCTTGAACACGGTATGACTCTAATTCCCATTGTACAGATGAGGAAACAGAATCTCAGAGAAGTGAAAAGCTTACCCAAGATCACCCAGCTAGTAAGAGTCAGAGTTAGGATTCAAACCCACATCTGCCTGGCTTTATTGCTAGTACCGTCTTAACAGTTTACAGATGGTCTGCATTCCTGTAATGGTCATTATAATAATACCAGCGTAAAGAGCACTCTCTATGTGCCTAGATCCTTTACCTGCGTTTCCTTATTTAGTTGTCACAACAACCCTTGGAGTGGGTACTATTTTAACCCCCTTCTTTAGCTTTGGGAACTGAAGTCAGAGAGGTGAAGCAATTTGCCCAATGTCACACAGCTAAGAAGGGGTATAGTGGGGAAACCAAGTGTGTCTGACTCCAGATCCCTATCCTTGCCCACTACACTAACCTGCCTCTCTTCCCTGGTGAAGCCAAGCAGGTGTCTATCTCTTTATCTCTGTTTGACAAATGAGAAAGCTGAGGCCCAGCAAAAGGTACTGATGTGCCTACGGGGACCCAACAACTCAGCAGCTAAGCAGGGACTTGAACCCAGTCTCCTGAGTCTTAAACATAGGGTTATTTCCTCCACCCATAATACCTGAATCCTGGGCACCAGAAAATGGCCCTGTGAGCTGGACCTTTGGGAACTATACCTCCCCCAGAGGCATGGGGACCCCCCTCTAAACCAGGCTAGGCATGGAGAACCAAGCATGTGCAGGAGAAGAAAGTCTGCAGAATACTGCCTGGGGAAGACAGCGATTGAGCTGGTATGCAGGTGCCCCTAGCTTTGGGCACCTCTGTCTTGGTCTTCCTAAGCCATGGACCCATAGCTGGGAAGGGGGTAGTTATAGAGGAAGCCACTCCAGGCCTGGGCCCCTGCTGGCTAGCACAGCTCTTTGCTGTGATTTCTGCTGAAAAACAAAAAGCTCAATCCTCTGGGCCTAAGTGCTAATTACCAATAATGACATAATAACCATGTGGGCCCAACAGCCAAAGAGTCCCAACTAGAAATTCTGCATAGCTCAGACTCAGGAACAAAAGATTTGGGCACTCCAGCTGAAATGATGCCCTGGCAGAAAATGTCAGAAGCTAAAGGGCTTCAGGGTTGACCCAACCAAGGTATTATCTGGCAGATGGAGATGATGACCACTCATACAATTATTTATTGAGAATCTATTGTGTGTGTGTGTGTGTGTGTGTGTGTGTGCGCTCAGAATAGTGCTACACCCAGAGAGGAGAGGCTTCATTTATTCACTAATTCACTCCACAAATATTTACTGAGCACCTACTATGAACCACACACTCTTCTAGGTACAAGGGGTATAACATTGAACAAGACAGACAAATATTACCATCGTCACTGAGCTTACATTCCAGTGGGGGGAGTCAAACAATGAGCAAATATTCTATAAAATATTGTATGTCAAAAAGTGATAAGTGCTGTGGAGAAAAATAAGCCAGGAGGGAGGATAGGGAGTGTTGGTGTTGTAGTGCCACACTGTTAAATAGAGTAGTCAGGAAAGGCCTTACTGAGCAGGTGACATGTAAACAAAAAAAATTAAGGAGATGAGAGAACAAGTCGTGAAAGGATCTGGGGGTAGAGTGTTCCAGGTCAAAGGACCCGCAAGTGCAAAGGCCCTGGGGTGGAAGTGTGGTTGGTGGATTCAAGGACTTGCTGCCTGAGATCATACCTCTAGTCATTAACAGAGCTGGGAGAGAAAAGGCATCAGACAGACTGATCACCCACTGTGTACCTGAACTCTCTTGCATCTGAGGACAATTCTGGAGGTAAGGATTATGCTCACTTTTCTCACCACTTTACAGTTGAGGGAATGAGACCCACAGAAGAGAAGTAATGATCCCACATCACACATCTAGAATAGGCAGGTCTGCTTGCCTCCAGCTTTCTCCAGCCTCCCTGCTCCTCTTCTCTATGCCCCGTCTGTGCAAATCCTAAATACGTATGTGTTGAGTGAATGAATGAACAGACGAATCCTGCGCATTCTCAAGCCCTGCCTTCTCCGTGAACTGCTTCCTAACTGGCCTTGGCTGATTTCTTCTTGCCTCTGCTAATCTAAGAATCACAACAACAAAAATTCCAGTGTGCCAGCTATGGATGGAGTACTCTACCTGAATTATCTAATTTAGCCCTTAAGTACCTATGAGAAGGTGCTAATATTTTTCCCGTTTTGTAACTGAGAAAACTAAAGCTCACTGAGGTAAACAACTTGCTAGAGGTCCCACGGCTGGTCAGTGATGAAACTGCGACTCAAACTGAGCTCTGTTGGCCCTTCTTTTAATCCTGTAATGTTAGGAGAAACCTCTGACATCAATCCATACCCTTCCTTTTAGAAAACAGAAAACAGAGGCTCAGAGAGGTCAGGAAGAGTTGGGTGAGGGCCGCAGCCCTCCAGCCCCCAGTCTGGTGGTCCTTCTACTCTTCCACATTTGGGGCTGTGGACCAGGTTTGCCCTTCTAGGCCTATTTCATGGCCTCTGCAAAAGTCTTAGTGTCGTCTTAGCTGCCTGAGGGCAGTTCCAGGGAACTCAGAGTCCACCTCTGTCCCCTCAGCCCTCAACTGTCTCCACAGTAAAATCAGCTGAGGCCTGGGTAACCAAGACCCTTCTGACTCTGCTTTTCAAAGTACTGGCAGCGGCATTTGATCAGAGGAGGCTGCGGAAGGGAAACTCTGTCCTCATGTGGCTCCTGGAAGAGAGACCATGCAGGCTTGGTGCCAGGAGGGCAGAGATGGGCAAGGGGCAGAGGCCAAAATCAGGCCAAGGGTGAGGATAGAGTGTTCTAGCCAACTAGGAAGGGGGAGGTGGGGGAGAGGGGGCAAAAGATGCTGAGCCTCTGGCTTTAAAACCAGTTTATTGGGTGTCATCAGTTCAACAAGAAACCGTATCAGATACTCCAGGTTCCTAGGCTGGGAAGAGGTAGGGCAGAAGAAGGCTCTCAGAGGCAGCAGTTGTAACAGCAGTCACGGTTGCTACCTGCCACTGAGGCCTCAGAGTGCTGAACCCTGGACTAAGTGCTTTATCTGCATTATGGCCAATCCTCACAGGAAAATCAGCCCCATTCTACAGCAGAGGAAACTGAGGCTCAGGGAGGTGAAATGATAGCCAGCGTCAAAACCATTCACAGGATAGTGCAAAAAGGGTCCGGAGACCTAGGTTCCTGCTGCATGACCTTCCGCCATCAGCCACCTGCTCTGATCTGAGGTTCCTGCATCTGTGCCAAAAGGGACTTGGTCACCAGCCTTTGCTGTAAAATCCAAGAGGCTCAGGGATCCAGTTCTGCCCAGACTATGGGGCCTCCCACAGATACGGGACATCACTCTGCTGCTGGCTTTGGCCTCTAGCCCAGGAGGGGCCTCTAGGGTGGGGAGTTGGGGAGAGCCCTGCCCTCAAGGCTGAGCGTCCTTGGGCCTGAGGCCAAGGGGGGGGCCAGGGGTAGGAGGGAGCAAGCCCGGCAGTGGGCCAGGACCCCTCTGGAGATTGGGCTTGTTTCTTAATCCTTTCCTTCCTTTGCTGGCCAGCGCTCACTGTCAGGAGAGGCAGGGGAAGCAGTGGGTGGGACCAGAGAGACCGAGGAGTCCAAAGCATGATGATTTAAGTGGAGCTGCTTTTGATGGGGGCACATTACATTCAGACACTGTACAAGGCCATTCGTGGGGATTACCTCATTGAAGCCTCCACCCTTCCCTGTGAGGAAGGCTGCTGTCCCCATTTTACTCAGGTGGAAACTGAGGTTCAGAGAGGGCAAATGACCGAAGGCCACACAACGTATAAGTGGCAGAGCCAGCAGGGAACCCAGGTTGTTAACTCCTGAGAGAGGCAGCCACTGGGTGTGACTAGAGTGGGGGTAAGAAGGGACAAGGAGGGAAGGAGGGGGGATGGGAGAGGAGGAGGGTGGAAAGGGCCCTGGCAGTCTCTATGAGGGGATCAGGCAGTTATGAAGATGCAGGAAGGAGAGAGTAGCAAGCGATCATCTCCAAAGCGACCATCTCCAAAGCCCTGCGTGATCTAGGTCTGCTTCCCTGTCCATCCTCACCTCCCATCACCACCTACCTCTCCCTTTTTGCTCCGGCCATAGCAAACTACGTACTTAGGACCCAAGCACATTGTGTAGGTTCAAGCCTTCACACACGCTCTTGCCTATGCCTAGAAATCTGTTCCCTCCACTGCCCACCTAGAGAGCTGTTATTCATCCTTCAAGTCCCAGCTTAGCTATCTCTTCCCCTGAGGCCTAGAGTTAGGCACCTGCTGGGCTGGGCTCGCTCTGAAGTGCTTCATGCTTCCTGAAGGGTAAGAACCCCCCTCTGAGTCATCTTTGTGCCCCCAGAACCTAGTACACAGTCCATGCTCAATAGATGTATGTTGTCTATACTTGTATTTTATCACTGAACCTTTGAGGAAGGCAAAACAGGTTTTCTTGTCCTCCCTCTCAAGGCGCGGACAACAGGGCAAGAGAGGGTGTGACGTCCAGGGGCCACACAGACATTCAGTGACACTGGCAGGGCTAGAACCCAAGGCTTGTCTGCACCTCACAGCCCCTGTCCAGCCTCCACCCCAAAGAGCTCTCTTCCCTGCTAGACCTACCAGGTTCACCACAAGGGACCCCCAAGGCAGAAGTAGGGGGCATGGGCCCTAGGGAAACTGAGGCAGAAGGTGGCAAGGAGCAGACAAGTGGCTTTTACCCCCTGACCCAGCTGTGTCCCTCAGCCAGAGACCCCAGCAGGCCCCATCACCCCCAGACCTAAGACCTCACTCTCACCCCTTCCCCCTCCTGCCTGCCCACTGCAGTTTAGCTCGCCCTGCTGGCTCTGCCTCCTGGACAGAGCTCACAACCCCCCGCTGCTCCCCATTCTGCGGCTCAGTCCCAGGCCCCATGCCTCAGCATCACTCACCTGGAGAGTTGCCCCTGCCCCTTCCCTCCTGTCTGTCCTCCGCACAAGGTGATCCTTCCGAAATACAAGCCTGGCCAGGCCATTCCCCTGCTTCACACCCAATGGTCCCCTGTGGCCTCTGGGCCAAGTCCCCTAACTCCCCTGAGCCTGTCTCTCCAGCCGCATCCCCCCAAGTGCAGGTCACGGCTCAGTACCTTGGCAAAGCAGTTTTTCCACTAGGAATGCCCTTTCTCCTGGCCTTTGCTGGAGGAGATGTTCACAGTTCACACTTTAGTGCTTCAATCAAAGGTGGAGCTGGTAGTTTCTGTGTCCTCCTCCCCAACCAGACTCTGAGCTCCCAGGCGAGGAGGCAGTTGGGGGCAGAGGTGACACAGATTCACCTCTGTGCCCCATGCCCAGCACAGGGCCTGGCACAGAGTGGGTATGAATGAAAGCAGATGGCTAGGAAAGGGAGGTACATTCCTACTTCCAAGAGGCCTCCTCCCTCCCTATATGCAGGTGACTTTCAGAACCTGTTAGATTGGTTACTACCTGCCTGTCCCCAGCGGGTTCCTCCCAGGCCTGGTCTCCACTGTCTCAAGAGGGATATCTTTGTAATCCCAAAATAATACTCATAATTATAACTATAATAACAATAATTACTATCATTGAGTACTCACCATGTGCCTTACGTGCATTATCTAATCCTCATAAGAACTCTTAAGAGGTAGGTAGTTTCTTTCTCTATCCCCATTTTACAGATAAGCAAACTAAGTCTCTACGAGGTTAAATGTCTTGCCCAAGGTCACACAACTAGTAAGAGATAGATGCAGGATTCAAAGCCAGGTCTGTCTGACTCTCAACAACTACACTGGCAGGCCTTCTCCTGCTTTCTGTTCTCTCCTTTCTTGAAAACTCTTGGAGCACCAGGCTGGGTGGGGGTACTGTGCATGTGTGTGTGTGTGTGTGCACGTGCATATGCGTGTGTGTGTGTGCGCCACGTGTGTGTGTGTGTGCGCGCGTGCACATATGTGAGTGTGTGTGTGTGTGCGTGTGTGTGTATCTATATATTCAGCAAACAGCCCAGCAGCCCCCACCAGTACTGTGCTGGGCAATGGAGATGGACAGAGAAGACCCAGACCCAGCCTCTGCCTCCTTTGGGGAAGTTAAGAGGGTTTCACACTAATAATTGCGGCCTTAGGGTGAGCAGATTTGGGTCTGAGCCCCAGCTCCACCCCTAAATAACTATGTGACTCTGGGTAACTCACTTGATTTACTCTGCACCAGTTCCCTCATCCATAAAGTTGAGGCCATAATGCCTACCTCATAGGGTCACTGGGAGGACTAGATGAGATAATGTGTCTAAAATAACATATAACAACCAGCCCAGCATATGAAAAATATCCAATAAGTGGCAATAGTACATATGATGACTAGAGAGTCTCAGGATCCCTCGGCCAAGGTGGGATGCAATTCTCCAGGGCCCTCCCTGGAGCCTCCTCAGCCAGGGCCAAATAGTAATAGTGATGATGATTCCTACTCCACCCATTCGCTCACTGAATAATCCTTCAAGGGAAGTAAGCTTTATTAACCCTATTTTACAGGTGAGGTAACTGAGGCCCAGAGAAGGTGGTTTACTGAACCAAGTCACAGCAAAAAATGGCAGAGCTGGGACCTCCACTCAGCTACTTCCACACTGGGCAGAAGCCAGCCCTTATCCCTGGGCCCTGGCCAGCCTGCTGGGGAGTCTGGGGTTCCTGACTCCTAGAGTCTATTTCCACCCAGGTGGGAAGTTAAAAGTAGGAGAAAGGAGCCAAAAAGAGGAACACTTTACTTAGTCCTCTCCCAGAATGAGCCCAGGCCTGGGAGAAAACCAACAGCTACCAAGCAGGGCCCTGTGCCCCGCACTTCTCACTGGCTCCTTCCCACGCCCGTGTGGGGCAAGTGCTATGATATGCATGTCGCAGATGAGGTCTCCAAGACTCAGAGAGGTTAGTGACTTATCCAAGATCACACAGCTAGGAAAGTGGCAGTCCTAGGAGGCAGAGTCCCTCCTCATCCCTCCCTCCTTCAGCCCCAGACCTCCCCAGCCGACCCACCCTTCTGATGAAATCCAGAGGCTCTGCCACTCCTTCCCCAGGCCTAAGCGGAGGCCCTGAGTCTCGCTGCCTAGGCCCCTCTCTCTGCTGACTGATGCCTCCTTGGTACTTGATCCCACACTCAGTTCAGAGGACCCAGAGCTCACTTAACAGAGACCTGGCCCCCAAGGAATGCACAATCTTGGGAGCAAAGAGGGGACTCATGCTCACTGAGCCCCTATAAGGCTGGGCACTTCATATGCATTAGCCATTTAATCCAATACACAGCACAATGACGGGTGCACAGTGATGCTGAATTAATATTTTCTTTCGTTCAGAAATATTCATTGCGTACCTACTATGAGCCACTCTATCCTCGGTGCTGGGATACAGCAGTGCACAGGTGAACAAACATCCCGGCCCTCGTGGGGCTTACGAGAATAAAAGAATAAACATACTTGTGTCAGGTAGGTGTTAATATTCCCACTTTACAGATGCAAAACGGAGATGCAAAGAGCCACCCATCAGTGGCTAAAACCAGATGCAAAAATCACTGCATCAGTGTGTCAGGAGTCTGGAAAGAAGTCAGCTGGTTGTGATAGGATCCTAACTTCAGAGTTAGGATCTTCCCTCAGCTCTTCCTCCCACACCCCGGGCCTCCTTTTACACCTCCCAGCGGCCTCAGAGCCACAGGACGCGCATTAGAATAAAGCCCATGTGGCATTTACTTAGCCAAACCAGTACTCACCCAGAAGCAGCCATGGGGTCACGCAGCCATTGGGGGAGAAGCCGTGGAGTCATCGCCGCAGTGGCACATGGGAGCAAAGGACAGCAGTGAGATAAAAGCACAGCCAACAAACAAGTCTTTGGGGCCCCTCTTTGGCCTGAGCCTGGGCCCGGGGGAAACCCTGCCCTTCCGTCTGCCTCCGGGGCTCTTTGGGGCAGATACCGTCTTAGTCAACAGTCTGATAATCTGATAATCCACCCTGAGCTCATCGGGTCTCCATGGGCCCAGCCCACTGGAGGCAGCAGGATCCCTGCGGACAAACATTAGCTGAGTACCTACTGTGTGCCAGGTGTTGGTCCCTGCCCTCATGGAACCTACAGTCAGTGAGGAAGCAATCTTATAAATAATAACTGAATTACAACTGTGATGAGTGCTTCAAGGAGGAGACTTGAGAACTTGGGGTCATACCCTGGCTCTACCATGTACTAGCTTGGTGACCTTGGGCCTATTTCTTGACTTCTCTGTGTCTCAGATTTTCATCTGTAAAATGCAGAAAGTATTAGTACCCACCTCCAGGGTTGTTGTGAAGATTAAGTAAGTTAATATATGTAAAACATTTTGAACAATGCTTGGCACACAGTAACACAGCAAACTTCATAAATGTTAGCTACTGTTATCACAGGGAGATGTAAGCATGGGTTTCAGAGAGATCTGGTGTGGGTCAGGCCACCATCTACCTGAGAAGGTAGAGACTAAAGGAGACAATGAGAGGTGAAGCTCTGAGCCCAGTGCCTGGTGTATGGTAACAAATTACTCAATAAATAGTGGTGACATTCTTAGGGTTGTTCTCCAGTGCATCACCCCAGGGTGAAGCATCTCAGCAGCGTTGCTGTCAGAAATGCTCCCTCCCCACAAACACACACCCAGAAGTGCAGCTTTGGACTGAAAAATAACCAGCACCCACATTCTCACCTGATTCCACAAATGCCGCATCTCCTTTGACCTTCACAATCACCCCGGAAGTGGACAAAGGCAAAATTATTACTCTTCCCATTTTACAGATGAGGACAGGAGGTGAAGGGACTCCTCTCTGTGTGTTCTTGGCCGCTCACTTCACATCTCCAAGACTAGTTAAGTGGCCAAGCCAGGATGCCAACTGGCATCTGCCTGGATGTTGTTCTCCAGGTCTTCCCATCCATTTTGCCCTTCAGTCTCTGCCATACTAGCTGTCCAGCCCCAGACAAGCCTTTGAACCTCTCCAACCTCAGTCCCTTCATCTAAAATAGTTGCTGTCAAACAGCCAGCCCAGGATCCAAGCTGTTCCTGACCCAGATTCTCCCTCCGCAGGCTCAGCCACTTCTACCCAACCCCTCCTCTAACCCTTGACCCCATCACCAACCTCAGCCACTCACCCACAGGCCAAGGAATGTCTGTACTCAACTACTCTAAACCCATGCTTTACAGACGGAGAAACTGAGGTCCAAATTGGCCACATACCCAGGGTTGCCTTTCAGTGCCCAGCTCTTGCACTGAGCATAGGCAGGTGGGGCTGGCCCTCTGGAGAAACTCCCTGTGAGGCCCTGACCCCCAAGTTGCTCCTTCTGCTTCTTTCCCCCCTTACTGGAACCAGTGGGCACCCACAGAGCCTGTCCCCCACCTCCCCAGCCTGAACATCCCAGAGCTCTGAGCTCACCCAGCAGGGGTCAGGCAGGTTCTGCAGGTAAGGGCTAAGCAATGTGGGCACCTCAGTACCTACAGGTGGAGTCTCCCCCTTTTAGCCGAGTCTGGGCTTTGGAGGCAGACAGACCTGGCTTAGAATCCTAGCCCAGCCACTTCCTAGCTGTGTGACTTTGGTCAAGTCAATTCACTCCCTGAACTCCTGTGAAATAGGGATAATACCTATTCCCTCACGAGGATGTAAGAATTATGAGGAATACGTAATGTTGCATATTAAAGGCTTGGCACAGAGCGCCATGCACTCTGTAAGTGCTCGAGCGGCTGCAGTTCCAACTGTGATTCGAGAACACAGGCCAAGAACAGGACTTGGGGGCCCATCACACTCAAACTTGCCCTTGCCCCATTCTCTCCCCCTCCCCTCACGTGGGGTGAGGGTAGTCCCAAACCAGGTCCCAGAGGCTGTAGTAACAGGCGCCAGAAGATCCTTAGAGACTCTAGGCTCATCTGGCCTTCTCATTTCCCAGAAAGAGAAACTGAGACCCAGGGAGAAAAGTGACTGCCCACAGACTATCAGGGAGTGGAATCCTGCCCCATTAATATAAATCTTAGGCCCCGGGGAAATTCTGAATGCCCCATCCCCCGGGGACTATCATAAAGGTCCACTCTGCAAATCCCCAACAAATCTCAGGCCACCATGACCTCTATGGTGAGTCTTTCATGGGTATCCTATTCAGCTCTTTGGCCAGCTGACCCATATATGTCACACAGTAGGTGCTCAGGAAAGGCTTAGGGAATAACCACATGAAATTACTCTTTGGTTCCACAGCTCTGCTCAGGCTCCCCCTCCAGAGGTCTCTTCTTGCATCTCCCTTCCTCACTTCCACCACAGCCTGCTTCTGTCTCAGGTCCTATCAGCTGTACCCAACTCCAGCCAGCAGAGCTCTGCGCCTCCAGAGACCTGTACTGTATCAGCATCTTCCCAGACAGGCTGGGAGGTTCCTGCCCAGCAGAGTCAGCCAGGCTCCCTGCCAGGGTCCACTCTGCAAAGGGGGTGCTGGCCTTGCCCTGCTAGGGGCCCCACCCCCACTGGCCTAGGGAGTGGGGCAGCCTGGGAGCTTCTATTGGCACCTGGGGCCTTCAGGAGGGAGGCCAGCCTGGTCTAGGCAGTTCAGGGATGGGCTGAGCAGGAAACACATGCGTGTCACCCACACACCCAGGCACTCCTCCTGCATCCCACATTGCTAGGAACTGGCAGGCTCTGCCTGTCTCTCCTATATACCCAGAGGAAACCTCAGGGCTTCCTCACTCTATTCCCTTCTTAAAACACCCCTGTTGGCCTGTTCCCAGAACAGTTACCATTCTGGTCACTGCACATGCTTTGCCTCATTTGATTCTGCTAATGCCTGTAAGATCTGGATTATTGACTAAGGAGGAACCTGGGGCTCAGAGAGGTGAAGTGATTCATGCAAGGTCACATAGCAAGGAAGTGGCAGGACCAGGATTCAAACCCAGTTCTGCTGCATGTAAAGCCTACAGGGTACCAGAAGTCCCCTCCTGTCCCTCCTCTCTGCTCCCTACAGCTTCTGGATGCCCTTCCTCCCAAAACTTCCACCCCCTCTGCAAAGTCTCTCCTCCCCCATTCCTAGTCAGAATTAACAATTACCACCTCATAGCTGCTATTAACACCTTGTTTACATGCACCCGACAGTAGCAGGTACACCTTGTTTACATGCACCGGACAGCAGCCAGTATGGGAGTTATTTCTGAGGTGTCTGTCTCTCTGACACTCAGGAGGGACCTGAAAGCAGGGAGTGATCCCAGTAAGTGCTCCTTAGACCTGAGAGTCTGTCACTTCTATCTCCACCCTCCCCCGCCCCCCATGCAAAAGTCCTCTGGCCTCCTCCTGTTGATCGCCTGCCCACGCCAGTCCCCAGGCCTGTAACTGGGGTGAAGTTGGGAGCATGCTGTAACATCAGGGGCTCTGTGCCAGTGCTCTGGCCCCTCCCCGGCCCCACCCTCTTCCCTTCAGTAGCTGAGCAGCTAGCCTGACCTGACACCAGGCAGTTCTCACAGGGACTCCCAGCTTCCCTAAGCCCAAGCCCAGGTCAGGCTCTCCCCAAGCCTCCTCCTGGAGAAAATGACTCCAGAAGCAGAGAGGGGTTTGCCTTCAGCCCTAATCCGGGAACTTAAGGGTGTCACATTCAGCCACTCCCTCCCAGAAGAAGCTGTGGGCCTCGGAGTAACCTCCCCCAGTCCCACGGGGTAGTCCTCCCCTCCCGCCTTCTGGGGCAAGCTAGGGCTGAGGTCGATCTGGACAAGTCCCGGCCCTCAATTTGTTGAAGGGGAGAAGTCCTATCCTACCCCCAAAGAGGTGGGGTCTCTGTTTGGGGGTAGGATAGGAAAGTGTAGGCGAGGGCAGAAAACTCTCGGAGAAAGACAGAGGACAGGGACAGGGAGAGACTGGGCCACACAGAGGAGATAAGAGACACAGGGAACCGCGGGCAAGCAGGAACCAGAGCACGACAGAGATACCCGGCCGACTGGAGACAGAGAGAAGTCTCCTAGACCAAGCCTGGAAGGGAGCGTGTGCGTCCAGGGCGGCGACCGGAGAGCCACCCTGGCGGGCAGAGCCTGCGCCCCAGCTCACGGGTCCCTCAGTCCGGAAACTCAAAGTCAGTTACGTAAGGGCCGGAGGGGCCCTGGGCCCGGGTGCCCCCTCCCGCTGCACGCCGCCCGCCCGCCCGCTCCGCCGGCGCTGCAGCTGGCCCGGCAGGAGCACTCGGGGCCCGACAGGGCGGGGTTGGGGGGGAGGGCTGGGCTGCAGCACTCCTTAGAGACACGCCCGCCGGCACCTAACCCGGGACCCCCGACCCAGACAAGCCCGGGACCGGCTGGGACCGCCAGCGCCAAGAGTCCATCTCCGGACGCGAGCTCTCGGACCCGCTTCCCGTCGCCCCTGCCCCTCCCCGCACTCCGAACTTCGAGACGCCCAGGCCCCTCTGGACCCCCAGTTCGGAACTTGGAACCCGGGACCCCTAGAGCCCCCGATCCCGACCCCTAGCACCAGATCTCTCCCCACCCGCGGGACGGCCCGGGCCCTAGGGAGTGGGTCCATCCGTCTCTCACCCCGTCCCTCCCGGGGTCGGCCCCAGGCGGTCCGGGCTCACCTGGGCCGGATGGGGCGGAGACCTGGCTGGGCCGGGCCGGGCCGCGTTCTTGCCCTCCGCCACTCTCGCCCTTTAAGAGGTTCCTGCCACTTTGCCCCGCCGGGGGCCTCCACCTGCACTGACAGGGCAACTCCGGCTTGAGGCCCCGCCCCCGACCCGGGGCGCCTTCTGATTGGCGCAGGCAACTGCCAGTCAGCGGGGCGGCGTGGGGGAAAGAGCCAGGCACTGTGAGCGTCGCAAGCGGGAAGGGGCGGGGGCTGCAGGTGCGGCCTGACCGGACGCCTAGCTCTGGGCGGCAGGGTGCTGACCCTTTGGGTCTGGGGAGGGTCGGGCAGAGAGCTGCTGGATTGGCTGGTGTGGTGTCTGACGTCATATGGCGAAAGTATGGTGCAATTTGCCACGTGGTGCTACCCTTAAGGCTGGAAGGGAGATAGGGAGTTGGTCATAAGGGACCTAGGAAAGTGACCCTGGCGAGGACCCCTTGGTGGCCTGTCCCACCTGTGTGACCTCGAGCGAGTCACTTCTCTGAATCTGAATTTCCTCAACTATAAATCTTACAATGTTTTCCTGAGAATTAGCGATATATGTTAAGTGTCAAGGGCAGGTCTGTCACACAGTTGGTGGCGTTCAGTAAATGTGGGTTCTCCCTTCATCCCCATCTTGCCACTCTTCTCAGAGACTTTCGCCCTCCTGATTGTCCATCCCATCAGCGCTGGAAGGGCTTACATAGTCACTGGTCCAAGTCCCCTCCCCTCTTTACCTCATTTCAGACCTGTTCTCACATACTTCCAATGACAGGAAGCTCACCACCTACCAGTCAGGCCGCCTTCATTTTAAAAACGTCCTGAGACTTCAAAAGCTCTACCTAAAAAAAAAAAAAAAAAAAAAAAAAAAAAGCTCTGCCTAAAATTAAGGCCAGCTCTGCCCTTTAGGAGTCCTGCCCACAGAGAACAAACCTAACCCCTCTTCCCTGTTGAGGAATCAAAGAATCATAAAATCATAGGATATTTCAGGTTGGAGAGCCATGGAGAGCTAATCACTTCTGGGGGCAAATGGAGCATACTGAAGCCCACTGAGGACTAGTGACTTCCTATGACTTCAGTGGTCTTCCTATTAGATGGACTCTGGAATCAGACTGCCTTAGTCTCAGAACCCAACACTGCTACTTACAAGCTGTGTTGTTAAATGAAATAATCCATGTAAAGTACAAAGAACAGTGCCAGTCTCAGGGTAAGCACCCAAAAAGTGTCAGCCTTTATTATGATTATTGATGTTAACGTTATATCAAAGTTATAAATTCATGGTTTGCTCCCCCAAATTCACTGAAGCCTCCTCTGAGCCAAGTTTTGTTTTAGTTTTCAGGGCCCTGGTCCCCGCCTTCAAGAGGCTCACAGTCTAGCAGAGAAGGGTCTGAGCCCCTAGATCTAGGGGATGCTTTCTGATAAAGGTGCACAGGTGCATTGGAATGCACCACAGAATCTCTAGTTCCTTTAACCAGAAATCTGGACACTTGAGACCCTTTCAGTCCTTCGCCCAGGGGACCCCACAGGGAAAGCTGACACACACACCCAGGTTCCCAAGCCTACTGAGGCACCTTTAACTCGTCCACATTCTCACCTGCCCACCAGGTGATATTGCCCAGTGTTATGAGTTTGGGATTTGGAGGCAATCGAGTCTAGGCTCTTCATCTTACCAGCTTCGTACCTCTGGGCAAATCACTTTCCCTCTGGATTAATAATAGCCCCAACTTCATATAGAACTGTTTCGAAAATTAAATGAGAGTATGTGAAAATACATAAGCAAATACCCGGTAATGGATCCAATGTTAGTTTTTAATTGCTCCCACATGTGTTCATTCACCTGGGAGAAAGCAGGCTGTGAATGCCTAGATTTAGCCTCGGCAAAAGGGGTTTCCTCCCCCTACACCCCCCTCTTCTCCGCTCCTCAATCGAAGGAGCCGGGCGAGGAGAATCCCGCAGCGGCCCGGACTAGGCTATTCTAAGTAGCTGCCGCAGGCCCCGCCCCCTCCCGGATTGGGGCTGGCACTTGGCTCCTCCTCTGCTAGGCAGGAGCTGCTTGGGGGTGACTCAGCAACGCCAGCGCCTGCCCTGGCCTGATAACTGTGTGGGCCTGGGAATGCGTGTGTGGTGGGGGAGGCCTCTGTGTTTCCGAGTTCGTGCGCGGGACGTCTACGTGGGAGTGTGCTTGTGATCTTGACCTTGTGTGTGTCTCTCATCTCTGTGTATTGGGGGCGGGGTGCATTTATGGGTGTGTGCTTGTGGGTGAGTTTGCACAGAGGCTGTGACTCTGTGTTTGTCTCTCTCTGTGTCATATAAACTGGGCCCCCACCCCCACCCCGGCCCCACCTCCCACCAGGCCCTGGGGCCCTAGAGAAGTCTGCCCTGCCCAGGGCCCTCTCTGCCTAGACAGCCTGGGTTTCTTGCTGAGGTGACTTGTGCACTTGTGTGGGGGGTGGGATGGCTGGGTGCTGTCACTGCCTGGACTCGTGGCCCCCTGCCCCACTGCCCCTGCCTGTGAAGTCTCCACCTCCCTCCCCTGACTCAGGGAGTAATTTGTTCCCTGAGATGATCCCTGTGGGGGAGGCCTCCAGAGGAGGCGATCACTATATTTTATGTGCATTCTCTCATTTGATCCCATTGAATCCTTACAGCCAAAAGTGTTCTAAAGAGGGTCTGAGAGCAGAAGCGACAGCCAAGGTCACACAGCTCGTAATAGAAGGCATGAAGGTTACAGGTGGGGGGCAGATCTCTTCCCCAGACTGAGCACCGAGTTTGCCTGGGGCCTGTGGGGGACTGATAAGCTTGGGGGAAGGAACCTGTTTGTGTCTCCCCCTCCTCCTGCGTTGCCTGGGCCTCCAGCCAACTCCCTATCCTGCCAGAGCCTGGGCTCTGCCATCAGCCCTGATTGGGTTTTGAGTTGGATGATAATGAGGCCAGGGTATGGGACAGGGCCAATATGGGAGCGTCTGTTCCTTCAACAAAACTTAATTGAACACATTATTCAGAACTGACCAGTACCCAGTCTAACAGGGGAAGGGTGTCACAAGACCAGGCCACAAGGAATGATGGAGACAGAGTGGAAAGCTCAGGCCTGAGGCAGGGGATGTGGCTGGAATCTGCTGCAGGTTTGAATCCTGACTCCACCATTCACAGGGTGGGTGTATGACCTGGCCAGTCATATTTCTCTCCTAGCCTGTCTCCTCAACAGTCAAATGAGGTAACTCACTCATCCTGCCATTACCTCACTTTCCTGACTCCAGGGCATCATGACTCTAGGGTATTAGTCGGGATTGCCATTTGTAAACTGAAAGTTGCTCTCCATACATAATGGATGTTCCTGTTGTGATTCACGGCCTCCTGTGATGAAGGCCCTAAAGCAACTGTATACCCAGAGCCCAGAAAAGAAAAAGGATCCCATCTGAGGGATTAGGGAAGATTGCCTGGAAAAGGTGACCTTCCAGCTAGACTTCTAAGGATGAATTTTCTATATGGAAATGCAAGAGGGCATTCCAGGGGGAGGGACAGCCTGCACAGAGGCCTGGAAGTCGAATAGTGAAGGTGTACTTTGGGAACAGAAAATGGTCTGGTATATTTGGAGCACAGAGTGAATTGTGCGACCACATAGTGGAAGGCCTTGAAGGCCAGGTTAAGACCAGGGCAGGTGGGACTTTCTTGGTGGTCCAGTGGCTAAGACTTTGCGCTCCCAATGCAGGGGGCCTGGGTTCGATCCCTGGTCGGTGAACTAAGATCCTGCATGCCACAACTAAGACCCGGTGCAAATAAATAAATAAATATTTGTTTTAATAAAAGAGCAAGGCAGGTGGTGGGGGAGAGGGCAGATACTGACATTTGGGGATCAGCCAGGGAGGCTTTGAGGTAGAGACAGCCATGTGCTGGCTGGGGTGTGGCAGTCACTTGGGGGACATCTGAGGTGAAGAGAGAGAGAACTGGTGAGAAGTGGTTCAAGGAACCCTCCCCAGGAGGATCCATTTGAAGCCTGGGGAAGATCCCCAGGATGACATCAAGGTGGGCAAGACGCTGCAGAGCCCCCTCCAAGGGACAGATGGGGATTGGTAGGGATGGAGAAAAAGCCGAGTCAGATGCCCCAGTCCAGGGAGGGACGCATGTGTGGGCACAGAGGGTGCCCACCAATAAACACCGAAGGTCTCTGAAGGCCCTGCTGCCCAGCTTTGCTAGTTGGGGAGGGGGCCAATCCCGCCAGGAGAACCCCTTGCCAGGGAAGGTGTCATCCCCAGAAGCCCCTATTCAAACAGCAGTGGTTGCCAATGATTGGCTTTTTATATATCTGCCAGGTACTTCACTAACCTGTTCCCATGAGATCCCCCTATTTTATCTGTGTGAGGTGAAGTGACTACTTGCGATCACACAGCCAGTGGCAAGGCCAGGACGTGAAGGCAGCACTCCCCGTTTCCTGAGAGGGCAGGAAAGAGCTGATGGAGGTGTTTGGTGGGAAGGCTAAGATTCTGGCTGTTTGGGGCCAGGAATCTGGAAGGCGCAGGCTTCATGGAGAAGGAAAGATGGTGTCTGCCGCCACCTTGCGGTCATAGAGCCGCTGGGGTGGTGTAGAGCTCAGCTGCCCAGGCTGCCGAAGGGGACCAGCGCCAGGGGCTGAACCTGTCATAGGGGGGCTGCTTTGGGTGCATGGGGGTCAGCTCTGAGGCAGGGGGTTGTGGTGTTCCTCTCAGTGCCTTTGAGAGGATTAAAAGAGATCATCTTTACTCCTGTAAAGACCCTTCACAGCCTTTACTCTATCTTTACAGTTGGGTAAACTCAGGACTCAGTGGGCAGGTCTAGGATTCTGGGGCCTAAAGATTATTTGGAGCCCTCTCTAAAAAAAAATGTAAAGTTAAGAATAAAAAATGGAGAACTATATTCAATATCTTATGATAAACCAAAATAGAAAAGAATATTTTAAAAAAGAATATATTAATATATATCAAGATATGTATAACTGAATCACTTTGCTGTATAGCAGAAATTAACACAACATTGTAAATCAACTATACTTCAATTAAAAAATTGATTACAAAAAATATATATCATGCAAAACAACACCAAAAAAACAAAAAAGAATAAAAAATACCTGTAGCCACTCAAGATCAGAGGACACAAGTGGGAAGGAGGGAAAGTCAGAGTGGAAAGATGCAGTGGTCTCAACCAATTGAAGTTCATGTAATTCATTTTTTTGAATTTTATTTTATTTATTTTTTTTATAAAGCAGGTTCTTATTAGTTATCCATTTTATACATATTAGTGTATACATGTCAGTCCCAATCTCCCAATTCATCACACCACCACCACCACCACCACCCGCGGCTTTCCCCCCTTGGTGTCTATACGTTTGCTCTCCACATCTGTGTCTCAATTTCTGCCCTGCAACCCAGTTCATCTGTACCATTTTTCTAGGTTCCACATATATGCGTTACTATACAAGATTTGTTTTTCTCTTTCTGACTTACTTCACTCTGTATGACAGTCTCTAGACTAATCCACGGCTCTACAAATAACCCAAATTCGTTCCTTTTGATGGCTGAGTAATATTCCATTGTATATATGTACCACATCTTCTTTACCCATTCGTCTGTCGATGGGCATTTAGGTTGCTTCCATGACGTGGCGATTATAAATAGTGCTGCAATGAACAGTGGGGTGCATGTGTCTTTTTGAATTATGGTCTTCTCAGGCTATATGCCCAGTAGTGGGATTGCTGGGTCATATGGTAATTCTATTTTTAGTTCTTTAAGGAACCTCCATACTGTTCTCCATAGTGGCTGTATCAATTTACATTCCCACCAACAGTGCAAGAGGGTTCCCTTTTCTCCACACCCTCTCCAGCATTTATTGTTTGTAGATCTTCTGATGATGCCCATTCTAACTGGTGTGAGGTGATACCTCATTGTAGTTTTGATTTGCATTTCTCTAATAATTAGTGATGTTGAGCAGCTTTTCATGTGCTTCTTGGCCATCTGTATGTCTTTGGAGAAATGTTTATTTAGGTCTTCTTCTGTTTTGGGATTGGGTTGTTTGTTTTTTTAATATTGAGCTGCATGAGCTGTTTATATATTTTGGAGATTAATCCTTTGTCTGTTGATTCATTTGCAAATATTTTCTCCCATTCTGAGGGTTGTCTTTTCGTCTTGTTTGTAGTTTCCTTTGCTGTGCAAAAGATTTTAAGTTTCAGTAGGTCCTATTTATTTATTTTTGTTTTTATTTCCATTACTCTAGGAGGTGGATCAAAGAAGATCTTGCTGTGATTTATGTCATAGAGTGTTCTTCCTATGTTTTCCTCTAAGAGTTTTATAGTGTCCAGTCTTACATTTAGGTCTCTATTCCATTTTGAGTTTATTTTTGTGTATGGTGTTAGGGAGTGTTCTAATTTCATTCTTTTACATGTAGCTGTCCAGTTTTCCCAGCACCACTTATTGAAGAGACTGTCTTTTCTCCATTGTATATCCTTGCCTCCTTTGTCATAGATTAGTTAACCATAGGTGCATAGGTTTATCTCTGGGCTTTCTATCCTGTTCCACTGATCTATATTTCTGTTCTTGTGCCAGTACCATATTGTCTTGATTATTGTAGCTTTGTAGTATAGTCTGAAGTCAGGGAGTCTGATTCCTCCAGCTCCAATTTTTTCCCTCAATATTGCTTTGGCTCTTCGGGGTCTTTTTTGTCTCCATACACATTTTACGATTTTTTGTTCTAGTTCTGTTTAAAAAAAGTGCCACTGGTAATTTGATGGGGATTGCATTGAATCTGTAGATTGCTTTGGGTAGTATAGTCATTTTCACAATATTGATTCTTCCAATCCAAGAACATGGTATATCTCTCCATCTGTTTTGTATCATCTTTAATTACTTTCATCAGTGTCTCATAGTTTTCTGCATACAGGTCTTTTGTCTCCTTAGGTAGGTTTATTCCTAGGTATTTTATTCTTTTGTTACAATGGTAAGTGAGAGTGTTTCCTTAATTTCTCTTTCAGATTTTTCATCATTAGTGTATAGGATTGCAAGAGATTTCTTTGCATTAATTTTGCATCCTGCAACTTTACCAAATTCATTGATTAGCTCTAGTAGTCTTCTGCTGGCATCTTTAGGATTCTCTATGTATAGTATCATGTCATCTGCAAACAGTGACAGTTTGACTTCTTCTTTTCCAATTTGTATTCCTTTTATTTCTTTTTCTTCTCTGATTGCCGTGGCTAGGACTTTCAAAACTATGTTGAATAATAGTGGTGAGAGTGGACATCCTTGTCTTGTTCCTGATCTTAGAGGAAATACTTTCAGTTTTTCACCATTGGGAATGATGTTTGCTGTGGGTTTGTCGTATATGGCCTTTATTATGTTGAGGTAGGTTCCCTCTATGCCCATTTTCTGGAGAGTTTTTATCATAAATGGGTGTGGAATTTTGTCAAAAGCTTTTTCTGCATCTATTGAGATGATCATATGGTTTTTATTCTTCAACTTGTTAATATGGTGTATCACATTGATTGATTTGCATATATCGAAGAATCCTTGCATCCCTGGGATAAATCCCACTTGATCATGGGGGTGTTGATCACTTAACATCCTTTTAATGTGTTGTTGGATTCTGTTTGCTAGCATTTTGTTGAGGACTTTTGCATCTATACTCATCAGTGATATTGGTCTGTAATTTTCTTTTTTTGTAGTATCTTTGTCTGGTTTTGGTATCAGGGTGATGGTGGCCTCATAGAATAAGTTTGGGAGTGTTCCTTCCTCTGCAATTTTTTGGAAGAGTTTGAGAAGGATGGGTGTTAGCTCTTCTCTAAATGTTTGATAGAATTCAGCTGTGAAGCCATCTGGTCCTGGACTTTTGTTTGTTGGAAGATTTTTAATCACAGTTTCAATTTCATTACTTGTGATTGGTCTGTTCATATTTTCTATTTCTTCCTGGTTCAATCTGGGAAGGCTATACCTTTCTAAGAATTTGTCCATTTCTTCCAGGTTGTCCATTTTATTGGCATAGAATTGCTTGTAGTAGTTTCTTAGGATGCTTTGTATTTCTGCGGTGTCTGTTGTAACTTCTCCTTTTTCATTTCTAATTTTATTGATTTGAGTCCTCTGCCTCTTTTTCTTGATGAGTCTGGCTAATGACTTATCAATTTTGTTTACCTTCTCAAAGAACCACCTTTTAGTTTTATTGATCTTTGCTATTGTTTTCTTTGTTTCTATTTCATTTCTTTCTGCTCTGATCTTTATGATTTCTTTCCTTCTACTAACTTTGGGTTTTGTTTGTTCTTCTTTCTCTAGTTCCTTTAGGTGTAAGGTTAGATTGTTCATTTGAGATTTTTCTTGTTTCTTGAGGTAGGCTTGTATTGCTATAAACTTCCCTCTTAGAACTGCTTTTGCTGCATCCCATAGGTTTTGGATTGTTGTGTTTTCGTTTTCATTTGTCTCTAGGTATTTTCTTATTTCCTCTTTGAGTTCTTCATTGATCTCTTGGTTATTTAGTAATGTATTGTTTAGCCTCCATGTGCTTGTGTTTTTTATGTTTTTTTCCCTGTAATCGATTTCTAATCTCATAGAAATCAATTACAGGGAAATTTTTGTGGTCAGAAAAGATGCTTGACATGATTTCAATTTTCTTAAATTTACTGAGGCTTGATTTGTGACCCAAGATGTGATCTATCCTGGAGAATGTTCCATGCTCACTTGAGAAGAAAGTGTAATCTGCTGTTTTTGGATGGAATGTCCTATAAATATCAATTAAATCTATCTGGTCTATTGTATCATTTAAAGCTTCTGTTTCCTTATTAATTTTCTGTTTGGATGGTCTGTCCATTGGTGTAAGTGAGGTGTTGAAGTCCCCCACTATTATTGTGTTACTGTCGATTTCCTCTTTTATAGCTGTTAGCAGTTGCCTTATATATTGAGGTGCTCCTATGTTGGGTGCATATAAATTTATAATTGTTATATCTTCTTCTTGGATTGATCCCTTGATCATTATGTCATGTCCTTCCTTGTCTCTTGTAACATTCTTTATTTTAAAGTCTATTTTATGTGATATGAATATTGCTACTCCAGCTTTCTTTTTTTTTTTAATTAACTCATTTATTTATTTATATTTTTGGCTGTGTTGGGTCTTTGTTTCTGTGCGAGGGCTTTCTCTAGTTGTGGCGAGCGGGTGCCACTCTTCATCACCGTGCACAGGCCTCTCACTGTTGTGGCCTCTCTTGTTGCGGAGGACAGGCTCCAGACACACAGGCTCAGTAGTTGTGGCTCACGGGCCCAGTCACTCCGTGGCATGTGGGATCTTCCCAGACCAGGGCTCGAACCCGTGTCCCCTACATTGGCAGGCAGATTCTCAACCACTGCGCCACCAGGGAAGCCCTCCAGCTTTCTTTTGATTTCCATTTGCATGGAATATCTTTTTCTCTCCCCTCACTTCCAGTCTGAATGTGTCCCTAGATTGGAAGTGGGTCTCTTGTAGTCAGCATATATATGGGTTTTGTTTTTCTATCCATTCAGCAAGCCTGTGTCTTTTGGTTGGAGCATTTAATCCATTCACGTTTAAGGTAATCATTGATATGTATGTTCCTATTACCATTTTCTTAATTGTTTGGGGTTTGTTTTTGTAGGTCCTTTTCTTCTCTTGTGTTTCCCACTTAGAGAAGTTCCTTTAGCATTTGTTGTAGAGCTGGTTTGGTGGTGCTGAATTATCTTAGCTTTTGCTTGTGTGTAAAGCTTTTGATTTCTCGATAGAATCTGAATGAGATCCTTGCTGGGTAATATTGGTTGTAGGTTCTTCCCTTTCATCATTTTAAGTATATCATGCCACTCCCTTCTGGCTTGTAGAGTTTCTGCTGAGAAATCAGCTGTTAACCTTATGGGAATTCCCTTGTATGTTATTTGTCGTTTTTCCCTTGCTGCTTTCAATAATTTTTCTTGGCCTTTAATTTTTGCCAATTTGATTACTATTTGTCTCAGCGTGTTTCTCCTTGGGTTTATCCTGTATGGGACTCTGCGTTTCCTGGACTTGGGTGGCTATTTCCTGTCCCATGTTAGGGAAGTTTTCGTCTATAATCTCTTCAAATATTTTCTCGGGTCCTTTCCCTCTCTCTTTTCCTTCTGGGACCCCTATAATGCCAATGTTGTTGCATTTAATGTTGTCCCAGAGGTCTCTTAGGCTGTCTTCATTTCTTTTCATTCTTTTTTCTTTATTCTGTTCCGCAGCAGTGAATTCCACCATTCTGTCTTCCAGGTCACTTATCTGTTCTTCTGCCTCCATTATTCTGCTATTGATTCCTTCTAGAGTAGTTTTCATTTCAATTATTGTATTGTTCATCTCTGTTTGTTTGTTCTTTAACTCTTCTAGGTCTTTGTTAAACATTTCTTGCATCTTCTCGATCTTTGCCTCCATTCTTTTTCCGAGGTCCTGGATCATCTTCACTATCATTATTCTGAATTCTTTTTCTGGAAGGTTGACTATCTCCACTTCATTTAGTTGTTTTTCTGGGGCTTTATCTTATTCCTTCGTCTGGTACATAGCCCTCTGCCTTTTCATCTTGTCTATCTTTCTGTGAATGTGGTTTTTGTTCCACAGCCTGCAGGACTGTAGTTCTTCTTGCTTCTGCTGTCTGCCCTCTTGTGGATGAGGCTATCTGAAGTTCATGGATTTTACTTTTGCCAATTTTACGGACACATATGACCTTGTGAACACAAGGCCATGGTCCTTCCTAGGGCCTATGCAAGTGTGAGGCCTTGACTGACAAATAAACCCCATGGTGAGTCCACCCCTAGGCCTGGTAAGGTCAAGTATGAAGTGCCCATGGGAGATTTGGGAATTCTGGAGCCAGAGCAGGATCTGGGTTCATGTCTCCCAGCCAATCCCCTCCACTACCAACCCCACTCCCATGCCTCACAGGCAGGCTTTCACCCAGATCTTCCAGAGCTTCCTACCTGTAACTAAGCCCATACTCAATGTACCTTCTGTGTGGCCACCTACTAACAGTTAGGTTGCTCCAGCCAGGACTGCTCAGGGATCCTCTGTTCCATCAGTTGAATCCTCCTTTGCTTTCCAGGCTTGGAGGTCCAAGCCCATAAGCCCCAGGAAGCCTTCTCTGCCTGCCCTTGCCTCCCCAGACAGTGCTAGCACTGTGCTTGGCACCAAGGCCTTTGGTCAGTACAGAGTTGTTGTCTGAGTCCCTGCAGTGCTGTCAGTCGGATATCACCCACGTGTGGTCAGTCTAGATGGACACATCCTAAGCCCCTCCTCTTACAGCCAGGCTGGGGCATGGAGGGTGGGAGACAGAGAGAGAGAGGACTCAGACGCAGAGACAACACCTCTGACATATGGGTCACTACTGTAACAGGGGGCTTACATTGTTTTGCAGGAATTTGGAATCAGCTCCTGTCCAGTGCAAGCTGGCTAAGACTGGTTGGGGCCGCTGACCCTAAAACTGGGCCTGCACAGGTGTCTGATGAATGACCTTCTGACATCAGAGGGCCAAAAACTCCACCTCAGATCATGCTAAGCGCCTCCGTTGTTGAACATACATCCTATAAAGAAGCCACGTCACTCAGATACACCTGTGCAGAACCCTGATTACCTCACCCTTTCCCTACTGCCGACCACCTTTCCACACACGTAAGACCCTGCTTCTTTATCCCCCACCCCTTGCCTTTGGGGAGGCAGATCTGAGATTTGTTCTCTTGTCTCCTCACTTGGCTGCCTCGTGAATAAACCCTTTCTCTGCTGCAGACTTCGGCATCTCAGTGTCTGGCTCGCCATGTGTCAGGCAGACGAACCTGGATCGGTAACACTAGGTCTGCCTGACTCAAGGTGTCAGGCTGTCTTTGCTCAACCTCAGTACTGGACCGTCCAGGCTGAACCACCCCTTCCCACCCCTGACCCACATCTCCTTCCGCTCTCATTCTGGATTCTCCATCCACTCAGTACAACCAGGATGGTGAAGAGAAGCTCAAAGGGGTCCCAGGGGCCCATGGGAGTGGAATAGCAAGGAAGGGGCCCTTTTGGAGCCCCACACTGTACAAGGGGAAAGACTGGACTTTCATCTGTTTATTCACTGCTTATCCTCAGTCTGAGCACAGATCCTGCCACACTGTGCACAATAAATATTAGTTGAATGAATGAATTTGAGGCAGCAGCTCAGGGTTGGGGAACCTTCTTGGGTGGGGAAATCATCCCTCCAGGTTGACCTCATCCACCTCTGGGTGCTTCTCCTGGTCCTCTGGGGGTGGGGATCTGGGCTGGGTTTCCTACAGTTCTTTTTTTTCATATAAATTTATTTATATATTTATTTTTGGCTGCATTTGGTCTTCGTTGCTGTGCACGGGCTTTCTCTAGTTGCGGCGAGCAGGGGCTACTCTTCCTTGTGGTGCGCAGCTTCTCACTGCGGTGGCTTCTCGTTGTGGAGCACAGGCTTTAGGCGCGCGGGCTTCAGTAGTTGTGGCTCGCGGGCACTAGAGTGCAGGCTCAGTAGTTGTGGCGCACAGGCTTAGTTGCTCCGCTGCATTGGCAGGCGGATTCTTAACCACTGCACCACCAGGGAAGCCCCCTACAGTTCTTAGTAAATATTTTCAACTTTGCTGTGTCTTCCTTCTCTTTCTCTCTGGAGCAACATCCTGACTATCAGAGGAAGCTGCTGTGTGAGTTTGGCAAGTCACTTCCCCTCTCTGAGCCTCCAGCTCCTCATTTGTTAAAAATACTCACTTTCAGACTTCCCTGGTGGCGCGGTGGTTAAGAATCTGCCTGCCAATGCAGGGGACACAGGTTCGAGCCCTGGTCCGGGAAGATCCCACATGCAGCAGAGCAACTAAGCCCATGTGCCACAACTACTGAGCCTGTGCTCTAGAGCCCGTGAGCCACAACTACTGAGCCCACGTGTCACAACTACTGAAGCTCGTGCGTCTAGAGCCCGTGCTCTGTAACAAGAGAAGCCACCGCAATGAGAAGCCCACATACTGCAACGAAGAGTAGCCCCAACTCACTGCAACTAGAGAAAGCCTGCGTGCAGCAACGATGACCCAATGCAGCCAAAAATAATAAATTAATTAATTTAAAAAAATTTTTTTAAACTCACTTTCAAGGTTTTAAATTATTCAATTGAAATATTTATTATGACTTTTCATGTGCCAGGCACTGCATAAGGCCCATAGATTTAAAGACTAAAGGCGGTAATAGCTTTAAAGCACAGCAGTGCCTGACACATAAAGAGTGGTGTCAGTTATAGTTCTCCATGCTCACCCAGTATCTCCCAACAGAATGCCTCCCTCATTTAGGACCCTCTTTCAGAAACCAGTTCCAGTCCACAATTTCCAGGGATGAGGAGAAGTCTGGGCCAGTGGATGAGCTGTGGACAGCAGAACAGGAGAAAGGAATAGGAACCAAATAAGGGTGCTAATGTCAGGCGTGGCCAGTAGATGGCAGCAGCGTCCGTAAAATGAGCTTGTCCTCCTGCAGCCTCTCCTAAATTTCTCCCAGACCAGGCTGCATTCATACAGTGAACACATTAGTGTGAACAAGTGTGTGTCCTGGTGGGAGGTGTGTGTACAAAGAAGTGCGTGTGCATGTGTATGTCAACAATACGTGTACAGGTGCCAGGAGTGAGTCTGGGTGAGAGAACAGAACGTACCCAGCAGTGTGGAGGAGTGTGGTGGGAGGAGGTTCGTGCACCCAGTCAGGTATGTGTACGTGTTGCCTCCGGGTCAGTGTAGGTCTATTTGCATGTGGCTGTGTGGTGTGTATGGACTCCCCCCGAACGCCCAGAGCAGCCTCTTAACCTTTTGGGTCCTGGAGCCCTGGGCACCCAATGAATCCCGTGGCAAAGCACATACTTGACACAGAGTGCATACCCCATTTCAGAGGGTTCTGGAATCACTGTGAACCCCCTGGGGGTTCCCCTGGGTAAGGGATTACATCCAAATGCTAATAGAATGGAGAACTATGGATGACGTTTTGCCCCTTCTTTTCAAGCTTATTCTCAGTTTCTATAATGAGCATTTTATAGTGACCACAAACATCACTGAAGAAAAAAACCCCTGTGTTCCCTTCCACCAGTCTTTCCTCCCCTCTCCTCCCAACCCCTTAGGAAGCAGCTGGGTTCCCCTATGTCTGGACGAGCTGTAGGGCCCAGCAGCTTGCTGAGAGAGGGCATGGGGGTGCTCTGATAGCAGCTGTGGGATACGCAGGCAGGGCCAAGGGTCAGCACAGTGCAGTCAGAGAAGGCTTCCTGGAGGCAGTGGAAGCGGCACTGACTTGGAAGTGTGAAGAAGCTGGCACCTGACAGAAGTCTGCCCATCCCGCCCCATTTCTCTGAGAACCGCCTGCCCTTGGGCTGGGCCTCAGCAGTCCCCTTCCGGTAGAGGGTCCCCCTCTCTCTCCAAGGGATTTTGAGGTGGCAGGCAGGAAAGATTGAACTTAGACTCCTAGCATCCTCTATTGGGAAGGAGCACGAGAGGTCATCTGGATTTTTCAGGCAACTGGAAGCTACTGAAGGTTAAAAGCAGAGTGTGTTTCCCCATTAATAATAAGGTGCCCCCGTTACATGCACAGCTGTTGTCTTGCTGGGTCCTCAAGAGAATCCTGGCAAGTTAGTTACAGTAATTGTTATCCTATTTTACAAAAGAGGAAAGTGATGCCCAGAGTGGTCCTGCAGATGCGCTTTTCCTCAGGGCAACTCCAGAGGTGAATTAAAAAATCTCGACGGTGCACATACTCACATAAATGCCTAATGCTCTGGCACGTGCTTCCCTCTCCCCACTCCCCTCCTCTCCCTCCCCTCCCCGCCTCACCTTCAGAGCTGTTCTTCCCAGTCTCAGTGGGAGTTGGCTCTGGGCAGAGCTGCGGAGCCTCTGGGAGGTCTGGACTTGAGCCGCTCCCTGAGTAGAGTGAGGCCAAGCAGTCAGGGCCCTCCCTACCCCCCTGCAGCCCGGTAGCCCTGCCTCCACCGCTGCCCACACAGTCTGCAGCTGGGGGTGGGGTGAGATCCCAGTCTGGGTCAGGGCACCCACCTGAGTTGGAGCTTTTCACCTTGACACAGCAGGGCCCAGGTGGGCAGCCCAGGGCTGGGGCTCGAAAGGGAGGTTGCCCCAGAGGGGAAGAGGGGCTCTGTGCCCTGGTGCTCTCTTAAGGACCCAGTCACACATGGTGGGGAGGCACATCCTGGGCAGGAAGTTCCCGTTACAGAGTTATTGAGTAACCAACCATCAGGGCGAGGAGACTTGGGGCTTCTATGACCAAAGGCAGGGTCACGGTAGGGCAGGTGGGAGGAGGGTGGAAGCGGGGAGGAAGGTTAGTGGGAGCCCCAAGAGGCGTGTGGGCAGGGCTCTGGAGGACAAGGGCCTTAGATTAGGGGGTGGGCCACAGCGAAGAAGGAGGAGCCAGTCTGGAGGGGTGGGGGTGGGAGACGCTCTAGGAAGTGGCTACAGCTGCCTGGTGTGTCTATCTCTCCCGTCAGGTGGGGTTCTTAAGGACAGTGTAGCATCTCCCTCTGAGACAGGTCCTGAGGGTAGGGCTACCCTCTCCACTCAGTGTGAGCAGGCAGGTCTATGTCACCCCCCAGACTGGGGCCCCCTCAGGAGCGGACCACAGAGGGTGAGCAAAAGAAACAGCCAGACGGCTTCCCTCGTGGCGCAGTGGTTGAGAGTCCGCCTGCCGATGCAGGGGACACGGGTTCATGCCCCGGTCCGGGAAGATCCCGCATGCCGCGCAGCGGCTGGGCCCGTGAGCCATGGCCGCTGAGCCTGCGCGTCCGGAGCCTGTGCTCTGCAACGGGAGAGGCCACAACAGTGAGAGGCCCGCGTACCGCAAAAAAAAAAAGAAAAGAAACAGCCAGAGATGTGGACACTGAGAATAGGCCTCACTTTATTGGGAAAACAGAAGGTTGGGTCCTTGGTCCCAAAATGGGACCTGGGAGAGGCAAACCCCAGGTGTCTAAGTCAAGTTCATTTTGACATGCCTGCCTCCGTCACCCCCAAAGGGGGGCAGCTCCAATTACAAACACCAGACCCCCAGGGGATCTCTGGTTTTTCCCAGTCTCTGGGCAAATGCCCAGGGGATTTTACCAATAGATGTCTGCTTCTGGGATAAAGGAACATGAGGGAAATGTCTCTTTCTCTCCCAGGATGGCAGCACACTCAGAACCCATCAATTCCTGCCTCTGCCCCTCCATTGTGCAGAGGCCCAGAGAGGGACAGAGCCCTGCCCAGGGGCACACAGTCAGCAAGTGGAGGATGGAGAGTCAAACCCACATGCCCTGTCTCCTGGCTTGGGACTCATTCCAAGAGGAGATTCTAGAAGATGAGCCCCACTAGATGGATGTCACCTGCACCAACGCCCGCCAAAGGACCATCCCCATGACTCAAACATGCAAGCCAAAAGGTCCAGGCCAGTGCCACCCGGGGACCTTTCTTCCCTCCCAGGTTGTGCCCAATCTCAGGTCCCTGGGCGGGCAGCCCCGGTGAGGACAAAAGGGGACAGCTATGTAGAAGGTACTTGGAGAGAAAACATCCTCTTGAAATTTGCTTCTCCGACGCATGCTGTCCCCGCTTCTGAAACTCAAGGAGATGGTTAAAAAGTAAAGTTCTTTGCTCCTGACCCACCTACAGCACTTAAGAGACGGGGGTCGGAGCAGGTATAAGGTGTCACGTTAGATGACATTAAAAAGCTCCATTTGTTGAGCACTTACTATGCACCAGGCATAGTGTTACCAAGCCAGGTTCCTCTGCCTGACACTCCTTCACCCACTCCGTAGAATAACTGCCCTGTGCCAGTTGCAGTGTCAGTTGCCGAGAACACTTGTGTGACCCAAACAGACAGGTCCTTCGTTCATAGCCTCTTTGTAAATCTTCACAACTTCTTACCAGATAAGCGTTGTCTGTCATCCACAATGGAGGAAATGGGCTCAAAGAGTGAAGTGACTTTCCCAAAGTCACACAGCAAAGACATGGCAGGCAGTCAAAATAAATCACAGAACAAGCAGGTCTTCCAAGGCAGGGAGAAACTGGAAGGGAGAGCGACCTGCCAACGTCACAGCAGTTTCTTGGATGGCTGGCCTGTGCCCCTGCTGCCAAGGTGATGAGGCACGGAGCCTGGCAGGAGGATGCTCAGTTCACACCTGTCAGCCGGACACAAGGGTCTCCCTAGTACCACCAGTGTAATCACAGAGTGTCCTCTTGGGAGCCAGGAGGAGGAAAGCCGAGGAAGTGCACTCGACAGACCCAAAACAGCATCCTAGCTGGCCCAGTCATGGACAAGCCGTGTAGGCTTGGGCAAGTCATTCCCTGCTCTGAGCCTCAGTTTCCTCATCTGTAAAATAGGGGTAATAATGCCTACGTCACAGTCATGCTGTGAAGATGAAATGTGACCCCATGTAAAGTGCCTAGAACAATGAAGGGCCCTGCATGCTGTATTACCTGTTATGCTTACACTGGCCTCGCACTGAGATCTGTGCCTGGGAAGAGCTGCGCACAGGTGGGGCTCATGAAGGTGGTGCTCGTGGAGCCAGAACCGGAGCGACCCCCAAGCCTAGCGCTCCGCTCCGTCAGGAAGGCACCTCACCAGCCCCTCTCTGGCCCCCATTTTGAATTTCCAAGCTGCCCACCACCAGAGCCACACAGCCTGCTATTCTAGCCCCTGCTAGAGAGTCCTGACCCTCTCCTGTCACTCCCCCCAACACCCAGCACCATGTGCTCAGTGCCCAGAAATGACAAAATGGAAGACATGATGATGAGAATATAAACGGTAAGAGAAAGGAGTGCGTGTGTGTGTGCGAGTGAGTGTGAATGCTGGTGCCAGGATCCGGGGGGATCACTTCCTAGGTGTTTTGGAGCCTCCAAGCTGGCTCCCAGCCTGGATCTGCAGTAGCTGCCAGGCGGGAAGGCACGCCGAGGCCAGGCTAAGGATCTGCTGCTGATGACAGAGGGGCCGGTCTTTGGGTGGAGGCCCAGCAGGGGCCCAGCCTGGACTGTTGTTCCTTGAAGTCCTCTCAGGACATAGTGACCCCTCTCCATCTTGGGGAACGTTTCAAGTTCCAAGCCAAACAAACCTCCTTAGACAGAAGCTTCTGGCACCCCCATTATTATTACAGGATAACCCTGTATTGGGGGCCTACTATGTGCCAGGCAACATCTCTATCCTTCAGAGAGAGCGCTTGGAAGTGAAGGGACTTGCCTAAGATCACACTGCTAGCAAGTGGCCAATAATCCGGCAAAATCAGGACACTTACTAGAAACTGAGCATCATATTAGAGACTGACTCATTCCCTCGTCTTAAATCTAGGAGGAAACAGAAGCTCAGAGAGGGCAAATCCCTTGCTGAGGTCACACAGCCAGCCGGTTAGCATCACAGCCGAGATTTGAATCCATTGTTGGGGCTTCCCAGGCCATGCAGAAGACTGAACTTGAGGGCTCTGGTTTACTCCCATCACCCTCCTGCCCTCCCCACCCAACCTCTCTTACATTACACTTGACATTATCCATCACTCTCCCCCCCCTGGGAACGCCCTCCTCCGGTTTCCATGGCAGCACATTCTCCCCCCATCCTCCTCCTGCTTCTCTGGCAGCTTCTCACTCTCCATGGTGGCTCCTGAGCCTAAGATGCAGGGGGATCCCAAGTCTGGGTCCCCCATCTCTTCTCTTCATCACTACCTCTGAAAGCTCATCTCCTTTTCCGTCTAGGCCTCTAGCTCTGACCTTACACTGCAGCTCCACTTTTAAGTAATGACGGCTACTTACCACGTGCTAAGAACTTATGTGCTGGCCCCTATACATACATTAATTCATTAAATCCTCACAACAATCCCATGAAGGAAGTCCATTCTACGGATGAGGAAACTGAGGCACAGAGAGGGAAAGCCAAGGTCTGACTCCAGCCTTGATTAACCACTACTTCTATTACAAGAAGAGATATGAAATTGTAGGACATTTTGAAACCAGAGGCAAAAACTTTCCTCCCACCTCTTGAAAAGAGAGGAGTGGAAATTTTGGAGGAAACCAAACCTACTCCACCGCTTTGAGAGTTCTGTGATGATCCGGAACTACACTGTCAACTCGGAGCTTTAACATGCAGCATGCACAATACACTTTGAAACATGAAGATTCGGAGGGCTTCAGGAGGAACAAAAGTGCATGGAAAATCGCCCCTTTCCCTCAGATTTTTCCATTTAAGTCTTAAGTCTTCAAAAACCTCATCCCAGGATGCCAGCTACTGAGGCTCTTGGACCCCGGAGTTCCACTGACTTGAGTTCTGCCACCACCAACGAACGGGCTCTGTGACTTAGGGGTAAGTGGCTTGACCTCTCTGAGCCTGACTTCTTGTCTAAAATAAGGGCAATGCTGGGGCTTCCCTGGTGGCACAGTGGTTAAGAATCCGCCTGCCAATGCAGGGGACATGGGTTCAAGCCCTGGTCAGGGAAGATCCCACATGCCGCAGAGCAACTAAGCCCGTGTGCCACCACTACCGAGCCTGCGCTGTAGAGCCCACGAGCCACAACTACTGAGCCCATGCACCGCCTCTACTGAAGCCCGCACGCTCCAGAGCCCGTGCTCCACAACAAGAGAAACCACCACAATGAGAAGCCCGCACACCGAAACGAAGAGTAGCCCCCGCTCGCCGCAACTAGAGAAAGCCTGCGCGCAGCAAGGAAGACCCAACACAGCCAAAAATAATAAATAAAAATGAAATAAAATAAAATAAGGGCAATACACTTGCCCCACTGGGCTGTCATGAAGATCAGAGGGATAATGTGCATCGAGTACGTGGCATGGGGCCTGGCACACAGAAGCGTTCGGCTAAGCCCCACACTCTGGCTACACACAGCTTCTTGGGTTTGCCAAGTACTTGAACATTTCCAGCTTTTGCACACGCTGTTCTCTCTTCTCGGTGGTCAACTCCTAGTCATCCTTGAAGGCCCTCTGACCCTTTCCACCTCTTCCAGAATTCCTACAAATATAGGTTTCAGTAAAAAGCTGGGAAAGGCACTTCCCTGTGGCACCCCCGCCCTCCCTATCACGGAACGCATCACACTGAGATGCAAAGATCTGTTTATGCTCTTGCTGAGCATGGGCTTGAACTTTCTGAGGGCAGGGCCGTATCTGACTCATTTCCGCGTCCCAGTGCCCAGTGTGCACAGGAAGCAGCCAGCCCCTGATGACTCCAAGACAAATTTATATATAAGAAGTGGTAAAAAACAAACAAACAACAAAAAAAAAAAAAACAGGCAGATCTGTTACAGCCACAGGAAATGGCAGTGAGTGGATCCAGAGCAGCCTCGAGACAGGCCTGTCCTAGGAGGGGTTGAAGGGGACACAGTCTTTACACGGAGAAGAAACAGCCCTGGCTCCAATATCACCTCCTTCAGGAGTCTTCCCCTGTTCCTAAATTGTCCCCTTTCTATGACATCTCCACAAGGCACTAGCAGGAGGGGTCCCAAGTGATAACAAGTGTCCAGGAGTGTGTCCCCTGCCTTGCTGACACCCCGTCATTCAGACACAGAGATCTCTATAGTCCAAGGATCCATTTGGATGGTGAAGGTGGTCTAGGTGGGCTGGGACCCCAGGCCTTGGTAGCTTATCAGCCTGGATCTAAGTACTGGGCATTGTCCCACATCTTCCAGGGTCCTAGTAGAGCCATTTCCTGAGGGAAGAAAATTCCCAGGTCTGGGGCTTCCCGAGAAGGGGACTATGCTTTGCCCACTAAGGGCATCCCTACCCCTAATGTGTCCAAAGCCCACCTTGGTGCCTAAGTGCCAAAGCCCCTGAATGCTAGCTCAGCCCCTGCTAGAGTGACAGCCTCCCAGACAGCAGAAAGGCTTTTGTTCCAAGGAAATGACTGTCAAAGGGAGAAGAGGTATATCGTTTCTTTTTTTTTTTTTCTGTTTGAGACAAAGACGTCAATTTCTTTCCGTCTGTCCCAAAAAGGGAAGAAAATTAAATTTGTTTTTACAAAGATGTCAGCACACTGCTTCAGTGGGGATTCAGCGGTGTGTGATAGAGACAGTGCTGGGGAGAGAGGGGAGAGAGGTGGGGAGGTGGGGAGATGAAGCATGGGGGAGGCAGAGGGAACAGGCCAGACCCTGATACTGGGGGGAAGCAAAGACCTGGCAGTGGCTGAATAAAATGCCAAACAAAGAGAAAAACTTCTATGCCTAGCTCTGGTGGACCTCGCCCTTCGCAGCTTGAAGGGGGCAGCTCGAGCAGGTGGGGGACCTGGGGACGCACACTGATGCTGGCACTGCAGTTATAAAAATCTTCTTCCCCCCCGGTTCCTTCAAAGTCAGGTCCCGGGGAGGGGATGTGGTTCCAGTTCACTGGACATGTCGGGTGCAGCCAGATGTTGGGAGGAGGGAGAGAGGATTTCCCGGAGGTTCTTATCAAGGCGCCAGAGACTGAGAGAAGGAAAATTCCACCCTGGTGCTTCAGATGCCCCCACCCAGTCCCAGGTGCCACCTACATTCACGGAGCTCTAACTAGTGTGGAGCTCTGTCCTCCAGCACCTGGGCCACAGAAGCCAGGGCCGTGGGGATCCCCAAAGCATCTGCCCTCCAGCTTGAGGACCTAACCTCAAAGCAGAAGCCCCCTCTCTCTGCCACCCCCACCAGCCCTTGGCACAGAGGCCGACTGGCAACTCTGGTTTGGGATCCGCAGGCCCTCCCTACTCCTTCCTGCTGGGACCCTACCCCACCTGAGGCTACCCTATCCTGCAGCCTCTGTCCTTGCTCCACTGTCTCATCCCAAACCTCACGGGGACACAGTGCTGGAGACACTACTTCGATGCGGGGCATCTCCGCCCATTCCAGGGAAACGACTGTCAAGGAGAGAAAAGGTAGAGTGTTTCTCTCTATTTTATTTTCTCTTTGTTTATAAAGATGCCAAGTTGGACCTGGAGCTCGGCAAGCCCCGCCTCTTTCTGGAACTCGGGGTTGGTACTCTACCGCAAATTGAGGCCCCATGCCCTGCACACAGGCCCTATCTCGTGGCCCGATCTGGAGCTGTAGACGCAGCCTCGCTGTCCTGTCCTTCGACTCACCCCCAGAAGGGGCCCCTCCCCACCACAGAGAGGCCCAATCTTGAAGCTCAATTCCACCGTCCTCACCACTTCCCCTCCTTGGTCCTGGGCCCGGTCTCAGGCCAGACCCCAATTCCTGCAAGCCCAGCTGCCATTAGAACCCGTAGCTGTCTCGAGGTTGAGGCCCCGCCCCCCCCGCGGGGGCCCCGTTTAGCCGCCCAATCCTAGAGCAACAGGTCCCACTCCCCTAGGCTCGCTAGCTTCCCCAGCCCAACCCAAAGACCTTTGACCTTGAGCTCAGCCTAGAGGCACCGCCCCACCATCCTTCCCCCCCCCCGCCCCCACCCCGCCTTCCCCAGACCAGAGGTCCACCCCACTGCAGGGGCCCCATCTCCAGACCAGCGGCCCCCTTCCGCCCCACTCCGCGTCGTGGCCCCCGCCCCCATTAGAACTCGGCATGACCGCCGGGGTCAGTCCGGAGGGGTGCGCGGCGGGCCGGCCCGGCGGGGTCAGGCGGCGGCACCACCGCCGGGACCGTCGGACAGGGTGCAGGCGGTGACCCGATCGCGGGCCGTAGCTTCGCGGGCGCGGCCGAAGCTGCCAGGTTCCGGGCGGCCGCAGGGCATGCGGCAGAGCTGGCGGAAGCAGCGCTTGAAGTTCTCGTCAAGGAAGGCGTAGAGCACGGGGTTGAGGCTGCTGTTGGCGTAACCGAGCGCGATGCACAGGTGCAGCGCGGCCACCACGAGCGGGTCGCGGCGGTCGATGTCCACCAGCGTCCAGACGATGACAAAGATGTGGATGGGGGCCCAGCACACCACGAAGGCGCCCACCACCACCAGCACCATGCGTGTGATGCGCCGCAGACTGCGGTCCTTCTCCTTGGAGCCAGAGAGCAGGCGCACGCTGCGCAGGCGCAGCAGCATGAGGCCGTAGCAGACGGTGATGACGAGGATGGGCACAACGAAGGCGAAGAGGAACACGCAGATCTTGGTCACCGTGTCCCAGTACCAGCTGGGGCTGGGGAACTGGAGCATGCACACCACTGCCCCGTCTGGGCCGGGGAAACAAGGAAAGACAGTGGGTGAGGGGCTCGTGGGCCTAAGGACCTTGTCTCCCTGCTCACCCACCCTTCTCAGCTTAGTCAAGCCCCACTGCCTCCTCCTGGCCTTTTCTCAAGGTGATTCTTCTACCCGGAATGTCCTCCATCACTTCTGCACTTGGTGAACTCCTACTCATCCTTCAAGACCTCAGCACGATTGGCCCTAACCTAGGAGGTCTGCTTTCTATATTCTCTCCCAGTCCCTTTATCAGCCTCTATGTACATGGGCAGCAGTGATATAATGATAATGATATAATTTAGCCCAAGCCCACTAAATGACGGTCATTATGATAACTGAAAATACCCCACACATTTCCAAAGTAGCTCCAATGGGGAAAATATTGCTAGGATTGACTTAGCATGAGTTAAGAGCAGGACTCAGGGCGCCCTGGTGGCGCAGTGGTTGGGAGTCCGCCTGCCGATGCAGGGGACACGGGTTCGTGCCCCGGTCCGGGAGGATCCCGCATGCCGCAGAGCGGCTGGGCCCGTGGGCCATGGCCGCTGGGCCTGCACATCCGGAACCTGTGCTCCGCGACGGGAGAGGCTGCAGCAGTGAGAGGCCCGCGTACCGCAAAAAAAAAAAAAAAAAAAAAAAAAAGAGCAGGACTCAAGCCCTGCTGTGTGATGTGGCCTTGGGCAAATTATTGAACCTCTATCAGAGCTCCCATAAAGTGGGACTAACAATGGTACCTAAACTCATAGGGTTGTTGTGAGGATTAAATGGGCCATGGCATGGGGTTCAAGCACTTGGTGCACTCACAGGGCCGAGGAGCAGAAACGTATGGGAGTCCGGGGGTCAGAACTAGGGCCAAGGAGGCAGATGTCAGCTTAATGTCAAGAACTTTCTGACTGCCACCACTTGTCCCAAGATAAGAGGGGCACCTAGGATGGAAGGAGCTCCCTGTTCCAGGAGTGTGGCCTTGGGCTGGATGAGCACCTCAGGGGATGTTATGGGATTCAGATACAGGGCTGAGGCTGGCCCAGGGGACTTCCAGGACCTCTTGGGATTCTGGAATCTGAGGACCCACCCAGTGGACTTGGAGCCTGAGAGATGTAAGAAAAGGGCTGGGATCCACAGACAGAGCGGGTCCACGGGACATCAGGCTGGCAGGACCCCCACCAATGACTGAACCCAAGGACTTCATTGTACAGATGGCAGAAGCAGGCCCAGAAAGGAACAGCACTTGTCCAAGGTCACACAGCAAGTGGCTTACAGAACTGAGTGCCAGTGACACACGCTGGGGGAGTGTGTGTGTGTGTGTGTAAAAGAGTGTGTGTGGGGGGGGGTTGGGGATGAGGGGGCCCATCTGGCCTGGCCCCAGAAGGGCTGCAGTTAATGGCCTGTAAACTCAAGGCTGACAGTGAGGAATGGGGCCCAGCTGGTGAGTCAAGTCTAATCACACAGAGACTATATAAGGCACCAGGAGCTCTACCCTTGTGAGAGTGGAAGGTGGCCAAGAAACCTCCCACCAAGCCTGTTCCCTCTCCTACCACAACACAAACCTTCACCCCAGCAGCCAAAAGGAGCAACAGATATGGGGGCAGGAACCTTGGGTTCTAGGCCGATTCTACCAAATGTCTGGCTATGTGACCCTAAGTAAACCACCTGACCTCTCTGATTGTTTTCTTTCGGTCCTGTGGAAGTAGGAGTCCCTGCCTTGTCTATCTCACAGGCTTAATCATTCTGATAGCTGCTACTTATTGGGCCTTGACAATGAGCCAGGCCTTGTCCTAAGTCTTTTACACGTACAACCTCATTTAATCTTTTCAACACTCCATGATAGAGTGTGGCTCAGCTAGGTTAGTGACCAGTGTCTTTGGCCCCCTGCTAAACTACTTTTCCCACTTACATCAAGTAGGGGTCATGTGACCAGCCATCACTAGGAAGTGATGCGCCCTGACATTTAAAAGTGGTTGTGCTTCCTCACCACTCCCATATTCATCTGCTGGCCAGATGCCAGCACACTGCATCCAAAACCATCACTTGGAGCCTGGATCCCTGAATGACTGTGTGGAATAGAGCCCCTCCTCCGCTTACTCACATTGGATTGCGATGTGAGTGAGAAACTTCTACTGTGTTAAGCCTTGGAGCTTTGGAGATTGTTACAGCAGCCATCCTGACTGATACAGGTGGTTACTGTACGAATTACCATTTTACTCTGAGAAAATGCACCTGTCATTCTGTGCAGGCCATTCTCTAGGCCTTGCTTTGGTCATCCGGGTCAACGGGGTGGAAGGGAATTTGGGGTGGGATTGCAGATCTTGTGGCCTGCACTGCTTACTGGTCAGTGACACCCTCACCCCACCGGCTATCCATCCATCTCCCTAAAGGTCAGTCATCCACACATCTAGCCATCTGTAATCCCATTTATAAACTTCCTTTGGCCAGCTACCCATATGGCCACCTCACAACAGTCCACCATTCACGTTCCCATTGGTTGCCTATTCACAGTCCCACTGGCCAGCCATCCACACTTTCATTGATCAGCAATCCATATTTCCATTGGTGAGCCACTTACACCCACCCTGGTAAGTGGCCTGCAAACCCACGGAGGCCCGTGAGCTGCCTCCTGCGGTCAGTGACCTGTACCAAGGCTCCCTCCCTCACTCACCCCGGGGGCGGGTCACGGCCATGACCATGATGGGTACACCAACAACCGAGGCCAGGACCCAGATGCAGATGTTGATCAGCTTGGCCTTGGCAGGTGTACGTAAGTCCAGGGCCTTGACAGGGTGGCAGACGGCAATATAGCGGTCGACACTCATCATGGTGAGCGTGAAGATGCTGGTGAACATGTTGTAGTAGTCAATGGAGAGCACAGCCTTGCAGAGCAGTTCCCCAAAGGGCCACGTCTCCATCAGGTACTTGGCGCTCTGGAAGGGCAGTGTGCTGGTGGCCAGTGCGTCTGCCAAGGCCAGGTTGAAGATGTAGATGTTGGTGGCCGTCTTCATCTTAGTGTACCTTAAAAGGAAGTGCATTTGTAATTTTTCCATTTCACAGATTTCAGTTTCACATGAAACTCAGGGAGGGGAAATGACTTGCCAAAGATCACACAAAAGGTCAGGGGCAGAAGTGGGACTAGAACCCTGAACTATCTGATTCAGCATCGCTCCTTTCCACTATAACAGATGCAAAAGGAGTTCTCTGGCAGGGGGTAACTTTGGCAGGAGGTATTGGAGGAAAAACCCTTATCTTCCCAGGGGTTCTAAGCAATATGGTTAAAGATAAAGCTGGGCTCCAGAGGAAAACAGGTCTAGGTCCTAATTCTGCCTCTACTGTTTATTAGCTGAGTGACTCTAGACTAGTAACTTGAATTCTCTAAGCCTCAGTGTCCATAACTGTAAAAAAGGGGTGATACTCTTACCAACCTCATAGGGTTGTTATAAAATTTAATGAGATGATACAGCATTTAGCACTGAGCTCAAAGCATGGTAAGTGCTCGGTATGTGATAGCTGTTATTATTCTTCATATATAAGAGTGAAGCTGGGGGCTAGACCAGAGTGACCTGACCCTCTGGCCTCTGCCACTGATCTGGCCTTTTGGGAATATGACTAGCCAGCTCCAAGGAAGCCGGGGCAAACTGGCTGGGGCCTTACACTGCCTGGATATTCTCCATGGTAGACCAGGGCTCCCAGTCTATGGTCCCATCCAGACCATCTTATCCCCAGGTAGCTGGACTCACCCAGCTGTGGGGAAGGTGACAGAGTCACACATCTGACCCAGGGTGTGAGCCCAAGGGTCCAAGCCCGATGTCTGCAACAAGCTGGGCACCCAGAGTTCTGCAACGTCCCTCCATGCTCTACGCTGCCGCCCAGCTGCCTGCACTACAGCTGACCCCTTGTCGGGCCAACATTTATAGTCAAAACGCCTCTGTACCAGGGCCTGGGCTGGGCACCGGATAGCCTGGAGGAGGCTAACTACACTGAAATAGACCATTCCCATGCAGTGTGATCATCACGGAAACACATGCACACTGAGGCAGGGGTAAGGATGCCTTTCATGCCCCTGGAATGATCTGAGAAACCCAGGGAAGGGTTGCATGAGGAACTCCTCAAATTTCAGAGCAGGAAGAGCCCTGAGAGATTGACGGGAAGTGATTTTGCTACCATGTGGTCCAAGGACTCCCAAAGGAATTACCGGAAGAGCCTGTGAGAAGTGCAAATTCTTGGACCCCACCCCAGACCTTCTCAGTATTTTTTTTTGGAGGGGGGGCCATGCGCGGCATGTGGGATCTTTGCTCCCCGACCAGGGATCGAACCCATGCCCCCTGCATTGGAAGCGCAGAGTGTTAACCAGTGGACCACCAGGGAAGTCCCCTTCTCAATCTTAATCTCTGGAATTCAGGCCTGGGAATCTTCATCTTTAACAAGACACCACACACACACACACACACACACACACACACACACACACACATATACACACATGATTCTCACGGAGTTTAGTTTGAGAAACAATATGTAGCCTAAAGCCCACACGGGGGAGAGATGGGAAACTGACCCAAGGTCACAGAGCGACAGCGGCAGAACCAAGGTGAGAACTTGGACCTCCCGGCTCCCAGACAGTGCTCTCTCCACCCTCCACCAAGGGTGGAAGCACACTGTGTGCCTCTGCTCCTCCGGGCCAGAATCCCCCTGACACCATGCCGAGCCCGGGGCACCCAGGATGAGCACACCCAGTGTGTTCTGAATGACTGAACAAACTCATATCAGCTAAGGCTGTTCCTTCATGAAGTAACTGATCGTTTTGGTTAAAAAAAAAAAAATTGACTCCTTCATGGTCCTTCAGGGCCAGCATCTGTCCCACTCCCTCCCAAAATAACTATCTGCCCTGGGCTGGAGAAGCAAAAAGTTTTGCTCGGAGACAGCAGAACTGCAAGTCTCGGGAGGTCCGCCTTCAGCGGGTGCAGGAACAGCTGTGTGGGAGGCCGCCTCAATCCCGCAGCTGACTTGTCTAATTTCACTTCTTTTGCGCAGAACAATCAGAGGCTGTTCTTTGCCTGCTATTTTGATTTGGAAAGGATCCTTCAATTCCCAGAGGGGGCTGGGACGCTGGGAAGTGGGTGACGAAGCTGCTGTAGCTGGTCCGGGCAGGGCTGAGGCACAGCTGACTCTGGCAGGCGGGGCCCCAGCAGAGGGAGAGGGAGGCCTCTCGTCACAGGCCCCCCCACCACTCCCACGGCTCACAGGCTGTCAAGCCCCATCCTCTTCACCTCCTCAGACAAATCCTGCCACTCTCTGGCTCTCAGCCCCATAGGGGCCCCCCAAAGTTCCTCCACATTCCACAAACTGGCCCTGACCACCTCTTGGGTCTCAGCTCCCAGAACCTTCCCCCTGATGGACGTGCTCCCCACCCCCCATCCCGGCCTCTCTGCTGTTCCCATCCCACCTCAGGGCCTCCAGACCGCTGCTCGCTCAGCCTGGAACCCTCATCCTCCCAATTTTGCCTGGCTTGTTCCTTCACGTAATTCAGGACTCTATTCAAATATCTCCTCCTCAGAGAAGCTGCCCTGCCCTCTCTATCTTAAGTGCCCTCTCTTCCCTCTCTTTACGCTGCTTCATTCTTTACAGCACGAACCACCACCCTGAAGGCAGCGCACTTTGCCCATCTCATTCGCTGCTGCATCGTCAGGCCTACTAATGGTACCTGGCCAATAGCAGGCTCTCAGTAGACATTTGTGGTACAGATGTCTTAGTCCAAGCCTCCTCAGTTCTCACGGGAACCATCACAGCAGGCTCCCTGCCCCACACTTCATCCTCCACATGAAAAGGTAGATTTTCGCAGGCAGATTCGACTCTACCGCTTACAGTCCTTCCATGGCTCCCCACTGCCATCTGGATAAAAACCAAACTCCTCACACTGGCATTCCATCTGGGTAGCCTCCTTTCCCACTGTGCCTGCCCATCACATCCAGCCACATCTGTGGTTCCCTCAGATGCTCGTTCATTCTAGCAAGCCCTCCCTCCTAAGAGACAGCCGCTGTGATGGTTTGGCAGGAATCCTTCCAAACCGCATAGGTGTGGTTTCTGCCAATGTAATACAATTACCTAGCGTTACAGTACTATAATGGAAACACTTGCCCCTCTGCCCTACCCCATCCTCATTTCTCTGTCCTGCTCACCAGAGGCAACCGCTTTTAATGTTTTAAATTATTTTTCTAGTGATTATCTCCAGAATTCTAAATAATATGCTTAAATGTCTATTTCTTGATGTATCTATTTTAGACAGTATCTGTCGAAGTTTGTATTTGGTTAAGCCAGGCTATGCAGCAGTAACAGACGATCCCAAAATCTCAGTGGCTTAACACACAAAAAAGCTTTAGTTCTTACCCTTGCAGAATCCATTCAGTGTCTCCAGCACAACCATATTCCATGAGGCATTTCCAGCCTGCTTCAACCTTGTGGCTCTGCTATCTTAACCCAAGGCCTCCTTGGTCACCACAGAGGGAGAAGTGACAGCCACAGGGTCATCTAAGCTTCATTCTAGCTGCAAGACAGTACTTTCACCTGAAGCTGACTGACCAGAACTAGTCATATGGCCCCACCCAATTGCAAGGGGCTGAGAAGTAAGTTGTCTTTCATGTGCCCAGAAGGAGGGAGAACCAAATATTAGTGAACACTACTAAGATCCTCCACAACTCTCTAAATATGGTAGATGAGGATTAACTCTCTTACACTACACAACTTCCTCTCTCCATCCTCCCAATATAGTTCTACCACCATTTTAAAATTTTTAGCTAAATTGATATTCAAGGTTTACTTTTTTTCAGGGTTTATATTCTTTTTTTTTCTTTTAAGCTTTTTTTTTTTAATTTTTATTTTAGGCTGTGTTGGGTCTTCGTTGCTGTGTGCAGGCTTTCTCTAGTTGCGGCGGGGGTGGGGCTGCTCTTCATTGCGGTGCACAGGCTTCTCATTGTGGTGGCTTCTCTTGTTGCGGAGCACGGGCTCTAGGCGTGCGGGCTTCAGTAGTTGTGGCTCACGGGCTCAGTAGTTGTGGTTCGCAGGCTCTAGAGTGCAGGCTCAGTAGTTGTGGCGCACAGGCTTAGTTGCTCCGCAGCATGTGGGATCATCCCGGACCAGGGCTTGAACCCATGTCCCCTGCATTGACAGGCGGATTCTTAACCACTGAGCCGCCAGGGAAGCCCCACAGGGTTTATATTCTTATGACTTTGTAGATACTGTCCACTGAGCCAAATGGTATACTATAGTTACACTTATTTTCTAGTACTGATTTTTGTTTTTCCTGGAGTTAATAATTGCTTCTTTTTTTCATTTGCTTAGTTCTGGGTACATATTGATAAATCTCTTCAAACACTCCAGCAGATCCATAAAATGCCTTTTCCATGCAGTCACATAATCTATCAGTTCCTTTTGTTTTTCTAGTGAATCCACTTCCTGGAGCTTCCCTCCTCCCCTTTCAATCTGGGACTGGTTGCTTTCTAGACAAGCTGCACACCTGTTTCCTGGGTTACAAGTCTTCTTATCTGGGTTTATGCCCTTATTTTAGTGGAGCATATCCTCTAGTCACTTCCTAAGAAAGGGCATGTAGGAAGTAAAAATTTTACACCCTTGCATGTCTGAAAATGTCTTTCTTCTATCCTCACTTCTGATTTCATTCATTCTACATAAAAGAGTAGATTGGAAATCATTTTCCCTCAGAAAATTGAAGGCATGGCTCCCTCATCTTCTAGTTTATAGTGTTGTCACTGAAGTATCTGAAATGATTCTGATTCCTGATGTTTTGTATGCAATCTGTCCTCCCCACCCCTGAAATTTTTAGGACCTTCTTTTTATTCCCAGTATTCTGACATTTGTGATGATGTGCCTTAGGATGGCTCTTTTTCATTTTTATTAGGTCTTCTCAGTCTCAGGTTTATGCCCTTCAGTATACAATGTCCTCTCATCATTTCTTTGATCACTTCCTCCCCTCTGCTTTCTCTGGAATCCCTGGACAATCTGGTAGTCAGATATCGGGTCCCCTGGATTGATCATCTAATTTTCTTATCTTTTTTATTTTCCATCTTTTTGGTACATCTTCTGGGAAATTTCCTTTTCATTACCTCTCAACCTTTCTACTGACTTTTTAAAACTTTGTTTTGTCTCTCATGTTTTATTTTCCCAGTGCACTTTCTTCTCTTATTGTTCCTTTTTTTTTTTTTTTTTTTTTTTTTGCGGTATGCGGGCCTCTCACCGTCGTGGCCTCTCCCGTTGCGGAGCACAGGCTCCAGACGGGCAGGTTCAGCGGCCACGGCTCACGGGCCCAGCCGCTCCACGGCATATGGGATCTCTCCAGACCGGGGCACGAACCCATGTCCCCTGCATCAGCAGGCGGACTCTCAACCACTGCGCCACCAGGGAAGCCCTTATTGTTCCTTTTTATATAGCATCTTATTTCTAATATCTTCTCTACTCTCTCTGAGGATACTAATAATTTTTGTTTTGTATTTTCTTCTGCTCTCTGCATTGTCTATCTGCTTCGAACATTTTTCTTTATTTGTCTGCTTTGGCTTCCCTCTTTTATCCTGGAGACTTCCTTCAAATATCCAGTGATATGTGACTAAAGGTTGGTCTTTGAGTGAAGCACTAATTAACTAATTGATAGCTCTTGGGGTGGGGGGCTGTCAACTGGTATGCTTCATTCTACGGGGATTGAATGAAGATCTGGCTTTTACACTAGCAGTATTTAAATATCAGTGTCTGTAGGTCTCTTCTTTGGGGCCTTCAGAAGAGAATCCTCCCATTTCCTGCCTGGGGAGCACACTTCTGGCTGTCAGGATTCTGGTAGCAGAGCTGGAGAAGGGGTCTGAGAAACCTCCATTTTTTCCTTTGGTATCTCACTCTGACCCTTTCTGTGTCTACTGGTCCCAAGTTCAGTTCCTCCAGGTTAACTTCTCCAAGGAAAAAACCCTGGCCTCCTGCAGAGTGGAGGGGTGGCCACCTGGCTATGCAGGGAACAAGGGATGGGGGACTAAGGGTCTCACTGCTCTCTCTGTAGGTAATCAATTCCCTGCCCCTGTTTTCAGCCCCACATCTCACCCCTTCTTAGCCTGTTCCTCCTCTTTGAATTGCTTTTCATCATCCAAATATGTGTTGCCATACCTTAAAGAACATAAACTGAGACACAAGAGATGAAGTGATTTTGCCCAAGGTCACATGGCCATTAAGTGGCAGAGCTGGTATTTAACTCAGGAAGTCTAGTGCCAACACCTGGTAATGACTTTGCTGTTCTGCCCCTCCATGATTTTTACCTTCCTTCCTCCTCCACTTCCTTTGTCCCCCATATTTCAAAAAGTCAAGGAATGTGAGCTTATTATAAGCTGAGGTTTGTTCACGCATCCAACAGATATTAATCGAGCAGCTGGTATGTGCCAGGCACTGAGTAACGGATATAGGAGTAAAGATGGCAGTCTGACATCTTGAAATTTATGGTCTCAGGGAGGGGGCAGACACTGAACAAATTGCTGCACTGTTTAGGCAGGGGAGTGATGTGATTTGATTTATGTGTGTTTCTCAAAAGATCATTCTGACTCTACTGTGTGGAGGCTAGTTGTAGGGCAGAGCAAGAATGGGTGAGAGAATGAATTTCCTAGGAAGATAAATTATTTATTTCCCCACATCTCAAAATCCTACTGTTGGTCTCTAACTCCTTTTTTCTTTTTCCTATTTCAAAAAGTTGTAGATATGACATTGGACCCTTATATTATACCATACTTAAAAATTAACTCAAAATGGATATAAGACCTAAATGTAAGAGCTAAAACAATAAAACTCTTAGAAGAAAATATAGAGGGAAAGTTTCGTGACACTGGATTTGGCAGTGACTTCTGGGATATGATACCAAAAGCACAGGCAACAAAAGAAAAAATAGATAAACTGGACTACATCAAAAGTCAAAGCTCTTGGGGCTTCCCTGGTAGTGCAGTGGTTAAGAATCCACCTGCCAAGGCAGGGGACATGGGTTCGAGCCCTGGTCCAGGAAGATCCCACATGCCACAGAGCAACTAAGCCCGTGCACCACAACTACTGAGCCTGCGCTCTACAGCCTGCGAGCCACAACTACTGAGCCCTCATGCCACAACTACTGAAGTCCATGCACCTAGAGCCCATGCTCCGCAACAAGAAAAGCCACCGCAATGAGAAGCCTGCGCACCTCAACGAAGAGTAGCCCCCACTCGCTGCAACCAGAGAAAAGCCACGCGCAGCAACAAAGACCCAACGCAGCCAAAAAATAAAATAAAATAAAATAATAAAATAAATAAATTTATTAAAATAAAAAAGTCAAAGCTCTTACGCATCAAAGGACACTATCAACAGAGTGAAAAGGCCATCCACAGAATGGGAGAAAATATTTGCAAATCACATATCTGATAAGGAGTTAATATCCAGAATATATAAAGAACTCCTACAACTCAACAATAAAAAAGCAAACAACTAGATTTGAAATATGGGTAAAGGACTTGAACAGACATTTCTCTAAAGATATTCAAATGACCAATAAGTACATGAAAAGATACTCAACATCGGGCTTCCCTGGTGGCGCAGTGGTTAAGAATCTACCTGCCAATGCAGGGGACACGGGTTCAAGCCCTGGTCTGGGAAGTTCTCACATGCCGCGGAGCAACGAAGCCCGTGCAGCACAACTACTGAGCCTGCGCTCTAGAGCCCGCAAGCCACAACTACGGAAGCCCGCGTGCCTAGAGGCCATGCTCCGCAACAAGAGAAGCCACCACAATGAGAAGCCTGCGCCCTGCAACGAAGAGTAGCCCCCACTCGCCACAACTAGAGAAAGCCTGCGAGCAGCAACAAAGACCCACCACAGCCAAAAATAAATAAATAAATAAAATTAATTTTTAAAAATCATATTAAAAAGCTATAAAAAAGATACTCAACATCATTAATCATTAGAGAAATGCAAATCAAAACCACAATGAGATACCACTTAGGATGGCTACTATTTAAAAAAAAAACAGAAAATAACAATTGTTGACGAGGATGTGAAGAAATTAGAACCCTTGTGCACTGTTGGGGGAATGTAAAATGGCGCAGCCACTGTGAAAAATAGCATGGCAATTCCTCAAAAAATTGAAAATAGAATTGCTATATGGTCCAGCAATTCCACTTCCAGGTATATATCCAAAAGAATTAAAAGTAGGGTCTTGAAGAGATATCTGTACACCCATGTTCAACATAGCATCATTCACAATAACCAAAAGGTACCCATTGACGAATGAATGGATAAACAAAATGTGGTCTATACATGCAATGGAACATTATTCAGCCTTAAAAAGGAAGGAAATTCTGACACACGCTACAACATAGATGAGCCTTAAGGACATTGGGCCAAGTGAAATAAGCCACCCACAAAAAGACAAAAACCTCTATGAGTCCACTCATATGAGGTACTTAGCCAGTCATAGCAGCAGAAAGTAGAATGGTGGTTGCCAGGGGCTGGGGGAAAAGAGAAATGGGGAGTCATTATTTGATGGGTACAGAGCCTCAGTTTGAGAAGATGAAAAAAAAGTTCTGGAGATGGATGGTGGGGATGGCTGCACAGCAAGGTGAATGCACTTAACGTCAGTGAACGTACACTTCAACACGGTTAAAATGGTAAAGTTTATGTCATGTGTATTGTACCGCTATCAAAAAAGAAGCTCTGGCTATAATCAAGTGCTCGCACTGTGTCTGCTGTCTAAGCTAGAGAGTTTGGTGAGGGAGTCCTTTAGAGCCATTTGGATCTTAGCTCAACATACTTAGCTGTGTGATCTTGAATATATTACTTCACCTCTCTGAAGCTGTTTCCCTCCTTGATAATTTCAGTGTACTCATGCTTTTGAAGGGCCAACACATGTGAAAGTGTCTAGCTTACTAGCCAGCACACAAACAAGAATTAGCAGCCCTTTTGCGTTTATTTCCCCTGACAATTTTTGCTTTTTTTTCTCATAGAATTCAATCCTCCATGGATTGGACCTAACCCTGGGGGTGAACTCTACTGCCTCTGCAATGCCTTGGGAAGCTCTTTGGTTTTCTTCTAGATCAAAATCCCCTTTAAGCTCATCTTGAATTCCATAGCTGCTGGGGAATTTGCTCCCAACCATTCTTCTCAGACCCCACGGAGGCTACCCTTATATGAAGCACCATGTTGGTTTCAGAGCCCTAGATCCAGTCCGTCATCTGTCCAACAGGCCCCCCTGTCAGGGAAGAACACAGCCACCTCTATCCATTTTCCTTCAATTTGATGGCGACTGGGCATGTTCTCTGACTGACGTACGACCCGGGCCACATTAAATCCACACACGCTCCTGGGTCTCTGGAGAGCTGGGCTTCTCAACCGAAAAGGAAGCTCCTAGTAAGAACTTCCTTCCCCAGGCAAAGCCAGGGCAGCGTGCTGACATCTTAATGCCCGGTGCCCAGAAGAAGGCTGAAACAGTCTCTCCTTTCTAACAGTCCCTGTTAGACCAGGGACTGGTCTAACAGCTTTGGGCGGGTCCTTTGTTTTCTTTAAGCAATATTCTCTGTCTTTTCTTTCATGTACCAGGCACTATGCCAAAAGCAGTGAATGCATGATTTCATTTCATCGTCACTGCAACCCTGAGCGTTAAGACCATGCATGGAACGTCCCCATTCTACAGAGGAGCTATGTTAGACGGCTCATACAAAGACACGCGGCTAGGATGGCAGCATTCAAACTCAGACTTGGTTTCCAGAGCCCACACTTATAACCACTCGAGTCTGTACGTCACTGTTCACTGTCCCCCCCGCCACCCTGCGCTAGCTTATCACCCGTTGGCCATGGGGAGGAGGCCAGTCTGGAGGCCGGGACCAAAGGGAGGGAACTGGTCCAGAGGTGGGCTGCCTCCAGAGCCTTTGCCTGTTTTCACACATTCCTCAACTCCGCGAGGGTTTGGAGAAAATCTGCTCACAGCCCAGGCAGGGTCGGGGAGAGACAGACTTATAAACAACAGAACAATGTCACAGGCACCGTGACAGGGCTCAGTGGGGCAAGGAGGAGAGGTCAATTCAGAACAAAACGTACACCTCTGGTCACAAGCGGGTGGCAACCAGTATTGTGGTACAACAACTACGTGCCAGGTCTTTCTCAGGCATGATTTTATGTACTTCTTACACCTGTGTTTTGTTTTTTTAATGGATAATAAACAGTTGTTGGACATTGACTCTTTGCCAGGCACTGGGAAAGCATTTTACATCATTTAATCTTCCTAGCACCCCTACAGGGTAGACAGTATTTATCATTCCCGATTTATAAAGAGCAGTAAAGGAACTTGTCCACGGTTGCAGTCAGGGGCTGAGCAGAGATTCAAACCCCGTGCTCTTCCCGGAGACCCCAGTGCCTTCCTCTGGACTTCAGTTTCAGCTTCTCCCCTGAGGACCCAAATTGTGCGCCCCTCACGTATTCTCTCTTTTTGTTTTTTTTTTTTGCAGTACGCAGGCCTCTCACTGTTGTGGCCTCTCCCGTTGCGGAGCACAGGCTCCGGACGCGCAGGCTCAGCGGCCATGGCTCACGGGCCCAGCCGCTCCGCGGCACGTGGGAACCGGGGCACGAACCCGTGTCCCCTGCATCGGCAGGCGGACTCTCGACCACTGCGCCACCAGGGAAGCCCACGTATTCTCTTTGACAAGGAAAACATAAGGTACCGAAGGCGTGGCATTGTCTTGGTCACCACTGTGTGCCTGGGACTTCCAGCAGCGCCCAGCTCAGAGCAGGCGCTCAAAACACATCTGTTAGGGAGTTCCCTGGTGGTCCAGTGGTTAGGACTCGGCACTTTCACTGCTGGGGCCCAGGTTCAATCCCTGGTTGGGGAACTAAGATCCTACAGGCGCAGCCAAAAAACCAAAAAAACGGAAAACAAAAAAAACACATCTGTTGAGTGAATGAACATCGACATGTCTGTCCTCCACACTAGACTGGGACGTCCTGCAGGCAGGAACCGTGTCCCCTTCATGCTGTGCAAAGGGGACATAGTGGTTACTGGAGGACTCCCTGTGGGACAGAGAGTCAGGAGCCCTGATTCTTGGAAGTAACCAGCCACAGACCCAAGAGCTTTGGGACAAATTAGGACAGCTCTTCCTCCCGCCTCCCCCCTCTCTCCTTCCTCCCCTCCTCCCTTCTATCCTTAACCTGGACCAACCCAGGTCCCCTGAAGGACACCTGGGCCTGACCCTGTCTGCCCCGAATCTGCAGTGACTCAGCTCTGCCACTGCAAACGGAAATGTTGTCAGATCATTTCCCCAAAGCAGCTAATTTGTTTTTAACTAAACTGAGGGGTATTTTTTTTTTCCCTTAGGCACAAGAGCTCATGGGAGTCAAAGCCAGGGCAAGAGACCTAAAAACAATAACAGCAACAGCAACCAGCGAAGAGCACCAACCCTCTGTCTGACCGACCTTACGGCACCTTAGGAACCAAATCAAACAAAATGCTTGAGCCTAGATCAAAACTCATTTGGTCCCAAACAGCGTGGACTCTGGAGCATTTAGAGTTAATTTTATTCCCCAATGCTTTGTGAGATCTCAGAAATAACATCTGCTCCCTATAAAAGGTCCAAACAATACAGAATCACTTCATAAAGAAAATTTAAAAACCAACATCAATGGTACAGACGATCATTAACAGACAACAGGCAAACACACAGGCCCTGTTTTATATAAATGGGATCTGGTTCTAACATTATTAAATAACCTGTTTCTTTCTTCTCAAAAATATGCTGTGACCATCTTTCTATATCCACAGATACTAATTAATATAATTTTTGGTGACCGACTGTTATTCTAGTCTAGAGGTCAACAGGCTTTTTCTGTAAAGAGCCAGAGAGTAAATATTTTAGGCTTGGGAGGCCGAAATACTTGGTAGGCCTGGATGCATATTCTTCTGTTTCTTGCTTTTGTTCTTTTTTTTTTTTTTACAAGCCTTTAAAAGTGTAAAAACCATCTTTAGCCCAAGGACCATACAAAAACAGACTGCAGGCTAGAGCTAGTCTCACTTATAGACACTAAAGTTCCTGAATACAGTTACTTAATAAATCCCCCTTTAAAAGACATGTAGGTTGTCTCTGCCTTTTTGTTATTATAAATAATAGTGTGATAAACATCTTTGTGCACACGGATATCTGACGGTTTCCTTGGGGAAAATTCCTAGAATCTCAGAGATAGAAGGAAACTTCACAGGGAGGGCATTCCCTCTGTGGCACTCCAGACAAATGGCTACGCAGCTTCTGCTTGAGTATATCCAGAGATGGGGAACTCACCACCTGTAGGCACAGTCCATCCTATTGTTGGGACCACTCACAGGAGAACAAGTTCTTTGTTTTATTTGAGCTGAAAACTGCCTCCTTCTCACCTGGCACCATTTTTCCTGGTTCTGCTCACAGAATCACAGAATCTAAACCTAACCCTTCTCCCTTCCACGTCTTGGAAAATAAAGATATTAACAGTACACAGGGGCTTCCCTGGTGGCACAGTGGTTGAGAATCCGCCTGCCATTGCAGGGGACACGGGTTCGATTCCTGGTCCGGGAAGATCCCACATGCCACGGAGCAGCTAAGCCCGTGCGCCACAACTACCTAGTCTGCGCTCTAGAGCCTGTGAGCCACAACTACTGAGCCCACATGCCGCAACTACTGAAGTCCACGCTCCTAAAGCCCGTGCTCCACAACGAGAGAAGCCACCGCAATGAGAAGCCTGTGCACTGCAACGAAGACCCAATGCAGCCAAAAATAAATAAATAAAATAAATAAATTCATTAAAAAAAAAAAAACTATACACACTTCACCCAGCTATGATGATACCTGAGTTAGTACAAGCGCTCAGTATGTGTTAGGGGTTCTGGCCAGTTGGTGAGCTGCCTTCTCACGCCGTGTAGCCATTCCTTGGAGCCCTCATCTCGGTTGGGCCTCATGCATTCAAGAGTGTGATTATCTGAGTAAAGATGATACCACGGGACTTCCCTGGTGGCGAAGTGGTTAAGAATCCGCCTGCCAATGCAGGGGACACGGCTTCGAGCCCTGGTCCGGGAAGATCCCACATGCTGTGGAGCAACTAAGCCCAGGCACCACCACTACTGAGTCCACGTGCCACAACTACTGAAGCCCGTGCGCCACAACTGTCGAAGCCCACGCGCCTAGAGCCTGTGCTCCGCAACAAGAGAAGCCACTGCAGTGAGAAGCCGTGCATCTTAACGAAGAGCAGCCCCCACTCGCCACAACTAGAGAAAGCCTGTGCACAACAACAAAAACCCAACACAGCCAAAAATTAAATAAATAAATTTATTAAAAAAAAAAAACAGATGATACCACCATCTAGGTTAAGGGAGGGCCCAAGATGATGCAGGTAAATCACATCACAGGCACTCAGGCCAGGCCTTGTCCCATCTCTCCAGGCAAGTAAGGAAGGCCAAATCCATTTTCTGTGGGATCTATAACCTCAAAGTCATTAATGTAGACACATGTCACAATAGGAAGGGTGGGCTCTGTGGACAAGTCTTCAGGTTTCCGCCCCATGGCTGGCTGTATTCACCATACCCAGATGTGGCATGGGGTGGGGGGTGGGGGGCGGGGAGGGTTCTTTTTTTTTTCTTTTTTTACTTGTTTTTCTTTTCTTTTTCTTTTTTTCAGGTGTGGTTTGTGTGTATTTATTACCTCACTGACATCACTGCTGGTGGAACACCAGCTTAAGCCACACCCCCTGTCACTCATGGTCCCCAGACTGGCCTCCTTAGCTCACAACTTTGTTCCTCTCCTACATTTTTTTTTATTTGCACCAAGCGGCAAGCAGGATCTTAGTTCTCTGACCAGGGATCAAACTGGCACCCCCTGCAGTGGAAGCACAGAGTCTTAACCACTGGACCACCAGGGAAGTATCCCTCTCTTTTCTACTTCTAAGCCGTTCCAGAAATTCCCCGCTCCCTGCACCTCCAGCAGATACTGTCACCACCAAGGCTTTAATAACTGTAGTGGGTTGAATGGTGGCCCCTAAAAGACAAGTCCACGCCCCAACCCCCAGAACCTGTGAACGTGGTCTTATTTGGAAAAAGGATCTTTACATATGTAATTAAGTTAAGGATCTCGAGACCACCCTGGATTATATGGGTGGGCCCTAACTCTAATGACAAGTGTCTTTGTAAGAGACACACAGCACACAGGGAGAAGAGACGGCCATGTGAAGATGGAAGCAGAGATTAGAGATAAGAGCGATGCCGTCACAAGCCAAGGACTGCTGGCACCACCAGAAGCTGAAGAGGAAAGGAAGGATTTGCCCCAAGGGCCTTCAGAGGGAGTGCAGCCCTGAATACACTATTTGGACTTCTGGCCTCCAGAACTGTAAGAGGGTAAACTTCTGTTGTCTTAAGCCATTAAGTCCCGCTAATGTGTTACAGCAGCTCTAGGAAACTGATACAGTAAAAGCGCAGCCAAGGAGAAGCACGGACTTTGGCACAAGACACACTTAGATTTAAGCCCCAGCTCTACCTCTCACTGTATGACCTTGGGTGAGTTCTAACTTCTCTGAGCCTCAGTATGCTCCTCTGTGAAGTGGGTATAAGCATCCTACTGCTTGAGGGTGTGGTGAGTGTGGAATGAGTTCATGCCTACAATGTCCCTAGCACACTGCCTGGCACACTCATATCATAGTGGCTTCTCTTCTTGTCCAGATGAGGAAAATGGGCCCAGAATGACACCTGATGAGCTGCCCTGCGGTCCCAGGCTCCTGACTCCTTTCCTGGCCCTTGGTAACCTACTACCATTGGGGTGGGACACAGAGTCCTGTGCTGGAACTTCAATACTAGAAGAGGCTCTGATCTAACACTGAGTTCCAACCTCCTCTCCCACTTTACAGATAGGGAAACTGAGGCCTGGAGAGGGAAAGAAAATTGTGCAATGTTACACAGGGTTATCAGTTTCCCTGACTTCTGAGAGCCCAAGGTCTTTCTACTTCTACAAGCTGCCCTCCCAGGAGCTAAGTCTCAGATGAGGATTCAAGGTGGCTGAGGCCAAAAAGAAACAGGGGCTCCTATCCAAGGCTTCAGAATTCCTGACAAGGCCCTGGCCTACGTTCTATGTCCCTGTGTCCAGTGATTAACCAATGTAGGGTGGGTCCATGGATGGAACTGTTCCCATTACTGTCATCATCTTTGCCACCATCTCCATCACAGCAGCTACACTGACTCAGTGCTTACACAGGCCTGATGTATTCTATTGTGTCCTACCATGACATTTACATAGATTATCTCATTCAATCACTCCAACAACCTTACGAAATTGCTACTATTATCATCTTCATACAGAGGAGGAAAGTGAGCCTTGGAGAGCGTACTGGGTTGAACAGTTGCCCTCAAAATTCATGTCTACTTAGAACCTCAGAACGTGACCTTATTTGGAATTAGGGTCTTTGCGGATATAATTCATTAAGATGTGGTCATACTAGATTAGGGTGGGCCCTAAATCCAATATGATGCAGAGACACACACAGAGGGACATGGCCATGTGAAAACAGAGGCAAAAATTGGAATGATACAGCTGCAAGTTCAAGGGATACCAAGGATTGCCGGCAACCACCAGAAGCTTGGCGAGGAAGGATTCTTCCCCAGAGCCTTCAGAGGGAGATGGCCCTGTTGATTTCTGACTTCTTCAGCCTCCTGAACGATAAAGAAAACATTTCTGTTGTTTTAAACCACCTAGTTTATGGTAATTTGTTATGACAGCCCTAGGAAACTGATACAGACGGGTTAATCATCTTGCCAGCCATGGCCTAAAACACAAAAGCAATGTCTGTTAAAATTGCTCCACTCCACAGCTCTCCCAACATAACAACTTTTTTCATCAGGAATACAGATTGCTGGCACTGAAAGGAAAGATGGCTGATTTACTGAGCATTTACTATGCGCCAGCTGCCCTGCTAAGGGCCATATGGGTGTTCACTATCCCACTGAATCTACACAACCATCACAGGAGGTAAGCATTATTCTCCCCATTTTACAGGTGAGCAATGTTGAGGCTCAGAGGGATGAAGTAACTTACCCAGAGTCCCGCAGCTGGGAGTGGCAGGGCCTAGGTTAGGCCTGGGTTGACTCCAGAACCCAGAGTCCTGACTTCTACCCCATCTTCTCCCTGTCTGTCAAGTTCAACCCCTTTGTTTTACAAATGAGGAAACCAAGGCAGAGCTACAGCAGGGATCCCAAAGGCTCTGCCCACGCTAGGGAATAAGCAGTTTAAATAAAACTGGGTCCAGCTGGGGCTCCCTCTATGTGTAGACAAAGGGTGGCTGCCCTTCTGGCTGGCAAAACAAGCAGGGCTGGGCAGCAAGCGCTGGGAGCTACAACCCTGCCCACCATTCCACGGGAGTGGCGAGAGGCCAGAAACGAATTAGCCATCTCAGTTTTGGCAAACCTTGAGGAAGGAAAGTGCTTAATTATAACGAGGCCCAGCGAGTATGTCACCAAGAGAAGATTAAGGACTGGAACATGGCTATACAGAGCTCCTGAGCCGCACATGCGCGGGGAGGCCGACCAGGGCGCGCTCAGCAATAAACAGGGCAGACACCTTGTTCGGTTCAGTTCAAGAACCACAACATGCTCATGGGATGCAGGGAAGAGAAGTTCTTCTCCATCACCCTGGCTCTGCTTCCGGCATAAGGACGGCTGGACCAGGGCGTGGGGCAGCCAGACACAACAGAAGCCCTGGAAAAGCAGATTTCCTTAAGTGTGGCATGTCGGCCCGTGGGTCTCTGGAAATAGGACATGTCCCTCCTACAAACATGTACTGACATGCTGCATGAGTGTCAGACCCTAGGCTGGGGGTCCAGCTACAAACAAAGGATGCTCGCTCCACCCCACACCCCCTCATTCGGGGGGAGAGAGAGAGAAAGGAGCGATCAGCGGTTTGAAAAGTGTATGGTCTCTGATGGGGGACACATAGGACACTGTGGGGACACAGAGGAGGCATCAAAGAAGGCTCCCTGGAGGAAAGACTTACTAAGCCGAAAAGTAAGGGGTTTCTCTAGAGGAAACAGAGGCCTGAGGTTCCTACATGTCTGCTTTCCCTCTTGTAGTTGGGGGATGTTTATTATAGATCCCAAGAACCCCACAGAGGGAATTTCATTAACAAGTGCCAACTAGATATTTAAGAAACACTCAGTGATGCCTCCTTAGAGTCAGGGACTGGGCTAGGAAACAGGAAAGAAGATGAAGGGGATACAGTTCCTGCCCTCCAGGAGCCACCAGTCTAAAATGGAAGTCAAACACAGGAACAAGCAATTACACTACAACTAGAAAACATCCATTTCAAGACCATCAATGTTTGTGTGCATCTCCCCTCTTCCTATATGACAGGCACTGGATGAAAGTACTTGATTTACATCATTGCACTTAATCCTCACAACAAATGACGGTAGTAAGCACTATCACTGCATTTGGCAGACAAGGGGACTCTGAGGCTCAGAGAGGCAGATAAACTTGCCCAAGGTCACACAGCCTATAGGCTGTAGGACCAGGACACAAGCCCAGGTCTGTCTGACCCTGTGATGGTAATTCATTTTATGTGTCAAAGTGGCTGGGCTATAGTACCCAGTTATTTAATCAAACACTAATCGAGGTGTTGCTGTGAAGGGATGTTGTAGATGTCATTAACATCTGCAATCAGTTGACTTGAAGGAGATTATCCATGATAATGAGGGTCTGCCTTAAGAGCAAAACTGAGGTTTCCCAGAAGAAGAAGAAATTCCTCCTGCCTGAGAGTTGCCAGCCTGCCAGCCCACCCTACAAATTTCAGACTTGCCTAGCCAGACCCCACAATCGCATCAGCCAGTTCCTCAAAATATATCTTACTGGTCTTTTTTCTTTTCTGGTAAGACCTTGACGGATACAGACCCGAAAGCCATGCTCTAGGCTAAGGATGGCGCCGGGAAGCCGCACCATCTCCTCACCCGGAAAAGGACAATGACAACTGCCACCACGCTGGGTTGTTTCAGGGGTCCAGTGTGATGAGAGGCAGCGTGATCCAATGGAGAGGGCAGGCCCTGCAATCACTTACTAACCTTGGGGTCCTTGGGCAAAAGTCTTATATCCCTGAGCCTCAGCTTCTTCATCTGAGGTAGGCAGATGGTTCCTACCTCACAGAAGTGTCGTGAAGATTAAGTGAGATTTTGCACGGACGGTCTCCTGTATGGAGCATGGTAATAGGGCCAAAACGGATGCTTGGGACTTCCCTGGTGGCACAGTGGTTAAGAATCCGCCTGCCAGTGCAAGGGACACAGGTTCGAGCCCTGGTTTGGGAAGATCCCACATGCCACGGAGCAACTAAGCCCGTGCACCACAACTACTGAGCCTGTGCTCTAGAGCCTGTGAGCCACAGCTACTGAGCCTGCGAGCCACAGCTACTGAGCCCACGTGCCACAACTACTGAAGCCCAACATATTGTATGATTTCATTTATAGTAAATGTCCAGATTTGGCAAATCTACAGAGACAGAAAGTAGATTGGTGGTTACCCAGGTCTGGGGCAGGGCGTGGTAAGGGAGTGACTATTTGTGGTTATGGGGTTCTTTTTGAGGGGATGAAAATGTACTAAAATTGGTTGTGATGATGGTTACACAACTCTGTTGCTATACTTTAAATGGGTGAATTGTATGGTATGTGAATTATATCTCAATAAAACTTTTATATTTAAAAAAGGTAAAAAAAATAATAAAACCTACCGAAGCCCATGTGCCTAGAGCCCGTGCTCCGCAATAAGAGAAGCCACCGCGATGAGAAGCCCTCACACCGCAACGAAGAGTAGCCCCTGCTCTCCTCAACTAGAGAAAGCCCGTACAGCAACGAAGACCCAATGCAGCCAAAAATAAATACATAAATAAATAAATGTATTAAAAAAAAGAAAAAAACGCACACTCATTTTTGCCACAGTTGTAATGGGTGAATTCTTAATTACTTTGAGTACTTACCATTGCCAAGTAAATGTTCCAATCCCATAATTCCATGTAAAAAATTGCCCTCAAGTTTTGCATTCTTAGTGGCCTCATATGGATGCTACAGTTTGCCTAATCTGTACCCTCCCACCCCGCCCCACGCCTCACCCACCAGGGCCACTCCTTGAGGACAATGGGCAAGGCAGGCCCCATGCAGACCGCTTCACACACATTCTCTCCTTTGACTCACACCCACCGGGAAAAGTGGGTATCAATACATTCCCATTTCGTTCACAGAAGAAACCTATAGCCCAAAGAGAAGAAGCGCAGGGTGGACAGAACCACGGTCTAAAGTCATGTGTTCTGAAAAGCCCAGGCTTCCCACCTCTAGGCCTTTGGCCATGCTGGGCATCACTTATACTTCCTTCTGCCTGACACACAATAGAGTTTCACTTTTGTTCTATTAATTAATAATTCAGTATTTTATTTTATTTATTTATTTTTTTTTTTGCAGTACGCGGGCCTCTCACTGTTGTGGCCTCTCCCGCTGCGGAGCACAGGCTCAGCGGCCGTGGCTCACGGGCCCAGCTGCTCCGCGGCATGTGGGATCTTCCCGGACTGGGGCACGAACCCATGTCCTCTGCCTCGGCAGGCGGACTCTCAACCACTGCGCCACCAGGGAAGCCCAATAAGTCAGTATTTTAATAACGATAAATCAGTCCTGCTCCATGGCCTCTCCCAATCCCTGCGTGTGTGACAAAGTCATTTTTCCACATTTGGGATCAGAGGGTATCATGAGTTTGACCTTCTTCATGGACGTTCCTTCTTGGACACTGCATGAGTGGGCTCCGGGAATCAAGGCGCCTCAGTTCAAGGCTGATTCTGCCATTTACCCAAGGCTGATTCTGCCCTCAGCAAGTGAATTATCACCTCTGAGCCTCAGTGGCCTCATCTGTCAAATGGAGAGAAACATGGTACCAAGCTCAAAGAATTGGGAGAATTCAATGAGATCATTTATGTGAGGCGCTGGGCACAGAGCTGCCCACCTTGTCAGCCCTCAAGAAACGTCAGCAGTGCTATTTTTGGTGTTAAGTCCGACAAGTCAATATGCCATTCTTTGCTGTTGACCTCTCTCGTACCTGGGATGACCAGGCCTGAGCCTGTGGAGGAAGCGTCTTGTGGCCACCTGCCCCTCCCAGCAGGACAGCCCTCTGACCACGTGTGGGCTCTGCTCCCTCTTCACTGGGAGGAATGGAAAATCACTAGATGTGGGGCATTTCCTAGCACTTCAGGAAGATGAGTTTTTGTAACCAAGGGAAACAAATTACCTCCATCTGTCCTGCAGGGGCATCTGGCCTGGCCGGCAGAAGCAGTTTCTTTCCCTTGGCTTAATCCTTGCCCCTGTTCCCAAGTCCTAGGCAACCAGCCAAAAGGCATCATTATCACCAACAATTTCCTGTTATGGGCCAGGCCCTGTGCTAAGGCCATACATCATCTCCCTTAACTTTTGCCCTCACTGTTCCCCCTGCTAAAACACTTCCTCCTAGCAACTGACCTCTGCTCAATTGTGTCCTCCTCCCCAACCTCCCCATCTACATCTGCAGCCCCGCCACTCTGTCACCATGCCTGTTTCAGTTGACTTCATTGCCTATAGGCCTTACATCTATTTCTTTATTGTCTATCTTTTCCCCACTAGAATGTCAGCTCCATGAGGACAGGGACTGTGTCTTGATCATTGTTGCATACCTAGCACCTAGAACTCTGCCTGATACTTAGGAAGAGTTGCTGAATGTATGTTTACCTGCAATGTAGGTGTTTTTCTATCATCCCTATTTCACAGATAAGAAAACAGGCTCTGTGAGGTGGGCCTAAGGGTGGAAAGCCAGCAAGAAGCAGACCTGGATTGGAATCCAATCTCTGAAGGATATGGCTGCTTCACTAGATGCTGGCCTTGCCCCAGGGAACTTGGGTTCGTTGGGCCTCTTAGGTGTTGTCAGTGACCCCCAAGCTGGACTGCCTTGTGTAGGAACTAACGTCTCATGCTCCCAGCTACTCCTATTCCCAGCCACCCTTTGGCTCTCCCTTAGCCCAGGTAATCCCAAGCATGGAAACAGATGCAAGAGAAGGCAAGGGGTTAGGAAAGGCAAGTTCCAGTCCTGCCTTGGCCACTGACTCAAAAGACACAGAATTTCTCCAGGCCTCAGTTTACTCATTTGTAAATCAGAGGGGCTAAACTTGATATACGAGATGGCAGAGGTCAGGGCAATGGTTAAAAGTGCGAGCTCTACTATTTACAATAGCCAGCCAAGACATAGAAACAACCTAAACGTCCATTGACAGATGAATGGATAAAGAAGACATAGTACATAAATACAATGGAATACTACTCAGCCATAAAAAAGAATGAAATAATGCCACTTGCAGAAACATGGGTGCAACTAGAGATTATCATACTAAGTGAAGTAAATCAGAGAGAGAAAGATAAATACTATATGATATCACTTATATGTAGAATCTAAAATATGACACAGAGCTCCCCTGGTGGCGCAGTGGTTGAGAGTCCGCCTGCAGATGCAGGGGACACGGGTTCATGCCCCGGTCCGGGAAGATCCCACATGCCACGGAGTGGCTGGGCCCATGAGCCATGGCCACTGAGCCTGCATGTCCGGAGCCTGTGCTCCGCAACGGGAGAGGTCACAACAGTGAGAGGCCCACGTACCACAAAAAAAAAACAAAAATAAAATATGACACAAATGAACCCATCTATGAAACAGACTCACATGATACTATACATAGAAAATCCTGAAGATGCCACCAGAAAACTACTAGAGCTAATCAATGAATTTGGTAAAGTTGCAGGATATAAAATTAATGCACAGAAATCTCTTGCATTCCTATACACTAACAATGAAAGATCAGAAAGAGAAATTAAAGAAACAATCCCATTCACCACTGCAACAAAAAGAATAAAATATCTAGGAATAAACCTACCTAAGGAGGTAGAAGACCCGTACTCAGAAAACTATAAGACACTGATAAGGGCTTCCCTGGTGGCGCAGTGGTTGAGAGTCCGCCTGCCAATGCAGGGGACATGGGTTCGTGCCCTGGTCCAGGAAGATCCCACATGCCGCAGAGCGGCTGGGCCCGTGAGCCATGGCCACTGAGCCTGCGCGTCCGGAGCCTGTGCTCCACAATGGGAGAGGCCACAACAGTGAGAGGCCCGCGTACCGCAAAAAAAAGAAAAAAAAAAAAAAGACACTGACAAAAGAAATCAAAGATGACACAAACAGATGGAGAGATATACCATGTTCATGGATTGGAAGAATCAATATTGTGAAAATGACTATACTACCCAAAGCAATCTACAGATTTAATACACTCCCTATCAAATTACCATGGCATTTTTTACAAAACTAGAACAAAAAATCTTAAAATTTGTATGGAGACACAAAAGACCCCAAATAGCCAAAACAATCTTGAGAAAAAAAAACGGAGCTGGAGGAATCAGACTCCCTAACTTCAGACTATACTACAAAGCTACAGTAATCAAGACAGTATGGTACTGGCACAAAAACAGAAATATAGATCAATGGAACAGGATAGAAAGCCCAGAAACAACCTAAACATCCATCGACAGATGAATGGATCATGCACCTATGGTCAACCAATCTATGACAAAGGAGGCAAGTATATACAATGGAGAAAAGAGTCTCTTCAATAAGTGGCACTGAGAAAACTGGACAGCTACATGTAAAAGAATGAAATTAGAACAGTCCCTAACACAATACACAAAAATAAACTCAAAATAGATTAAAGACCTAAATGTAAGACCAAACACTATAAAACACTTAGAGGAAAACATAGGAAGAGGACTCTTTGACATAAACCACAGCAAGATCTTTTTTGATCCACCTCCTAGAGTAATGGAAATAAAAACACAAATAAACAAATGGGACCTAAGGAAACTTAAAAGCTTTTGCACAGCAAAGGAAACCATAAACAAGATGAAAAGACAACCCTCAGAATGGGAGAAAATATCTGCAAATGAATCAAAGGACAAAGGATTAATCTCCAAAATATATAAACAGCTCATGCAGCTCAATATTAAAAAAAAACAAAACAACCTAATCAAAAGATGGGCAGAAGACCTAAATAGACATTTCTCCAAAGAAGACATACAGATGGCCAAGAAGCACATGAAAAGCTGCTCAACATCACTAATTATTAGAGAAATGCAAATCAAAACTACAATGAGGTATCACCTCACACCAGTTAGAATGGGCATCATCAGAAGATCTACAAACAATAAATGCTGGAGAGGGGGTGGAGAAAAGGGAACCCTCTTGCACTGTTGGTAGGAATGTAAATTGATATAGCCACTATGGAGAACAGTATGCAGGTTCCTTAAAAAACTAAAAATAGAATTACCATATGACCCAGCAATCCCACTACTGGGCATTTCCCCAGAGAAAACCATAATTCAAAAAGACACATGCACCCCAAAGTTCACTGCAGCACTATTTACAATCGCCAGGTCAAGGAAGCAACCTAAATGCCCATCGACAGACGAATGGATAAAGAAGATGTGGTACATATATACAATGGAATATTACTCAGCCACAAAAAGGAACAAAATTGGGTCATTTGTTGAGACGTGGATGCATCTAGAAACTGTCATACAGAGTGAAGTCAGAAAGAGAAAAACAAATATCGTATATTAATGCATACATGTGGAATCTAGAAAAATGGTACAGACGAACCAGTTTACAAGGCAGAAATAGAGACACAGATATAAAGAACAAACATATGGATACCAAGGGAGGAAAGTGGGGGTGGGGGTGGGGGGGTGGGATGAACTGGGAGATTGGGATTGACATGTATACACTGATGTGTATAAAATAGAGAACTAATAAGAACATGCTGTATAGCACAGGAACTCCACTTTGCTGTACAGTAGAAACTAACACAACATTGTAAAACAACTATACCACCCCCGCGCCAAAAAAAAAGAACAGACTCACAGACATAAAGAACAGACTTGTGGTTGCCAAGGAGGAGGGGGTGGGGGAGGGATGGATTGGGAGTTTGGGATTAGCAGATGCAAACTATTATATATAGAATGGATAAACAACAAGGTCCTACTGTATAGTACCGGGAACTACATTCAATATCCTGAGATAAACCATAATGGAAAAGAATATTAAAAAGAATGTATATATATGTATAACTGAATCACTTTGCTGGACAGCAAAAATTAACACAACATTTTAAATTGACTATACTTCAATTAAAAAAAAAAAAGTGCAGGCTCTGCGATCAGAACAACCTGACTTCAATCCGACTCCAGGACTTTGAGCATGTTATATCAAACATTCTCTGAGCCTCGAGTTTCCTCATCTAGAAAATGGGGGCAACTGCACTCACCTAGTAGAGGTGTGTGAGGATTAAATAGGATAATATACATACGTCTCTAAGCAGAGTGCCTGGCACAAAATAAATGTGCAATAAAGAGAATAATCATCCGTGATTCAAAATTCTACGCCCTAGTGAAAAGGTTACTTTGGCAGGGGAGGGGAGTGAGGCCATTTCTACCTCTCCCTGTGTCATGTTTATTGAATGGGACTCTTTGACCTCACAGGACTCTGAAGTTTGAGTTCCTTCCACTTATCAAGAAAGACTTGGGAAGCTACAGAAGAAAAAATTCTTGCTGCACACACCCACCCCGGCCAGAGACAAAGCTGCTGATTTCTGCAGCTGAACTGGGAGCTCTAAATCAATAGAACACAACGCAGACACCCCACCCCACCCAATGCCGCCCAGATGGTACTGGAGCCTCTGCAGCCTGCAAGATGATAAATTGCTAATTTAAGCCGGGCTTTCTGCTCTACGCCACGATTATCCCTCTTCCTGTGCATGTTATGATGTCTGGGTAGCCAATTAGATTTCGAGGTCCCAGGACTCTGAGGTTAATGAAATCATGCCTTGCCCTTGCACAGCCCCCGTCCTCTAAAGTTCAGGCATCATCCGCCAGGAAGGGGAGAAGGGAAATCTGAGATCACAGAATCTGAGAAGCATTCTTCCTCCAGTCTCAGCTGTGGGGAAAGGAGCCTGAAATTACGTATGTCTACCTTTCTCCACCCAAATCTCCATCGCCAAACCTCCACACAGTGGTTTGCCAGTGCCCTCTTGCATAGCTTCAGGGACAGGAAACTCCCTATATTACACAGCAGCCCATACCTTCCTGAAGAGCTCTGACTGTTAGAAACTTTCTTCTAGAAATAATATGAGATGTGCACAAACATATGGGTTCAAGAACGTTCACAGACACATTATTTAGACTGGCATGATATGAGAAACGATGTAAGTGCCCCCATATAGAAGACGTTCTTACAACGCAGCCGTCAAAAATCATGTCTTCAAAGAATGTTTGATAACATGAGAATACACTCATAATGGTATGTGAAAAGGCAGCTTACAAAATATTATATATGATGTGATCATTATTTCAATGTAGTATGATATAGATGTCATTAAAACACACACACACACACACACACACACATACAAACAAACACAGAGCGAGAGACACAGAAAGAGATGGGAAGGAAATACACCAAAACGACAAAGCTTTTCTCTTTATGGTAGGATTATGGGTAATGTTTGTCACTGCCTAATCGTCTCAGTATTTTCTGAAATAACTACAGTGTTACTTGTGGTGATTTATGATACTGTGTTTATTGTAAAAAAAAAAAATGTCTAGTATTGAGCTGACAAAGTTTCCCTGTAGCATCCACCCAATAATTCTAGCTCCTCTGGGGCTCGATAAATGTCGATCAAATGAGTGAGAAGCAAGTCTCACTCCTCTTCTAAACAGACATAATAATAGAAAATGTTTATAGAATATTTACCAAGTTCCTGGCTCTGTGCTGAAGTCCTTCACATGAACTTCATGAACTTCTCATGAACTTCTCATAACCACCCTATGAGGGTCTATTGCTACTCCCATTTCACAGATGAGAAAACTGAGGCTCAGAGAGGTTATGTATGTATCTCCCAAGCTCACTCTCTTAGTAAATGTGATCCCAGGTCAGTCTGGCTATGACGTCCAGACTCCCAAGTGCTGTCACCCCACACAGAGGCCTCAGAGGTTTGCAGACAGCAATCTGCCCTCCTCCCCAGCCCTGGTCCTCCCTCCTCTAACTAGACAGCCCCAGCTCTCGCCTCCATTCCCCATGTGTCCCATGGATGGCAGTGGCAGAGTGGACGTGGAGGGGTTTGGGAGTCAGAAAGACCTGGGCGTGCCTCCTTCTGGCTGTGAGAGGCTCCCTCGGAGCCTTCCCGCCCTCATCTCTCATACCCTCGCAGGCCTGTCATGCAGCTTGGAGGAGCCTCTGGCAAGTGGCAGGAGCGCGGGACTGACTCCTCCAGATTCTCCCCGGTGTGTCTGTGAGTCACACATGTTCCCCAGGGAATGAACCCAAGACCTGGGAAGCTAGGCCCTGGGGCAGGGCCAGGAGGCTCTGGGACACCATCCAGGGCTGCTGCCCTCCCCACTCGCCTCGCCAGAGCTCATCTGGCCCAGCCTCCTGCCTTCTGCAGGTCCCACAGCGCTCCGGCTTAGAAAGGAACAACCAAGGCCAGGGTTTCTGGGGCCTGGCCCAGGTCGCCCAGCTCTCTTCCATCACCCTGAGCTGACCCCTTCCAATCCACCCCAAGCCCACCCACAGCAAATTTATCCTCTTGAACTCCATTCTGCACAGACTGCTCCAAAGTCCTCTTCCCCATGGCCTGTGACCAAAAGCTCCTTCATTTCCCAGCATGGCTGCCTTACCATGGGCCCCAAGAACCTGTCTAGCACAACTCGAGCCACAGCACGGCCTCTGGCCCCTAACACAGCCACGCTGGGCCGGACTCCAGGCCCCTCCTCCGTCCTCCCTCCCCACCCCCCCTCACCAGAATGACTCCCTCCAATTCCCTGGGGCTGGTCCATGGAGTTCCTCTAATATTTGCACCCTCCCCCAGGAATTCTGGAAGGTCGGTGGGTGCATCACTGGCCCCAGGGCCTGGCCGCAGCTCAACACACAGCAGGCACTGCTGACGACCACGGTGAGGAGGACACCTGTCTGCAAGGCCTTCCCTGCTTTGGTCCTTATGGCCTCTGCAGCCTCACAGCCAGCCCAGCCCCTGGCTCTCTCCATTCTGCCACGGTGAACCTCCCTGCCCTCTGCAGCTCTGCCATGCGATCATCTGCTGAAGCTTTCTTTGCTTGTGCTGTTCCCTCTGCCTGGAATGTTCTACCCCCCTCTCCGTGGAGCCAACTACTGCTCCCCCTTCACGACTCAGCACAGACACCTGCTCTGGCTGGGTCAGGTGCCCCCCTGACCTCCCTCAGCTCCAGGAAGCTGCAATTGTCCCTGGAGCTGTAACTAACTAGGGGGTCCTGGGGGTACCTCAGAAACCAGAGGCCATGCTGAGGCCTAAGCTGAGAGTCTGGTCAGTGGGAGCTGAGGTTGGACGGGCCTGCCACGGGTCAGCATCAGCACAGGCTTGTTGAATGAGTAAACATGCAGACGATGCAGGAAACAGGAAAGGACCCAAGGTGGAAAGTGTAGACGATCAGGTCTCATAGCCACCAGCTCTGCCTGCCTGGAGCAGCTGCAGGGGTGCCTGTTAATCTCGGCATTTGACACATACTGAAGGTCTACTATGTGCCAGGTGCTGTGCTATGACCTTCACATTCATGATCTCACTTAATGCTCCCAATAATGTATCCTGATCACCCCAATTTTGCAAATGCAGAAATGGGGCTCAGGGGAGTTAAGCTGTTTGCCCAAAGCCACAACACTGGGACATGGTCGAGCGGGGATGGAGACCAGCATGACCTGACCCCCAGCCATGAACCTTCACCACTGCACTGTGTCACCTCACTGGGATCTCTCCTGGCCCAGGAGCCCTGCGTCCGCAGACTCCAATCAGGACAAGAGAGGGGAGGGAGACAAGAAGGCAAGGGCTTCACGCTGCGTCCCCAAGAGCAGGACGGGGACTCAGAGCTCTCACCCTGAGCACTTGTCCCAGCAACCCCTGGCACCTCGGTAGTAGACAGAGGGGACACCCAGAACCCTTACTCACCTGTCACGGCCCTGCCCCACACTAGGCTGCCAGGCCCAACCTCCCCTCCCTGCTCTGTGCTGCAGTCACCTGGGCCGGGAGGGAACACACGACGCTCTACCAACGTCATCTTGTCATCTTTAAGATGAAGGTGTCTCTGAGGCAGGTGCTGCGATCCACATTTTATAAATAGAGAAACTGCGGTGCAGAGTGGCCATCCACCCTGCTAAGGATCTTAGCAGGTGGCAGAGCTGACATTTGATACAAGAGTCAGAAGAGACGCCAGCCCAGGAAGAGCTCAAGGGGCAGAGAAACGCACAGTCTGAAACAGTCATGAAGAGGCAGGCCAGGCTGGTAAGAGGCAGAGAGGCCCGGCGGGGCTGATGGGGGTGGTGAGAGACACAGCAAGGTGCAAACCTGCCGAAACCAGGGTCAGGGAGAGGTGGAGGCCGGGGACAGGGCAGGTGGACAAGAGACCAGGTGGAGAAGCATTGACTCCAATCTCCTACTGGATTCAGGACAAGCAAACTGGGAAGCCCTGAGCCACATAGAGGGAAGATGGGGTCACCCATCAGAGATGTGGGGGTCCTTAAGCCCTTCACACTCCACCCTGCCTAGAGGGCCGCCAATGGGGACTCTGAGATGCCAGCGCTGCTCAGGGTACGACTGCACCCAGAAGGAGGGGTTGTTGGGTGTCTGCTCTAAAGACCCAACAAGTCAGCACCCCTGCTGAACTCAGCCTGCAGGGGTAGGGAGTGTCTGCCTGGGGACCACACATCCCCAGAACTCCTGCTCACACTTCATGGAACGCTCAGGCACCACAGGCTGTTTGCTCAGAGTGCAATTTCCAGAGGCCCCTCTCATGTATCCAGAAGGATGAGTGGGCTTCTCAGGCGGGTCCGTGGACCAAGGAGAGGGTCAGAGTCGCGGGGGGGAGGAGGGAACGGAGAGTGCTTTGTGCTCTGGGATTCTGAGATACCCGTGCTCTGTTTGTTCAGCCCCTCATCCATGTCAGGCTTCCCGTCACAGGCTCTTCCCTCACCTTTTTACTTAGTTACCCCCTCCTCATCCTTCAGCTCCTCAGAGGCCTTCCCTGAACTTCCAGACCAGGTGAGACCCTCCCCGCTTCGGGGGCTCCCACAGCTCCCTCATACTCTTCCACGGCCCTCACCACGGCTACAGACTTAAATCCATTGGCTGGCTGGCTGATGAATGTCTATTTCTCCCAGACCTGAGCTCCCTGAGGGCAGGGACGGGGGATTTTCTTCCCCACCATCATCTCAGCATCTAGCAGAGCGCATCCGTAGGATTTTTCTTGAATGAGTTAATTCTTTTCGTTCCTTCACATAGAGACCCTCCCTGTTCTCAAAGGGCTTAAAAGGCTCAGACACAACGTGTTATTTAATCCTCGCCACAAGCCCAGATGCATTGCTGTTACTTCCACTTTACGGGTGAAGAAATGAACTTCCGAAAGGTGAAGTCGCTAGTCCAAATACACAGCAAGTAAGTGGCTTTGAATCAGGATTTGCCCGTTGATGCATCTGACTTCAGAGCGCCGGCTCCGCCACTACATCTCCTGCTTTTCTGCCTCAATGGTCCTCTGGATCTTCCTTTGCAAACCTTCCCCTGCTCCCCAGATAGGTTCAGCTCAGGACTGACAGGCAGAATTCATTCATTCAATCACTCATTCATTCAACCAGTCAACTGAGTAACTTACTGGTGGGGCTGAGCTCTGCATGGGGTGTCAGGGAACCACAGATAAACCAGAGGCTTTTCTCCATCCTGGCTCCCCTCCCTGCACTGCTCTTGGGACTTTGCCAGCGGAAGCCAAGCCCCAGGCAGCTGCCCTGTCCCTAGCCTCCCTTTCAGTGGGGAAGGACTAAGTGCAGGGGCCCGTCATTCCCCTCCCCAAGGATGGCAGCCTAAAATACGTGTGCTGAATAATGTGTAGGCTCATCGTCCTTTTGTCTCCATCATTCTCTGAGAATCCTAGGACAAGAGGAGGGACAGGATCCTGCCCCCGCCTTCCATGCAATTCTTTGTCCCCTATCCCAGGCAGCTCTGGAAAAAGTTCTGGACAAGACCAGGGTTCTACTCTGGGTCTGGAGCCAGCTGTGGGACCTCAGGGGGACAGGCCACCTTGCCTCCCTCTGAACTGCAGATTCCTCACCTGTAGAATGGAGGTGACAATGAAGGGGATGCCAATGCCTATCCCACAGGGTTGTAGGTAAGTATTAAATCAGTCGGGCCCAGAGATACAGTGATCACATAGATGGTTGGCCCAGGAAATGTCTTAGCAACACAGGGACCTGAGGGGCCAGCTCTGCTGCTTCCAAGATGCATTTGACAATGTGATTTTGGGAAGCTTGGTTGGAGTACCCTAGCAGGCAGAGCCCAGGGCCTGCCCTGAGTGGACCCTCAGAAGTGAGAGGCCCTCCCCTGGCTCAGTGGTAGTGCGGGAGCCGTGCTCATCAGCCCACCAGCCAGAGGCCCCAGGAAAGAGACCGGAGATGGAACCGAACACACTGACACTCAGCTTTCCCCAGATCAGAGCACTTAGAGCCCCCCTAGAGAGCGCAAGCGCCAGGAACCTGGGACTCCCTGAATCAGAGCTACTCCCAGGCCCACCTTAGGACAAGCGCCCCCTCACTCTCCTCTGTCGTAGGCACTGGATTCTGAAGAATCTGGAAAGTTACTCATCCGCATCGTACACACAGCTTTCACTTATTGGGTCCAGGCACCACGCCAGCTGCATTATATATGCTCGCTCAGTGACACCTCACAAAAACCCTGTCGAGGAAGCTTCTATTATTCCCCCATTGTATAGATGAAGAAACTGAGGCTCAAAGAGACTAAGTGTTTTACCCAAGTCACAGAGCCAGTTCGTGGCTGGGATTAACACTCAGGTTGACCCAAGTCTACATGCCACGCTACTTCCGAAGGTAAAGTGGGGAGCATCACCGACAAAAATGCAAAGCAAAGATCAATCCTGCCTGTGCTTGAGGGAATTTTCCCACTGTGGCTGGCGATGAGTCACTGAAAGCACAGGACGCTCTTGTGCCCTCCACTCTTCCTGGGGGAGCAAAGTTTCCCCTGGAGTCATCTACGCCAAAGCTCCCTCAATACCCACACACCAACGCAACTCTCCTGTATACTGCACCCTGCCCGGCAGAGACCCCAGACTCTGGAATTCATACTCCCAACTGAGGAGGTTGGGTCTCTATCCCTCAGACAGGGAAACTGAGGCAGATGGGGCAGATGGTGGGGCAGGGGGAATGGGCCCCCAATGTGATAGGCATCAGTGACTGCACCAAGACCACAGTTCACATCTCCCACCTCAGAATCCACAATCTGCCCTGTGCCTTCTGCCCGGCTTGGTGACACCAGAGCCCAGAGATGTTCAGGGTTGTACTCTTGGTCAACCACCGTGGATGACCCATTTCCAACTAACAGTAAATACTCGGGCATCTTTGTTGTTATAAGGATAGGCGTTTCCTTTCAATTCTTTTTGCCAGTGTCTGCACTGACAGAGCTGGGTCAGGAAGGCTCCTTTTGGACAAGCCAATGATGTTCTAGACTCTCTGAGAAGGTCCCCGCACTGAACATAGATACCAAGAAGCGAACTTCACTTCCTCAGATGAAAGTACAAACTCCACTCCAGCCCAAACAAATCACTTTTGTCTTTTCCATAAAACAAAAGACTGTTAGAGGAGAGGAGGAGAAGGTGAGAGGGAGCATTTGTGAGGAGGATCTGAGGTCTCTCTGAATCACGTCCAGAGCCATGGACTAGAGGGCCACTGGGGAAGGAAGCAGAGAGCGACTAGCTGGCCCACTGTACCCAGGAACCATGGCTACCCCTTAACAAACGCACACACAGGTGCACAAACACAAGTGTCCAAAGCCACTCTGGATGCTCTCCTCCTCCGAGGGTTTCAGGGGTCTGACAAGAAACAAGTCACACTGTCACGTGCTCCTACAGAGAGAATCACAAACTGACAGTGTGAGACAAGCACACACACCAACACTGGGACCCCAGCAGAAGATCCCCGAGTGTGACTTGGTAAGTGCCACCTCCGCATGATGCGGTCACACAAGCGCTCCTGTGCCCTCATCTGTGCAGTCAGCCCACACACTGCCGTCTCCCCAGAGGCCCTTCCGGCATCTCTGCCCACCCCTACCAGGTTTTTGGAGGTCCAAACACACATCTGTACTGTCACAAACAAAATCACGCACTCACAAACTGTGACAGACACACAACTGTCGCCAAACTGTCCCACATAGATTGATAGAGAAATAGGGGATGCCAACAGATGATCAAATGTTATTAGTTAAACGCGGGAGCGCACACACACACACACGCACGCGCACGCGCGCGCGCGCCAGCGTCCCCCTCGAGATGGAAGTGGTCTTTCCGCTGAGGCCCGGGCGCCCCCTTCAGGAAGTGCAGAGGCCCCGGGAGTGCGGGGTCTGAGGTCAGGGTCCCAGGTCCGTAGTCCCCACCCCACCCCGGAGCATAGCCCGACGCACCAGCCCGCAGCGCACTGACCGCACTATGCCGAACATGACGAGCACGTTGCCCAGCAGCCCCACGGCGCACACTGCCGAGTAGAGCGCGGTGATGGCGATAGCCAGGGCGAGGGACGAGGCGCTCCGTGCTGCCGGCGGCCCCGACGCATTGGCGCCCGCGCTGGGGAAGGCGTCCGACGCGTTGGCGAGGAGCAAGGACCGCAGCTCGGCGTCGGGGGAGGGGGCCGGTTCCATGGCGGCCAGGCGGCCGGCGCCGCGTCCCTGCCCGCCGTGCGCCCTGGGCGCAGAGACCCGGTGCGAGCGGCGCGCCAAGGGACGAGGCCGCGGCCCCGACGCCGCCGGCTGCTGCGCCCCGACAGCCCGGCTATCTCCGCGCCCCCTCCGCCCGCCTCGCCGCTCGCACCGGCCCGGCCCCCAGCTCCCGCCCGCTCTCCGAGCCCAGACCGCTCTGAGCCAGGAGCCGCTGCGGGCTCCTTGGACGCGCCCGCCGCGCGCACCACGTGGCCCGGAGGCGGCAGCCAGTCTGCGCCCGCTACGGGGGCCGGGCATTGCACCACCAACTTGGAGTGGAGCCAGGGAAGCTACCCACTCTCTCCCTAGAGATGTTCTGCCGGCTCGGTTGCGCCCCCACCCCAGCCGGGACTCACTTCTGCATCCTCTGCCGCTTGGGGATTGGAAGGACCTTTATATGAATCCCACCTCCCACTCCTGCACTAACAGAGTGACCTTGAGCAAGTCACTTAACCTCTCTCAACTTCATTTTTCTCTTCTGAAAAATGAGGATAATCGCACCACCTCCTTCAGAGGGTTGTTGGGGAGATTAGTAAGATGATGCGGGTAAAGAACTTAGCTCAGTGCCGGGTACACAGTAAATGCTCCGTAAATAACCATTACCATCCATGGCTTTCTTTTACTCCATTTGCTCAACAGATCTTTTTTGGGTGCCGAATATAAGAACCAGGTACTACTGGGGAGCCACTAGTGCATAAAACCAGATGCGGCCCCTGCCTCCTTACAGCCCAGTGGAGGAGACAGACATCAATCCCAGGACCATACTGATGAAGATACAGTTACACACGGAGGAAAAGTGAAAGAAAGCAAGGCATTCCTGTGGCAGGACCTACAAAACCCAGGGGTCAGGACAGCTTCCCTGAGGAAATGACACCTAAGGTAAGATGTGAAGTGTGAGGAGGGACTGACTTAGGGAAAAACTAGGGAAGAGCATGTCAGACAAAGAAGCCACATGTGCAAAGACCCTGTGGTCAGAGGGATTTAAAGGCCAGGAAGAGAAGAAGGCAGAAAGGGAGTGTGGGGAGAAGGGGATGAGGTGGTGGGCAGGATCTCAAAGACCACCTTACAGATCACTCTGGCTGCTGTAGGTGCAGATGGAAGGGGGCTATTTCTGACACCTTCTCCCTAACGTGACCAGCCCAGACCCAGAGCCATCCTCCTTCTTGGGACTCCTGTCTTTCCCAGAACATTCTCCCTACTGTTCCAGCACTGTGCTGAGCCCTTTATCCATGCAGCAACACTTTGGCGTAGATTCTATTATTAGTGTCCCCAGTTTACAGACGAGAAGACTAGACTAAATTATCCCATACGGTAATTATTTCTATCCAAGTTTGTTTTCTCCTTCGGAAGACCAGACCTGATTGATCCCTGGACCCAGTGGAAGGCTGGGGTCATAGTGGGTGCTCAGGAAATACTTGTTGGATGAATAAAAGTCCCAAGGGGAATGGAATGGGACAATATTGGGGCTCCTGGGCTCTGGGGTGACACTCTTGGCCCTGTGAGTGGCTGGGCAAGGACCCCTCATTCACATCCCTCTCTGGCTTGAGTCATCTGTCTATGTGCAAGGCCCTTACCCTTTCCCAGAGAGAACAAAGACGGAATTCCCAAGTTCACCCTCTGTCCATTCTCTTTGCCCCTCCCAGCTGCTGTCCAAGCCCCTCTACAAGCTACAGCAGACTCCCCACCCCAAGGCTGTCCCACCCAATCATCTAAGGACTCGTCAGACTGGTGATTTTTGCTCTGTGGTCACATATGCTGCCAGAACTCTCTCCCTTGTCCCAAAGGGGCTGCTATCCACAGAGACTCTTCTGGTGCCAGGGGAGAGACATTGAGACAGGAAGAAGGAGGGCTATTTTACTAGAGTCCTGGCCCCCTCCCAACCCCTCCAACAAGCCAAAGTTTTTCCAACTTCAGGACATTTGCGTATTCTATTTCTTCCACTTGGAAGGCTCGGCCATTTCCTCAGGCTAAGTGCTATTCATCCTTCAAGTTTCAGCTTAAATATCACTTCCTCCATGAAAGCTTCACTGACTGCCCCCCCACCCCACACACACACATGCAGTTAGACCAGGTGTCCTTGTTACTCTCATAGCGTCCCGTACCTCTTCCTTACAGAATTTCCCACATATTTATCTGGGCAATCATTGGATTTGTGTGTATTACGTCTACAATAGGTCTTGTGCACTTCCGTACCTCCACCTTAGTGCTTGATGCGTGGTTGACTAGAAAGCTCAGTTCCAGCTTTGGTGAGCTCCCATTCTGATGAGGGAGACACAGCATTTATAGCTTCATATAGGACCTAGGAATTCTTTTAAGCAACTAAAACCCTTTGCATCAACTCTGCAGTCACATCTTATTTGGAACTGAAGTGCAGATCTTCCTCGATTACAATGGGGTTACGTCCCAATAAACCTAACGTCAGTTGAAAATATCATGGTAAATCAAAAATGCATTTAATACACCCAACCTAACGAACATCATAGCTTAGCCTACCTTAAACATGCTCAGGACACTTCCATTAGCCCACAGTCAGGCAAAACCATCTAACATCAAGCCTGTTTTATAAGCAAGTGTTGACTATCTCATATAATTTATTGGATACTGTACTGAAAACCAGCATGGTTGTGTGGGTGCGGGATGTTGTAACTGGTTATTTGCTGTTGGGATTGCCTGTCTGACTGGGAGCTGCGGCTCGCTGCCGCTGCCCAGGGTCACAGGAGAGAACCATACCGCATATCACAAGCCTGGAAAGGATCAAAATTCGAAGTATGGTTTCTACTGAATGTGTATCAGCTTTGCACTATTGTAAAGTCAAAAGATCATAAATCGAACCACCGTAAATCGGGGGCCATCTATACTAGTTCCCTGCTCCACCCCCCACCCTTGGCTTCTGGCTGTCACCAAGCGAGTCTGCCCTCACCCCTTGGCGTTGCATTTGGGGCCCTCCCCAGTCTGGTCCTAACCAGGGTTTATTGCCGCCCTCTTCTGACTCCAGCCCTAACCCCACCCTAATCGCATACCCCAGCCATACTGGGCTGAAGAGAATTTTTTTTCGTTGTATTCCACGATGTTTTTGAGTCCCTCCTGGGTAAGGAAATGCTCTGGTGGAAAGCCATAGCTATGGTGGAGGCAAATGACAGAAAAAGAGTTTCCCTTAACTTCTCTGAGCCTCAGTTTTATCATCCATAAAGTAGAGAAGGGCAGGATTTGGGTGAGGATCTGGTGAAACGACAGATGCTCTTCCAACTGAGAAAGGGCTGCATGAGCACGAGTTGCGAAACCAGGAGCATGAGTAAGACCATTGCTCTCTTAAAGGAGCTCGCAGTCAAGAAGCTGTGGCAGATATGTAAACGACCAAGTAAAGAGCGACATAATTGCTAAGAAAGCACACGCGCTGTCATGGGCTGTGCCTTTTCAGAGTTTGCTTGCCGAAAGGCAGCAGTCTGCAGCCTGGAAGAGGTTTCTCACCAGAACCCAACCCTGCTGGCTCCCTGAGACGCCCAGCCTCCAGAACTGTGAGAAAGAAATGTCTGTTGTTGCTAAGCCACTCAGTTATGGTACTTTGTTATAGCAGCCCCAAATGACTAAGGAGCTGAATTCCTCCCCCCACCCGGGACATTGGAAGGACACATGGGAACTTGAAAGGCATCTAAAGGGGTTTCCCCAATGGCCTCCCAAAATGAATACTTTGAAGAGATCAACCCTTACCCAAATGTGAGTGTTCTAGTCTATTTATCTGTTGTTTTCGTTTGGTTTTTTTTGCAGTACGCGGGCCTCTCACTGTTGTGGCCTCTCCCGTTGCGGAGCACAGGCTCCGGACGCGCAGGCTCAGTGGCCATGGCTCACGGGCCTAGCCGCTCCGTGGCATGTGGGATCCTTCTGGACCGGGGCACGAACCCGTGTCCCCTGCATCGGCAGGAGGACTCTCAACCACTGCGCCACCAGGAAACCCCTAGTCTATTTATCTTTAAAAGACAGTCTCATTTCTGTGGTCACAACTCATAAATAATCCTGTTGGCTACCATTTAGAGAGAACTTGCTGTGTGCCACGCACGGGGCCAAGTGTTCTGTGGCTTATCTCATTTAATTCTCGGCAGCTCTACAGGTGTGAGGTCTTTCTACTGTTATTCCGTTTTGCAGAGGTTAGGTTACGTGCCTACGCCACAGCAGGGATGCCAAGCCAGGTCTGTGTGACCCACCCAAAAGCCACTCCAGACAACCACACTACTGCCTCTCAGAGCAGAGCCTAGAAAGTCATCACCCCAAAACACACCAGAACCCATGGCTGCTGTCTCTGTTCAGCAGTTTCCCCGTTGTGGAGGGCGATGAGTCACGTGAACTCAGGAGATTCTTGAGTCCGTCCCTGCTCTTGGTGGAGCAGAGAAGATGCAGCCCTCCATGCCTGGGCTGCCAAACGATTCCATTTTCCTCGACCCCATCCTTGACTTCAGATTAGAACAAAAACAAAAATGGATGGGGAATCCTGGGCCAACCCAGGGCATCAGAAGGCGTCAGTGGTAGAGAAACAAATTTTCTGAAGGAGTCGGAGCAGAAAGGAACTCCCCGGGGAAGCTATTAACAATTTAGTACGTGGGACTGTGGCTCCCACCTGCCAAAGAGACACTGCCTGATGGAAATAGTGTGGCTGCCTCTAAGTGAGTGAGTGAGCGAGCAGCTCCCCTGGGTTGCCTTTAGTCTGGCTCCATCTGCAAGCCCCAGGAGGAGGAAGGACCTTAGCAAGAACCATAAAATAATAACCACTTGCATTTGCAAAGTACTTTTGACTTTCCGGAGCACTTCGAAATTGATGACTTCATATTATCTTGACACCATCTGGATAATGGGAAGGTCAGGTTTCACTATCTTCATTTTATAGCTAGGATGACAGATAGCTAGAGAGCCTGGATGAGATGATTTCATAGCAAGCCAGTGAAGGAAATAACGTTGGGACCTTCCGTCTAGTTGCCCAAATCAGAAGCCTGAGGGTCACCCTTGACCCCTTTCTCTCCCCTCCTCCAAACCCTAATCACCAAGTCCTGTGCATTCTTCCTAATAACCCGTGAATGCTGCCATTGTTCTTTGTTTTTACTACTGTCTGCCTAGTCTATGCATCATCATTTCTTGCTGAAATTATTGAAATAGACTCTGAAATTGAGCCCCTGCTTCCAGGCTCGCTGCCTGCAAGCAGAAACGTGGCTGCAGGATTCTTCACATGTGCGCCTCTCTCTGCCGTGCTAGCCTCTTGTACCACCTTCCCCTTCACACGCTATGTTCCAGCCAAAATAAACTCCTTATGGTTCTCCAGATAACCTGCTTCTCTCACATCTGAGTTCATCTAAGTAGTTAAGAGTGGGGCTTTGGCATCAGACTGGTTGGATTGAAAATCCCAGCTCAGCAACTCACTAGTTGCACGTCCTTGGGCAAGTTCCTTAACTTCTTCTGAAAGTTTCATGCAGTGGGAACGGCAAAAGCACCTGCTTCGTGGAACCTGGCATGTAGGCAGCGCTCAGTATGTTAACTATCACTGTGGTGATGGCGTCTCTGCCTGGAATACTCTACCTCAGGCTCCCAAGCCCCTTTGTCACCGAACCTACTCCTACACCCCCGCCCCGTCTCAACTGAGATGTTGCTTTCTTCCCTCCTCCCTCAGATTAATTTCTATCACATATCGTCCGCTCTCTTGGGGCTCATCTTCCTCCCAGAAGCATAGTCAGGTCCTGAGTTCCTAGAAAACTATTCCACCCGGATGTTGCCGGGAGGCCTGGGTCTGTCAGGAAGAGGAGGGAATGGAGCTGGAGAGAGAGGGTGACCAAGGCAGGAGACAGTTTGATTCTTTGAGAAGGGAAGGACAGAGGAGGTCGTAGGTTCCTTGAGTGAAGATTTTAATGGTTAGTGAGAGCCTGGAAGTTTTCTTTTTCTTTTTATTTTTGGCCGCGCTGCGGCTTCGTGGGGATCTTAGTTCCCCAGCCAGGGACTGAACTCAGGCCCCTGGCAGTGGAAGTGCAGAGTCCTAACCGCTGGACCACCAGGGAATTCCCATGGGCCTGGAAATTTTGCAATAAGTTCAGGGTCAAGAGAGCAGAGATAGAGTCTCTTGCTTCCGAAGGGACCCCTGGGGCTTGGACAGCACCTCAGAAGGAACCTGAATGGACCAAATGCCAAAGGCTTTGCCCCGTGTTTCCTAGATGAGGCAAACCTCAGGCAGAAGGACTAGATGACCCCCTGGCCTGCCCTCCAGTGACTGACACTGGATTTTCCCACAACCCTAGTGGATGGGGGCAGAGGTAGAGTTCATTTTTTTTAGTTGTTTTTTTTGCATCTGAGTGTCATGGAAGAAATGCATATGCCTGTTAGAGGAACCATCATGAGGCCCAGACCAGGCATCAACAAAAGACAGATGAAAATTGCCCTCTTCAGAAGAAGAAACGTGACCTGGAGAAACTGAAGCTGCAAAGCCTCCCTCCTCCTCCTTGTGCCTGGGATTAACCCCCTGTCCAGACACTGTCAAGTCTGCCCACCAGCCATGTCCTCCCTTTATTTCCTGCAACCGTAACCTGATCAGGAGGTAGGGGTATTCCCTTGATCTGGGGTAAGGGAGCCCTTTCCCTGCCTCAGGGGATGAACTGGCCGAAATGAATCATGGTAATCTGTGGTAGATTGCAAAGCGGTCACAATTCTTCATTACTCTCTGCATCTGTGCAGCTCTCCCCATCAAGCAATGGAATCTATTTCACCACCCGTGTACCCGGCCCAGCTTGTGACTAGCTTTGCCCATAAGAAGACGATGGAAATGACAGTGTACCAGTCCAGAGTCCAGGCCACAGGAGGCCTTGCCCTTTTCCACCCAATCTCTTGGAACCCTACCACGGCCATGGAAACAAGCTTGGGGTAACCTGCTGGATGAGACGCCTAGTCACGCCATCACCCCAGTTGGCAAGCAGCCAACACCAGACATGTGAGGAAGTCAGGCCGTCCTAGACCAGGCAACTCCCAGCCGACCCAACAGCTGACCACAAGCACAGGAGGAAGCCCAGCCAAGATCAGCCAGGCCTGGCTCAGATCAGCAGAACGATTCAGTGATCCACAGACTCATGGCAATAATGAATGCTTACTTCCGGTCCCTAGGTTTTGGTGTGATCTGTTAAGCAGGAGTCATCATGATACATAACTTCCTACATCAGTGATTGGTCTGGGGACGGATAGGTAACCAATGAGATGTATAGAGAAGTCTGCTTGACATCATTTTTTCCAGAATAAAAAGTAAAGCCGCATCAGAAGAAAACTGTTTGCCCAAACCCCCTGGGATGCTGGTATGATGCCTGGAGCTATAGCAGCCATCCTGCAATTACAAATCAATAAGCATAAGAATGAAAAACCAGTAGGTGAGGTCGTCAGTAGAAAGACAGAATAAGCCTGGGTATTTGGTGATGTTGTTGAACTCTAAGTGTCCCGGCTCTGGACTTCAAGACCTTTTGTTTAAGCCACTCCTAGTCATGGTTTTTTGGTTACTTGTAGCTTAAAGCATTCCTAAAGGAGGTACCAGTGTGTGGGTAACATCCAAGAAGAATGACACAAGAATAAGTAGACATGGTTTATTGGCATGACTACAACTTTGGAGACTGGGAGGTGGAACTCTCTAAGAGTATAGGTTTGAAAACTGGGTTGGCCACATGCTAGTTATGTGATTCTGGATAAGTTTCTCAACTTCACAAAGCCTCACTTTCCTCATCTATTAAGAGGAAATGATAATAATACATATTTTATAGGATTATGAAGGAGATAAATGAGGTAATACAAACAGAACTTGTTGCAGTGCCTGACACATTCAATAAGCTCTTTTTTAAAATTTATTTTATTTATTTATTTTTGGCTGCATTGGGTCTTAGTTGCTGTGCATGGGTTTTCTCTAGTTTCAGTGAGCGGGGTCTACTTTTCGTTGCAGTGCACGGGTTTCTCACTGCAGTGGCTTCTCTTGTTGTGGAGCACGGGCTCTAGTACTGAAGCCTGGAGTGCAGGCTTCAGTAGTTGTGGCACGCAGGTTTCAGTAGTTGTGGCTCATGGACCCTAGAGCACAGGCTCAGTAGTTGTGGCATGTGGGCTTAGTTGCTCTGTGGCATGTAGGATCTTCCCAGACCAGGCTTTGAACCCGTGTGCCCTGCGATGGCAGGCGGATTCTTAACCACTGTGCCACCAGGGATGTCCTCAATAAGCTCTTGTCTTAGCTAGTACTATTCTTACAATAATCATGCCTAATATTAATAACAAGAACCCATGTTTGTATCAAACTTCCTTTCTCAATCTTGTGAGGCAAAGTGGTCCCAGATTTAGATGGACCCATCCCTGGCATTTAGCCAGTGTTGGGTAAGTGTGCTGGGGCCTGCCTGGAGTTCATTCCCAAGTGTCAAATTGCAGGATGTGTTTGTTTAGAGTGGGGGGTGATGAGGGGAGGGATTAGAAGGGACTTGAAGGACTTCCTTGGTGGTCCAGTGGTTAAGACTCCACGCTCCCAATGCAAGGGGTACCACCCCTGGTCGGTGAGCTGAGATCCTGCGTGCCTCTCGGCCAAAACACCAAAACATAAACAGAAGCAATATTGTAACAAATTCAATAAAGACTTTAAAAATGGTCCACGTCAAAAAACAATCTTTAAAAGAAAAGGGGGGTGGGGCTTGAAAGATGAGTGAGCGTCAGCAGGGAAGGAACAGTGGCTGGGAGGAGAGTACGGGACAGGCTCAGAGCTCCCCAGCTCAGTGCCAACTACCTCTGTGTGAATAGAGGCCTCGGTGCTACAGGCAGAAGGCGAGGGGCCTCGGAGGTCCGGGGCCCCAGCAGCCCAGCAAGCGTTGCACAGTGGGGAGAAGGGCCTTCCGCGGACTTACCCTCAAGGACAGTGCACACTACCTCCCCGCCTGCCTCCACAGGATGGTGGAAGTGCACGTGCTCCATCTGTCTCCTGTTTTTTTCTATCAGGCTGTCATTTTCCTTCTACAAAAAGTAGTTCTTCCCTTTCCTGTCTCTACTTTTTCTTCTCCGCTCATTCCCTTCAGTTCCCCTTCCCACCACTCACCTCCTCCTGCCCCGAATTTGGATTCCCATTCCCTCCACTGGATCCCTAATGCCACCCACTCCCATCTCTCCTCCTTGTCTAAGCTCAGTAATTACTCTCCAGTAGCACTGACGTTGCGCTTCTCTCATCTCCACACTCCACACTTGACGGTATTAGAAATTGCTTTCGGTTGACCTCATCAGATGGGTATTCCCCACCGGCAAGTCCCTGGCCTCCTTCTTCCCCTTTCCACCCATCCCTGTCCTCCCCACAAAGCCTGGGCAGGACTCTGAACCAGAGGAGGACACTGGGGGACTAGACTGAGTGCCGACAGTCTCAGCCCTTGTGGAGAGATCCTGCCTTCATGGGCATCTCTCCCCCTCCTGCAAAGGGCCCTGGGGCTCAGGGTGCTGGCCTCCCAGGGCCATTTTGGCGGTGAGGCAGGGTGGTGTGGTGAACAAACACAACGTTAGGAGCCCTAGGACTAGCATTCTGTCACCAGATGTACAGAACTGTAGGACTGGGGAAAAAAAACTTAGGCATCGTCTCATCCAACCCTCCCTTCGTTTACAGAAAAAGATGCTGAGGTCCAGGGACTTCCCTGGTGGCACAGTGGTTGAGAGTCTGCCTGCCGATGTAGGGGACACGGGTTCAAGCCCTGGTCTGGGAAGATCCCACATGCTGCGGAGCGACTGCGCCCGTGAGCCACAACTACTGAGCCTGCACGTCTGGAGCCTGTGCTCCGCAAGAAGAGAGGCTGCGATAGTGAGAGGCCCGCGCACCGCGATGAAGAGTGGCCCCCACTCGCCGCAACTAGAGAAAGTCCTCGCACAGAAACGAAGACCCAACACAGAAATTAATTAATTAATTAATTTAAAAAAAAATAAAAGATGCTGAGGTCCAGAGTGGTGAAGGGACTTACACGCAGCAAATTAGTAGCAAATTCAAGACCAGAACCTATGTCTCCTGAATCATGTAACAATGTGCTTTCTCCCACACCGGGCAGGGTGACCTTGGGCAACTGCATCTCTTCACATACCAGGCACTTTGGAAGCACTGTTATGTATATGATGTGGTTTAACCCTTCACCTAACTCTTTCAGGGAAGAAGTGTCATGATCCTCAGTTTACAGACGGAATCCAAGGCTCAGAGCAGTTCAGGAACTTGCCCAATGTCTTGCAGGGGCTGGATTGCAAACCAGGTCTCTCTGACTCCAGAGACCCTCCTGGCCACGGCACAAAACCTCTTTGTGAAACACTAAGCACCCTGGGCCTCAGTTTCCTCACCTGTTAAATGGACGAGTTGAACTTCATGGCCCTAAGACCCACCTGCGAGGCAACAAAAAGAACTCCAAGGAGAGGCAGGCTGTTTGCTAGTTGCCCACATTCGTGGGAGAATTTGCTTCAAAACAGCTAGCCCCCAGGTTTACACTGAGAGGAGCCCAGGGATGGTACCATGGCAACCACAGCGGCTCCAGGGAGCCGAATTCGCCTGACTTGGCCAGACTGGCAAACCGAGTGACCTGAGGCCTGCCCTACTGGAGAGGGTCAAGGCAGAGCCACGGCTAGCCCAAAGGACTTGAATCAGACCACAGGTTGTCCAGGGGAGGGGTCAGCAGCCTGCACTCTGCCCCAGAGATCCTGCCAGGGCAGAGCGCACATGGATTTGTAGCCTGAAAATAAGGTTCTGTGGCCAGATCCGTGACATATAAATTTGGGGATCTTGGGCAAATCACTTATTCTCTCTAAGCCTCACCTAGCACACAGAGTATGCACAAAATAAAGAGCAGCTACTATTATTAATACTAATATTCAAATTTTGAAGAGTTGGATGCCCATCAGCTAATGAACTTGAAAATGCTTTATAGAGAATTTCCTTGTGGTCCAGTGATAAGACTCTGTGCCCTCACTGCAGAGGGCCCAGGTTCACATAACTAAGATCCCGCATGACACACGGCTCGGCCAAAAAAAAAAAAAAAAAAAGCTTTATATAGGGCAGCACTGCACAAGTGCAAGATATTATTATTACCCAGTAAGAATATTCACACGCCCCTGGCTGTGTAGGACCCTTTATTGCATATAATAACTGAACCAAGCACTTTCCATATAAAAGCCACATTAGACACTATGTTTGGGGAGGAGTACAAAGACTTCTCAAAGTACCTGAATCTTTACAGGCTAGAAGGTGACATTATAAGGGAGGAGTAAGTGTTATGAGCAAGGGTCAGATGGAGGTGTTGGGAGTTGAGAGACAGAGACCATAGCTTGAGTTGGGAAAGGCTTTCCTGGGGATGCAGCCGAGTAGGGAGGCCACATCCTCACTGTACCCCGGACTGCAGACACCTCTGTTAAGCATACACCTCCTGAGTTATAGTTGTTCACAGCCATTGTCTCTCTGGTTGCAAGTAACAGAAACCCACTGCAGCTAACTTAAGCCGACAAAGGAGATTTATTGTACGGGAACGGGGTGTCAGAGAATACAGAGGGATGTAGACTGGCTCTGGAAAGACCTGGGACCAAGAATAGAATCCCAGGAACTCAATCTCTGTTTCTCACCTCGCCCCATTCTTCTCTATCTACAGACCATCTTCTTCTGCAGCTCCAGCCAAAGTGATGGGTCTGACCACCCGCAGCTCCTAAATTCTCAGGTTTAACACTCAGTCTGGAACCCAGCAAATAGGACAACCAACCATCCCGGGACTCTCTTAGTTTTTCCATGGCAACCTCTCAGTCCTGGGAAAATCAGGAGGGTTAGTCACCCTGACGATAGCTGCTCAAGACATACTGAGTTCATAAAGGTTCTAGTGCCAGCTACAAGCAAGGGTAGTGTCTGAACCCCTATTCAGTGGTCCTGAGGGAAGGAAACCTGATTGGTCCTGCTTAAGTCAGGTGACCTCCCCCCCCAACCAATCAGCCATAACCGCAGAGTACAAATATGGCTGCCAGGGGTGAGGTCATTGGTTGCTGGTCCGGATAGATCTCCCGGAGGGTGTCAGCTGTCATTTCTGTCTTCCCTCCAAATAAGGAACTCTTTAGGGAAAAGGACTATGCCCTATTTATCTTTGTATTCCCAGAGCCTAGCACATGTCTGACAGAAACTACATAATAGGTACAAGATTTTTCTTTACACTTAACTGTTCCTTCTACCTAGAATGTTCTTCCCCCACTCCCCACGTGGCTGGGGTCTCACCTCAAACAGCAGCCCTGAGCTCCAATCTAAATTACATTCCTCCCCCACATCACTATCTTTCACGTCAGCCTCTTGCAAACAGTTATTACTTCCTGGTTTTCTTCCCAGCGCTTATCACCACCTGAAATTATCTTCTTCAATTTGCTGGCTGGAGTTGTGTCTGTTTTCCCAATACTAGCATGTGCACTCCAGAAGGGCAGACACCTTATCTCTCCATTCATCACTGTGTCCCCGGTGCTAAGTCCCACTACATGCCCTGTTGTAGGTGCTTAAGAAATTTTTGTTGAATAAATAGATGGATAAAATGTAGAGGAGGGGGAGGTACATTCCAGGTGTGATAACAGCACCAGGTGAAACACAACAGAGAGAATTAACTGCAGGGTCTGTACCTTGAACAGGAAGTAGCTTAGTCTGGCTGGAGAGTGGGGAGCGCAAAGGGAAGCATGCAAGGATTTGATGAGCAGGTTAGTGGGTTAGGGTCAGATCTTCACACCAGAGTGTTCAGCTCTTAGCTTATTCATGCCTGCAGGAGAAGATTTTAGGTGAGGCTCTCCTTTTTGTAAAAGAATAAGTTCTTGGTTGCTTCAGGTCACATAGGTAGTGGCAATTTCTATCAAAAGAGACATTTTGTAATAATGTCGGACAGGAGCATTTTGTAATGATGCCAGACATGAGCAAAGACCTTTGTGGAATGTAAAATGCTTGCAGGAGAATGTCTTCTGTGCTCTGACAACAGCCCTAGGAACCACACAAGGCTGGCTCTGGTCACCATTCCAAGACGCCTTGTGGTAGGGTGGAAAGAACAGCTGCCTGCATTGAGTTCTGAAGACCTGGGCCTTCTTTTTGCCAGCTGTGTGACCCTGGCAAGACTCTCACCCTCCTGAAGTTCATTTGTTCATTCATTCATTCACTCTGCCACTCATTCAACAAATAGTTATCATGTGTATGTCGTGATGGTTAATTTTATGTGTCAACTAGGCGGGGCACAGTTAAAAGATATTTGGTCAAACTTTATTCCAGATGTTTCTCTGAGGGTGTTTTTGGATGAGATTAACATTTAAGTTGGCAGACTTTGGGTAAAGTAGATTGCCCTCCATAATGTGAGTGGGTCTCATCCAATCAGCTGAAGGACTGAACTGAACAGAAGACTAACCTCCCCTAAGCAAAAAAGGAATTCTCTAACTTGACAGACTTCAGACTCGACCTGCTCTTTCCTGGGTCTCCAGCCTGCCAGCCCAACCCAAGGGTTTCGACTTGCCAGCCCTCATAATCACCTGAGCTAATTCCTTAAAATAACTATTTCTCTCTACATATACACATCCTGTTGACTCCATTTCTCTGAAGAAACAGCCTATTCTGTGCTTAGTTCTGAAGACAGAGCAGTGAGCAAAATGCACAGCCTGTGACCGCACTGAGTTTACATTCTGAAGGGAAGACGAAACTAATGAGAAACAAAAGGGACTTCCCTGGTGGCACAGTGGTTAAGACTCCACACTCCCAATGCAGGGGGCCTGGGTTCAATCCCTGGTCAGGAAACTAGATGCTACATGCCTGCCACAACTAAGAGTTCACATGCCACAATTAAGGAGCCCACAAGCCGCAACTAAGGAGCCCCGCCTGCTGCAACTAGGACCCGGTGCAACCAACTATAAATAAATAAATAAATATTTTTAAAAAGAAACACAATATTAAGCACATTAATTAGAGATGTTTACAAGTGTGTACAACCCCAGGGCATAGCTCTCCCTGCCCTGAAGTCCAGCCCAGGTGAAGAGCTGGGTAGAGCAGCTTTTAGGCAACAGGCAAGACTCATTTCAGTTTCCTCTTTTGTAAAATGGAGGAAAAACTATCAGTTCCGTTGTCATAGAGGATGTATAGAATGAGCTCATTTTTGTTTAAAAAAAAAAAGAGATGTGTCTAGCAGGATGGAAAGAACTGTCATCTTAACAGATGGCAGCAGGTTCCTTGGGGAGAGAATTGTCTCTCTTTAAGATCACACTTTGATAAACCACTTGAGGAGGAAAGTGTGCACCCAAGGGCATTAACTCTCAGACCAGCCTGTGAGAGAGATGCATTAAGAACAACATGAGGGAGGGACTTCCCTGGTGGCGCAGTGGTTAAGAATCCACCTGCCAGTGCAGGGTACAAGGGTTCAAGCCCTGGTCCAGGAATATCCCACACGTCGCGGAGCAACTAAGCCCATGCGCCACAACTCCTGAGCCTGCGCTCTAGGGCCCGCATGCTGCAACTACTGAGCCTGCGCGCCTGGAGCCCGTGCTCCGCAACAAGAGAAGCCACCACAATGAGAAGCCCGTGCACCGCAACGAAGAGTAGCCCCCACTCACCACAACTAGAGAAAGCCCACGCACAGCAACGAAGACCCAACGCAGCCAAAAATTAAATTAATAAATAAATAAACAAATTTATTTAAAAAAAACAAGAACAACATGAACTGTGGAAGGAACAAGGAAAGGAAGGAGGGTGGGATGGGAGCCCTGAGAGAGGATCCAAGGACTTTTCTTAACAGCTTGTCAACATTCAATTTTATTTGTATTTTTTTAATATTTATTTATTTGGCTGCGCCGGGTCTTAGCTACAGCACGCAGAATCTTCGTTACCACGTGTGGGATCTTCATTGCGGCATGTGGGATCTATGCGGAATCTTTGGTTGCAGCATGCAGGATCTTAAGTTGCGACATGTGAACTCTTAGTTGCGGTATGCATGTGGGATTTAGTTCCCTGACCAGGGATTGAACCCAGGACCCCTGCATTGGGAGCACAGGGTCCTAGCCACTGGACACCAGGGAAGTTCCCAACATTCAATTTTAAATGGTTGTATTCCCCATGATTGTCCTTCCTACCTTAGTAATGTTTGCAATATGTATATACCTGGCTTCTTATAAAGGGAGTGCTTCTGGAAATGGAGGAAAGGAGCTAAATTCCAGGTCTCAGTCACCATCTGGTCCTGCTGCCCCAGGAGTTACACACGAGAACAGCCAAAAGGATACAGAGCAGAGACTAAGAATTCCGGTGGAGGGCTTCCCTGGTGGCGCAGTGGTTAAGGATCCACCTGCCAAAGCAGGCGACACGGGTTCAAGCCCTGGTCCAGGAAGATCCCACATGCAGGGGAGCAACTAAGCCCGCAAGCCACAGCTGCTGAGCCGGCGCGCCTGGAGCCCGCGCTCCGCAGCAAGAGAAGCCACCGCAATGAGAAGCCCGCGCACCGCAACGGAGAGCAGCCCCCGCTCGCCGCAACTAGAGAAAGCCCGGGCGCAGCAACGAAGACCCAACGCAGCCAAAAATAAATAAATACATTAAAAATAATAATAATAAAAGAATTTCGGTGGAGTTGGCAAGATAGGAGCCAGATGTGACTGGGCTCATGTAGGCTCCCTGGGGTAACTCAGTTCTGAGGAGGGAATTGGAATTTCCAATGGGCATGGGAGGAAGGGTTCAAGCCCACCTTATCTTCATCTTAAGACCCCAGCTGACTTCTGGGTCACCTGGATATGAAAGCATAAGAAAACAAAGTGTGAAAATCTTGCCACCAAAATGCTAACGGGGGCTATATCTGGATGATGGAATGATGCCATGATCTTGTTTACTTTATAGATAAATGATGATAGATAGATGATAGATAGATGATAGATAGATAGATAATCTTTATGCAGCTGTCTAAATCTTTTATAATAAGCAGAAAAAATCCAACAAAGCTATTTTCCTTTTCTTAGAAATCAGTACAACTCCTGCTGCCAGTCCTGCTGAAGTGGCCAAGACACCAGTAGGGGACATGGAGAGGGGCTGGGAGGATGTAGGCTGGGTCCCCTTCCTCCACTGCACTTGGAAACAAGACTCATCTTGCTCTTCAAGTGTCTGCGAAAATGAACACAGAGCTCCCAAGGAGCCTCGCAAGTTGCCCATCTCTCCCTTCTCTCTTTCCACAGTGAGAGTGAGAGGGACCCAACCGTGCTGCTCTCTCCAGAGGGCTGGCTCCTGGCCCTTTGCCTGCATCCCGGAAAAGGCCTCCTGCAGCCTCCAGTGCCCTCCTGAAGCCCCCAGCCCTTTACGCCCACCGGCCCTGCTGTCAGGGAGAGCTGCGGCCAGAGGAAGCCAGGCCTCTCCCACCTGTCTCCTGGAGACCCCACCCGGACCCCGCCCTGGTTCCTCTCTGCAGCCCAGACTCTTCCTCACCTGCTTCCACTAGCCCCCTCGTCAGATTATGGTCCAGGTAGAATCTGCAGAGGGGCTGGGGATTTGAAAGGGAAACACAGGTTAGAAGAACCTAAAGGCCAAGGTACATTTAGTGAATGGTCCAAGTGAGAGAAATTGTTATCAAGATGGTAACAGTTGTCACCTGAGAGTCCCATTTTCTGATATGCCTGGCTCCCCTTCACTTTTTTTTTTAAATATATTTTATTTATTTCTTTCTGGCTGTGTTGGGTCTTGGTTGCTGCGTGCGGGCTTTCTCTAGTTGCAGTGAGCAGGGGCTACTCTTCATTGCGGTGCGCAGGTTTCTCATTGTGGTGGCTTCTCTTGCTGCGGAGCGGGGGCTGTAGGCGCGTGGGCTCAGTAGTTGTGGCTCGTGGGCTCTAGAGTGCAGGCTCAGTAGTTGTGGTGCACGGGCTTAGCTGCTCCGTGGCATGTGGGATCTTCCAGGATCAGAGCTCGAACCCGTGTCCCCTGCATTGGCAGGTGGACTCTTAACCACTGCGCCAGCAGGGAAGCCCTCCCCTTCCCTTTAATATCACATCCAAATTGTTCCATCTCTCCTTCTGAACAACTGCAAGAACTCCAGTCTTCTTGCCAATATTTCTGTAGAGGAGGTACTTAATAATAATAACAATACCCACAACAATAAAAATAATGTCCTGTGTTTGTTGGGTCCTTATTAGGTCAAACCATATGAATTTACCTCTCAACCATATTTGAACACAAAACAGCAATTTCATATGGTTGAATTGAAGTCTACATGACACGCGTTATACATACGGCACAGCAGTCCCCACTTGTCCTTGGGAGGTACGTTCCAATACCCCCAGTGGATGCTTGAAACTGAGGATAGTACCAAACCAGATATATACTATATTTTTTCCTATATATACATACTTATGATAAAGTTTAATTTATGAATTAGGCATAGTGGGACTTCCCTGGTGGTCCAGTGGTTAAGAGTCTGCCTTCCAGTGCAGGGGACACAGATTCAATCCCAGGTCAGGGAACTAAGATCCCACATGCCGTGGGGCAACTGAACCTGCCTGCCGCAACTACAGAGAAACCCTCGGGCCATAACTAGAGAAGCCCACCCACCGCAATTAGAGAGAAGCCCGCAAAAAAGAGCCCGTGCAGCCAAAACAAACAAACAAAAAAGTAAACAAATTAGGCATAGTAAGAAATTAACAACAACAGGGACTTCCCTGGTGGTCCAGTGGTAAAGAATCCACCTTCCAATGCAAGGGACGCAGGTTCAATCCCTGGTCAGGGAACTAAGATCCCACACTCTGCAGGGCAACTAAGCCCACACGCCACAACTACTGAGCTCGCACACCTCAACTAGAGCCCGCGTGCCGCAAACTACAGAGCCCACACGCCCTGGTGCCTGCGCGCCACAACTAGAGAGAGAAAACCCGCATGCCACAACTAGAGAGAAGCCCAAGCACTGCAACTAGAGGGAAGCCAGCACGCCGCAAAGAGACCGCGTGCCATAAGGAAAAAAAGATCCCGCATGCCTCAACAAAGATCCTGTGTGCTGCAACTAAGACCCGACGCAGCCAAAAAAAATAAGGAAAATAAATTAAATAAATAAATATTTTTTAAAAAAAATTAACAACATTAACGCATGTATGTGGAACCTAGAAAAATGATACAGATGAACCGGTTTGCAGGGCAGAAATTGAGACACAGATGTAGAGAACAAACGTATGGACACCAAGCGGGGAAAGCCGCGGGGCAGGGGGGGCGGGGGGAGGGGATGGTGGTGTGATGAATTGGGAGACTGGGATCGACAGGTATACACTGATGTGTATAAAATTGATGACTAAGAAGAACCTGCTGTATAAAATAACAAAATAAAATTCAAAAACACAAACCAACAAAAAAAAATTAACAACAATAATAGAACAATTATAATGACATTTTGCAATAAAAGTTAGGTGAATGTGGTCTATCTCTCTCAAAATATCTTATTGTACAAATTTAATGCTTTTTTTCATCTTAACTAAACACTTACCATGCATTGTGACCACAACTTTTGCAGTTTGAGGTGCAACAGAAAAGGTAGCACAAATTTGGGGACTTTCCTGGTGGTCCAGTGGTTAAGACTCCACGCTCCCAATGCAGGGGGGCCAGATATGATCCCTAGTCAGGGAACTAGAGCCCGCAAGCATGCCGCAACTAAAAGAGCCAGCATGCCACATGTGGCAACGAAGATCCCACGTGCTGCAGCTAACACCCGACTCAGACAAATAAATAAATAAATAAATAAATATTTTTAAAAAGGTAGCAGCACATGGGCTTCCCTGGTGGCACAGTGGTTGAGAGTCCGCCTGCCTATGCAGGGTACATGGGTTCGTGCCCCGGTCCGGGAGGATCCCACATACCGCGGAGCGGCTGGGCCCGTGAGCCATGGCCGCAGAGCCTGCGCGTCCGGAGCCTGTGCTCCGCAACGGGAGAGGCCACGGCAGTGAGAGGCCCGCGTACCGCAAAAAAATTAAATAAATAAATAAATAAATAACGTAGCACAAATTCCTTTTTCCTTCTTCACAATTTCATGGATAGAAGATTCGTTCTTACTGTAGGTCTTAGCAACCTCAGCATACGATTTTTTTTTTCTTTCCTTAAGTTTAGAACTTTCAACTTTCACTTAAAAGAAGCACTTTATGGCTTCTCTTCAGCATATCTGAAGTGCCACCGCCACAACTCTTGAGCTTTGGGGCCATTATTAGGTAAAATAAGGGTTACTTAACACAAGCACCGGGACACCTCGACAGTCAATCTGATAACCGAGGCAGCTACCGAGTGAGTAACGGGCAGGATGCGCTGGACAAAGGGATGAGTCACGGGCAGGACGGAGCTGGACCGCACGAGATTTCATCATGCAACTCAGAACAGTGCACAATTTACAACTTATGAATTGTTTATTTCTGGAATTTTCCATTTAATATTTTCAGACCATGATTGACCATGGGTAACTGAAACCTCAGAAAATGAAACCACGGTTGAGGGGGGACTGCTGTATCTCATTTAATCCCCATGACAGTCCTGTGAGCTAGAGACTGTTTTTCTCATTTAACAAAGAGTAAAATGGAGGCTCAAGGAGGTGAGTTAAATTGCTCAAGGTCACACAGCTTGTAAGGTACACCCAGGAATCAAAACCCGGCTCTCTGAAACCAAACCATAGTCACATGTCTTGTTTCCGTGTAATCAGCACAGCAGCTCTGGTTGCTTCCTGATCATTCCAGGCTGCCTTGTAATCACTTTTTCAGGCTGCTGCCACCCTCCCAATCGCCTCCACCCAGAGAGAGCCTCTGTTCTTCCCTTCATCGCGCAAGGCAACACCAGCCCCAGGCTAGTTGTGGCGCTAAGAAGCCTTGCTGATGGCTTGTGTAAGTCATGAGGAAATAGCAATTCAGTCAATGCAAACTGGAGACTGATGTCCTACCAGCAAACTCAAACGAGGGGCATCTTCAGGCTTCTCAGCCATGCCCCTCTGGTCCCTCAGCCTCCCCTCCAGCCCCTGCCACGTTAGTGGGGCCTTCCCTGCTCAGATGAAGCCCTTCCGTCCCTGCCCTTTCTTTTCTGTGTCCAAACTGTGCCCCACACCCATTTCTTGGGTCCTCCAGAGACAGAACCAGAACAGCATCTATAACCAAACAAAAGCAAACAACAGCAACAACAAAACAACCAGCCAGAAGACTCGCCCTTTATCTCCTGGTGCAAAGTATTTAGCCCTTTTGGTCTCAGCTTCTCTCTCCCCATTCATCCTGAGACTCGCTTGGCACCATGGGAGGCCAAGTAGGAATATTGTCCCAGAAAAGGTAGTCTTCAGCAGACCATGCTTTCTTTTCCAGTGATCTTTGAGAACAAAAGAAAAGATCTTCAGATGCAATGGTTTTGTGTAGCATCTTGTCTGTCATGTTTTGTAAATACTGGAGCTTTGACCAATTTGACTTAGAGATGGAATGTAACTTTGCTTACGAAAATTGCTGTTAAACTGTTTAAGGTACCCTAATTTTCTGTGAGCACACTAAAAGCGAAAAGTAAATGTGACTGAAACGTTAAATAACTGAATAAATATATAAGGTAGTCTTCCACCAAGAAGAAATGAAATCTGGCAGCTTTTTTTTTTCTCGTTGAATATACATAACATAAAATTTACCATTTCAGGCAGCTTTTTAAAAATAGCAATTTTCCCCATCCCTGCTATGCTATGAATAAAGTGGGCAAAGTCTGAGGAGAATGTGAGTGACAGAGGGTGGGAAGGGGGCATCGTTTTGCCAGGCAAGTGGCCCCAAGTGCCCAGCCACAAGTGGCAGGCACTTTTCCCTGGTGCCCCCTGAGTTACTGCTCTGCCTGCCTGGTGGCCTCTCTGCTGGGAGTAACAGGGGATGAGACTGTGAAGGTGGGTTGAGGCCCTGCTATCGAGGCCTGAAATGCTACTTAGTTCATGACATGTTACATTTCTAATCCATGGGGAGCCACTGAAGGTTCTTGGGCATGATCAGGACCACGCTTTACTAAGATTCATTCAGGGTGAAGTTGAAGAATAGCAGAGGAAGATTCCCAGGGTAGGGGGACTTCCCTGGTGGTCCAGTGGTTAAGACTGCACGTTCCCAATGCAGGGGGCCCAGGTTTGATCCCTGGTCAGGGAACTAGATCCCGCATGCTGCAACTAAAGGAGCCCGCATGCCGCAATGAAGATCCTGCATGCCACAACTAACACCTGGCACAGCCAAATAAATATTAGGAAAAAAAAAAGATTCCCAGGGTGGGGAGATGAGTTAAGAGATAGCAAGGGGTAGCTGGGTCCAGGTTCTAATGATACAGGATAAGGAGGACCCTCCAAGGACTACACCCTCGGTGGAAGAGGAGATGAGGAAAAATCTCTCCTCTGGCACAGGAAAACAAGGAAATGTGTATGTCTCGGCCTGCGTTAGAGTAGGAAGGTGGGTATTTCCCTGAGAATTTATAATCCAAGCGCAGGTTTGTTTGTTTGGTTTTCGGGTTTTTTGGACACACCACGTGACTTGTGGGATCTTAGTTCTCCAACGAGGGATTGAACCTGGGCCCTTGGCAGTGAAAGCGCGGAGTCCTAATCACTAGACCTCCAGGGAATTCCCCAAACCCATGTTTATAGTTTGACTTTACACTACTCACATGATCCTGGAAGCACAAGCTGAAGAATTAACATAAAATGTGTCCTGGGCCCCTAAGGATACTCTGGAGGGACACTGCTTCATCCCAGGCCTGTACAGCCTGGGGGCAGTGCTAGGCTTCCCCTGGAGGGTGAAGGGGTCCCTAGAGGGACTTCCAAGGAGCAGAAGGATGGCTCAAGCCTTCCGTCAGGGCCTCCTGCTAATTTCATGGTCTCACGCTGGGCACTGTCTTTGGGGATCAGACTGGAGGCTGCAGGGTCTGTGCTCAGCAATCTCCCCAGCTTGAGAGGCAGAGAAGGCCTCAACCCCAGGGCCCAGGAGCCCCTCATGAAGGGTCCTGGACTTGTTCTGGAGGAGATGCCAAGGACGAGGAAATAGGCCTCTGTAGGGTCTCACTGGAAGACACACGAAAGGAGGAGTTTTAAATCACCCATGGAACATGCAATGCAAACTGAATACTTGCCACCACGAGGCTATGAAATAACCGGACGACAGGGCTCAGTCAGGGACGGCATCTCAGTAGAGACGTGTCTAGTCAGGGCCCTGAACAGGGCAGAGGAGATGGAGTTTCACTACTGGCTCTGCCTATTCCTGGCCATGTCTTGTCTAGTCCCTTCCCTTCCCCAAGCCTCTGCTTGTCCATCTAAGGTCTCTTCAGATGCTAAGATTCTCTGTCAAGCTGGGGGAACAGAAGGGAAGAGCAAAATCCAGAAGGACTCAGCTCTGAGGCAGGGGAAGTTAGGAGGAGTGGGACGCCCAGCGGAGCCGAGGGCAGTGGTGGGCGGGGGCAGGTGGTGGAGAGCTTGGACTTGGGGCCCGTGCTCTCATCCGCCTGAAACCCCACATCCTCACGCTCACTCAGTCCCCAACACTGGCCTGACCACACTCCTGAAACTGCCTTCTCCGTGGTTCCCAAGGACCCAGGTACCAAAGCCCTCTCTGGGTCCTCATCCTCTGTCTCTTGGGAGGAGGTGACAGTGTTACTTACTATGTCAGCTGGCCTAGGTCCAGACTTCCTGCTTCACACAGTCCTCTTGTGGGTACTGGGTTATCCTTCCTAAAGTGGAAAGAGAACCCCTTGTTCCCTTGCTCAAAAACCTCCAAGGATCCTTACTGTCTGCTGGTTCAAGTACCAGCTCATCTCCCAGACATGCAAGGCTCTCCACAGCACAGCTTCCACCTCCCTTCCCAGCTTTAACTCACTGCTACCTTGCAACAAACTGTGTCCCCCAAGCACACCTTCACCTTTCTTTCCTACTACCCTGCCTTTGCTCATCCAGTGATTCCCTCCTGGAAACTCCCTTCTCTGCTGGTCAAATTTCTTACCATGTCCACACTACCGCTTCCTTGAAAATCTGTCTCAGTCATTCCCAAATGTAACTGTGATAGTTAAACTGCGGAAACAAAGACACCCTCAAATACACAGGCTTGAATGAGCCTCCCTTGATTCCCGCCTGTTTTCTGACCCTAGTTCTCCAGTTCTCCTTTGATTCTGTGAGCTATTTGATAACCTTCCAATACGCTGGTCCTCTGCTTAAGCTGCCCAGAATTGGTTTCTGTTGCTTGCCATCGATAATCGTGACTGATACCCTCCCTCCCTCCTAGATTGCTGTCATCAAGTGAGACGCTGTGCACACAGGTGCTTTGTGAACAGGGAAGCCCAGCAGAGATGTGACTTATCATTCCCCTCTGTGTTCCCCTATCTGTTCCCTCCCATCATCCAGCCACCGCTGATAGAAGAGAACCAGCAAAACAACTCTCAATCACATTAGCCAAAGGGAACGAAGGGCCAGAAGAGCTAGCAATGAGGCCAAAAATAGATCAAACACTCATGTTACACTTGATAATTACCTCCCTGACTATGACTTTTGCAATATATAATCCCAAACTTTTTTTTTCAGAGTGAACAGGGAGTATATAATCTCCACAAACACTTACTGACGATTCCTGACTCCATTTAAGTGTTTTGTTTAGATGCTCTGTCATTGAGCCACCGAGAGAGAAAGTGGCCCTTTCCCCCTTGCAGTTCCTTCTCCAGGCCATGCAGCCTGCCTTGTCCACTTAGCTGGAAGAAATCGCTCCCTTCTCTAAACTCCTCTGGTGCAATTTTTTTAAATATAATTTACATACAGTTTACTGTATGTGAGATTTCCACAAATCTTGGGACTTCCCTGGTGGTCCAGTGGTTAAGACTCCACGCTCTCAGTGCAGCAGGCCCGGGTTCGATCCCTGGTCAGGGAACTAGATCCCTCATGCCGCAACTGAAGATCCCGCACATGGCAACGAGGAGCCCACGTGCCTCAGCTAAGACCTGGGGCAGCCAAATAGATAAATAAAATAAATAATTTTTTTTAAAAAAAGAGATTTCCACAAATCTTAAGTGTACTGTTGGATGAATTTTTACATATTTTGCATACGCCCAGGCATCCACTACCCAGATCAAGACAGAACATTTCCAGAAACTCCCTCATGCCTTTCCCAGCCAGTACCCCAGTGGGAATCGTGCTTCTGCTCTCCATCACCAGTTCTAGAACTTCACAAAAATAGAATCATGTGGTATGGACTCTTTTGCTCCTAGCTTCTTTCATTCAACAAGTTTTTGAGTCTCGATTTTTTTTTTAATAACTTTTATCACTTTGCACATGAAAGCTTTCCTTTTTTTTTAAGATTTTTTTAACGTGGACCATTTTTAAAGTCTCTATTGAATTTGTTATGATAATGCTTCTGTTTTATGTTTTGGTTTTTTGGCCATGAGGCACGTGGGATCTTAGCTCCCCAACCAGGGATCGAACCCACACCCTCTGCATTGGAAGGCGGTCTTTTTTTTTTTTTTAGTATGTATGTATGTATTTATTCTATTTTTGGCTGCGTTGGGTCTTCGTTGCTGCGTGCGGGCTTTCTCTAGTTGTGGAGAGCAGAGGCTACACTTCGTTGCAGTGCACAGGCTTCTCATTGCAGTGGCTTCTCTTGTCGGGGAGCACGGACTCCAGAGTGCAGGCTCAGTAGTTGTGGCGCACGGGCTCTGCATGTGGGATCTTCCCGGACCAGGGATCGAACCCGTGTCCCCTGCATTGGCAGGTGGATTTTTAACTGCTGCACCACCAGGGAAGTCCCTGGAAGGCAAAGTCTTAACCACTGGACCACCAGGGAAGTCCCATGAAAGCTTTCTTATTTATGCTTTCTGTCTTATTCTAGACTTGGGGTGGGGGGTCCATTTCAAATGGTTCCCCACACAGGACGCTCCACAAATTAAATGCTCGATAAATAGTTCCCAAATGACCTCACCAATGAGGATCAGACCCACTTTCTCTGTCCCCTTGACTGTCTCCGTCATGATGCTGTGCGCATCTATTGAGCACCTACGACGTACCAGGCTGAGCCCTTTATACACATGTGCTTCACATAAGCGCTTACAACAACTCTGGATGCGGGTACGACTTGTCCCCATTTTCTGCGTGAGCGCACTGAGACTCAGTGATGTCACGTGACTTCCCCAAGTTCAGCTTACTAAGAAGTGACAAAGCCAGGACTCAGACCCTGGTCTATCTGACCCAGAACCCAGACTGCTAACCACTAACTTGCACTGCCTCGCGGTTAGGAAGGAAGCTGACATTAATGGCACGGAGGTCCTCTGTGACAGCTCATGAACTCCTCTCATCAGCCCAGAAGTGCACATATGATTATGCCCATCTTTCCCGCAGGTGGGAAAGCTGAGGGGCAGAAACGTTGAATGACGTGTTCACACAACTAGCAAGTGGCCAAGACTGGAAGCTAGAATCCCAACGGAAAGCCCTTGTTCTTTGTCTGACACCCCTGACCGCCTTTCTATAGCATGAAACGCTATAGCAGCAAATCTCTGTGCAGCCTAGGTATTTGCTTTCTTGAACCAGGGTGATGTCGGGGTCAATGGCCTCTTTTATTTATTTATTTATTTTTATTTATTTATTTATTTATTTTTGTGGTACGCGGGCCTCTCACTGTTGTGGCCTCTCCCATTGCGGAGCACAGGCTCCGGACGTGCAGGCTCAGCGGCCATGGCTCACGGGCCCAGCCGCTCCATGGCATGTGGGATCTTCCCGGACCGGGGCACGAACCCGCGTCCCCTGCATCAGCAGGCGGACTCTCAACCACTGCGCCACCAGGGAAGCCCTCAATGGCCTCTTTTAAAAAATAGCATTGGAGCCTGGTAGACTGGATTGTGCAAGGCTGTAACTAGGGTGGCCCGGTCTGTGAGCATTTAAGATGTCATCCTCAAATACTCTAAAAGAGCAGATCCAGGGTATTCCCTGGTGGTCCAGTGGTAAGGCTCCACACTCTCACTGCCAAGGGCTCAGGTGTGATCCCTGGTCGGGGAACTAAGATTCCACAAGCTGTGCAGCCAATAAATAAGTAAGTAAATAAATAATAAAAGAGCAGATCCAAATGAAATGGCCGTGGCCTTTTCTTCATATGTGTTGAGATCATGACGTGAGCCAGGCATAGTGCCAGGCACTGGTGAACACAGCAGACCTGGTTTTTATTCTCATGGAGCCTCTGGTCTAGCAGGGGAAACAGGCATGCATAAAGAAAGGCAAGGTCAGAACCCTGGGGTCTGTTAACAGGGGTCCTAACTGAGCCTGGAAGCCCCAGGAGAGCGTCAGAGAGGAAATGAGGTTTAATTTTGACCTGAATGATGAACCAGGGTTAGTAGTTGAGGGGAGCAGAGCATGTGAGTGTGAGGGGAGAGTTGTGGCAGAGGGAGCAGCCTGAAGCAGGAAGAGGAAGCTCGGGAGGGGTCTTGAGGGCAGAGACATTCACCTTGTTCACACCCAGTCTCCTAGTACCGCTCCTAGCACCAGTGAGGCACTCTAGAAATACCTGGTTGCCTGAATGAATGATTGAATGAATGCTTAAATGAAATTCCTACTGGCTGAAGTAGAGTGGAGGAAAGTCCAGCATGAGATGGAGCCTGAGAGGTGGGCATCAGCCAGAGCATGCAGGGTCTTGAAGGTCATGGTTAAAGGGCAAGGACTTTATATGAAGGAAATGGAGGGAAAACAACAACGATAAGGACGGCAAAGAAATGCGAGGGTTTGAAGAATGTTGAGTTGTGGCATGATCTATTTGCATTTTTAAAATGTCACTTTGGCTACTGAGGAGAGAATGGCCTGCAGAGGGAGCAGCTGGAGGTGACGGTAGTGATGTGAATGGAAGGCAGTGGAAAGATTCAGGAGAGAGTGAGGGGGCGGAATGATCAGGACTTGAGTCAAGGATGACTCACACACACACAGGCTTCTGGCTGACTAGACAGGCTGGGTGATGCGGCCCTTCACCATGATAGAGGAATAGGTGGGGAAGATGCGGAGTTTTTATACATGCTGAGATTAAGATGCCCAAGAAACATCCAAACGAAAAAGGCAAGTAGGCTGTTGGATGTGTGGGCTAGAGCTCAGAGGAGAGCTACGACGACAACTCCGAGGACGGTTGACATCTAGATGGTAGTTGAAACCACGGGGAAGAATGAGGTCACCCAGGGAGAGGATAAAGCAAGAGGAGGCTAGGGCCTAGAACTCAACCTTAAATGGCTACAGAGAGGAATGGAAGAAGCCAGCAGAAGAAACCAAGAAGAGGAGAGAGGCACGTGGTAAACTGGAGAGGATGGGGTCGCACAAGTAGGAAGGAGACTGTTTCGAGAGAGGAGTCCTCTGAACTAAGAACGAGGATAGAAATTCAGTGGGTTTATCAATATGGATGCGATGGATGACATCAGCTGCTATAAAAATATAAGTGATGATTACTATTTTCTCATCCCTAAGGAAGGAGACTATATTCCAGGGACAAGACTTGGGAATCCTCTAATAAGGAAGGCTCTGGACACCAGGGACCTCACAGGTTAATTGCAATCCTTTCCCCTTTCGGGTCAGGCTTTTCTTGTCTTTAAGGGAAAGAAAAGCTGTCTGTGAAGAGCTTCAGACGCAGGAGGAAAGAATCTTAGCAAACACAGTCTTAAAGCATCAGCAAGGACATGTGATTTAGCAAAGAAATCACCACAGTCCCATGATTCATTCATTCAACAACATATTTATTGAGCCTCTACTACTTAGCTGACACATAAATCTCAATCCATTGACTATTTCTTGAGCTGCTATGCATTGCATTAATTCCATAAGTCTTTTTTCCTTTCACCAAAAATGTAAACTCTCAGAGCAGAACGTTTTCTTTACCCCTTTATCTCCCACCGAACTGGGATAACCCAGCCATTCTTGGCAATTCACCAGTCTCCCAATTTCCCATGAATCCATTCGCTCTACCTAGAATGTCCTCCAACTGCATAAATCCTCCTCATTTTCAAGGCCCAGTTCAGATGTCACTTCCTCTGTGAACTTTTCCTAAATGACTCAAACTTAATCCTCCCTTATCGGGGCTCCTAAGGGCCAGAATAGCACTTGTCTTCCTGTACAGTGTTGATTTCTGTGTGAGGCTTCTGTCTCCCTGGCCCAGCTATCTCTTCTTACAACCTTCAGTGCCTAGTAGAGCTGCTTAGTAAATTTGTCAAAAATCAGCTACCCCCTCCCCTGGTCAAAATAGGGCTCTCCCCCCCAGCATGTGGGCTTGGGCAGAACTGACATCTCAGAAAATGCTCCTTTGGTGCCACCTCCTGGCTAGATGGGGTATGACAGAGCCTGATTTCGGGCTTTCAACTCAAATTCTGTCTTTCAGTTCATTCTTTTGTCACTTCTATGCCAGGCTCTAAGTATACTGGTGAGCAAGACAGACGCAGTTCCTGGCCTCAAAAAATTTACAATCTAGAGAAGAAGACAATCTTAGAACTAGAGTGTGGTAGGAGCTGTGATCCTGAACGTTTTGAGGCCTCAGGAAAGGGGGCTTCTTTGCCTGTCCCTCAGGCTGACATCCGCAGAGGCCATGATTGGGTCATGGTCTAAGCAGGACATTGTCCTCTTCTGGCACTTGGGCTCTTGCTTGGGAAGCACGTCTGTGGCAGGCAGGTCCTCCATATTTCACCCGCCACACACTCCCCCTCACTTTTTTTTTTAAAGCTTATTGATAACAACAAAGAAAAACAGTATACCACACTGCAAAACAATTCTCTTTTGGTGCCTCTAAATGGCCAGTACTAGAATCTCTTTTTTTTTTAATTTTATTTATTTATTTTTAAAACATCTTTATTGGAGTATAATTGCTTTACAATGGTGTGTTAGTTTCTGCTTTATAACAAAGTGAATCAGCTATACATAGACCTATATCCCCGTATCATGTCTTATATTCTTGAAGCCCTAAGATTAGAATCACAGTGTGAGAGCAGGAAGAGGCCTTCATTCATTCATCCCATAATTACTTATTGAGCACTATTAGGTGCCAGGCATTGTGTGAAGTGCTGAGGACATAACAGGGAACAAGAAAGGACATGGTATACACTCTCATGATGTTTATGTTCTCTCTGAGGAGATAGGAAACAAAGCAAGTACACAACTTTTAATATTTACTTATTTATTTTTAATAGGTGGTACACTATATGATTCAAAATACAAAAAGGTGCACAGTGAAAAGCCCCCCACTCCTGCCCCTAGCCACCTAGTCCCCTCCATAGAGGCCAGCAATGTTATCGGTTTCTTCTGTACCCATCCAGAGATAACATACGAATATACAAGCAGATATATTCTCCCCGCCCACCCCCCAGCCTTATTATACAGATGGTGGTATTCTATACACTCTGCACTGCACCTTGGGATCTTTTTCACTTAACAATATATCTTAAGAAATCGTTCTATATCAATACATAGATTTCTATCTTTTTTACAGTTGTATGGTATTCCATTGTGTGAAGATTGCATGGTTTAAAATAATGTTACACTGTGATAAATGTTATGATGAAAACAGAAAATAAGTAGGGAGCTTAATTTTAAAATAACAAGGGAGAACTGGCTTTAGATAAGGTGATCAGGAAAGGAAGCTCACACTCAGGAAATGACACTGAAGCTGAGTCCTAAAAAAATGAGAGGAAATCCACCAGGAGAACACAAGAGGAAGAATGTGCAAGCAAAACAAAGGACTGCCAAGGCAGGAATGAGCTTGGCATACTTGAGGGGTTGGAAACCACTGTGGATGAAACCAGATGAGGTGGAGGGAGCACAGAGCCAGATGGCGAGGGGCCCTGTAGGCCAGGGTAAGGAGCACAGGGGTGATTCTAAGTGCAGCAGGAAGCTGCTGGAGGGCTCAAGAGAGAAATGGGCATGCCCTGATTCATACTTGTACATTCACTTAGGCAGCTATGTGGAAGGTGGATTAAAGGACAAGAGTGAAAGGAGGAGATGAGAAAGGAGGCTGATGCAGTAGCCCATGCAGGAAATAAAAACAGCATGGAGAGGAGGTGGTGGCAGTGGGGATGAGAAACACTGACAGTGTTGGGATGTATTTTGGAAGTAGGGTTGACAGGACTGGAGGGTCAACCTTATAGATCATTTAGTCCCAGTTCCCTCACTTCCTGGGCTGAGCAAGCCTAATGACTTGCCTGCCACAGGTCACAGAGCTCCTTAGTGACAGAGCCAGGCCTAGGACTGATCCAAGACTTCTGACTCCCAGGTCAGTGTTCTATCACTCTAGGGAAGCAGGAGTTGGAATTGGAGAATAGAAACTATATCTTTAAAATTCTGTTAACCACGAATTGCCGATTCATTCAATTTTTTTTAAATTGTGTGACAGCTTTTTATTAGCTTTCTTGACTGCCCACCTCAGAGTAGAGAGAGACAGATGTGCGGTGAATGGAATCTCAGGTCCACCGCTGCCTACTCCCAGAGCAAGGGAGGCAGGCAGCGCAGGAGATGGGAGAACGAATGGGAATAGGCTGCCCTGCAGACATATGAGGGAAGGGTATTCCAGGTGGAAGAGCCAGCTAGGGTGCAGACCCTCTGACAGGAACCTGGCTCATTTGGAGGGTAGCGGGGAGGACAGGGTGAGTGGAGCAGATAAGAACAGTGAGATGAAAGTGGAAATGGGAGGGTCAGATGGCATAATGATTGGTGAGGCGTCGAAGGCTCTGGCCTTTACTGAGTGAGACGGGAGCCAGGAGAAAGTCTGAGCTCAGAAATATGATCTGATGTACATTTTCACAGGATCCCTTTATTGCTGTGTGGAGGATTGACTGTAAGAAGCAAAAGTGCAAGTAGAGACCAGCTAAGAGATTGGTGCAGTCATATAGGTGAGAAAGGATGGTGACTTCACCATAGATAGAGAAGTGGTCAACCCGTAAGATTTGCTGCCAAAAATGATGTGAGATAGGGAATCAAACATTACTCTCAGGATTTGGCCTGAGAAATGGGAGAGATGAATTTATTACAAGAGATGGGGCAGATGAGGAAGGAAGGAGTTTAGGTTTGTAAGTGTTGGGTTTGAGATGTTGGTGAGCCATTAGTGGAGAGGCTGAGCTGGCAACTGAATATACCAGAGTTCAGGAGACAGACCTGGACTGACTCTACATTTAGGAGTTGTTGACACATGGTTGGTGTTTAAAGCCGCAGGACTGGATGAAATTTAGAGTGTAGAGGGTCGAGGACTAAGCCCTGGATCACTCTGGCATCAAGAGGACAAAAAGCAGAGGAGGAACCAACCGAGGAGACTAAGCAGGAACAACCAGTAAAACAGGAGGAAAATCAGGAGGAATGCTGTGCTCGAATCCAAGTGAAGAAAGTATATCAAGGAGATCACATGCCATTTATAGGTTAAATAAAGGCTGAGAATTAACCATGTGAGGTCACCAGTGACCTTGACATGATCAGTTCCACCGGAAAGCAGAGGATGAAAGCCTGATTGGAGTGGTTTAGAGAGAATGAAGAAGAAATGGAGCCAGTGAGTAACAGCTTCCTCTTTGGGGTCTTGCTCCCTGAAGACCCCTTGCTCCTTCTCTATTCCTCTTGCTGCAAAGAGGAATAGAGAAACGGGTGGTAACTGAAGGAAGAAATGGGAGAAACAGCGGCACATTTTTACGCTGATGGGAATGATCCAATAGAGGCGAAATTGGGATGTGGAAGAGGGAGATTTCATGGAGCCATGTTCCTTAGTTGCTGAGAGACGAAGGTCTGGTGCACAAATGAAGGGCCTCTTTCTAGACAGAAACATGCATAGTTCCAAGGGCATTGGTTCGCAAACTAAGCTTCATCAGAATCACCTGGAGCACTTATAAAAGCACAGATTGCTGGGCCCCACCCTCAGAATTTGATTCAGTAGGTCTTAAGGGGGACCCAAGAATTTGCATTTCTGACAAGTTCTCCGGTGGTGCTGATACAGCTGGCCCAGAGACCAGGCTTTAAGAAACATCGATCTACAATTATGTGAGGTGAGGTAAGTACATGTAGTGGAAGGAGTAGGTTATGTCTCGTTCTGATTGCTTTATCTTTTCTCAGTCAAGTCAAGTCATTGAGAGTAAAGGTGGAATACAAGGTGTTGGAGGTTTGAGGAAAGGAAGAAGGTATGAAATGGTTGTCTTGTAAGGAGGAAACTGAACAAATGGGGCAAATGTTGATGATCCCCCTCCTGAGGTTGCTGATCATGAATTTAAGACACGGGTTGAATGTTTTCTCCAAACACTCTAAACTGCAGAGGTGCGGGTAGATGCAGTTATATGTAACCAGGATTGTGGTTTGTCAGTTAAAATAGATGAAGCAAGAGTAAGGGGCAAGGGGATGATGGTGAAGACGAGGTGAGAGGGGGATTATGATGGACCATGGATTTAATCTGGGAAAGAAGACAGGTGCGGTAAGGTGAGGTAAAATGAAAAGGTGATGATACACTTTTCTCAAAAGTGAGTGCTTCCCTCTCAAAGCCTTACCCAGCTTGTGTTCATCACTCACCTCTCTGAATTTGTTAGCGTGACTCTTCCAGCCTCATTTATCTTGTGTTACTTTTCTCTATAGTACTCATCACACCTGACAAATGTGTCTGTCTCTCCACCAGAATTGAAGTCCCATTGAAGGCAGGAGCTCTTAGCTTTCTGCTATCGCCGCGGTGCCTAGAATTCTGCCTGGCACTTAGCAGCGCTCCCCTATCCACTCCTGGCCAGCTTACTCTTCCCGCACGCCCAGGACATGTCCTATACTTCTGCAGCAAAATGCCTTGATTTGGAATGACATGCCTCTAAAAACAGAGTGCCTAGAAACTTCACACTGAAGAGAAACAGAAACTCTTCACATTGAAAGGCTTTGGGGAAACAGAAGTCTGGAAAAGTTTGGGTCCCAGTGCTTAAGAAGAAGAAGATGAAAAGGTCAGGGTTCTGCCAGGTAGCTGTTGATGACAGAGACCTAGGCCCTTGGGGCACTGCTCACTCCAGGATCCTAGAAGGCCAGCCATATTAAGGTTGTCACAGAAGACCTGGGTCCTTCTCAAGCAGACCAAAGTAGAAATTCATGGAATTGTGATGGGGGTAGGAGGGGACACTGTAGATGGTCTTGTATTATTCCATTTTTGTAAAATAACTTAAAATTATATGGGTTACTTTCAGGAATACACACATGCTATATACTATATACTGAATTTACATGTTATCATAAAGCAATTTTTTAAAAGGTTTAGAAGGATAGATAGCAAAGTGTTATACCAAGATATATATATTGTTTTATTCTATATGTAACCGTCTGGACTGGTGGTTTTAATTAGAAAAGCACTAGTAGTTAAAATGAATTTAAATCCCTGCAAAAATCATACATCAAGTGGCTTCAGAGGTCATTTCCTCTTTCCAATGAGGAAGTATGTGCACAGAGTAATTCCCTGACTTGCCCAATCAGACATCTCAATGATGGAGCAGAGTACCTAGGAGAGCGGAAACTGCGAAGGAAGATAAAGAGGCAAGGAGCTCGTGGTTTCCACTGATTAAGAAAAAGCTAGGAAGGAAGATCCAGTATTGAAATAGCAATCTGCTGGGTAGATGCCCCTCTTCTCTTCCTACGCTGTATTTCCCCAACTCTAAACCGTATTACAGTGTAATCCTTAAACTAAATTCTGAGGACAAGAATATTATTCATTTCCCTTTCCCCCAGTGCCCAACAGCACCAACAGGGGCTCACAAAATACAGAATGAAGGAATAGATGGGAAAAGCAGATGAATACACTAACACGAAAAACTGGACAAAGCAGCAAAATTGGGAGTTTCTTCAGGGAGCTTCCCCTTAAAAGGCAACTCCAAAGTAACTTTCTTTTTTGAGCACGTGAATGTTGCCTATGGCCAGCAGGTGGGGCCACAGTAACAGTTTTACAAACTTTAGCCAGCCACGCGGTCGACCATTATTTTAAAAGGTAGGAGAGCAACAAGCCACGCATGGCACTAATGTCATCTTTGCCCTGCGAGCAGGATAGCGTGAAATTCCAGTTCCCCGTCCCACAGGAGACCTAAGCTCACCTATGAAGGTAAAGGGTTTGGCACTGGGAGAGGCTTTTGCGCAGGTGCAAAGGCAATGGCGACACCGTCTTAAACCCACATTTTTCGCGGTAAAATAGGGCAAGGGAAAAGCACACAAAATGAACGGGTATGCTGAGCGGCCCCCCAGGCTGCAGCGGGCTAGAGTTGACGGGGTCGCGGGAGTATGGAGAGAATCACGTTAGCAGGACAGAGGTTTGCCTCCCTGCGGGTCACGATGCAGTGGCCACCATGCATGGCCGCCGACGTGCTCGCGCCGTCCAGTCACCGGGCCCAACTGCTGGACGGGGCAGGGCAGGCGGGGCCACCCTAAACTCTCCAGTAGGCGGGGCTACAGAGCCAGATCTGGAAACCTGTAAGCAGGTTTGTGGGACCTTCTCCAACCCACTTAGTCTCGCTATGGATGGCTTACCCCACAGCCATGTCAGCTTTCCACGTGCAAAAAACCCTGCAGCTGAAATTATTAGTTTCAAAGAATGGCTTCTCAGGGGTAAGGAGTTCCACCAGTTGCCCAGAAACCACTAGCAGTGAGTGATACAGTCTTAAGTAGCACTACTACCCAAGGCAAAAAACAAAAATGATTGTAAACTGGCTTTATCATATCTGAATCCTAGGGACACTTTTACTCTCACTTTCATTTTCAGAGGGAAGGGTCCTACATTCATGACACAAGATTACTTCTCCAGAAAAATTGTTTTTCAAATAAAAGCGGCAATATTCAAGTGCTATCTGCTCCCTAATGAAAAACAGAAAACTTCAGTATATGACCATTTACTTTTTCACAGGTAGAAAAAGCTCTGAACCCCTAGAACAGTTTAGATGCGCTGGAAACCAGGCCAACATTTTGGGTCTCTATTTACAAGGCTAAAGATAGGAATTATGGAAGGGTGCAAACCAACCTACATTCATTGGACCTCACTCTAGGTGAAGTATTATGCCAGGTGAAAAGCCCTCTCCACAACTCCAGAAGACTGGTATAAAAGCTCTACAAAAGTGGAGGAAGAGATGAAGTGGTTAGGTGTTTTGATTAGGCTAAATAATTCTTCACCTACAGGGGTAATAAAAACTCCACTTTAATAATCTGTTGCTATTTAAAATGTTGCTTTAAAAAAGAAATCAACGATTGGTTTCTAAATATTCTCCAATAAAAGGAACCTTTGTTCCTTTTGAAAAATTGGTCTGGGGCACTGAAAATACAAGACTAGCCAAGAACATCTTACAGAAGGGCTCCAAAAAACATTGGGGGCATGTCAAAAAGACCCAGGAGCCAACTTGAAGGAGGTCCCAATGGCCAAAGGTGGGACAATCTGAGCAAGAAATTAAATGATAGCATTGACCTATGGAATAAAATACAAAGTCCATACTGATATCACTGAATAAATAAAATGGGGAGAAGGGACAGCTCCTCCTTATAGCAGAATTCTAATTAGTATGAATGTAGAAGAAATAATAGACATAATAAATTAACATTAGGCAAACGCCACAGCAGTACTTGTTCCGGGGAATAACAATTCAAAGACGTCAAAATTAGTGAACCAAAGATTGATAGTTTAAAATTATATTCCTCCACAAGTTACTTAATTCATTACAAAGGGAAACAATAACTTTACAGTGGAGAAATACAGCAAATACTACCTTAATGTGATCAAAGTTAACATCACCAGTAATAATACATATGGACATCATGTACCCTGATATAATGCACTAAGAAGGCCATATATGATTTTTGCAGTATTCTTACAAAAAAATAATTTCAATATAATAGTGAGAAAGTATTAGACAAATTCAACTCGAGGGGCACTCCATAAACAACTGGTCAGTACTCTCCAAAAGTGTCAAAATCATAAAAGATGAAGACTGAAGAACTTGCAGTCTACAGACTAGAGACAACTAACCATACTGTGGGATCCTGGACTGGATGCTGAGCTAGAAAAGAGACATTCCTTGAACAACCGGCACAATCCAAATATGGTCTATAGATTAGTTAATAGTACTGTATCAATATTTACTGTTTTTGAAAATCATTCCATGGTATGTAAAATGTTAACATTTGGGGGAAGCTGAGTGAAGGGTGTATGAGAACTCTTCACACCATTTCTGCAAAATAAGTTTTTTTTTAAATGGAACATGTTGGGGGAAGGTAGCCAATCAAGTGTAACTAAGATTAAATCTAGTGAATATAAGACTTATACATTTTTTGATATTAAAGGTTTAAAAAATGCTTTGAATTTAACACTGATGGCACGTTGTGAGATTGTTCAGTTTCCCCTCATATTCAATAAAGGAGAACAGTAAACAAGCATGGCTATCCAAAGTCTTACATTCACAAATGACAGAACAAAGCATTAAGGGCAAATAGTCAAAAGTCAACACTTTCCACTGGCAAAGTTGTTGTTAGCAAATAAGAGAACTAGTTGAGCTGCATTTTGGGATCTTCACCAAACCAACTTCTGGACCAACTCTTTAAGAGTGAATATTATCTAATTTTTTTATACATTACAAGGCCAGTATGGTTTTTAAAAAAATACACAAATTCAACACCCTGCCTCCCTCAACACTCACTCAGGGACAGCTGGGTGAGCAGCCTTTTTAAGGGCTCCAAATTCCTTTCAGCTTGTCCTCAAAGCCATACCAGTAGTTTCTATGTGATGTAAAAATAAAGACTGGGAAGGACTGGCTTAAATACTGAGGCACTAACATTTCAAACTGTAAAAAAGCATATTGAATAATCTCATATCCAACTTGAATACAAGGTAGGAAAATCTAGGTAAAACTGATTTTGAATTTGCTTTTCTCCAGATATTTTTTTCTCTTTCAAAGGTGAAATACTAAACCTCCATCAAGCCCATGGGAGTCCTGTAGAAGTCACAGAAGTTTCAGCTAAAATTGAAAGCAATAAATGCTACATTTCCAATTCAAAATTGGGCATCTTCAAACCGATGAAAGCACAAAGGACTCCCCAATCTGGGGGGAATATACTTCAAAAAGCTTAGCAAATAGGAATATCTAGGTATACTGTGCGGTGCTTCAGATAGGCAGAGAAAAGTTCTCAACTCAAAGTGTCAACAATAATGCTAATTACAAAATCAACATTTATTAATTTTATCGCACCCTTGATTTAGTAGCCTGGGCTGTGTAGAATAGGATGAATAAGTAATCTGTGGGCAAAACAGGGTCCAACAGTATTATAATCCATTTTCAGAACCCTTTCTTACTACAGAAGTTTTTACACATTTAACTAAATCTCCAAAATTGGGACATCTTAAGGGCTAAAAATCTTTAAGGCAGAGAAGCTCCAAACCTTAGGAAATAAACAAGGATGAATCAATTACCATTACGGTTATATGGTTCACAAAGATTCAAGCCCATTGGGATTTCTTATTCTTGGACCACGTGGAATCCTGCCTAAATAAGTCGTATTTCAGATTAAACACTTAAAACCTCGACACTGGGCTCTACCTACTCTGCACGTAAGATATGTGGCCAGGTGTCCTCAAGGTTATTAGCACAACGCCTGGCACCTAATAAGCACTCACGATCAAATATTTGTTGAACAATTTAGCATAGCAGTGGCTCTACCTTCTCAGGGAAATATCCAGAAATAAAGCATTATGAATATTGGCCCATCTTGCTTTGCAGAGGTCATGGTTATCCAACCCTGGGTACCAAAGCAAGCCTGAACTATTCCATCTCAGTGAACTTTCTAAAAACGGTTGCTGTCTCACCTCTTAAAACTCCTTATACTCCAAAGCTTTCATAAAATATAGCAGATTCAAATAATACTAATAAATGGTACTAGAAGTGATGCTCAACAGGATCTCACGTTTATTGAGAAGTGATTAATGGTAAAAAGAAAGGCAATGCCCTTTCCTCATTGGCTGAACAAGAAACTGAAGAAACATTCACTACACGTTTTACAATATTTTTCTCTTCCAAAATGCATTTCTGTAAACAAGTTTTTACCACTGTTCTTAGCTTTGAAATCAAATTAATCCTGACTTAATCAGTATAATGTACAAGAACAGAACATTTCTTAGGACTCCTAGTATTTTACTTTGAATAACAAAGGGTCAGAGAAAATGAACCACCCTTAAAGACACAACCTTGGGTAACACTGTTAAATTCTCCAAGACAGAAATTCTTCATAAAAATGTTCTTCCAGTTCAGAAGGGAAAAAACAAATTCCCACTTTCTGGGGTGGATGCCCAAAACCTTCAAAACTCAAGTGTTCTCCAAGTGCAAATGTCAAAATGGGGGGAGGAAAGGGTTTAAAAATTAGAGAAAACTGTATGCACTTACGGACTTTAAAATCCGAAAAACATAGTAAAAAGACAAAAAAACAAAGCATTATGCTCTGAAATCACAACCAAAGCCAAAATAAAAGGGACATTTTTCACCTAAACTACCTAGAGGGATTTTTTGTTTAGTTTTTTCTTTTTCTTTTTTTTTTCATTTTCCAGTTAAGTCCTATGTCTTTTGTGAAATTCCAATACTTAAACTGCAAGTCTGCAATCGTCTCTGAAGTCAATGAAATTAAGAAAAAAGTCCTAATTCTCTTGAAGGTCAATTTTTTTCCTCTTAGGATATGCAGATGCAACCGTTGCTGCAGTCTGTGCAGAACTGCCTCTTATTTCCCACGACCTTGACGTTCCTATAAGTTAAAAAAAAATTGAAATGGTTAGTTAAAACTTATCTGAACATGTTTAAGAATTACAACTTCATAGAATAACTCAACAGAAATTTAATTATTTGTGCTAAATAGAATATTCCCCACAAATAAAAACTTTTACTTCTCATATTTTAAACCAAAGTACTTGCACTCAAGCACCCCAATTAATACAAAATTATTTTTCTTTGACTTTAAAATTCTTAACTGACTAAACACATTTGTTTTCCTATTATAGTTGGTTTACGCTAATATGTGTCAGTCCCCCCAAAATATGGGCCTAAGTAACTCAAACATATATCTATCAATGGCCTGCAGCAGGGAAGCAGCATAAGCCCTAACAGTTCTAGAGTCATCCCATATTAGTCCCAAGGCCTTAACCATATTCATAGGCCTTAATTTCCTTTTTTTAAAATAAAGTGAGGATATGTATCTGGGCTGTGGGAGAATTAATGAGTCGACATATAGAAAGCTCTTAGTCCATAGCAGGCAAGAAAATCATCCTTTTCCCCTAGGGAGAGTTTAAAATCCACTCAGAAGTGGATTTTGAAAACTGAATGCAATTCTTACATTTTCCCTGAAATAGATCTAAATGCTCCTTCCTTATTAAGAATCATTCTTTACGAGCCTTTCCTAAATGTACCCCAAACAGCATTCCATTTCACACACTACCTCACTTATTGGGATTTTAAAAAATATGACTCAATCCACATGCCTTTTAAAAGCAAAACCAAAAGCAAAAAAAGCAAAAGCATTAAGTGGTCAGGAGCAAGCACACAGACCTGAACTTAGACTCGATTCATCAAGCCACATGAATAGAGTCATTTGCTCCCATTCACCTTATGGTAACTATGGTTCTGAAGTTAAACATGATTCCTATTAAGAAAGAACAGCAAATACTACTTATGGGCTTCCATGTTCCAGGCACTGTACATAATGATCTTAATAACCACCTTACAAGGACTATACTATTCCTGCTTTAGAGATAAGAAAACTAAAGCTCAAAAAAGTTAACTGACCAAGGTTACCTAAGAACCACGATTCAAATCCATGGCTATATGGCTCTTTACCTACACCATGTCATTACAAATATTTACGTAAAAGTCAACAAAGTTAAGTGAGGCTCTGTGATGAACTGACTACCACCACTAAACTACTCCAAGGATATAAAAACAGTAAATTTCAGAAGGAACAGTTATCTTTTTGTGATGTCCCACTTCACATATCAGGAATTCAGAGATAAACTCACCAACATACAAGGATCTGGGATATTTTCAAAATAAGTCATTTTGAAACTTCAACCTTTATAAAATTAATTTAATAAAACAATTCACCCACACATTGTTTCTGGAAATCAAACTCAATTCAAGAATAAGAAAAAGAAATTCAATCCAACATAAAAGGGACCTCAAAAGTTTTGATGTTCCTGGGCTGCAGTACTGACCCTCCCCTTTCTATAACTCTCCCAAAGTTTTGATAATTAATATATTGTTTATAATAGGAAAATCACAACTAAAAAAAAAACCAAAACCCTCTGGCATTGACCAAAATGAAACTTACAAAAGCACCTAGATTCTCATATCAATCTTTTTTTAAAAAATTGTAGTTGATTTACAATGTTGTGTTAGTTTCAGGTATACAGCAAAGTGATTCAGTTATACATACATATACATATTCTTTTTCAGATTCCTTTCTGTTACAGGTTATTACAAGATACTGAATATACAGTTCCCCCTGTGCTATGATAGGAGTAGGTTCTCCTATCAATCATAAACTCATCTACCTCGTTCAGTCTTTCTTAATTTGGATGGATACTATTTATCTAACCTCTCTTCTATTGCTAATCAAAATCTACCTTTAGTTTCAGGAAATACGGACTCTTTTCTTTGTGTTTCTGGATTAAATCTCATTCCCATGCTTTTAAAAGCCAAGAATGCCTGGCCTTCGCCCTGGGGTACACTTCAAAACCCCTTCCTTCTCTGAGACTTCCTCAACCACTGCAGTTTTCAAGGTGCTTCTAAATCTGCATCCACAATTGAAAATCAAATTGTATTGACTTATTTCATATAAAATTAGTCCCAACTCAACCAAAAGCTCCTAGAAAGCAAAGAACAGTTCTTTAGCTAAGCTCACTCACAAACTTATTTATGAGTTTAGCAGTGGATAACAGGCTACAGTTGACTTTTATGTAAAATTCTGGTTCTCATCACAAGAAAAAAAATGGTGATGGATGTTAACTAAACTTATTGGGGTAAGCATTTCACAATAAACACATATATCAAATCATTATGTTGTAGTACACCTTTAACAATGTTGTATGTCAATTATATCTCAATAAAAATGGGAGCAATCCCTAGAGGCAACTTCTGTTACCAGTTTCTTGTGTCCTTCCTGAGTTATTTTAAGCATATAAAAACTTATTACATCTTTTGTTTTTTCTTTTCACAAGCAGCATACAAAACACACTTCATTTTGCTTTTTTTCCCGTCACTTAATATGTCTTACAGATTATTAAATTTTAGCACATATAGATCTGTTTTTTTTATGGGTCTGGGAGCACCCTCCTTGCTCTGAATTCAAGAATTGAAGATCTAGGGCTTCCCTGGTGGCGCAGTGGTTAAGAATCCGCCTGTCAATGCAGGGGACACAGGTTCAAGCCCTGATCTGGGAAGATCCCACATGCCGCGGAGCAACTAAGCCCGTGCACCACAACTACTGAAGCTCATGAGCCTAGAGCCCGTGCTCCGCAACAAGAGAAGCCACCAAAATGAGAAGCTCACGCACCGCAATGAAGAGTAGCCCCCGCTTGCCAGACTAGAGAAAGCCCATGTGCAGCAACAAAGACAGACGGACGGACAGACGGATGGACGGAAGGAATTGCAGATCTAAAAGAGAAGCAGTTCTCAAAGACATTATGATGAATGAAAGAAGCCTCAGACAAAAGAATACACACTGTATGATTCCAATTATGTGAAGTTTTATAACAGAAAATGAATCTACGGTGGGGACAAAATTAGAACAGTAGTTGTCTGGGGTGGGCTGGGGGTGGAAATTTCTAGGATGGTAATGTTCTATATCTTCATTGGGGTTTGGGTTACACAGATGGGTACATTTGTCAGCACTCAGCAAATATACACTTAAAATTTGTGCATTTTATTTAACTCAAAAAATACGTAAAACAAATACTGAGCTCTAGTTAATGATACGCATGCTGAAACGTTTAGGGGTGAAGTATACTGATAATGACAATTGAAATACATCAAAAAATAAAACGGACTAGCAAAAAAACAAAAAAAACTGGAGAAAAAATTCTGCCTATTATTTTAATGTAATGTAACCCCAGGAATACAAATAAACTTACATGCTCCAAATTGTACCATTAAATTAGAAAACCTAGACTTTGCCAAATCCATTTTTCCCTAAGAAACACACTTATGGGAATTCCCTGGTGGTCCGGTGGTTAAGACTCCACGCTTCCACTGCAGGGGGGGGCACTGGTTCTATTCCTGATCAGGGGACCTTAGTTCCCCACACGCCACACAGCTCGTCAAAACAAACAAATAGAAATACACACTTGTAAGTTCATCACAATGCTTAGTAACAGCATTTAAAATATTTAGTCAAAAGAAATGCAAAATAGCACTGTGAAATTGCACTTATTAAGTCATCTCATTTTTAAACACAAAGTTTGTTCCTCTATAATGTGATACTAAATCCACCTGTGTTCAATTTTGCCTCAAACGTAACATAAAACTATTCCTGGGGCTTCCCTGGTGGTGCAGTGGTTAAGAATCCGCCTGCCAATGCAGGGGACACAGGTTCGAGCCCTGATCTGGGAAGATCCCACGTGCCGCGGAGCAATTAAGCTGGTGCACCACGGCTACTGAGCCTGCACTCTAGAGCCCCCGAACCACAACTACCGAAGCCCATGCGCCTAGAGCCCGTGCTCCACAACGAGAAGCCACCGCAATGAGAAGCCCGCGCACCACAACAAAGAGCAGCCCCCGCTAGCCGCAACTAGAGAAAGCCCGCGCGCAGCAGCAAAGACCCAATGCAGCCAAAAATTAAATAAATTCATAAATTCATAAAAAAAGAAAAAACTAGGGCTTGCCTGGTGGCACAGTGGTTGAGAGTCTGCCTGCCGATGCAGGGGACATGGGTTCGTGCCCCGGTCCGGGAAGATCCCACAGGCCGCAGAGCAGCTGGGCCCGTGAGCCATGGGCACTGAGCCTGCGCGTCCGGAGCCTGTGCTCCGCAACGGGAGAAGCCACAACAGTGAGAGGCCCGTGTACCGCAAAAAAAAAAAAAAAAAACTATTCCTGAATCTTAGCTACACAATTATACCAAGAGGGCAAGTACCACCTGTGCCCTAATGTAAACCTGTGTGACAGAAGCTTAAATTATGGAAATTACATGCAAACAACAAATGGCATTAGCTGCCTTAATCTCCTGATCAACATCAAGAAAATATTACATTGATACAATTCAGCAAGCTGATTAAACTGCTCTTCTATTTCCAGATACAATTTTGATGTGTACACAAAAAAATAAGCTTATATATTTACAAATGATAAAGATAATATCCATCTTCTCAGAGATTATAAAGATACTTAAGCATTCACATCATACCATCTTGAAAAGTAAAATGAATTTGGCACCAATAATAAAACTGTAAACAATTCACAAGATTTTAAATACTATTTTAAACATTTTTATTAAAAAAGAAAAAAAAAAAAGGGACTTCCCTGGTGATGCAGTGGATAGAAGACTCCACGCTCCCAAAGCAGGGGGCCCAGGTTCGATCCCTGGTCAAGAACTAAATCCCACATGCATGCCACAACTAAGGAACCCACAAGCCTCAACTAAGGAGCCAGCAAGCTGCAACTAAGGAACCCACGTGCCAAAACTAAGACCCGGCAAAACCAAATAAACAAATATTAAAAAAAATAAAAACCAAACAAAAAGAACACTTGGGAGAATTCCCCAGAGGTCCAGTGGTTAGGACTCTGAGCTTCCACTGCAGGGGGCACAAGTTCAACCCCTGGTCAGGGAACTAAGATCCCAAAAGCCACGCAGCACAGCCAAAAAAAAAAAAAAAAAATTGGTTGAAAACGGGAATGAATCAGAGGATCCTGCTTGAAGGGCCTGCCATCACCCAATTTGAGCATTACACAACCTTAATGATAAGTAAACAACTATCACAGTAATATCTTTATTGGGCAAGAACTGGCAATGGATGCTAAATCTAAAGGGTGAAAATTTGATGAGAATAACTGATTCACTTTATTATAAAGCAGAAACTAACACACCATTGTAAAGCAATTATACTGCAATAAAGATGTTTTAAAAATGTGATGAGGAAAAAGATATTTATATAGAGTCTCAAACTATTTTCCCACTTATTAAAAGGAAAATAGTACCTTTAAGTGGAGAACCAGGATACCTTAAATAAGTGATCAAAGTAAACATTACTAATAACGGCATAAACAGACCATCTTATACTTCCTACTGTGATGCACTGAGGACACAAAGTCACTTATGTAGTATTCCTGCCAGAAAAGCATAATCTGAATATACACAATGAGGAAAGGAAACCTCAGACAAGCAGCGACATCTACAAAAATAAATAGCATATACTCTTCAGAAATGTCATATCATAAACAAACAAAAGGGATGAATGGGTGGGATGTTGGTGTGTGAGTATGTGTGTATAACTGCAGATTAAGAGACTAAAAAGACATAAAACTGAAAGATCCTGGACTGGACCCTGGACACCCCCCCCCCCGCCACCAAAAAATTGCTACCAAGGACATTAAGACAACTGGTAAAAATAAGAATAAGATCTGTAGATCAGATAATCGTATTGTGTCAATGTTAAATTTCCCGATTTTGAAAACTGCATCGTGCTCATAAATGCATGTTCTTGTTCTTAGGAACTACAAACTACACAGCAAAATATTTAGGAGAAAAGGTCATGATGTCTTGGAACTTACTCTCAAATGGTTCAGAAAAAAATTTCACACATATCTCCAAAGAGAAGATGCAGCAAATGTAGCAAAATATTACATTGGTAAATCTGGGTGAAGAGTATGTGGGAGTCCTTTGCACTATTCTTTAAATTTCTCCAAGTCTGAAATTATTTCAAAGTAAAATGTTAATAAATTGGGGGATAATTCATTTAATTCTTCTGCAAAAATTGGCTGCATTAAAAAGTTATATTTGGGACTTCCCTGGTGGTGCAATGGTTAAGAATCCACCTGCCAATGCAGGAGACACAGGTTCGATCCCTGGTTCAGGAAGATCCCACATGCCATGGAGCAACTAAGCCCATGTGCCACAACTGCTGAGCCTGCGATCTAGAACTCACAAACCAGAACTACTGAGCCCGCACACCACAACTACTGAAGCCCGAGCGCTCTAGGGCCCGTGTGCTGCAACTACTAAGCCCGCATGCTGCAACCACCGAAGCCTGCATGCCTAGAGCCCATGCTCCGCTAGAAGAGAAGCCACCGCAATGAGAAGCCCACACACCGCAACAAAGAGTAGCCCCTGCTTGCCGCAACTAGAGAAAGCCCGCTTGCAGCAACGAAGACCCTACACATCCAAAAATAAAAATAAAAAGTTGTGTTTAACAACTCATGAAACTTTGAAATGTGTTTATTTCCTCATACCTACACTAAAATCACCAAACATGAGGGTATTTTAGCAAAAGAAAAAAATCTGCCTATCAGCTTTTTACAAGTCTTTTAAAATGAGAAAAAAAATGACAGAGAAGATTCTAACACAAGCACCGTTATTTTAACCACTTTGGGACATTAAAACCTTTTAGGTTTCCATAAAAGACTTCTCTTACAGCAGGTCTTTTCTTTCACTTTTGTGACTATTTCCTATTACCACTGGGAATTCCACTAAATTGCTTTGACAATTTATGGTCGATAGACTTCACTTGTCAGATGTATTTATTAACATTTCTAATTAACCAGTCCTACCTTGGTAATATTTAATAAAGAAAAAGCTGGGGTTGGGAGGGTGGGGGACAGAAGAATGATGACAAGATACACAATAAAAGGAAAGAGCAGAACACATAAAAAAAAGCTGGGACCTCCAACGGGTCCAAGTCCCAGCTGGAACTGCCATAAACACAACATGCATTTGTGTCTTGTTGGACACTCCGGCTTTTATACATGAAGATGCTACTAACCCACCGTAGCAGGGGAAGTGGTGCAGCAAACTGTCTTTCCCCGTGGTGGTGGTGTCATGCTGCAGCCTACCTACTACCTTTTTTAACCTAGTGCCATGTTCAAGGAAGCTACAGTGAGATTTGTGGTAGGAACATGCTGGACTGGCTAGTCTAGGTTAAGCTCCTGCATAAGCTCCTCAAGCACAAACACACAATTAATCATAAAGTCCCAGTTAACCAAAAAACAGACCAAATGCTAAAAGGAAGGGAAGAAGCATTCCTAAAGCTTGAGGATACTGTGATGGTAATAAAGAAAAAAGGAAAACAGCAGAGCAAGATTTTACTGAATTCACTCCTCATCACAAAATTCTCACTAGGACATTCATCCTAATCTTTAAATCAGTCCACAATCTCATTGTTCATTGTAGAGACTAAAAAAATTTTTTACAAAATAAAAATAAATTTAAAGATATTAACTAAGAATGTATAAACCAGGGGAAGAAGTTTCTAGGCCTCAATATCTGGTCTGTCACTTAAACAACTAGAGGTTAATACTCACACCATTCACCCATCACATCTTAGTCCCTCCTCACCTTATATCTATAACTATAAAATGCAAAAGTTCATCTCTAGAGGAAATATCCTAAAAGCCACAAGGTGGCAATGTTACTTAAAGTCTGCACATTTGAAATCTCTTCCTATGATATAAATCTGCTTAATTTTTCCTCTATTTAGCTTAATATCCTTTCTCATTTCTACTACCATCCCTCTCCCCACTTTGAAGTGGGCCATAAAACACAACAGGCACACACATATTTATTTGTCGGATAGAATTTTATTAACTTTAAAATCTGATGTCTACCCCTCAGATAAAATTCACTTAATAGCCCTCAAGTAAGTTTTCTTATATCCCCATGGTCCCTGATAGAAAAGAACACGAATTTCAGGGTCCCCGGCTGAAAATAAGACAATGCTTACATAGTTTAACATGAAAAAATAGGATTATACTAATATGACTTTCAATGCTTTATATGGCTTATGAAATCAATCTTTTTTGGGGGGGCACTGTGCTGTGAGGCCTGTGACATCTTAGTTCCCTGACCAGGGATTGAACCCGGAGCCACGTCAGTCAAAGCGCGGAGTCCTAACCACTGAACTGCCAGTGAACTCCTTGATCAATCATAACAGTCTCTGATGCTATGAATATGAGTTATACACACAAACACACATATATTCCCTCCCTTTTAAGATTTTCTAGGTGCAGAAATGGACACTTACTTGAAATAAATTTCTGGGAACTGGCATAGGAGCACTAGGATGAAGTAAATGCATTTAACTAATAACCTTTCCTACCATCAAATTCTTTTCCAAGATTGTTAGTTAGTAGCTGAACTCCTATATACATTTCACTAACAAGGTCAGAAGTAAAAGCCTGGATAATCTACTGTTTTCAGGCCCTGAATCATAAGTCTTAACTAGTAACAGAACAAACGGTAAGACAGATACATTAAAATTTTTTCAGTTATTCTTTGAATCAGTCCTTGGCTCTCCAGTAAGAACTACATTTGAACAAAAACTAATTTCACAATAAAATCAATTTCTGAAAACACTTCCGAATACCATTAAACAAATAAGGTTTTTTAATAACTTGTCAGTCAAATCCCCCCCCCCACTCCCAGCATTTGACAGTAGGTTCAGAAAGAATGAAGCAATCACTGAATATGCTTTCCAGATATCTGATAAATGATATAACCTCCAGTTCCACCTTCAAAAATTTCCAGTCGAACCATCCTCAACACCTCCATTAATACCTCTCTAGTCCAAGCTACTGTACCCTCTCAATACGACTTTGCCACAGACTCCTTTTAACTGATCGCCCTTTCGTCTTGTGCCCTCCTCAGTCTATTCCAAGGGTGGGACCCCAAAATGGAAACTCAGTAGCATTATTAAGTATCATGCCAAAAGTTACTGAAGAATGTGATGACTGATCTAAAATAAATGAAGGTGTATTTATGTGTATATATACATTTATATGCCTGAGATTATGGATCACAACAATCACTCATAAAAGACCTGTATGCAAGTACTTCACTTGTATATATACATTTAATCCTAATAACCCAGTAAGTTTTTTCCCCCGTTTTCATAAAATACTGAGGCTCAAAAGTTTACTTACTCAAATCACTGATAGTGGCAGATATGACACCATCTTCTGAGCTCCTAGCCTTTTCAATACTATGCTAACAAGGAAACAGAATCTAGGATTCATGCTTATTAATAATATCTACCTAATGTATATATACACCTAAACTTTTTAAAAGGCCCATCATACGTAATATACTTAATAGAGTAACAGAATCCCTTCCCACATCCCAAAAAACTAATTACCTTTAAAAATCAGTTAACGGGCTTCCCTGGTGGCACAGTGGTTAAAAATCTGCCTGCCATGGGCTTCCCTGGTGGCGCAGTGGTTGAGATTCCACCCGCCGATGCAGGGAACACAGGTTCGAGCCCTGGTCCGGGAAGATCCCACATGCTGTGGAGCAACTAAGCCCACGTGCCACAACTACTGAGCCTGCACTCTAGAGCCCGCGAGCCACAACTACTGAGCCCACATGTCACAACTACTGAAGCCCACACGCCTAGAGCCCGTGCTCCGCAACAAGGGAAGCCACTGCAATGAGAGGCCCGTGCACCGCAATGAAGAGTAGCCCCCACTCGCCACAACTAGAGAAAACCCGCACACAGCAACAGAGACCCAATGCAGCCAAAAATAAATAAAATAAAATATATAAATTTAAAAAAAACAACTCGGTTAACATCTTCAGGCAACTTCAGGATGGTTAGTAGCCACTAAATCTTATTGCTTAAAATTATCTAACAACTCTAAACAATTAATGTGCTCACAAAAGGATACAATAAAATAATGTAAAACTTAAAACATTAAAGCCTCTTAGAAGTAGCCATAATGTCTCTGAGGAGTAGATTATAACAAGTAACACGGAGGATATTCAGCCAAAGACATCTGCACCTTTTAATGAACAAACAATACAAGCAATTCACTAGAGGCTCATAATATTGATAGCTGATGAAAAACACTACTCAGCAGACCCTTTCAGCCTTAAGGTAGGCCACAGTATAAAAAGGTACAGCCAGACTTATCAGACACATTGTGAATTCTAACATTGCTTCTAAAGATGAAGTCTTTTCTGACCCAGAAATATGGCAGTTTCATATGGTTCTGATTAATATTTAATAAAGATGAACTCAACATCTCAAAAAAAAAGGATGAAGTCTTGAGACTAGCAGGCAGAGACTGGAAGGAAGACTACAGAGCAAAGGAAGAAACTTACAGGAAAAATAAGCATGAGGAATTTGAGGTGGGGGACATACAAAACACTACCTAATGACATTTATAATTTAAATATAAGAGAATCACCTACAGGGCTGATAAAATGCAGATTCCAAAGCCTCAACTCCAAAGGTGCCCACTCAGTAGGTGAGGAAACACAAGAATCTGCATGTAAGTAACTCTCAGATGGTAACCTGTACAAACTGGGAAACTTCTCTTCAACTGCTTCTAATCCTTTTAAGAACTACCTAGGGAGCTTACTAAATAAAATTTCAGTTTAGTAAATCTAGGGGTAAACCTAGTTATCAGTATTTTTGTAAATACTTTCCAGGTGACTCAAAGTTTGCTTTAACTTGTTGTTACCATTTTTTTTGGAATTTATACTCTGAAGCTCTCACACCATGTCCACCCTGCTCCCCTCCCCGGGGACCCCTTTGCAGGCTTACGGACTGCAAGTAAGGTAACATTTGTCATAAATGATTTTGAATTACCCAAGAACTTGTCTAGGGCTCTAGTTCTGCCACTAAAATGAGGTCTTGCAGTCTGTGTACAAAAAGAGTTAGGTAGCCTAAAACCTTCCCATTCGATTTTATAACCTTAACCTTCCAGAGTAATTATTCAGAACCATTTGTGTTCTCCCTTACTCTTGCTGCCTGTCATTAGCAGCAACTCTCTCACAAGGTTAGGTAGAGTAGATCCAATCTGCTCCCTTTTGATGCTTGTGATGAGGGAGTTTTAAACCTAAGTGCTTAAATGAAGGTTTAAGTTTCAACCAATTATGCTCTCCTCATATAGCCAACGAAGAGTTGACTGACTACAGGCATTAGTAGATAATAGAACACTGCAGTTAGTTATTTTAAATGATAAATGTGAAGATGCAGCAAGGCCTAAGAACAGAAAAGCTTTGGGGCAAAACGAATTCCAGCTCTTCTACAACCTAGCTAGTGATCTTAACAAAATTACTCCTTTCTGAATCTCAGTTCCCTAACTGTAAAATGAAGATAATCTTGGGGACTCCCTGGCGGTCCCGTGGTTAGGACTTGGAAGCTTCCACTGCAGGGGGCCCCGAGTTTGTCAGGGAACTAAGATCCCGCAAGCCAAGCAGCGGGGCCAAAAAAAAAAGAAGAAAAAAGAAAATAATCTTATTCTACAGGATTGTTACAAGGGATCAGAGATAAGATATGGAAAGTGCCTTATGTATAAATGCAAAAAATGGCTAAATATGGGTAAATACCTGAAGTATTAAGGGGGAAAAGCAGGATAAAATACTACACAGAATATGATTATAATTGTATAAACCACTAACTTGTGTCGGAAAATAAGCCAAAATGATGACCGGTTTTGTCAGGGTAGAGGAACTATGAGTGAGTTTTCTTTTACTGTCTACACATTTTATGATTTGGTTATTACAATGAAAACCAAATGCACACGGAAAATTTGCAAAATGCTAATATAAAATTTGCACATTGCAAATTTTTTTAACATGCAAACAGTTTAAAAGCTCTATATGCTATCTATACCCTGATTGCGCAAAAGGTCCACATGAAGTCAAAAGCTTACATATAAGTCTACCTTTTCTAAATGGCTTCACATATTACACAAGTGATCTGTCCAAATTTTTAGCTTTGACACATGTAGCGGAGTATTAAATACCTCATAAGAACCACCAGGTATTACAACAGCAGTAAATGCAAATGAGTTGGAAAGAGCAACTGCCTGCCTCTTCCCGCTCCCCACATACCCAACAGCTTAAACTTGAAGCCATTTTCTTCCTTCATCTTTCTTTCCACAATCTTTTCCTATATACATCCTTCTAGACCCAACTCAAAGCCAGTCTTCCATAAAAATGACTCAACTCTGGTCTTGCTATTCTTTTCTTCTGTACTTGGTCTCATCCTGTAAAATGAGCACTTTTTTTTTTTTGTGGTACGCTGGCCTCTCACTGTTGCGGCCTCTCCCGTTGCAGAGCACAGGCTCTGGACGTGCAGGCTCAGCGGCCATGGCTCACGGGCCCAGCCGCTCCGCGGCATGTGGGATCTTCCCGGACCGGGACACGAACACGTGTCCCCTGCATCGGCAGGTGGACTCTCAACCACTGCGCCACCAGGGAAGCCCAAAATGAGCACTTTAATATCCACTATACTATACTGTTTCACTTATATTTCCTCCCTATGGCTAACTGGAGTTAAACCAGTTCAATTAGGAATTGCTTATTCAGCAAGGGATGAAAAGCATTAGGGCACACTATTGAGCTAGTTGTTAGTCTATACTGTCTAGTTGTTATAACTAGAAAAATTTGCTTTGGAGGTGGTGGCAGCAGGATGCAAATTTAAATTGAATTACCTGTTTCTGTGGAGAAAGGCAGAAAGGATGATCTGAGCCTACCACACTCTTCTTCCTCAATTGCAGACTTGCAGATTTCAATGGTGAAGAAAGAGATCTTTTGTTTTCCCTAATTCAGGGAACAGAGCTTTTCCTCCTCTACATGAAACTCCTATATAGTGCAGGTGTCAGTCCTTTATCATACAGTTCCTTAAACTAAGGCAGTCAAAGCCAATGCTGTAGCATCGCCAGCTGCTGTGAGATGTTTTTCTAATCCTTCCCTTCCTCCAAGACTAAATAACCAATACACCTAAATGAGATGCTGAAGCTGCAGATTCCTTACATTTCTTCAATTTCAAAATAGATTCCCCCACCCCCAAGTCCACCTCCATGCACCATTATTCCATTTTTTGAAAAATTCCTGTCATCCAGTGGATTCCAAATTATGCTTCATAGAGGAGATGCTTCGAAGATCACCCAGGGAAAAAAAGAGAGCTGAGCGTGTGAAATTAGCCATTCATGGGGCTCTGAGTAAGGTTTTGTTTGGAGGAGAAAAAACAATTCCACTTTTTAAAAGTTTGAAAACTGTCATAGGACTAATCTTTACTTCTGGCAGGTAAGCAGAATGGTTCACATCTGAGTAATTCTTGATTTAAACTATTCAGAGTAAATACTAAATGATTCTAGAATCGCTAACTACCCCTTGTCCCAAAATGTTTAAGTCTGGAAAAACAGAGTCCCCTCTGGATCAATCTTTAGCCATAGCAAAAACAGAATACTGACATTTTTAATACCCAACTGCATTTCAGACATTGTTATATGGTCTAATTCAACAAAACAGCCTGTACTAACTAAACAGAAGCTGGTCTTACTTCATTAAATCCCTGAAAGACTTGGAACAGACAGCTTAGAAAACTTCACAGGTTGTGAAGGGCTGGAGCACTACAGAAACAACAAATGCACAGTCTGTTGAATGATGTCATGGAGACCAAAACCTTCAAACCCCTAACAAAGCACTCTCATGTTACTTTTATTCAGATAGTTGTTGGCATTTGCAGTCATCTGCTACCTCTCTACAGTCTCTGAATAAGTTGATTATACCCCACTGCTTGAAATTCTACTCAAGATATAGCCCTTTCCTTGTTCTCTTTCTAAAGCTCCAAGTACTCCCTCTCAAACCCTTTCACTTGGTCCCTCTTTAATCCATCCCTTAAATTGTGTTATTGCAGGGGGTTCTTTCTTTGGCCCTCTTCTCTCAATGCATGTTGGCTCTGGAACCGCACTGAAGTAGAACATCAGCTCTGCTTTCTTAGTTTGGGCAACTGTGCAAAAAGAATATACTCTTTTCTGTGCTTCAGTGCCTTCATCTGTAAAACTGAAATAGCTGTACATACCTCACAATGATAGAATTAAATGAAAACGTACATAAAAATATGTATTCGGGGACTTCCCTGGTAGTGCAGTGGTTAAGAATCCACCTGCCAATGCAGGGAACATGAGTTCGATCCCTGTCCCGGGAAGATCCCACATGCCGCAGAGCAACTAAAGCCCGTGTGCCACAACTACTGAGCCCACGTGCCACAACTACTGAAGCCCGTGCGCCTAGAGCCCATGCTCCGCAACAAGAAAAGCCACCACAATGAGAAGCCCGCGCAGCACAACAAGGAGTAGCCCCCGCTCACCACAACTAGAGAAAGCCCACACGCAGCAATGCAGACCCAATGCAGCCAAAAACAAATATTTATTTTTTTAAAAAATGTATTCAGGACAGGTGCATATTAGACACTACAGAATGAGCAATAATTTCAGCCATTATTTTTATTACCAATATTCTTGAAGAATCTTAAACTCATCCATGCCTTTACCTATACTGAGAGCTGGAAACTCCCAAATTTCTATCAACAGATCTCTCCTGAGCTCCAGATCCTACTATCACCTTTCTGTCCTACAAGCACCCCAAATACTATTTCCAAAAGCCAACACATCTCCAAACCCTAACCTGCTGCTCATCCCACATTCTCTGTTTTTTTTTAAGTAACTAATCAGCAAATATTTCTACCACATTTTTCAACTGTAACTTCCCCATTCCCACTATCTTGATACAGGCTCTGTCTTTCTCCCAACTATTGTAAAAGACTCTCATTTGGTATTTGAGTCACCTACACCTCTCTCTCCTCATTTAATAGATGACTTCAGGTAAGTTGCTAACCTGAGTTTCCATTTTCCTACCTATAAATATGGGATACTGCCTCCGGGAGTTGGTGTGGGGATTAAAGTAAAACTATGAAAGTACCTAACGAAGTCAGTGCTCAGTAAGTATTTCATCCTTCCCATCCTCTAAACTGTCACTCTACACTGACTATCCTCCCTTACAATCTAAAAACATAAGTACAGGATAAAAATCCAAAGCCCTTCTTATACCAGGCCCAACCAACCTCTCCAGCTTTATCACTTATTCTTTCCATATTAAACTTCTCATTTCACAAGACCCAGTTTTCTATCTGGCAAACTCCACATATCACACAGTGGTCCATGGGCTTTGGGACTAGAGAGAGACTGGCTTTGGGTGGAGTTCCAACGTATTTTCATTTATTGATACTAATGACTTAAAGACAAAAGTGAAATAACAAAGACATATGTCAGAGCTTCACTGGCTTGTCAATTTGAGCAACTTCCTTGCTAAACTGGATAATAATTTTCAAATTCTGGAAGACTAATTCTTCAAATTTTGTTTCATTCAAAATATGTCAGGGATAGAGACATGACACACTTAAGTTTAATCTGCATTAAGGGAATTCCCTGAGTGGTTAGAACTCCGCTCTTCCACTGCAGGGGGCACGGGCTCAGTCCCTGGTCGGGGAACTAAGATCCCACATGCCTTGTGGTAAATCTATATTAATATTTTCTCCATCCCTTTAAGTCTAGACAATCAAGAAAAATCAAGTCCTGATTTGTATATAGCATTTGCCAATTTCCGTGGTGTCAATAACATGGCTGACCTCAAACTACCAGTGGAATACAGGAATACAGTGGGGCTGAGAAGACATGTGCAAAAGCACAACATTATATACTGATACAAACATAATAACTTTAAGAGTGATGAATTTAAATATTACAGTTTAATTGTAATCATAATGGTATTCTAAGTTTATGTAGTTTAACTGTAACATATTACTAACTGTAGTATACAACGTAATTCAATGTAAATAGAAAGGCATTTAAAACACCTTTTAATACAATGTATTTAATTTTTTTTTTTGCGGTACGGGGGCCTCTCACTGTTGCGGCTTCTCCCGCTGCGGAGCACAGGCTCCAGACGCACAGGCTCAGCGGCCATGGCTCACGGGCCCAGCCGCTCCGCGGCATGTGGGATCTTCCCGGACCGGGGCACGAACCCGTGTCCCCTGCATCGGCAGGCGGACTCTCAACCACTGCGCCACCAGGGAAGCCCGTATTTAATTTTTAAGTTTATGCAATTTGACTGTGCTTAACAACTAGCTTGCTAAAATTCTTGAAAGCTAAACAACTGGCTCACAATTAGCTAGCTCTAGCACATTACTGGACTTGGACATTGAATTACCAACTCCACCACTTGTTAGCTATGAGACCTTGTATAAATAACCTCTTTGAGCCTGCTTCCTCATCTAAAATATGAGAATGATACATTAGATGAGATAGCTAAACTTTTATGTATACCATGTGCCAAGCACTGTGCTATCATTTAAGTGCTGATTACCCAATTACTCATTCTATTTGATATAGATCAAATGTTCTTTCCCCCATGAAGACTTTCTTAATTTCCCCAAATTTATCACTTCTCCAGAAAGCCAAAATATTTCTTCATCCCTCTATTACAGCTCTTATCTCATATTTTATCCATTTTGTTGTCCACCTAGCAACACTATCTGGTCCTAAGCCAAAGATGGTGCCTTGTTTATCTGTTCTATCCGAGCAATTAACACAAACATCTGGGGGCTTCCCTGGTGGTCCGCCTGCCAATGCAGGAGACATGGGTTCAAGCCCTGGTCCGGGAAGATCCCACATGCCATGGAGCAACTAAGGCCCATGGGCCACAACTACTAAGCCTGTGCTCTAGAGCCTGCGAGCCACAACTACTGAGCCCGTAGGCCACAACTACTGAAGCCCACATGCCTAGAGCACGGGCTCCCAGCAAGAGAAGCCACCACAATGAGAAGCCTTCGCACCACAATGAAGAGTGGTAGCCCCCGCTCGCCACAACCAGAGAAAAGTCCACGTGCAGCAAAGAAGACCCAATGCAGCCAAAAATAAAATTAAATTTAAAAAAACCACAAAACAGTTGTTGAAAGATGGATACAAACAAAGGACATGCTTCAAAGAGATCCAAATTCAGTATCACCTATTCTCTTTTGGTCCTCCTTTAACAAGGCTACAGAAAGGCATTTTATCCACAAAGCAAGGAAGGTGGTGAGTAATACAAATAGAATTCCCTCAATCCTACTGGCAGAAAAACAAGTAAATTTATCTGCAAGACAGAAGACAACATAGACGGCCTTAGAATTTTACAAAACGTTCAGGTTTGCCATCCTGATTAAAACAGGATGCCCACTCACTAGCTCTGAAGAAGCAATTTAAAACAGTGGTGGAGTGGAGTAATGTTAAATGGAAAGAACAATACTGCATGGTCATTTATTTCCTAAAGATTTAATAGTAAGAAAACAATATATTTGGCTAAAGTGATGTTTCTTTCTTCTCTGATTTTTGTATCACTAAAACTTGGATATTTTAAATTTTTTTCTGAAGTTGAAAATGGAGCCAAGATGATGACCTCAAACATTTATAAACAAGGGACTAAATGCCCAAATTAAAGGGTTAGGAGGAAAAAGATGGCTGTAAGGAAAAAAAAAAAACTTCCTTATATAAGAGAAATATTACTTATGCCAACACTATAGGAAAACTAGATTTTTTTTTTTAAAGGAAACATTTCTCAAGTAATCACTTCTATGTTCCTTTGCTAAGTCTTTATTACATTTTAGGTAATAATTTTTTTCATTAATACACAGTAAATATATTAATAACTACCCAAATACCTAATCTATACTACGATTCACTGAGAATCCACAAATCCTGTCATCTATCTCCTTCTGTTCTCAAGTCCTTTCTTATGTTTTATATGTAATTAGTATTTAGGTCAGAAATTATAGAACACAAACAAAAATAAGGTCTTACTAAAAAGACCTGTTTTGTACCATCAATTCCTCTCCATGAACCTCAAATGTTATCTTGGGCCACCTAATCCTCTTTTACTCCTCGGTTTCTCTGATCTAAACTACCCCATGTGTGAATCTTCTCTACAATTTACCTAATAAAAGTTCTTTTAGTCTCTTCTTGAAACCCTCCTGTGACTAAGACTCCATTTTTAGAAAGTTCCCCCTTTACAAAAATCTCCCTCCCTATAACCTTTACCTATTGGTTCCAGTGCTGTCACTAGCATGAAAAATCATTTGATAACAGCTATCATATTCCCCCTTATAAATCATCTCTACTAAGCTAAACACTACGATGAGAAATAAGATAACATGTATAAAGCACAGTGCAGAAAGAAGTGAGCTATATATATATATATACAGTAATGATACCTATTATTACGAAGTACTGGTTCACCTTTACAAGTTTCCCATTGCCTTTCACTGAAGCTTACATCAAAGACCTCCGCCATCCTAACTCAAATTAGATCTTACTCCTCATTCTCTTAAACTCTAGTACTTTATTTTAAGCCAACTTTGTATCTCTCTCAGTAGATTCCTTCTATATCCAACTAACTGCATAAACATTTCATTTAACTCCCTTCTCCTAATCTAATCTCCAAACTTCCCTTCCTGGAAACCCATTCCACAAACTCCCATTAGACTTGTTCTTGAACTGTACAGGAATTCCTATTCCAACTTATTATTTCTACAGTGTTATTATCTATACAGATTTGGGCTGTTCTGAACCATGTTCACTCTTCTCAAAACACCTCTGGCTATCTTCTATACATCTTCCAAGGCTCAGCTCAGAGATCACTTCTTGCAGGATTCTTCTATGATCAATCAACCCACACCCCAAGCTGGGTTAGGCAATCTTCAAGCTTCCAAACTGGCACCTTGTGCATACCTTGAGAAAACACTTTTCATTTTGTATTGTTACTTGTCACTAATATAAGGCTCCCTGACAATACATTTGTGGTTTCTCTGTAGTGTCTAGCACACAGTAAAGTTGTTCCAAGAAAAGATAAATAGCTTCATCTCAATTCTTAAACACCGTAATAAATTTTCAGTATGTCCAAACACACTCCAAGTCACCATTTTTAGGTCTTCTGCCTGAAAATCAGAATAATCCTAAAGGTAAAGAAATGCTGAGTTCTTTTTCCCATCTTGCAAGATGGCGGGTGAAAAGGCTGAGAAGCCAGATACTAAGGAGGAAAAACCTGAAGCCAAGAAGGCTGATGCTGGTGGCAAGGTTAAAAAGGTGAAGCAGGTTAAGAAGGGGAAGCCCCAATGCAGCCAAAACCCTGTCCTGGTCAGAGGAATTGGCAGATATTCCCGATCGGCTATGTATTCCAGAAAGGCCTTGTACTAGAGGAAGTATTCAGCAGCTAAATCCAAGGTTGAAAAGAAAAAGAAGGTGAAGGTTCTTGCTACTGTCACAAAACCAGCTGGTGGTGACAAGAATAGTGGTACCTGGGTGGTTACACTTCACAAAATGCCTAGGTATTATCCTACTGAAGATGTGCCTCGAAAGCTGTTGAGTCACGGCAAAAAACCCTTCAGTAAGCATGTGAGAAAACTGCACGCTAGCATCACTCCTGGGACCATTCTGATTATCCTCATTGGGCGCCACAGAGCCAAGAGGGTCATTTTCCTGAAGCAGCTGAGCAGTGGCTTGCTACTTGTGACTGGGCCTCTGTCCCTCAATCAAGTTCCTCTGCGGAGAACACACCAGAAATTTGTCATTGCCACTTCCACCAAAACTGATATCAGTGGTGTGAAAATCCCAGAACATCTCACTGATGCTTACTTCAAGAAGAAACTGCGTAAGCCCAGGCACCAGGAAGGTGAGATCTTCAACACAGAGACAAATACGAGATTACAGAGCAGCGGAAGGTTGATCAGAAAGCTGTGGACTGACAAATTCTGTGAAGAATCAAAGCTGTTCCTCAAAACAAAAACAAACAAACAAAAAGCTGTTCCTCAACTCTAGGGTTACCTCCCCTCTGTGTTCGCTCTTACAAACGGAATTTATCCTCACAAAGTAGTGTTCTAAACTTCTTACAAAGAACCTAATTAAATAATTCAGTCCAAAAAAAAAAAATCCTGCTATTCTCACTTAATAGCAATGAAATTTTTAAAAATATACACCTTAAGCTGTTGTCACTATAGTAATATTTACTCTAGATCTGTCTCTCCTCAATCTCCCCTTAGCCTTCCAGTTATTCAGAAAAATCTTTACCCAAGTGCCTGATTGAGTCTAATGTTGGGCTAGACATTAAGAGAATTACACAGCCCTTAGTCTCCCCTACTAGACTATCTTATTTTTACCTAGAGTTAAAAAGCTAGAAAGATAAGACAAAACTAAACCAACTAGGGACTTCCCTGGTGGCACAGTGGATAGGACTCCGCACTCCTAATGCAGGGGGCCCGGGTTCAGGGAACTAGACCCACATGCATGCTGCAACTAAGAGTTCGCATGCCACAAATGAGGAGCCCGCGTGTGGCAAACTAAGGAGCCCTGGAGCCACAACTAAGGAGCCTGCCTGCTGCAACTAAGACCAGGAACAACCAAATAAATAAATATTGTGTGTGGGGGGGGAACTAAACCAACATTTTATGAGGTTTCTTTAAAAAAAAAAAAAATCACTATTGCAGGGAGTACCTCTCCCTTTATGCCCCACTATTCCAAAGTTGAGACAGAGAAAAAGATTAACTGACTGCCATCATCTTCTGAATAGCTGACAGTAGTAACAACAAAAAAAAAATTTTAAGAAAAAAGCTCATATGGCAATATATAGCACAGGCAAGACCTTCAAAAAGCATATATCCTGGGCTTCCCTGGTGGCACAGTGGTTGAGAGTCCGCCTGCCGATGCAGGGGACACGGGTTCGTGCCCCGGTCCGGGAAGATCCCACATGCTGCACAGCGGCTGGGCCCATGAGAAATGGCCGCTGAGGCTGCACGTCCGGAGCCTGTGCTCTGCAACTGGAGAGGCTACAACAGTGAGAGGCCCGAGTACCGCAAAAAAAAAAAAAAAAAGCATATATCCTTTGACACAGCACTAAAGGATAGGTATGAATCAATATTTATACCTTAGGATATTTACAACTGTTATTTTAGCTGGAAAAAAAATTATAAAGAAGCTATTCAGTAACAGGGACTGGTAAATTACAATAAATTTTTGATAGAATACTATGAAGCCATCAAAAGTGATGTCACAGCTATATACACTAATATGCATAAGATAGATAACTAATAAGAACCTGCTGTATAAAAGAATAAATTAAATAAATTTTTTTTTTAAAAGTGATGTCACAGGGCTTCCCTGGTGGCTCAGCGGTTAAGAATCCACCTGCCAATGCAGGGGACACAGGTTTGAGCCCTGGTCTGGGAAGATCCCACATGCCGCGGAACAACTAAGTCCGTGCACCACAACTACTGAGGCTGCGCTCTAGAGCCCGTGAGCCACAACTACTGAAGCCCACACACCTAGAGCCCATGCTCCTCAACAAGAGAAGCCACTGCAACGAGAAGCCTGCACACGGCAAGGAAGAGTAGCCCCCGCTCGCCACAACCAGAGAAAAGCCCGCGCGCAGCAACGCAGACCCAATGCAAACAAAAATAAAATAAATTTTTAAAAAGTGATGTCACAGAATAACAATTAGAGGAAAGTTCTAAATAAATGCAGAAAGCAGTTTACAAAATAGTATCTAAAGTATACAACGAAGTAAATGAAGTCACTAAAATTTGCTGGAAGTGTCAAGCCAGACAGATCCAAAATATCCAAGCCAGACAGATCTTGAAGGTTCTATGGTATTGAATTAGATCATGTGACAGAACAAGGCAAAAATGGCTGTAGTTCTGCTTCAGTGTGTTCTGCCAAGAAACATGCCCAATCACGGAACTTTAGAACAGCTGTGACATCATTTTCAGGATGAAGTTTTAAGTATTTCCCTACTGACTGAGTTTCCATTTGGCTGGAAGATTTTTTTCAATCTTGTAAATAATACCAAGGCACATATACAAACACCCCACTTAAGAGAGTCAATGCTTCAATGAGCTATCAGTCCCATTATCATGAAACTTGTTTTGTCTTGGAAGCCTAATTAAAAACTGGAAGAACAGTTTACAGTCAGTTATGTAAGGATGTTAAAGGGTAACAGTGGGCAACACAGGAGTAAGGCAATACTGACTGAAAGGGTAGCTGGGTTTGGAAGCAATCATAGGGACCTTCCTGAAACCCCAGCAAGCTCTTCTTAAAGAAAGTAAACTAAAAAGTAATCTGACACAAGTATAATTGAAGCTTTTAAGTTTTTACCTTTGGTGGTTTGTTCACCAGCCTCAGAACAATTAGGATACTCATTCATCAAAAGTCTTTACAGAACGGTTTTAAGAGCCATTAGTTAGCTTAACAAAGACCCTAAACCTTGATTATTATTACACTCACTGAAAACACAAGGCTAGTCAATGAATCTTACACCTACTTATGAAGTTTTATCATTCACTGAACCACTCAAGTGAATACAGATATATACTTGATTAAAAGTGCACACAAATTAACAATCCTCAGACTTGCTACTTCACTTTTAAACACAAGCTTTCCCACTAGTTCTAACAAATACAAATTTATCTTAGCGGCTATGCTGCACATTCCAAAAAATACTCCTATCTTTGCCTTCCTGCTTTTAAACCACAAGATGTAGGACAGAACTTTGCAGATGAAAGTAAGCAGATTCTTAGTATGCAACAAATACTATGCATATTTCAAGTAGTTAAACCAAGCACCTGGATGCCCCCACACACGTTCATAATCTGCTATGCCACTACATGATGCCTAAAAGGCCTCAGCCTCCTTCCTTGTTCGTCTAGAAACAGAAGCCTGTTAAGACATCTTTAGAGCCTTTCAGATGTTTGGCAAAAATAATCAAGTATCTTTTTTCTATAGATTCTGGAGGATTTTAAGTTAAACTGTTAAACTCTGAGAAAGGAAAGAGTTTAAAGAACTAAAAAGTACCAAGTTTTTTCTGACAGCCAACTTTCCAGTAACCTGGCTCTATCTCCCCAATACTTTCAGCATCACTGACAAGCATACCTCTATTTCTTATTTGTCTGTACACACTGGAAGATAAAGAGTCAACCATCCTGGGCTTCCCTGGTGGCTCAGGGGTTAAGAATCCACCTGCCAATGAAAGGGACACGGGTTCGAGCCCTTGTCCGGGAAGATTCCACATGCTGCGGAGCAACTAAGCCCGTGCGCCACAACTACTGAGCCTGTGCCCTAGAGCCCGCATGCCTAGAGCCCATGCTCCACAACAAGAGAAGCCACTGCAATGAGAAGGCCGCTCACCGCAACTAGAGGAAGCCCGCAAGCAGCAACGAAGACACAATGCAGCCAAAAATAAAAGTCAACCATCCAGCTTTAGTTAGACAACTATGGACCTCTGATTCTGTGTTATGGAGTTCAAGAATCTACCAGAGCAAACTTACTTCTCTGAGCAGTCTTCCTCCCACTGCTCAAAGGAATAAGTCTTTATAAAGGCATAACAAGTGCCTCAGGTCCTAGATCAATTACGTAAGATCCCTATGAATTTATGACAAATTCAAGGAAAATGTATTTACATTAAGTCTGTTACGTTTTGTTTATTTTACATCTGAAGCTAACCACTCAGGATTCTATCATTAATATATACATATGTTTTAAAAACATTTTCTCCTTGCCATTATCTTTTCACCTACTTCCTATACTTCAACATGTCTAACTTCTGGATAATATGATCTGCCCCAACCACTATTTTATCATTTTCTTATGGTCCTAGAGTTTACACTCAATACATGGGATCAAGCATTACCAACCCTTTCAAATAAATTCAACTCTTTACTTTGGAACTATTCCCTATCACTCTGTCCAAGATTCCCACTTGTTACAGAGGAAAAGAGAAAGTGAATCTTTAGGAATACAACCAAATGTTAAGAACAAGAAGCCAGCTCTTTTGGATGATCTGCTTTCCAAGTTTTATATAATTACCTTTTCTAATGGGAAAAAGATTTTGAAAAAAAAAAGTGATTAACTAGAACACTACAAAAGACAGAAGGAAGAAAGGTCTGAAAAACATCCTCTTAACACTACCAGTTGTCAGCAGGCAGGCAGAAATGTCAGGGCTTCGTGACACACCAACTCTTGAAAATAACTACAGTACCCCAGCAAGGCCAAAAGTTAATTCCGACAGAATTATCTTTTTCTCTGCCACATTACAGCCTCAATCTTCTCCTACTTTCATTTCTACGTTTCTATCACTTCAATTATTCCCTTTGTGTTTTTTTCAGACTCATTCTTCACCTCTTTCTGCATCATGTAAAGCCAGTTTCTCTAAGTTTGTTTCTGCTTTAACTTAAGCCCACATTTCTGTCCTCCACTAATGTTCCCATATTCTTTCACACTAAGGTTCAAATAATAAGACCAATTATCCTCCATTAAGGCTTGAACTGTTAAGTGATACTTGTGTTATTTACAAAGCTTTTATTAATGGCTCAGTATAATACCTCTCCTGTTCTCTCTAGTTCCTTCTCCTTCCTTTAAAGTCTTAAGAAGGGTAAGCTGGTTACCTTTTTAACACTTTCTTCTTCCTCTTGGCGTTTCTCATAGTGTGAGAAGTCATCAAAAATGGAAGTGGTGTGCTTGTAGCTGGCTATGATTTTCAACACCTGCTTAGCCTTTTCCAGAGGCACTTCCTGAGTGTCCCTGGAGTTGGTCACTGGTTTATTCTCGTTGTTCTCTAGGCGAATGTGTCGCAACTGGCTATTGGGAACGTCCTTCACAAAAATCCACCTGACATCAAAACGACCCTTCCATTTGTCCTGGGACCACACACCTGCACATGTGTTGTAGTCCACAGCAGATTTCATTTCTGCAACGCCACAGAAGTGTCCACTGCCGTTGACACTGAAAAGTAAGTAAACGGGGCCCTTCCCGTTCATGGAGCGATAAGCAGCATCCAGTCTCTTGTTACCATGCTCTGTGCTGCACCAGATATTATACTTAATGGAACGGTGGATATCGTCCTCAGAGTAGCTCTTAATGATGAAAACCCGGCCATGTTTCAGATTCCAGTCAAAATCCTTGGGGTTATAGTTATTAATGGACCGCAGCTTCTCCAACACTGGGTGAGGTTCTGAAGGAGTAGATCCAGATCCAGCCTGAGACTGTCCTACTCCATTACCATCCACCCCATTATGACCGAACCCACTGCCACGGTTCCGAGGTGCTACCCAGCGGGTTGGCTGAGCTGCCTGTTGCTGCACTGAGAGCTGGGCAGGCTGTGGTGGTGGTGGGGGCAATGGCTGTGTCTGTTGCCCTACTGATGCCTGAGCCGCTGGTGGGCTACTGTTAGCCTGCTGACCTACAGGCTGGGGAGACCCCTGGGTTGGCTGCTGACCTATGTTCTGAACCAAAGCCTGTGAGGGAGTTTTTGCCACAGGACCCTTGTTATCCCAAGTTCCAATATCCATGTTATGTTTTATTGGAGGTGGTGGAAGACTTGACCCTGCAATGCCATTCTTGGTCTTCAACTTGGGTTGCTGTTTTGCAGGCTTGCTAGCAATATCAGCCCAAGACGCTGGTTTTGGAGGAGCAATGGTAGCTGGAGGCAAACTATTGGAAGCCACGATGTTACTAGTAATGGACCCGCTACCAACAGCAGAGCCTACAACTTTTGGAACATTGCTTGCAACTTCTGTGCTACCCAACTTCAGGGCTGCCATCCCCTGGTCTATAGTATTCATGCCAGGAGCCTTATTGAGGGTCTCACTGGCAAAAGCTGACTGTCCATCAATCATGGCTCCACCTAAGGAGCTAGGTGCATAAGCATAATTGCTACTATATCCAGAGCTCTGAGTAGACTGTCCCTGAGAACTGTTATTTCCCCAAGCTGAGAAGTCAATCCCACTGGGAAAGAAATTAAAACCATGCTGACCAAGAAATGGAGTGCTACCCAGGGCTCCTGGTTGTCCGAACATTGCATCTGGTAGGAAGTGAGGCTCTCCGTTGCTCAGCTGTCCATAAGAAGTTAGATAGGGCATGGCTGTGTCACCCCCAGTAGACCAAGCAGCTTCACCCAAAGAATAGGAGAAGCCAATGGAGGGACTGTAGTAACTGGGTAAGTAGGAATCTGACATGGCAGTATATGCATTATTCTGTGGAAGAAGAAAAAAGGGTTAATTAAAACTAAACACAAAAATATATAAAACGACCATAACATTTCCTCTCCCAATTATTCACACAATTCAAATATTTCAGTCATTACCATAAAAAAGGAGAGTGACCTTTTCAGAGGGTCTCTTCCCATAAACTTGCTATTTTTATAGACTTAGATAATATTTTGGTTTAATAATTGAACTGCTTAAACATTTAAAATTAAACTGACATACAGTGAATACCAACCTTACCTTTTAGTGCTACAATTCAGAAAAGGGAAAACCCGTCATCTCACTAAGTTTAAGTCTTCCTCTATAGATGTACTGAGATGATGCCTTCATTAAAACCACTATCTCTGGACTGAAGGAGTGGGAATATTGGCAGAAAGAAAAAGTATTCACAAGAGTTTCCTATTAAAACTTACTATATAATAGATAAAAATAACTGGAAATTTCAAGTTCTACCCCAAAAATCTGTGCAGCCATTCCTCAACCATAAACCAAAAATCAAGGTTCAGTACACCTACTCTATAGTAAAGCCTCCTGGCAAACCATCTGGGAACATCAAGAGATGCCACTATTTAATTATAACCTGGAAAGAAAATGCACAGTGGCTTCCAGTGGATTCAAAACCAAAAAAAATGTTGCTACCTGTTTTGCTTCACCTATAAAAGTTAAGGCCGTAAGCTAAAATGCACACCTTTTTCATTAAAAACAGGAATATAATTCTAAAGACAGTACAGTCCACATCTTTATAAAAGGAATCATCCTTCAGAACGACAACCAGAAATAAAGTTATACTCAACTAGTCCTCACATTAGAAGATAGATTACATTGCAGAAACATTCTTACTTTCATTTATGCTGACAGTTCTTTTTCATAAATCCTAGTAACTCACAAAGTACTCCCTTAAATAAGAAGCCAGAGATATATAGAATTGGTTTCTATAGATATAGACTCAGCTCAACTCAAAAATAGACTACTTTAACTTCAAAACAGCTCTGGTATCTAAGAATCCACTAACTAGTCAATAGGGAGTTTTGTTCGTAAGAGACTTGGATGACCATAACTATGTCAGGCCTTAAGTTTGTATTACCAAAGCCAACAGTACTTCTTCCTAGCCACTAAAACACATCTCCTGAAGATTAAATATTTCAACTAATATAGTTTGATAAAATGGTGGTGCTTCTCTCTGCCAATTCTAAATTTTCTTTTAAAAACCTAACTCTTTCACATATACTCTCAAGTTTAAGAGAAGTCTATTTCTCCAAGACAGTGTTATAATTTTAACAGCCCCAAATCCATTATGAATAAGAAATTCAGACCACCCTTAATAGATTAAGCCTGAAGAATTATTCCAATATAAGGTGATGAAAAACTGGTTAAACTAATAAGAATCTGCTGAATAAAAAAGTAAATAAAATTCAAAAATTAAAATAAAAAACTGGTTAAAAAGTAGATGAAACAGCCTTGACAGACTACAGAGAGTCTCAGATTATGTCTATTCAACCAAAATTTATATTTCCCCCCAAATTTTTCAAAAATATTTAAGCTTTAACTTACTTAAATAAAAAACAAACTCCCCCACAAATTTTTCAAAAATATTCAAGCTTTAGCTTACTTAACAAACAAAAAACAAACACATTTAATATCACAGGTTATGCCACTATAGAGCTAAATGCCTACACCTGAACTGGCAGGTTCCCACATGCCCCTGAGCTCAAAAATCTGAATTACACAATGTTTCACAAGAACTACCTAGAATTATGTTTCCAAATGCTCCCACTCTCCTTGTTATAATGATTATGTAAGCAAACTACCTCAAGAGCAAGAACCCATTAATAGTTCATTCCTCCACTTCCTTCCCTACTTTTCCTGATTAACTGGTTGTCTTCTGCAAAAACTTTTTTCCAATCACTTGCTTAAGCGGTTTCTACACTTTCAATTCAGAAAATTCTACACAAGGGATCAAAAAGTTTTATGTAAGCATTAGGCCCAAACATGCGCACGCACTGTCAAGTTATTCAAGACTGTTATGAATATCATACACCATCTGTTCAGAATTTATATAAATGTTCCACAAACTTTTTCACCTTTTAGGATATTCTGGATGAGTTGTCAATTTTCCTTTTGGTTTATTAGTCTGGTGAGTTATACTTATTAGTTACAACTTTGTGACTGTCTTTGGGATGCAAGATAGTAACACAGAAGAACTGCTGAATCAAAGAAGTCTCTGTGCACAGTTCATGGTCATATATGGACCTACATGCAACTAATCTTCACATTAGAAGACAGATTACATTGCAAAAACTGGAATTCCATCATTCTTGATCTCTGTTCTCAACAGTGTTTTATTTTCCTTCAACTCCATTTTGTAAATACAGCTCCCCTAAGAAGCCAGATATATACAAAATTGCTCTTTACAGATGAAGATGGAGCTCAACTTGAAAGAGTACCCAGCTCCAAAATAGTTCTGATAACCTAAGAACCCACTAACTAGTGACTAGACAAAACGAAGATACTCAGTTCTGCAGCACTGAATAAAGTTCAGGTGATTTTATGTTAGTTTTTCCCATCACGTATGAATCCAATTTTCCTAAAAGAAAAATGTTTGGGAGGTGAAAACATTTAACACCAGAAAGTATTCTTAAGTTTTACATTGTTACATTCTTGCTAAGGAGGAAGAACTACTCAAGCAAGTGTTGCTGTTAGTGCACTGTAAAATGTTATCAGTACTAGCCTCAGAGAATGGTATGTTTGCTCACAACAGAGATAAGATCCTTAAGGACCTATGACATTTGTAGCAACTGGTTTTATAACATATTGACTGATATTAAGAAAGTCATCCCCTGAAAATGAAACTTATTGATAGAGCAGAGAAAGAATAATGGTATACTGCATCCTCTGATCAAGCACGAAAATGGTTAACTACTCACGGGCCTTGCCTGTGGACTCAAGTAAGGTTCAAAATCATCATCATTTAATCCATCCTTTTGATGTACAGATCCATTTTGTACTAAAGGAGAAAAAATTCAAATTAGGAGTGTCTCAATCGTACAACCACCTCCCAAACTAATCAAATACCTCCTAACCAGAGAAAAACCATACTACACAGAGCAAATAAGTTTGCGTTTCGAAAGGATAAAGATGAGAATGAATGCTGAGCAACATTCGTCAGTAAAAATGTCTCCCTCCACCCAGAGCAAGTTGATCTAAAAAGGTCATTTTATTGGCTCCTCTAGATTTCTATTCCCTCCCGCTTCCCCTCCCCCATCACATGTGAGCACTTCCAGAGTGTGATCCACGAGGATGAAAAACAAAGGCCTTCTAAGACCTACAGGAAACTAAGGACCTGGGACATTTCAAAACCGAATCCACCCCCACCCCTAATGAATTACTCCTTGTTCACTACAAAGCTGTTCGCCAGCTACAGGAACACACCGAAAGGGTCAAATACTTAACTGTGAGGCACCTGCAAACTAAGCGGCTTCCGAAAGGTCCTCTCCCCGGGGCGCTTCCCGGAGACCCCGCCCCCCCCACACGGGGTCCCCCGCCCGCCAGGGGCACCGGCGGAGCTGGGCTCACCTTTGTTTCCTTGACCTTTTGGTCTCTGCGGGGGAAGGAAACGTCGCCGAGCAGCACATCGTCCGAAGAAAAAACGGAAAAGGAGAGACAAATTAAAGCCGGGACCGAGACGGGAATAAAGGCGCAGGCCTAAGGAGAGGCGTCAGGAATGGGGTGAGGGGGAGGCTGAAGACGGGAGGCGGGGGAAGCGCGACGCTGGCGGGGCCAAGGGGGAGGAGGGGGGCCGCGCCACAAACAACGCGAGGGGACCAGGGCTTCAAAGAAGGGGAAGGAAACGAGAGAAAAACGAGGCCCGCTGAGAGGACGGGACGCGGCGCGGCCGGCGGTCTCCGAGGCCCAGTGAGGAGCGGGGAGAGCGGGCCGAGGGCGAGGCGCTGGGCGCGGCCGGCCTGAGAGCCTCAAAATGAGGCCCGCTAAAGGCGCCGCCTCAGCTCGGCCCGACCGGGGGCGGCGGGCCCGGGCCTAGTCGGGCTCCCTCTCGCCTCACACAATGGCCGAGGCATGCGGGCCGGGCCTGTACCTGCTCCAAGAGGCTGCTGGCCGACATGGCTCTCGGATCCTCACGGGCGGCGACGGCGGCGGACTCTCCTCAGGGTGGCGGCGGCAGCGGATGAGCCCCGGCGACGGGAGCAGGCGGCGCAGCGGCGGCTTTTGTCCCTGACACTCGGGGGCCTCGGCGGACGCAGCGGAGACACAGCGCGCGGCTCGGGCTCCGGCTCCGACTCGGCGACGCTCTAGCCCGACAGCTCAACGCCCGTCTCTATGCCTTTACGCGCGCGCCCGCGCCTCGCAGCCGAAATAAGGGCGCCGAGCAGCGGAGGCGGACGGCGCGCACGGCGCGACGCTGACTCTCACATTCGCTCACCCACGCTGAAGGGGCCCGGCGCGAAGCACTCCGGGAAGGCAGAGGTGGGGCCGCAGCGCCCTCTGGTGGGCTGGAGGAGCGGAAGCGGCGCGCGCGGCCTCCCCGCCCCCACCGCCTTGGGATTGGGGCCTAGGAGGGTGGGGGCGGCCAGGGTCGCACCACGAGGTTTTGACTAACAGCTGGAGGGAAGGGAGTAGCTCTAGCTTGTGGGAACCCACAAAAGCTGGGTTTTCAGTGAAGAAGCGAACCCCGAAGGCTGAGAGGCCTTAAAATAAACCTGCTTCCCACTTGCAGATGGCACCCCACCCCCATATGGGGGGGAACACGAACAGGAGTCACAGAGCCCTCAGGGAAAGTTCAAGGGGGCCCTGCCCTGAGAAAGACACCCCCTCACCTGGTTATCCTCCTCTGTTAGCAGGCTACAGAAAGAGGGCCCAGAGAACAAAAATATCCAGAAAACATCCGGTCCCCTGGGAAAGAGATTCACCCTTCGGCGTTGCCGGGAGGAGAATCCACAATTCTTTTTTAGGGATGTCGCTGGCCCCCATGATAATCTGTTAAACTGTGGACTTTATTTCCAAGAAAAACACACTTCACACATCCACACAAAATGTTACATGTTCCTTCAACGAGTCCTTACTGGGGAAGAAAGGAAATAAATGCTATTTGAATACCTGCTGTAGACTAGGCTTTGTTGTTAGGTGCTTTCAAACATATTAAAGGCTTGCAGCATCTTCAATGTAGCTGTCAGCCAATCCGTTTTATAACTGAGGAAACAGAGAGGTTAAGTCATGTGCCCAAGGTCACAAAGCTATTAAATAGTGAGGTTTGCCTGACACTGAGAGGAACATAATAGTGTCCCTCCACCCCCAAGAGAAATCCTGTATTCAGGAACCAGAATCCTGAGGCGATCTAAAAGATGGATGGGCAGAAGCATTTTTAATCAGAGGCAAACCTGACTCCTGCAGGGATATTTGATCCCAGGACAGTCCATCTCCTAATAGCTTTTGTTATTGCAAATAGTAGTAAACAGATAAATAATGCACTCAAGTGTCAACTTGATACCATCCCCTCCCTGGATACAGGAGGCTTGGGTGGACTCAGTAGTAAAATAAATAACACAGCATCTTGGATTTTGCATCATAATTTTGCTTAAAGTGCTCAACGCATTTTTTCTGCCCATAATCACATTTATGGTTGGAATGAATAAGGTCAGGCACCAAATGGGATAGACTTCTGGCAGAGTCCAGGTTCAGAACATAGATCCCACCAAGGGAAGAGAAGAAACATAGTCCTTTTTTTTTTTTTTTTAATATAAGTTAACCAGTTAACCCCATGGCCCAGATTTATGTGTAAACTGTAAGCAGTTGCCTACACTTACCCTTGAAGGCGGCAGTGGTATGGTGAAAAGAGGATTAGACCAGGAGTCATAATCGGGGAGGGGGAGTGACTAAACACTGGCCTCCCCAACAGATTGGCGACATTAGGTAAATTACTAAACCTTTCAGAGATTCCCTCATTTGATAAAGGGGATAATAAAATCTACCTAACAGGTTTGCTACAAAGATAAAGTTCAAAAAAATTTAAAAAAAAACATTAAATCTGGTACATTGTAAACTTCTTTCCTATAATCCCATTAAGGGATGATAGTGAAAATTCCCTCCTTCCAATATTTTTATAGTGCCTGAAATTTTGATTAGTTCCTTTGAGATTACTTTCTGTCCTACAGGATTTCCCAGTTAAAACGCAGACATCCTGGGGGAAGGGTAGTCTCTAAACCTGGATTAGTTCACCAGATTGGCTTTAATAGGCCCCTGAACAGAACACACAAGACTGATACATTTAATCACTGGGAAGAGGGAGAGGAAGTCTGGAGTGTGGGATATCATCTTAGGGGGCAGACTGCTCATGGTTTGAGAAAAGAATACCATATCAGAAATGAGTTTGGGTTCTAGTTCACCTCTGCCACTAGGTGCATAAAGCACTCAATCCCTCTTCTAACAAGCATTTATTGAAGGCCAGGCAATGTGCTAGAGAGAAAGTCTTAAGAGTTCACTTCTGGGCTTCCCTGGTGGTAAAGTGGTTAAGAATCTGCCTGCCAATGCAGGGGACACAGGTTTAAGCCCTGGTCCAGGAAGATCCCACATGCCATGGAGCAACTAAGCCCTTGTGCCACAACTACTGAGCCCACTTGCCACAACTACTAAAGCCTGTGCACCTAGAGCCCGTGCTCCACAACAAGAGAATCCACTGCAATAAGTCCACACACCGCAATGAAGAGTAGCCCCCGCTTGCCGCAACTAGAGAAAGCTGGCACACAGCAATGAAGATCCAACCCAGCCAAAAATTAATTTATTTATTAAAAAAAATAGTTATTCACTCACAGTTGTTACAGTGCAATGAGAAAGCACAGACGGACCTCACTTAGTCAGAGGACCAAGAAGTTTTCCCTGAAGTCCTGAGCTTCAGCTAGAACCTGAAAGATGACCAGAAATTGACCAGACAAGGAGGGAAGGGATGTGAGAGACAATATGTGCAAAGGCCCCAGGCGGGGAAGGATCTTGGTACTGGTGAAGAACTGAAAAAAAGGCCAACGTGACTGGTGCATAATGAGAGAGGGGGTGGCACCAGATGAGACTCAGGAATTGGGCAGAAAAGAGAAAAATAGGGCCTTTAGTTGTTAGCTACAAACGATGATCAGTTGGTAAAGGGTTAATAGAAGCACAGCATTCTCAGATTTATGTTTTAGGTTCACTCTGATTGCAGTGTGGGAAGTAGATTCAGGGAGAAAAGAGTAGACTAGGAGTTAGAAGAATATTGCAGCAAGTCCAGGCAAAAGATAATGGTCTATTGTAGTGATGATGAAGACAGAGTGAAGTGGACAAAATGGACATTTTAGAGGCAAAATGAGAGGTCTTAGTGACTGATTGGATTGTGGGGAGGGCATTAAAGGAGGAGATATCAACATAATATCTAGTAGTTTGATTTGAGCGATTCGGTGGGTAAGGTGCCATTTTCCAATGTGGGGAATGCTAGAGGAGATTTTGTGATCATCAATTTATCTTTGGACATGTTGGGTTTCAGAAGAACATAAAACATCAGATAGGAATGTTCTGTAGACAATTAAAAGGTTTGGGCTTAGAGAGTAACATCAAGCTGGAAATACAAACCTTAGAGTCTCTGGTATGGGGATGTTAGTTGAAGCCAAAGGAGTCCCTGGGATTTCCTCAGAAGAGAAGGAGGGTGGGACTTCCCTGGCGGTCCAGTGGTTAAGACTCCACGCTTCCATTCCACTGTGATCCCTGGTTAGTGACGCAGCCAAGCAAAACAAAACAAAACAAAAAGAAGAGAAGGAGGAGAGCAACAGGCCCAGCACCAAACCAGAGATGGAAGGGGAGACACGGAGAGTAAATCCCTTCCTAATCACAGTCTATTTCCAAGACTGTAAAATAGGGAAGTTGGACCAAAATAACTTCTGAGGTTCCTTCTAGTTCAACCATTTTAGAATTCTGGAAGGTAGAAACCAAGCGGATCCTTCTGGATATATGAAGGGGACAGTGGGGATAAAGTGAAAAGAAGCAGGAAAGGAGGACAGATTTTACGTACTCTTCAGAATTTTGCTATGGCCTGGGCTGGGCCCTAGAGCTCTGGTTCTCAAACTTTTCCAGCCTTCAGCAACAGCAGACCTCGCTGCCCAAGTCACTCCCTTAGTAAGGCAGGAATAGAAGGGACCTCCTTTGAGAAATGTTTATATACTTTACACAACTGACAGTGTAAAAACCTATTTTTAAAGATTTCTGCTGGTTCTCTGTAGTCCACACAGTTTTCAAAGCTTGTCACTCCCTAGCCCTGCATATTTCTCACCATGCACTCCATGCTCCAGCCACATTGCATTTTTCTCAAATACACATTTTGTTCTGGAACCCATGACTTTGCACATGCAGTTCTTTCTGCCTCAAATGTCCTTGCCATCCCCCCTCCCCAATTCCTATCTGTCCTTCGAGACCCTGATCAATGAAACCATATTTTTTTCCCTCAAGCAGAAAGAAAGCGTTCTATTCTTTGTTCACCCATAGTATCGGTCACATTTCCTTATGGTAACTTAGTATATTAAAACTATCTGTTTGCAGCTTCCCTGGTGGCGCAGTGGTTGAGAGTCCGCCTGCCGATGCAGGGTAGGCGGGCTCGTGCCCCAGTCCGGGAAGATCCCACATGCCACGGAGCGGCTGGGCCTGTGAGCCATGGCCGCTGAGCCTGCACATCCAGAGCCTGTGCTCCACAACGGGAGAGGCCACAACAGTGAGAGGCCCGCGCAAAAAGAAAAAAACAAAAAAACCCACAACTATCTGTTTGGGCTTCCCAGGTGGCCCAGTGGTTAAGAATCCACCTGCCAATGCAGGGCGCACGGGTTCGAGCCTGGTCCGGGAAGATCCCACATGCCACGGAGCAGCTAAACTAGACCCATGCGCCACAACTACTGAAAGCCGCGTTCCTAGAGACTGTGCTCCGCAACAAGAGAAGCCACCGGAGAAGCCTGCGCACCACAACAAAGAGTAGCCCCTGCTTGCTGCAACTAGAGAAAGCCCTCATGCAGCAACGAAGACCCAACACAGCCAAAAATAAATTTATAAAAAAAAAAGTTTACATCAATATTTTCCCTTTAGAAGTCTTGGGACTCAGTTGAAAATCTAATGAGAATAATGAAACTTCTCAGAAAAAGGAACATACACCCAAATTTTTGCCTACAATCTCATTAAGCACTCCCTTCCCCAAGCCCATCCATCCCACGGACTCCAGATTAAGAGAACCAACTCTCAATTTATATATTGCCTCTTTAATAAATCTATGACTGCTTAGACGACAAAGAACTTTTTTATTATTAATCTCTATAATCCAACTCTAAGTAAATGTTTGTTGAATTAATTTATCTCATTCATTTTCAAAATTCTCCCTAGTAATGTCAATCCGCATTTTATTAATGAAAACCTGGTGGGGTTAAAAAGTCAAATGTGCAGATTTAACTAGCTTAATTGAATGTTAAAGGAAAGGCACTGTGGAAATCCCAAGATAAACTGATGGTTGGCTTTTAACTTGCAGGTGTGTTTTATGACTTGCTGAATGGAGTTTTGAAAAGAGCACCGTGAGAACAAAGCTAAAGGAAGGAAAGACCTACAGCTGGACCAGGTGGCCGAAGGACACTAGGAATCCGCAGCTGTGTATATACAAGGGACCCTGCTGGAGATGTCGTCAAGGGCAGAAAAGAACAAGAACCAAGAAAGAGCCAGCAGGAAAGAAGCCTTGAAGTTTCAACTTAGAGTCTAGAGGTGAAAGCTGAAATTTTCACCAGTCCCCCAAGAAATAAGAAAGGTAATGATAATGTAATGAGCTTTTCATAAAGCTAAATTTTCTCAATGCAGAAGACTGTTCTTTATTCTGAGATTATTTCCCTCCTAACTTTTTTTGATGCGAAAATGCCCTTTCTTCCCAAATGATGCCAGTAAAAATTAGCCATTTTTTAAAATATCCTTATTTGGTAAAATGTAATGCAGAGAACCCCATGTTGGTTCCTAAGACCTTTTTTTTTTTAATCTCTTTTATTGATCCATGGGATCTAAAAGTCTGAGCAGCACTGTGCTAGGAAACAGCTTACAGTCACAATCTAAGACAATAGGCCAGAGAGAAAAATGGAGTGTAAACAAGATTTCTGGAGATAGTGCCAAGGGGAAATGAAGCCAGGGAGCCCCAGAAAGCGCTGGTTCAATTTTAAGTCTGTGCCAAGAAAAAATAGTTAAACCAGTGAATGTGCATCTAAACTATTTGTGACAATGTTTTATAGATAAATCCTTCCCTTTCGGTCCTTGGGTGGCAGCTACAGAATGTGAGAGGCAAGAATATGAGAAGCCCTGTCCAGTTTGCTCAGAAAGGCTTACCAGAATGTCTCAGTCATGGAAATGTTAACTTAGCATTTCTGAGGCATAGTGGTTCTGTTTTTGTTCCTGGAGCAGGGGAATATCTTTTTGCTCAGTGGGCAAAGGTTTTACAATATTATCAATGTTCTATGGAATAGGTTCCCTGTGTAACAAAGCACATGGGGTTGGGCTCTACACAGTAGGAGCTTAGCGAACAAATGAAGGAGTTCTAACCAGGGACCCTGACATCAATGTCATCTCAAACAAGACAAGACCACTTTTAACAAAGTGATAAATCAGTACTTCCTGTGACTGATGGACAGGACAGATGATCTGGGTTCTAAAATCCTTTCTCAGGTAACTGGAAGTTCCCTCCCTCCACCACTCCCTCTGCAGTACTGTGGAGAGATGGTGAACTGGACTGTAAACAAAACAACCTAAGTAGCGACTAAACATGTTATCAGCAAAACATCATCCTAATAAAATGGTTTGTTGAAAGTTTCCTTTTAGGTATTAAGCTTCTCTAGTACATTTAAAGACTCTGTTTAATAAATTTGATCCGTATACAACGTTTCAAATGTAGCTATTGTTTAGAGTAGAATATAAGTGTTAGTTTCCTATTGTAAAATGAAGTAAATAATGCTCTTCACCACATAGGATTGTCCTGAGGATCAAATGGATTAACATATGTAAAGTGCTTAGAAAAATGCTTGGTACATAGTTACCCTTCAATAAGTATTGGTTATTATTGTTCTTCTTATTATTCATGCATCAAATATCTATCCAGTTTCCGCTACATGCCAGGCACTGTTCCAGGGACTGTAGAAACAGCAGTGACTAAGAGACGAGAATGGTCCCTGCTCTCATGGAGCTTCGATTCTACTTGGGGGAGAAAAAAATACATGTATGTCAGGTGATAAGTAAAAGAAAGAAAAATAAAGCAGGGTAAAGGAAAATAGGAAGCATAGTGCAGGAGGAAGTTGCCACTTTTCATAGGGTGGGTGGTCAGGGAGGTCCTCTCTGATAAGGTAACATGTGGATAGAGACCTGAAGGAAATGAGGTAATAAGCTTTGCAGTTATCTGGGGGGAAGAGTGTGCTTGAGATTATTGAATGAAAAAAATAAGCTACCAAAAATAAGTAGATCTGGGTTTGTAATAGGGAGTGACAGTACGTGAAGAAGCCACGGCCCACCTAAGACAGGCCTCAGTTCCAGTCAGGTGTTGCTGTGAGGAAATGTGGACCCAGTGTTGTCAGATCTTCTGGGCTTTGTGGGGTTTTTTGTTGTTTTTGTTGTTGTTTTAAGAAAAACTTTATCTTGAATTTTTCATGTGAACTGTCGTAGGCATAATGCATATATATGTTCGTCAAAAGACACGTACAAGAATGTTCAGAGGTGGGCATTCCCTGGCGGTCCAGTGGTTAGGGTTTGTTGTTTTCACTGCCAAGGGCCCAGGTTCAACCCCTGGTCGGGGAACTAAGATCCTGCAAGCTGCACGGTGTGGCCCAAAAAAAAAAAAAAAAAAAAAAGTTCAGAGGCATTATTTATAATAGCCCCAAACTGTAAGCTACCCAAGTGCCCATTATTAGAATGGATCAGCTGTGGCATAGTAAATAATAACAGTCTCTACACAGCAATGGGAAGCAATCAACTACACTTCACACAACATTATGGGTGAATCTTACAACATAATGTTGAGAGGAAAAAAGCCAGTCCCTAAAGAGTTCAAAATAGGTAAAACTAAGATATGATGTTAGAGAGCTAGATAGAGGTTACCCTGTCTGGGTGAGGTGCTGGTGACTTTTTTTTTTTTCCCTTGATCTGAAAGCTGATTTCATGGGTATGTTCAGTTTATCAAATTGTACAGTGATTTGTGCACTTTCCTGTATGCATTTATACTTCAATAAAAAGTTAAAATAAAACTAAAATGTGGGCCAAAGTAAATCTTAAGGCTGAATCAGAGCTGTGGGCTTCCAATTTGCTCTACAATACGTAGATTTCTTTAGAGAAAACAGCAGAGAAGTTTTTTTTTTAAAAAACTTATACTTTGAGGGGACTTCCCTGGTGGTCCAGTGGTTAAGACTACGTGCTCCCAATGCAGGGGGCCCGGGTTCGAACCCTGGTCGGGGAACTAAGATCCCACGTACCACAACTAGAGAAGCCCATGTGCCGCATCAAAGACCCAGCACAGCCTAAATTAATTAATTAATTTAAAAAAAAACTTATACTTTGAAATGCAGGTAACATCCCCCACACCCCCTCTTACAGAAGCTCCTACAAAGCCCAATGAGGAACCCATCTTTCCTTCTGGGTCATTACCCAGCCTCACATTTTCCTTTATATGTGATCCAATACTAATGTCCGCTCTTGTTCTCAAACTAGAGAAATCAACCCATATATACCATATTATAAGCCCAATACTAGTAAAGGTACAGAATTGGAAACTATAGATACAGGAGGAGAACCCAGAGGCAATTTCAAAGTAGGATGTGGCCTACTTTAGGTTGAGAGAGCACCAGGAGTCTTCAGGTTGGGAGGCTCATAAGACATAACAGAAGAGGTAGTAGGAATCATACTGGGCTGAAATAATTTATCCAGGAAACAGGCATGTCTTAGCCTGGGCCATGGACCATAGGTAGAGAATCAATCAGGTGTAAAAGATAGGTTTTACAATCTGTGTGTTCTGGGGAACTTACAAGCACATCTCAAAGGTGCTTCAATTCAGGTGTTGGATGAAGAAGGCTGTTCTAGGCAGTGAAGACTGCAGTCTATGGATGTATGCTGAGGTTTGGGTCTTGGGGGTTTCTTGGGAAGAAGTGATTGTCTCAAGAGTTGAGTTACTGACATAGCAGAAAGGCAGTTACTAACATGGCAGAATTTGGAAACTAAGTCACATTTGGTTCCCCAAAGCAAGGGCTAGAGAGGCAGGAGTACGATAAGGATGTTCAAGGAAAGTAGAACCTTCTAGGGGAAGTGAAATTGCATAGCTCAGGACTAAGAAAGGTGTTCCAGGATTGGGAAGGAAACCTAGAAATGACTGAATAAAGGCTAAGAAGAGAAATTCCAGGGGCAGAGAGTTCCAATCTAGCAGAACTGATCCCTTGTTTAGGGCAACCACCTTGGTTGTCATTGTAGTACATTACAGACTACACAAGAATATCCCAGGGAGGAGGCGTCCAAGGTGTGAGGGATCTGTGATCAATTGTACTAGGTTAAGTTGACTGAAAATGCAGGGGCTAGCCTAGAATCTGAATTTTTGTCTCAGAGAGGACTATTTCCTCAGGAGTATTACCCAAAGTGAATCACAAACTCGTGTGTATTTTGAGAATTCAACCTTTTCTTTGTCCTTGCTACCGCCTTGATAGTGGTGGGCCAATTATAACTCAATGAACTAGTAGTTCCATATTTCATGCTTGATTTTACTATCTTTATCATCAAGTGTTACCAGTACTTCCCACCATACAGACTTACCTTTAATGCTTTCATGAAATGGATTAAAATGCCACCACTAAAGGGTGTCTCAGACCACCTAAACTGAATATTAATTTCCAAGGTATTTGGATTAACTCTGGTCCTCCTTCCCAAATATGGACAGAAGCATGAAAGAAACTTCATATGAAGTAGCTTTAAATCTTAAATATTCAAATCTATTGTCCCTTTTTTACTTCAGAACGCCAGGGAGTTTTTGTTTTGTTTTAATTTGGGGAGGGGGGCAGGGATGGAACCTGGAAATTGAAAAGGGGAAGAGAACAGGAAAGCGGGGGTCAGACAGGGACATGGCCAAGGCAAGAGTTGACTCTGAGGCCTTTGTGGAAACCAGATGACAGGAAGGTTTGGGGCATTTACCTGCCCTGGATTCATCTGATGGAAGCTCAGAGAAACTGACACATGACTGGGCTTTCACCAGTGCGTTGCTCTCCGAAGAGACTGCCTGAGCTGCTGACTCTGCCTAGCTCTGGAGACAGAAGCAACAAGAGACTTAGGATTTTTTTCCCCTCTTGTATAAATAAGTGCAACTACTTGAAAATGGAATGCAAAACAAGTAGCCAAAAATGCTCTCCCCTAAATCAGGTTAGGTATACATCTTCTCCAGGAAGTACTCCAATATTTGCTGACCCCTGCCTCCAAGCTGGGTTAGATGCTTGACCCCTTGTTCTCTCTTCTCCCAGCCAATAGCTCTACCACTGCACTTACCCCAATATGATGATTTCAGTATCTCACTAGAGAAAGGCTTAACCATTTTGTAACTTTGGTAGCCTTCTGAAACCTACGGACCAACTCTCGGAACAATGTTTATCGACACATGAAATAAAATACATAGCATTACAAAGGAAACCAATTATTATATTGAAATATAGTTCTTAACTCCAGACAACCTCTGGAGAATGAATCCCTTGAGTGCATGGACTGAGCCTTCATCTCTGTACTGCCAGTGCCTAGCACAAAGCCTGGCACATAGATGGTACTTAAAAATGTTTATTTAATGCATGAACAGAAAGATTAGATGGCTACTGCCAACTCAGCCTGAGGAATGACTCATTGTAACTGCGTGTGTATATACCAGTGTCTTGCATGTGCCTCACCCTGTCTGAGATGTAGACCAGGGTTGTGAGGAAACCCACACTCAAGAATGGGTGCATAGCATCTAGCAATAATGACAGGCTACTGGAAGACCAGGAAAACAACAAAGCTCATGTATTTCCACCAGCTGGAATATTCAGGCTCTGTCTTTAGGAGGTGATCTCTTGACTTTGGAAGCATGACGCTCACACTACTTTAAAACACTACCAACAGCTCTGACGGAGGAAAGAAAGGAACCTGAGCTAGTGGGTAGGTGTTCTCCAGGGCTCCTCCTCTGTCCTGATTTGAGCCTCTTGTCTCTGGGAAAGATAAAAGTGTCCCTAAAAACCGCAATAGAGATGACATGTGCCTTTCTAGGTTCAAGTAGTAATTTTAGGCTTAGGCAGAAATTTTGTTTTTGTTTATGTACCAACAGACAACCTAAAGAAGCAAGAAATAAAAGCCATTTCCTTCACTAAAGATATATAAAGGGCCAAAGGTTTGTTCTAAACTGATTGCTATGTCTATTAGATATTTTGAAAAGAAAAATAAAACCCCAATTTTAAAGCTGAAAACCACAACTGTATGGTGTTCAGAAATCTCACCCATAAGGCTTTTAAGATTGACCCTTTCAAGTTAGAGGGCTTCTCCAGCTGTACACAGCTATCTGAGGGATGGCAGGATGCAGTTTTCACTTGCTTAACAACAGGGTTTCCAACATCTGTTGGAAGAAACATAGCTTCAGGTGGGTGCCTTCAAAAAAAAAAGGAAACTACAGGTTAAAGTTTTGTATTTAATTAAAAAAAAAAAACTCTCCCACTCCTAAAGTGTATGCTTTCTTTTTTGACCTATTTTTCTTTTAAATTGTCTGCAGTTTCCCTATATTTTTCCTAGTGCAGTAAACAATGCAATCAAAGAAACAAAAAACAGACTCCACTCTTGCCCCAGACACTGAAGATGGTCAAAGAGAAGATATCACAGCATGGAAAATGGGCCCATCTCTAAATATACAAAAACATTAAAAAAAAAGAAGAAAACAAAATAACCCCCCAAAAGATATTGTTATTACATTCCTGGTACATTTCCTATAATATAATGTTGCAGACAATGCTTCTTTCCCAGGGAGTCCAGCTCGCTCAGGAGGAGACATCTAGTCGGTGCCTCGGGATAGGGTGGGGTGTTGCCAAACCTAAGGTTTTTTTATGAGCTCAATATCTCACAGAAACATCTGTGGTATAAATGGTATATATGAATCTAAAAGGGGATGAAGGCAGGCAGGCACCTGTCACTGTTCTCTGAATCAGCCAAAAATCTGAAGAGCGTGGGATCCAGGAGACAGATGCCATTAACCACTGAGGAACAGAGGGTAGAACAGAGGAAGCACCAAATGAATGGCTGCTTTTGGTTCCAAAGCCAAAAAAGGGCCCCACAAAAAAAGGGCAGCTGGTCTGGATGAGGAACTCTCCTGCTCCTGGAGTCATGCAATAAAAATGATGGCCTTGGAGCCCCACCCCGAGAACAGCCACAGTCCAAGAACCAGAGCAATTTACACCACATCACACAGTTTGCAAATGAATGGACTAGGAGGGTAAGTGTTTTGACAAAGTGGGGGGCAAGGTGAACCTGAACCCCAAAGCACAGCTGTGACGTCTCTGGATTTCTATTTCTGCCAAGCCACAGGCCTCTGACGCCACTTGCTCGGTGGAAATGTACCCTTCTTCTTAACACTGGCCTTGCCTCAAAATGGCAGCCATGCTAGTAACCCTCAGAGATATTAAGAGGCATCAGTTGCACTTCTGGAAGTAAGACAATTTCCTTGCCCCATCCTGGCCAAAGCACTTCCCTTTTTAAGCCGCTGCTGGTATGCTACCTTCCCCTCCAAGCAGAGTGCAACTTACTTTTGTTTCAGACTTTTGCATTGGCCTCTGAGGGCCCCTTCCAGGATACAGAGTAAAGTATCCTTCTGCATCCACGTGTGAGTGGGTTGCCATCCAGGGTCAGATTTGTGTTCCCTGGTTTGGTCAATGCACCTTTATGAGAATAAAACCACATGCATACACAGACAGACTAGCCTGGAAAGGGCTTTCTGGATAGGGTTTCTGGTTATCTTGATGCCTCCCCCAAAAGAAATCACTTTCTTGGTGTAAGAGGATTAGGACATTGAGTGACCTACTCTCAACTTTCGGAAGGGCAGCTTGTTTTGTCCATTTTTCAATGAGGGGGTGGAAGGGACCCAACCTGTTCAGTTACAACAACAAGGTTTTGTTTTTAAAAAAAGGATCCTATGTGGAAATGAGTGGGACAATGATAAAAATAAACAAATAATTAAAATTCCAAACCAAAACATATCTCCTGGCCCCGAGACCCCCAGTTAATCCTCTAAGACCACAATCTCCACATTGTGAACTTGATGCTGGTGTTCTTCCATCTCAGCCACGACTTTCTCCTCAGTCCTCAGTTCTGTCTCCAAAATGACTGCTTTGCCCTCAGTATCCTCAGCCTCTGGGTCTGGGGCTGGGTCAATCTCAATGATGGTCTGCCCATCCTCTGAGGTGCTTTCAACAGCCTGGATGGCTGAGGTCAGGCCAGACTCCATGGCCACCAACTCCACAGGGCTCACCATGGTGGTCATGTTGCCAAGGGTACTCCCATCCTGCATGGCGGTGGAGCTTAGCAGCGCCAGGCTAGATGAAGGGTGGATGGTCACTGTGTCTGGTGAGCTGCTCTTGGCAGATGAGACCACTGTGGCATAACGGAAGAGCTGAGGGCCAGAAGGAAGTGCGTGGACAGTCACAGGACTGGAGCCCTGGCTGAGGGTGGCCACTGGAATATTGCCCATGGAAAATGACTGACCCACGGGGGTGATGGTGATGGGTGAGATGACTGTGAACTGAGGCTGCTGGACAGGAGGAGAAGGGCTCAGGACGGTGGTAGAGGCTGGCCGCTGGAGCCGGGGCCTTTTGGGAGGCTTAGGAGTGCTCACAGGCATCAATACCACATTTTGAACCGTCTGGGATTTCAGCCTGTGATCCTGAGCTTGCTTCTTCTGCTCTTCCAACTGGCGTTCCAAGTCTATGGAAAAAAGACAGACTTTGTGTGGAGAGAAGTATAATCTTGGGAACAGTAAACTGGGAGTGAGGAGACCTGGGGTCTTGCCCTGGTTTTGCTACTATGTAGCCTCAGGCAAGTCATTTCATTGTTTTCAAGAAGAAACTAGACTGGATGGTCTTTAAAATCCCTCCAGTTACTACATGTCATTGTGTGATTATAGACAGGTCAATAATTCAGAATCTTTTCGTGCTGTGATCCTACTATAGCTCAACTCTAGAAGCTCCTGTGGCATTTTGTTACCTGTCACCAAAATGCAAACCAAAGAAGTCTCCAGTTGGTCTACCAGCTTATATATGCCCTGCCTGGCTCTACAGATGAAAATAATATCTGCATAATCCCTTTGCAACTGCCATGGACCCACAAAGGAGCTACAATGGCCACTCTGAAAAGCAGTGATTCCCAAACTGTCCTTCAAGGCAGGATCACTTGCTGGTGACCCAGATGGCTTTAGTCTACCATTAGCCCCCAGAGAAGTCTACAGAAAGTTATAGAGGAAGTCCCTAAGAATTACAGAACTGAAGGAGGTCTTAAGAGTTCTAACACATTCATTTTGACATAGATCCAGAGAGATAAAGCGACTTCCTTACGGTTACAGAGCATGTTACAGAGAGTCAACTTGGTGGCTTTTCCACCCCAATACATCTATCACTATCCCTCTCCCAAGGGTCCAATCCAACCTTGATGACCACTGGTGAGTCTGGTTCTACACCAGAACTTCTCTATTGCTTAGCACCTGATAAGCATCCAATAAATAACCAGTCACACCTGTAGAGCACCTTCCTCACTGTGGAACACCCAGAGCAAGTCAACTCCTTGTTTGGAATAAAAGGAGTAGGGAGTGATAAAGAACACATTCAAAAACTTTAAAACATTGCCTTTTACGGTTATAAGATAATGCATTTTTTCCAACTTTAGTAGTAATCAAAGAAATGTGAACCTAAACAAGATACCAAATCTATAATTTTTAAAAAGTTAAATCAGGGTGTATTGTAAAAAACAATGCCCATTGTTGGTGAGCTCAAACTTGTGATGTAAATTGGTATAATCTTCTTGAAAATTTGACAATAGGTCACAAGACTCCATAAACAAATTATCAATACCATGTAACCTCAAGCTTAAATGGTATTGATATTGTGAAGTAGTTTAAGAGAACATAAGAAGAAAAGTTATATTCATACAAGTTCACTGCAACAAAATAAGCTACTGAAGAAAATTTAAATTCATCCTTAAAAGAATGTCTAGGTAAAATACTGTGTAGCAACTTGGAAAATATTAGTATGTCACAGTGAAAAAAGCAGAAAACACAACTTTATGTACACTGTGGTTATAACTAAAATGATATGGACAAGGGACCAGAAGCCTACATTTCTAACAAAAACCATTTTTCAGATGGTGTAAAGTTTCAAGGTGGAAGACAGCATTGGACTATGAATAAGAAGACAGAGTTCTACTCTGGGCTTCACTGTCAAGGAGTGATATGGTCCCAGGCAAATCATTTATCCTCTCTGTGCCTCTACTGGGTTATCTGTAAAATAAGGAAACAGCCTATAATATTCCTAGAAAGATCAAATGAAAAAGGGCATCTCTGAGAATACCTGGTAAACCGAATTTAAAATATAAACTGGGCATAAAAATAAGTTTAAAACAACCTAAATTGTTCTTCTCTTACCAAATGATCTTTCTTGCCTCTCGTCTTCATGACCGACTATTATAATATATTCTATGTCATTTAAGACTGATAATCCATACCTCCAACTTGTTTTGCATCTTTCACTGCCTTACCTCCTCCAAAAGCTTCTCTTGATTCTTTTCTGGGTAAAAATGATAACTCCCTTTGTTCCACCACTATACCTGCTATATGCCTCTGTTACAAAACTGACTACTTTTTGCACTTATTTCTAAGTCTGCTTTCCCTTCAGTTCCTTGAAAGCCCTCAAGAGACTGAGGCTACCTTATTCAACATTTTATTTCTAAAACCTAGCTTGGAGACCAGCACAAAGTACTTATTAAAAAGAGTTAAATTATCCATGTGCTCATAATTTCTGATTACCAGAAATAATGAAAGTGCTAAATGTATATCAAAAGACTCAGTATTAATAATGTAAAAAAGACAAAGGCCAATTTTTTTCTTCTGCCACTTATATTACTGGACTAATGGAGCGATCTAGCAGACATCTTAATCCTCCAAAGATATAGAAGGAGGATCATGTTGCTGGCTTTCTTTTCTTTTCCTTTGTGCTTCCTCTGCTTCCCACCACTCCACCTCACCTAGGACTATGTACAAAGAAAAAGCCAAATCTGATACTATGTGAGTTGAAAGAAAGAAAGAGAGAGAGAGAGACAGAAAGAGAGACAGAGAGAGAAGGAAGAAAGGACAGAGGAAGGGAGGAAGGAAGGAAAGAAAGAAGAAGCAAGCCAATCCAGTCCCAACAGAAGTCAACAAAGGAATGGCAAGACTCAAGGATATTAGTATAATATCACCTAAGAAAAGAGAGAAGTTACACATACCTGTCAGAGTATAGAGAAACTGCTCTTCTCCCTGCTCTACTTGGTTCCTTCTGTTGTCTAAAACCTTCTTGACTGTGTCCATTAGGCCAAATGTATGTGCTACATTGTTGAGAACAGCAGCATCTATTTAAAACAAAAGACATGTCTGTCCAGTTAAAACAGAAATGTTCCACCAACTCCCTATTGTGCTGCTTATAAATATAAAACAATCCCGGGCTTCCCTGGTGGCGCAGTGGTTGTGAGTCCGCCTGCCGATGCAGGGGACACGGGTTCGTGCCCCGGTCCAGGAAGATCCCACATGCTGCGGAGCGGCTGGGCCCGTAAGCCATGGCCGCTGAGCCTGTGCATCCAGAGCCTGTGCTCCACAACGGGAGAGGCCACAACAGTGAAAGGCCCATGTACAGCAAAAAAAAAAAAAAAAAAAATAGGGGAAAAAAAAAAAAAACAATCCAGAAATTAGAATACTAATAGCATTTTCAAAATATTTTAACAAAGATTTATCACATGTGTAACTAATTATTATTTAATTGTTATATCTTTATACATGTTTCCATATAAATAAATACAAAAATAAGGAAAAAAATCTTGCATCTGGTTATAGGTTCTGACTTGTCTTAGAAAATATGGTCATTCTACTAGACAGAGCTAAGTTTGAACCTTGGTTTTGATGTTGCCTATCTGTGTGACCTTGGGTAAGTCATTTCCGTCCTTAGTTTTCTCATCTGAAACAAATGCGACTAATAATACTTACTCTGCAAGATAGATATGAAGATTAGAAACATCATATTTTAAGTGCCAAACATGGGAAATGACATGCAATATTATTAATAGTATTATCTCTGTTCCCCTTTATTATTATTATTTTTTGGGGGGGGGGCTGCACCACGCGGCATGTAAGATCTTAGTTCTCTGACCAGGGATTGAACCCGTGCCCCCTGCAGTGGAAGCACGGAGCCCTAACCACTGGACCTCCAGGGGAAGTCCCTCTGTTCCCCTTTAAACAAAACTTCTTGAAAGAGCTGTCAGTAACTGGTCATTACTTCCTTAACTCAGACCACTTTTCCACCTACAACTCTCTTCTACAGTTGTCTCATCCAGTTCCATGGTTTTGAATATCATGGACATGCTAAGAATTTCCACATGTAGATCTCCAGCCCAGACCTCTTTCCTGCATTACAGATTAATACTTCTGTTGAGCCAAATGACTTCTCCATTTGAAGCCCTCATAAGCATCTCAACTAAACAAGTCAAAAACCAATTCTGATTTCTTCTCCCAGTGGTCTTCATCTCAGGAAATTTTACCACCGCTCACAGCTCAGACCAAAAATATATGAGTCATCCTGGATTTCTTTCTTTTTCACCCTACATCCAATCCGTCAGCAAGACTTGTCAGTTCCACATTCAAAATATAAGCCCAATATGATCCCTTCTGCCCAGGTCTACCACTACCCACTCTAATCCACGCTGCCATCATCTCTTGCCTGGACTAATTCCTTCAAGAGTTTCCCAACTGGTCTTCTTGTTTCTACTCTTGCCCCATATAATCTATTCTCCCCACAGCAACCACAGTGATCTTTTAAAAATATAAATAAATCTGAGGGACTTCCCCGGTGGTGCAGTGGTTAAGAATCCGTCTGCCAATGCAGGGGACAGGTTCGATTCCTGGTCTGGGAAGATCCCACATGCTGCGGAGCAACTAAGCCCGTGCGCCTAGAGCCTTTGCTCCGCAACAAGAGAAGCCACCACAATGAGAAGCCCACACACTGCAACGAAGAGTAGCCCCTGCTCGCCGCAAACTAGAGAAACCCCACCTGCAGCAACGAAGACCCAACACAGCCAAAAATAAATAAATAAATAAAATAAAAATTTTTTAAATTAGTTAAGACTGTCATGGGGTCATTAGAAATTGTCAAACGTGATAACTCAATTACAAACAAGTGAAGAAATAATCTTGAAAATATTAATGAGTTTGCTTCCATTAAAGATATAAAAATTAGGGCTTCCCTGGTGGCGCAGTGGTTGAGAGTCCGCCTGCTGATGCAGGGGGCACGGGTTCGTGCCCCAGTCCCGAAGAGCCCACATGCCGCGGAGCGGCTGGGCCCATGAGCCATGGCCGCTGAGTCCGCACGTCCGGAGCCTGTGCTCCACAACGGGAGAGGCCACAACAGTGAGAGGCCCATGTACCAAAAAAAAAAAAAAAGATATAAAAATTTAAAAACTATATTAAAAATATATAAATATATCTGATCACATTACTCCCCTGCTCAAAATCACTATGATGGCTTACCATCACCTTAAAATAAAACCCAAAGTTCTGACCAAAGCTTATTTAAACTGTCCCCTCTGCTCCTGTGCAACCTCATCACCTACCACTCTCTCCATTACTTAGTCCACTGGAGCCACGTCAGTGCTTCTCTAATTCTTTGAACCCACCAGGTTCATTGTAACTTCAAGATCTTTGTTCCCTCTGCCTGGAATGCAGACAATCGTTCTGGAGGCTTTAAACTAACAGAATATGAGAACTGTCTAAAACCAGGTGGATTTCTCCAATTTTCAGACTCTATATATCTACTTTGTATCTATATCGAGAGAGAGAGAGAGAGATTGCTTTCTGGCACCATTTACAAGGCAAAAATTACCTGTGGAAAAAGCAATGCCAGACCTGAGTTCAAAACCTAGTTATGCTAAAAATAGAGCTACCATATATGATCCAGTAATCCCACTCCTGGGCATATATCCAGAAAAGATGAAAACTCTAACTTGAAAAGATACACGCACTCCAGTGTTCATAGCAGCAATTTACAATTTACAGTAACCAAGACATGGAAGCAACCTAAGTGTCCATCAATCAGATGAATGGACAGAGAAGATGTGGTATACATATCCAAAGGAATATTACTTAGCTATAAAAACAGAATGAAATATTGCCATTTGCAGCAAGGTGGATGGACCTAGAGAATAACATACTAAGTAAGAGAAAGACAAATTACACTTACATGTGGAAGCAAAAAATAATACAAATGAATTTATTTACAAAACAGAAACAGACTCACACACATAGAAAAAAAACTTATGGTTACCAAAGGGGAAGTGAGGAAGGGATAAATTAGGAGTATGGGATTAACAGATACACACTACTATGTATAAAATACATAAGCAACAAGGATCTACTGTATAGCACAGGGAACTATATTCAATATCTTCTAATAACCTATAATGGAAAATAATTTGAAAAAATACACATAGGAGCTTCCCTGGTGGCACAGTAGTTAAGAATCCGCCTGAAATTGCAGGGGACACGGGTTCAAGCCCTGGTCCGGGAAGATCCCACATGCTGCGGAGCAACTAAGCCCGTGTGCCACGACTACTGAGCCTGCGCTCTAGAGCCCATGAGCCAAAACTACTGAAGCCCACGTGCCACAACTACTGAAGCCCACACGCCTAGAGCCTATGCTCCGCAACAAGAGAAGCCACCACAATGAGAAGTCCGCGCACCACAACAAAGAGTAGCCCCACTCGCCGCAACTAGAGAATGCCCGCGTGCAGCAACGAAGACCCAACACAGCCAAAAATAAAATAAATTAAATAAAAATAAATTTAAAAACACACACACACACACACACACACACACACACACATATATAACTGAATCACTTCGCTGTACACCTGAAACTAACACAATATTGTAAATCAACTATACCTCAATAAAAAAAAAAAATTTGACAATTCAAAATAAAAAGCCCTAGTTACGAACTTTGGATAGTAACTTTTTATGAGCCTTAGTTTCCTATTCTGTAAAATGAGGATAATAATACCTATACCTCAGTGTTTCATGAGGCTAACATGATCTGCCTACAATGACCGCTATTGTTGGGATTAGTGTGTTTACCTGTGACCTGGAAGGGAGCCTGGATAAGCCGCTGCTGAACTCCCCTGAGTAGCTCCTCTATTTCCTTCTGTATATTGCAGACAACCTCTTCCATCAGTCCTACATCAGCTATTCCTTTCCAGAACATCAAAGTGTCCTCTGGCAAAAGAGGGATAAGACAGAGGGTAAACAAGGGACACTACATATACTTAAGCATATCTCTTCAATGTTAAATTCAAAATTATTTTGATTCAAAATGATTTTTTTTTTCCGTGCTGCGCAGCTTGTAGGATCTCAGTTCCCTGACCAGAGATTGAAAACGGGCCACAACAGTGAAAGCCCAGAATCCTAACCACTAGGCAACCAAGGAACCCCCCTCAAAATGATTTCTTATTGGGCTATTTCTGGGAAAAGAAAAAAAGCCTTTGGAACACTAGCTGCCTCCCTGAGTTGGTATCTAATTATTTGAACTCTGCAGCAAAATAGGGACTTGTGATAATTGCCTCAATTTGTCATGCCTCTGGCTACAGGGAACAGGTATCTTCCACCAATAAAAATATTAAATTAAATATTTAATAAATACTAAAGCATTTATTTAAATAATTTAATTTGAAATTAAATAATACATAATATTTTAAATGTTAAGTAATAAAGAAATTAAATTAAGTTAAAGATATACTCCCTCTAATCCTATACTTAAAAAACCAAAATAAAGGGACTTCCCTGGTGGTCCAGTGGGTAAGACTCCACGCTCCCAATGCAGGGGGGTTTGGGTTTAATCCTGGTCGGGGAACTAGATCCCGCATGCATGCCGCAACTAAGAGTTCACATGCTGCAACTAAGAAGTCCACATGCTGCAACGAAGATCCCACGTGCCGCAACTAAGACCCGGCGCAGCCAAAATAAATAAATATTTAAAAAAAAAAAACAAAAAACAATAAAACAGTTGAATAGGTGGGGTTATAAGCTCCCTGGGGGCAGAAGCTATGTCTTTTCATCTATCTAGATCTAGCAACAGTACCAGCTAAAAACAGGCAGCAATAAATATTTGTTAAATAAATTAATGAATGAAGGATGATGTGAAGCTTCTCCTGTCCCCTCTAAGTGAATCATCATTAATCACCATCCTCTACACCACCTGCTACCTAATTTTTTCTTCTAACATCTTGCAGCTTGGTTTCTCTAACAAATGGGCCAAAGTTGGAGTCAGTGTGACAGGATAAAAAGCATGGACTTCAGAGTTAAACAGATGAATTCAGTTAAACAGCTGAATTATTAGTTGTGTGACTAGTCTTAGGCAGGGTGCTGACCCTTTCTGAGTCTCAATTGCTTCATAAAATCTGACTTTACAGGGCTATTGCTTGGATTAAAATAAGGTGTTTGCAGCTGTAATTAGTATTAATATGCATAAGAAAAACCAGCACAAGTAATGAAGAGGCCTTCTGTGTCCATAATCGTAATGGTGATAAGAGTCACAAAACCTTACAAGAAATCTGAGCCCCATAGAAAGTACCTGAAATTTCCTCTGAGTCTTTCTTCATGCCCTCCTCTGTGGCCATGCTGACAGCAGCAGTGAGAGCCGAGTTCCATTCCAGCCCTGCCTCTTCCATGCTCTCTTCTGAGATGGCAATCTGTGTGATGCTACCTAAAAGCAGTCCATTAGAGGGAAGGCCCGTGAATTTTATGAAAAAGTCACAACTATCCTCTATCTCAGACAGCCAAAGAGATCCTGTTATTTAACTTTCTAACCTTTTGCCTGCATGTCCCTATATTTAAAAACTAGAATCCTAGGTAATCCAGGATGAATATTGGATTTCCTAAATAAAACCTGCCTTGCAAAAGAAAATGCTTTCTTCTTACTCTGAATAGAAAGTGAAAGATAGGGGCTTCCCTGGTGGCGCAGTGGTTGAGAGTCTGCCTGCTGATGCAGGGGACGCGGGTTCGTGCCCCAGTCCGGGAAGATCCCACATGCCGCGGAGCGGCTGGGCCCGTGAGCCATGGCCGCTGAGCCTGCGCGTCCGGAGCCTGTGCTCCGCAACGGGAGAGGCCACAACAGTGAGAGGCCTGCATACCGCAAAAAAAAATAAATAAATAAAAATAAATAAATAAATAAAAAAAGAAAGTGAAAGATAACTTACAAAATCACAAAAGAGCAATCTGCTTTCTGAGCAGTTATGTTTTTGAAAGAGACAGAAGGTGGGCACGATTGCCAGGCTGCAGGCCCCAGACTTGGTGAGGATGAGGAGGACTTGAAATAATTTAAAAGAAAATTATAGTCAAGAGCCCTACTACAAGCATGTTTGATACTAACCATCTAGAATTCATGAAGTTGCTGTAACTTATTTATCAGGCTATGTAAAAGAAAGCAAGAGAAATGAGACCAAAATAAATCAGATAAGAGATCCATGAATAGCAGATTCACAGAGGAAAAAACTACTGCTATCAATTTTATATTAAGGTTTTAAACAAAGAGAATTGAGAAAAATCAAACTGATCCAGACAGAAATATAGACAAGTGTGGACTCTCCGCATTGAAGGATATCAATAATCAAGCAAACAAGTAATATCAATATGGATGATCAAGTAAAGACGTTTCGGCAAAATGAAAAGGAAGTAGATAATTTCACAGCATTTTTCACTTTTCAAGTGAAAGTGTCACACCACCAAATATTCAAACTGCTAGATATTGTACACTTTCCTGAAAGGAACTTAGGTTCCAAGAAATTTGGCTTCTACTCACCCAGTGGTTACTCACAGAACATTAGGACTGACCAAAAGAAACCTTGATAAGTCATTTTTAAAGCACAATACTTCCCTTACATCCTTTAGCGTTCTTGTGTCTCTGTCAGGCATATTTATAAGTCTCCTGGAAGTAGTTTAGACATATTCTATCTAGGAATTTTAGCTGTGCTAAGTCTCCAGCTGAACTAAATCCTTAATAATAACCTCATATGGCTGTATCTTTCCTAGAGAGCCCTTGTCCCAAGCTCAACAATACTGAAGTTAAGTGTGTGCCCATCCTATCTCATTTGTGAAGAAGCCTCAGCTTGCTTATCTGAATTCCTTACAGACAGAGCTCTTTGATCCTTACAGCAGTCTCCAGAGTCCAGCCCAGCCAATGACACACTGTCTTTGATACATCTCAGTTCAACAGCTGAAAACCCGTTCTCCGTTCTAATCCACCCGCTTGCCTTGCCACTAGAAGAGCAAAGGATTTTTAAAACAATCTGATTTCAAAGATATGTCAAGTGGCACCAAAGTGAGACTGTTAAATAAGCATTATTTGGATCACCTTTCTAACGTTTACCATGCACTGTAATAAAGAAACAAGGAAGGAGGTCTGGCCAATAGGAATCATTTGGGAGAAAACAAAGAGAGTTCTTTCTAAAGCATGGACTCCCACCCAAGATTACCATACCTTACATTAACGCTCTCGAGAATTGAAAAAAGAAACACAAAGAAGAAATGAGGGGAAAAGTGCTACTGAAAAACACAGTGGGTTTTCAGGTGGTTTCCTACCCCCTACCATCGGCCGAAGTGGGTGTCTGCACCACACTTGTCTGCTGTCCTGGCACTGGAGCTCTTGCACTGCTGATCAGAAGATCAAATTTGGTGCTTCTGCAGGTATTGGAGCAAACCTTGTCATGTTGGTAAAAATCAATCTGTCCGGAGTCCATCATTTTCCTGTGCAAAGAGAGACAAGAAGTACCAATTCAGCCTGCACTTCATCTTGAAGGGACAAATAGAGACAAAGTTGCTGAGTCCCTTCTATATGTTAATGAAACCTAATAGTATTAAAAGTCATTAGGTTGCAGAAATTCTAATTGGGGCTATAAAATGTTCATTGGTCCTGCCCACATTTACAAGTACTCCTCTTCCCTCCTTCCTCTACTCATTATGAGTACTCTCTTGTATTTCCCGTTATCACTAAGTTTTAGACATATACTCCTGACAATAGCTAAATTTCCCCATAGAATCTTACTGAAACAAAGCCCAAAAGGGGAAAAGACTAACTCATATCCCAGCACAAATGAGAAATGCCACAGGGGGATTAGAATTTTGTGATTAGATTCTGATGTATTAGTACTTGTAGACCAGCAAGATCTGTTGCCACTTCTGGAGACATAAAACTTCAGCACATTTCTTTCCTTAAAAAAAAAAAAAAGAGATAACTCTCCTATAAATACAGAGCAAAGTTGATTATACTAAACCCCCACTATAAAATGTCCTTATAACTAGATTCACAAGACGCTATTATAGGCCATGAGCAAAGCCATGAGGTATTTTAATTACAGTAAACTCTATGTTATAATGTTACTTGGCTTTCACTAAAGATTTTTTAGACACTCTGAGTCTTTTACATTTGGGGAAAGTTGGCATACACTTGTTTTTCTGGGCAAGTAAAACAAGCCAAGAACAAAAAAAAAAAAAAAGAAAGTTAAAGGTATTCACCCCCAATTTCATTCAACTACTGATTAATGCACACAAATCATCTGGAATGAATTTTTTTAAATTATGCCTCTGACTATAAAAATCATACGTAAAGAAAAAAACATTTTCTGTGGAAAATACAGAAAACTATAAAGAAAACAACTGCTCTTTAAAAAAATATCCAACACAGAGATCATATCAACATTTCAGCATATTTTTTCTACTAAATTTACTTACATATGTGTTTTTTAAAACAACTATATTAATTGATATTACATTTTGTTTTCTTCCTTACATTACATCATAAGCATTTTCCATGTAAAAACTCTTTAGAAATATTTTAATGACCTCATAATGCACCATAGTATAAACTCATATACATTTAGATGAGCCATAATTTACTTTAGATACACCCTGATTGTATATTAAAGCAGACTGTAATTTTCACCATCATAAATTATGTTGCAATGAACACTTTTATACTTGAATCTCTACAAGCACTATAGATTTCTCTTAAGACAGATTCCTTAAAAAAATTAAAGACAAAAGGTAAGAGGTTTTTAAGGCTCATGATACATGTTCTGTGGGGAAATTTTAATTCTTAACCACATTCTAAAATTTTCTATCAATAGCTGAGTGCTCAAGAAACACCAACTAATGTTAATTTCACCGAGGAGTGGGGTGGATTACAATGATAAACTTGCTGCATAAAGAGATGGGAGTGGGGATACTATACATTCTAAAGTTTATTTCTGGGACTTCCCTGGTGGTGCAGTGGGTAAGACTCCACGCTGCCAATGCAGGGGGCCCGGGTTCAATCCCTGGTTGGGGAACTAGATCCCATATGCATGCCGCAACTAAGAGTCTGCACGCCGCAACTAAGACCAGGCACAGCCTAAGTAAATAAATAAATATTTTTTAAAAACAAATAAAGTTTATTTCAATGGTACAGTGACGGCAAGGATTGCATTCGCTGTGCATAATTGTTACTTACAAACAGCACCCTTCTACTCTACCAGATTATCCCAGGATTTGTCCATCAGCCCACATCTCCGTTGTTGTCAAGCTTTCTTAGCACCAGGCTTAGCTCTGCCTATGCTGAGTGATCTCAAGCTGGACTGTCATCTACTCCTGAGCTTCTCTGCCCAGAGAAGATCCTGCCCAACATTCTGACATCAGAAGAATTTGTCCTAGATGCTGGGAAGAGTCAATTTAATTCAATTTTTCTTCTCTCACAGGGATTTTAAGAACAAGTCGATGAAGGTCAAATAATACATGGATTGTTTAAGCCAATCCTTCAGACAGAATAAAAATTCAAATTAAGAAGACTGGATTCTCTGGATTCCACCATGATTAAGTGCCCCACAGTCAGCTGAAAGGTATGAACTTGCTATCAGAGCTCACCTGAGCATGATTCCACCCAGACGAATAGCTCTCTTCCAGTCCTTCAGGGTGGACTTGCCAGCCAGATGAACAAAATGCTTGGGGCTGATCAACTGATCATTAAACTAATGTAAAAAGTAAAGTCCAAAATAATCCAATGTTAATTTAGGCAGGCCAAGAGGGAAAGAAAGACATAACTCTACTTGTTATGAACAAAAAATACCCAAATGACAGACATCTTTAGTCATAGCCTTGTATTCTCCATCCTCCCACCCTATTGTGCTAGAGAAGATGATCCTTCTCTGGACACAGTGCCCTGTCCTGGTACAAAGCTACAGAAGACACAAGGAGGGTCAGAGATTAATATACTGATTAGGATCTAAAATCCATTTATGCCCTGAATCAAGCAGACAGGTCCAATGTTGCAAAGGCTATTTAAACTGAAGTAATCTATCCAGCCCTAATGACAAAATTCAGGATCTGGTAGAAAGAATAAGGATGGTAGAAACCAACAGCACTACAAAGCCTCGAAGCTCTGTAATTCTTAATGATTCTAGGATGATGCCACTGATGGTGACTACTATCTACATAGGTCAGCTGTGGCTACCAGTGGAGACAGAATAAGCAATTATTTCCATATTGTGCTCTCATGAAGATTACTTATTTTTATCAGTAATAATTTTTAATAAACTCTACCAAATTACACACCAGTGTAAGGCATTTTACATATATGATCTCACTTCCTCTTCTAGCAACCTTACTGTGTGTGTATAATTATTTGTATTTTAACCTATAAGGCTCTGAAATATTGAATAACTTGATCAAGGTCACCTAGATAGTCAGTGATAGAGATGGGACTCCATTCATTCAACAAATATTTACTGATAAATATGCCAAACCCTAGTCTAGGTGTTGGGGATACAATGGTGAACAAGATAGACAAATTCTCAGCTCTCAAAGGACTTATATTCTGGTGGGACTTGAATCCAGGTCAATTTCACTCTAAAGTCCCTTTTTTTTTTTTTTTTTTTTTTACTGTGACACAAAGGGACACGACAAAATTAAAAACATTGACATGGTGGAAGAGAGAGAAGAGGCACTAAAACCATACCCTTTGAAAACAAGGAGACCCAAAATAGGCCCCAGCAAGGAGAAAAGACAATTACCTTGACACACTTTACATTTATTCCTGGGCATACAAACTTCTTCCAAAGGAGAATGGCTTTGCTCTCCCCACAAGTTATGGGGTAAGCAATTTCCATATCCTCATTTGCTTCTATAGTGCTTGCATCTTGAAAATGGAAAAAATATCATTTATTTATCAAACACTCTTCCCCAAAGCTTAATTCAGAATCTCTAGTCTCCTGGTTCCTCTGAGGGGCTAATAGTTCACACTGGTTGGTACTGTTTAGGAATCTTCTGGAAGAAGTTTGGCATAACAGCTCTCTTACCAAGCTCCCACTATGCGCCAGACGTTGTGCTGTGTGCTTTTATAGGCTTAATCTTTTTTAGTTCTTAAAACAATCCTGTGAGGCAGTGATTGTTTCCTATTGTCCCTGTGTAGGACTCAGAAAGGTGAAGGGACTTTCCCAAGGACACACAGCTAAGCAGTGAGAACGTGGGATTTAAACTCAGGTTTGTCTTACTTCAGTTTCTTTCTACTCACTGCCTTACAATCAACACCTCATCAGCAACTTCCCTAATGACAGAGTTCAACCTTGAGGCTCCAATTTCTTTGAGGGATTTCTATTGATGAAAAATCTTTTCAGCAACCCTAGCAAATTCACGTTAAACATCAACGGACAGCCCTAGCATCTTAGGCAGCGGTGTCTCTAGATGTGCCATCATCAGATTGATGGCTACAGCACTGGGTAGGGGGGAAAAATAAGGCACAAGAGGCAAGAAATCTCAACCAAGGAAGCTAAGGTCAAAAGTACTAGAACAGGGTTTCCCTGGTGGTCCAGTGGTTAAGACTCCCCGCTTCCACTGCAGGGGGCACGGGTTCTGCATACCTCGAGGTACGGCCAAAAAAAAAAAGTACTAGAACAACAAAAAGACTTACCAATCCCTTCTTCAATTTTGTGTATCGTGTGAGTTTCTACTGCCACAACTGCCGTGTTGTTCTCGGATCCGGCTTCATAAATCCTGTTGTAAAAGTGTCCATCGATAAACAAACTACATAAATCATGAAAAAATTAATATTCACAGCATGGGGTTAAAAAATTTGTTTTAATCTATCTCAAAAGGAATAAAATAATATACTTTACAACTCGATGTTAGTGCTTTGACTAGTGCCCCAATGTATTTAAATTCTAAGCTGCCCGGGACTGCTTAGCAGCTACTACCATGGAAATGAATCAACAACTTTCCTCACCCCAAAGGAAAGTTCCTCTTGCTACTGTATTTACACCGCCACTTGCTACTCTTCTACACCAGACTTTTCCCTTCCTAACTTTAAAAGCTCATGACATAAAGTGCTGCTTCAAGTATAAGATTAAGTCACATTGTAGATTTATCCAAATAAGACTAAAAAGTAATACTGTTAGTTCAAACCAGGAAGAAACTGCTGACCACAGAATCGATGTCCCTTGTCGGAATCTAGGAACTTTAGTCATTTTTACACTTTAGCATTTTTTAAGTCACCATAATCAAACTACAGACATGAGCAGAACCTCGTTAAAAAAAAAAAAAGTAAGAGAGCCATTATGCCCAAAGTAACTAGCAGTAACTAGAGGTACCACTTAAGGAAAATCTCTCTCCAAAACGTTTCAACCTTCTAAGAAATGGGCTCAGAATACCTAACATGATACACTGACATCCTTTGTTCAATTTCCATAATAAACCTAACACGTTAATTATTGCACTTGCTACCCTAAAGCACTGCCTGAATAATCTCCTTTGCATCAGTGATTAGCCACCTGCATGGTGACACCTCTAGCAAAGACCTCCCTTCTGAATTCCACACCAGGACACAACTAACTGCTAAATAAATAAATACATACATTTGGATATCCCATAGGACTTTATTGAATTCATTATGTCTAAAATAACCAAGTTCTCTTTCCTCTCCCACCTCCCAAACTACTCTTCTTCCTATATTCCCCATCCTTGTAATGGCACCACCCAGCACACAGCAGCCTAAAACAGAAGCCTGGGAATTACACTGAATTTCTCCCTTTTCCTCCTCCTCAACTCCCACATAGTCACCAAGCCCTGCCAGATGCATCTCCTTAACACCAGCCATCCTCCCTGTCTATTTCCACTACTACCGCCTTAATTCAGGCTGCATCATCTCTAGTCTGAACTGGTCTCCTTGCATCTACCTGATCTTCTATATTCCTTCCACAGTGATCATGTAACACCCTCCTCCAAACCCTTCAAGAATCCTCTCCATGCTGCTAAAATAAAGACCCCAATCCTTAATATCATATTTAAGTCCCTCCAAGATCTGGCCCCTGGTTTCATCTCTCACCAAATCCCACCAGACAATCCAAGCCCCAATCATACCAAACTATTTGTAGTTCCCAAAATTGCCACCTTCTTTTACACCATCTATTTTTGCTCTTCTCCCTCTTCCCAGAACATCCTTCCCCATCTTTTGTTTTTTAATGAGTAGCCTGTATGATGCTTTTCCTTCCATCTCAATCCTCCAGTATAATCACCCACTTCCTCCTTTGTGATGCAACTGTACTTTAGTCACAACAACTATAACACTTCATACTATATACTTGTTTACCTGTCTCTCTCTCTCCTTGGGCATAGTCTAAAAAGGTCCCTGAGAGGGAGTTCCCTGGTGGCCTAGTCGTTAGGAGTCCAGGCTTTCACTACCATGGCCCGGGTTCAAGCTGAGATCCCGCAAGCCACGTGCAAAAAAAAAAAAAAAAAATAATGTCCCTGAGAGCAGAGATTACATTTTATTCATTTTGTATACCTGGCATGTCGTGTGCTAACTGGAACATGGCACAGCACATAATAAATGACCGGTAAATGAATGAGGAATGTGATACACATGAGAAACTGCTGCTTCTGGAATTCCGTGGTAGTCCAGTGGTTAGGACACGGCGCTCTCACTGCCAGGGGCCCAGGTTCGATCCCTGGTCAGGGAACTAAGATCTGGCAAGCTGCAGCGTGGCCAAAAAAAAAAAAAACCACTGCTTCAAGTAAATTTGATAAGCTCATTCTAACTTGACCAGTATGTGCAAAATTCTTTAAAAGAATAAATTCTTGTCTATACATAATTTCAACAACCGGAAAATTGCACTTGGGGTGGGAAGTCAGGGAATAGTCTATATTTTTACGGTCAAACAAGATTTTATCAGGGAAAATCTTTCTAAAGCAACTCAGGATAGTGATGGATTTAGCCTAATTCTCTATACCTACTATGATTATGGTAAAAAAATCATAAAATATGTTTAAAATGTTAAGGCGTTATGAGATACCGACATACCTTATGAATCATCGAAGTGAGGTAAAATTATGTTTACTAGAGTTTTAAAGTTAAGTCTACATCATTGTATTCTAATTCACTGAAAACTGAAAATCCACAGAGTTAAGTTCTTTTTATCTTGAATGATAAGGAAAGATATTCTGATTAATTGAATGGAATGTGGGATTATTACATAAACTAATGGGTACCCTACAGATCTGAAAGAGTTTATACAGCTTCCTAAGGCCTTAAACTTACTACTAGGGGGCTTCCCTGGTGGCGCAGTGGTTGAGAGTCCGCCTGCCGATGCAGGGGACACGGGTTCGTGCCCCGGTCCGGGAAGATCCCACATGCCGCGAGCGGCTAGGCCCGTGGGCCATGGCCGCTGAGCCTGCGCGTCCGGAGCGGGAGAGGCCACAACAGTGAGAGGCCCGCGTAGCGCGGGGAAAAAAAAAAAACCAAAAACTTACTACTAGGAAGGGATATGAGCATGATAAGGAAAGTAAGGTCACTACTCCTCAAATTGAACTATTCCACTCAGCACACTGAGTAAATTTATGTAATACTAAAATCACCAGTCCCTGATCTCATTGTTAAAAACTCTGTTATGAATCCAAAATGAATTAGAAAGCCAAGAATGGTGATGGAATCTTAGTACCTTCATTCCTCCTGAGGACTTTTTAAGTATGTTTTAAAGGTTTTATTTGAAAAAGTTAATAACCATCTTTTTTTGTTTTTAAAGAGAAAGCATAGGCTGAACAAGCCTTCTTTGTGAAAAACCCCCAGAATTAAAAGTCTTCTTAGTATCTTAGTACCTGAGTACCTCAGTATCTATGTTTTTTTTAAAAAGTTGAATGTGGACATATTTTAAAACCAATCTAGGGACTTCCCTGGTGGCACAGTGGTTAAGAATCCGCCTGCCAATACAGGGGACACGGGTTCCATCCCTGGTCCGGGAAGATCCTACATGCCGCGAAGCAACTAAGCCCATGCAACTACTGAGCCTGCATGCCACAACTACTGAAGCCCACGCACCTAGAGCCCATGCTCCACAACAAGAGAAGCCACTGCAATGAGAAGCCCACGCACCAAAACAAAGAGTAGACCCCGCTCGCCGCAACTAGAGAAAGCCCGCATGCAGTATTGAAGACCCAACACAGCCAAAAATAAATAAATTTATAAAAAGAAAAAAACCAATCTAGTATTATTATGAAAGTATCACCTTACACGTCAGGTTCTATGTATTCATATTAAAAGACTGTTACCAGACACTCTACTTTTGCTTCACAATGTATTCCTGAAAATGTGTATATGATGAAAATTTGAGACAGTATTAAATGTCATATATGTAAAAGCTAAAAAGATGGACAAGAGGAATTATATATTGAAATCTAAAAATACTTATATAAAATCCCTAATTATTTCTTGCCTTTCAAATATAATCTTTACCAACTTATTCTCAGCAATTCATATATACTCTTTGATTGTTTCTCTCCTTCATACTTGAACTGTAGCCAAGCAGGTTAAGTGTGATGAGGCTGAAGACTGACACCTGATGATTTCCATCTTTGTCTCAAGTGTATTAAAATTATGAGACCAGTATTTCTTATCACTAGAATCACTGCTTTTGTACCCTGCTCATTTTTATAAAATGAGGCTAAAATGCAATAAAATATTCAAATAATAAAATAATACAACTAGAAAAATCAACTGACAGGCATCTCAAAATGCAATACCTCAAAAAAAAAGAATGCAATACCTCAATATGTTTATTCACTAGCTCATGCACTAAAATTCAGTGTAAACAGTGGAGTGGGGAGTCAATATATGTTGTACAAAGATCCTCTACCTAAGCAAGCAATGAGAGGTTTCCAGAAAAGGCAATATCATTTGGAAAATAAAAAAGACAAACAGAAAAATAAGTGGAACCAAACCTTCAAAAGAATTAAGTCTCTAAGTAGCAGAGAAGTTTCTTCTGTCTCTACTGGGGATAGGACAAATGACAACTGGAGTACTTTAGGAAAGACAGAAGAAATGATGACTCCATAAGAAAATAAATTCTAAAAAAAAAAAAAAAGAAAAAGAAAAAGAAAATAAAGCTGCGGAGAACTAAAGAACCTGCCCTTTAATTCTTCCTGATGCTACCCTACTTCAAAAGGTAACAACTACAAGTATGTGTATGTGTATCAAACAAAATTCCCAAACAAATGAGTTTGAATAAGCATGCATAATCTGTTGGTGCCAATAAAAATTTAAACCACTCTATAGGCTATATGTTAGGCATTATTTATATCAACTTTCCCTTATAGACCTTAGAATATTTCCTTTATGCTCAACAATATTCAGAAATGTCAGCAAACTATGTTTATATTTTAAAAACTATAAAGTCCTTATCTTTTACAGATACATACTAATGTCTGGGATTTGCTTCAAAAAAATTCAGGAGTGGGTGGATGTAGAGATGAAATAAGACTGGCCATGTGAAAAAAAAAAAAGGACTGGCCATGTGTTGATAACTGTTGAAGCTGGGTGATGGATGCTTACACGGGGGTTCATTATATTTTCTTTATTTTGGGGTATATTTGAAATTTCCTATACTAAAAAGCTTTTTAAATGATCAAGATAGGTTAACTGTTTTTCTCCAGAAATTTTTAAGGCAAGGTACATTACTTAGTAGACTGGAATTGGATTACAGCCATCCCTTGGTATCAGTGGGGGATTGCTTCTAGGACACCCCTGCAAATACCAAAATCCACAGATGTTCAAGTCCCTTATAAAATGGCATAGTACTGAATATTTGTATATAACCTACACACATCCTCCCATATACTTTATTTTTTAAATTTTTTATTAAAATTTTTTATTTTATTTTTGGCTGTGTTAGGTCTTCATTGCTGTGCATGGGCTTTCTCTAGTTGTGGCGAGCAGGGGCTACTCTTCATTGAGGTGCACAGGCTTCTCATTGCAGTTGCTTCTCTTGTTGCGGAGCACAGGCTCTAGGCACGTGGGCTTCAGTATTTGCAACACACAGGCTAGGTAGCTGTGCCACGCGGGCCCTAGAGCAAGCGGGCTTCAGTAGTTGTGGCGCACGGGCTCAGTAGTTGTGGCTCGCAGCCTCTAGAGTGCAGGCTCAGTAGTTGTGGCGTATGGGCTTAGTTGCTCCACAGCATGTGGGATCTTCCCAGACCAGGGAGCGAAGCTGTGTCCCCTGCATTGGCAGGTAGATTCTTAACCACTGAGTCACCAGGGAAGTCCCTCCCATATACTTTAAATCATCTCTAGATTACTTATAAAATCTAATACAATGTAAATGTTATGTAAATAGTTGCTTTCATGTGGCAAATTCAATTTTGCTTTTTCAAACTTTCTGGATTTTTTTCTTTTTTTAATATTTTTTATCCAAGGTTGGTTGAATCTGTGGATGCGGAACCTACAGATACAGAGGGCCAACTGTATATGTTTGCCCAAGAACACTTCTGATCCTTGAAGAATCTTTTATACATTCCCCAAAATAAAATAACTACCCCCCTGGGACTTCCCTGGCAGTCCAGTGGTTAAGACTCCATGCTTCTAATGCAGGGGGCACGGGTTCCACCCCTAGTCAGGGAACTAAGATCCCACGTGCCACGCGGCAAAGCCAAAAAAAACCAAAAAACCAAAAAAACTATATTTGATAAAAAAAAAAAAAAAACTTTAAAAATAAAAAAAAATTATTTTAAATAACTACCCCCCGCTTCCCTCTGCAGATCTAGTTCCCATTTAACTTTCAAGACCACCAAAAAATCTTATATCTTCTTTCAAATTCACAGTGATCCTCTGAATTCAAAAGCACATCCTAACCATGCCACTCTGCACTTCTTAGGTTTTGCCATGTAAGTGATCTCTTTATTTATAAACATGTATTTTTGCCTTGCACAACTAGACTACAAGCTCCATGATGGTTGGAACCATGTGCTATATTTCTTTCAACACCTTTGAAATACGTTGTGTAATCGTAGGTGGTTGATAAATATTTTTTTGATAGACTAAGCTTAGTAATTTGCCCATCCACGAGGGTCCAGAGAACTTCTGGTAGGAATAATTTTACAGTTGCCTAGTCTCCTCTGACTCTAAATACACTGTCTTTTGGTAAACATGTACCAAGGCCTTGTGCTAAACAGTGTGGATAAGTAAGATGAGGGAACCGTGTAACTTACCCCCAAGGAACTCACAGTAGAGAAGACGGAGAGAGACAAGGAAACAGCAAACTGTTGTAGTAAGTACTGAATGACAAATATAGCACACAATACATTATAGAGATGAAAACTTAGCTCTGAGAGTTTGATGTTGAATGTTCCATTATGCTAAATCACCTTAAAGTTATAATTTCCTCACTCTTTGAACCTCCCAAATTTTTCAAAATATTCAAATCTCTAGTCACTTACCCTTGTTGCACAGGCTGTAACTGCAAGATCACTTGGGTTTTGGTATCTTCAGCGTTCTCCCCTTCGTTTCCTTCAGTGGGTACCACAACCACATCCCCCACTGGGACACTCACTTCCGCATTAGCCATCTTTCACATGAAGTCAGATAGCTGGAGCTGCTGTCAGAAACAAGAAGCACCAGTAACTTTGTCTGGTTTGAAAAGATGGCAACCATAGGAAAGGAACACCAAGATAATCACTATTAATCCCCAGGGCATCCTGCAGATCATGGTCCTCTGAAAAAGATGGGAACTGTGAGAAGGGGCTGACATAGGCTCTGATCTTTCCAGAAATGCCTTAGTACTCACTTGTTATTGTAGTTTTTCTTAGTATGTGTGATTCACCCCGTGGTGTGCTGGAGCCAGCTCTACCAGCTCCTGAGAACCAACTGTGCACATCTCTTCCCAACTCCAAGTTTAGTGACATCAAGTTGGTAGCTTGAAATCAGTTGCTGGGAGAATATACACCACAGAAATTGACAAACATTACAAATCAGGGTATTTTTTCTTCTAGAGAGCTGGTTTACAGCACACCACTAGTTCCATCCCAAACTAAGCTCCTAGGAAGTAAGAATCATCTGTTTTCTTTGCAACCAGCCTTTATACCTCATCAAGAGCTCTGTCCTTTGTGAGTAGATACTAATAAGCAGATACTAATAAGTATCTGCTAACTAAACTAAGTTGTATGGGAAAAAGAAAGATGGTTCGCATCGTGTGGTTTTTTAATAGATGCTGAATCCAACTGTATGACCTCCAGGAACGTCTTAATACCTCTTTGCCTCATATTGAATGGAGATAGGGTCTTGCCTGACATCTCCCCTGCGGAGCTGTTAGGGAAACCACTGTCCAGTACCACAAACTCCTTGACTCTAAAGTAACTCAAAGCATTATCTCAATCTTAATGAAAACTCAGAGGGCCCCAAGTTATTCTGCAGCTGTTAGTCTTCACAGCTGAAAAGAGTCACTTAAGAGAATATGGATAAGAACACTCCATTTACTTAGATATGTGAGTACTTGAAGATGATTAGGACTGTGCTGAACTGTGCTTAGACAGAAAATGGATGCAAGTGTGAATATGTAACTAGTACTCAGATGACCGAATCCACATTTCAGCTCTGCCACAGCAATTGTTTGCCTATAATACACACATTTAACATGGCACTCAAAATCTCCCTCATTTGGCCCCCAAATTTTCCCAGTTTCATCTGCAACTACAGTATCCCAAGAATCTTAAGATCCAGCCACACCAACCTCCCACAGATTTCTGAACATGTAATATGTACTTTCAGGTTTCTCTACCTTTGTTATTCCATAAGCCCAAAACTCCTTTCTCCCGCATCTCCTTCTCCCTTCAAGGTCCAGCTCAAAGCTCACTCCTCCACAAAGCCACTGCCAAACCACTTTCTTTTCTGAGGTCCCCCAATACTTGCTTGCAGCTCTCCTCTAGTGTTTATCACACCGTGCCTTGCACTGCAGTTAACTGAATAGACATCTACCTCCATGACTACACTATACTCTCTGTGAGGACAGGTGCTGCTTATCTAAAAATCTTGCTTCTTTCATGCTGTGGCACAGCCAAAAATTTTTTTTAATTAAAAATAAAAAATAAAAATCTTGTCTCCCACAGCCTTGCTCATCATAGGCAGTGACATACATTGGTTCAATCAATTTTTGTTTGTGTTTGACCTAGTTAAAATTCCTCATATACGACTTAGACTTCTGTCCTTTATGATTCTCACATTCAAACTTTTTTCCTGGATTCAACACCTCCTATATCTAAAAGCCTCTTAAAATATCTTGTAGGCACCTTAAACTGAAAGCCTGTTCCCTCTCAAACCTGCTCCTATGTTTCCTGCCTCAATAAATGGTGCTACCCTCCACCCATTTTCTCAAGCCAGAAACTAAGGAGCTATTTTTGACTCCTCTTCCTTCTCTTTCTAAATCCAACCAACCACCAAATCCTACCCATTCCATCACCATATATCTCTCTTAACCAACCCCCACTCTCCATCTGTGCTGCCATCATCATATTCTGAGCCGCCACACTGTTGCCTGGATTTTTCCAGCTGCTTCTCATCAGTACCCTAATCTCTGGTCTTGATCTCCAATTCATTATCCACAGAGCAGACAAAGTCATCTTACTAAAGGCCATTTTCCCCCACTTAAAAATCCTTCAGTGCATTCCCTTTGCTGCTATTAAGGTGCAAAGACCCTAATATGGCTTTCAAAACCCACCAAATCTGTCCCCTGCCCACCCTGCTAGCCTCATTTCTCACAGTTCTTCCTCTCACATTGTGGGCTCCTGCCATTGCATTTTTTCCAATTTCTCAACTACGCCATATTTCCTCACCTGAGCCTTCACACTTGTTTGCACTACCGGGAATTCTCTTCTCTTTCCTCTTTGGCAAGGAAAACTTCACTGCTAAACTTTTATGACTTATTTAAAACATCGCTTCCTCAGAGAGGCCATCTGTGACATCCCTGACTGGATCTGAGAGGGTCTTCTTGCTTCCTCAGCGCCTGCAGCATCCCCGTCACAACCATCAACCCCCTTTGTCAGCCTCTCCCCCTCAGACTACATCCTGGCAGAGAAAGGATAGCTTTTCTTTTTCAACAGGCTCCCCTGTGCTAGCTCAGTGCCCAGGACTCTCGAGTGTAATAAATAGTTTTCAAATATCAGACTTCTATTTACAAAACTGCCTACCTAAAACTTCCTAAGAAAATCTGGCACATAGCATGTATGTAATAAATTTTTGTGCAATGAGTAACTCACTTTACCCTAAAAGACTTCTAGAATTTTCTCATCTTTAACTGAGGAGATATAAATTTGCTTAGACAGCTCAGGCTAAGCTGCCTTGCTTACTGCCCATCATTATGGCCAATATGTACTGAGTCCCTACTCCACATCGGACACAGACTTAGGCTCCCTGGATATGAAAAGGGATGTTATCTGCTCTTAAGGAGCTACAGAAGGGAAAGAGATGTGTGACACTGTCACATAGTACAGGAAAAAAGTAATTGCAAGATACTACAATATACAATCTAAACTTATGTTGGGCTTCCCTGGTGGTGCAGTGGTTGAGAGTCTGCCTGCCGATGCAGGGGACACGGGTTCGTGCCCCGGTCCGGGAAGATCCCACATGCCGCGGAGCAGCTGGGCCCGTGAGCCATGGCCGCTGAGCCTGCGCGTCCCGAGCCTGTGCTCCGCAACGGGAGAGGCCTCAACAGTGAGAGGCCCGCGTACCGCAAAAATAAATAAATAAATAAATAAATAAATAAACTTATGTAAATTGAAGGTTTAAAACTGGCGGGGGTGGGGATTAGAGAATCAGTGGACTGGTGTGGCTGGCTGCCAGCAATAGAACCTAAATGATTAGGACCCTTGAGTTTAGAAAAAGCCAAAACGGATATGATGAAGTATAAAATGCCATCAAATCCTAGAATAATTGAACCAATAGATATCGTCAAAGTTTGAACCATAAAAATGTAGGGTGAAAAAAGAAATGTAGGGTGAATTAAAATAATCACAGCTAACAACTGTCGGACACTTGTTTGTTGTCAAGCACTATTCTGTTACATATTTAATGAATTTAAAAGATGTAATACTTTAGCATGTAACAATCGTAGGGAATTTATTTCCAAAAAAATGGTTTAAATGTTAAAAAATTAATAGCATAGGTAAATTAATGGGTTAGAGAAGCAGAATTAGGATGCTTCTAGTTCAACCTTCTACCCTAAGGTTGAGTCCTCTCTACAATACTCTGAATAAGTGGTAGACTAACTTCTTGATTAATACTTTCCTCAATAAGAACTCATACACTCCTTACCCCCCACACACCTCAGAACTCAAGAGGAAGGTTCTGGCTGCTTCTCTAACCTTCTGAGAATTTATCAGAGAAGATAATTATAATCATCCACGATATATCTCTCAGTATCAGTCAGAGACACAGGTCTGATCCAACATGGCAATTCTTACATTCTTTAGAGAAGCAAGTTTGGGTTGAATATCTCTTATTATCCTAAATACCATATTCCTAGCAAGTAACCCGAATCAGCTCTACAGGCTACACTGGCTAATTGCAAGGTCATCTCTTCGAGCTGAGTGTAAACTGAAAAGTAGCTCCTGTTTATAGCAACCAAAACTCCTAAGGCAAGATGAGTGAGTTGCTCCTTTGGGTATTTCATGGAAGGGGACTTAAGAGTATTCATTGTGGAATCACACAACACTCTGTAATTCTAGGAGCACACATGAAGGAAATATGTCAAACTTAAGTGCAAAGGAAGAATTATTTGTAGCTATTTTCAAAGACAAGACACCTTGAAAGTAAGCACGACTACTCACATAAACTATCAAAAAACTAAACATATGATAATCTGACTTACTCTGGATTAAATTCACTTTGTGTCCTGAAAATTGTTTAAAACATGGCAAGATGTAAGCATAAGTGTCACATGATCATAGGAACATCAGAGTTGGTAGTTGAAATGGACTAACAGAAATACTAGATATCCTGAAATTTTCTAATTCCAAAATGTATTTATTCCATACTTCACTGTAATTTTTGTAGACTGTGTGGTCTATTCTTAAGAAATTTCCAAGTTAAAACTTTATTATTACATGAGGCCAAAACTCCTGGATTTTTTTTTTCCCTTTATTCCTCCTCATGTATTTAGTAGGTGATCCAGGGTGCTACCAGATGTAATGAAGCCAATAAGATCACTACATAGGACCACTGTGAGGAAAAGTGCCAGGGCAAATGAAGTTTGGGATAAGTCACATATTGGTGACCACTACGTAGGTGTTTAGGGAAGCAATAGCATAAAAGGGTTTTTTGTGGGTGTGTGAATGTTTTGTTTTTTCATGTCTATCTTCCCTTTCATGATTTTTCTCTTCAAGTGTGTCAAATCTATTGTTTATTCTGCAGTACGCGGGCCTCTCACTGTTGTGGCCTCCCCTGTTGCGGAGCACAGGCTCCGGACGCGCAGGCTCAGCGGCCGTGGCTCACGGGCCTAGCCGCTCCACGGCATGTGGGATCTTCCTGGACCGAGGCACGAACCCGTGTCCCCTGCATCGGCAGGCGGACTCTCAACCACTGCGCCACAAGGGAAGCCCTATTCTTTTTTTAAATTAAGTTTTAAATTTCAATCTTTTCAGTTTTCATTACTAGGAATTTTATTGTATTCTTTTCCAAATCTGCTTGACAGTAAAAGGGTTTTTTGAAGGGTCACCGTACTATAGTTGAGGAGACTTCTGCTTAGGACAAGACCAAAATACAGCCCAAACTATCCCAATGAAGTTGAGTACAAGTTGGCTATTCAATATGTTTGTTGAAGTAAATATGAATAAGTGGTTGACTAACAACTAATGACAAAAGTCATCAAGTCAGTAGACTAAATACACATAATTGATAAAAGGCTGACAAATTAGGGGAGTCAGTCCATTTAATGAAGTCCCCCCAAGAGAGAAAAGAATCCTCTGTGAGACTCGAAATATCTGATCCTCCCTTTTCCTAATCCTCCAGGTTAAGGAGGAAAATGCCACTTCTAGGTTCTCCTAAACAGACACCAGTTAAGGCCCCTGCTGTGTCTGTTAGGAAGGGTTTTTGAATTTCTCACATCTTGAGAAGAGAATGCAGGCCTCCAGCTTCTTAGACGGCCAAGCCTTCCCTTGATCCCTAAGTCAAGACTTGTGCCTTAGTCTGGGTGGATCACACTCCAGGACCTTCAAGCAAGAGTCTGCCCTCACCTCTCCTGCCCCTCAATTAGAAGACAGCAGGCCAATTCCCCTGTCATTTTAGAAAGCAAGGGTACTTTAGCCTTCTTCCCACCAATTATCTTCTCTCCCGTCCTCAAAAACACGGGTCTCCCCACCCGCGATAGACCAGATCACCCTGCTCTCCACCTATAATATCAGGAGGTACTCCCAGCTGTTATTCTCTCACAGATCTGGACCCTTCTCATTCCTTCCTCTGGAGGCTCTGAGGTGTCTTCTTACCGCCCCCTCATCTAGGGGACGGTAAGGGCCTGCTCACTTCCCCTTAGAGCTCTTCTTCCTTGTCCCCTGCTCCCACTACCGGACCTGTCACCACGCCTTCGGGGAAGCACCTGCTTCTTTCCCCCTGGACTGAATGGCCGAGGCCTCTAACGCGCCCCCGGGTGAAACGTGGACCCTCCTTTCTTCAGCAACCCACTCTCTGCTCTTGCTCCCCACCCCAAGGCTCCCAGGGATACTCTCGGGCGGGCAGCGGGCTTCCTTCACCCTTCGCCCCACTTTCAACCACTATTCCCTAGCCTGAGCACGACCCAGGCCTCTCCCCAGCTCGACCCAGGCCTCTCCCCAGCTCCTCATCGAAGGGCCTGGTGCTCCCTGGATCCCCGGACCCCTCCCCAGAGTCCTGGGCGTTGGGGTCTCCCAGCCCGGAGTCGCTCCGGCCCCTCCAGGTCCCTCGGCCGAGGACTTCCGGGCCCCTCGGTCCGGGGCTCCGGGGCCCCCCAACGCCAGGCTCGCCGGCCCCCGGCCGCTCTCGGCCGGGGTCCGGACCCGGGCGCCGCGTCCGGCCGCGCTGGGGGCGGCCCGGCTGCTCGGGCGGACCCAGCGGCAGCGTCCCCCCACCCCCCCGCGGCGCCGCGACGTCCGCTCGCTCCCCGGCGGCGGCGGCGGCACGCACAGGGCGTGGGGAGGCGCCCGCGGAGGCAGGAGCCCCCCGCCCCCTGCGCGCCCGCCCGCCCTCGCCGGCCGCCGCGCGGCCCCCGCGCCCGCCCCCCCGCCCCCACCCCACCCCGCGCCCGCGCCCGCGCGCCCACCCCTCCCCCTCCTCACCGTCTCCGTCGGGCGGGCGGGCGGCGAGCGGCCAGGGCGGGCGGGCGACGGAGCATGCGCAGACGCCGCCACGGCCGCTACCGCCACCGCCGCCGCCAGGCCCAGCTTCAACACTTCCGGCCGCCGCCGCCGGCGAGTTGGCTCCTTAAAGGGGACGCGTCCCTATTGCCGGCCCCGCGGAGGATGAACTTCAGCCGGAGGGTTTGGGGCCTTTATCAGAGCAAGAATCTCCTACCCTGGAAAATTAGTGTTGGGAGGGACTCCAGGGATCCTGATAACTCTTCTAACCCCACTTTACGGGTGAGGAAAACGAGGCCTAAATTAAAGTCTCACCTCATTCGCAATCGGGGGCAAAGGCATGTCTCTCAAAGGCAGGACTCCCCTTGGAGGACTCTGCCCCTCTTACTTCCTCAAATCCGGTTATGAAGCTTACGTTCATCAGACTTTCAGAAGTGATGATACAACTATCATTTTGGAATCAAAGATCTGGTTCAGGATAGAGTCAGTAAGCAAACTCTGCGTTCTCACCCATGCATGTTTGTCAAGCCTTCTCTGGTTGTGAGGTTTGTTCTGGGTTCAAGTCATAAATTCTTTGGGGGTTACTGAACAGCTCTAAGCCCCTATTTTGCCTAGGAATTAGGTTGTTGTTAAGTGTTAAAAGAAATGATCCTTGAAAATGCTTAGGAAAGTTCCTGGGGCCAGTAATAGTAATTAGCAAGTGTTAAGACCTTTCTATGGCCAGGCCTTAGGGAAGATGCCTTTGTCTCATATAATCTTCTTGGCTTCTCTACTAAATAGCTTCTTTTCACTCCCGTTTTACAGATAAAATACAGGAGGCCAAGAGAAGTTAACTAATCCCTCAAGGTCACAAAACTTATAAATGGTATAGCCGGGATGTAAACTCAGGCCCTTCTTTCTGCAGAGTACATGGTCATAACCACTCATATGGTTGCTACCGTTATTAAGAACGAATGAGGTAGTGGCATGCAGGCACTGTTTTGGAAGGGGAGAGAGAATTGCTTCCCCATCTTGCCCCTTCCTATGAGTCACATCTCTGATCTCTGTCCCCTCTGTCATGACGAGGTGACAGGAAGTTTTACAGGTTCTTGATTCAAGAACAGGTAGTCAACCCAGGAGTCGAACAATAGAATAGGATTTGGGGGTCAGACAACCTGGATTCTAGGCTTGGTTATCGCAGCCCAGGGATCTTGGCCAAGTCACAAGTCCCTTAAGCCTTGATTTCCTCATCTGTAAAATAGAGATGATTTTCCCACTGTGCCCACCTCTGAGGGCTGTTTCCAGGATCAAATAAGGAGACTTACACATTAGTAGGTGATTTTGAATATAATAGGGGCTGGTCATGAGTGGACTCCTGACCTTTGTGAACTATTTCATAGCAAGATCATCTATATCTTTTGATTATGCATCATGCACTCATTGAACATTGACCAAAACCCTGCCTTCCAGAAGTTCTCGGTCTACTTCTTCAGAGACAGAATTGTAAACATACAAGACAGTACAGTGTGATAGGTGTTATCATAGAGATATAAACAAAGCACAGAAAAATTGCAAAAGACTCTCCCTGGAGGACTCCTGAAAGGCTTCACAGAGGAGGTGGCATTTATGCCTGGTCTCAAACAATGAGTAGGAGTTCATCAAAGGGAAAAGTGGGGAAGAGCATTCCAAAAACAACATGTACAAAGAAATACAGGGAAATGTGGCTGAAGAGGGGGGCTGGAACCAGATGGTTCTCATGAGGGGTAAGGAGATATCCTACAAGGAGTGGGGACCCAAGGGAGGTTTAAGTCCTCTTCAGCTGTAGTGCTAACACCCAGCCCCAGCCCACAGGACTTATCTGGACCACTGAAGTCATTTTCTAGTACTCAGCAACCCTATCCACCCACTTGCAAATGTTAACCGCCCTAGGCACCTAAAGGGAGTAACCCTTTAAAGAAATAATGTCAAATTATGTGACTTCCCTGTTAAAAACCCTTCAGTAGCTTCCTATTGCACTTAGAATAAAATCCATACCTCTCACTAGGGCCACCATGTGTGATCTCCTTCCTGCCCTCCTCTGCCCCTCACTCACTGTGCTCTGGATACTCTCTTTGTGCCTGGAACTCTTCTCAGGGCCTTGTCACTGGCTCTTCCCCCTAGCTGGGAAGCTCCTCCCTCAGGTCTTCAGAGCTCACTCTCATCTATCCTTCCTCACAGACCTTCACTGGCTCCCAACCTTAAAGTGGGGTCCCCAGTCACCTTCTTCCCTATCATTGTTGCTCCCAGTTCTACCAGGGCACTTGTCAGGTTCATTTGGGGGACTATTCAGGGCACCATGTCTGAGAGAACTCCCATCCATGTCCTAGTCATTTTCTCTCAACCCCCCAGCTTACCTTCATAGCCATCCCCACAATGTGAAAGCCCCTGGATTATTTATCTATTTTGTGTCAACCTGTAGAGTTTGATGCACAGCAAATGTTTGTTGATCGAATGAATGAATGATCAGAAAAATTATGATACGGACTGGAGAGGAGAAAGACCAGGAAAAGGAAACTATGTGAGGGAAACTAGGATCGTCTTGCTAGGATCACCCCCACAAGAGAGAGAGGGGCTCATGCAGGGCAGAGTTCATGGCTGTGCTCCAGACACAGTTCCAAATTGGAACCAACAGGTCTTAGTGACCAAGCAAATGCGGGGAGTGAGAGAAAGGGACAAGGATGACCCCAAGTGAAGGAACAAAGCAGGAAGAGTTTGTTGGGGATTGAGGGAAAGTAGAAATAATGAGTCCATTTGGACTTGTTGAGTCTGCGGTGTTTGAGGGACATCTAAATGAAGGCATCCAGAGGAAGTTGGATTGACTGGTCTGAGGCAAGAGTCCAGGACTGGATTTTGGGACCTGTCAATGTAGATGGGCCACAGAGGCCAAGAGTGGATGGGTCATCCAGGAAGAGTGTGCAGGCAATGTGGGGCCCAAACCTGGGGAACATTAAGCCTTGAGGAACGTGAAGGAACCAACCAGAAGTGGTAAGAATGCTTAGCTCCCTGGACAGAGAAGAGAAAAGAAGCCCAGAGAGCAGGCAGGGCGCTTCCAGAAGGGGATGGATGGCAGGACTTCTCTGGTGGTCCAGTGAGTAAGACTCCGGGTTCCTAGTACAGGGGGCCAACATTTGATCCCTGGTGGGAGAACAAGATCCCGCATGTGTGCCGCAACTAAGAAGTCCTTATGACACAATTAAGAGTCTGCATGCTGCAACTAAGTCCCATGCTGCAACTAAAAGAGCCCACACTCCGCAACTAAAGATCCCGCATGCCACAACTAAGACCTGGAGCAGCCTAAATAAATAAACATTTTTTTAAAAAAAAGAAGAAGAAGATGGCACCAACAATGCCAGATACTGCAGAGAGATCAGGCAAGGAAAAAGGAGAAGTCATTGGACTTAGCAGCTAAGAGGATATTGCTGATCCTTCCAGGGTGGGTCACCTCTGAGGTTAGGGAGGAGGCCAGATTGGAGTGAATCAAATGGTAAGTGGAAGAAGTAGCAGAAACAGTGAGTGGAGAAAATTCTTTAAAATTTTTTGACAAAAAGAAGGAACTAAGGCATAAGGCAAAAAGATGATTATTTTAAGAGGCGAAAAGGTCATGTGAAGGCTTTCCTTTTATATTTTTTCACTTAATTGTTTTTCCTGTAATTACCTGTTCACTGCAGAAAATTGTAAAATGCATAAAAGGATGGAGAAGCAGGAAAAAAAACCCACGTATTTAACATGTGGTATATTTCCTTCCAATCTTTTTTCTATGCATTTTTTTCCTTTAGCTTGAAGAATTGTCTTGAATGTGCAATCTGTGTTATTCTTCTTTTCCCCTTAAACACTGTTTCCTAAACATTGAAGAGAATAATTTTTCTTCTCCTCTTCCCACACCCCACCTCACCCTCACCCCACCGCATCCCCCTCCCTCTCCCTCTTTTTTGGCTGGGCTGAGCAGCTTGCAGAGTCTTAGTTCCCTGACAGGGATTGAACCCACACCCTCCCTTGGCAGTGAGAACATGAGAGTACAGAGTCCTAACCACTGGACTGCCACAGAATTCCCTTTTCCTTCTTCTTTTCAATATGAGACATACTTGAATGGCCAGTCTGGTTCTATCCTCCCCTCTAGCATTCTTGGGGTCTCTCTGATTTCTGAGCAGACAATTTTGTTTGGGAGATAATTCTGTTCATTTTGGGTGACTAAAAAAGATGAACAGTGGAAGGGCCAAAAATAACTTTGGGGGTAGCTGGCAGGGTTAGGAGAGGCCTCCGTGTGGGATGTTCAAGGCTTCCAGGCCCCCTTGGGGACACTGTGGGTATGAACTGGACAAGGCCCACAGTGGCTGCAATCAGTTTGAAAACAGCAGGGAAACAGAGGGACAGTGGTACCCAGATCTGCTGAGAGCTTGCTCTAAGCACATTAGATCTATATAACCTCCCAGGTCCTGTTATTAACCCAGTGTAACGTGAGCGATTAAGAACATTTCCACATTCAGAGAATTCCCTGGCAGTCCAGTGGTTAAGACTCTGTGCTTTCACTGCCGAGGGCCCAGGTTCAATCCCTGGTCAGGAAACTAAGATCCTGTGCAAGCTACGCAGCCAAAAAAGAAAAAAAAAAAAACTTTCCCACATTCATATATCTATTTGTTGGCTGTGTTGTATTTGAACTTAGGCAGCTGCACTGCAGAGCCCATGCTCCTAGTTACCCCACCATTGTGGCCCTCCTATCCCTGGTTGCACATAGAATCACTTGGGGAGATCTTATAAAATACTCATACCAGAGTCCCACCCCAGATAAATTCAAGTGGAATCTGTGAAGCTAGAGCCTGGCCATGAGAATTTTCTAAAATGTCCCTCGATGACTGTAATGGACAGCCAGGTGGAAGAACTACAGCTCTGCTGGCTCTTGACTATGTTTATTTCAAGCCAAGTAACAACAACAGCAGCATGAATAATAACAGCTAAAGCTTACTAAGTGCCAGGCCATTTAACTTATTTATTTATTTTAATTTATTTAACTTATTTTACTTTTGGCTGTGTTGGGTCTTCGTTGCTGTGCACAGGCTTTCTCTAGTTGCAGCAAGCAGGGGCTACTCTTCTTTGCACTGCGCGGGCTTCTCACTGTGGTGGCTTCTCATTGCAGAGCACGGGCTCTAGGCGTATGGGCTTCAGTAGTTGTGGCATGCAGGTTCAGTTGTTGTGGCGCAGGGGCTTAGTTGCTCCACAGCATGTAGGATATTCCCGGAGCAGGGCTCGAACCTGTGTCCCCTGCATTGGCAGGCAGATTCTTAAATTGTTTTTTTTGAGATTTGATTGCAAAGCAATGTTCATTATTATTATTTTTTAATATCTTTATTGGAGTATAATTGCTTTACAATGGTGTGTTAGTTTCTGCTGTATAACAAAGTGAGTCAGCTATACGTATACATATATCCCCATATCCCCTCCCTCTTTCGTCTTCCTCCCACCCTCCCTATCCCACCCCTCTAGGTGGTCACAAATCACCAAGCTGATCTCACTGTGCTATGCGGCTGCTTCCCACTAGCTATCTATTTTACGTTTGGTAGTGTGTATATGTCCATGCGACTCTCTTACTTCGTCCCAGGCTTACCCTTCCCCCTCCCCGTGTCTTCAAGTCCATTCTCTACGTCTGGCAGGAGGATTCTTAACCACCACACCAACAGGGAAGACCCCCAGGCCATTTTAAACACTTGTTATTAACTTATGGAATCCCCACAAGGTAGGTACTAGTAGTGTCCCCATTTTACAGACAGGAAAACTGAGGTCGCATAGTTGGTATGTGGTAGAACCAGAATCTGAGCTCTTGACCTCAGTCTATGCTATGGCCTAACCATTATGATTTCCTGAGACTAGCTGCTCATAGGATTGAAGGGAAAAGAAACTAACGTTGCTTAAGCCCTTTCTCTGTCTGCAGTGTGCTAGGAGCCTTTCTATAGATAAAATTCCAGGCAGGAAATTTCCTTTCCAGGTAGGGAGTGTTATCCCCATTTCTCAGAAGAGGCAAAACAGGCTCAGTGAAATTAAGTGGCACAGCCTCAGGTTGCAAGTCTAAGAAGTTGCAGAGCTGCCACTCCCAATGGATCCGTCCTAATTCCAGGCTCTGTCCACTTATTTGAAGTAACTAAAATAGTCAAATTCATAGAGACAGAAAGTAAAATAGTGGTTACCAGGGGCCGAGGGAAGGGGGGTTTGGGAAGTTAGTGTTTAATGGGAGTTTCAACTGAGGATGATGAAAAAGTTCTAGAAATGGATGGTGGTGATGATTGCACAGCAATGTGAATGTACTTAATGCCGCTGAACTGTACACTTAAAAATGGTTAAAATGATAAATTTTATGTCAAGTATATTTTAACCACAATTTTAAAAATTAAAAATGAATAAAATAAAATAAGATAATTTAAAGAAAATAAGAGACGGTGAAGAGCGAGGTTTTGGACATGCCTATGATGTCCCTGGCACTGGGCAGGAAGCTGGTCATGAGCTGAGGGAGCTTACACTCTAGTGGGCATAACAGTGCATATGCCAAGCACCTGGTAGAGAGCATGTACTCATAAGTGTAGCTACTAATAGTCCCTGCCACAGATGGGGAGACTGAGGCCCAGAGAGGGCCTTAACTAAGGTCCTGTAGCCAATGGAGGCAGCTGACTGGGCTCTATTCTAAAAGGCAGGTGGGTGGTGCCAGTTGGAGTATTAATAATAATACCAGCTGGCATTTCTTGAGTGCTTATTACATTCCAGATATGATTCCCAGTCCTGTGAGTGTAGATTACCACATTTACTCTTCCCAACCTCCCTGTGAATGAGGTACCATTATCGTGTTCCTTTTACAGATGAGGAAACTGAGGCCAAGGCAGAGACTGATTGAAGGTCACAGAGCCAGCAGGACTTGAATTTTATCCTCTCTGGCTCCAAAACCAGCAAGTTAGCCTTTTGCTTTGGTGGTGGTGGAGGACAGTAGCGGGGGCGGGGCTGGTGTGGGGAGGAGGTGATTCACTTAACTGTATCTGGATTCATCCCCAATATATATTTTTTGCACCCACGGGCGGAACTTCCTCCCTTCCAGATTCAGTCCCCATCTATTAGTGGCTTCTGGCTTCCGAGAATGTGATACAGCGGGTGGGGTGAGCTGCGAGGGGTGGGGAGGTAGACACAAAAGTGCAGGCAGTCTTTAGTAAACACAGATTTTTGAGTGCTCTCTATGTACCAGGCAATGTTCCAGGGGCTGGGAGTCCCGTGTGAATAAAATAGATTTTGTCTCTGTTCTCATAGACATTCTATTGCAGAGTGTATACATTGTGGGGGGTAGAAAAAGAGGGGAAGTGGGGGAGAGAGGAGGGAAGTGGATATAGACAAGGGACAGGATATGCCAGGTGTCAGTAAGGGCTATAAAGGAGATGTGAGAGAGACAGTGACTGGGGAGGGGATATAACTACACACAGTGAGAACAGGAAAGGCCTGGCTCAGGAGCTAAGGCATGGAGGATGAGAAGGAGCCAGCTGAAGATCTGGAAGCAGAACATTCCAGGATTCTATGGGGAAACAGCACAGGCAAAGGCTGTGAAATCCATGTGTTGGAGGAACTTGGAGAAGGCCAGTCAGGCTGGAGCAGAGTGACAGAAGAAAAGGGAGTAAAAAGAAGATCCCAGTGCCAGCTCATGCAGGGTCTTGTAGACCACGATGAGAAGCACAAGGTTAATTCTAAGGGAAAGGAAGGCCATTGGAGGAGTTGAGAATGAAGATGAGGGCTTCCCTGGTGGTGCAGTGGTTAAGAATCTGCCTGCCAATGAAGGGGACATGGGTTCGAACCCTGGTTCAGGAAGATTCCCACATGCCTCAGAGCAACTAAGCCCGTGCACCACAACTACTGAGCCTGAGCTCTAGACCCTGAGAGCCACAACTACTGAGCCCACGTGCCACAACTACTGAAGCCCGCTCGTCTAGAGCCCATGCTCCACAACAAGAGAAGCCACCTCAGTGAGAAGCCCGCGCACCGCAATGAAGAGTAACCCCCGCTCGCCGCAACTAGAGAAAGCCCGCGCGCAGCAACGAAGACCCAACGCAGACAAAAATAAAAATAAATAAAATAAATTTTAAAAAAAGAATGAAGACGAGAAGGCAGCATGACAGGGGACTTCCCCGGTGGTCCAGTGGGTAAGACTCTGCGCTCCCAACGCAGGGGGCCAGGGTTCGATCCCTGGTCAGGGAACTAGATCCCGCATGCATGCTGCAACTAGGAGTCTGAATGCCACAACTAAGAAAGCCCACATGCTGCAACTAAAAGACCCCACATGCTGCAACGAATATCTCGCATGCCGCAACTAAGACCTGGCGCAGCCAAAATAAATAAATATTAAAAAAAAAAAAAAGAAGAAGGCAGCATGGCAGGAAGTCAAAAGACCAATTAGGAGGTTCTGGCTGTAATATAACAGAACACGTGATGATGGTGGGGATTCAGGAGGTAGTCTTAGAGGGGTCTTTTGGAGTTGACTAAGTGATGGAGGTGCCATTCACTGAGGTGGAGGAAACAATAGGAGAAGCAGGTTTGATGGGGGGATGGGAATCTAAGGGGAAGTAGGGATAAAAATTATGAATTGAGTTGTGGACATGTTGAAATTGCAGAGTTAGTAGCTGGCCAGGCAGCTGGAGACAGTGTTCCCAGCTGGAAGTAGATACCTGGGAAGAGAGACCAGAGGCTGCCCACTCTGGGGACCCATAGGATATAACTCTTCACAGATGGATAATGTAGAGTCCAGAGGATGCCTGAAGTTTTTTTTGTTTGTTTGTTTTTGTTTTTAATTGGTTATCAACATTTACAACTCCAGAGATATCAAACAAAAGGATTTCCTCCTCCTCTTCCAAATTCGCTGTTCTGGTCACACTGGGCCCTGGGCCCGCGTACTGGGAAGGCCACAGCAGGATGGTAGGGGAGCCCACTGCTCCTCCAGCTCAGGCATGAATTCTTCAGCTGGTCCCACCACAGCAGGCCTGCTGCAGATTCCACTCAAGGCCTGGTCCTGACAGCCCTAGAGTTTCATCCTCTGGCATGGGCAGGAGGTGACACCATATAAGAGGAAAAAGTTGGTCTGGGACAGAGAAAATAATTTCTCCCATTCTGTAGTGGTTATTGTTAGCGGTTATTGATACACAAAAGTTGTAAATTCTGATGAAGTCCAATTTACTTATGTTTTCTTTTGTTGCCTGTGCTTTTGGTGTCATATTTAAGAAATCATTACGAAACGCAATGTCATAAAACTTTTCTCCTGTTTTCTTCTAAGCACCTTATAGTTTTAGCTCTTAAGTTTAGATCTTTGATCTGAGTTATTTTTTGTATGTGGTTTAAGGTAAAATTTCAACTTCATTCTTTTGCATGTAGATATCCAGTTTTCCCAACACTATTTGCTGAAAAAACTGTCCTTTCTCCATTGAATGGTCTTGGCACTTTTATCAAAAATCATTTGATGCCACAATTTATTTCTGGACTCTCTATTGTATTCCATTGGTCTATATGTCTGTTTTTATACCAATACCACAAAATTTTTACTTAGTTTGCTTTGTAGTAAGTTTTGAAATCGGGAAGTTTAGTCCTCCAACTTTGTTCTTTTTCAAGAGTGTTTTGGGTATTCAGGGTCCCTTGAGAATCCAAATGAATTTTAGGATGGGTTTTTCTAAATATTTCTGTAAAAAATGTCATTGGGATTTTTATAGGGATTGCATTGAATCCACAGTTTGTTTTGGCTAGTACTGGCATCTTAACAAGATTAAGTCTTTCAACCTGTGAACATGGAATGTCTTTCCATTTGTTTCTGCCTTCTTTAATTTCTTTCAGCAATGTTTTGTAGTTTTAATGTACAAGTTACACTTCTCCTTGGCTACATTTCACCTCCTTGGTTAAATTTATTCCTAAGTATTTTATTCTTTTTGATATTATTGTAAATAGAATTATTTTCTTAATTTCCTTTTCAGTTAGTGTATAGACTACAATTTTTGTGTGACCTTCATTTCTTATCAGTGGTCACTGATCCCAACATCCGAGATAGGGGATCTCAGGAACCAGATTTGGTTGGTTTCAAGAGAGGAGCCATGCTGGCATCTGCCCATCTGAAGGATGGAAACTTCCTCTTCTCTTCTGACAAATTGACACCCTCTTCTCTTCCATCCTTCAAAATACCAAAGCTTCCTAGCCTCTCAAAATCCATCTCCCTGAACCATCTCCTCTTCCCCCACCCGCCTGCAGTAAACCCATCCAGTTGGGAGTCTCTGATATTATTTGAAGTAATTCTATTTTAATTTCAGAAGGGTCTGCTACTTTCTTGCAAGTGGTGTAATCTTCATTACCTGTAAAATGAGAAGACTGTTTTGTCCTACATAGGAGAGTACAGTCAACTCTCTAGAATGGACAGAAACACGCTATCTTGTTTACTCCTATATCCTAGGACATAGTAGGTGCTTAGTAAATAGTGGCCAATGTAATTGTATATATACACAAGAACTTCATGGATTGTGAAATGCTCTACAAATGTATTGAATGTCTATTATGTGCCAGGTACTACACCAGAAACCATGGACACAAGTGGTCTATAAGACATAAATAAGTTCCCTGCCCTCACGTACGTGACATCTGGCTGGGGAATATAGATATTGAACAATTAACTTTGCAACTAATACATTAATAACAATCATGATAATGTTCTGCAGAGAAGTATATGGTGCTATGAAAGAGTGTAATAGAGTGTAGGGGAGCTAACCTAGTGAGGGTTGGAGGGATCAAGGAAGCCCTCTCTGAGGAAGTGACATTTGAACTGACATATGAAGAACGAGGAGGAGTTAGCCACTTTGGGAGAAGGGGAGAGGAAGACAGGCCGTTGAGAAAGAGTATTTCCAGGTGGAGGAGAGAAATTTCTGGAGGTCCTAAGTTGAGGAGAGTAGTGGCTTCGGAGAAACCGAAAGAAGACCAGTGTGGCTTGAGCCCTGAGAACAAAGAAGGTGGTGGGTCACTCAAAATTTACAGGATGTTAACCCAAGCTAGTTAGGTGCCATTAAAGGGTTTTAATGAGTGAGTGAAAAGTTTTCAGCTAACACACAGAAGCTCAAAATACAAGAAATCTACTTAAGTCAAGTTTCTTAGGGACTTCCCTCATGGTGCAATGGTTAAGAATCCGCCTGCCATGGGCTTCCCTGGTGGCGCAGTGGTTGAGAGTCCGCCTGCCGATGCAGGGGACACGGGTTCGTGCCCCGGTCCGGGAAGATCCCACATGCCGCGGAGCGGCTGGGCCCGTAAGCCATGGCCGCTGAGCCTGCGCGTCCGGAGCCTGTGCTCCACAACGGGAGAGGCCACAGCAGTGAGAGGCCCGCGTACCGCAAAAAAAAAAAAAAAAAAAAGGAAAAGAATCCGCCAGCCAACGCAGGGGACACTGGTTCGATCCCTGGTCTGGGAAGATCCCACATGCCACGGAGCAACTAAGCCCATGCACCACAACTACTGAGCCCATGTACCACAACTACTGAAGTTCGCACACCCTAGAGTCCGTGCTCCACAACGAGAAGTCACCACAATAAGCCCGATCACCGCAAGGAAGAGTAGCCCCTGCTCGCCGCAACTAGAGAAAGCCCGCGCGCAGCAACGAAGACCAAACGCAGCCAAAAATAAATAAATTTATTTTTTTAAAGTTTCTAAAGTAGGGAACTTATTCCATAAACTGATTATATATTCTCAGGCTCCTAGCTGAGTGAACTTTTCTCCTTTTAGCCCTTGATTTTTTTTACAGCTTTATTAAAATATAATTTACATATCATAAAACTTATCCATTTTAAGTGTACAATTCAATGATTTTAGTAAATTTATAAAGTTGTGCAACATAATTTACTTTTAGAACATTTCCTTCACCCCAGAAAGATCCCTCATGCCCATTTGTAGTCAGTTCCTGCTCTCAACTCCAGTCCCAGGCAATCTCTAACCTACTTTCTGTCTCTATAGATTTGCCTCTTCTGAACATCTTGTGTAAAAGGAATCATATAATATATGGTCTTCTGTGACTGGCTTCTTTGTGAGTCTGATTTTGTTTTTCATCATTTGTATTCCAGTGACTATGTGTCCTCATTATTTCTCTAATCTTTTCGTGTACTCCATATTTTCTTAGAAAACTGGAAAATACGGATAAGTAAAATGAAAAAAGCTTCACTTTCCTAATAAATTTTCCTTCTCTAACAGATGCCACTCTAGTTGACATCCTCCTTGGGTATTCTGTGCTGTGAGAGCAAAGGATTCCTCTCAGAAGACCTGCGCTCACCTCTTGACTGCTACTTTCTAGCTCTGTGATCTGGGCCTCTCAGAGCTTCTGTTTTCTCACTTGTTAAGTGAGCAAAATAATACAGCCAGCCCTCTGTATCCCCAGGTTTTGCATCCACAGATTCAACCAACCATGGATTAAAAAAAAAAAAAAAATCCAGAAAGTTCCAAAATTCCAAAAAGCAAAACTTGAATCTGCCACCTCCCTGCAAATATTTTACATAGCATTTACATTGTATTAGGTATTATAAGTAATCTAGAGATGATTTAAAATATAACTGGAGGATGTGCATAGGTTACATGCAAACACTAGGCCGTTTTTTGTTTTGTTTTGCTTTTGGCTGCATTGGGTCTTTCTTACCGTGTGCGGGCTTTTCTCTAGTTGCGGCGAGCAGTGGCTACTCTTTGTTGTGGCGTAAAGGATTCTCATTGCGGTGGCTTCTCTTGTTGCTGAGTACAGGCTGGGCGTGCAGGCTCAGTAGTTGTAGCACACGGGCTTACTTGCTCTGCGGCAATGTAGGATCTTTCTGGCCCAGGGCTTGAACCCGTGTCCTCAGCAGTGGCAGGCGAATTCTTAACCACTGCGCCATGAGGGAAGTTCGTAAGCCGCTTTATATAAAGCACTTGTATATGTACGGATTTTGGTATCCAACGGCAGATCCTGGAACCACCTTTCCCATCCTGCACGGATATGGAGGGACCACTACATATGAGTACACGATACATTTGTTAGAATTAATGAATCCTTGTAGCTAAATCTTTCTCTCTTCTTTTCGTCCCCATTGGGCGGCAGAATCTTAGTTTCCCGGCCAGGGATCTAACCTGCGCCAGCTGCAGTGGCAGCGAACCGTCGTAACCCTTGAACTGTGGGGGAATTCCCTAAATCTCATGGGAGAACATATTCTTGAGACACGAATTTTTTTGAAGGTTTTAGATTTTTATGTCTCTTGCCCAATTGCTCTCCAGAAAGGTTGTTGCTATCAGCAGTAAGAAAGCGCTACTTCACTGGTGTTTTAAGGTATTGCCTCTACGTTTTTAAACGACAAAAGCTGTATGAACATCAACACAGCTTTACAAAGCGATACGTACATCTGGTAAAAAAAAGGAGGGGATTTTTTTTTTGTACAGCAGGTTCTTATTAGTTACCTGTTCCATACATACTACTGTTTATGCATACATGTCAATCCCAATTTCTCAACGGGATAAATTTTTACAAAATACTTTTTGCATGATAATTCCATCGCTTTTGCAGACAAACAGCTGCAAAGGGTACGGAAAGTGTTTTTCTCGGCTTAGAGCAGTGCACTCACGGACAAACATATCATTTTCGTTGCTTACGTTCCTAACTTGTGAAAGGAGAAAAGTACCTGCTTCTGCTATTTAGAAAAAAAAAACAAACAATTGTTTACTTGTGAAAGCAGTCTTCACAAACAGTTCACAACCCCGACACCTCCCCTAGATTTCTGAAAACTAAACATCGTACACCATAAAGAGAATTTATCACGACACTTTTTTTTTTTTTTACAAATTACTTATTTATTTTTGGCTGCTTGGAGTCTCCATTGCTGCGCTCGGCCTTGCGCTGCTGTGAAAAGCCAGGGCTACTTTTTGTTGCGGTGCGCGGACTTCGCGCTGTGCTGGCTTTAGCTGTTGCAGAACACAGGCTCTAGATGCCTGGGCTTCAATAGTTTCGGCACGTGGGTTCACCAATCGCGGCGCACGGGATTCCTACTCCATCGCATACGGGATTTTCTCGGACCAGGACTCAAGCCCGGGTCGGCTGAAAAAATAATAACCCACACGTTTACGAGAAATACCTTCATATCACTTTAACTAATGAAAACAAAGTACTCTGTATTTTTACATTGGAAAAGAAGGGCGCCAGGACCAACGATCACTAGCTGCCCAGTTTTCAAAAAATTATGCTTCCGAAATCTCTTGATGTCGATTCCGCACGAAGAACAAACGAGCTGCCCCACGTGTGTCACTCACGACAGAAGCCCTTTTTAGCGCACTAGTGATAACAGCAGGGTGGCAGTGTCGGCAAATCCCTTTTATGATAAAGGTGAAAACAAAGTCGATGCAATTTTCTACTCAGAGTTCCCGAAATTGAGGGTGTAACTGCAGGAACTTCTGAGCCGGAGAGAAGGCTTCATAAAGAGATTCTATCGTTTATTTTTGGATTTTCATTTAAAAGTAAATCTAACACTTGAGTTATATGCAAATATCGCAGTGCTTGCTGGGAAGATGCCGGCGGGTGCAGAGGGAGGGGCGGGGAGGAGGGGTTTGTGGGAGGGAACCGTGACGGCTTACAGCTGGTCTGGGGCTCTGCAAGACCTACTTCCCCGCAGCTGTGGGTGCCTATCTGGGGAAGGCACAAATCCCATCCTGTTAAAATTGAAAATGCACAAACTTGTGCCACTCCTAGCCGTCCACCCTGAAGCTGCCCCAGCACGTGAGCACTGGAGGCACCGGATCCCTGTAAGAGCAAAAAACTGGGAGCTAATTAATCTTCACCTACACAACAATGAAAGAGCAGAATGTGGTAGGTTCATAAAGTGGAATGCCATCTGCTGTACTTCTAAAGAGTGAATTAGACATCAAAAAAATTGACTGATAAAAGTTGCAGAATAAGTTACAGCATGACACCATTAACGGAAACAAAGTAATACTGCGCTTTATCAACAGGTATAAAAAAATTGAATGAAGAAGGTGTTGAATACGGTACTGCATGATACCGTAATAAAGAGCATACGTGTGCACACAAAACCTAGTGCTTTATTTTCAATGGCTACATATTTCTATTATTAACACATATCAATTACCTCTGGAAAGGAGGGAGAGAGGGAATCTGGATGAGGGCAGAGACACACAAAACTTTAGATTTACCTGTAATGTTCTCATTTTTAAAAAGTATAGATTATTTTACTATTGTGCATTGTATTACTTGTGCAATTAAAATTATTTTAAAAATATAGTCCGTGCTTTCTATATTTTCTCTATTTCATTTCTTAAAGTCAGGTTTCTTGAGGTATAATTTATATACAGTAAATTCACCTTTTTTTTTTTTTTTTTTTGGCTGCGTTGAGTCTTCGTTGCTGCACGCGGGGTTTCTCCAGTTGCAGTGAGCAGGGGCTACTCTTCCTTGCGGTGTGCAGGCTTCTCATTGCGGTGGCTTCTCTTCTTGCGGAGCACAGGCTCTAGGCGCGTGGGCTTCAGTAGTTGTGGCACGTGGGCTCAGTAGTTGTGGCTCACGGGCTCTAGAGTGCAGGCTCAGTAGTTGTGGCGCATGGGCTTAGCTGCTCCGCGGCATGTGGGATCTTCCCAGACCAGGGCTGGAACCCGTGTCCCCTGCATTGGCAGGTGGATTCTTAACCACTGAGCCACCAGGGAAGCCCATAAGTTCACATTTTTTTATCATACAGTTCTGTGAGTTTTAACAAACTTGAACAGACATGTATCTGTTACCACAATCAATCAAAACATTTCTATCATCCCAAAAAATTCCTTTGTCCCCTTTTCTAGTCAACTCCTCCCCCCATTCCCAATCCTGGCAACCTCTTTTCTGGCCCTGTAGTTTTGCCTTTTCCAGAAAGGCATAAAAATGGAATCATTCATGTATACTTCATTTTTAATATAAAAACTTTGTGCTAATTGTAAAGAAATTGATACAGTACAGAAATGTGAGAATGCTTTTCCCAAACTACTATTAACAGTTTTGTGTTTATCTTGCCTCCCACCTGTAGTGGTGCACTGTGGAAAACGCTATGGAGGTTTCTCAAAAAACTAAAAACAGAACTATCATACGACCCAGCAATTCCATCCCTCGGTATACATCTGAAAAAAACAAGAATAATGTGAAAATATATATGCGCCACAATGTTCATAGCAGCATTATTTACAATTGCCAACATATGGAAGCAACTTAAGTGTCCATCAACAGATGAATGGATAAAAAAGAAATATATTTATATTTATATATATAAGAATGAAAATTTGCCATTTGCAGCAACATGAATGAACTTGGAGGGCATTATGCTAAGTGAAATAAGTCAGACAAAGACAAATACTGTATGATGTCACTTATATGGGGAATCTAAAAAATACAACAAACTAGTGAATATAATGAAAAAGCAGATTCACAGATTTAGAGAACTAGTGGTTACCAGTGGGGAGTGGGGAGGGGCAATTTAGGGGTGGGGAAGTGGGACATACAAACTGTTGGGTGTAAGAGATAGGCTACAAGGATGTATTGTACAACATGGGAAATACATAGCCAATATTTTGTAATAACTGTAAATGGAGTGTAACTTTTAAAAATTGTATAAAAAATAAAAGCAAAAAAAGTAAACTGGGTCTTAAAAAGATGGAGTGCAAAAACAAAAATGATATGCCAGACCCTTAGGATAATGAAGAGAGCAGTGGCAGAGAAATAAGACTAGGAAGATAACTTAGAGCTTAGTGGTGAAGGGGCCTGGAATCTGTGAATTTGGATCTGTGGCAGGGTTAAGACTGGATTGGGAATTTGGTGGGATGAGGATGGCAAGATATAAAGACAGGGAGAGCAAGTTGCTACACCAATCCAGGTAGGAGGCAGCTTTTCCTGCTGACACTGCTGCTCACTCTTTGCTGTCCCAGCCCTTTGTACATTCCTTTATGTCTGTGGGTTCTTGGGTTCTTGTCCATCTTAGTGTGAGGACCCGGGCTCCAGAAGGGACTCAGGCTGGAATCGGGTCTTCTTTACAACCCTAGCATCTAGCACAGTTAGTAAACAGCAGTTCTCACCATTGACAGTCAAGCGAAAGCATCAGTTTAATGGTCAGAGTGAGAAATCTGAGTTCAAGTTGAGAGTTTTCACTTATTAGTTAGAACTTGCCTAATCTCTCACAGGTTTCATTTATTTATTTATTTATTTATTTATTTATTTACTGACTGACTGCGCCGCGCGGCATGCAGGATCTTAATTCCCCGACCAGGGATTGAACCCGCGCCCCCCGCAGTGGAAGCGCGGAGTCTTAACCACTGGACGACCAGGGAAGTCCCTTTCACAGGTTTCCTTTAAATCATTAAATGACTGACTTATCGGAGGTAAGGTGTATAGGAAATTTCCTGGTAGACAGTAATTGCTCAATTATTATTAACTGCCAAATCACAACCACAACCGGTCTCTCTTGTCCCCAGGTTTTTCCTGTTGTGGTCCAATAGGATATCTATGGAATGTTGGTCCCAGGAGATATTACCGTCCTCATATCACGACAAAGACACTAACCAAAAATGGCGACCTCTAGGCCATCCGAGGGCGTGTTACCGGTCACGCTAGCAATATATACAACAGGCTATTTTGGGGAGAAATAGCTAGCGCTGGGTTCGTAACGCCGGGTAGAAGGCGCAGAGCTTGCTCACACTACCAAACAGGAAAAAGCCCAACTGCCAGAGCTGACCGACAGCGATGAATATCGACCACGTGTCGGAGGGCGGTCCGCGCCTGTGCAAGCCAGGCGCGCGCCCGCCGGCCGGAAGAGCCGCGCGTTTCCGGGTTGGAGGCGGGGAGCGGTGCCGGAAGTACTCGGGGAGGGCCGAGCAGTCGGACCGGCTGCTGAGACGAGCGCTTCACTGGGGCAGTCTCCGCATATCATGGGGAGATAGACGCTGCTGCCTGTGAGTCTTGGGCCCTGGCAGTTAAGGAAGAAGAGTGGGAGGAGGGAGTCAGGACCCAGACCCACAGTGGTCAGTGTTTCAAGAGCCAGATTGTGGAGGAGACGGGGCTGTTAGGAATCGGGCTCTTGGGACGGGACTGAGGGGCTCGGGGCTCGGAGAAGACGCGGCTCTGGGGACCTGGGCTCCAGGCGGGACTTAGGGAAAGGGGACGGAGTTAGCCGGCACCCGAGGGAAAGTGGGCTGAGAGGGACAGGATTGTGAGGACCAGTGCTCCGAAGAGGAGAGGGTCGGAAGAGAACGGGGCGTGAAGCCACGGGCTCCTGAGAGGTAAAAGCGGAGCCGTGAGGACTTGGGCTGCTAAGCGGTAGGAGCGGGACAGTGAAGACCCAGGTTTCTAAGGATTCAGAAACAGGGCGGCGAAGACTTAGGTTCCTGAGAGGCAGGAGCAGTAAGAGAACACTTGGGTTTGGGAAGAACAGGAGCGGGCAGTGAAGACGGGCTTCTGTGGGGACGGGATCGGGGCTTGGAGACTCCGAAGTACCTGAGGGAACAGGGCTGTGAGGACACTGGCTCCTAAAAGCGGAGACTATAAGGGGCAATGGATGTGAGGAGATCAGCCTCCAAGGGAAAGGGAGAGAGTTCGGAAAAAATATAGTGATCCTTTTTTTTTTTTTTTTTCTCATATTGGGTGAACCGAGGGTGGTAAAGGATGTGTTCAGGGAAAGACGACTCCTTTGCGCTGCCTACTTGGCTTTTGGCAGGCTTATCTTGTGTCGGATACAATCTAGGAAGCCCACTTGGAAGCATCTTCGTTTTCTGCTTCGTTCTGGCGAAGCACTGCTGTAAAGCTGAAGCAGTTTGAACTCAGCTATATACTTGATAAGTGCTTTAAATCCCATTCCACCCAACTCTGAGCACAGATCTCTGCATCTCAAAAAACGAGGATGGCAGAGATGGAAGGACCCGGAAAGATAATCTTTTTTAAACTCGTATTTTACATATAAGGAGGCTAAAGTCCAAAGAAGGTTTAGGATTACAGTGAGGCAATGATTGATTAGATCATGATTTTGATACAGTACCCTGCTCTGCATAGTAGATAGGAGATGCTTGGTTAATATTCCTTGAAAACATGCTTCTAGAATCTTTGCTCTAACTTCAAACTCAAGAGGGAAGTTTTTACAAATTCTAGTATTTTATTTTGGGTCTTGTTAACTGTATTGACATTGATACAATGAATGTCACGAGTTAGGAAACTTTTAAATGAAGCTCCTTCCCCCTCAACAATATAGTAAGTCATTTAGAAAGTCACAAATAAGTAAAATGTACCCTTTATTTTTAGCATAAGCATTTAGGGAAGATGGCTGCTTTTAGATAAGGATGGTGGAGAAACTTGGACCAGTCACTTTCATTCTTCAGTAATATCTTTTACTGAAACTTACTCAGACTATGGGAGGGGAGGGGGGAGGGAGGTCCAAGAGGGAGGGGATATAGGTATACAAATACTGATTCACTTCATTATACAGCAGAAACTAACACAACATTGTAAAGCAATTTTATTCCAATAAAAAAAAAGACTAACCAGATATCATCATAAGCACTTTTCAAATATTAAATCATTTAATTATCACTTACAGCCGCACAAGTTAGATATTGTTAGTCCCATTGTACAGGTAAGGAAATCAGTGCAGAAGGGTTAAGTGCCTTGCCTGAAATCCCATGCTACTAAGTGGCTCAGCCACAGTCAAACCCAGTTATGTGTTTGACTAAAACTTTTTTCTGTTTTTCTAAGTGGATTCCTCGCCATGTCTCAGCTTGCTCATCAGCAAAATAGAGGTAATAGTTATACAATGCATGGCGTTGAATGAAAGCACTCCCTCCTCCTAAAGACTCCTCTTACTATCAAGTACTATAACTTATTAGGGTATTTATATAGTGTAGTATTTGAAGAGAACTGAATTCCTGTGTTTTAAAGAAGCATAGATATTCAAGATAGAAAAATGGGACCTGAATAGAACTTTCCCTCACATTGGAGTAAGACATATTTAATTTTAAATTTAGGAGGCCAAGAAGGACCAATTTGAAGAATAGGGGCTTAAATTGGATTAACTTTACAATTATTGTAACATGAACTAGATGATTGGGGAAACTGCAATAACTTTGTTCCCAGTGGGTTTGCCTAAACTGTTTGCAAATGCCTATACTAAATGCAAGTGGTCAAAACTTACACCAAATTATGAGGTAAAGCATGGCCATACCACCATTTCAAAATACTTGATGGTTTAATTAATAATAGTTTATTCCTGAGTTATCCTCATCTACATTTGCAAATTGTACTACTTATTTCACTCATTTGTGGCTCTAGCATCAATTGAATTATTAGAATAGGATTTCTAAGTAAGTACCTGATCAGAAGATCATTGTGTTAAAGTTGATGTGAACATAGAACATACTACTTTTGACCAAAGGTGTTTGTGGAAAGCCCCAAAGTGCTTTGGAGGTAGTACATCAGCAGTGTTTATAGCCTGCACTGTGACACAGGTGTTTTGGAGGCAGAAGACAAACTTTGAAATCTGTATATATGGACTTAATTTTATTTTATTTATTTATTTATTTTGCGGTACGCGGGCCTTTTACTGTTGTGGCCTCTCCCGTTGCGGAGCACAGGCTCCGGACACGCAGGCTCAGCGGCCATGGCTCATGGGCCCAGCTGCTCCGCGGCATGTGGGATCTTCCCGGACCAGGGCGCGAACCCGTGTCCCCTGCATCGGCAGGTGGACTCTCAACTAGTGCGCCACCAGGGAAGCCCTATATTATTTTTAATTTTAGTTATTTTAATAGGTACTTAGTGGTATCTCATTGTGGTTTTATTTTGCATTTCCCTAATGAATAATGATATTGGGCATCTTTTCATGTGTTTATTTTCCATCTGTAAATCTTTGTTGAAGGATCAGTTCAGATCTTTTACCCATTTTTTTAATTGAGTTGTTTTCTTATTGAATTTTGAGAGTCTTTTATATATATATCCTGGATACAAGTTGTCAGATGCGTGATTTGTAAATATTCTCTCTTAGTCTCAGACTTGTCTTTTGTTTTCATTTGCAGGGCAGAAGTTTTATTTTGTGATTAAGTCCACTTTATCAATTTCTTTCTTTTGTGGATTGTGCTTTTGGTGTTGTATCTAAGAACTCTGTCTGACCCAAAGTCAGGGAGATTTTCTCGTACGTTTTCTAAAAGTTTTATAGTTTTACATTTTCACATTTAAGTCTGTGATCAGTTTTTAATTTATTGATATTTTGTATAAGGTGTGAAATAAAGGTCAAGGTTTATTTTTGTTGCTACTGCTATATTTTTTGTTATATTTTAAAAACAGGGGTCAGTATTACCTATTTCTTCAGTGGAAACAAACCAGATAGTAGTTTATTTTAATTTTTTTCATAGGTTACATATGCACATATTACAGAATTTGGGGTATACAATGAAAGATAAGTCTCGCACCTTGGTCCCATGGACCACCCCAGGTACTACCATTCTCCTATCCCCCTCAAGACCACCATTGTTTTCAGCTTCTTATGTATCTTTCCAGGAATAATTTATACATTTGTAATTATGTGTTTTTTTTTTTTTTTTTTTTTTGTGGTACGCGGGCCTCTCACTGTTGTGGCCTCTCCCGTTGCGGAGCACAGGCTCCGGACGCGCAGGCTCAGCAGTCATGGCTCATGGGCCCAGTGGCTCCGTGGCATGTGGGATCCTACCGGACCGGGGCACGAACCCGTGTCCCTTGCATCGGCAGGTGGACTCTCAACCACCAGAGAAGCCCCAGGCAGATTCTTAACCACTGCGCCACCAGGGAAGTCCCTATCCTCACTATTCTGAACCTTGCATTTTAAATGAACAGGGTATCTTGAAGGTCATTTCATGAGCTTCCTCATTTTTTAGAAACAGGTTTATTGAGACATTCACATACTATACAATTCATCATTTTAAAGTATACAATTCAGTGGTTTTTTTGCTACAAACAGGATTGTGCAACCATCACCACAATCTATTCTAGATTATTTTTGTCACTCCTAAAAGAAACTCCATAAACATTAGAAGTCAGTCCCTATTCCTCTCCCCCACTCCTCAGCCCTAGCAACCACTAATCTACTTTTTGTCTCTATAGATTTGTCTATTCTGGACATTTCATATAAATGGAATCCTACAATATGTAGTCTTTTGTGACTGGTTTCTTTCACTTAGCATAATATTTTCATGAGTCTCATTCTTTTTCAGTCTATTATATTATATAGTTATATTCTAGTTTATTTAACTATATCACTTTTGATGGACATTTAGGTTGAAATTCCTTGTATGTATAGTATTCTATTCACATACAAGTTCAATTATAATATAAATTGCTAAAAATAGAACTATGGGATTAAAACAATATATGCTTTTCTTATTTTGGTAGATACAGCCAAGTAGCTCTTTATAGAGACCTGTAACTAATTTATATTCCCCCACTCCAGCAACTTATGAAATGATTATTTCTCCATAAAATTTTCAAACACAGTATGTATAAAACTATTTATTTTATTTTATTTTTTATTTTTTTATTTGGCTTTGCCAGGTCTTAGTTGCGGCATGCGGCATCTTTGTCGCAGCATGCAAACTCTTAGTTGCAACCACCATTGTAAAGCAATTATACTCCAACAAAGATGTTAAAAAAAAAGAAAAACTCTTAGTTGCAGCATGTGGGATCTAGTTCCCTGACCAGGGATCGAACCCAGGCCCCCTGCATTGGGAGTGTGGAGGCTTAGCCACTGGACCACCAGGGAAGTCCCTATAAAACTTTTTCATCATTGCCAAATGGGGAATAAATAGTACGTTGTAGTTTTAATTTGCATTTTTATTATGAATGAGAATAAGGATCACTTCATTATTTTAAGAACCATTTGAATTTCTTTTTTTTTTTTTTTCTTTTCTTTTTTTTTGCGGTACGCGGGCCTCTCATTGTTGCGGCCTCTCCCGTTGCGGAGCACAGGCTCCAGACGCGCAGGCTCAGCGGCCATGGCTCACGGGCCCAGCCGCTCCGCGGCATGTGGGATCTTCCCAGACCGGGGCACGAACCCGTGTCCCCTGCATCGGCAGGCACACTCTCAACCACTGCGCCACCAGGGAAGCCCTTCACAATATTTCTATTGGGTAGTTGGTACTTAATGATTTGTAGTTATTTTTTATATATAAAAGACATTAGTCCTTTGATATATCTTGCATATATTTTTGCTAGTTTGTCTTTTGTCCTTTAACTTTGTTTGTTATGTTTGTTGCCATGCAGACATTTTTATGTTTGTGTAATTAAACATATTAGTCTTTTCTTTTATGGCTCCTGAGCTTTGTAAAGTCATCCTTAGAAGAGTATTATTTACTCTTGAGAATATTGTTTTTCCAATTTTTAAAAATTGAGATAACTGTAGATTTATATGAATCTATAAGAAATAATACAGGGCTTCCCTGGTGACGCAGTGGTTGAGAGTCCGCCTGCCGATGCAGGGGACACGGGTTCGTGCCTCGGTCCAGGAAGATCCCACATGCTGCGGAGCGGCTAGGCCCGTGAGCCATTGCCGCTGAGGCTGTGCGTCTGGAGCCTGTGCTCCGCAACGGGAGAGGCCACAGCAGTGAGAGGCCCGCGTACCGCAAACAAAAAAAAGAAATAATACAGAGATCCCTTGTACACTTTGCACCACCAGTTTCCCGCAACGGTAACATTTTGCAAAACTGTTGTATAATTTGAGAAGCAGGATATCAACATTGATACAACCCAACAATCTTATTCAGATTTCCCGTTTTACTTGCACTTGTTTGCTTATATGTGTATGAGTACTAAGTCCTATACAATTTCATCACTTTTTATAGGTTCATTTATCCATCATCACTATCAAGATATTGAACAATTCCATCACAAGCGCCCCTCATATTGCCTTTTATAACCACACCTCCCTCCCTCCCACCCAGTCCCTGACAACCTCACTAATCTGTCTTCTGTTTGTAAAATTTGCCATTTTAAAAATGTTATATAGGGGACTTCCCTGGTGGTGCAGTGGATAAGACTTCACACTCCCAAAGCAGGGGGCCCGGGTTCGATCCCTGGTTAGGGAATTAGATCCCACATGCATGTTGCAACTAAGAGTTCGCATGCCACAACTAAGGAGCCTGCCTGCCACAACTATGGAGCCCACGTGCTGCAACTAAGGAGCCTGCCTGCCGCAACTAAGACCTGGTGCAACCTAATTAATTAGTTAATTAATTTTTAAAAAAAGGAAAACAAAAATGTTACATAACTGGAATCATACAATATGGACTCTTTTATTTATTTATTATTTTTGGGTCTTCGTTGCTGCGCATGGGTTTTCTCTAGTTGCAGCGAGCGGGGGCTACTCTTTGTTGCAGTGCACGGGCTTCTAATTGCAGTGGCTTCTCTTGTTGCGGAGCACCAGCTCTAGACACGTGGGCTTCAGTAGTTGTGTCTTGCAGGCTCTAGAGCGCAGGCTCAGTAGTTGTGGCACACAGGCTTGGTTGCTCTGCGGCATGTGGGATCTTCCCGGACCAGGGCTCGAACCCCTGTCCCCTGCATTGGCAGGCGGATTCTTAACCACTGCACCACCAGGGAGGCCCCAATATGGACTCTTTTTGAATTGGCTTTTGCTCAGCATAATTCTCTGGAAGTTCATCCAAGTTGTGCATATCAGTAGTTCATTTCTTTTTCTTGCTGAGTAGTATTCCATGGTGTGGATATACCACAGTTTGTTTAATGATTTACCTATTAAGGGACATCTGAATTGATTACAGTTTTTGATTATTGCAAATAAAGCTATGAGCATTCGTGTACAGGTTTTTGTGTAAACATAAGTTTTCATTTCTCTAGGATAAATGCCTAGGATTGCAGTTGCTGGGTCATACAGTAGTTGCGTGTTTTTTCTTTTTTCCCAAATCCACTTTATTGAGGTATAATTTGCATACAATAAAATGTATACATTGTAAACATATAGTTCTGTGAGTTTTGATAAATATAGCAGCTGTGTAAGCATTCCCCCACTTAAGGTATAGAATGTTTATATCACCTCAGAAACTTCCAACCTGCCCCTGTGCAGTCAATCTCTGTCCTATCTGTCACTAGAGATTTGTTTTTAGATCATTAGATATTAAAATTTCATATAAATGGAATCATATAGTATGTATTCTTTTGAGACTGGCTTATTTTTCACCTAAATATTTTAAGATTCATTCCTGTTGTTTTGTGTATTCATGATTTGGTCTTCTTTTTCCTTTTTTCATTTTTTAAAATAAACTCTTTCCGGGGTGGGATAGGGAGGGTGGGAGGGAGGGAGACGCAAGAGGGAAGAGATATGGGAACATATGTATATGTATAACTGATTCACTTTGTTATAAAGCAGAAACTAACACACCATTGTAAAGCAATTATACCCCAATAAAGATGTTAAAATAAATAAATAAATAAATAAACTCTTTCCTAGAGCAGTTTTTAAAATCCATTTATTTATTTATTTAACCTGCTGAGATAGCAGTGTTAGATTTACAGGAAATTTGGGAAGATAGTACAGGGTTCCCATATACCCTGCACCCAGTTTCTCCATTATTAACATCTTACATTAGTATAGTATGTTCGTTACAACTAATTAACCACGTTTGATACATTATTATTATCATTATTATTTTTAATATTTATTTATTTATTTTATTTTTGGCTGCATCAGGTCTTAGTTGTGGCACGCGGGATCTTTCGTTGCGGCACGCAGGATCTTTCATTGTGCGCACAGACTTCTCTTTAGTTGTGGCACGCGAGCTCCAGAGCACGCAGACTCAGTAGTTGCGGTGCACGAGCTCTCTAGTTATGGTACGCAGGCTCAGTAGTTGCGATGCGTGGGCTTAGTTGCCCTGCAGCATGTGGGATCCTACTTCCCTGATCACAGATCGAAACCCAGGGCCCCTGCATTGGAAGGTGGATTCTTAACCACTGGACCACCAGGGAAGTCCCTGATACATTACTATTAACTGAAGTCCATAGTTTATTCAGATCTTAGTTTTTCCATTTAGTCTTCATGTCTTTTTAGGCTCCTCTGTGACAGTACATGCTTAGATTTTTAAGAAACTGCAAACTGTTTTACAGAGTAGCTATACCATTTACATTCCCACTAGCAGTGTGTGAGTGATCCAATTTCTCTGCATCCTCGTGAGCATTTGGTGTTGTCACTATTTTTTATTTTAGCTATTCTGATGTTTGTGTAGTTATATCTCATTGTAGTTTTAATTTGCTTTTCTTTAATGACTAATTTTTTTGATTGAACGTCTTTCAATTTGCTTATTTGCTATCTGTGTATCCTCCTTGGTGAAATGTCTGGTGTGTCTTTTGTCCACTTTCTAATTGAATTAATTTTTTTTAACTATTGAGTTTTGAGAGTTCTTAATGCATTCTAGATACTAGTCTTTTGTTGGATATGTAGTTTGTCTTTTTTTGGGTATGTAGTTTCTTCTAGTCTGTAGCTTGTCTTTTCATCCTTTCTACATGGGCTTTCACAGAGAAAACTTTTAAAATTTGATGAGGGCCAATTTATCAATTTATTTTATTGATCAGATCATGCTTTTGGTTTGCCTAGCTAGAGCCCAAAGATTTTCTCCTGTTTTTTCCTAAAAGTTTTATAGTTGTACATTTTACATTTAAGTCTGTGATCCATTTTGAGTTAATTTTTGTATAAAGTGTTAAGTTTAGGTTTCTGAATAGTTTTTAAAGATATTCTAGGGACTTCCCTGGTGGTCCAGTGGTAAAGAATCTACCTTACGCTGCAGGGGACACGGGTTTGATCCCTGGGCAGGGAACGAAGATCCCACATGCTGCAGGACAACTAAGCCCGCATGCCACAACTACTGAGCTCGTGCGCCTCAACTAGAGCCTGCATGCCACTAACTACAGAGCCCATGTGCCCTGGAGCCTGCGCACCACAACTGGAGAAGAGAAAACCCACACGCCACAGCTAGAGAGAAGCCCACACACCACAAGGAAAGATCCCACACGCCTCAACGAAGATCCCGTGTGCCACAACGAAGACCCAATGCAGCCAAAAATAAATTAAATAAATAAATCTTTAAAAAAATAGGGACTTCCCTGGTGGTACAGTGCTTAAGAATGCACCTGCCAATGCAGGGGACATTGGTTTGATCCCTGGTCCAGGAAAATCCCACATGCCGCGGAGCAACTAAGCCCGTGCACCACAATGCTGAGCCTGCGCTCTAGAGCCCGTGAGCCACAACTACTGAGCCCACGTGCCACAAGTACTGAAGCCCGTGTGCCCTAGGGCCCGTGCTCCACAACAGGAGAAAGCCTGCGTGCAGCAATGAAGACCCAACACAGCCAAAAATAAATTTTAAAAAATAATAAATAAAAAATAAAGATATTCTATATTTTATCTAGTATATGATTTTATATTTAAAATTTAAATATCTGATCCATCTGGAATGGAGGAGTGTGTGAAAGGAGGAGTATATTACTCCCCCCATTCCAGATTGATCAACTGTTTAAATTTTATTTTATTTATTTTTTTATAAATTTATTTATGTATTTTTGGCTGCATTGGGTCTTCATTGGTGCGCACGGGCTTTCTCTAGTTGTGGCGAGCGGGGGCTACTCTTCATTGCAGTGCGTGGGCTTCTCATTGTGGTGGCTTATGTTCATACTGATAATCTTTTTTTTGTGTGTGTGTACGCGGGCCTCTCACTGTTGTGGCCTCTCCCGTTGTGGAGCACAGGCTCCGGACGCGCAGGCTCAGCGGCCATGGCTCAAGGGCCCAGCCACTCCGCGGTATGTGGGATCTTCCCGGACCGGGGCATGAACCCGTGTCCCCTGCATCGGCAGGCGGACTCTCAACCACTGCGCCACCAGGGAAGCCCAATACTGATAATCTTTAATAAGGCTTTTTCATAGGACTTGATCTGGGAAAATAGTTTGCTTTTATAACATTAGGACAACTGTTACCATGTTAACAATCTTTTCCTTTCCCATTTCTTCCATTGGTAAGATTTGTGGGTAAGGGAAAAGGAGACGTGGACCACATATGGTTTTAAAAAAAAGTAATCCTGATGCTGTGCTGTCCCCCTCAGCGGGCTCTTGGCCAACAAGTTTCTCTTGATCATTTAACCAGTGCATAGTTAGTTGCTTTTATTAAGGGTAAACCAGGAGAAGATGATTTCTTGTATTAGAGAGTTAGACAATTTGTTGGAGAGGAACTCAGCAGTAGGGGCAAGATACAGATACTCATTCAGGTTGCTAAGCTTTATCAAGTTCTGAAAACATTGCCATGATTCTTGCAGGTTCAAATTCCACAGTTTTGGCCAATAAAGTATTTCATATGCTGCTAGCTTATCTCTAACAATAGTACATTCATTTTATTGGAAGAGAGTCTTAATGTTACTATTGTCATCATTAATTAATTTTAAAAGTTGTGTATGAAAGAAATGGAGATGTTTTTCTTGGTGCCCAGTTGGAATAAGGAAATGTTCTCCACAGTCAGTTTGCCTGCATTCTGGTCATTGAAGATGTGCAGGCCATGCAACTGAAATGGTTCTGTGGCAAGGGTGGTGCTTGATGCCAGTTGTTCATTTACAGGTAGCTTTTGAAAATGGCTGCCTCTCGTTTCACCGGGCTCACAGCCGTTGCTGATGTAATTAAAGATCTAGACACTCAGATAGCTGTAAGTAAGCTCGTTGAGGTCACTGTGGGTGGAACTTCCTGAATGTGCTTCTGATCTTGATGACACCAAAGCTGATGTCCACGGAGTCAGCCTCATGGCTCTAAAATTTAGAAGTCTTGGCTACTCCAGCCTAGGGACTCTGCATGTATTTAAAGATTGCTAACACTCAGAAAATTTGCCCTTGATGACAGTGAAGAGCTTACTTTTAACAATTGCTAAAAACTGTGTTTATTAGGCCCTGACATAGACTTAAGCATGTTTTGAAACACCAAAATGAACTAATCTGTTTTCTGAAGTTTTGTGACTAGGTTTCAAGTATGTGATTGTGCCATGATTTATTTGAGTTTAGCATTATTTGATGTTCAAAAATAATGCATGTAGTACTTAACCAAGTATTCTATTTTTACAATTAACCAAGTATTCTATTTTTACAAAGTCTTCAAAAATGTCTTGCTCATTCTAGTTTATTTTTGTACATAAGTTTCCTCATTTCATTTACTTCTTTATTTCACTTGTGTGGACTATTTTATTTAGCTTTTGGAGAAGAGATGGTTTCTAAATATCAGGTGAGAGCAATGAACATTCTTCATTCCCTCCATTTTCAATGTGCAGGTATCAAATGAAGACCCTTCAAAGTCTGACAGGCCTCATAGAATTTTACTTTTAAAACTCATCCTTTATTACATGTACTTCCAGAGCTAATTCTCTTGTTTTTCTTCTACAGTTGATTGGCCTTGGTCCTCATAGCTCCAAAAAGAAACAAGATCTCGATAAGCTCTATGAGCTGAAGTCCAAAGCGCGGCAGATTATGAACCAGTTTGGCCCCTCAGCCCTAATCAACCTGTCCAATTTCTCATCAATAAAACCGGAACCAGCTAGCACCCCTCCACAAGGCTCCATGGCCAATAGCACTACAGTGGTAAAGATCCCAGGCACTCCTGGGACAGGAGGGCGTCTCAGCCCTGAAAACAATCAGGTATCATCCGCTTTTTGTTCTCTGTGGGCACCTCTTATCTGTTCTTTGAAGCAATAATACTCTGAGAGATGTCCATCTCAGCTGCTGCCTCTTCCGCTCAGACTTCTCAAGTTCTTTATCGAAATATCATGTACATTTATCAGTTTTTACTTTGTAGTATTTAAGTGTGTGTATGCATATACATATACATACATCCATATATACATGCACTGACACAACAGCTTGCCTGTGACAGGTTTTTATATATAAATATATATGCTATATACTTGTTAAATAAAATAAAATAGTTAAATAATTAATGGATTCATTATTCATTATTCCTGTAATAAAAGTACTCTTGCCTCCAGTCTTTTCTCCTAGTTCATCTAGCTGCTGCCTTTATTTTCTTCAGTGATTCTAAAATCTGACGCCCTCTTTCTACCCATGATCCTGATTCTGTCCTCCAGAGCCATAAGAAATAAGTATACTCTCTTGACTTGGGCCTTGTAAGCTGGGTAGAATAGGATGAGGAGACAACAGTTCAAGAGAATGGGGGAGGAACTAGCAATGATGAATGGGAAGGGTTGGGCAGGTATTCAGGAGACCAACCCATGATGGGTGTGGTGTTGGAGAAGAGCAGGAGATAAAATTGTATAGGTAGGATTACGGCAGAACATACTAGGCCTATGCTAGTCAGTTTCCGTTGGAACTTTTAGTCAATAAACAATCTTTGCAAATATTTAATAAGCTTGAAAGTAACATAATAAAAGTTGTATATCTTAGGAGGATTAACTTGACAGTAAGGGGACAAGAAAGGTAGGAAAGGGGGCAGACTGGGAGGAACACCAAGTCTAAGACTTGCAGTAAATCAAGATATGTGGCAAAGGCTTGAATTAAGTGATGGTTGAACGGATAGATCTGAGACATTATTAACAAATATTTATTTTAAAAATTATTATTTTTTCCTTATTTCCAATGTCATGCAATGCTTATCGTGAAACTTTAGAAAAAGAGAAAGAATAATAGCCCAAAATTCTACCACCACCCCAAAATAACTATGGTTAGCATTTTAGTGTATGTCTTTTGATCCTTATTTAGTGGCATATATATGTGGTATAACATTTCCTTTATGAAAGAGGGATCATAGTTGTACATACTTTCACAAATATCGATATTTAGTTATACAGAGATGAACACGTGTTCCCTGCCCTCAAGGAGCCTTCAGCCTATTAAGTCAGAAACAGGCAAGTTTATAAATGTACACAATGATAGAAGGGTACACAGGGTACAGTGGAGGCCAAAGGAGGAAGTGGTTGCTTTCACCTGGGTGGGCTGGGAGAGCATCAGAAAGGAGGCACTGTGAGCTGAGCAGGTAGGAAGAAGGGTAGAAGAGCTTGTCCAAAGGCAGCAGGGGCACTGTACAACTTGTGGTGGTCAGAAAATTGCAAATTAATGTAGAGTTTACTAAAACTACCTGACAGATGTTGGCCTCTCTTCCATATTGCTCTTTCTGCCTTTCCCTAGGCTACTTCTGTCTTGAGACTATAGTCTTGTAGTAATAGCACCAAGTAAGCCAGACTGATAATTCTTTGGAAAGTAGAAACCAAACCCAACAAATTGATAGCCTTTCATTATAGGGTAATGAGGTGTTTGTTTCTTTGCTACTTGGCTGAAAAAAATGTTCTCCCAATTAACTTTAGGTATTGACCAAGAAGAAATTACAAGACTTAGTAAGAGAAGTGGATCCTAATGAGCAACTGGATGAAGATGTGGAGGAGGTAAGTTGGGATTGGGTACCCTAGAGACTGTGTCCCCGAGAAATAGTATAGAATAGCCATTAAGAGCACAGATTATAGAGGCAGACAAGTCTGAATTTGAGACTTGGCTCTGTCGGTGGGTCAGTTAACTTTTCTGAGACTCAGCTTCCTCCTGTGTTGGTAAGGTATGACATTATTTATCTACAGGGTTATTGTCAGGGTCCCATGAATAACTTATACAAATCACCTAGGAGAATGCCTAGCACTTTATACCTAACAGCATTGCTACTTTTGCCTGTCAAAAAGGGTATAGGCTGCTACTCACAGGCAGTCACTTTCAACAATTTTAATTGTTTTTAGAACATTCCTCTGTATTTCTAAGTAATATTCTTTTTTTTTAATTTTAATTTTTGGCTGCATTGGGTCTTTTTTTTTTTTGTGGTACACGGGCCTCTCACTGCTGTGGCCTCTCCTGTTGCGGAGCACAGGCTCCGGACACACAGGCTCAGCGGCCATGGCTCACGGGCCCAACCGCTCTGCGGCATGTGGGATCCTCCCGGACTGGGGCACAAACCCGTGTCCCCTGCATCGGCAGGCAGACTCTCAACCACTGCACCACCAGGGAAGCCCTGCATTGGGTCTTCATGCAGGCTTTTCTCTAGTTGCGGTGAGCGGGGGCTACTCTTCGTTGTGGTGTGCAGGCTTCTCATTGCGGAGCATGGGCTCTAGGCGCACAGGCTTCAGTAGTTGTGGCACACGGGCTCAGTAGTTGTGGCTCGCGGGCTCTAGAGCGCAAGCTCAGTAGTTGTGGCACAGGGGCTTAGTTGCTCCATGGCATGTGGGATCTTACCGGACCAGGGCTCGAACTCATGTCCCCTGCATTGGCAGGCAGATTCCTAACCACTGCACCACCAGGGAAGCCCCTCTTTCTTTTTCTTAATTCATGTACAAGTTTTTCTGTGGGCATGCATTTTCATTTCTCTTGGATATATATCTAGGACTGGAATTGGTGAGTCATATTGTAACTCTGTGTTTTTCCTTTGAGGAACTTCCTGTTTTTATAAAGCATTCCATCCTTTTACATTCCCACCAGCTGTGTATGAAGGTTCCATTTTTTTAATCTTAGTTTTTTGATAATTTCTTCTCTGCTTTTTTTCTTTCTGTGTGTAATGACGGTTGGATGTTGGATCTTCTGCATTGATCCTCTTAGGTTTTTTTATCTTTTCTCTTTTTTCATTTCTTTGTAATTCTAAATTCTACTTGCTGGGGAGATTTTCCTTAGTTTGTCTTCTAAATTTTAACTTTCTTTTATAATAAAAATTTTAATTTCCATGAACTTTTTCTTGTTGACTTTTTTTTTCCCTAAGCCATTCTGTTCTTATTTTACAGTTGTAGTATCTTATTTTTCTCTCTAAGGATATTAATTACGTTGTTTGACATTTTCTTCTTTTCCCTGCATTGTCTTTGTTTCCTCTGGGTCTCTTTTTTCCCCTTTGGTTTGTTTATTTTCCTTTTAGTGTTGGAGACTTTCTTCAAATGTCTGGTGATTCTGGCTATCCATTCTTAAAGAATGAGCCACTAAAAACCTGATTTGAAGCAGAACTTACTGACTGATGGTCTTCGCCCAGTCATGTATTGGTAAATGTTTAACAACCAGCTCTGTGGAGAAAAAGACTCTGACTTTCAGCATTTCCTGATTTCTGTGGTGTAAATATTCTCACTATGCCCTATTTTAAGCTATCAACATGTTGTCACTGAATGCAGGATTGGGAAGAAATGCATGTAATTGGCCTTCATGACCTCATCTAATCTGGCTCCAGCATACTACTGGCTTCACTTCAGAATAATTTGTCCATAGTCAACCTTCTTAATGGGGGATTCCCTAATCAGTATCTGTAAGTCTTTTCTCTGGAATCATTTAGTATATGCAGAGAAAAATCCTTTAGTCTCCTATCTGGAGGGTTTATCTCTAGCTTCTAACATCCCGGAAGCAAGGCAAGAGAAAGGGACTGTGTCTTTCCCTTGTCTCTGCTGTATCTGGTGTACTCTTATCCATAGCCACTCCTGTTCAGTTTTTCTGGGGAGTAAACCGACTGTGTTCTGGGTCAGGTACGTGTGGGAAGTCACTGGGCTGCTTTTGAAGTGTGGGGGTTGGGGGACTACTCTGTACAGACATGTAACAATTGTCCAGTTTTTAGTTCCATACCTCAGTCCAGTCTTCTGTGGTTAATGACACATTCAAATCCTGGATCTCTTAGGAGTTGCAAAGGGCAAATCAGTTCGTTCTCATTGGCGTCCCCTCTGCGTGCATTTGTGTTATACCTTCTGTCTGCTAGGTCAGTTCCCATTCTTCCTTTGTTACCTCTTTAACAAAAATTTACTTTAAAAGTTTATTGGAATATCTTGTCCATTAAGGTTTTCTCTCCTATCTTTTTATCTTTGTGGATTTATATGTCTTTTGTTTTTTTCCTTTGTTGTTATTTTAATGGGTGTAGGGAAGGAGAGGAGGTCATTTTTAGAGTTGATCTGCCATGTTTAATTAGAAATCTTTCCTTTAGATGGTATCCATTTGGTTCCATAGGAAAGATGACAATGCATTGATAGTCCAGCAGAACAAGGAATGTTTATAACTATGGTTGTACTTTTATATTATTTTATTTTTCTGGTCAGCAGAGGAAGCCATGAGGAAGGTATTCACTGATCAAAATTTCAGTTTTTTTAATGTAGATTTTTAACTTCAGAATTCTGATTTTGCTCTTCACACAATCTAGGAATAATTGATAATAAACTGGAAAGAATCCAGGTTTTGGACTCAGAACCTTGAGGTTGAATCCTGGTTTCGCTGCTTAATAGTTACATGGCCATGAACAAGTTAATCTCCCTGAATCTTAGCATCCTCCTCTATGGAGTTAGGGTAAAATCTGTGCCCCATTTTTTTCACAGGATAATTATAAGGACTAGGTGAGATAATGGAAATAAAAATGCTTTAAGAGAATACGAGGGAGTGAGGATTTAATGATTCACTTTTATTTTCCTACCTAATTCATGAGAAGATGCGGAGAGGGTAGGGGTTGGGCTGGTTGATCGCTGCTAGGTAGAAAGTACGGAAAGTACATCCTCAGAAGGGTGTGAGTTTCTCTCAACCTTGTTAATGAGCTAATGTGTTTCTCTTGTGGTCCTCACTCCTCTTCCCCACCTTCGCTCAAATGCTGATTCCAGGCCTTCTGTTAGAAAACCTGACTGAATATGTGATTCAAGCAGATACAGTTGTCCAAGCAACAGGAGCCTACCCTGCCAGTGTCGTGGTTACTCTCCCCCACTTTTTTTCCCCCAGATGCTGCTGCAGATTGCTGATGATTTTATCGAGAGCGTGGTGACAGCAGCGTGCCAGCTTGCTCGGCATCGCAAGTCCAGCACCCTGGAGGTGAAAGATGTCCAGCTGCATCTAGGTATGTGGTCTCGTTTCTCCCTGAGGTATCCACACTATTGCTCCTCCAGGAACCTTCATGCCAGGATCAGACTTCTGGGCTCTGGGATTTATGTATTCAGGCCATAGTAGCATTAAACAGGAAAGAGAAATCCATGCATGGTAGGGGGAATGAACCCTAGCATTGGGTGTGCCACTTTCTAACTGTACCACCTCATCCTTCCTACTTACTTTCTCTTAGAGCTGGTTTCCTCATTTCTATAGCGGGGATCATAATACCCTCCTTACAGGGTCGTTGTGAGGATTATGGGTTATGTTCGTAAAGTGACTGGCACAAAGTAAGAGCTTAGTAAATGTAGCTATTATATCTCTACCATACATATAATGGTATTTTCCTTCCAGTTTTTAGCTTATTGATGTATTTTTCTCAAGAACATTATATCCATAATGTACATATAATTTTGTATTCTGCTGTTCTACTTAATAGACACTAAATTTGAGCTTGGGTTTTTCTGGGAGATACTCATCTAACATTGATAATTGTAATCACTTGGAAATGAATAAGCTACCCCCCTGCATTGGTTGCAGTGTGATCAAAAGAAAGGGGACAGTCTGTGACTACAAAGACAGGCCAAGGGAATGAGGCAGAAGATATTAAGGGATTGAGTGCAGATCAGCCCATGGCTGAAAGGCTTCCTTCCCAGTGTCAGGGAGATACTGCTCCGGGAGGCGCTGGTAGTGGAGGTGGGATAAATAACACACTTCCGGTTAACATTGCTGATATTAATAGCAAAAGACAGCCATTTCAATTATTTATTATTGTGTAACAAACATGGCTTAAAACAGGAACAGTTGTTCATTTTGTTCATGGGCCTGGGGGTGGACTGGGCTTAGCTGGGCAGCTTTGCTAAGGAGCTCTCATGTGATTGAAGTCAGGTGGTGGCTGGGGCTGAGAGTGTTTTTTTTTTTTTGCGGTACGCAGGCCTCTCACTGTTGTGGCCTCTTCTGCTGTGGAGCACAGGCTCCGGACACGCAGGCTCAGCGGCCATTGCTTACGGGCCCAGCCGCTCCGCAGCATGTGGGAGGCCCGGGATCAGGGTTTGGGGAATTAGGGAACCTGGTGTTAACCATCTAGGCCTGCTGCCCACAACTTCCCTGCCCCGCGCCCAGCAAGGATAAGCTTGCCAGCGAGGCTGTAAACTCTTGATGGCTCTCTTCTGGATGGGCTGGGATGGGCACTGCCAGTGTTGGCTTCTGACCCGGCTATTTTCTATACTTGAATAGTTGAATAACCTCCCCTTCTGATTGACATGGTCTTTCTTTATTTCTGTGTGTTTTTTTTACATTAAGCATATTTATTTGTAGAGTATATATTCATACTAGTTCATTATCTTTAGGTTTAATTGAATGTAAATGTTCAGGGTTACTAAACTGATTAACTTATGTATCTCCTAACCTATTTTACTTGAATATGTGTTCAATATGTGTATATATATATTTTTTGCATTTCCACAATATATATATATTTTTAATAACATTACTTTTTAAAAAAATATTTATTTATTTATTTGTCTGTGCCGGGTCTTAGTTGCAGCATGCGGTATATTTTTGTTGCGGCATGCAGGCTCTGAGTTGTGGCATGCAGGATCTAGTTCCCCGACCAGGGATTGAACCCAGGCCCCCTGCATTGGGAGTGCGGAGTCTTAACCGCTGGACTACTAGGGAAGTCCCCACGATATATTTTAATCAAAATCTATTATAAACGTGTATATGTAAATACACACATATTACATATACACATATGTTACCATATATATTACCATAAATGCTATACAGTGCATGAATATTTATATTGTGATTACACCTGACATATGTTCCATTTGATTTGTCTGAAGTGAAGATCATTTGATTACTTTTCATGGTAATTACTTTTCAGAATTACTGAGTCAATTATGCACGTAATGTTTCCTTGCAAGAATGTATCTTCAGTATATTCAATATGTGTATTTTTGAGACAGGATCTTTCTTCATAAATGTGAAAGTTAAATGAGATAATGAACATAGAATGCTTTGCACAATGCTGCTTTGTCCCAGCCATTTTATTACACATTTTATTCACTAAATGTTGTTGCTATTCTATTAATATTATATAAAATATAAATACAGTTAACCCTTGAACAACACGAGTTTGAACTGCACACGTCCACTTATTGGTGATTTTTTTCAGTAGGAAATTCTGCAGTACTACCTAATCCACAGTTGGTTAAATCTGTGAATATGGAGGAACAGCATGGTTGGAGGGCTGACTATAAGTTATACGCAGATTTTCAAGTGCAGGGAGGGTTGGCGCCCCTGACCCCTGCCTTGTTCAAAGGTCAACTGTACACACTTATTTAAATATATAGTTACACGTACTTACATGTTTGCATTCATGCCTGGTAGCCACTCTCTTTAAAGTGACTTTGCATATCCATATCCTGATCCACTTTGTGTTGATTGTAAAGTGTAATTCCCAGAGAATAATCTTAGTGTCACTTTCAAGTACTGACAACAAATTATTAGCAGAAAGTTTCATTTTTATTTTCAAAGCAATATTGGAAGAGAGCGGTATATAAAATTATTCTAGAACCAACCATGAATCATTCATTCACACAATATTTGCTATGCATTAGACACAAAGTATAACTATAAAACCACTAATATTCAATTTGATTTTAAGAAAGTGCCTGTCTGGGGCAAATCAAATTTGCAAAACAAATGTTTTCAGTGCTCTAGGGGAGCATGATAAAGGAGTCCCCATTGTAACTCCTTTTGAGTAGAGATTTATTCCCTAAATAATCTTGTGTAAGTATAATTTTTTTTTATATTGGTTGTACTTAAAGTGCAGTACACTTTTTTTTTTGGGCTGTGTTGGATCTTCGTTGTTGTGTATGGGCATTCTCTAGTTGCGGCAAGTGGGGGCTACTCTTCGTTGCGGTGCGCAGGCTTCTCATTGCGGTGGCTTCTCTTGTTGCTGAGCATGAGCTCTAGGCGCGCGGGCTTCAGTAGTTGTGGCATGTGGGCTCAGTAGTTGAGGCTCGTGGGCTCTAGAGCACAGGCTCAGTAGTTGTGGCACGTGGGCTTAGTTGCTCTGCAGCATGTGGGATCTCCCCGGACCAGGGCTCGAACCCGTGTCCCCTGCATTGGCAGGTGGATTCTTAACCACTGTGCCACTAGGGAAGTCCAGTACACTTTTATATGTGGATTTAGGGGGCCATGTGGCTATGCCAGTTACTGAAAAAGTGGAAAAACCAAATCTCTGCCCTCTGATAACTTGTAGTGACAGTCTTACAGGGATGGTCATATCCAGTGGCACAAGGACATGGAGCTGTGGCATGGACATACCTGTGTCTGTATCTGTCTCTCTATGTATTTATCCCAGGCTCTGGGATTGCATTATGCCATTGAAGCCTCTCAACCATCCTATCAGGTGGTTATTTCTGTTGTTACTACCATATAAAAGGTGAAGAAACTGAGACCAACGTCATATTGCTCCACAGTGAAGCAGCAGAACTGGGGCTTGGCTCTTAACTCCAGATTGCAAAGAATGCCTTTCTCTTCCTACTCCTCCTTTCAGTTTGAGAGGGGTTACCTTGAGCATAGGGGTAAGACAGAAGAAACAAATAACTTTTTATTGAAGAAACAAATAACTTTCCTTTCCTGAAGAGCTGCATGGAAACCTTAGGGCTCCACACTCAAAGTTTTTTGACGCATTTACCTCTTACTTCTTTGCCAGAAGGTCAAATAGTGTCCTTTAAAACCTTGGCGGTACCATATGTGATTCCCCCATTTGTGTCCCATAGAGCCCCTCTGCAGAGTTACTGTTAATTAGTACAGTTGATTGCCCAGATTAGTCCTCCCTGACCCTTGTCTGAGGGTCACACTGCACCTTGACACTGCCTTCCTGGTCCCCTTATCTCTGTGTGGGCTTCTTCCTTTCAGAACGCCAGTGGAACATGTGGATCCCAGGGTTTGGCTCTGAAGAAATACGACCCTACAAAAAAGCTTGCACCACAGAAGCTCACAAACAGGTGAGAAGGCTTCAGAGTCTCGGGCCAGCCACAGCTGATCCCTTGAGCTGTGTCTCAGAGAGAATGCACACAGCTACCATCACTGTGGTTGTCATTTCCTCCAAATGTCAGAGAGGGCAAGAGGCAGCAGGGCTGTACGGGAGACCAGCCAGATTTTTCCTAGGTGCTTTTTTGTTCCCATATGGGGTCTCAGTGTTTTCTCTCAACTCTAATGGGTGCCACTTAAAGCTGTTGATTCTAGGTTTTTCTAACCTGTATGGAACTCGCCCCCTCCACATCTCTTTAAAGAAATCTTCCTTCATTGTTGCTGATTTGAACATCATCTAGGGCCCTCCGACTAGAGGGCAGTTTAAGGAAAGCAGAAATATGCTGTACTTGTGCTAGGAGGTAGCACCCAAGCTTCTCTGCCAGGCGTCTGGCCTCTGCCCCAGCTTAACCTTTGTTCTCCGTCCCTCTTACTGCAGAACTGAGGGGTCAGTAAGAGAACCTGTCTCCACTTCTACTGGGGAACAAGCTGTCCCAGTCATTGGTCAGTCTCATAGCAATGTTGGCCTCCATTTGACAAGTCTTAATTTAACTGGCTACTCTGATTTGAAAAGTGGGCTTTTTCCAAGCTTGATGGCCACAGTCGGGCAGTTCTGGCTGAGTGTACCTCGCTTTTCCATAGCCTGGGATCTCTGGAGTGGGTATGTTTACAGAGCTCACAGAGGAAGCCCTACAAGGAGACCGCCAATAGCCGGAATTGAAGGACTGCAGTGTTGTTCAGAAGGAAGTCCCTCCAGGCAGTAGATGGTCATTTGGCTCGGCTCTCAAATTATCCACTTTTCAGCCCTATTTATTTATTTATCAATCAACCAATATCATAATGTTCAAACAATCTCTTAGTCAAAAAGGGTGAGCAAAGCAAGTCATTAATTTGGCCAGTGGCTGGTAATAGTAAGATTTGAAACCCATGATCTGAATGTTTCCCTGATGGGTTATGGTGGAAATTGTTAGGGTCAGTTTCCTTCATTGCAGGCTATCAAGTGAGGAATGTCAGCTCCCTTTGCGTGTTGGCAACAGGCTCAAAACAGAGCCCTCTTCCTTATTTTTTCCATCATCAGAGAAGGAGATTAGGGGAAGGGGGTAAGCCTAGAAAGCACATGTTTTGATGGCCTGTCCCTTAAATCCCCAAAAGGCGGGAGCTGTCACCTTCTGCTTTTAACTGTTTTTGCCATCCTGCTAGTATAGGGCTTTTGGGGTCTTTTGGTCAATGAAATGGGTCCACTGGCCTGTGGAAACTTGTGTTAGGGCCCCGCAGACTGTGCTTGAGTTAGAAGGAACTGCTGAGCTTCCCTGTACCTGTAGGTTCCTGAGGAGTTCAGCCTGTGGTGTAGACCATGCTACCTGGTAGCCACACGTGGATGTCCTGGAAAGTTCCTGACTCTAACCTGTGTAATTGCTTATTTCTCTCTCCTTTCAGAGAATGGCATTGATCCGGAAAACAACCAAGAAATAACACACGGAAAGGTCAGGGAATGGACAACAATGTATTTGGAGATACTTGAGCTGAGACCTCAGCCATCTCATCCTTGGATTTTTTTTTTTTAATGCTTTACAGAGAAGCATATATTTTTTATTAACAGTGCAGCAATATCTATAATGACTGAGAGGATCTGCCAAAAGAATAAAGCCTCCTACCCTAACTTCCGGTCCCTTTTTCCTGCCATCTCAAAGAGGAGCAGTGTATCTTCCAGAGAAGATGTTATTTGTGGTTTATTATATAAGTGATTGAATTGGGGAAAAGCATTATGGTCTTGTTTGGTGAGAGAGTATTAGCAGGATTTGTAGAGGTTTTTGTTTCCTTCTCCCTCCCCCTTTTCCCTGTACTTTGTAATGTCAGTGTTTATATGAATATGACTTTCATTTGCTTTTCCAGAATAAAGAAGTTATTAATTGAAAGACACAGGGTGCATGGCTTACAGCCTTTGAAATGCCAGAGGAGGGTAAGCAAGGCTGGATGTAGCTCTCTAGTCAGCAGATGGCAGCACCATTATTCATTTCTGTGATGGAGGAAAAAACCCAGGAACTTTTCCATTATTTTACTCCAAGGAAGGCCTTACCATCAGTAGGACTTTTAGTCCAGATTGTCTGCCATAAGAATCGAGCAGGGTGACCTTCTGTCATGAGCCCCATCCTGAAGAGGCTCCTGATTTGGGGAAACCCTTTCCTGACCTGCTCTTCTGGAACTTCTGGAGTTCATCCTTGACGCTAAGAAGGGATGGCAGTAGACTTGGGGAAAGGCCTTTCTGTGCAGGTTTCTCTCTGTTCTCAGCTGTTGGTGTCCCTGATCCTAGTATTTTTACCATCGTGCAGAGGAAACCAGGCCCCTTGAGACCTCAGGGTCATGACCTTCAGTAGCAGCTAGCATCATCCTGTTATGTTCCTGGCAGAGCCCTTGTGGATTGTGAGGGTTCCGTGGGCTTCAGGGAGTGTAGCTGTTCCACCCAGGGGCCACCAGCATGGATACATCCACCTTGCCATGCTTCGGGCCTCTGCCTCCTGAGGCTTGGTCTGTGGTGGGACCCTGCTTTTCACTCCCTCCCACCCTGGGTTTGGCTCCATGACCCCTCTCTTCACAGCTCTTAGATCTCTTGAGTGAGCAGCTTGAAAGCTGTGCTGATGTCACCCTTGCTTTCGGCTGAGGTCTCAACGTAGTGAGCGCCCCAAGAGGCAGCCAGCTTCTCCCCTCCCCCCCGGCATCACCTCTCCCTCAACCGCCAGGTCACTCTTGTGGCCTACCACCAGAAAGAAGACATTGGAGGGTTTTGCTTTCCCCAGAACCTCCCGATGCCGCTGGGGGACGCTCTCAAAGGATGTTCTGTTGGTGATTACCAAGCCACAAAAGGCCTTCTGCCAAGTTCCTGCAGTAGGAGCGAGTCATTGGCCTTGGCAGCCAGGAAGGAATCCAGAATTAGTTTTGAATCCTGCACTGAGGACAGAAGGGGACAGGGGAATCAGGGCAGTTTAATGCAAAGAGCGAGGTAGAGTCAAAAGACCTCAGTTCTTGATCAGCTGCGTGACAGGTGAATGGCTTCATCCAGCTAGTCGTCTTGTCCTGTATGTATACTGAGAGGCTTGTTCATTCAGCGAGTATTTATAAGCTCTGCCCCTGCCCATACCAGGCATGGCCTGCAATGATGAATGAAAACAGGGAGCGACCTGCCACTGAGTGAAAGGAAAACTGCTTCCATGACCAGGGCTGCAAAGAAGAGACTCCCAGGGCTGGGGAGGGCGTCTGAGCAGTAGAGCTGTAATTTGAGGAACCCAGGGGAAGGCGTGGGGATCACTTTCAAGGAGAGAGAGCTGCACGTATGCCAGCCCCGATGCCGTGTGATGAGGCAAGACGGGCCAGGTCCTGCAGTGTCTTTCGTAGGCCCCAGCAAAGAGTGGCCTTTACCCAAAAGTAGCAGGAGCCATTGAAGGATTTTAAGCAGAAGCATGATCGTTCAGGTTGATGTTTTGAAAAGCTCACTCTGGCCAGACAGTGGAGGGGGAAGAGAGGGCATTTGTGGAAGCAGAGGTTCCTGAGAAGGTTGTTGCCTGGACTGAGGTATTTGTGACGAAATGGAGAGAAGGGGGAAATCCGACAGCTGTTTAGTGGTTACTGGAGGTGGGGGTACTGGAGAGCGGGGTGTCACCCAGTGATTTGTGGGGAGTCTTCTGACTCGGTGCCTGGGGCAGCTCAGCCCCTCGCCCTGGGCACGATGCCCTCTATCTTGCTAAGTAACCAGGCCCACCTGATTCCCGGAGCCCAGCATAGTCTGAGCACACGTAGGACTTAATACATGCTGAGGAGCCCAAGGGGTGGCAGGGCTGGTGAATTCCTGCGCTCCAGTGTTGGGAGGGTCTTGGTAAGAGTCCGTATTAAGTGCCATGTTTTATGCTAAGCACCTTCTGTGGATAAGCTTGTTTTCCCAACAGACCTGAAGAAACAAGTGTTTGTCAAGCACTTTGTTTGCAATATCTCATTTAATCCCATTTTCCAATGAGGAAACTAAAATTTAGAGTTTAAGTAATTTACTCAAGATCACACAGGTAGGACATCCCTGGTGGCGCAGTGGTTAAGAATCCGCCTGCCAACCAGGCAGGCGGATTCTTCCCTGTTCGAGCCCTGGTCCGGGAAGATCCCACATGCCGCGAAGCAACTAAGCCCGTGCGCCACAACTACTGAACCCACGTGCCACAACTATTGAAGCCTGCACACCTAGAGCCCGTGCTCTGCAACAAGAGAGGCCACTGCAATGAGAAGCCCGCACACCGCAACAAAGAGTAGGCCCCACTTGCCACAACTAGAGAAAGCCCACACGCAGCAACGAAGACCCAACACAGCCAAAAATAAATAAATTAATTAATTTTTTAAAAAGATCACACAGGTAGTAGTGTTGGTGCTGAGATTTCAACCAAGTCCCTCTGACTCCAGAACCTGCACTCTTAACTGTGCTCTAAACTATCTCACCAGGTCCTGTGGGGACAGAGGTGGGAGTGACAGCGCATGCAAAGGTCCGGAGGTGTAGAGAAGTCACTGCATCACTGTGGCTAAAGCACAAGGTGCCACATGAGGAGAGAATGGCCGGAGATGAGCAGAGTAAGCTTGGGGGTGGACAGCCCTCAGGCCTAGTGATGGGGTCCAGTGCTCATGCTTTGGAGGCCGCCATGTGTGTGTCTTGCGGGGGGCGGGGGGAGGTGGTACATAGTGTGGGAGGCCCAGCAGGCGGGCTCTGGGCTTCCCACCTCTCTTCAGCCCGAGCAATCTCTCTTTTACTTGTGGAGGATTTCAGGGCTGTGAGAAAGATCCCATCTGACAAGAAGATTCTGATGCTAAAAGCAGGCATATAAACAAAACGTTTGAAAACCACTGCACAGGTAATGGGGAGCCAGTAAAGTTTTAGACGGAGGATTGACGTGATTATATCTACATGTTAAAAACCTTGCTCTGGCTGCCAGGGGAATTGGAAGCAGGCAGGAGGGGGACCAGCCAAGAAGTTGGCTGCAGTTAATTTGGACTGAAGGTAAAGGAATAAGGCTTGAGGTTTTCCTGAGAAAGAATGAACCAAAAGGCAGGTGTAGGAGGTGGTCACAAAAACGGGGGTGAGTTTTGAGGACACAGAAGAAGCCATCTGGGATGAGGAAGCCATCCTGGAGAGGGCCCCTCTTGCATGAGGTGAAGCAGAGAGGAGGAGGACAGAGCTGGACTAAGCTCTCACAGTTCCCTCTAGTTAGGAAAGGCCCTCAGAGTCACCAGTGTAGCCTCTTATTTTACAGGTAAGGATATCGAGGTCTGGAGAGATCATGTGGCCTGCCCGTGGTCACAGGGTAGGCCAGGACTCAGACCTGTGCTCTTGGTCCAGAGTTCATCTTTGTCATGGCCACCAACGCCCCTTCTCTTCCTGATGGGTGGGCTCTCCCCCTCAGGCGTGGGTGGTGACCTTTCCTGGCCAGCTGGACCCCCAGGCTCTGCCTCCATGAAGGGCACTGAGAAGTCCACCGCCACTGCCTGGGCGACGCCCTCGACAAAGATGCCCTCCACGTAGTGTCTCAACAAGGATGGTTTGTCCACATTTGGACCTCCTAGGAGGAGGATGTGGAAATGGTACTGCCAGAGAGGATCCATGTGGTGCAGGAGACCAGCCAGGAGGAGAAGCGAGCCCAGAACCGAAGCATAAACCACGTGGTCTGGGGCTGGCTCAGACTTGCAGTGAGAGACGTAGAGCCAGAACCCAAAGTCAATCAGGGGCTTTTGGGTCTAGGCTCCCCAGGATATGCCCAGACCCAGGCTTAGTGAAGCCTCTGGGACAGAGTGCCATTTGAAACCACCATGCAGAACTGAGTCCCTTCAGGACAGAAGCAGGACTTCCACAAAATAGAGGCCCTGGTCCTATACCGATCCTGAGAAGTCCCCAGGTGTAGCTTGAAAGACCGTGGGCGGCAGACCATAGCCCCCATATGCAAGGATGTCCTTCCTTCTCTCTGCTGGCCTGAGTCCCAGCCCTAGGTCTGTACCTACAGGAGGGAGGGCTGTGCAGTGTGAGGCTTGCCTCTCCCAGCACTGGGACTTCCATGGGACATGTCCCAGCCAGGGGCCCTGGAGAAATCCTCCCACACCTGTCAACCACAGACCGAGCACTAGTTCCCCCTCCAGGGCCAGGATCCTAAGAATAACATTAATAAAGAGAAGGGAGAGTAAAACAAGACTGGCCATTCCTGCTGGTATTTGTTGAAGCTGAGTTATGAGTACAGAAGTTCTTCAAACTACTTTATACTAGTTTTTTTTTATTGGAGTATAATTGCTTTACAATGTCATGTTAGTTTCTGCTGTACAGTGAAGTGAATCAGCTATATGTATACATATATCTCCTTCCTCTTGGACCTCCCTCCCCTGCACATCCCACCCATTTAGGTCATCACAGAGCACCAAGCTGAGTTCCCTGTGCTATACAGCAGGTTCCCACTAGCTAGCTATTTTACACGTGGTAGCGTATTTAGGTCAAGCCTAATCTCCCAGTTCATCCCACCCTCCCCTTCCTACCCCGCCCTCCCCCCCCAACCCTGTGTCCACACATCCGTTCTCTACATCTGCGTTAGTTTCTTTACTCTTGGTTATGTTTTAAATTTTCCCTAATGGTATTAAAAAGCCCTGTGTTCCCCTGCCAAAGGCATCCTCCCCAAGGGAATCAGCCCTGGCCTTGAAGAGCTACCCCCTAGTGGGGCAAAAAGGTACAACAGTGCCTGAAATCTGCAAAGAGAGCCAACTCAAGTTAGTGCCCTGAAGGCTCAGAGAAGGAACTGATATGTTAGGCTGGACTAAGCCTTGAAGGGTGAACAGAGTTTTGACAGATATGGAGGAAGGTCATTCCAGGCACGGGAAGGACACATGAAAGACACAGAGGGGGCTTGTTGGCAGAAGGAACTTAACATTTATTAGGCACTTAACACACGTTGTCATATTTAATCCTCTAACAAACCTGTGAGGTAGGACTCATTCTTATTTTACCATGAAGAGACTGAGACTCAGAGGCAGAGGATAGATCTGGGTTCCCACCTAAATTGCTTCCGTTCCAGCCTGTGTAGTGTGGGTGGGATGGGTCTTCCCTCTTCATCCACTAGGTTTCAGTGGCTCCCAGAGCAGGCATTGTTGTCAGAAAGGGCCCCATGGGTGGCAGACTTTTGGCTCTGTTCCTTCTAAAGGGCAAAGGGGATGGATTCAAGCCTGGGTTGCAAGGTTTTCAGGCTGAGGAAGCAGCTCATGGAAAGCCTTGGAGGCCAGGTAGCCTGACCTTGTCCATGCTGCTATGGCTGGAGGATTTGGCCAGGGTGCTGCCTTGGAGAGCTAGCTTTGCTTGCTCAGAATAACCTGGGGATAGACCTGAAGGGACGATTCTTAACGCCACTCTTGGTAAGAAAGCAGAGCCCAGCCCGTATCTCTGGAAGGGGGTCAGGATCTTTTAAGAGCTTTGTTAGAGTCTGGAATCCTTGTTATTTCCTCAAAGTGTGTACTTTGGTAGCCTCTGTTCCCTAAAAGTGATTAATAGTAAAACCCTCAGGGGAAGAAGGGGACTTCCATCTTGTGAATTCCTGTGTGTGACAAGTACTGCCTTTGATTTGTCATCTAATCCTTTCTAAAACCTTTGAGTTAGGTATTATTATCCCCAACTTACAGATGAGTCCACTGAGGCTTACAGAGATGAAGTGGGTTCCCCAGGGTCCCACAGCTGTACATAGTAGAGCTGAGATTCAAAACCAGTTTTGACCACAAAGCTTGCCCTGTTTTTGGCAGCTGGGATAATGCGATGGTTAGGAGGTGATCTTTTTCTGAGTGGTGCAGGCAGATCAGATAATACAGGGAGAGGGGAAAGTGTTGGGGCCTTCCCTGCAAAGGAAACCGCATGTGCAAAGCCCAGGGCTGCAGGTGGTTGGGAACCTGGGCAAAGTGGGTGGAGATGCTGTAGGACCAGATCAGACTGGACTGGGGGGAAAGGGTTCGGATTTTACCCTGTAGGCATGGGGAGCCAGGGAAGGATTCTAAGAGGGCGGCAGGCAGGTCAAATCTGTATTTTAAAAAGATCCCCTGGGGCAATGTGGATGCTAAATCACACCCTACTGGCCTGAGACCCTCAAGAGGGGTGGCATAATCTACACTAAAGACTGCGGAGCCTGAACCACGACAGTGATGGCAAACGGGGTGCGGGGCCTGTTCCCAGGAGAGAGGGCGCCTACTTCTGAACAGTGGGCAGCCCTCAGGAGGGCATGCCCCTCTCGGCCACTTCCCCATTCTCCAGTCCTATTCTGTGCCTTTCCTCTAGTTAGTGGGCTGGGCAGGGCTGCTTCCTACTGCTGGGTCAGAATCACTCATTAAAGCCATTTACAGTCTCCAGAGGTTTTGCACACTGATGGTGCTTGTGAGTGTGGGATCACAGCCTTAAAGCATAAGGTAGGACCTTCTGGGCCTGGCCTGAGGTGGTGGACAAGGCTGTTGGAACACTGAGCTGGCCTGGGGTTTACTGACTGAGCCACGTCAGTTTCCCCTCCTGGACTTTAGGTTCCTGTCTTTGAAATGTACAAGATCAGCCTGACCTTCCAAGGTTGCTTCACGGTTAATAATAAGTCATAGAAATAATAGTAATAATAATAATATAATAAGCAATAGAAATAGGTCACAGCGTGTGAGCCCATACATATTGTAGGAATTCACATAATACATTAATCTTCACAACAACCCTGTGAGACATAAACTACTATTATCCCCATTTTATAGATGGGAAACTGAGGCTGAGAGAGATGTGTGACTACAGTCTGCTGAACATTCCTCAAGGGACGCAGTTGGAAACAACGGGCAACATCTCGTCCTTGTTGGTGGACCTTGCCCTGGGTGGGCAGGGCCTTCAGGCTGGTTCTTCCACAGTCGGCCAGGATTCTGAGAGGGGAGAAGCTCAGTTTTTTCTTTCTTTCTCCAGGGACTTGGGGATTTTTTTTTTTTTTTTTTTTTTTTGAGCACCTGACAGCCAAATCCCCACCACCATCCTCAGGACCAGCTGCTCATCTCCCAAACAAGCTTCAGTTTAGTAGACCTGTACTCCTGTCCGGGGAAGCTCTGGGAGATGAGAAAACACAGACCAAGTTGAGGGTCAGTCCCTGCTTCTTCACTTCATTCTAGCACTCAGATCTCCAGTCAATTCCTAGAAAGAGCCCAGCTCTCCCTTGCCTCAGGGCTCCTCCCTCACTTACTGGTTTCATTTAACTTCTCTAGGCCTCAGTCTCAACATCAGTAAAATGGAATAATAATACTATAAGAAGTGCCCAATCAATGCTGGATACTGTTCCTTCTGCCTAGATCTCTACTCTTAGCCCAGCTCTTCCTCCTCCTCCTCCAGGTCTCAGATCAAAGGCCATCTCTTGAGAGAGGCCTTCCTTGACCACCTGCTCTAAAGGAGGCCCCCATCACCCTCAGGCCCATCTTCCAGATCTGTGGTCTTCCTAGCACTTACAACTGGAAATCATTAGTTCCACTTACAGGTTTTTTCTCTTCCACTAGACCCTAGGACTGCTTTTCTGCCATGTTCACTGCTGTATTCCCAGAGCCCAGATCAGAGTAGATGCTCATTTTATTTTATTTATTTATTTTTTGGCCACACACGCAGCTTGCGGAATCTTAGTTTCCCGACCAGGGATTGAACTGGGGCCCGCGGCAGTGAAAGCCCAGAGTCCTAACCACTGGACCGCCAGGGAATTCCCGATGCTCATTTTAAAGCTTTTTTTTTTTTTTTTTTTTGCGGTACGCGGGCCTCTCACTGTTGTGGCCTCTCCCGTTGCGGAGCACAGGCTCCAGACGCGCATGCTCAGCGGCCATGGCTCACGGGCCCAGCCGCTCCGCGGCATGTGGGATCTTCCCGGACCAGGTCACGAACCCGTGTCCCCTGCATCGGCAGGCGGACTCTCAACCACTGCGCCACCAGGAAAGCCCGGTTGTGCTCTTTTTGCTGTGGCAACTGCCCATGCCCTGCCCATGCCTGCTGGCACGACACCGCCAAGATACCCCCTCTACACCTGCTGAGATCCTTCCTTCCATAAAGCCTTCTTGCATTGCTGCTGGACATCTTGTGCCTAGCAGTTTCTGCTGCAGCTTAAGTCCCCCAGGAGGCAGATTCTGAGCGGGAACTCAGTGTGCAGACTTTTACAAGGGGATTCTTGAGGTCAATACTTGCTTGCGGGGAGGAAGGGAAGAAAGGATTGAGCATGAGAATTTAGCTGTGATGTTGTCGTAACAGTGGCCTCAAGTGACCCCATGGAGAGTGATGAAGCTGGGTTTTTCCTTCAGAGTTGTCTAGAGTTGAGACAAGAGGGCCAGGCCTTTGAATAGTGCCCCCGCCCCACAATAGACCGAACAGATTGACGCTGGATTGTGGGCTGCCCCGGATGGGTGGGCAGTTCCCAGAGAGATTAAACTGAGCTCCACCACCAGGCAGCACTCCCAGCAGCTGGGAGGTGCAGTGGGGAGGAGGGGAGATCTTGGTGGCTAATCACAGTGTCCACCGTGTGCCCAACAGATGAGCTGTTCATATTCATCCCTGCCTCTCAGATCCAGATCCAGTCCCTGGCTTTGGAGTAGGGGCACTGGGCAGCAACCTGGGTTTGAGGGCACACTTTCTCATCCAAACCTGAGGACCTAAGGAGGCTCCAAGGCTGGCTCAGCCTGAAATTCCCTGCACCTGTCCTGGCCTGTGCAGCAGCGTCCAAACGCTGAGTGGTTCAGCATCTGAGCCCAGGGACGCTGCCAGAAATGGCCACATCCCGGCCAAGGGAGGAAAGAGCGGTGATGACAGTTCTTGCCGTTCGAGTCTCATTGTGTGGGAGGCTCTGGCTGAGCGTAGCCCATTCATCATCTCATTCGTGCCCACAACCCCCTGTGAGGCAGGATCTTCTATGAGTTTCTCTGACCATGGAGGAAACAGGCTCAAGGACAGGAAGCTGCGCACCTGACCTCTTAGATCTTTCTAGTAGAAAGGGGCTGAGCTCTTGAGACCCCCAAATCCAGGAGACAAGACTGTACCAGGATACTGTTTATATTAACCCTCAGGATAGATTCTGCCATATGCCCTCCAGAGAGATACTAACACTCCCCATCTCACCAGCACTTATGAGGTCCACACTGCTTTAACTCTTTCCCTCCCAGAGTCAACACTTGCATGGGCCCGGGTGCTGTGTGCTGCTGGGGGGCCTGGGGATTTGGGTGTTCTGGATGAGCCGGACACCCCCCCAGTCCTCCTCCAGTTTGATGTCCCCCTGCTGCAGGGCCTGCTGGATGGCATCAGTGAGGGTGTTGAAGGCCAGGTCCACGTTGCAGTTATTTTTGGCGGAGGTCTCCATGAAGGCCATGCCCAGGGAAGCAGCCAGCTCCTCTGCCTCCTGGGCCGAGACACAACGGGTGCTCTGCAGGTCACTCTTGTGGCCAACCAGCAGGAAGATCGCCTTGTCGGGGCCCTGAGTGGCCATGACCTCCTGGTGCCAGTCTTGGATGTGTTCAAAGGACTTCCTGTTTGTCACATCAAAGACCAGCAGGACACCCACCACATTCCGGTAAAAGGACCTGGTGATGCACCTGACGGTGGGAGGGAGTAAGTTGGGAGAGGCTTATGCCTTCAAGACACCCGATGCAAGACCACGCCCTCTGTACACTGACTGCCTCACACCCCCAAAGCTCATTTCACACTGCCCTGTGCTTCTCTTTCCCCGTATCTGTCTCTCCCAAGTGACTGTGTGCTCCCCAGTTAGTCAGCAGTTTGATTCCCATACACTCCTGACCATTCCTCCATTCCTAGAGGAAGCCTCATGTTTTCCTGATGTCAGGTCTTTTTTTCCCCCACTCTCTGCCTGGCAAACTCCTACACATCCTTCATGGCCAACACGAATCTCTCTTCCTCTCACATCTCCTTTACACCTCCCTCTCTGACCTCCTATGGGCTCTCTCAGCACCCAGGTCATTCATGCCTCCAAGTTTCAATATTGAACATCCCTCTGGGGAGGGCGCCAGGTCTTTATTTTTGTTTGTTTTTTGTGTTTTTGGTTTGTTTGGCCGCGCCAGGAGTCATGCGGGATCTTAGTTCCCCCACCAGGGATCGAACCCGTGCCCTCTGCGTTGGAAGGCGGTTTCTTAACTACTGGACCGCCAGGGAAGTCCCAACCTGCTGTTATGTGTAGGATGAAGGACTCAAGAGTGAAGGACCCAGGCCCAGGGCAGAGACCCCCAGATCTCTACTTGGGCCACTGAGGCTGACCCCTCTGAGGGATCCCCATGCCCAGGTGGACCAGGACCGACACCGCCCCAGCCAGAGGCCCCTCACGCCAGCCCCTTCTCGTCCCTCCCCGCCCCACCTCCCACCCACCGCGCACCTGAAGCGCTCTTGGCCCGCCGTGTCCCAGAGCTGCAGCTTCACGCGCGGCCCGGTCCGCAGCTGCAGAGTGCGGCTGTAGAACTCGACGCCCACCGTGGGCACCGACTCGAGCTCCGGCTCGGGTTCCGGGATCCCAGGCGCGCCCGCCACGTAGCGCCGCAGCAGCGACGTCTTGCCCACGGCCGCGTCCCCCAGCAGCGCGATCCGAAACTGGTAGCGGCAGCCCCCCGCCTCCATGTCGGACGTCTGGCCTCCCGGGGCCCAGCCACCAACTATGCGGCCCCGCCCCCGCCCAGTCGCAGGGCCCCGCCCCCGCCTCAGGGCGGCCGCTGAGCCACCCAGACCCGGGACTGGAGAACCTGGGGCGTCTTCAGCACCGGGGGTGGGCCCGGACCCCGAGGAAACCACCGGGCCCGGTGGAAACACCTGGACAAGTCACTTCCTTGCTCCGAGCCTCAGTTTCCTCCTCTGTAAAATGGAGATGATAGCCCTTACTTCAAGGATGAAGAGATTAACCTAGATAATGTGGGGAGAAGGACTAGGGAGGACCGATAACCAAACGTGCACTGGCCTGGGACCAGCAGCACCAGAGTGTCCACTGTATTCATCCGTTGGGGTGGCTTCTCTCTGCAGCCCCACTCTCTATTAGTCCCCAGCCGGGCCCCTGCTGCTGCTGGACCTGGAGACACCCCTGAAGAAAGTTGGTTTATAGGTGCTCTTTCCCCCCAAGGTGCCCCTTTCCTGGAGCCCCACTGGCCCTGGCCTGGGGCCTCCCGTTCAGTGTTCAGGGTCAATGTTCAACAGCACCCACTGCTTCCTCCCCTCCTGCCTGCACGGGGCCCCAGGGCCCAGAGAGGGACTTGCACACAGGCAGCAGACCACTGCAATTCCAGAGGGAGTGCAGTTTGCTTGTGAACTGGACAGCTAACATTAATGAGGTGAGATGGTCAGTTCCTTATGCTCTGGGACAGCAACCCTTTGAGAAGGCCAGAGTGTGCCCATTTTAGAGCTGAGGAGACTGAAGCTGAGATGTGTGGCTCGTCTCGGGTCACAGTAGGGCTGGGCCTCACATCCAGATTTGTCTCACTCTTCATTACCCCTTGATGTCACAAAAGGGGACCGCAAAGCAAGTTCCCAAAGGACCAGGGCTAAGTGGTCAGGTCCCACTTGGATTAGGGGCAAGGGTAAAGCAGGTACATCTGCATTCAAGATGTACTCCACTCTTTCCAGTCTGGCCTTCTTGACACCCAGGACATAAAGGCTGGAGCTCCGGTCGGTCCCAAACAGCTTGCCTGTTGGTTTAATCCCACTATCCCACTGTGGGCGGATGTTACCAGTTTAACTTGTTGTGGCAAATTGGCAGTGGGAAGCAGTTCTCACTAATGCAAACCATCATATCATCACATTTCCTCCTTACACAACCTTGTGAGTAGGTGTTAGTCTGCCCAGTGTTGCTGTTGTTATTGTTTAATATTTATTTATTTGGCTGCATTGGGTCTTCGTTGTGGCACGCGGGCTTCTCTCTAGTTGCAGTGTGCCGGCTCTAGAGTGTGCAGGCTTAGTTGTCCGCGGCACGTGGGATCTTAATTCCCCAACCAGGGATTGAACCCATGTCCCCTGCATTGGAAGGTGGATTCTTAACTACTGGACCACCAGGGAAGTCCCTGCCCAGTGGGTTTTTTTTGTTTGTTTGTTTTTTGCGGTATGCGGGCCTCTCACTGTTGTGGCCTCTCACTGTTGTGGCCTCTCCCGTTGCGGAGCACAGGCTCCAGATGCGCAGGCTCAGCGGCCATGGCTAACGGGCCCAGCCGCTCCGCGGCATGTGGGATCTTCCCGGACCAGGCCACGAACCCGTGTCCCCTGCATCGGCAGGTGGACTCTCAACCACTGCGCCACCAGGGAAGCCCCCCTGCCCAGTGTTTTTTACAGATGAGAAAACTGATGCTCAGAGAAGTTAAGTAACCAGCCCAAGATCACTCAGCACGAAGACAGACTAGCTGCAAGTCTGTTTCTGGCTGGACAGTTTGGGGACCTGGGAAGGCCCAGGTTTTCTTGTGGCTAACTCTAAGCGAATCTGTGAGAAGACATTTTGTTAGGTCTCCTAGTAATCCTGGCTTTTGGTCACCTGCACTAGCCTGAAGGGTCCCAAGTCTCTGCTTGCCTCCACCTCCAGAAGCGGGGGGGGGGGGGGGGGCATCAGCTAGGGTATGTGTGTTGGGGAAGGAACCCGCCCGGCCAGCTCTGCCCAAACCAGGAAGGTCTGCCCCACTCCCACCTGCCCCACTAATTCTTCCATCGGGATGTTCTTATCACCTTGCTCTGTTCAGCTGGAAAAACAGTTTTTGCGTCAGGGCTGTGCAGATCTTCCTCCGCCCATTCCACCCCCGCCTTTCTTTACCCACCACTGGTGCTCCAGCCATGCTGAACATCTTGCCTTTTCTCAGCCCTCTGCCAGGAACACTCCCCTTCTGCTCGTCAAAGGGTAACTAACCCCTACTTCACTGGCCAGTGAGGTCACAGGCCCTTTTGTCCACTGTCTCCCTTCTAGGCTCAGGCCTCTTGAGAACAAGGACCAGTGGCTGTATCCTCAGTGCTTGGCACAAAGTAGAACTTGGTAAATATTTATGGTTGAATGAATGAATGAATAAAAGTGGATAAATGCTATTCGTTCATTCATTCACTCATTTATTCATTCAAACACCACAACAGAGCTGGACTGAGGGAGCTACGGGGTCAGAGAAGACCTCTTGGAGAAGGTGAAGCTGAAGCTGGGTCTCCAAGAACAAGTGGGAGCCGGGGAGGTCAGGGAGGAAGCGCACTCCATGCTGGGGCAGCTGGGCAAAGGCAGAGGCATGAAATAGCTTGAAAGGCAGTTTGAACCCAGACGTCCCAGAAGCCTTTGCAGTCAGCGTGTGGGCAGAGCGCACTGTCAGCATCGGACTCCTTGAACTTCCTCTCCTAGACGTTCCTGCTGCGGGTTGGGGTCATGTGCCTGTCCCTGACTGCACCTGGTGCTGGAATCCAGATGTCAGCTGACTTTGCCATGGACTCCCTATGTGACGCAGGGGGCAAGTCATTTCCCTTCTCCAACCCTGCTTCCCCTTCTGCTAAGTGAGGCAAATCATGGCACCCACCTCACAGGATAGTTCTGGGGTTACTGTGTATCGTAGCAGGTGCACATTTGCATTAGACAGATCTTAGTTTTAGTTCCAAATGATGCTTACTAGCTATGTGGCCTTGGCCAGGTTTTATTCATTCATTAATTCATTCACTTAGTAATTATTTCAATAAATGCTGGCCATCTTTTACATACTTGGCACTTAAACAGCCGTGGGGAAAAAAGACACAATTCCTTTTCTTGAAGAGCTCACTTGTAATGGGGAAGACAGAAAATAAACTCATATAAAATGTGATGACAGGGGGCAATAAGTGTTATAAGTAACAAGCCATAGCTTGAAGGGTGGCAGGGTGCTATATCGAAATAGGGTGGTCCAGGGATTTCCCTGGTGGTCCAGTGGTTAAGATTTTGCCTTCCAATGTAGGGGGCGCAGGTTTGATCCCTGGTTGGGGAGATAAGATCCCACAGTCCTTGCAGCGAAAACTAACCCCAAATCATAAAACAGAAGCAATATTGTAACCAGTTCAATCAAGACTTTAAAAATGGTCCACATCAAAAAAAAAAAAAAAAAAATAGGGTGGTCCGAGGAGGTGACATTTGAACAGAAAAACAGGGGAAGAGAGGGAGCGAGCAGCGTGGTTGTCTGTGATATACAGCGAGGACAGTTCCAGGCAGGAAGAACAGCAAGAGTGAAGGCCCTGAGGTTGGAGCAGGCAAGGGATGCGCCAAGAGCACAGGGGCCAGAGAGAGGAAGCTGAATGAAGGGGGAGCAAGTGGTGAGCAATGAGAGCAGTCACCTGTGGCTTCAGAGGCCAATCATGGGGACTTCAACTTTATTCCAAATGTGGGATCTTCCCGGACCGGGGCATGAACCCACGTCCCCCGCATCGGCAGGCGGACCCTCAACCACTGCACCACCAGGGAAGCCCACGGTCAACTGATTTTTAACAAAGATGCCAAAGCAATTAGATGGAAAAAGATGATCTTTTACAAAATTGAAGGTGGAACAATTGGATAGGCAATAAGCAATAAATAAAAAACCAAACCTTGATTCCTACCTCACATGATACACAAAAATTAACTCAAAATGTATCATAGATCTAAATATAAGAGCTAAATGAGCCTTAGTCTCATTATTTTAGAGACTTACAGTTTCATTTTTTTCCCATTTATTTATGGCTGGGTTGGGTCTTCGTTGCTGTGCGCAAGCTTTCTCTAGTTGCAGTGAGCGAGGGCTACTCTTCATTGCAGTGCGCGGACTTCTCATTTCAGTGGCTTCACTTGTTTCGGAGCTCGGGCTCTAGACGCGCGGGCTTCAGTAGTTGTGGCACGCGGGCTTCAGTAGTTGTGGCACGCGGGCTCAGTAGTTGTGACTCATGGGCTTAGTTGCTCCACGGCATGTGAGACCCTCCCAAACCGGTGTCCCCTGCATTGGCAGGCAGATTTTTAACCACTGGACCACCAGGGAAGTCCAGAAATAGTCAGATTCTTGACGCATCTTAAAGGTGAACACAGGATTTGCTGATGCATTGGAAGTGGGATATTAGAAGAAGAGGGGTCCTGGGTCACCCTAAGGACTTACTGAGATGGGGAAAAGCAGGTCTAGAGGAGGAAAGACTGTGTTCTGAGAAGCCTATTAATAAATAGCCATCCAAGTGTAGATGTCACGGAAGCAGCAGGATATCAAGTCTGGAGCTCAGAAGAAAAGCGGAAACACATTTGGAAGTCATCAGAAAGTTGCTTAACCCTCATACAGTCTGTCGCCTTCTCCACAAAATGGGAATAATAGTAACACTTCTTAAAGTGTAAGTAAATATAAAAACGTTTTAAAGTGTATGTAAGGATGAAAACTGATGAATAGATTAAGCACAGAATAGGTGCTTAATTCTTGACAATTACTACGTTTTTATATTGACGCTTATTCATTCTATGGACAAAACGTGCACATGGCACAGTGATTATGAGTGTGCTGTTTGAGGTGGACTTCCGCATTCCAGTCCTTACCTCACTTGCTAGCTGTGTGATCCATTCCTCAGTTTCCTTATGTGTGAAAAAGGCATAATTATAATACCCACACGCAGGGTTAATGAAAACTAGCTGAGATAATGGAGCACAGTGTACTTAGCAAGCACTCAATAAAATTTATCTATCAGCGGAAGAGATGAGGCTTGAATAAATAATGCATTCATCTCATGAGTAATCAGTCGCCTCTTACTTTTGGGAAGGAAGCCCTCCCCAAGATCCCTCTCCGAGAAGACCTCACAGAGCTCCTCCCCGAAATCAGTCGTTGCTCCTCCACGTGCCCACGGCGGTCTGAACGCAGCCCTTTCTCAGCTCACAGGGTTAACGGTTAACTTCTCGATGTTGAAAGTCTTCCCCGGACTGAACTCCAGATGGCACAGCGGTATCTGTGAGCCCAGTGCCCGGTATTGGCCATTCATTGAATGCTGAAGGAAGGAGGAGGAACCTCTTCCGGTCCGGAAGAAACCACAAGGTTTCTCCATCTGGGTGAAAAGGGTCTCGCCCCGCACGCGCTTGGGGCTGGGAGCCAGACACGCGGCCCGCGCTGGTGGCGAAAGAACTACAATTCCCAGCAGTCTGCGCGGCGCGCAGCTCCAACTGTCAGGCGCGGCCGCGAAGGGCGGGACCTATATAAACCCCTTCTCGGCGAGTAGCTACCCTTTTTTCCGGTTACTGCGTCCTTGTTCTCTTGGCCCTTCGCGTTGTCTGCTAAGGTTTACGCCCATCCTCCGCCGTACCCGGCCTTAGCGTCGGCGCCACCGCCGCCACACTCGCCGGAGCTGCTTCCCGAGGTTGCGGGATGTTGAGCGCAGCACGGAGGACCCTGGCCTGCCGACCTGGTCGGATCAAGGTCCGGAAGGCCACATTGGCCGCATGCGCAGTGAAAGGAGCCGGAACCTGTGAGGGCCGCGCCCTGCTCCCCCCTCGGTCCGCAGGGCCTTGTGCTCCGGTGTGACGGGTGAGTAACGCGGGCAGGCCGCCGGGAGCACGGCAGTTCTGGGACTGAAGTGGCTTAATTTGGGGGGAGACCACGTGATGGAGTCAGCCAGACCTTGAATAGGCCTGTGACAGCTAGCTGCTCGGTGATCTTGGGCAGGTGCCTTCCGTGCCTTCATCTAAATTATCTGGCTGCACAGCACATGTTAAGGAAGTCACCTTGGTGGGTATAAGGACAAGGTTTTCCGGAGGACGGGCTTTAGTCATTCAGATACTATTTTGAATCCTAGGTTTGTCACTTTTTCCATTGATAGACAACTTTCCATAAGTAACTTAGTCTAAGTCTTATAAAAACTGGGGATGATAAACGAGACACAACACTGGCATATAGTAAAACAAAGTGGTGATTGGGACCTATATGATGTTTGTTCTCTTTTTTTAGCCTCCAGAGTGTCCCAGTAGATGAATTGGTGATAAGTCCTGATGCACAGGATTTAGGTGAGTCCGAGGGCTACACAGTGTTGGGCCTGCCCTGTGACCTGGATTACCCTGTGGCCCTTGTCGAAGCTGCAGCTGCTTCCACATAGCTGCTGTGGTCAAAAAGGAGCCCAGAGTGACAGTTTTCCTTGACGGTCGCTGTTCTGTTTGCTGTAACTGATCTGCAACATTTCAGGAAAAGACAGCTCCCATTGTACCTGCCATTTCTCAGGTATAGCCAGAGACCTTTATTAGAGTTGACACGTTTCCAGAGGCCAGCAGAAATGTTCCACTGATGGGGTCATGCATACAGTTAACAGAATAAGGCTTTTGAGAAGTAGCTTGCAGAGGCCAAGAACCAGCATGGAGGGGTAGATGGGGGTGGGTTAGATATGTACTGGGAAAATCCCGTGGCAGGTGCTGCAGATCTTGGTCGTGCTTTGGGTCATTGCCCTGAAAAGCTTATGGCATCAGTACTTAGGACCAAAGGCTAGTCAAAAAACAAGACCAAATGAAGGGAACGATTAAGATCATTCAGGACAACTGTGTTCTCCTTTTAGCTGTGCCAGATTGAAGATTCCAGGATGACTGAAGTTGACCTTTCTGGTGAGTGAAGACTGGGGTCATGACAGTGATGGAACACAGCAGCCTCAGGACCTGGTAGGTTTTCTGTAGGGATGTAATTTGGGAGCTACCTAGTGGGTCAGTACAGCATGTTCCCAAGGGCTATGGCTTGTTGTGGCCATGGGCTCTCCAACTGCATGCAAGAGCAACTTGGAGAGACTTTGACAGCACGGGTCAGCATAATACTTGCAGCTGCCACTCGCCTTTCCTATAGTACCTCAGGACCTGGGCTGGAAGCCTTCCACCTGAGTCCATGTGTTTCCATCAAAAAAATCAGCTTCTGTGTATGGATCAACTTTTTGGTTTAGAGCTTCCACATTTTTTTCTGCAGGTTGCCCCCGGGTTTTACTGGCAGTGCCTGATACTGAAGTATCTGAAAAGACCAGCTTGTTACTGGAGCCATGCTTTAGAATAAGGTAAAGTTGGATGTTGAAGACAGCCTGACCCTCCGGTTCCCTTTCCCATCAGATCTGAACCTTGGTCTTGGTGGTCGTAAGAGGAGGAATAGTAGTACTGAAGCTATGCTCATGGTGTCTGTTTATATAGCATGTGGGCTAGTTTCAAACAAGGTTGAATTCTCTTGGAACTTTTTGCCTCCTCCCCTGTAAAATGGGATAATCTGAGGCTTAAAGGGAGGCTGTATGTGAAACTGGGCCGCTGGTATAGTGATTGCTGACTAATATTTCTGTATTTGGGAGGGGTTTATCCATAGCTTTCTTGACTCCTGATCGAGTGTTCTTTTTTTTCCCTCCTAAGATCTGTTACCAGTAAAGCTGTCTTCTTCTGTGATTGTGGATCTACAGAGTTGGGTGAGTTGAATGTCTGCCAGAAGCTTTCGCACAACTTCCTTGCAGCTCCCATTAGTATTTCACTGTTATCACCCTAAGCAGTGTAGCCAGTAGATAATAAGGCTACTCAGGTCTGTGTGTAAAAGTCTTCTTTTTAATATATCATTTACATCTGGCCTTGTGTGCTGTATTTGTTGGCTCTTCATAACCGTAGGACAAAAAATAAATGTTTACAGTGTGACTTGGTCTGCTGGATTTGCCTATGCTAAATGCCAAGAACACACCTGCAGAGTAGAATGTGGCAGAAGGGACAGCCCTGTGTCTTTACAGCAAGGGCTGACTACTGTGAATGGCTTGAGCTCATGCTCCCTGGTTTTGGTAACCTTGGAGTCTTACCCACCCCTCTCCTGGGAGAGTGGTTCTATTCTAGCTCAAGGTATTTTTTCAGGCTGTGACTGGTCCAGGATGAAACCTAATCTGAGTGGACATCTATGGATGATAAATGCGGATATGGGACTGAGACCAGCCCTTAGGAAAACCTGGGTGGCATTGATTAATTAGGGCATTATTAACACACTGGTGTACACTTCTTTTTCAGGAGAGAAACACTACAGGAAGAGGCAAATGAAGAGACAAGGGGTTCTTTGAGGTGGAAACACCTTTTTTTCTTTCTGATGCTGGTACCTGGCATACAAGTGACCAATAAAAGATTCCTGGATGTATGTTTGTGTCAGTTTTCTTGATGTCCCTCAGATTGTTGGTTATTCCCTATTTAAATACTCTGTAAGACTCAGAATGAATTATAGTCTCAATTTCTGAAGAGAAGGTTGATCTCAGAAAGGAACAAAACGATCAGTTGTATAATTGCAAGTGTATTACTCTTGCTGAGTGAGAATTCAGGCTGAGCGCAGGACTGGTACTTAACGTCCTGGGGCAGTATACTCTGCCGCTGGCGCCCCCCCAGTTTCCTAGCACGAAGCTATAGGTAAGGCTTTTCAGGAGGGTCCTTGTGGTAAGTTAAATGGGATCTCCTAATTTATTTGGAAAATAAATATGTGTAAGGTTGGCATCAAGATATGGTTTGGTGATGGTTGACCTCATGATCAGGTTATATTTCTGAATTACCGGTTCCTATATATAAATGGATTAATATCTACTAACAGGTGGGCTTGGCACAGATGGTACAGGCTTTACCTAAAACAATCCAGGACTTTTGGTCTAGATTAAGCTGGCCCCAACACGTCTCTCAATGGGCCACTTCCTCCCCAGTCTGAATAATGAACTCTGCCTAGCCACCAGACTGGAAGCAAGTTTGTTGGGGGAAGGGAATACCTGAAAGCAGATAATTGCCCACCATTTGGCACCGTTCCTGCAGGCAGTCCATGCACTCTGACCTCAAGAGAACCTTAAGGAGTAATGTGCCTGTCACCTAAGAAGTTGGTTTTAGTAACTTAACTTTGGTGGTTAATCCTTAATCTCCAGGAGTGTAGACAACCCTACCTGGATAAATGATTATTGTTCAAAGATAAAATGGAACCTCATTCATCCCTCTCCTAACAACTGGTCCCTTCATTTTCAAACTCAAATGGCTCAAATGAAGGCAGCAGTATCCCAGGAAATATTCATAATTTCAGGAAACAGTTGATTACTAAAATCTTACAAATTTCAAAAAAGGTAAAAGTTCTTGAAGTAATCTTTTTTTAAAAAAGGAGTCTCTTAGCTCCCTCACAAAGCCCACTCTGGCTTGTGCCTTGTCCTGGCTACATCACGGCGGGGATCTCTGAAGACACTGTGTCCAGGGGCTGCCAGTGGCAGTCCATCAGTGCGTCGTACAGCTCCTCGCTCTGCTCCATGAACTCCTTGTTGGCCTCAGTCACATCCAGCTGTGGCATGGGGTCTGGAAGAGAAGCAAGGATGGGTTCAGGGGGCACAGAGGGGAGAAGCACTCAGCAGCCACAAGAGACTCAGTACCCTCCTTCCTCGCGTGGGCTGACAGCACTGCCTTGCAGGCTTTCTATGAGGATGAAAACAGGGTAATGCACGGTTCACACTTGAACAGCATGAGTGTGAACCGCGTGGGTCCACTTGTATGCGGATTTTTTCAAGAGTAAATGCTACAGTACTACACTATCCACAGTTGGTTGAATCTGAAGATGTGGAGTAACAGGATAGGGAGGGCTGACTATAGGTTACATGTGGATTTTTGACTTGTGAGGTTGGTAGGCGCCCCTAACTGTTGAGCTGATCAAGGGTCACCTGTACTCAGAATGTAACACATGTAATTAGAACTCAAATAATGGCGGCTGTTACTCCACATTTATTAAACACTACACATATCTCTAGCTGTCACATGCACCGGATTTTCTGGTGTGGTCCTGTTTTTCAGTTGGGGTTTGGAAAGTCTGATCAACAAAATAATCAAGAACAATGAATGTCTAATGAAAGAGCTTATGGTCAAATACAGGAGCTGAAACACCAAGTCCTGTATTTTTAAACTCGTCTTTCTTGATTGCAATAGTGGTATTTGTTCACCAGAAATCATGACAAAATACATAATAGTTTTGTTTTTTTTTTAAAACCCCTAACAAGTAAACTATCCTTAGGAGGGAACTGAAAACGAACCTCAGCTGCATCCAGCTTGCATGAGCCTCACAAACAAAAGGCTGAGTATTGCATGAAAGAACCAAGACAGTACGTACAGTACAATGGCACTGAAGTTCAAAAGCAAGCAAACCAAACCCTGCTACTTAGGGATGCATATCTATGTGAGGAAACTGTAAAGAGTGTTGTCCCTACAAAACCCAATACAGTAAGTAGTTTTCCTTAGCGGGGTTGGGGGTTGTGACTGTTGGCAATGTTTCCACTTGACCTGAATGAAGGTTTCATGGGCATTTCATCATTACATATCAAACTATACATGTTTTATCTACTTTTCCATGTACTTATATTTCACAATTCAAAAAGTTTAAAAGAATCCTCAGTTACTATGACTGATAACATTTTATATTTTCCTTTCAGTACTGTTGGTTTAAAATGCACACACCCAGGGCTTCCCTGGTGGTGCAGTGGTTGAGAGTCCGCCTGCCGATGCAGGGGACACAGGTTCGTGCCCCAGTCCAGGAAGATCCCACATGGTGCGGAGTGGCTGGGCCTGTGAGCCATGGCCGCTGAGCCTGCACGTCCGGAGCCTGTGCTCCACAGCGGGAGAGGCCACAACAGTGAGAGGCCTGCGTACCGCAAAAAACAAAAACAAAAACAAAAATGCACACACCCAGGCCTTCCCTGGTGGTTAAGACTCCGTGCTTCCAAAGCAGGGGGCATGGGTTCGATCCCTGGTCGGGGAAGTTCCGCATGCCTAGGGTGTGGCCATAAATTAATTAATTTAAAAAATAAAATGTACACACCCATTCATTAAAACATTTTAAAATTAACTGGAGAAATTAAAGACCTTAATAAAGAAATCCCACGTACTCTTACTGGAAGACAAATACAGATGGTCCTCGACTTAATGATGGTTTAACTCACGATTTTTCAACTTTACGATGGTAAAAAAGTGACACACATTCAGTAGAAACTGAATTTTGATCTTTTCCCGGGCTAGCGATATGTAGTACAATATTCTTGTGACGCTGGGCAGCAGCAGTCACATGATCACGAGGGTAAACAAGTAATACACTGAAACTGTTGTTTTTCACTAGGATTACAGTATTCAATAAATTGAGAAAATCAACAGTTTATCATAAAATGGGGTTTGTGTTAGATGATTTTGCCCAACTGTAGGTTAATGTTAAGTGTTCTGAGCCTGTTTAAGCTAGGCTAAACTATGACGTTCGGTAGGTTAGGTGTAATAAATGCATTTTTGACTTAATGTTAAGTCGAGGAAGACCTGTATTGTTAAGATGGCAATACTCCTCAAAGTGATCTATAGATTCAATGCGATCCCTATCAAAATCGCAGCTGCCTTTTTTTGTTGTTGCAGAAATTGACAAGCTGATCATTAAATCTGTATGGAAATGCAAGGCACCCAAAATAGCCTAAACAATCTTCAAAGATAAAAGCTACTAGAAAAAAATAGAAAGAATTTTTACAACTCAACAAAAAGACAACCCAATTTAAAAATGGGCAAAAGACTTGAATAGACATTTCTCAAAAAAAGATATACACATGGCTGATAAACATACGAAAGTATGCTCGACGTCATTAGCCGTCAGAGAAGTGCAACTCTAACCATAATGAGATACCACTTCAAAGCCACTAAGATAGCTAAAATGAAAAATAACGACTGTTGGTGAGGATGCAAGGAAACTGGAATTCTCTTACGCTACTGGGAATGGAAATGTTCCAAGCCCTTTTGGAAAAGTTTGGCCATTTCTCAAATGGTTAAAAAGAGTTTACTACATGATCCAGCAATGCACTCCTAGGTATATACCCAAGAGTACTGAAGACTTTTCTATATCCACACGAAAACTTATACACACATGTTCATAGCAGCATTATTCATGATACCAAAAGTGGAAACAACCCAAATGTCCATCAACAAAATGGATATCCATACAATGGAATATTATTCAACCATAAAAAGAAATGAATGACATGCTACAACATACATGAATCTTGAAAACACTAAGTGAAAGAAGCCATTCACAAAGGACCACACATCATACATGATTCCATTTATTTAAAATGTCCAGGATTGGTAAATCCAAAGTAGATGAGTGGTTGCCAGGGAAAGGATATTGGAGAGTGACTGCTAGAGGTTTCACAGGGTTTCTTCTGGAATTAGTGGTACTGGCTGCAAGACTTTGTGACTACTCTAAAAACTACTAAATTCTACACTTTAAAAGGGTGAATTTTATGTTATGTGAATTATATCCCCCAAAATAAAAAACAAAAATCCCTAACTGGGATCTTCCTGTATATCCTATTTCAGGACTTTTTTCATTGAGAACATTTTCCTATGTCAATATTATTAGAGAAAGACATGATTTAATAAAACAAACAAAAAATCTTAAGAAAAACCTTACCGGACTTCCCTGTTGGTGCAGTGGTTAAGAATCCACCTGCCAATGCAGGGGACACGGGTTCAAGCCCTGGTCCAGGAAGATCCCACATGCCGCGGAGCAACTAAGCCTGTGTGCCACAACTACTGAAGCCCGCGCACCTAGAGCCCGTGCTCCACAACGAGAAGCCACTGCAATGAGAAGCCCACGCACCGCAATGAAGAGTAGCCCTCTCTCTGCAACTAGAGGAAGCCCGGGCGCAGCAACTAAGACCCAATGCAGCCAAAAATAAATAATTTTATTAAAACAAACAAAAACCTTACTGTATTTGTTTAACAAATCCCCTATTATTAGATATTTATCTGTACTGATATCATTTTGGGATAAAATCTTTCAGGTAAAATTGATTCAATGGACATGAACATTATAAGAATTCTTTACAGAAACATAGTATATTTTAATTTGTATTTGATTACTAGTATTAGCAGTGTGATGGTTACGTTTTATGTGTCAACTTGGTTAGGTTACTGGTGCCCAGTTTGGTGAAACACCAGTCTAGATGAAGGTATTTTGTAGATGTCGTTAACATCAACACATCAACTGACTTTAAGTAAAGATTACTCTCAATAACATGGGTGGGCCTTAGCCAATCAATTAAAGGCCTTAAGGCCTTAAACTCAAGGTTTCCCAAAGGAATTCTACTTCTAGGCAGTAATACAGAAATTCTGCCTGAGTTTCCAGCTTGCTGGCCCACCTTACAGATTATAAATACGTATATCCTATTGGCTCTGTTTCTCTGGAGAACCTTGACTGACACAAATAATGTATGTTTAAATTCTTTTTTCTTGTGGTTTATAGGCCATTTGTGCTTCTTTTGTATATTTTTTCCCCTTTTTTATATATTTGTTTATTTTGGCTGCATTGAGTCTTCATTGCTGCGAGCAGACTTTCTCTAGTTGAGGCGAGCGCACACTACTCATCGTTGCGGTGTGCGGGCTTCTCATTGCCGTGGCTTCTCTTGTTGCAGAGCACGTGCTCTAGGCACACAGGCTCAGTAGTTGTGGCTCAAGGGCTTAGTTGCTCCGCAGCATGTGGGATCTTCCCGGACCAGGGCTCGAACCCGTGTCCCCTGCATTGGCAGGCGGATTCTTAACCACTGTGCCACCAGGGAAGTCCCTTCTGTAAATTGTTTCCAGTTTTCTTGGCTACTCTTTTTTTTTTTTTTTTGTGGTACGCGGGCCTCTCACTGCTGTGGCCTCTCCCGTTGCGGAGCACAGGTTCCGGACGCACAGGCTCAGCGGCCATGGCTCACGGGCCCAGCCGCTCCATGGCATGTGGGATCCTCCCGGACCGGGGCATGAACCCGTGTCCCCCGCATCGGCAGGCGGACTCTCAACCACTGCACCACCAGGGAAGCCCTCAGCTACTCTTAAGAATCAACCAGTGAGTGCTGAATCAACCAGTCAGTGGTGAATCTTTTCACATAAGTACTGTGTCCGTTTCTGCCACCAGAGGGATATTTCTTTCTCTTGTAATTTTATTGATTTTTTTTGTGTGTGTGTGTGGTACGCGGGCCTCTCACTGCTGTGGCCTCTCCCGTTGCGGAGCACAGGCTCCGAACGCGCAGGCTCAGCGGCCATGGCTCACGGGCCCAGCCGCTCCACGGCACGTGGGAACTTCCCGGCCCGGGGCACAAACCCGTGTCCCCTGCATCGGCAGGCGGACTCTCAACCACTGCGCCACCAGGGAAGTCCTCTCTTGTAATTTTAATCTAAATTATGAGTTGAGGCTTTGAGCACGTACAGCATCTCCATATGGAAACTCTAGTCACTCCACTCAGTGGAGGTATCAGCATATGGGAACAGACTAGCAAAGGGATCCACCAAGGGCAGGCATTTGTTTTCTTGTTGTTTTTCATTTGTCTGTTTGTTTGGGGTTTTTTTCGCCGTGCCATGGTTTGCAGGATCTTAGTTCCCCGACCAGGGACAGAACCCAGGCCATGGCAGTGAAAGCCCCGAGTCCTAACCACTGGACCACCGGAGAATCCCCAAGGGCAGGCATTTGGGTGTGTGGAACTCTATGGACACACGTACAATAAAGCGCCCTTCCTCACTCTGGAGACTGGGCCTGGAGGACGGCCTGTTGAGCCAAGGGATAGATGAAGAAGGATGACAATCCCTGCAGTGTCCCATCACTGGGTGGCTATTAGGTTGAAATGGGAGGTGTTAGGGAATTCCCTGGCGGTCCAGTGGTTAGGACTCCACGCTTTCACTGCCAAAGGTGCGGGTTCAACACCTGGTGGGGGAAGTAAGATCCCGCAAGCCATGCGAGGTGGCCAAGAAAAAAAAAAAGGGAGAAATTATAACTCTGTGGTAAAGAGCATGAAGTCTGGGGCAAGACTGCAGGGGTTCCAAGACAGTCCACCTCTTGCAACTATGCTGACCTTGAACAAGTAATTTAACTTCTCTACCTGTTTTCGCCTCTGTAAAATCAAGATAATTGTGGTACTTACCTCAAAGCCGTAGTGAAGGTAAAATGAGTTAATACATGTAAAGTGCTTAGAACAATGCCCTGCATATAGTACAACCTGTTAGCTATTATTAACTACCTAAGCTTCAGTTTTTCTTTTCTGTAGAATGGGGTTTATAACAGTGCCTACTCATCAAAGTGTTGACAGGCAGCAGTGCCTGGCACAAAATATGTTGGCTATTATTATACTATTAATGGACGAGAAAGAAATAGAAAAATTCTAAGGCGTTATACACAAATATTATTACAATCAGGATAATTTCTTTAAAAAGGAGGCAATGCAATGCTTCCTGCAGGACACGGTGAGAGACTGAGGATAGAAAGACAGGGACCCCAGGTTCAACCTTGCTTCTAACTCACTGTGTGACCCTGAGAAGACAGCGAGGATCGCCAGCTCCCCATCCGCCAACTGGAGCTCAATGTCCTGCTCAGCCCATCCCTAGGGTCACTGCTGCCAGAATTAGATGACAGCACATAAGTGAAAGTGCTTTAAAATGCTATGAAGTATATATAATATTCCTATAGGTATAGTTTTTTAAAACATTTTAATTAATTATATGGCATTTCTCCCAATAGATATTAATATGATAATAGCTGTCCCTCCCACTAACAGATTTGCTTTATCCAATAGAATATGTTTCTTCTGCTGGTCAACAGTTTAATCATTTGTATGAATCCCTCTAAATACATAATTGCGCTCTTGTTCCTCTTAGCAATTTTCCCATTAATATTTAAATAAGCTTACCTCCCAATTTGAAAATAAAAATTAAATTTGAAAAAAAAAATGCTACAAAGTAGACAAGTTTGTTTTTTGCCTGCAGATGTTTCCTTTAAAGGATATTTTGCTTACAGATCACACTTTCCCTATGACCTTCTCTTCCTTTTTTTTTTTAAATAAATTTATTTATTTCATTTATTTATTATTTTTGGCTGTGTTGGGTCTTTGTTGCTGTGCGCAGGCCTTCTCTAGTTGTGGCGAGCGGGGGCTACTCTGCAGCGTGCGGGCTTCTCACTGCAGTGGCTTCTCTTGCTGTGGAGCACGGGCTCTAGGCACACAGGCTTCTGTAGTTGTGGCGCGCAGGCTTCAGTAGTTGTGGCTCACGGGCTCTAGAGCGCAGGCTCAGTAGTTGTGGCGCACGGGCTTAGTTACTCCGTGGCATGTGGGTATTCCTGGACTAGGGCTCGAACCCGTGTCCCCTGCATTGGCAGGTGGATTCTTAACCATTGCGCCACCAGGGAAGCCCCTGACCTTCTCTTAAAGAACAATTCTTAAAACAGACTTAGAAAAAGACTCAAAGTTTAAAATCTATCTGACATAAAGTTTTATTTACTTAGAAATCAATGTCTGATTTTATGACAACTGTTATTTTACTTCCTTAAACCTTAAACCTAACATCTGTTCAGAAACACGTTGAAAAAAATCTTGTTTTTTATAATTTTGCAAACCTTAGAGACTCCTTTAAGAAGTAAGAATATCTCATTTGAAAAAAACATTTGTCTGAAGGTTAGCAATTCCTCTGGTTTTCCTTTCTTTTTCTTCTGTTAAATTCAGTAAAAATCATAATAAACTTTTAATTTAAAAAAGTAATAATGGCTATTACTATGTAGAAAAATTAGGGGTGATCTTCAGTTTCTTCATAATACTTTACTGTATTTTTCAAACTTTCAATAACTATTACTTGAGTGAGAAAAACATGTAATTTAAAGATATATGGGAAAAAATTAAAACATGAAATGAAAAAAAATGAATTTTACAAACTGAAACAAATATAAGGCAATGGTGTCTTTGCTACAGACCTATATCCTGTCAGGGCTCCCTCCCCTGTCAGTTGCTCCCCAGGGTGCTTTGAGATCTGCACTACCCCCTCGGGTGACACTCACATTTTACGCACTGAGTGAAGGGACTCCTTTCTTACCTTCCAATGCATCATCTCCGACTTCTTCATATGTCTGCCAAGAGACCAGAGAGGTGGGTGAGAAGCATGGTGAAATCCTGGCTCATGACTAGGATGGTTTATTTTTAATAAGAGGAATTAAGCTGCTTCATCTTTCCTTCTGTTTTTTTCTGAAGCCCAAGCTCCCATCCTTACCCATCCCATCCTGGAGAATCACCCAGGTCTCTACAGGATGATGTAACCCAAGAGGGCCAGACCGGCCAAATCACGGTTACCTGCATGGTGCTCTGGGTATAGCCATACTGGGGATAACTGTAGCTGTAGCTGCCTGTGTTCTGGTCATAGCCCCACTGGGCATAGTAGTTCTGGTACTGCTGGTAATACTGGTTGTAGCTGTAACTGTACATTTGACTATATTCCACTGGCTTCACACGGCTCCTTAAAAGAAGAAAGAAATAAACAAATAAGCAAACATTTCCATAACACTATATGACCAGGGACTGTTCTGAGTGTTTTACACAGATTAACTCATTTAATCCCTACAATGGTGCTATGCAGTAAATATACCATTATTCCTATTTTACAGATGAGAAAACTGAGGTACAGAGAGGTTACATCATTTGTCCAAAGTCACACAGCGAATAATAGATTCAAACCCACGCAGTCTGGTCCCAGAGCCCAGCTTTAACGATAGGAACTTTCGGGAATTCCCTGGTGGTCGAGTGGTTGGGACTGCACACTTTCACTGCCAAGGGCCTGGGTTCGATCCCTGGTCGGGGAACTGGGATCCTGTGGGCTATGCGGCACGGCCAAAAACAAAAAAAAAAGATGGGAGTTTTCAATGGTTAGGTTTGTCTCTCTTGTCAAACCTTGTTAGTACTGACTTTTCCCCTTCTCAAGATCTTAGAGGGCTGTTTTTCTGCCAGCCGCAAAGGCTCAGGTGAACATAGCCTGGAGGATCTGGATTTATAATGATCCAAGAAGCATTTTAAATTACAAAATACCTTATCACCTTTTCCCTGCAAAAACATAAGAGAAGCGTTTTAGTAGCCTGGAACTGTAGTCAAAGCTACCATTTATGGAGTAGGTACTTGAGATTTGTGCCCATTTTTTTAAAGATTTATTTATTTTTGGCTGCTTTGGGTCTTAGTTGCGGCACGCAGGATCTTCGCTGAGGCATGCAGGATCTTCCGTTGTGGTGCGCGGGCTTCTCTCTAGTTGTGGTGTGTGGGTTTTCTCTTCTCTAGTTGTGGCGCACAGGTTCCAGGGCACGTGGGCTCTGCAGTTGTGGTGCGCGGGTTCCAGAGTGCGTGGACTCTGTGGTTTGGTGCACGCGGGCTCTAGTTGCTGCACGTGAGCTCAGTAGTTGTGGCGCACGGGCTTAGTTGCCCCGTGGCATGTGGTATCTTATTTCCCTGACCAGGGATCGAACCTGTGTCCCCTGCATTGTAAGGGGGATTCTTTACCATTGGACCACCAGAGAAGTCCCTATGCCCATTATTTTTCATATATAGTTTCCTATTTTAAGTCCTGCAAAGCTCTGTGATACAGCTATTATTTATTATTCCTATTTTACAGATGAGAACACTGAGCCTCTGAAAAGTTAAGTGATTTACCCAAGACTACACAGAGGAATGAAGCCAAATTTAACTCCAAGGCTCACACTCCTACCACCACACCACTACATACAGCTCCTGCCCTGACAGACTCAAGACCCCTTGCCTGTCCCCCACTTCCTGCATTCACCAATCAGGGCTGAGGCCTAGGGTCAGCAGAAAGCTTTCTTCTCTGATTCCATGGCTATCCCAGCCACTGCTAACCAAAGACAGAATGTCAAACCTGCAAAGGATCCACTGCTTTCAAAAACGTAAAAAACCACGTGTGATGAGCTCTTCCCAAGTTCCTTGTGAGTTTAATGTCTGCCTGGTGAGCAGGACTCAGCCAGAGGAGTTAGACAGACCATATCTGATTTCCTTAGCATCACCTCCTGACGGGGTGGCTTGATGAAGTTCGACGGCACAGATTCCCTCTCCCCGCCCACTGCCAGGCTGGAAACTGCTAACATTCGCCCCCATGCTAACCCCCCACCCCGGCCATATGTCCAAGGAGTCCACCTTCCTCCTGACATGTTCAGGTCACTGGAGGTACAGTCTCTCTGGCCTGCGTCTGCACACTTCTCTTCTGTTTCTCCACACTCAGCTCTTGCAGGCTAACTCTCGAAGGGAACTCTTATCACCTTCAATTCCCAGTGCTTGAGGGCCACTCCCCACAGGCAGGCATCAAATACTGACAATGTTCAGTGAAGAAATAGATGTAACAGAACATAAGCTCCCTGCAGAAGGGACTTTGTTCCTCTCGTTTATAGCTACAACATCAAAGTCTAGGGTGGGGCTGCAGTTGTAGGGACTCATTATGGTTGACTGAATAAATGGTGACACAGCAGAAACCACCAAAATAGTGAACATCAGAGGAACTGCTAGACAGAATATACAATCAAAACAATATCTTGCAGCTATTAAAAATATTACAGTGAGGACGACTGTGCAACTCAATGGCAAAGTGTGTATAATGAGTAAACTGGGGAAGAAAAAGAGTGAGCACTGTTATTGTAATTTAAAAATGAATAAAGAGGGACTTCCCTGGTGGTCCAGTGGTTAAGGATCCACCATCCAATGCTGGGGACACGGGTTTGATCCCTGGTCGGGGAACTAAGATCCCACATGCCACAGGCAACTAAGCCCTCGCGCTCTAGAGACTGTGTGCTGCAACTACTGAGCCCGCATGCTCGGGAGCCCGAGGGCCACAACTAGAGTGAAGCCTGCGCGCCGCAATGAAGAGCCCATGAGCCGCAACTAAGATTCGATGAAGCCAAATGAATGAATGAATAAATAAATAAAATATTTTTTTATTAATGAATAAAGAAATGAATCTACCACATGTAAATTGACCCAAATATATGTAGTGTGTGTGTTTTTACATCTACATCTATATCTATATTTATACATCACAGAAGCTTATGGAGAAGCCTGGAAAGGAACAGAGAAATTATAAGCAGTCATTTTAGAGTGATGAGAACATTCCTTTATTTTAAATATTTTCTTTAATGCTTTTATATACACAATAGAGCTAAGGGACTTCCCTGGTGGTCCAATGGTTAAGAACTGGTCTTGCAATGCAGGGGAGGCCAGTTCAATCCCTGGTTGGGGCACTAGGATCCCACATGCCACATAGCAACTAAGCCCACGCACCACAACTACTGAGCCTGTGTGCCACAAATACAGAGCTCACACGCCGCAACTACTGAGCCTGCATGCCACAACTAGGGATCCCGTGCGCCACAACTAAGACCTGATGCAGTCAGTAAATAAATAAATAAATATTTTAAAAAATATGGCTCAAAACAAATAATATTTGAAGGAGGGGAATCACTCAAGCTGATCTTCCATGTATTAGACATTGTTAAACCGCAAAGAGCCTCCAAATCTTTTGCTGCTTTAAAAAACATGGCCATTTGGAAGTTCTGCCCTAAGAGTGCAGCCACTTTTCTACTTTTAACATGGAGTTTCTCAGCCTTGGCAAAATTGACATTTGGATGGCGGGGGCAGATTGTTCTTTGTCACAGGGGCTGTCCTGTGCACTGTAGGATGTTTAGTAGCATCCCTGGCCTGTACTCATTAGATGCCAGCAGCACCTCTCCCCCAGTTGTGATAACCAAATTTGTCTTCAGGTGTTCCAATGACCCCTAGTTCAGAACCATTGCTTGAGCCAAAGGATGGAAGATTATATGCAGAGAAAAACTGTCTTACATCTGAGTAAAAAACCTGCTTGGAGTTGTAAGGAAAGAAGGGTTTTCTGCACAGAGTGACAGGTACAATAGTGATGTACATATTCTCTTGTGTTTGTATCATTAATTTTTTTGGCCGCACCACGCAGCTTGTGGGAATTCCCTATATCATGTTCCCTATATCATGAATTCTTAGCCACTCCCATAGCAAGGGACACTCATAAGAGGTCTGTAGGTTTCATTGATATAAAAAAGGCTAAAATTGGCTAAAAAGTGTAACTTTCTTCTTTCTGCTCAATTCTTATTAACTGTATGGATAAATTTTTAACAGCAGCACTACTGGGCAAAGAGCAGGGACATTAAGTTTGCAGACCCAAACTGCTCTTCCAGCACTGCTACCAGCGACGTCTGAATGCATCTGCCTCCCCCAGTCATAGCTCTCTCCCCAGCTACGAGCTTCTGGAGGGGCAGGGTTATGCTAGCTCATCTCTAGCACCCAGCCTGGCAAATATCAGGCACTCATTATTTGTGGCCTGAACTGAATCTCCTGGCAGCCTCCCATTCAGCACGTGGACGCCCTGATTATCAACAACAGACGAGGCGTGTGTGGGTGGGGATCAGTCCAGAAGCCCTCCCTGGCCCCCACGCCAGCGCGGAACTCACGCTTTAGGGATCGCCACACTCAGACGCACTGGTTTAGACCCCAGTCCAACTGCTCCCTGGCACTCTGTCAGGGCTCGCTTCTGTTCCAGCTCATCTGTGAACTTCACAAAACCATAGCCCCTGCAGAAGAAAAACACACACTATTTGGATCACAAATGTGATGGAGGTAAAGCCTAAGAATGGAAAAGGGGCTGAGAAGGGAGAGAGTCCATCAAACCACATGGGCAGGGCTGAGAGCCCCATGAGCAGAGGGGTGCCACAGAGCCACGTGAGATTCAAGCACTGGAGGATCCCAAGATCTGCGGAATTCCCACTTTCAGTTCATCAGTCTCTTCCATACTGTCCTGTTGGGGCTTCTTCCCAAATAGTAGCTTACCTCCCAATCTGCTTGAAAGTATTATTATTATCATTATGGTAGTAGCAGCAGTAGTAACAGTCATAGAAAGTCATTCAGCAAATATTTACCGAGTATGCTCGGTACTACACGAGGCACTGGGACCCAGCAGTCACAAGCAGGTGAGGTTCCTGCTCTCCTGAACACATATTCCACTTGGGGGGTAAATGAATGATAACTAACATTTAATGAACATTTATTACTTCCCAGGCATTGTGCTGAGCATTTTCCCAGGATTATCTCATTAAACTGTCCAACAACTTGATGAAGGGAGTATCCACATCCTACTGAAGACAGAACCAAAGTTCAGAGAGGTTTAATAGCTTGCCCAAAGTCGTAGTAGAAGCAGGATTCAAATTCAAAGCCCAAGCTCATAACTAGTACTCAGATGAAGAAAGAACTTTTCCTGACAAATATTGTATGATCTCACTTGTATGTGGAATCTAAAATATGATACAGATGAGCTTATTTACAAAACAGAAACAGACTCACAAACATAGAAAACAAACTTATGGTTACCAAAGGTGAAAGGGGGTGGGGAGGGATAAATTGGAAGTTTGAGATTAGCAGATACAAACTACTATATATAAAATAGATAAACAAGGTCCTACTGTACAGCACAGGAAACTACATAAATATCCTGTAATAAACCATAATGGAAAAGAATATGAAAAAGAATATATATACATATAAACCTTTCCTGAGGTCTTTCCACTTTTAAAGTAACAATAATAAATAAAAGAAGAAACACCTATAAAGCATTTCCTATTGATTCATTTATATTACATCATTCAATCCTTAAACCACCCCACGAGAGATGCAGAAACTATTAATCAGTCCCGTTTCACAGATGAGGAAACAAGGTCAGAGGTTCAGTAACTTGTCTGCTGCATAATCCCTGGGCAGTACTGAGGCTGGGATTCATACCAGGCAGTTTAGCTCCAGAGCCTGTGCTCTTAACCACAATGCAACAGGGCCTTGTTACCACACCTCCATCTATGAGATAAATGCTGCAACCAACAGGGTAGGCATCAATAAAACGAAGGCCTTACTTAGACACTCCTGTCTGGTCCAAAACCACCTTGCCTCCCCGACAGGAGGGGTAGACTTTGACGAAGAATTCATACAGCATGCCATCATCCACATCTGGGGTCAGGTCCCCCACAAAGAGGGAGTACTCGGGGCTGAGAAGAGAGAACAAAATTCAGAGACAAAGACCAAAACTTTTGTTCTGATGAGCTCTTTTGGCCCATTCTAGGTAAATCTTTTCTGGGCCGCCTTAGGCAACAACACATCTGATGGGTCCTTGACCAGGTCCTAATCTGTTTCATTTGGCAGTCCTGGCAGAAGAGTTACGGAAGGAGTCCCCCACCCCAAGTCGCTCACCCACTGTATAACGCCTGCCTGGCTTCAAGCATTACATGAGTGCAGACAGGGGCACACGTCAGAGGTGCTTAAAACATAAAACTAGAGATTCTGTATTCACCGCATATTTTCAATTCAAATGGTGAAAGGCAGAGGGAAAATGAGAACTGAACCTTCTCTCCTCAAGATGTGCTAACATGAAATGCCTCAACTTTTAGGACAGGGGTCAGCAAACTTTTTCTATGAAGGCCATATAGTAAATATTTCAGGCTCTTTGGGGACACCTCTGGTCTCTATTGCTCTTTCTTTGTCTGTTTTCACAATCCTTTAAAAATGTAAAGAGGGGACTTCCCTGGTGGTCCAGTGCTTAAGACTCCACGCTTCCACCACAGAGGGGCATAGGTTCGATCCCTGTCAGCGAACTAAGATCCCACATGCCACGTGGCATGGCATGGCATGGTATGCATGCATGCATACATACATAAGTAAATATGTAAAGGGAGTTCCCTGGCAGTCCAGTGGTTAGGACTCCACACTCTCACTGCCAAGGGCCCAGGTTCAATCCCTGGTTGGGGAACTAGGATCCCACAAGCCGCACGGCACAGCCAAAAAAAAAAAAAAAAAAGTAAAAACCATCTTTAGCTTGCAGGTGATAACAAAATTAGGCCACAGTTTGCCAACCCCTGTTCTAGAACAATTCTTTAAGAAAAAAAAAAAGCAAACATTATTATTTTATTTCAAGTTAAAGTCAGAATACACAAAAGGAAAAAGAAAACTAAAATTACCAATAACCCAACCACTCAAAGGTAATCACTAAGAACACTTTGATGTATACTTTTGTCTTTTTTCTTTGGCTTCTTCTTTTGAATTTACAAAAATTGGATACGACTCGTTTTGTTTCTAGCATTTTTTTCACTTTTAGCATCTCACCAACGTCTTAACATATGAGTATTCTGCTATGGTACATTAACAGATATACAGCATTCCAAATAATGAACATATTGTAATTTAAACCCCTTCCGTATTATTAGATTACTTGGGTTTTCCCCCAATTTTGCCCATTATATGTAACACTTCAATGAATACTTTCTTTTAAAATTTTTAATGGAGTATAGTTGATTTACAATGTTGTGCTAGTTTCTGGTGTACAGTGAAGTGAATCAGTTATACATATACATATATCCACTCTTTTTTTAGATTCCTTCCCTATATAGGCCATTACAGAGTACTGAGTAGAGTTCCCTGTGCTACACAGGAGGTTTTTATTAGTTATCTATTTATAAATAGTAGTGTGTATATGTCAATCCCAATCTCCCAATTTATCCCTCCCTCCCCTTATCCCCTAGGAATCATATGTTAGTTTTCTAAGTCTATGGCTCTACTTCTGTTTTGTAAATAAGTTCATCTGTATCCTTTTTTGAGATTCCACTGTGATATCATATATCAATGAACACTTTCAAGGCTAACCTTTACACACATCAATGAATAAACTCTGAAAAGCAGAATTACAGGTTCAAAGGGTACAACTCTATCTAAAGCTTTTGATACATTGTTTTAAAGCTTTCAGACAGCAGTTTGGAATGCTCAATCAATTTATGTTGTACGACAGGTTGATTCTTACTGAATAAAATGTCAATACTGTGGGCAGTCATGGGACTAGGGGAGGGACCAAATATAGAGAAGACATGGGCCCTGACAGGAAGCAAACTGGAAGCGTCCACCAATAGGGATGGGAGGGGGTCGACCTTAGGAGGAAGGCATAGCAGGGCCAAACTCAGCTCCCCATTCTCCTCTTTGGGAGTGACCAGCACAGTGACGCATCTTGTCTCTATCTAGACATTTCCTGGGACTTGAAGCTACCTTGTGGCTACTCTGTACTTACCTGTTATCTGGCTGTTTCCCATAAGTGGCATAGTTCAGTTTAAAACGTTTTGCCTGGAAATTCAAAAACAAACAAACTAAAACAGAGAAAGGTGTTTTAAGAGTCAAACAATATTTGAAAAAAACTGAAATAAATTACCTTGGCCAAAATATCTCCCCCTCTCTAAGCCTCAGCTTTTTCTCCTGTATAAAAGGAGGGGGTTGCACGGATGACCGCTAAGAGCACTGCCAGCTCCATGGTTCTATGAGCCCAGGTGTGCCAGCGTGGTGCAGCTGTAAGCTAAGTAACTGTGGGAAGAGCAGAATGTAACTCTCTTGAAAAGTGTCCTCACTGCTGCCAGCCTGTTCTGCTTTCTCAAGCAAGAGGTCTAGAGTTTCAAGTCTTCTGTTATGGAGGCAGCAGTGCAGAGTGAAAAGGGAATGGATTTTAGAGGCAACCAATCTTCAGTTTGCATCCTGGCTCTGCTACTTACTACCTGTGTTGCCTTGGGTAAGTTATTCCGTTTCCCTGTGATTCAGTTTCCTGGTCTGTCAAAGATAACAATGCCTACTGTTTAGGGTTGTTACAGGATTAAATAAAATATACAGTTGGGATTCAATAAATGAGTTATCAATAACGATAAAAATGGTGACATCATCATTATCTCAGTGTCCTTACAGGTGTGGCTCCTGGAAGGGGTTTCCCGTTGATTTTATGCAAACACTTCTCAGCTGTGGCCAAATCTGCGAATTCTACAAAGCAGTAGCCAGCTGGGATCCTGGAAAGAAAACAGAAAAAGGGAATGGTTAAAGATGTGATACCCAGATGAGAGACTGAGTCTGGGCCTGAAGGGAGGAAAAAATCCTTTTCTAATCAGAGCCCATACTATTAATGTTTACTATGCAATCCAATCAAACCTTTAGATCTAATGTCCAGTTTATAGGAAATATCAGGAACAGAACAAGTAAAACACCACCACAAGGAAACAAACAAATCCAGAATGCAGGACCAGAATCCAGAATGTAGAACCTTATGTAAGGCAATCTTACGTCTTTAAAAAGTCAGTGTTCTGAGAAAAGAAAGAAGTGGGCTTTTCTACATTAAAAAGAGACAAAAGAACTAAAAAAAAAAAAAAAAGCAATACAGGATCTGATCTCTGACTGGATCCTAATTCATTAAAAAAAAAACAAAAAAAAAACAAAAAAAAAGCTATAAAAAGTATTCTGGGGACAATCATAAAAATTTAAATGTAGACTGGCCATTATGTGGTATTAGGGAATCATTAATTTTGTTAGTGTGATATGAGCATTGTTGGTATGTAACAGAATGTCCAGTTATTGGCAATGTATATTCAAATATTTAGCAGTGAAATGTCATAATGCCTGTAATTTACTTTCATATGGTTCAGCAAAAAAAAAAATATCTACCTATCTAAATCTATCTTTATAGACAGGTAGATAAGAAAAATATGGCAACATATTAACAGTTTTTGAAATTAGGTGTTGAGGGACTTCCCTGCACAGTGGTTAAGAATCTGCCTGCCAGTGCAGGGGACATGGGTTCGAGCCCTGGTCCGGGAAGATCCCACATGCCACGGAGTGAGTAAGCCCATGCACCACAACTATGGAGCCCACATGCCACAGCTACTGAAGCCCGCACACCTACAGCCTGTGCTCTGCAACAAGAGAAGCCACCGCAATGAGAAGCCCGCACACCACAATGAAGAGTAGCCCCTGCTCGCCGCAACCAGAGAAAGCCCGCGGCAGCAAGGAAGACCCAAGGCAGCCAAAAATAAAGTAAATAAGTAAATTTACAAAAAAAAAAAAAAGAAAAAGAAATTTGGGGGTGGCTGTATGAGAGTTCATTGCACTCTTCTTTCTACATTTGTTTTAAACTTTTCATAATTTAAAAGGTTTTTTGGATCACCTACCACCGGCCAGGCTGATACAGAGTTGAAGAACATGGTTCCTATTTAGAAACTTGAAATCTATTTGGACAACGTAAATCTATGGACCTTACCTAATTGGGGGATGTCCGTGAGATTCCTAGTGTTCTATTTTTTAAAGCATCACTAAGAGACATATGTAGGAGGATGTGGCTAGATCCTCTGACATCCCTTCCTCCTAAGAGATTTATACTGAAAACAGTTAATTTTCCTCAACTGCCTCCTTAAAGCTATCACCAGTGAAATAAACCAGACTTCTCTGGAACTACGATACTCAGTTCAAATAACCTTCTGGACACCAAGCCAAAAGGTATGGGCAAGGGCAGTACCTGAGCCCAAGGATCTCAGAACACAGTCTATGAGCTCCATAAATGTTGACGCTTAGAGGAATGGTGGGCCAACTCTGTGCCTTCTGTCTTGTGTGTGCTAGAATCTTAAGGCTCACAGATATAAAGACCACCACCAGTAAGAGCTGAGCACTACTGAGCACTCACTGCGGTCCAAGCACTGTGCTAGCCACTTCACATGCACCATCTCATCTAATCCTCACATAACTCTATGAGGGAATGAAACCATTGCTCCTATTTCGATGTGGAGACTGAGATTTAGGATTATACAATATGCCTTAAACCACACAGCTGGTATGTGCCAAAGGCTGGATTTGAATTCAGGATAGTCTGACTACATTCTTTTCAGAACACTTTATTTTGAAGAATTCCAAATACAAAAATTGAAAGAATTGCATAGCAAACACCATTTATATATATATATATATATATATATATATATATATATACCCACCACCTACAATTAACACTTTATTATACTTACTTTATCACATAACTATCCATCCATCCATGCCCCTACCCATTTATCATCCTTATTTTCTGATACATTTCGAAGTAAGTTGCAGATATTGGTATACTTCCCTCAATTACTTTAACATGCTTATTATTAACTAGAGTTCAATGATTTAGTTTTTTCCTTTTAAGGTTAAATTTACATGCAATGAAATGCGCATATTCTTCAAGATGCTGAGTTCTTTCCACCAGATTAATTTTGTGTATTTTAGAACTTTATGTAAATGCAGTAAGGCTTCTTTAATTTAGCATAATGTGTTTAAGATTCATTTATGTTGTCACTATATTAGTAGTCTGTCCCTTTTTATTGCTAAGTGGTATTTTATTGTATGAATATACCAGTATTTATTTATCTATTTACCTATTCATGGATACTTGGACTGCAGTTTGGGGCCACTGTCCAACGTGCTACGCACATCCTTTTTCAAGTCCTTTTTCTGGTAGATGCATGTTTTCATTTCTCTTGGGTAAACACCTAGGACTAGGGACCTCCCCAGTGGGCCAGTGGTTAAGAATCCCCACTCCCAACGCAGGGGGCCCAGGTTCAATCCCTGGTCAGGGAAATGAAAGAAAGAAAAAAAAAAGAGCCCACATGCCACGATGAAGATCTCACACATGGCAACTAAGACCCAGCGCAGCCAAATAAATAAATAGATGTTTTAAATATATATATATAAAAATATATATATATATAAATATATATATATATATTTATATATATATATATATAAAAAAATACCTGGGACTAGACTTGTTGTGCCATATGGTGGTAGGTGTATTTAAGAAACTGCCAGGGAATTCCCTGGTGGTCCAGTGGTTAGGACTCGATGTTTTCACTGCCAGGGCCTGGGTTCAATCCCCAGTTGGGGAACTAAGATCCCGCAAGCCATGCGGCATGGCCAGAAAAAAAAAAGAAAAAGAAAAAAGAAAACTGCCAGACACTTGTCCCCAGGGGTCATACCATTTTATAGTCCCACCAGTGATGAGAGACGTGGCCGCTCCACATATGACTGCATTCTTTTTTTTTCTTTGTTGAATTTTAAAAATTGTCGTTGAGTATACAAAACATAAAATGTACCATTTTAACCATTTTTAAGTATACAGTTCTGTGGTATTAAGTACATTCACATTGTTTTGCAACCAATCACTATATCCTTCCTTTTTTATTTAAGCTTTAATTTTATTTATTCTTGGCTGCATTGGGTCTCCGTTGCTGCACACCGGCTTTCTCTAGTTGCATCAAGCGGGGGCTTGTCTTGTTGAGGAATACGGGCTCTAGGCATGCGGGCTCAGTAGTTGTGGTGCACAAGCTTAGCTGCTCCGCGGCATGTGGGATCTTCCCAGACCAGGGATCCAACCCACGTCCCCTGCATTGGCAGGCGGATTCTCATCCACTGCGCCACCAGGGAAGCCCCCAATCACTATATTCTTAAGCACTATGCTCTGCTGCATATTATTTTTTCCTGGGTCTTACCTTTTTCCTGTATTTTCTCAGTTCCTGGTTTTTAATTTACGTTTATTTATTTTACAGTATTCTTATACGCCACTTCAAAGTCTTTGTCATATGACACAGAATGCACATGTAATGTATCTGTAAATGCCACCATAAAAAATCAGCTAGAGTTTAGTAATCAATGGTATGAAAGGATAATTCCAATTCTTAATGAAGATTAAAATATGAGAACCTATATCACTGTTTTAAAAAGAATAAAGTATTACAGAATGTATTTTCATGCCAGTAGCTGATTATCGGGGTTTTCTGTCTGCAGGGACAAGAAGAAAAACATTTAGGCCAGCATGCTCTACCAGTCAGAAAATCCATCCCTGGGTACCGGGGTTCTGAATACACAAAGTACCTGTTCACCAAACAGCCAAAAACCTGGCCACATTTTGTATCTCTCACCTGTATTTTTCAACTATTTGACATTTTAGCAAGCTGCTTTAGTACTTGGCACAGAGTAGATGCTCAATAAACACTGTCAAATTGATAAAGGAATCCTGTTATTTCTAACTAGAACCCTAAGGAAACCTAAGCTCCTAAGACAGAAAGAAGAAACTGGAGGCAATAGAGCACTTCTATCTGAAAGTATTCTCTGCATTTCGTTTTGTATACTTATTTATTACCTCATTCCCCCATTAGCATGTAGTAAACTCCACGAGAGGAGGGACTACGTCTGGCTAGTTTCAGCCATGTATCCAGGGAATCTAGAACAGCAGCACATAGGTAGCATCTTATTCACATAAGAGTTAAGGGCACTCATGAGCTTTGAGAACAGAGCTGAGTTACAGTCCTGGCTTCTCATTTAAAAGCTGTGTAACTTTCAGACAGTTGTTAAGCTTCTCTAATAACAGTACTTAGCTCAGAGGTTTTTGTGATTTTAAAGTGCTTATTACCTAGCAGATCATAATCTGTTTATATTTACCAAGCATATACCATATGCCAGACATCGTTCTAAACGCTGGATGTGAATTAGTGGCACTTAATCCTCACCAGAACTCTATGAGGTAGGTGCTTTTATTATCTCCATTTTTATAGGCAAGGTGAAGAGGAAGAGGTTAAATAACTTGATCAAGGTCACACAGCAGACAGAGCTTTCAAAACCAGTTTGGCTCGAGTCAGCAATACGCTATACGTCCTCTTAACAAGCCCCCAAATGCTTATATCATTACAATAACATTATTAGGGGTGAGAAGCCCCGACTCTTGCGATGTTTACCTTCTCCTGAATGACACTTGCAGCGCGATCTACTGAGGAGACCTGAGGCTGAGACGGAAGGAGAGAACATACCCAGTGAGGCGGTTTCGGATAATTTTGACGCTCATCACGGTCTCCCCCATGGTGGCAAAGGCTCTGGAGATGAAGTTCTCATCCATGTAGGGTTCCAGCTGCGTAAACACAAGAGCAGAGCGGCTCAGGCCAGCATCCAGGCTCCTCATTCCCGCATCCGGAGCCCCTCCCCCTCTGCCCGAGGTTTGCTGCACGCTGCGGGCGGGAGTGGAGTGGGGTGAAGAGGCTTCCGTCTGCGGTGTGATCTGAAGCCTGCGTTCCCAGTCCCCTGCCTTCCTTCCCTTCAAATTTACTCCTTTGAGGAAGTCTCCCCTTTGGATTTAGGAACCCCATCCCTCCAGTCCTACAACCACGGGCGCTCTTCAATCCTTGGGATTCCTCTCATTCTATCCGCCCAAAGACCCACCCTCTTTCCCTGGCGTGAACCCAGGCGGGGCCCCAGGGCCCCTCCCACTCCGAATCAGCCCCTTCACCTAGACGCTGGGACCCGCTTTGGAGTCACCTAAGAGAACTCCCCCGCCCATTCACTTCCACCCTTTTGGGATCCGAGGACCCTCCTCCTCAGTCTCTTTCTCCCTCGTGACACTAAGATTCCTGCTCCGCAGACCCGGGCGGCCGCCCTCACTCACGTCGCCCATCCACAGGCTTGCCGCCATGCCCGAGGCCCCGCCAGGACTTCGCCGGCCACCGAGGCTAGCGCGGACGCCGGACCGCCGAGCCGGAACCTCCACAGAGCATGCGCCTCCGACGCCTTCTGCGCACGCTCCGCAACTCGGCGCCCAGGGCCGCGCCCACGTGCCGCTCGGGGTCTTGCGGGATCCCTGTGGGCGGGTCTCAAGACTGGAGCCTGCAGGATGGGGCGGGGCAGACACTGCCTGGCGTTGGATGGTGAGTGGCGCGGGTGAGGGGCTTTCTCGGGTTTCTTTCTGATTTTATTTAAACACACACGTACATATAAAATTACAGAAGTTTACGCTCGTTGTAAAAAATTGCAAGTATAAGCACATTTTTTTTTTAACAAGTGAAAGATCCCCTTTGGGAACCTGGACGATTCAGTCCCACTAACTCTGTGTGACGTCAGGCAAATTACCGACTGGCCCGCCCCAGCCACCCCTTCACCCCGCATTTCCCAGTTTGCGAGACATTTCTGTTGACGCTGCAATGGGATTCTTTCACCATTCCCGTGTATAGCCCCGGGGTGCGGGGAGGGTAGAGTTAAAGTGAGTGTAAATTGGGGTAACCCTGTCTTCTCAACCAGTCAAATCAATCCCCAAGTCTTGTCACTTTCTTGCGTCCACATCCCCTACACTAATCCAAACTGCCAGTTCTAACCTGTCCCAGAACAGTGACCTGCTATAGAAGGCCCTCAAGTAAACACGGATAATCCTGACAATTCGACTCCTAATCTGGGAGTGTCCCAGGCTTTAGCCTCAGTTTGATACCCATTTCTCAGAATGTGAAGCTTCTGTAGGTGGTAATTGTCATCTCCCATAGTGAAGGTCATCGCAAGTGCCTGAGGATCCATTTCTGGGGCTCCCTCTGGGTTGGTATAGGCCACCTCGGCCCTTCCTTACCAGCTTATACACCCCAAACTTGGGATGTTGGGCCCCAAAGTCAGGCACTCATGAGTCTAAAGTCTTGGATCCAACCACAAGTTGCCAAATTCCAGCTTTATCCTATTCACTGCCATAGTAGTGTAGTGGTTGGGTGCTTTGGCTATAGATTTGAACAAACGGAGCCCAAATCCCAGTCCCCTCTCACTAATTATTTTGGCAGGTTATTTAAACTCTGAGACTAACGTGGATAATAACAGTGCTTACCTCATACCATGTTTGTTGTGAGGATAAAATGAGAAGTAGGGAAAAACACTTGCCCTAATGCCTGGCTTCCAGTAAGTTCTCCAACATGGCAGTTGGAGGCCTTCAAATTGTAACTGGTAACTCTTTTATTTAGTACTATTTGCCAGCCCCTGTGCTGTGCTCTTTGCTTACCATTTTTAAAATTTATTTTACTGGGCTTCCCTGGTGGTGCAGTGGTTGAGAGTCCGCCTGTCGATGCAGGGGACACGGGTTCGTGCCCCGGTCTGGGAGGATCCCACATGCCGCGGAGGCTGGGCCCGTGAGCCATAGCCACTGAGCCTGCGTGTCCGGAGCCTGTGCTCCGCAACGGGAGAGGCCACAGCAGTGAGAGGCCCGCGTACCGCAAAAAAAAAAAAAAAAAAAAATTTTACTTATGGAAGATTTTTAAATGTTTATTTTTAATTTAGAATGTAAGCTTTATCAGACAGGATTCCTTGTTCACGCTTTCTAATCAAATTCCCACAACCATGTCTGGGATATGGTAGGCACTGAAAAAAATTTTTTGAATTTATGTCAAACGATAAACAGTTGTCCCTTACCCCATCTATCCCTATTCCCAACTTCCAGTCCCTTGAGGCAACCACTTCCAAATCTTTTCCCTAAAATCTGTGTATTTCTAAATAGTATACTTTCTTTTTCTTTTTCGGTATGCGGGCCTCTCACTGCTGTGGCCTCTCCCGCTGCAGAGCACAGGCTCCAGACGCGCAGGCTCAGCAGCCATGGCTCACGGGCCCAGCCGCTCCGCGGCACGTGGGATCTTCCCGGACCGGGCCACGAACCTGTGTCCCCTGCATCGGCAGGCGGACTCTCAACCACTGCACCACCAGGGAAGCCCTAAATAGTATACTCTCTATTCATTTGTAGTTTCAGATATTTTATTTATTTATTTTTAAGAAGATGTTGTGGGTAGGAGTTTATTAATTATTTTTGGTGTGTTGCGTCTTCATTTCTGTGCAAGGGCTTACTCTAGTTGTGGCAAGCGGGGGCCACTCTTAATTGTGGTGCGCGGGCCTCTCACTATCGCGGCCTCTCTTGTTGCGGAGCACAGGCTCCAGACGCGCAGGCTCAGTAGTTGTGGCGCACGGGCCTAGTTGCTCCGTGGCATGTGGGATCTTCCCGGACGAGGGCTTGAACCCGTGTCCCCGGCATTAGCAGGCGGATTCTCAACCACTGCGCCACCAGGGAAGCCCCAGATATTTTAGGGACTGCCCCCATACATACACACTTCTCCATCTTCTGACTATAATTTGTCAAAACACTTAACATTTACATTATTATGACTTTGCAAATATTATTTATAGCTGAGCCATATGGGGTGATTACATTTGTTTTGGGGTAACCAATTCAGGTTGGAGGAGGATGGGAGAAAAGGTAAAATTGAGAATACCTGATGTGTTTGAACACAGAAAAGGGGATTTACACTTCTGATAGCGATATGAACACCGAATAAATGATACTTACACCAAAAAATTAAGCATGTGAAAAACAAGGCAATTATTAACTACAGGGAACTTTAAAATGTTCAACGGTCATAACAGCAAAGGCTTGTGGGGCCTTTGCTATGTGCCTGAAACCATTCTAACATATGTAAAGCACCTACAGAGAGCTTTATAACTCTTATGTTCAATACAAGGAAAAGAAACTGAGGTTCTGGGCTCGGGTGGAGGCTGATTTAAATTCTAGCCTAGTCTGTGCCACTTGGTAGCTTGGCCTCAAGGTAGACACTTGAACTCTCAGGGACTTTTTCCTGAGGGACAGCAATTCCCACGTCACAAGGCGATCAAATGAGCTATTATTGTATGCAAAGTGCTCTGCACAATGCCTGGCCCCTTTAAGTCCCAATCCACAAGAGCTGTTATTAAGGATAGGGCACTTTCAACCTGCTATATTGTCAAAAGGGAAAACTTCAGTAAATCTAATCCAACTGGACTTTTTTGGGCGGAGTGGGCATGGGAAGAGCAGACACACAGGTGCTTCTTCACAAAGAAAATACTAAAATCAAAAGTGTGATTTTTCCCTTCTAAGAAGTCAATTTCTAATCAGGATAGTACATGCATCAAAACTGAAAGTTCAAGGAAAAAAAACAATCACAGAATACATTTTAAGTTATTTTACATCATATTCATTTTTCCAAGAGTCACTGATATGGAGGAATCCTCCTGGTGCTAGTAAAACTTTCCTGCTCTAATATACAAACCTCCTGTATCAGCACTGTTCACTGTAACTTTCTGCAGTTATGGAAATGTTCTATAAATTTCTGTATTTGCATAGCCCAGAACCATAGGCGCTAGACACTTCTGACTACTGAGGACTTGAAATGTGGCTAGTGCAGCCGAGGAAGTCCATTTTACATTTTTACAAATTTAAATTAAATGTAAACAGCCACATGTAGGTACTGACCACCATACTGGACAGGTCAGCTCTATATGATTTGGTTGCTCAAATGCCTGTGAAAATCTACATCATTATGCATCAAGCTGTTACTGTGCAGTTAATCATGTTTAATCATTTATACTAGCTTTTGAAATGATACAGTACATCATTAAACTTAGCATAAGTATTTCTAGAGATGTACTGTACTCAAAAATCTTGGTTTGGGATTAGGATATTAAAAGATCCATCCCATGTCTCACACAATATACAGTATAATTTTTTTTAAAATCCAGTGATTCCTGAAACATAAATACCTAACAAAAATCAATCAACTTTTTTTTATTTGTCTAGAACAGCCACTGTTCCATACAAAAAACAAAAAAACAAACCAAAAAAAACCCAGCTGACTGGCACACACCAGGACCTCTTGACATCACTGAAGCCCTAGTCTTCACCAGGGCTACAGGCATGGGGTTATTCTGCCCATCCCAACACAGCAGGTGCTCCCTTAAAAAAGCAGGGAGCATGTAGAAAACAAGTGGCCTGTTTTATAAAACTCTAAATTTATTCAAAGTGTTAAAAGATTTCACTCTCCCCTCCAAAATACTTTACATTAAAAAAAAAAATCAATATTCTCTTCTATTTTTTCAGCCTCTGTACAAGCTACTGCTTCCCTTTCTGGGGACCAGTCTCTGCCCCTCCAACCCTCTTCCCTGCCCTCCCTTCACTCTCAATATTGCTGTAAGTTTGCTTATAAAGCCCTCCTTCCCCTCTCCCGGAGGTCCCGCCCTGCAGGCATAGCTTCCTTTCTGGATTTCAGGCCCTTGGCTTGCAGGTGAGGCAGGTTGGATGGGTGAGACTCGGCAGACAAGGCCTGAAGGGCAGAATGCTTTGTGCTTCTGGGAGAAAGGCTGACTGGCTTTTTTCTTGATCAAGCGGAGGATCACTGTTTTTCTTTTTGCCCCATGGGCACCTGTTCAGGGCCAAATATTTGGCTTGGGGTTGCCCATGGCTGGGTAGCCCTGCCCCTTCTCCAGTTTCCCCAGGCGTAGGTCCATGACAGCTGGGTCTCAGGACGGTACCATTTGTCTGTCTGTGGGTTGTGAAGGACAGGAAGAGTGGCACGTGACTAGAGCAGGGCTTGGCAGAGACCCGACTTCTCAGAGTATGGGCACCAAACACGCAGGAGAGGAAGTTTTGGTTTTTGATAGGCAAAACCAGGGTCAGCCAGGACCATGGGAAATAGGGATGAGGGGGAAAGGTCTAACCACATAGCTGTGGGGTCAGCAATGTTCCTTCTGATTAAAACCCCCTCCCCTCTTCCACCTATCCCACCCTCATCCTGTAGGTCCCAGGATGATTCTGGGAAAGGAGGGAAAAAAAAGAGAAGCATTCTGTTCTGCTGATGGGAAAAAGGCAGGAGATGACAGAGTACTTGGAGCTGGAAGAGGCCTGCTGGAATATGTAGACATCATGGCTTCCTTGTTCCAGGAGGGAGGTGGGGGGGCCGGAAACCAGGCCCTCAGACGCTTCATCAACTCTGTTCCTTGTCCTTGACTAGTAAGACTGTGTGCTGGCCCCCGCTGGACACAGATAAGACCACACGGTTCTCCAACTGTTTGCCTGTCATCTCCACGGGGCTCCAGACATCCTCTTCCTGTCCTGTGCCCAGCTGGTAGTTGGTGCCCATGCCCCAGGCAAAAACACGACCTACAAAGGACAGAAATACGGGCAGCTGTATCTCCAGGGTCCCAAGCCCCACCTTTCTGTAGTGTGAGAAGCCTGGCACACGAGGGTGGATTTTGGCCTGGGCCTGTGGCAGCCTGGCAATGTCCCAGGCTCCGGGCGTTCAGGGAAGCTGAGAGGAAGCAAGGAGATGATGGACCAAGAAGAGCTCTGTCAACCAGAGACCGCAGTCCTTACACACTGCCAAAAACTTCTGCCTGCTCCTAGGCGTGGCATTCAAGGCCCGTCAATGACTGGCCATTCCCCAAACCCCCATATCACCTCCATTCCCAGGACCACCTGCCTTTGAGACTGCTCTGGATGCCCTCCTTTGCTTATCATAAAGGACTGAACCTTCACGGTGCAGTACAAGCCCCACTTCCTCAGGAGCTCTTCCCAGATAATCCCAGGTCAAGCACCTCTGCCAGCTGGATTTCTCAAGGCCTCCATGGCTGTTCCACTCAGGCTTTGGTGACCACTCGTCCACACCCTCCTCTACTGTACTTGCCAGGACCCCAACTACTAAACCTTCTTTCTCTAATAAAATTCTAAGTACAACTCCCTGGGAAGCCGGCACCTACTAGGTTGTAAATAAAAAGGGTCACCATGGTATAAAATGTAAAGAGAAGCCTGAGTTAGGAGTCTGGAGACATGGGTTCAAGTCCTACTGCTTGTCTGGGCCTCAGTGATATATCTCCCTTTGCTGTTTTTCTCCTCTACAGAACAAATCACTTCTATTAAAATAACGTGTTTACCCATTTTGTCATCAAAGCCAGAGCTTCTGACAATCAGGCCAAAAGCAACATCACCACAAACAGTGTTCTCCACACCTCAGCTCCATCTGATGGTGGACATCAGAAGCTACTGGGCACTTCGGTAAGAACCACGACCACCAGACTCCAACCAGACCGACTGTGGGCAGCCCCACTCACCATCCTTGGTCACAGCATATCCCACAGAGGCCCCACAAGCCACCGAGGAGACGGCGGGCAGCCTGGAGATGAGGGTGGGTACGCTCTTCTCCTCGGCACCTTCCCCAAGGCCCAGCCGCCCATACTCAGCCCGGCCCAGGCTGTATGCTCTTCCTGTGGAGGAGGGAGAGAGACGAGGAGTAGCAGAGGGCATGCTCCGGGTAGGCCATGTGAGCACCTATATCTGTGGGAGCTGGTCCCCCATTCCTAGGGTGGTGAGGTCTGAAGTGTCCTTTTCAGTTTTGGGGGAGGCCTGGGAGAACCCCCCCCCAGGCCCCCATTGAACTCACACGTGGAAGAACACCAGGATGCTGGGGGACGGGGGCGACCCTCGTGGACCCACAGCCAGCCCAGTCCATGGAGCAGGCCCAGGTTTCGAGCACCGCCATCTCCAGAGTGTGGCCAGGCCTGTGCCCAGGGAACACTCCACCTCCAACCCAGAGATGGACCAGGAGGCCCTACCTTCTGAATCCATGCAGACTGTATGGTGCTGGCCACCAGAGAAGCCCACCCAGGACTTCGTGGAGTTCTTGAAGGATGTCAGGTTCTGAGGTACAAAGCAAGATTCTGTGCCTGGGGTTCCTGGGGGAAGAGGCCAGGACAGAGCTGTCAGGCGTGAGGGTGTCCAAGGAGCTGCCTTCTTCTTCCCCTCCCAGTGTGGCCCCCAACCCACACCAGGGTATTTATATTCTCATTTTACAGATGAGAAAACTGAGGCTCTGAGGGGTTAGGTGACCCCACCAAGGGTGCACAATGAATAAGGGGTGGAGGCAGGACTGGAGCCCAGGTCACTCTGGGAGACCCTGGACGATGGGCTTGGGACTCACCTAGCTGATGGTAGTTGGAGAGGCCAAAGCCATATACATGGCCCTCAGAGGAGATGGCAAAGGTGAAGTAGGCACCACAGAAGGCATCCTGGAATCTGACATGGCCCCGGCTTCCCCTGGATTTCAGCATCACACACTTGGGGACCAGGAGTCGTTCTGCAGTCAGAGAGCAGGCCAGGGTCAGTGGCAGACACACACAGCCTCTCCTCTCTGCCCCATCTGTTTCTCCTTCACTGCTAAAGCCCTCGCAGGGAGGCTAGGCAGGGACTCTTGTCCCTATTATACAGAAGGGGAAACTGAGGCCAGGAGAGTCCAAGTGCCTCACTCAGACTCCCACAGCCATAGGGGTAACATTTACCTGGAACTTACCATGTGCCAGACAGTCTTTTATGTAAACTCATTTAACTTCACAACAAACCAGTGAGGTAGGTTTAGAGGTAGGTGGGTTTAGAGATGAGGAAACTATGTCCAGGGGCCCACAGCCAGTAGCTGGTAGAGCCACGATTCAAACCTGGGGTAGTCTGGCTCTAGAATCTGAGTCCTTAACTACCACCGCAGGTCCACCTGATACAAGCCTGAACACAGAGAATCCCTTCTACCTCTGACCTTCACCGGGGGTGGCTTGCCAACTTGCCCCGCCAGAGGGACCTAAGCCACCTACCGAGGCCCTGCCGGCCACCACGATTAGCAAATAATTCAGGCACGCGGCCCAGTTGGCCCTGCTCCCCGCAGCCCAAAGTACAGAGGTCGCCATCAACTGTCAGCATCACCAAGTGGTCGTTTCCTGAGGGTGAGAGGAAGGTAAGGGATGCAGGGCTTGTCTGTAAGGGCCAAGGCTGGGCCAGCCCCCCAAAAAGGTTCTCCAACTCCTGCCCAGAGTCAGTACCGGCAGACTCACCTGAGGCCACCTTCACCACGGGCGTACTCAGCTGCACCTGCACAGGCACCATGCTCTTTTTCATGGGCTCCAAGAGCCCGATCACACCATTATTGTCCTGGAAGGGAGGGGCGGAAGAGTTTTCAGCCAGTTCTTCCTGCCTCATACCAGCCAGATCCAGCTTTGCAGTCAGCCACAGAGCTGTCTGGTGAAGGGCACTGGTGCCAGATGGAGATGGAGAAGTGGGCAGGAGCCAGGCCACATAGTGCAATACTTACGAATGAAATCATATGTGGTCTGTGATTTGCATTAAAATAACAAAGGAGTTGGGGAACGGAAGGGAGTAAAGATGAAACAAGTTTGGTCATAAGCTGATAATTGTTGGGGCAAGCAGATAGAGTTCAATATAGTATTCTGCTTACTTTTATGTGTTTGAAATTATCAATAAAAAAAATTTAAAATCAGCCCCAATGACGAAACATCAGATTCCTTTATTTTTGACATTTCAAAATAAATCGAATACTAAAGTACCAAAACAATTTTAATGCTGTATCTGCTTTTTAAACCACACTCTCCTGTCCTGGAAGTTCTGAGATGTGCCCCCAAACCCCTGAGAAGTGTGGAAGAAGGCTGGGAAGGCGGGGGGGAGGTTGAAGGCAGGGAGATGGGTCAGTAGGCTTCCTGGCTTAGCCTCAGCCCAAAGGCATCCTCGACCCACCCCTTTCCCAAGACGCACACATCATAACATCAGAGTCCAGAGAACAGCAGTGGTGTGGACAGGCCTGGATGAAGAAGCCAGAAACCTGGGTCTGGGCCCAAGCTCTGCCCAGGGCCTTGATTTCCCCAGTAAGTAAAACAGGGGTCTCATGATGGGTTATCTTTGGGGCCCCACCAGTTAATTCTGCCCACCAGCTCCCATGACGTCTTCCAGACCCAGTCTTACCCGGAAGGAGCCCCAAAGGAAGACACGGCCATCCTCGGTGAGGGCCGCTGTGTGACTGTCTCCTGCTGACACCTGTACCACCTTCTCTTGCAGTTCCACTTTCCCAGGGACCATCTCTGAGCCCTCCACTGATGTGTCCCTTCCCAGGGCACCCTCATCATTGCAGCCGAAGGAGTAGACCTGTGCCCAGGATGCCCCCCATTAGTGCAAGGCCTGGCCTCTCCATCCGTTCTTGTTTAGGCCAATCCCTGCTTGTCTAGCCAGCTCCATCTCCACAGAGTAATGCGTGTGGTTCAAAGCTCCTTCCCCAAGCCCCCTACTAACCCCAGGCCCTGTCCCATCCTGTGCCACGCCCAACCTACCTGGCCACTTTTGCTTAGACACACAGTGTGCATGCCCCCAGCCTCAGCTTGCACGATGTCCTCTAGAATGGGCACCAGGGCTGGCTTCTTCCTCTCCATCACATTCTCGCCCAGCCCCAGCTGGCCCACGTCACCCTGGCCCAGCGTCAGCACCAAACCCGGTTCTGTGTTGTGGGACCTATGTGAGACTGAGGGGTGAAGGAGACAGCCCCTGAGTGTGTAGGATGATGGGAGAGAGGAGAGGTCACTGCACAGGCTCTGTGATCACACAGACCTGGGTTCAAGCCCCTGCCCTGCCACAGACCATCTGACCTCTCCAAGCCTAAGTTTCCTCATCTGTGAAACGAGGATAACAAAAGTACTTATCTCATAGGGTTTTTGTGCAGATTAAAAACTGATCACATTATTAATGTGAGTGGAAGGCAATGGAAACGAGACACTCAATATCGGCAAATGAATCTTGGTGGAGAGGGCTAAAGAACAGTGGGGACACAAGCTAGTTTTCCTGATAGGTTGTTCTTGGTCGGGAACCATACTATCAGGGCATAATAACGTCTACCCCTTTACCGACTGCTTACTAGTGTTAGACTGCTTTGCAGCCCCTCACATTATGCTAGAGACCTTCCATTCTTAGGATCCCACTTTACAGAAAAGGGAACAGAGTCTCAGAGAAGGTCACAGAATAATTAGTAGAGTTTGCAGTGCATCCTCAGGCTGTGACTTAACCCCTGGACATAGGTACACTGACCCCCACTCCGCTCCTATGTGGGAGCGGACAGGCAGCTGAAAAGGAAGGGGTAGGAGTTAAGAGCCCGCACAGGCTTTTGCAGAGAGGAACACGCCAACCAGTGTGCGGCACAGGGCCATCTGGTGGCCAACAGCGACCGCCCGTAGCCCCGGACAGCCAATGGCGTCCAGCCCCTCCCCCTGGGGGTGTGGCCAGGCTGCCAGGACTGCTGCGGCTGCGCAGAGGGTGCGGGTGCGCTGGGCAAGCAGCCACCTGGTCGGGCTTTCTGGTCAGGAGGGCTCGGCCCGCAGGCACCTTGGCAGGAGCGGGCGCCTGGAACGCGGCGGGAGGCAACGACCCTCACTGCCTGGTTACCAGGGTCTGCAAAAGACAGACAGTGTCTGAGTGTGGGTCCATATTCCCCCCTCCCAGATTGGGGGTGGCTCTCTCTCCTCCCTGACTCCCTCCAGGGTCCAAGGAGAGAGGAGACCACAGCCACCTCCCTCCAGTGCTACCAGGACATGATCTCATTTTCCTCAGGACAGCCCAGTGAGGTTGCCCATTTTATGAATGGGGTAGTAGTCCAAGCTCAGTGAGGTTAGTGATTTGCTCAAAGCTATATGTAGCTAGCAAGTGGCAGAGCCAGGACTTGAACCCAGTCTGGAAGTCAATGGTCTTAACCATGATGCATTACTGCCTGGGGCAAAGCCCTAGGGTCTAGTTTTTTGCCAGTATCTGAGTGCTTTTAGGCAAGTCTCTGCCCCTTTAAGATTCCCAGAGGGTGGGATTCAGTGAGCTACAGGAGACTCTCCAGCTGGGTGGAGTTCCTGGACTTCCAGGCCCCTCAGCTTCAAATCTCAGGGAGCCCAGTTCCAGATTCTGGGGGTGCCAAGAGGCCACCCATACTGAAGTAGAGGCCAAGGCCAACTTACCCTTCACCTTCTTGCTTTTGGGGAGGGCATCTTCGGGGGGTGACCTTCTCTTAGTTATACGCTTGGGTGGCATCTTCCTGTCCTGAAAAACCCAGGCAAATACTCCATGTCAGAAATGGCAATCATTTTCCTGCTCTAATTAGGCAATATTCATCAAAAACTCTAAAAAAAAAAGTGAGAAGAAATGCCCAGCAATTCCACTTCTCAGAATTTATCTGAGAAGAACCAAATAATAAATACACCCAAAGATTAAGATCCACAAATATTCTCTACTGTATTCTTCGTAACATTAAAAAAACAACAAAAAATGGAGCAACCCATACACTCAGGAGTAGGGGACTGGCTAGATAATATGTGGTATATTGATGATAAAACAGGACGAAGCCATTAAAAGTGATGCGTTCAGAGATTTATTTACTGAATCATTGCCAAGTAATATAAACAGACTGAAAAACAGCCCATCATCCTATTTGTGGAAAAGAAAAAGCATACACATATAAAAATGTGTGGAAGGAAATACATTCAATATTGGTAATGGTAACCTCTGGAAAATGGGATTATGGACAACTTCTACTTCTTTCTTTGTAGTTTACCTATATTATCGAAGCTACAAGAAACATGACATGTATTTTTAAAATTTTATTATAAAAAATTAAAACATTGAAGAACATTAAGTGAAGTATCCCTCACAACTCCTCCCAACCCCAACATAACCACTAGTAACTTTGGGTATACATAACTGCCATAATCAGACCACACACACACAAAGCTGTTCTCATTAAATAAAAGCACACCAAACCATCTGTGCCCTTTGATCCAAAATGCCACCACTCCTGGGAGGAACTTGGCTTTCCTCTAAGCAGTCCAACAAGAGACAAACACTGTATACACACTCACACAAACAGACGGTGTTACAAAAGGGGGAAAGGAAATCACCTATGGGTGACAAGAAGGGCTGTTGCACCTAGCACGATCCCGGGCAGCTGAAAGCCTCAGCCCTGAGCCCTTTACTCCTTAAACTAACTGCTGCTGCCTTGTCTCCTCAAGACCTCTGAGAACTGACTTCCTCCGCGGCTATCTCAATTCCAATCCAGCCCAAATTGTGTTGAAAGCCTTTTCCCCCCCACATAAGCAGCTTTGGAAATAAATCTTTATTGAGCCCTGGTCTTTAAGGTTATGAAAGACAGTTCAGTTGTCTAAGCCTTAGGCTCCCAAACTCTAATGAGGGCAATTTGCAGCTACCCAGATGCAAAAGTGGTAGAGCAAGTGGTGGTTAAGAGGAGCCAGAATATGTGCTCAGCTGCTTTCTAGCTGTTTGACCTTGGACAAAGTTATTTAATCTCTTCATGATTCAGTTTCCTCCTCAGTAAAACGGGGATAATAATAGTACCCACACCCTGTTGTGACGCCTATGACTAATTGAGCTAATACTGTAAAAGTAATAACATAGTAAGTGCTCAATAAATCAATGCTGGTGTTATAACACCTAGGGTCTGTCCCAGGTGCTGCTCAGGCACAGCTCTAATCTAATCTGACCCACCTCTCCTCCATTCTACGGAAAAGGGATGGAGACTCTACCCAAGGCTACAAATGGAAAGAGAACTCCAAGAGACCTTCTCAGGCTCCTCTGTGGGCCTAAACAGCACCCCATTCTTCCTCCCTCCCTCCCTTCCTTTCTTCCAGTAGGTCCTAGAGCCTCAGCCTCTCCAGCTCCGCATTCCATGGTATATGAACACAAAGGGAGTGGCCCGGAATTTCCAGGCCATTTCTGCTGACTATCCTGGGGGAAGAGAACGAAGTACCGAAGATGGCGAAATAGCCAAAGGCCTACAATCCTTCAAGGCTGTGTAGGTTGAGCCTCTGCAGGTTGAGCTTCTACAGGTTGTGACTGGCCCAGTTTTGACTCTGTTGAGGCATTTCTGTGTTTCACCCAACTTCTATTCTCCCAGGGTTGAACTCCTCCCCTCCAAGTAGCCTCTTTGAAACCCCTTTTCCCACATTAGAAATGCACATTCCTTAGGATAAAGGGAATTGGATTCATCTGCCAGAGCTGTGGTTTGTTCAACCCTGCTTCTGTGACCATGGCTGACCTCTATGGCGGCTTTTTTTTTTTTAATTTATTTATTTTATTTATTTACTTTTGTCTGCGTTGGGTCTTCGTTGCTGCGCGCGGGCTTTCTCTAGTTGCGGCGAGCGGGGGCTACTCTTTGTTGCGGTACGCGGGCTTCTCAGTGCGGTGGCTTCTCTTGTTGCAGAGCATGGGCTCTAGGCGCACGGGCTTCAGTAGTTATGGTACGCGGGCTTAGTTGCTCCGCGGCATGTGGGATCTTCCCAGACCAGGGTTCGAACCTGTGTCCCCTGCATTGGCAGGCAGATTCTCAACCACTGCGCCACCAGGGAAGTCCCTCTCTAGCAGCTTTAACCTCTCTGAGCTGTACCCTCATCTGTAAAAAGGGAGGCAATGACCACTTCCAGGGCTGTTGTCAAGACTAAATGAAGCACTTCCCTGGTGGTGCAGTGGTTAAGAATCTGCCTGCCAATGCAGGGGACACGGGTTTAATCCCTGGTCCGGGAAGATCCCACATGCCGCGGAGCAACTAAGCCCGTGCGCCACAACTACTGAGCCTGTGCTCTAAAGCCTGCAAGCCGCAGCTACTGAGCCCACGTGCCACAACTACTGAAGGCTGTGTGCTTAGAGCCCGTGCTCCGTAACAAGAGAAGCCACCACAATGAAAAGCCCGCACACCACAACAAAGACTAACCCCCGCTTGCCGCAATCAGAGAAAGCCCGCGCCCAGCAACGAAGACCCAGCACAACCAAAAAAAAAAAAAAAAATAAGACTGAACGAAATGTTTGTAAAGGACTTTGGAGTGCCAAGCACACAGTAAGTACTCAATACGTGGCAGCATGTACTCATTCATTCCATGAATGCCTATTACCACTGCCAGGTGTAGCAAGGAAAAAGAAAACTAACCCTCTCCCTGTTCTCATGGAGCTTAATTCTAGTGGGAAAGACACACACACACACACAGAGTATTATTACAGATGGTGTTGTGTGAAGGATAGGCAAGGCACAACACTGTAAACGTACTTAATGCCACTGAACTATATACAATTAAAAATGGTTAAAATGGTCAATTTTATGTTATGTGTATTTTACCACAGTAAAAAAAAAAAAGCGAGAAAAACTGGGACGGGGGAGGAGATATAGGTCAGATAGGTAACATTTGGGCTAAGGCTTGAAATACTAGCAAGAGAAAGCTAGCAGGGGAAGACCCGGACAAAAGCATGTGATGTGCTCAGGAACCTGGGCAGGCCAGCAGGGCTGTAGGTGGACAGCGATGGATCACACGGCACAAGGGGAGCAGGCGATGGATCATACAAGGCCTAGTAGGGAAAACAGAAGAGTTTTAAGAAAAATGTCTTAACGATTGTTCTGGCTACTGTAGAGAAAATGCAGTGGTTTGGAAGAGGAGGAGATTGCAGGCATCCAAATGAGAGAAGTCAGCGACTTGATTTGGTCCGAGGCAAGAGAGAAAAGTAGACAAAACAGATCAATTTAGGAGACAGGCTTGCTTCGCTGGCAGATTAGATGTGGGGAATGAGGGTGAGGGAGGAAGCCAGAATGACTTTTTCATCCTAAAAAACCCAGCCTCCCTGATCCCCCCATGAACTTGGCCAAACACAAGGACCCCCAGGCTTTGGCTTAAGTGAATAAGTAGATGGTCGACTTCCAGTTACTGAGAACACTGTGGGACAAACAGGAGAGGAGAGACTGAGAGGTCCACCTCACCAGGCGTTTTTGTTAAGTGTGAAGCGCGTGGGAGCAGACCAAGAAGGGATGTTAAGTAGGCAGAGCTGGATGGGTTAAGGAGTGTGGGACGTAACAGGTATCCACTGTTTCTTGTACCCCTGGCCAGGTTGCCAGCCAGTTCACTGTGTCCGGGGCCCTGTCCCGCCAAGGGCATATTTCCTGTCAGTTCATCAGAATGACCTGTACCAGTTAGCTGTGCTGGGGAGGGAGACTGTGTAGTAGCATGGAAAAGTACTTACAGCCAGAAGTGAGAAAAAAGGGAACAGGATAATATCAGCACATCGCTGCTGATGTTGGGTTGACCTGTGGGCAAGGCCTGGGGTGGAGAAAAATAAAGGCTATATGAGGTATTTGGTGTCATGGGTCATTAACCAAAAAAAAAAAAGTGTTAGTGTGGGTTGGCACAGACCCAGGCAATATCTCCTTAGCCACCTGTGTTTTGGGCTAATATTCTGGGGCATCTCACTGCAAGCTAACCACACTGATCCCACTTTACAGACGAGGAAACTGAGGCTCAAAACGGTAAAGTGTCTTACCCAAGACTGGACGAGGAAATCAAGATCTGTACCAAGTACCTAGTCACTCAGACCCCAGGGCTGGTGCCCCTACCTACTTCCTCCCCACACTCCCCAGTCCCTCAGCCTGTCTGAGAACTCTCCCTCATACTCTCTCCCCCAGAAAAGACAGAAGCTTGTCTCTCATCTCCCTACTGCCCACCCCCATCGCCATCCCGCTCTACAAGCCATTCATGATCTTTTTAAACCTCAAACCTGAAACAAGCTGCTTCCTTGCTCAGACTCCTCAGTGGCGCCCTCTGCCCACATTTCTTAACCTGGTACTAAAGACCTCCAGGGTCTGATACTAACACGACTTTTGGCCTCCTACCTTATCTGTCACATCGTCCCTTCTCTTCTCACACAATCTTAGACTGCCTACTATTCTCTCCATACCATGTGCATCTCTGTACCATCCCATCCCTATCCTACTAGAAGAAGTTCTGCTCAAAGTCACCTCCATTGGTAAGCCACCTCTGATCCCTCTCTCAATCCTAAAGGAATCATTCTCACAGAGAAATTAGGGCAGACTTTTAGATCATGATTATTTAAATTTACCCGTCTATCCACCATATCAATCTGCTCCTTAAAATGAGTCTCTCTGGGACACTGGTCTCGCCTACTTTCCATATGCCAACAACCTTTAACTTCTCACAACAAGCTGAAGAAGGCACTGTCACTCCTATTTCACAGTTGAGGGAACTGCGGCTCAGAGAAGTCAATTTACTTGCTTAAGTTCATACCATCAGAAAGGAGAGCCAGGAATAGAATCCAGGTATACCTGATAATTAAAAACAAAAACAAAACAAGAATGGTTGGCTAAAGGCAGGCCGTGATCCAGGCAGGGGTCAAGGCAGCCTGGACAGGCCTCCCCAGGATCCTCTATGAGCTTGGCCAAAGGCAAGGAGCAGAGGGCAGCAGCCTGCTGAGGGGGACAGGATAGTGAGAGCAGAGAGGAGCTCGGAGGCGGCTAGGGCCTGGGAGGGTGGGCCACGTGGGTGACAAATCTGCTGAAAGATGTATGGAAGGACGACGGGTACAACTCCATGCTGTGGTGGAGAGAGCACTGGCTTTCAAGTCCAACACACCTGAGTTCCCTTTGAGCCTGACAGTCTTCATCTCTCAAACAGAGGACTCCAGGCACTGCAGGGTGCTGCTGTGAGCAATCGCAGAGGCAGGGTGGAAGGTGAGAGGGCGCCTTCTCAAAGGTGGAGCCCTGTACCCATGACCCACCTGCATATCCTCTGCCGTACACATCAGTCCTTTGACAGACTCCCTCCCTAACCGCTCTGGGTGTGTTTTCTTAGCCAGACACTGAGTACCTGGGCTAAGAGTAAGTAGTAAGCTTTTGTCCCTACCCTGCACTCCCCAACAGACAAACACAGCTTCCATCTTCAAGGACTTTACAGTCTGGGAGAAGAGTGAGATACAATCCAATAAGTCAGATACAGAGACAACTTCCACCAATAGGCACCTAAGGTGTGCCAGCCTCTCCTAGAACATTCACACCTGCCCTTGGAGGTGTGATCATCCTGGCTTTACAGATAAGAAAGTAGAGGCTCAGAGGAAGGTGCCCCAGGCCACATAGAGGTGGGATGACAGCCCAGGTCTCCCAACCACTCACCACTAGGACGAGAGCATCCCCCCTCCCCACTTCTCTCTGGGCCTCAGTTTCCTCATTTGGTGAATGAAGGCACAGCAGACTAGACAGTCTACCAGGGCCGTGGTGTTCCTGCAGTGACCTGCTGTGACCTCATCTCTGCAAAGGGAGACAGAGCCCTCTCTGACCACAGCAGCTGTCCCCACCCACCCCGACATCAGGAGACAGACACTTGCCCACCAGACGCAATGGCTAAAGAATCTCTTTGTGAGAAAAGTCCCCAGGAGGGATGGAAAAAGATATTCCATGCAATGGAAAGCAAATAAATCTGGAGCAGCAATACTCATATCAGATAAAATAGACTTTAAAATAAAGAATGTTACAAGAGACAAGGAAGGACACTACATAATGATCAAGGAATCAATCCCAGAAGAAGATATAACAATTATAAATATATATGCACCCAACAGAGGAGCACCTCAATACATAAGGCAACTGCTAACAGCTATAAAAAAGGAAATCGACAGTAACACAATAATAGTTGGGGACTTTAACACCTCACACCAATGGACAGATCATCCAAACACAAAATTAATAAGGAAACACAAGCTTTAAATGACACAATAGATGAGATAGATTTAATTGATATTTATAGGACATTCCATCCAAAAACAGCAGATTACACTTTCTTCTCAAGTGCACATGGAACATTCTTCAGGATAGATCCCACCTTGCATCACAAATCAAACCTCGGTAAATTTAAGAAAATTGAAATCATATCAAGCATCTTTTTGGACCACAACGCTATGAGATTAGAAATCAATTACAGGGAAAAAAACACAAACACATGGAGGCTAAACAATACGTTACTAAATAACCAAAAGATCACTGAAGAAATCAAAGAGGAAATCAAAAAATATCTAGAGACAAATTACAACGAAAACACGATGATCCAAAACCAATGGGATGCAGCAAAAGCAGTTCTAAGAGGGAAGTTTATAGCAATACAAGCCTACCTCAAGAAACAAGAAAAATCTCAAATGAACAATCTAACCTTACAGCTAAAGGAACTAGAGAAAGAAGAATAAACAAAACCCAAAGTTAGTAGAAGGAAAGAAATCATAAAGATCAGAGCAGAGGGCTTCCCTGGTGGCGTAGTGGTTGAGAGTCTGCCTGCCGATGCAGGGGACACGGGTTCGTGCCCCGGTCCGGGAAGATCCCACATGTCATGGAGTGGCTAGGCCCGTGAGCCATGGCCACTGAGCCTGCGCGTCTGGAGCCTGTGCTCCGCAACGGGAGATGCCACAACAGTGAGAGGCCCGCGTACCGCAAAAAAAAAAAAAAAAAAAAGATCAGACCAGAAATAAATGAAATAGAAACGAAGAAAACAACAGCAAAATGAATAAAACTAAAGGCTGGTTCGTTGAGAAGATAAACAAAATTGATAAACCTTTAGCCAGATTCATCAAGAAAAACAGGGAGAGGACTCAAGTCAATAAAATTAGAAATGAAAAAGGAGAAGTTACAACAGACACCGCAGAAATACAAAGCATCCTAAGAGACTACTACAAGCAACTCTATGCCAATAGAATGGACAACCTGGAAGAAATGGACAAATTCTTAGAAAAGTATAACTTTCCAAGACTGAACCAGGAAGAAACAGAAAATATGAACAGACCAATTACAAGTAATGAAATTGAAACTGTGATTAAAAATCTTCCAACAAACAAAAGTCCAGGACCAGATGGCTTCACAGCTGAATTCTATCAAACATTTAGAGAAGAGCTAACACCCATCCTTCTCAAACTCTTCCAAAAAATTTCAGAGGAAGGAACACTCCCAAACTCATTCTATGAGGCCACCATCACCCTGATACCAAAACCAGACAAAGATACTACAAAAAAAGAAAATTACAGACCAATATCACTGATGAGTATAGACGCAAAAATCCTCAACAAAATACTAGCAAACAGAATCCAACAACACATTAAAAGGATCATACACCATGATCAAGTGGGATTTATCCCAAGGATGCAAGGATTCTTCAATATACACAAATCAATCAACGTGATACACCATATTAACAAATTGAACAAGAAAAACCATATAATCATCTCAGTAGATGCAAAAAAACCATCTGACAAAATTCAACTCCCATTTATGATAAAAACTCTCCAGAAAGTGGGCATGGGGGAAACTACCTCAACATAATAAAGGCCATATACGACAAACCCACAGCAAACATCATTCTCAATGGTGAAAAACTGAAAGCATTTCCTCTAAGATCAGGAACAAGACAAGGATGTCCACTCTCACCACTATTATTCAGCATAGTTTTGGAAGTCCCAGCCACGGCAATCAGAGAAGAAAAAGAAATAAAAGGAATACAAATTGGAAAAGAAGAAGCCAAACTGTCACTGTTTGCAGATGACATGATACTATACATAGAGAATCCTAAAGATGCCACCAGAAAATTACTAATCAATGAATTTGTAAAGTTGCAGGATACAAAATTAATGCACAGAAATCTCTTGCATTCCTATATACTCACAACAAAAGATCAAAAAGAGAAATTAAGGAAACAATCCCATTCACCATTGCAACAAAAAGAATAAAATACCTAGGAATAAACCTACCTAAGGAGGTGAAAGACCTGTACTCAGAAAACTATAAGACACTGATGAAAGAAATCAAAGATGACACAAACAGATGGAAAGATATACCATGTTCTTGGATTGGAAGAATCAATATTGTGAAAATGACTATACTACCCAGAGCAATCTACAGATTCAATGCAATCCCTATCAAATTACCAGTGGCATTTTTTACAGAACTAGAACAAAAAATCTTAAAATTTGTATGGAGACACAAAAGACCCCAAATAGCCCAAGCAGTCTTCAGGGAAAAAAACGGAGCTGGAGGAATCAGACTCCCTGACTTCAGACTATACTACAAAGCTACAGTAATCAAGACAATATGGTACTGGCACAAAAACAGAAATATAGATCAATGGAACAGGATAGAAAGCCCAGAGATTAACCCACACACCTATGATCAACTAATCTATGACAAAGGAGGCAAGGATATACAATGGAGAAAAGACAATCTCTTCAATAAGTGGTGCTGGGAAAACTGCACAGCTGTATGTAAAAGAATGAAACTAGAACACTCCCTAACACCATACACAAAAATAAGCTCAAAATGGATTAGAGGGCTTCCCTGGTGGCGCAGTGGTTGAGAGTCCACCTGCCGAGGCAGGGGACACGGGCTCATGCCCCGGTCCGGGAAGATCCCACATGCTGCGGAGCGGCTGCACTCGTGAGCCATGGCCGCTGAGCCTGTGCGTCCGGAGCCTGTGCTCCGCAATGGGAGAGGCCACAACAGTGGGAGGCCCAGGTATCGCAAAAAAAAAAAAAAAAAAAAAAAATGGATTAGAGACCTAAACATAAGACTGGACATTATAAAGCTCTTAAAGGAAAACATAGGAAGAATACTCTTTGACATAAATCACAGCAAGATCTTTTTTGATCCACCTCCTAGAGTTATGGAAATAAAACCAAAAATAAACAAATGGGACCTAATGAAATTTAAAAGCTTTTGCAAAGCAAACTACAAACAAGACGAAAAGACAACCCTCAGAATGGGAGAAAATATTTGCAAACGAATCAACAGACAAAGGATTAATCTCCAAAATATATAAACAGCTCATGCAGCTCAATGTTAAAAAAACAAACAGCCGAATCAGAAAATGGGCAGAAGACCTAAATAGACATTTCTCCAAAGAAGACATACAGATGGCCAAGAAGCACATGAAAAGCTGCTCAACATCACTAATCATTAGAGAAATGCAAATCAAAACTACAATGAGGTATCACCTCACACCAGTTAGAATGGGTATCATTAGAAAATCTACAAACAACAAATGCTGGAGAGGGTGTGGAGAAAAGGGAACCCTCTTGCACTGTTGGTGGGAATGTAAATTGATACCGCCACTATGGAGAACAGTATGGAGGTTCCTTAAAAAACTAAACATAGAATTACCATATGACCCAGTAATCCCACTACTGGGCATATACCCAGAGAAAACCATAATTCAAAAAGACACATGCACCCCAATGTTCACTGCAGCACTATTTACAATAGCCAGGTCATGGAAGCAACCTAAATTCCCATCGACAGATGAATGGATAAAGATGTGGTACATATACGCTATGGAATATTACTCTGCCATAAAAAGGAAGGAAATTGGGTCATTTGCAGACACGTGGATGGATCTAGAGACTGTCATACAGAATGCAGTAAGTCACAAAGAGAAAAACAAGTATCAGATATTAACACATATATGTGGAACCTAGAAAAATGGTACAGATGAACCAGTTTGCAGGGCAGATATAGAAACACAGATGTAGAGAACAAACTATGGACACCAAGGGGGGAAAGTGGTGGGGGGAGTGGTGGTGGGGGGATGAATTGGGAGGTTGGGATTGACATGTATACACTAATATGTATAAAATACAGAATAAGACCCTGCTGTATAACAAAATAAATAAAATTAAATTAAAAAAAAAAAAAAGTCCCCAGGAGGGAAGGGAGGAGAGAGGCTCATCTGTCAACAAACATTTGCTGAGCTCCTGCCTCATGTCAGGCACAGAGCTGGTAGACTTCACCCAGGAACTCCTTACTGGAGGATCCCCCTTACATAGGGAGCTGAGCCTCGGCTTAAGTGCGTTCATTTTTCCCAGGGGAAAGGGGCCACATCTTCCACCAGATGTTACAACCACAGCTTTATGGAAATAATAGGGTATTAGTAATCCTCACCACAAGCCTCTTATCTTCACCTTACAGGTAAGGGAAACAAGGCCCATGGGGATTGGGTGGGTGGCCCAAGGGTACCCAACTAGGAAGTTGCCAAGCTGAACACTATTCCTGCTCTTGGGATGTTTTCGCCAACAGGAGCATGTAGAACTCCTAGTTCATCTTTCCAGACTCCATTCTGATGCCCTTTTTGGGTGAAACCATCGCTGCCTTCTCCACCCCACCCAGTGCTCCTTGGTCTTGCACTCCAGACCTTTTGAGACCCAGCCCCTGCAGGAATATCTTGCTCTTCCCCTCCTTGTACCCTGTGCTCCAACCAAACACCGTGGTACCCCTGATGATAACACTCAACTACACCTTCATGCTTTTTGCATGTGCTGTGTTCCCTGCCAGGATCACCCTAACCCCGCCCATCCTCAGTCTGCCTGGATAACTCCATTGTTCCTTCAAAACCCGGGCCAAGAGTAACCTCGGCTGGAAAGCCATACCTAACCCTCCTGCGCAGCCTTGGGTGAACCTCCGAGTTCCCCTCCACACTCCGTACACTCAGCTTCTGCTGGGGCACCCAAGTCACACTTGGTTGGCGCACCTCTGTTAATATCCGCCAGCAGCGCCCCGGATCCACGGGCACACTTCAGGGATCGCCCTGGATCGTAAGTGTGGCCCCACATGGGCCTCCCCAGGGAGACCGCGAGCTCCGCCAAGGCCACACGGGGCCCTCTCACCATGTTCCCCAGCCTTGCACGCGCGGCACGGAGTGGACAGCCAGTAAATAATCTGTTGACAGATGAGTTGGTGCGGAGTTCGCGGCACACCTCTCCCACCGGTCAACAGTCATCGTGACGGTGCCTGTTGACGCTGAGATTTCGCTCTCCGCGTATACCCTCAGCAGCCTACCCTCCTAAAAGCAGACCCTCGCCGGACAGGGTTCCGCCCCACTCTGCAAACAGCATTCTCCAAACCAGTGCTAGACTTAATCACTTTCCCGCTCCGGAAACGCGGCCACGCCGGGGCTGCCGCCCCGGCCCGGGAGGCGCGCTGGTCGGCGCACCGCTGGCGGGAGGTCACCGCGGCCGCGCGCAACCTGGCCGGCCGCGCGAGGGCCGTTTGAATCTCCCGCCCCCGCGGGCGGCGCGGGCCAGGCGTGCGAGGCGCGGCTGCAGAGGGGCCGCGCGGCCCTCGCTCGGGCGAGGCGGGGCCCGGCAGGCTCCGGGGGGCCCCGCGGGGCCGGAGACTCGCGCGCCCGCACCTCTCAGCCACTCGGCTTCACGTGGCGCCGGCGCCGCGCGACACGGGCGCGCGCAGGCAACGGGCCCGACCCGCCGCCGACCGCCAGTGCCCGCGCGCCGCCCTCCGCCCCGACCCTCCGCGCGTGACGGGCGCGACCTACCTCGCTGCAGGTCGGCCACAAGGAACTCCTCCGCTCCCCGGCCCGGCCGCGAACTGCCCCAGAGCATGCGCTCTACAGGCCTCCGGCCCCGACCCCGGGCCAGAAAAGAAAACAAAGAGCCCGGCGGCCCCTGGCGGCCGCCCCGGGAAGTGCGAGTGGCGCGCTCTGGCTAAGGCGCTCCTAACCAGGCTCTCTCCGCCCTGGCAAGGGTACAGTGGGTGTGTATTTTGAAGACCCCAAATTGGGACAAGAGGACTGACAACCAGAAAGACTACTTGAAATCAAGGTTTGGGAGAATCTAGTGTGGAAGGGACTGTACGGACAAAAGAGATTCGGATCCTCCCTGCTCTCAAGAGGCTCTCCATCAGAGAAAGATGAGAAATAGGACTATCAGCAACTACTCAGGATGTGACAACGGTACGCACAAGGTTATCTGGCTCAGCCGGGGCTTAACAAATGCTTTCCAGGTTAAGCCTAAAACGGCAGGGCATCCTAGGAGAAGTATCCCGTGCACTGACAGGGAGCGATGGGAGCCTGTGGTGGTTGTGGGAAACTGCCAAGGTCTGACTGGGGCAGAGGGTGCCATGCGGAGGAACTGGAGAGGGAGAGACAGACCATGGATTCAGGGTATTGTCTAAGGAGGCAGCCTCTTTCCTGGGGAAATGGGGAACTATGGAACGGATTTAAGCACGTGAGTGACAGAAGCAGAGTTTTGTTTTAGAACAAAATGGAGAATGCAGAGAATGGACTTGGGGGAAGGGGAAACCAAGGGTGGGGGAGGGAGGCCAGACAAAATAGATGAGGGTGTGAACTGAGGTTGGGAGCTAGTGATGGAAAACAGGCGCCAAGCCGACTACCCTGTCTTGTTAACACACTCCACTCCTTCTTCAGGACAGGATACAAACAGTTCTTCAGGATTTCAAGTTCCCTGTGGTGACCTTTCAGGGCTTTTGATTGTGTCTGGGGGTTTCCCAGGTCAAAGGCGTGGCCTCTGCAGAAGGATATTTTCTCCATTTCATGTTGATTCTGACTCTGAAGGTCATTCTATCATACCTGAACTCTAGATAGACACTTTTGATGAGTGTTTACCAACTGAGTTTCTTCTACACAGAGCCCACCCCAAAGCACTCCCCATCTTTAAGGTTTCTCACCTCCTCAAGTTTACTTCTGCCTCCATCAGGGACTCCTCTTTTGGATGTTACACTGTGAAATTCCTCCAAGTTTTAACCCTGGGATCTCTGATCTGTCTCTGCTGTCTTCCTCCAAGATCTTACTCATTCACATGGCTTGATGTAATTATAAAAATAACTTCATCACGTATTTTGTAAAACCTCTTACTTCAACTACAGAAACACATCCGTCCATTACTTCATTGGTTCCTCACAAAACCCTTGACAGTTGGAAAATGAAAAAAAATGAGGTTCAAAGAGGTTAAGCAAATTTTCTCTGGGGTCATCATACAAGTGGTAGAAGGAGATCAGAAATCTTCTTTAGGGCCGAGCCATCGCCTTTTAACTGAGAGGGCAGCCCACCTGGTCTGGTTCTGACCTCTACCCTAAGTTTTAGTCCTACGGCTCTACCCAGAAGACTCAATATTCCAAATAAAACTCATTTTCCTTGGATCTAGACCCCCCCCCCACCACCCCCTTCATTCTTCAAGCCAAGGTTAAGGTTCTCCGAGAAGTACAGATTCAAACTTTCACATCTTTTCTGATTCTTCCCTCTCCTCTCCATCTTTTATTTCTGCCCCTCTGGTCTAAAGCACCACCCACCTGGCCTCTGCTCCCACCCCTCATCCTTTCCCCCTTCATTTCATTCCACCAAGATCCCAAGGTTAATCTCCCTAAATCATGGCTGTGAGGCTTTGCCCAGCTTAAAAATCTTTAAAGACTCAGATATTTCTTCAGTGCTGTGCTAGGAGCACCAGGTGGCAAATGCCCCAAGCTGTTGGTTTCCTATTTCCCCTTTGGCGTCTGCACTGAACTCTGAGCATGCCCATGCTCATTCCTCCTTTCTTACCTTTCTCACCTCTCTTACCAGGTGCCTTCTCTCCTGCCTAGCTGAATTCTTGATATGTATATTTTAAGGCTCAATTCAGTTGCCATCTCCATGAAGCCTTCCTAAGCCCTAATTATCTTTTCCTTCTTTGAATGCAAATATTCATTTTTTTTCACACTCTATTATTGTTGTATTTTATTTATTGAACACAAACCATAGTAAGGAGAACAATCAATTGAATCCAACCCAGAAATGACACAGATGATAGAACTATAAGTAAACGATATTAAAAGTTATTATTACTGTGTGGCAGGGCTTTCCTGGTGGTGCAGTGGTTAAGAATCCACCTGCCAATGCAGGGAACGTGGGTTCGATCCCTGGTCCGGGAAGATCCCACATGCCGCAGAGCAACTAAGCCCATGAGCCACAACTACTGAGCCCACATGCCACAACTACTGAAGCCCGTGCGCCTAGAGCCCGTGCTCTGCAACAAGAGAAGCCACTGCAATGAGAATCCCACGCACTGCAACGAAGAGTAGCCCCCGCTGGCCCCAACTAGAGAAAGCCTGTGCACAGCAATGAAGACCCAACGCAGCCAAAAATAAATAAATAAATAAAAGAACTAAAAACATTTTTTAAAAAAAGACTTACATTAAAAAAAAAAATAATAACTGTATGGCATATGTCCAAAAGCTAAGTGGAGACATGGAAGATATAAAAAGACCCAAAGTGAGTTTCTCTCGCGACAATATCTAAGATTATAAATACACTGGATAGCATTAACAATAGATTAGATACTGGAAAAGCAACGATTAGTGAACTTGATACACAGCAAAAGAAACTATCCAAAATGAAACATAGAAAAAAAATTTTTAAGTGAAAATAGTATTAGTGAACTATGGAATAACTTTAATAAGTAGCCTACTCTACAGGTAATTGGAGACCCTGAAAATAAGGAGGAACTGGGGACATAAAATACATGAAGAAATAATGGCTAAAAAATGTTCAAACTATAAACCTATAAACTATAAACCTACAGATCTGTGATTAAAAATAAATGTGGTCTTGGGACTTCCCTGGTGGTCCAGTGGCTAAGACTCCACACTTCCAATGTAGGGGGCCTGGGCTCGATCCCCGGATAGGGAAATAGACCCACATGCGTGCCACAACTAAGAGTTTGCACGCTGCAGCTAAAGATCCCACATGCCACAGCTAAGACCCGATGTAGCCAAATAAATAAATACAAAAAAAAAAGCTTTAAAAAAAGTAAAATAAATGTGGTCTGAACGCTCCAAATGAAAGGCAGAGATTGTCATAATAAATAGAAAAAGCAAGATCCAACCACACACTGCCTACAAGATATACACGTTAAACATAAATACAGTTGACCCTTGAACAACTCAGGTTTGAACTATGCAGGTCCACTTATACTCAGATTTTTTTCAATAAATACGTACTATGTACTACAGTCCTACACGATCTAAGGTTGGTTAAATCCATGGTTGCAGAATCACGGATACGGAGGGCCAACTGTGAAGTTATATGGGGATTTTCAGTAGCACTCCCATGTTGTTCAAGATTAAAAGTAAAAAGATAGAAAAAATAGATTAAAAGTAAAAAGACAGAAAAAGACATAACTCTGGTAACACTAGTCAAAAGAAAGCTGGAGCAGCTATATTAATAGCAAAGTAGATTTCAGAGCAAAGAGTATTATTGAAATAAAGAAGGTAATTTCACAATGGTAAAGGAGTCGATCAAAATGCACAATCCTCAGTATATGCAACGAATAACAGAGCTTCAAAATACGTGAAGTAGGGCTTCCCTGGTGGCGCAGTGGTTGAGAGTCCGCCTGCCGATGTAGGGGACACGGCTTCGTGCCCTGGTCCGGGAAAATCCCACATGCCGCGGAGCGGCTGGGCTCGTGAGCCATGGCCGCTGAGCCTGTGCTCCGCAACGGGAGAAGCCACAACAGAGAGAGGCCCGCGTACCGCAAAAAAAAAAAAAAAAAAAAAAAATACGTGAAGTAAAAACTGATAGAACTTCTAGAAGAAACAGACAAATCGACAACTATAGCTGGAGATTTCAATAACCCACTCTCAATATTACTGATAGGACAGGTAGGAAGAAAACCAGCAAGGATAGAATAGACTTGAACAACACTTTCAATCAATTTGAACTGATTGACATTTATGGAACACTTAACCATTCTTCACACTCCACCTTGATTTTTTCGGACAACAGTAACATACTCGTGCCTTTTTTTTTTTTTTTTTTTGCGGTACGCGGGCCTCTCACTGTTGTGGCCTCTCCCGTTGCGGAGCACAGGCTCCGGACGCGCAGGCCCAGGGGCCATGGCTCACGGGCCCAGCCGCTCCATGGCATGTGGGATCCTCCCAGACCGGGGCATGAACCCGTGTCCCCTGCATCGGCAGGCGGACTCTCAACCACTGCGCCACCAGGGAAGCCCCATACTCGTGCCTTTTAAGTGCACATGAAACATTTCCCAAGATAGGCTATACTAGGTTATAGAAAAAGTCTTGTTAAATTTAAGATGATTCAATCATACAAAGTAAACATATACTTAGGCCACAATGGAATGAAAGTAGAAACAAATAACAGAAAGATCTTTGGAAAACTCTCAAATATTTAAAAACACACTTTTGGGAATTCCCTGGCAGTCCACTGGTTAGGACTCAGCACTTTCACTGCTGTGGCCTGGGTTCAATACCCGGTCGGGCAACTAAGATCCTGCAAGCCGCCTGGCGTGGCCTAAATAAATAAATAAATAAATATAAAAACAATAAAAACACACTTTTACATAGTCCACAGGTCAAAGAAGAAATCAAAAGGTAATTTCAAAGTATTTTGAACTGAATTAAAATGAAAACATAACATAGCAGAACTTCTGGAATATTTTTGTTTGTTTGTTTTGTTTTTTACTTGTGGAATATTGTTAGAGGAGTATTTGGGAGAAACTAATAGCACTAAATGCCTAAACTAGAAATGAAGAAAATGTCTCAAATTAATCAGCTTCTGCCTTAGGGAACTAGGAAAAGAAGAGCAAACTAAACCCAAAATAAACAAAAGAACATAATAAAGATCAAAACAGAAATCAATGAAATAGAACACAGAAGAATAATAAAGTCATCAACCAGCATTTGCTATCTGCCAGGCCCAGTACTAGGTCCTGAGCATACATATATGGTCCCATTCTTTAAGGATAACTCAACTAGTAGGTTAGATGGACATCAACTAAAAAATAAGCACATCAGAATGCTAATAACGTTACCATGATGGAATGCTCAAGGTGCCCACCTTACCTCTGAGAGAAGCCATCATGGGTGCTTAGGGAAGGGAAGGTGAGAATGGTGGCTGAGTTCAGGCTCTAAAGATGCAGACCTTCATCTAAAGATGTGTGACCTTGGGCAAATAATCTAACCTTGATTGTCTTCCTTTTCTATAACATGGACATAAAAAATGTCCCTGCCCTGCATAGGGCTGTTGTAAGGATTAAAGAATGCCTAGCACATAGTAAATCCTCATCAAATGTCAGATACCATCATAAAGACACAGGTTCTGGGACTTCCCTGGCTGTCTAGTGGTTAAGACTCCACTGCAGGGGCCCAGATTTGATTCCTGGTTGGTTGGGGAACTAAGATCCCATCCATCAGAGGGAAAGACATGCATAAAGACAGAAAATGGTGAAAGACATAAGTAACAGCCAGGAAGGGCTCCCGCTCCCCAAGAAACTGCACTCATGTCTTAGTATTATCCAGAGCCAAGCAGACATAGGCACATAGTAGGTTTATAATTTGTTACAACTGAAACCGAGTTTTTATGGTGTAGTGGGTACTAATTAGCTGAATACAAAGTGTAAATAGCTAATTTTCTCAAGGCATGGTATGATGTGGGTTGAGCACAGGCTCTGCAGTCAATTGCCTTGCTCAGATGCATGTTCTGCCACTTACTGGCTATATAACTCGTGCAAGTTCCTCAACTCCAACTTCAGTCTCCTCTGCAAAATGGGCACAAAGGGTACCTACTTTACAGGGGTACGTAGAATATTAGACGAAATAATGTACGTATCTTACCACGCTGCCTTGTTGAAAGGTAACAGTATATCATGATATGGTTTTGGGGTTCAAATCCTGATTCTATTACTAGTTCGGTGATCTTGGGCAATACTAATCCCTCCATCTTCTCCCCTTTTCTCTCCCGAATAGGTAGGGTTCTGAGTGAGATAAGCCTGGTTTAGTAGATCATTTATCTGTGGTGGCAGACTTTATTAAACAAAACTTTAATGGATACTATATCCCTAGTTGTTTGCTTTTAAGTCAGAGAATTTTCTCACAAGCTCACTGTACTTTTAAGACTGTAAGCTTTTTTTTTTTTTGCGGTACGCAGGCCTCTCACTGTTGTGGCCTCTCCCGCCGCGGAGCACAGGTTCCGGACGCGCAGGCTCAGCGGCCATGGGTCATGGGCCCAGCCACTCTGCAGCATGTGGGATCTTCCCAGACCGGGGCACGGACACATGTCCCCTGCATCGGCAGGCGGACTCTCAACCACTGCACCACCAGGGGAGCCCGAGACTGTAAGCTTTTTTACAAATATTAACTCTAAATTCTCATTGCAACTCCAAGAGGTACTTTTATTTTCCCATTCTATGCATAAGGAAACTGAGGCAGAGAGGTTAAGTAGCTTGCCCAAGGTCACAGGGACAAGTGGTATCAGGATTCAAACCCAGGCAGTCTCACTTTAGCAACTACTGCTATGACTACTGAGGCCTACATGGAGAAAAAAGCCAGAATAACCTGTTTGTAAAAAGTCTACAGGTACGTATGTTGCAACCTGAAGTTTGGCAAAGGGTGTGACCTAGAATACTTGCTGACAGCTTTGCTTCAGCTACACTTGGACACCAGAAATGGATGTATTCCCCACCTAGCACCCAGCCCTACCCTGAGAATTTACACTAAAAACATTGTTCACACTTTACTGTGCATCTACCATCCAAAGACTGTTTATGTGGGAATGCCAAGATGTGCGCTGGACACAGGGCTAACCCTGGGGATACAGGACCAGTCCACTTCCTAGTTGTAGATTTGGGCAATTATTTAGCCTTTCTCCTCCTGGGTTTTCCTATCAAAGCAGACAGATTAATACCCACTTCAGGGCTGTGAGTAACACATGCCAAGTGCTTAGAAGAGCCCGGCACAGGTAAGCACTAAAAGTGTTGCTACTTGCACAGGTAAAGCAACCGAGGTTCTCCAATAATCATAGCCACAAACTAGCTCATATTCTTTACCCTCTCGTCCCTGAATGCTGTAAAACTGTACATCTGGACATTCCATGTGTTTGGGCCACAACCCACCAAACCCCCAAATCCCCCCCTTAAACCTGACCCCAATGGATTCTAAATGGGTTATTCTACCTCCCCATCTTGTAAAATTCACTTAATAGCCCCACCCAAGATCTAGACTCTACCTTCTAGATGGTTCCCCGCTAGTCCCCATCCTTCAGTCTTATGACTTCCCTATAATGCTGGCAGCCTGTACACAGGCTTCACAAAGTCCTACTGACTCAAGCATAGCTCTTTGACACAGAAGCAGAGGATTAACTACCCCAACAGCTGCTTTTAACTTTTTAACATCTGCACCAAATCTTGTACAATGGTTAGGTCTCATTAGCATGAAGACCTCTCATTCAACACCCATGTCCGGTGGCCTAATGTATAAGTCTCTAAGACCACACCTTAAGTTACCTATTTACAACTGGTTAGGATACATGCATTTTCCCAAGTAGTAGTACACAAATGCCAACATTAAACGCAAGAGCTCAGGGCCTTTAATTAGTGCAGAATCAATCAGGTATTAACTGCTTGAACAAGCAGCTTCATTTATACAATACTCATTTAGCAGTCATATTTGCATAGAAAGAACCACATAGGGAATTCCCTGGTGTTTTCACTGAAGGGGGACCAGGTCTGATCCCTGGTTGGGGGACTTAAGATCCTGCAAGCCACATGGTGCGGCCAAAAAAAAGAACCACACAATTATGTATATAGTCACCTTTATTGTAATTCACCCGAGTACATTAGAAACTGACATGGATCTCTTTATTAAGACATGTAGATTCTCATGGGCATCTGCTTTCCACTTTTAAGAAAATCCAGTTTACTTGAGAATGGCCAAGATCTTAGTATCAGTACATCAAGTTTCCACCTCATAGGAAACCTGAAAGGGTCTCTTGGGACTCCCAGGTCACTATACTGTCCACAGACCTGCCCACACAAGTGTCTTCTGGAATTCCTTCTAAATTTCAAAAGGCACCTGGTTAACAGAACACTATTACTCTGCTGGTTTATAAGGTGCAATTCCAGGGTTAAACATTGTGCTGAAACTTAACATTTTCAAATTGCCCAGGCTGATCTTCCAAAAATAGTGTATTACTCACTTTACTAATCTCCCTGCCAAATAAAGGCCCCCAAAGCATTGTTAACTGCACAAGTCAGGTAAGGCTCCTCTTCTCTCCTGAATGAAAGGACAAAAAAAGAATTAGATTCATACATAATAATCTTATTTCACTTTTAAATTTTGGTATACTAGATGTCTCTCTGCATGGTTCGTCTCCTCAGTCATCGTCCACAGGACTCTGAGAAGCTGTAGGAATATGCAGGCGCAGACTCAAGGCCCAGCTTCATCTCCAACGTTGTGGAAAGGGACTGTACATCATGGGGCAGAGCCCTATGCTCCCCTACGCCACCAGGACAGAGCCCGGGGAGAGTGACCTCCCGGGGTATCCACATTGGAATGTCTGACTGAACAGTTACTGTAAGTTCCCATACGGACAAGTTTCGTTCTGAGAGCGGACAAAGTACAACAAAGTTAGCCTAGGTACCCAATTAACACGATCGACTATATAGTACTGTACTGTAATAGGTTTATAATACTTTTCACACAAATACATAAAAAACAAACACAAAGAAATAAAGTAAACATTTTAAATCTTACAGTACCTTGAAAAGTACAACAGCTAGCATACAGGGGCTGGCCTCGAGTGAACAGGCCATGAGTTACTGACTGGAGGGAGAGGAGGTGGGAAATGGCAGAGCTGAAGGATCATTAGCAACAGGAGATGGAGGGCAAGCTGCAATTTCACTCATGCCTGACACTGATGGCACAGGTTCTGGTCCCTTGCTGGATTCAATTCTATCTACCCTCCTGAAAAAATGATCCAGTGATATCTGGGTACTAGCTCTTCTCATCAGATGACACAGTAGCACTGCATTGCATTCTGAATGGTTGCTGCAACTTTCGTGTACCATTCTACGTCCGGGTCCTCTGCCTCAAAAACTAACAGTGCCTCCTCAAATAAAGAAAACCCCCTTACCACTTCTTGCATCATGAATCTCTTTCATTCTTCAGCAGTACCACCTATGTCACTGCTGCTTTTATGCTTGTTTCCAGACATCCTGGGCTTAAAATACAGATACTGTCCTACTGTACTCCATACAGTACTGTATACTAAAACACAACCACTTGTAGAGGATGCACGCATGTGACAATGTACACCAGACACCTGAATTAACTTACGTGATTGGACATGTTCGCATCTTAAGGTTTGTATGTAAAGGACTTACTGTACCCCTGTTTTCAAGACATTTCATTTCCCCTCATCCCATACTACATGTACACCTGAGGGAAGTTCAAGTCCACCAGGATTAGCAACTGTTTCTAATAACTTCCAAAAGTTATGCTTTATCTATCATAGTTACTGTCATTGTAGACATATGCTGGCACAACTTAACCCTCCACATCACAGAAAGGAACTGTACAAGAGACCAAACCCTTAGTTCCCCTGGAAAGATCGAGAGGGTACACACATTACATGGCTCATGTGACAGCTTTGCTGTCTTTGGTTAAGTCATTCAAAATTGTTCCATTTGCAAAACAGAAATCTCTCCTCTATCGTGAGTATTAAAGATGTGAAGATAAACTTTAAAAAGCCATCTTCCTGGAATATGAGCATACATCTAAGAAACTGTCAACATGCCTACAAAAAAAAGTAGCAAAATATCTAGATGCATTGAACGGCAGCATCTTCATGAAATGGAACTGAGCTCAAAATGATCAAATGTCTTATGCAAAATGTTGGCAGGCAAACACTGATAGGCCAAAAGGAATTCGTAGATTTACTTACCCCGAATCAACTTATTTGGAATCCCAAACGAATGCTGCAAAACAAAGCAGGTAAGAGCTTTAATCCAGCAGTACACCGAAACTGATTAAAAGAAATTTTTCATTCACTTCGGATCAACCTAGATTCAGATATGCTGCTCTAGAGAGCTGTTTCCTGCATGGTTTGTCTCCTCAGTCATTGTCCACAGGACTCTGAGAAGCTGTAGGAATATGCAGGCGCAGACTCAAGGCCCAGCTTCATCTCCAACGTTGTGGAAAGGGACTATACATCATGGGGCAGAGCCCTATGCTCCCATACGCCACCAGGACAGAGCCCGGGGAGAGTGACCTCCCGGGGTATCCACGTTGGTTACTATACTTTAGAAATTAACTTCACCAAGTTGACAGCTACTTCGCAGCAGTATCTATAAGGGAGTAGAACCCAATCACCCCAGAGTGTCAACAAGAGTTGAGCGCAAGACTAACGAGCAGACACATCAATAATCTGAATTTTCAACCAGGTACTCCAAAGACATCTAGGAACCCCAACAGGCGATTAGCTTGCTGCCGAAGAACAGCAAATAACAGCCGTTATGACGCCAGTAAAGGCTCCTACCTTTAACCCGATCGCCTGAAATAAAAAAATTGCCCCAAAAGAAAAAATAAATGGCACCAGAATTAAGAATAACCCGAATCGGGAACAAAATGGCCTGCATTCAACTCCACTGAAGACGCTAACGCGCCTCCTAGGAAGCAGCATAATGGCGCAACAGGAAATGAGCGCGGGCGCTGCGCACTTAGCTTGTGGGCGCGGAGGGTCGTGCCCTGCAGGCCTGGGAATTCCCGCGCTAGCGACCCTTGGTTACGGCCGAGACCCGCGGCCGGCGAGGCCTCCCCCGCCCACACCCGACCCGGCCCTATTTTTGCGAGTAAGGGTAGTCAGCATGGACGCCGAAGATTCGGAATCATTCTAAATAGTATGATCCCCAAAGAAAAGGCTGAGTGGCTGACCCAGTACCAGACAAAACGCTGAAGAAGCAGGCATCTAATCACACTCACCTATCACCCAACGAGGATGACAATAGCCTTCCCCGAAAAGACCAAACGGTCTCAAGGCGTCGGTATTTATACCTTCTGAAGCCCTCGGAAGTCAAGAAATCTCTACTGCGCCTGCGCCGCGTCATGCGCAGTTAGGGAGTTAGAAATTCGCTAAGGGTGCTGGGACTCCACCGCAGGTTAAGCTCCACCCCTACCTGGCGTAGAGGCATCTCGCGATACTAGAGACTTCGCGCGGAACCTTGAAAGTGCAAGTTACAGAAAGAGAGGTTTTGAAGTATTTAGGCTGATGGGTAAGTGCTGGATCGGGTATTTACGGCTCTACGATCAGTTCACCAATCTGGAGGATAAGCCGTTAAATAAAGTCAAAAAACCTTTGGATTAATAAGTGTTCTGAATAGAAAAGGCATTTAAGCCTTGTCTGAAAAAAAAAACAGAAAAAGAAAAAGGCATCTAGAGAAACGCAGTCTCAAAAGGGATTGAATCTACCCTGTTACGTGTGAAATAAACATTTGATAAATGGCGTTGGTAAATAAGTCGGAAGTACTAAACTGTACACTTAAAAATGGTTAAACTGGTAGATTTTATGTTACGTGTATTTTAACACATATAGACACCTAATATAAAGAAGGCAAGCAAAGAATCCTGAAGATAAATGTTACATGTGAAATATTGCAAATGCGATAGAATTCCGAATAAATGTTAGATAAATTGACGTAGAGCCATCACAGCTCTGCTATAACGAGTAGAAACATTTATGGTGTTCTTCCTATAAGATTTTGTGCTGGGTGCTTTAAATACATTATTTACCATCACAGCAATTCTAAGACATTGGTATTATTACCCAGTTAAAAAAAATTTTTTTTTACTAGCATGCATTTTCTTTCTTTCTTGCACTTATTTTTGGCTGTGTTGGGTCTTCCTTGCTGCGCGCAGGCTTTCTCTAGTTGTGGCGAGTGGGGGCTACTCTTCATTGCGGTGCACGGGGTTCTCACTGAGGTGGCTTCTCTTGTTGTGGAGCACGGGCTCTAGGTTCACGGGCTTCAGTAGTTGTGGCTCGTGGGCTCTAGAGCGCAGGCTTAGTAGTTGCGGTGCACAGGCTTAGTTGCTCTGCGGCATGTGGGATCTTCCCGGACCAGGACTCGAACCTGTGTCCTCTGAATTGGCAGGCAGATTCTTAACCACTGCGCAACCAGGGAAGCCCTATTACCCAGGTTTTAAGATGCGAAACAGGCCCAGAGCAGTGGTTCTCTAAGTGTAGTTGGCCAACTGTGGGGGTCCCTGAGGTCAAAACTATTTCATAATAATACTTAGACTTTTTCTGCCTCCTTCACTATGTTGAGTCTACACTGATGTAAAATGAAAATGTGGGTTAAACTGCTGGTGTCTTAGTTTGCTTCAAAGCCCTGTCACCAAACTGTACTGGTGGTCATTGTATTCTTCATCAACACAAATTTAAAATTTAAAAAAAAGTCAGTTTCACCGAAGGACGTCCTTGATGAAGAAGTAAAAATCATTAATTTTACTAATTCTTGCCTTTTGAGTATCTGTCTTTTATTATTTAATTATTTGGCTGTGTTGGGTCTTCGTTGCTATGCACGGGCTTTCTCTAGTTGTGGTGAGCAGGGGCTACTCTTCGTTGTGGTGTGCGGGCTTCTCATTGCGGTGGCTTCTCTTGTTGCGGAGCACAGGCTCTAGGCGTGTGGGCTCAGTAGCTGTGGCTCACGGGCTCTAGAGCGCAGGCTCAGTAGTTGTGGCACACGGGCTTAGTTGCTCCACGGCATGTGGGATCTTCCTGGACCAGGGCTCGAACCCGTGTCCCCTGCATTGGTAGGCAGATTCTTAACCACTGCGCCACCAGGGAAGTCCTGAGTATCTGTCTTTTTAATATTCTATGTGACAAAGTGAGAAGTACACATAGAGCATTTATGCTGCATGTGAAAAGCTGATCTGCAGGAAAAGCACTTCTGACATTGTTTGAGTTGTGAGCTGAAAAAGCCACGTTTTTCATGGAATAGTGTTTTATTTGAAAGAAGGCTGACATCTTTACCAACTATATATCTTGTGTGGGACTGGATTTTCTTCATTTACTTAAACCAAAACACCGTATAGTAACAGGTTGAATGCAAGAGCAGATATGAGAACTGAGTTGCCTTCAATTAAACCAGACAGTAGAGATTTGCAAAAAATGTAAAACAATGCCACTCTTCTCTATTTTTGGAAAATAGTTATTTTTCATACAAACATATTGTTAATTAACCTGTAATGGATTATTATTTTGAAATGTATCATAAATATTTTAAAATTTTCTCAGTTTTAATCTTAGTACAGTAAGTATCAATAGATATCACCAACAGATAGAAAGTTTTTTGGGGTTCTGAGTAATTTTTTAAATTATGAAGGGGTCACGAAACAAAAATGTTTGAGAACCAGTAGTTTAGAGGAAGAGAGACAAATAATTCTGCTACTTTTCTGGTGATATTGCAAGTATTCAGTTGCCTTTCAATCACTCATTCAACATTTACTTGGTGAATATGACTTAATTTGCTAGGCATTGTGCTAGACACTGGGGATTGAGATGAACCACTTTTTCTGTCCTTGAGCACTCACAGTGGGGGAAATAGACATGACAGCAAATTATACTACTACTTGGTAAGCTCTGTGTGGCATGAATAATGTATTCTGAGGACAGAGCAACTGAACAATTGGCTAAAGGCTGAGAGGGTTTTCCTGGGGAGTTAAAATCTGAGCTAAAACTTGAAGGAATAGTAAAAGGGTGGAGTGTGGACGATGACAGCGTTCCAAGTGAGGAAACTAGCAGGCCTGTGGTCTCCCGGGAAGGGTGAGAGGTCAGCTTGATTAGGAACATCAAAGGGAGGACTGCCTGGGCTTTTCATGAGCCTGAGAAATAGGCAAGAGCTGAATACAGAGTATCCTGTGGTCCAGACAAAGTTTAAATTTTATCCTGCCGGTAACTAGAGGTCAATAATTTTGAAGTAAAGGATTGCTCTATCTTTGCATTTTATCTTTTTTTGGCTGTGCCACAGGGCATGTGGGATCTTAGTTCCCAGACCAGGGATTGAACCTGTGCCCCTGCAGTGGAAGTGCGGAGTCTTAACTACTGGACCGCCAGGGAAGTCCCTATCTCTGCATTTTAGAAAGGTAACTCAAATGGCAAAGTCGGAGGATAGATTGGAGAGACTGGAGGTTATAAAGTCCCATTAAATTATGTTGGCTTTTTTTTTTTTCGGTACACGGGCCTCTCACTGTTGTGGCCTCTCCCGTTGCGGAGCACAGGCTCCGGACGCGCAGGCTCAGCGGCCATGGCTCACGGGCCCAGCCGCTCCGCGGCATGTGGGATCTTCCCGGACCGGGGCACGAACCCGTGTCCCCTGCATCGGCAGGCGGACTCTCAACTACTGCCCACTGCCAGGGAAGCCCAAATTATGTTGGCTTTGAACTTGAATGGTAAACAAGGCAAGAGGAGATAAAGGAATTGAGAGACATTTCTGAGGTAGAGAATGTACAGACTTTATTGTCCTAGTGGACCTGCGAGGTAAGAGAGAAACTTGCAGATAATATCAAAGTTTCAGATTTGGGATGTTGAACATATTGTGGTCTCTAACTCTGATAACTGAGAAAGTAGGTGGTAGGGGTGGTGAGTAATGTCTGCATAGGAGGTGAATATAAGTTATTTTGTTGTTGTTAACCTCACTGTTTATTGAATTGTGAACTGCTGCAAACGCTGCTGAAGTCTCACTCATTGCGACCCCTCTCTCAGCACCCCCTTGAAAAGGAAGTCTGGAGGTGCGTACCTTGGGAACATGTGGGTGTATATATGTCTACAGGGTAATTGGATATAGGGTTGGACTCCAAGCAAGAAATCCGAGTTGTAAATAAAGATGTAGAAGTTGTCAGAATAAGAGTGGTGACTGAAGTCATGTTGGAAGAGCAGGGAGAGTGATGAGAGGACATGAAAACCCAACATTTAAATGGTGGTCAGGGAAGAAGCCGGGGGACAGAGGAAGCATGATCAGAGGAGAACCAGGAGAGTGAGTGGTGTCTGACAAGTCAAAGAAGTTTTGAGGATTAGAACATGGCCCAGAGCATCACATGCTGCAGAGTAGTCGTATACGTTTTGAGCTGAAAACAGGCCTTGGATGTGGCAGTTAACTAAGAAGACACTGGTAACCTCAGGGAAAGCCATTTTATTTTGGTTTTAGTTTATATTTTAATGAGTTTAGTGAACATGGCTTTAGAAATGGAAAACAGCATGTATAGACCAGAGGTCCTACACGAATGTCAATGTCAATGTCAATCAATGCAATGTTTACATCTGCATTGCTTCTTTTTCCTCTGTCACTCACGTAGTTCAACTGCTTGGACTGTACAGGAATTTAAGTTGTTTAATGTTAGAATAGATTATGTGAAGGGAGTATGGGAAAAGTAGGTGATAGAGCAACAGGGGAAGGTTGTTTTTCTTGGTGGGGCAGGAAGGAGATAAACGCTGATCAAATAAATGAATTAATGGTGTGTGTGTGTCTCCTCAGTACCAGATGCAGAGAAGTTGAGGGTGTTTGTTCCTTTCATATGACCTCTATGCTTTATGAAGGAGGCAAAAATTCTTGGGGGAAGAAATTAATGGTACCCACAGAGGAGAAAGATGGAGCAAGCGGTCCAGGCTGCTGGTGTTTCCTTCTCTTCCCTTCACGCCTCTTACAGATGGAATTGAAACAGTGGTTTAGGCTGTGTTTTGGTTTCAGCACCTGGCTTTTGTTGTACATTCTCAACTTTTATAAGTAGACTTCCTATCCCACCCCCTCCCATTCAATATCCACTGGACTTGCCCTTTCTGATGGTGGTTTTCCAAACCTCTTCTCTGCAATTGTAGTCCTCTCTCTCCTGGGGTACAGTAATCAAAATCCTTATGGACGCTAAATTCATTGTTTCAGCAAACACTGGGCAATGTGTACCTTCAAAATACCCTTCTAGAGACAATGCGTGACCTCAAAAGGGTAATGGCAGTTTGAGGCCTCTTTGGAGGGCTAGTAGAAGGAAAATATGGGAGCAGGTGGAGGCCAATGGCATGAGCAGTTCTGACTCATGGTTTCTCTTAACCCTTGGTAAAGGGTGGTACAATAATCAAGGCCAGTCTCTGAAGTGACAAGTACAAAGTGAGTCATTGGTGGGGCCACCTCGAATGAAACTGGGCTGCTTGCCAGAGAGGAGTATATAAGCTACGATCTGTCCTATTGTGATGTCAGTCTGAGGTCTAATTATATGTGGTCCAGACACAGTAAGTCCTTGCAGGGACAACTGATTAGGATGCAATTGCTTTTCCTTGAATATATGTAAAGAGTGGTTACATAATTATCTTTGACTTTGGGGAGGTAACTTCATCTCTCAAGTTCTTCGCTGGTAAAATGAGTGTACTTTCACTTACCTCCCAGTCTAGGTGGGATTAATAAAACCTAGAGCTGCACCTGCTACACAGTGTGGGGTTCATAGTTGGCTTTCCCTTCTGCAGCTTATTCTTTTTCCACAATTCTGTACAGACAGACACAAACATCACTGACCTTCATCTCTGGTTACATTTAATGTTCTTACTCTAATTTTTCCCCCTCATCTACTTCTCATTTAGGGTGTCTAGCAATATTTTAGGGATTTTTTTTTTTTTTTTTTTGCCACGCTGTGCAGCTTGCAGATCTTAGTTCCCCCGCCAGGGATTGAACCATGCCCCCTGCACTGGGAGCACTGAGTCTTAACCACTGGACTGCCAGGGAAGTCCCTTAGGGAGCATTTTTAAGCAACCTTAAATCATTTGGAGTGAGGTAGAACATAAAAAATAAACACTACATACCAGAATAGTATAACTTTTTTTAATTCTAAAATACATTAATAATTAACATTGATAGGAAGACTGATTTACAATGCAATTATTTATTTTACAAGGAGATTCTGTACATCAGGGAAGCATCTTGAAGTACAATACAACAGGCTTTTACTTCTTCTTTACATTATGATTGTGAATTGTTACTTACACGGAAAGAGAACACAAAATCCTCTTTATATATATATTTATATAAACACCTGAAAGACTTGACTCCCAAAGTATCTTGCTTCAAAAGAACATGAATGAGATGAAAGATGAACTAGATTCCTTGGTGGCACATAGAAAGCAGACAAGTAGCTCGGGAAATCAAATCCTGTTTCAAGCTTGGCACATTAAGGGAAAGGAAGGCGGTGAAAGGGGTTTGAAAAATGTCATCTGAAGCCACAGAGGATGCTGGCATAAGCCAAATAGTTTCCAGAACAACAAGACAGAAAGGTTAGAAGAAGTTAACGCTTAATGTGTGGCCACCTTATATACAGACCTCTAACAACTTTGTAGAACTGTCACTTATCTTCCCTTGGTCATACCAAATGTTAATAAATTTGAAGGAGATGTGGGCCCAGTGTATCTCCACAGCCATAAAGCACTTGACGTTTACTGAGAAATCCAAATACCTCCCTATTCCCCATATGGAGGGAAGATACTACCTTTTAAGGTCACTTTAGCTGTGTTTTAACCTGATATTCTGATTGTTCAGCAAATCTTACATGGACATGAAAGGAGGAAAAGAGAAAAATCCACGTAAAGATCACATACAGAACAACATGGACTGCAGAAGAAATCAGAAGAAATCTATAAGATAGCCACAATTTTCTGAACATTAAAGGGAAAAAGCCACATTCATCAGTTAAGTGGAAACTATTTTTTTCCCTTCCACTTAGAATGTACAGGAATTAGAGGGAAATAGTAAGGCTGTATGGTTTTCAGTAAAAATTCAAAGAAAGCAACTGAATCTTCTGTTTTAGGAAATCATATTAACATATATTACACATACAAAAAGGAGTGGGGCCTGAGTCAATGCCCAGGCACCAGCTGCACTGGCTACAGCTTGGAAGAGGAGGAGTGAGGTGGAAGCTTCCAGAGAGGGTCAGCAGGAAGATCAGTGTTGGGAGTTAAGACAAAGCACACAGCAGGAGAAGGCAAACAGTACTGAGGAAAAGAGAGGAGCAGTGGGTCATGATCTTGCCCCTCCTAACTGCTTCTCCAAAGACCTTTTTCTATCTAGCACTCCACATCCCCAGGACCTTGCTGTGTTCTGGCTGGAAGTGTGGGGCTGACAGCACACAAGTGCTCCCAGAGTTGCTGCAACTCTGCTTTATGGGGGAAAACACATCTCTTGGTTAGAATGAGTTAGGGTATCATTTGGTACAACAAAAGTACAATAGCCTATAAAATTTAAGCCATGAGTCAGTTTTCTGCCAAGTTAGCCTCAATGTAAAGGCCTTTTTTGGTTTTGCTTTTATATACAGAAAACATACATGCTTTCTCATTTTCCCAACTTGGAATCTGGTTGCAGCTCAGACTGTTTAACAGACAGGAAAAACATAAGTTCCCATCATTTCTTCAAGATTTCTGTCTTTTTTTTACAGATAAAAGTCAGAATGACTTGTGCCAAAAGGAAGAACATGTCAGATCCTGAGCTTCTCTTGGGCTGGACTGCCTGAAGAGGACTGTCCTGCTGTGTCAGAAGAGGTATAGTGCAGTGCTTTCAGCTGACATGCCAGTGTGGTATGAAGGCTTCCCCTGGAGGTGGGGGCCACTTTTTCCAGAAGGTTGGGGGCCTCCAGAAGGTTTCCCCCACCACCAACTAGATGTGATGGCTAGAATTTAGCGCCTACACAGGTGGGCCTCACAACAGGACAGGGCAGGTAAGCCTAATCGTGCAAACTGTGCCTCAGCACAGGCAGTCATCGTGGGTGAGGGTGAGGTGCAGCCAATAAACCCTGGAACCTGCAAGTGACTCAGAACATTGGTGGCTGGTGAGGGAAGAGCCCTCAGGTACGCTGCAATATTAAAAGGTTCAAAAGCACTGACAAAGTGTTCAGCTTTGCCCAAGGCAGCGTATGAGAATCCATTCCAGTGAAATGCTACATTCACAGAAGTGCTGTTCACCCCAGAACTATATCCCAGAGGACTCAATTCTGGCTGTGCTGAGAAGTGCTGAAGTTCCCTCCATGTCGCTCTGGAGACTGAAGCAGCAAGGCAGCCCTGTTTTAGGGGGTTGCTTAGATCCTCTCTCAAACTTCAGCATCATGGACGGTGGTAGCTAAAACGGATGATCAAAAAGAGCTGAGTTACCAAATATCGTAGATTTCTTTGCTATTACAATTGACCCTTGAACAACAAGGGTTAGAACTGTGCGAGTCCAATTGTACGTGTAGTTTTTTCAATAGTAAATACCACAGAACTACATGACTGAATAGCCTGTGTAGGAAGTGGAACCATGGATACCAAGGTGCCACATATATGGAGGGGAGCTATAAATTATATGTGGATTTTCAACTGTTCAGAGGGTTGTGGGAGCCCCAACTCCTGCCTTGTTCACAGGTCAACTGTATTATCTTAAAAGTAATGAAATGAATGTTCCAACTGAAAAAGTCACCTGTCCTCCACTCTAATCCTACCTAACGTTTCTGTAGCAGCCGATACTCCTGATCCTCTTCCTTCCTTCTGGAAACTCTCTTCTTTTGACTTCTGTAACACTATCTTTTCCCTAGTTTTCCCTCTTTTTCAATTGCTTTTCCTCAATGTTTTCCTGGTTCATTTTCCTCTGTCCACCCTTTAAATACAAAACACTTTTCTCCTTAAGAACTACTATCTTTTTTCGTAAATTTGAATCTTTATACCTTGCGTTTCTCCCTGGACTCTAGGCTGAATATCCAACTGTCTTCTAGGCAGCTCCCCCTCCATGTGTCTGTCACAGGCTCATCAGACTCAACATATATAATTGACTTTCTAGTTTGTTCACTGTCTGCCTTCCTCTTTTAGAATAAAAGCTCCCTGAGGACAGGGACTTTATCTTGTTCTCTGCTATATCCCAAGCACCTAGCACTGTATCTATCAGGTAGTGGGTGCTGAATATTCACCGAATAAATGTCCTAAACTGTTTGCCTGAACTCCTTATTAACTAAACAGTCTTCAAAAATCACATTGGAAATCTAAGGAGTCATTTTGATTACTTCCTTTAGTTCATCCTTGGAATCAACAGATTGCCAAATCTTGTTGATTCTATGCTTGAAATGTCTTTCAAACCTATCTTCCCTGGTCTGAGCTAGCAGCGTGCTCACTCTATTTTAGTTGCTTCCTAATTGGTCTCCCTGCTGCTGGTCTTGTCATTCTTCCAAATCACCTTCCACAGTTCCACCAGGGCTCTTCCCCAAATACACAGAACTCCAATGGTTCCAATATCCTAGCATGAGTCAAAGCTCTTCAGAACACGACTGTAACCCATCTTGCTAGTCTCACCTTCACCATGCTGCCCCCATCCATCCTCTGCTCCAGCTACATGTTCTATTACTCAGAACACGCATTTTCCTGCCTCCCAAAGTCTTGCTAAAGCTGGCAGTTCTGCTTACAATGTTCCTTCCTTCCTTCCTGTCCAAATAAATTATTTTACATAATTTAAGATGCAGCCTAAATGTCACCTTCTCTCTGACTTTCTTGTATTGTTGCTCAATATGGTACTTTACTACTAATACTACTACTAATAAAAAGAGCTAACACTGGACTTCCCTGGTGGCGCAGTGGTTAAGAATCTGCCTGCCAATGCAGGGGACACGGGTCTGAGCCCTGGTCCTGGAAGATCCCACATGCCGCAGAGCAACTAAGCTCATGCGCCACAATTACTGAGCCTGTGCTCTAGGGCCTGAAAGCCACAACTACTGAGCCCGCATGCCACAACTACTGAGCCCATGTGCCACAACTACTGAAGCCTGTGCGCCTAGAGCCCGTGTTCTGTAACAAGAGAAGCCACTGCAATAAGAAGCCCACGCACCACGACGAAGAGTAGCCCCTGCTCACTGCAACTAGAGAAAGCCCGCGTGCAGCAACGAAGACCCAACGCAGCCATAAATAAACAAACAAATAAATAAATTTATTAAAAAAAATAGCTAACACTGACATAGCCAGGAAATGGTGGAGTTGGGATACGAAACCTGACAGATTCAGGCCTCAGAATGACTAAGGCATTTATCATATTGATTGTACACAGCGGTACATAGGTCTCTTCCTGGATTAGACTATAATCTCCTTGCTGGCAAGTATGGTTTGTTATTTGAGTTCATATTACAGCACCCTGAATGGTGTTACTATTGTTCAAAGAATCTGCCTTCTCTAATCCTGTCAGAGTTCAGTACAAAAAAATTCTGTAGTTAAAATAACCATTTGTCTGTACTGTGATCGAAAAAATGTTTAACAATATTTTATTTCCAATTTTGCTTCTTCCTTTTTTTTTCTTTTTTTACAGCAAACTGTAATTGTCATTATAACTTCTTTCATTTATCCTCCTTTTATAAATGTTCTGGGAGTCACCTAGATACTTTCACTGATTCCATTTGTGGCTCGCTGAGTCTTTAGGTATGGGCTGGGTCCTTAATCACAACAGTAATTCCAAATCAAAATGCTTCTTGGCTTGTTTCATGACGTTTATACACTAAATTGGTAAGATCAAGTGTGCTAGAAAGGACTGAAACCAGAGAGGGCAGGCTGTTGTCTAGCTCAGCAACAGTTCCTCATCCATAACCTGGGACAGTGAAGTGCAGAGAAGAGAGCACCCAGTGGCTTTTAGTCATTCATTCCTTTCCCCACATCCTGGTTGTGCAAGTCAAGCACGTTACTTAACCTATTTGAGTCTACTTCCTCATCAAGAAAATGGGGATATGAACACACCTGGTATGTTTGCTGCAAGGATTAAATAAGATAATATACATAAAATGCCATATTCAATAAGGCATGAACTATGCCTCTTAGTTCTCATCTGTTTCTCTTAACGTAGTCTTCTTGCAATTAACACTGAGTGTTGTTCTTTTAACTATGTCATTAGAGTTCTTCCTAGCTGAACAACTCTGCTACATTTGCTTTCTGGTGGAGCTCTACTTAGCTCACAGTATTTGGGTCTTACCGTGTAAAATGTTTGCTCTCCTCATGAACTTCCATCTCTGAGCTTTTAAATTCATTTAATTCTTTTCTTATGGCGGCCTGCAGAGTAGAAACAAAAACGCTTCAGCATCTTCTGTCTGCTAGAGTACAGCAGTGTATCTGCCATCTAGTCTCTACTGTGCTTAACTCTGTGAGTGACTGCGACCCCTGGAAGGCAACCCAGAGGGAGGGAGGAAGCCAGGTCAACACATTGAGTGAAGCTCTGAGCCTGATGCATATTGCCTTTCCTGACACCCTTCATCTCATAATAAACCTGAAATCTCCAGTTAAATCGAAACACTTGAAGACCTCCAAAGAGATATTGTACTTTTTATAGTTTCCACAGCATGTAAAAGTGCTTTTCCTGTTAGAAAAGTGAAATATGGGTAATTACTAAAATATACCATCCAAACTCCCTCCAACCAAACATAACCACTGTTTAAAAATGTGTTGTATTTCCAGATTTTTGTACTCTGTGATGTAGCAGGGATTTTCTTCTGTTTCAGTTTTGGTGGTGGTGGTGAAGTCATTAGTATAAAGTTTTGGTTGGTACATCTTGGTATTTTGTACCTTAGATATTTAACATTATACGAGAAGCAGAAATTTTGTTATGGTTCCCCCTTCTAGTTAATGTCTTGTACCCTTCAAATAAAGAAAGAGAGACAGACAGACGACAGACACCTTGTCAGCAGGGGTCAGTTTGGTCCAAGGTTTGTCAGCTCGCCGGTCATAATCATGAGCATCTGTTACCTCCACGTATTCATTAAACCTCAGAATCTTCCTGGCAAGTAGTTCAGCCACAGTTGGCCTTTGACTGAGCTGAAAGAAATGGAGGCTCTCAGTTCACTATGCCAGGAGTTAGGCATCAATCATGCATTCAAACTGCCTCTAACTCAGAGCTTCAACCTTTCAGTGCACATCGGAATCAGCTGGGGACCTTTAAATGTGACTGATCCCTGGGTCCATCTTCAGAGATTCTGGGTACCAGGAGATTGTTTGTTTGTTTATTTAAGCTCCACAGTGCACAGCCAAGACAGAGAACCATTGCTATAAACCAGTATAACCAGTGCTTCTCAAACTTCAACATGCATACAAACCATTTGGGGATGTGGTTAAAGTGTAGATTCTGACTAAGCAGATCTGGGGTGGGGCCTGAGATTCTGCATCTCTTACAAACTCCAGGTGATGCCAATGCTTCTGCTCCGTGGACCACATTTTGGGTAGCAAAAGGGTCAGGGCTACAAATTCATATCTAATACATTAGAAAGTGAATACATTTAATATGAAAGCAATATCTATTAATGGGTAATATTAAGGGTGAATTTCCTTTCACCATGAATAATGCCCAAGATATCAGATTCTGTAACAAATCATGATTTAAGGTTGAACAATCAGGTAACTTGCTCAATCTATCAAGGATAATTCCTCTGGTCCTGGGGAAGGGGAGAAGTGGGAAAAATCAGGAGGAAAATGCCTAGATTCCTTGCTCTCCTGGGGATTCTTATACATTTTAAGAAATGTCTAGAGAACTCAGACCAACTCCAAGAATCTACAGGAGGTAATCACCAACTATTATGGAGGGAGGGAAAGGAAAAAGGGCTTAATCCCAGAGTTTAAGGGTTAACACAAGTTTGGTACAGAAAAGATTCTACCCTAACTGATTTGGGACCAATGAGAAAATCCTATTTGGTTTTCATACTTTTCAGGTGTTACTAAGGGTCAAGTTCAGTTCTTTCTCTGTTTAGAAAACCACCAGTTTGCCCTGCAAAATTGAATTCTACACACTCCTCCTGTTACCGCTTCCATACATCAACAGCTTTTATAGTCTACACCAAAATCCCAGGTCTACCAAATAAAAGGTCAAAACTTGTGCAAACATTTATTGAGCACCTTCTTGTGCCAGGCTTTCTTTAAACAGTAAAAATGGGGAAAAAAAAGTTCTTATAATGCTGTTTTCTGTATTTTCATCATGTGTTCTATTTTCACAGCAGTCTATGGCAATTCAAGTCAAATTTATTTCTTTCCAGTCAAATAGGTCATTCAAATACAAGACACACAGTGAGTGGACAGACGGAGACAGTGTACCTTTCTAGTGAGCCGACGTTTAATCTCTCGTTTTTCTGCCTGACGATCAGCTTCATTTTTAGCTACAGTTGACAGCCACAAACAAAGAATATTACTTCAAAATGGCAATCTGCATATCAAACGTTTCAGTAATTACACACAGATACTACTTTTTTTTTTTTTTTGGCCGCACCCCATGACATGTAGGATCTTAGTTCCCTGACCAGGGATTGAACCCAGGCCCCCTACAGTGGAAGCCTGGAGTCTTAACCACTGGACTGCCAGGGAAGTCCCATACACAGATATTTCTTACAGGCTCCAAGTCAGAATAAAATACTTACTTTGGGACTGGTTAATCAAGACAATTTTCTTGTCAACTGGTGTAGTCAAATACTTAAGAGCATGGGTCAGCCAACTATGGTATCAAATCTGGCCAGCTGCCTGTACTTTTCCTGCCCATGAGCTAAGAATGGCCTTTACATTTTTAAATGGTTACATTTTGAATGGTTTGATAAGTACCTACATAATAGCTTCCTTGTGCTCTTTGGCCTGCAAAGTTGAAAATATTTACTATGTGCCCTGGAAGAAAAACTTCGCAGATCTTTGCTCAAGAGTAACCACTAACAATGGAGAATGGAGCTCACACTAGGTTTCACATGATAAGTCTATAAAGGCTCCCACACTTGTAACCCTATGAAGCCTAATCCTCTTCACTGTGGAGGTATTTAAGGACAAATTTCACCCTATAATCGGGAAAAATAAATCTGTACTGGATTAGAATGCTATTTCAGTTAGTCATTTACATAAACAGAAAGCAAATTAAATACATGGTCCTATTTTCTGACTTTGGAGGTATGAAAGCCTTAAGAGATGAAAAAGGCAGAACAACCGCTGCATTTGAGACTTGCTCTGGGTCCCAGCTCTCAGACACTAGGAATAGGAAGGTCCACTCCAAATATACAACCACTACCTTACCTCTCTTAAGGCAGAGAAAAGTTGGGCAGCACACGCTGTCAAAACCTCTCAAATGCCCAAGGTAGGTGCAGGATACTATGAGAAAATTAAAATACAATTTTCTGGAGTATCCCAGTACACTAAACAATATCATAATGATATCTTGTAAAGGAAGCTTGGGGGGAACTATGTTCCTTCAGGGGTAAAAAGTATGAATACTCCTTCCTTGGCTAGAATACTCTCTCCTTGGCCCTTGTTGAAAAATGCTTCTCTTTTCTGTCATGTATATTAAAGTCAGAAACACACAAAGAAAATCTATACGACTTCATTTCCATAGCTGGACTCACGTTGTAGTATGTTTCGTTGTTCTAGTTCTTCTGGTGTTGGTCTTTGACTCAGTCGTCTAAAAAGGAGACAAATAAGAATATTGTCAATGTTAAGTCTCCCGGTCCTGTTTATAAAGATCTGTTTATGAAACACTTTTGAAACACGTTATGAAAAGTGTTTATAAAACACTTTTCACACTGAAAGTGTTAATACAGATATTACAACATAAAAAGGAATTGTACAGGCAAACAGGAGGCCAGGATTCTAGTTCTAGCTTTGATACCAGCAAGCCCTATCACCACAAAAAAGCTCAGTTAGACCTTGAGTTACTCATGTGTAAAATGAAGATTTGGACTGTTCTGGTGGCAACCAAACAGATTTGCTCCTTCAGCATATGGGTTAACACAGATCCTCAAAGATGTTAATAAAAATTCTCATTTAGGAAACCAGAATGAGGACTGAGACTGTGTGTGTGTGTGTGTGTGTGTGTGTGTATAATGCTTCCCATATGACTCTGATGTTCCTCTTTTTATTTTTATTTTATTTATTTTGTTTTATTTTTTTTGGCTGTGCAGCATGTGGGATCTTACTTCCTCAACCAGGGACTGAACCTGCGCCCCCCGCATTGGAAGCGTGGAGTCTTAACCACTGGACGGCCAGGGAAGTCCTCTTTTGATTTTGATTTATTTATTTAATATAATTATTTATTTATTTTTGGCTGTGTTGGGTCTTCGTTGCTGCACGCGGGCTTTTTCTAGTTGCGGCGAGCGGGGTCTACTCTTTGTTGTGGTGCACAGGCTTCTCATTGCAGTGGCTTCTCTTGTTGTAGAGCGTGGGCTCTAGGGTGCACAGGCTTCAGTAGTTGTGGCACGTGGGCTCAGTAGTTGTGGCACACGGGCTTAGTTGCTCCGTGGCATGTGGGATCTTCCCAGACCAGGGCTCGAACCCGTGTCTCTTGTGTTGGGAGGTGGATTCTTCTTTTTTTTTTTTTTTTTGCGGTACGTGGGCCTCTCACTGTTGTGGCCTCTCCCGCTGCGGAGCACAGGCTCCGGACGCGCAGGCCCAGCGGCCATGGCCCACGGGCCCAGCCGCTCCACGGCATGTGGGATCTTCCCAGACCAGGGCACGAACCCGTGTCCCCTGCATCGGCAGGTGGACTCTCAACCACTGCGCCACCAGGGAAGCCTCTCTTTTGATTTTTAAACCAGTGTTTTAGGAACTACTGGAATTTAAAGTTGTCTCTTTTGGAGTTATATTCTGTAAAACCTATGATTTTAATTTCAGTCCTCTCTGAAATCTGATGAAGTTTCTCATCTCATTCCCAGTTCTGAGATGTTATTCACCAATGACAACTTGTCATTTCTAGAATCAGAAAGTTCTTCATTTCTTACTTTTAATGTATAGCTCTGACAGTATTTGAACTATGTGCTAGTAACTCTTTAGTTGCATGGAAAACTCCCACCCCCATTTTATATACAATTTACAACTTTATGTATTTCAAAGCGTTTCTTTTTTCAATGTTCATTAAAAAAAACACCACCACAGCTTTACGAAAGTATAAGTGACATACAATAAATTGCATGATTTGATATTTTGACATAGGTATGTCCCTATAAAATCATCACCAGGACTTCCCTGGTGGTGCAGAGGTTAGGAATCTGCCTGTCAATGTAGGGGACATGGGTTTGAGCCCTGGTCTGGGAAGATCCCACATACCGCGGAGCAACTAAGCCCGTGCGCCACAACTACTAAGCCTGAGCTCTAGAGCCTGTGAGCCACAACTATGGAGCCTGTGTGCCACAACTACAGAAGCCCGCGTGCCTAGAGCCCGTGCTCTGCAACAAAGAGAAGCCACAGCAACGAGAAGCCTGCACACCACAATGAAGAGTAGCCCCCGCTCGCCACAACTAGAGAAAGCCCGCACGCAGCAATGGTGACCCAACACAGCAGCCAAAAATAAAATAAATAAATGAATAAATATATTTTTTAAAAAAAAGAGTGCATTAAACGATTTAGCTCCTCAGGGTAAAAATCTTAAAAAAAAAAAATCATCACCACAGTCATGGTAAGGAACATGTCTATCACCCTTGGACTGATTTCCTAGGGCTGCTGTAACAATTTACTACAAAGTGAATGGCTTATAACATTCACTTTGTGAGACATTTATTCTCTCACAGCTCTGGAGTCCAGAAGTCCACAATCAAGGTGTTAGAAAGGCTGGTTCCTTCTGAAGGTTCAGAGGGAGAATTTGTTCCATGCCTCTCTCCGAGATTCTGGTGGTTGCCAGCAGTCCTTGGCGTTCTTTAGCTTGTAGATGCATCATTCCAGTATCTGCCTTAGTCACACAGCGTTCTCTGTGTGTGTCTGTGTCTATCCATCCCAATTTCCCTCCTCTTATGAGGACACCAGTCATTGGATTAGAGCCTACCAAATCCAGTATGACCTCATCTTAAGTTGATTATAGCTACACAGACCCTCTGTCCAAATAAGGTCACATTCAAAGGTACCAGAGATTAGGATTTATTTTGGAACATACAACTCTACCCACTACAACCTCCCTGACAAAATTTCATTTCCTTTGTAATCTCTATCTCCCTGCCTCCAAGCAAACACTCATCTGCTTTATTTACTCTCAACCACCCTGCCCCGAGGCAGCCACTGATCTGTTTTATGTAACTATAAATTAGTTTTCATTTTCTAAAATTTTATATAAAATCATACAGTATGTACTCTTTTTTTGTCTAGCTTCTTTCGCTCAGGATAATTACTGAGATCCACCCAAGTAGTGGCATTATAAATAGTTCATTCCTGTTTACTACTCTGTAGTATTCCATCACAGGACTATGTTCATATTCATTCATTTATGTTTTGATGGACATTTAGGTTGTTTCTATTTTGGGGGACTATTAGAAATAATGGAATGGCTAGATCGTATGTTGTTTGATTTTTTTAAAGAAACTTACAAATTGTTTTCCAAAGTAGTCTATTTTACGCTCCCAGTCTATTTTACCACCACTGTGTGAGAATACAGCTGGGCCTCATCCTCAGCTACTCTTTTATAAAATTAATTTTTATTTATTTATTTTTGCTGTGTTGGGTTTCCGTTTCTGTGCAAGGCCTTTCTCTAGTTGTGGCAAGCGGGGGCCACTCTTCATCGCAGTGCGCGGGCCTCTCACTATCGCGGCCTCTCTTGTTGCGTAGCACAGGCTCCAGACGCGCAGGCTCAGTAGTTGTGGCTCACGGGCCTAGTTGCTACGTGGCATGTGGGGTCCTCCCAGACAAGGGCTTGAACCCGTGTCCCCTGCATTAGCAGGCAGACTCTCAACCACTGCGCCACCAGGGAAGCCCCAGCAACTCTTAATATTATCAGTCTTTTATTATTTATTTTATTTTATTTTTAAAAATAAATTTATTTGTTTACTTATTTATTTTTGGCTGCGTTGGGTCTTCCTTGCTGTGCGCCGGCTTTCTCTAGTTGTGGCGAGCAGGGGATACTCTTCATTGCAGTGTGCGGGTTTCTTATTGCAGTAGCTTCTCTTGCTGCAGAGCACCGGCTCTAGGTGCGCGGGCTTCGGTAGCTGTGGCACGCAGCTCAAGAGCGCAGGCTCAGTAGTGGTGGCACATGGGCTTAGTTACTGTGCTGCCTGTGGGATCTTCCACATGCCGGGCCCCCTGCATTGGGAGGGCAGAGTCTTACCCACTGGATCAACAGGGAAGTGCTTGCTTCCCCCACCGTTTAAAAAGTGGGTTGTTTCTTACTGAGTTTGGAGAGTTCTTCATATATTCTAGATATAAGACCTTTATCAGATACATGGTTTGCAAATATTTTTCTCCCAGTTTGTGGCTTATTTTTATTTTTAAACAGTGTCTTTCACAGAACAAAAAATTTTAATTTTGATGAAGTGCAATTTACCAATGTTTTTCTCTTAAGAACCATGCTTTGAGATCATATCTATGAAATCTTTCTCTAACCCATATTCTAGAAATTTTACAGTTTTAGCTCTCATATTTAAGTCTATGATCCATTTTGAGTTAATTTTTTATATGATACACTGAATGAATTGAAGTTATTTTTGTGCCAGGACCATTTGTTGAAAAGACCATCCCTTCTTAATGAAATTGTCTTTGTACCTTTGTCATAAATGAGTTGCACATATATGGGTGGGTCTATTTCTGGGCTCTCTCTTCTGTTCCATTGACTTCTTTGTCTATCCTACCTTTACGTCAATACCATACTGTTTAGGTTACTTTAGCTTTATAATATGTCCTAAAATAAGACAGTGTTAGTCCTCCAGTCCTGTTCTTTTTCACAGTTGCTTTATATTTCCGTAACAATTTTAGAATCAGTTTGTCAATTAAAGCCTACTGGGGGTATTTTGATTGGAACTGCATTAAATCTACTGATGTCTTGATAATACTGAGACTTCTGATCCATGAATATGTTATTTGTCTCCATATATTTAGGTCTTCTTTACTTTCTTCAGCATTATTTTATACTTTTCAGTGCATAGGTCTTACACAATCTTTCATCAGGTTTATCCACAGGTATTTAAAGAGTTTTGATGGTATTGTAAATTGCTATTGTAAATGTTAATCTCTTGTATTTCTACATTTTAATTTTAGACTATTCATTGCTAGTGTCCAACAAGCTCTTCTAAGACGATTATGACCTGGGAAAAAAAACACTCAAAGATGAGCAACTAGCATTGCAATAAAGCCAAAGGAATCTATTATTATTATTATTATTTTTTTTTTTTGGCGGTACGCGGGCCTCTCACTGTTGTGGCCTCTCTCGTTGTGGAGCACAGGCTCCGGACGCGCAGGCTCAGCGGCCGTGGCTCATGGGCCCAGCCGCTCCATGGCATGTGGGATCTTCCCGGACCAGGGCACGAACCCGTGTCCCCTGCATCGGCAGGCAGACTCTCAACCACTGCGCCACCAGGGAAGCCCAAGGAATCTATTATTAAAGATCCCCATTCTTGGATGAAATATACAGTGTGGGAATATAGTCAATAGTAATGTAATATCTTTGTATGGTGACAGATGGTAACTAGACTTATTGTGGTGATCATTTTGCAATGTATAGAAATATCAAACCACTGTGTTGTGCACCAGGAACTAATATAGTATTGTAGGTCTATTATACTCCAAAAACCAAACAAACAAACTCAGAAAAAGAGATCAGATCTGTGGTTACCAGAGGCAGGGGGTGGACAGGGGGAACTGGATGAAGGTGGTCAAAAGGTACGAACTTCCAGTTATAAAATAAATACATACTAGGGATGTAATGTACAACATGATTAATATAATTAACATGTATGTTATATATCAAAGTTGTTAAAAGAGTAAAGCCTAAGAGTTCTCATCACAAGGAAAATATCTTTTTCTTCCTGTTTCTTTTATTATGTATCTATAGGAGACGATGGATGTTCATTAAGCTTATTGTGGTCATCATTTCATGATGTATGCAAGTCAAATCATTATGCTCTATACCTTAAACTTATACAGTGCTGTATGTCAAATGTATCTCAATAAAACTAAAAGAAAAAAAAATCCCCATTCTTAACTAATTCCTAATCTTGATGGTCTCTTGCTGACACTCAGAGGGCCACAGTTCTGCATTAAGATTGCCATCAGCAAAGCCAGGTGTCTCAGGTAGGAGAGGAGAATATATTTTAATTAACAGGCATCCTTATTTGTTTTTAAGGAATACACCAGGAGTTCCACTTTCCGAGAGGAACATCTGAGGTGGGCAAACACTTGTCTGTATACCTAGACTCTACGTATAGTGCATATGCAGGAAGCTGGCCTGCATTCAGTCTCTCTATGCTTTTGGTTCCAGCTGACTTGAAAAATATACTAACACGTTGAAAGGAGGCAGTTACATGGAACATGTGAAATAGATACAATGGAAATTATGTGTGTGATTTTTAACTGGGCTGGCACCTCATGGTTGAGCAAGCCAGAAGAGGCTTGCTGTCCTGGGAGCCACCTAAATCCTTAGAAACTTTAAAAAAAAACATACTTATGTTTATCTTATGGTGTAAAGCTGTGAGATCTATCTCATGGTTTAAAGCTCTGAGAGCCATCTAGTTCCTTAATTTCCAAACTCTTAGAAGATACCCATCTGTGTACAATATGTATTTTTAAAAATTATGCTATTTCTAAAATTAAAAAAATAAAGATACCTGCATGCTCCACCACAAAGTACATCTCTAAGACATGTACTGGCATAATCAAATCAAATCAATCTATTCTAAGAAAAGGCCTACCGGATGAGCGTGTTCCCAATCTGGTGCCGTATTTCATTCCACTCCTCTTTGCTTTTTCGAGGCCAAGAATTCACGTTCATTTCAGGTTCACTGGGTCTGTGGTTCAACTTCATTGCCAGTGTGTCTTTCCTCTTCACTTTGTTGGCCAGAGCACCTTTGTACAAGGGAAAGAAAAACATGTAGGAGCTTAAAGCTCAGCCTCACCTGGAGCTAGGTAAGAGTCTGAATAAACAATATCATAATCCCAGCTTTCTAGCTGGCCTCTGATGATCCACCTAACAGAGAGGTGGGGGTAAAGCTGAGGACATCTAAAAATCTTTTTAGCAGATGGCCTCAGACGGGCTAAAAATATCTTTTCCCTTCTACCAGTTCTCTGTCTACATTTTTCTTCTTAATAAGAGTTGCTAGAGGAGGGATGGTCTAAGCAGGGGACAGCCTCTGAATTACAACACAGAGGCATTTGCACTAACACACCTCATAAGGTTCCTACTCTTAAAGCTGCTTTCCACTTTTAGGAATCAGGATTCTATTATTCACAGATGTGTGTACATGCACATGTTTTTTTTTCTTTGCCCCATGAACACAGGAAGCTCACTAGGCTGAAGGAGTGCATCATTTTTGTCTTTTCCACAAAGCCCAAATACCAACTTTCCTTTACTCCACATTCTTTAACACCATCAAGGTAAATAATTTTTAAATCAAAACCAAACACATAAAAAACTGATTGACTCAACCTACTGGGCTCCCTCTCACTGGCTTGTTATAACAATGGGAACAGCAGGGACAAGAGTCTTTCATAGAGCCTTCCAAGAGCAGTCAGCCAGACGACTCGATGGGAGAGGGTGCCTGCTTCCATGCATCTTACACTTGCTAAGACCAGCACACAGCTTTATCGGTAAGAGAACTTTCTCCTTCTCTTTCCCTCCCTTTCTTACTATGATGGCTTTCATCTTCATCCTCTTCATCTCGGTATTGAATAGGACCTTCTGAATCAGAGTCACTCTCTTTCCCTTCTTCTTCCTCCTGCAGACACTGCGGTAGTTTAGGAATGACTGAGGTAGATGCTACATCTGCATCGAATGCAATTATGTGGATCTGCTCCTCCTCTTCTTCATCGTCTGGACTAACAAATTAACATAATTACATTTTACGTTGTCCTTTCAGAGACATAAAGAATAACTGATTTGCAAGGCAAACTACTGAATAACCATGAAAAAGTCCATAAACGAAATAATTTATAGTTATTTCCCTTAATTTTTACATTCTTGCTAAGAAACTTTTTAGCAGCTATTAATCTAAAGGGCTCTGGGTTCAAATCCCAGATCTACAACTTATTTACTAGCTTGTTATTTAATTTTTCTGTAAATGTGAATGATACCTACCTTGTTGGTTTGTTCTGAGAATGAAATAGACAAATTCTAGAATGCACTAGTGTCTTGCACATAGGGCCCTGATGATCAATACATAAAATGCAAGTTTGCCTTGGTCTGATTGAATGAGAAGATCACACAGCATCTAACAGAGTACTTGGCTCATGGAAGATACTCAATAAAAATACTTAACCCATTTCCTAAACCAAGGAAGCAAAGAGAAGTACGGATGAAAACTAACTTCTTTGCTTTACACTCTGGAGGCATAAAACTATGACTTAGTCTACTTCAAATTCCTAAACTGTCTCAAAATAAATAATGCAAAATAAATAATACCAGGAAGTACAAAAGATTATGGCAAAAAAACCAAAAACTAGGATACTGCAACAACTCTATAACAATTCTTTTAGTTATTAGTAAGACAGATTTCCAACTTGCCAAGAAGTGTTAATCTTCAGTCACAATTTGTCTGAATTTTAAAAAGACAGACAAAATAGGTATAAGTACCAATGCTACTGTGAACAGATTGAGTGTTTGGGGACAGATGAGGGAGAGAAAAGATGAGCAGTTTCAGTCTGTGGGGCTGGAATACTGAGCTATCTTTCAGAGCTCCCTTCTTTTTCTCTAGGCTTCTCTCTGTCTCTCTCTACCAGGTTCTGTGCCAGGCACTAGAGCTTTCAGATTTGTCTAATTTCATTCTCGCAAGCCTATGAGGTAGGTATTATTTCTGTTTACAGGTTAGACAACTGAAGAGCAGGAAGATTAAGTAACATACACTACTGCATGCTAGTAAATCAGAGGCAGAGCTGGGATTTGAACCCAGAGCCATCTTACTCCAAGGTCAATGTTCATAAGCACCATGTTACACTGCTTCCCATATATCATATAAAAATACACAGTGATTTTAATTTTCAAGTACAGAAGTTTGTAATTTTTGTATCATCATGGAAATTTCTGCCATGGAAACAATGTTATAGAAATCAGGAGAGTAAAAGTTCAAATTCAAGAACATGTCCTATTTGTTGAGTATTCTTCTTAATTTAAATTTATTCACATTTTCTCTCTATAAGTAATTTTTTCCAAGAAGGACTAGCTACAGTAAAGAGGGAACAAGAAGCAAGCTTTAAAGGCACTCACACTTTCAGCATTTCAATAGTGATGGGAAGTGACCTGGTCCGACCCAGGGTACTGCTGTCCTCAGAAAAGTTGTCACTGTTCTCGAAGAGCAATGAATGAGCTCTATGAGAGCCTTCCAAGGGAGGAGTCATGGGGAGTGGGCTGGCCAGGGCCTGCTGGATTCGGATATGCAGTGGGACTTGGGGCAGCCTAGAGGGTACATGGGGCTCCCCAAAGCTGTGGTCCAACATCCTCTTGGGTACTTCCCTTTTCTGACTTTCCTGCTGGGGAACCTCCTGGGGTAGGTCTAAGGAAGGTGGAAACTCATTTTCTGGCACAACTTGAAAAGTCTTAGCAGGGAATGGAGGGGACCGAGGGGGTTCTGGAGGTATATGAGTAGGCAGTGGGGGGGATGGGGTGGTAGGGGGGATCATCAGCAGGGGTTCGGAGCCCACAGAGCATGTGCTCTTCTCTTTCTGATCACTTGGTGCTTTTGTGGTGGTGGCAGTGGCAGCAGCAGTCTCTGAGGTGGGTACCAAAGTTGATGGAATGCCTCTCTTAGGTGGTAAAGGTGGGGACAGCTTTGATAACAACGTACCACTGTTTATTGCTTGGGATAGTTCAGCTGGAAAAGAGAAAGCAACACCTCAGTTTAAGATGGCTTTACAGTGCTTTGAGGGGCCAGCCCAGGGCCTAGAATTAGAGCTGAGCTCAGTCTTAATCTTTTGGGCAAATTATACCATTTCATGGCTTTGCCATTCCCTAGCTATCTAATCCTGAAACAAAATTAATATTTAAATATATAGAAGCCCTAATAAATGTACAGAGGTGTAGGAAGACCACTACCTTAATATTTTGATGAGAAACTTCTTACTTCTTTACTATGATAATAGACATGACAATTTTTTATGACTTGATCTTGGTGTAGATAAAGTTAATATGAAAAAAAAACAAAAAAATGTGGCTAGTAAATTCTTTTGTCTAACAGTACTCCATTAAAAAATTTAAACATGCAGATTGAAACAAAAAAACAAACACTATCAGGCATTGTTGCCATATACTGATAAATAATGATATCTAGATATCAGAGCACTTTATTATTAAACTATCAATGATATCTTGGATTTTTATAGCAAACGCAGAGGCCTTTGAAGAAAGCTAGGTGCTTTTCTGTCCTTGACTTCATATTCTCCTTATACAACAGATCATCTTTACCATTTTACAGAAGCAAAAACTGAGGCCACAGAAGTTACGTGACTTGCCCAAGATCATACTACAAACTGGTTAAGGACTCAGCTAGTTCCCGGGACTCATTATGAGGTTCCATCATCTGGATCCCACTGACTTTGTTTCTTATTAGTGTCCACACCTCTTCTTGCCCTTTATGTCCAATCTGTCATCTCCACTCTTCACTACCCTATGGGCTCCTTGACAACAGGGCACCCCTTGTCTCTAACAGCATATTCACAGGGTGGGGCACAGTGCCTGGCACATAGTGGGTCCTCAATACATGTTTACTAGATGAGAGGCCCCTACCCTGTATCATGACAGTATATATCCCTATGTGATCCCCCAAAGCCCACAACGTCTCAGGTGTTGATTCCACAAAGTCCCTTTGGAGAGCTCCAAATGGCTTTTAAGAAGTGGATCAGGCTTCCCTGGTGGTGCAGTGGTTGAGAGTCCGCCTGCTGATGCAGGGGACACGGGTTCGTGCCCCGGTCCGGGAAGATCCCACATGCCGTGGAGCGGCTAGGCCCGTAAGCCATGGCCACTGAGCCTGCGCGTCCGGAGCCTGTGCTCCGCAACGGGAGAGGCCACAACAGTGAGAGGCCGGGTACCGCAAAAAAAAAAAAAAAAAAGAAGTGGATCAACACATCACAAAAGGTCAACCTTGCAAAATAATTAAATAGTAGTTCTCTCGGTTACCAACCTCCAACCCTCTACCCAAACCCCTCACTTGTTTTCAAAGGTTTTATATGTCTTACCTAGAGAGCAACACTTCAAGTTTCCCTAAATTAAAAATTTAACTGCACTAAATCCCATTCCATTGGCAGCATTCAAAGTAAAAGTCTAGCTAATCTGATAATGCTTTAATGTCACTCTTCATAAGTAAAATTTTAAAAGGTCCTTCTAGAAAAATACTGCATACACATATAAAAAAGGATTCGAAAAATGTGAATTTCAGGATCAATAAAAGGTATTTTTTGGTAGACTGGATTTTTGCTGTCTGTCTAAAAACAGTGGTTAGCTATTCCATCTACAACAAAACCCACCCCTGACAAGACCAAATTTGAGTATTTTAACATTTGAATTGATAAAGTAAATTACCTTTGGTAATTTATGGAAAACATATACCTGAAAAGTAAAGGAAATGACCTCTGGTACACATACCCTCTGGTACAAATACCCAATGGCATTTGGCTGTAGTTCCGTGGGAAAGATGCCAAAATGTTCATTGGAGGGGTTACAAATTCCCTTCATCTGTTCAGTTATTCATGGTGGTCCTTCCTTAGTCCCAACACTACTAATTAGTCCTAATACTATTATGCCCGTTAGTAGACATAGCAATGTCTAAACATTGGTTTCCAAATGTTTGGGTTTCATGGACCAATACTATTAAAAAGATTCTCAACCAATCTCAGGTTGTCAATTTTTATTATTTTCAACTAAGGCTTCTTTTTTTTTTTGGCCGTGCTGCGTGGCTTGTGGGATCTTAGTTCTCAGCCAGGGATTGAACCCAGGTTCCCAGCAGTGGCAACATGGCACCCTAACCACTGGACTGCCAGTGAATTCCCTCAACTAAGGCTTGATATTCAGTAAACCACTTACGAACATAACTCCTTCATGGAAGAAATGGTCTTTTAACACCAAAGAATTAGGAAGGTCCATAATTTCAGAATAAAGGATAGTCCTTTTATTTATTTATTTTTTGGGGGTTATGTCGTGCAGCTTGTGGGATCTCAGTTCCTCGACCTGGGATTAAACCCAGGCCACGGCAGTGAAAGCTTGGAATCCTAACTACTAGGCCAGCAGGGAACTCCCTAAAGGATAGTTCTTTAAATCAAGTCTACTTAACCTTAATAAAAACTCTGTGAACTATCCTATTTTTCTCTTTCTGCCGAGGACCACTTGTGGACTGATGTTGGTCCCTCAGTCACAGGGCCTATTGCTTTGGGCTATTCATCTGAGGCCAAGAGTGGCCTCCGCAGTTTAGCCCAGGATACAGTACACATATTATCATTTTTTAATATTGTCTTACCCTGAAAAGGGTGGAGTACTACTGGTTTAGAGCAGTGGTTCTCGATGTGTGGTCCCCATATACAGAGCATCAGCATCACCTGGGAACTCATCAGAAATGCAAATTCTCAGGCACTACCCCAGACTTACTGAATTGGAAACTCTAAGGGCAGAGCCCAGCACTCTGTGTTTTAACAAGCCCTCCAGGTGACCATGATGAGAACCCCTGTTTAGACAACAGGTTGAGAACACAAGTATACAGGACAGAGGTCTGTACTCCAGAGTTGAAAAGGCTGTGTTTGGTTTCTATCTTTCACTAACTGCAACCTGAGTCAATCACAACTTCTTCACATTCTTATTGCCCTAACTATATAATAGATAAAACTTCACAAGGTTTTGAAAATAAGTATATGAAAGCTCCTCAGTCCTCAGAGATAAGTCAACACAGCACTATCCATCCAAGGTAGTGATAATAATAATAATAACCTTCATCCTGTTTTTATCAAGCTCTCCAACCTGCTGTAGTCACAATGAATTCTAAGCCTGTTTTTCAAGGTTCTAGTCACTCCATACAATTTGGTTAATTAGCCATTTGATGAGCACACTTTTTGTTTCTCCAATCATTAACAAAAACTTAAAGCAGTACTAAGCCTAATATCATTTTTCTTGAAAAACTACCTTTTTTCCTCTCCTCCCTTTCTTAAAATTCCTCTAAATTTATATAAGGAAAACTGACCTAAATATACTATAATATATTCAGGTAAATATAAAAAAATTACTAAACCAATAAAAAGTTACTGGTTATCTTCCCTGCTTTCATTCTTCCACCACTTATTTTATTAAAAGTAGCATTCTTAACTCTCCTGACACAAAACATGATTTTATCAGGATAATTTAAATACCTTTGCAGTTCCCCATGAATGTACTATGCCAGACACTGAATCGCAAGTTACACTGGCACCTATACAATCATCTTTTTATCTACTGGATTTATGCTGAAGGAAGGCATTGGCAGTTTAAAGTAGGTTAAAGAAAAAACCCTTTTCTCCAAGCAGATCAAACCCATTGTGGTCTTCACACGTACAGTCCCCCAACTACAAACAGTAGTTCAGAAACATTGTTTTAGGAAAATAAATATTAATCCCCCAAAACGTGAACCTAATTTTAGTGATATTTAACCGCACTGTTTCCATTCACAGCCATCTGCCTCATTTTCAAGGCTTTTTTCTATATTGAGGGCATTCATAAGGACAAGCTACGGAGAACTCTCTCACAGACCAAATCAATATTGTACCAGTTATCCAATAAGACAACTGTCTTGGGCTTCCCTGGTGGCGCAGTAGTTGAGAGTCCGCCTGCCGATGCAGGGGACACGGGTTCGTGCCCCGGTCCGGGAGGATCCCACATGCCGCGGAGCGGCTGGGCCCGTGAGCCATGGCCGCTGAGCCTGAGCGTCTGGAGCCTGTGCTCCGCAACGGGAGAGGCCACAACAGGGAGAGGCCCGCGTACCGCAAAAAAAACCCCAAAAAACCGAACAACTGTCTAAAACCAAACCAAACCCCAAACAATGGAAATCTAAAGACTTACTTACCAATGACAGGGTTGCTATTTCTGTGAGCTGGTTTAGGGGGAGGGATAGGGGGCTGCTTGGCAGGAACTGTATGAGTGAGGCTCGGGGTAGCAGTAGTGTTAGTGCTGGCAGAAGAAGCAGGCAGAGTCCTGGGTGCTTGGGAAGCGGGGACAGAGGAATTAACAGTTTTTGCTGGGTTTGTGGCAGCCGTGGTGGCAGCAGGTGCTGTGGTGATGGCAGTGGTGGGCGTGGAGGAGAGTGGTCTTGCTGTGCTGCCAGAGGAAGTGGCATCCTTTGCTTGCCCTTCATTTGCTTCGTGAGAAGAGGACAAGTGTCTTTTAGGGGGAAGTAAAGGCTGTTTGGGTACATTCTCAGGAATGGACTCTGCTTCAGAATTAGGCTGGTTTCCAGTTGAGCCTGTGTAATAACAGATGTGATTTAAAAGGAAAGAGTTACAAGACAGACTGAAAAAGCTAACACACCCATAGCTTACGGTCAATTCCACCCATTATTTAATGTATAGATTGGTTTACGGACAAAGTTTCCCAACCTCAACGTACTTAAGGTATATGACACTTTCTCAATCATAAGACAGACTTGTTATGGTAGTGATTCTTCATACAAGAGCCAGGCAACTGGACACAGAGTCCCTTGGGTGGAGGAGGAGGAATGTGTAGCTTGAAAAAGTCCTACAGTTATCTGATATTTAACATCCTCTTCCATCCTTGAGAATCACACATTTAGGTATTTTGTGAATACAAGAATGAGGGGAGAAATTGTACTTAAAGTGGCAACTAGGTGAGGAACCGCTAGAGGAGAACAGAAGTCCCTCTGGATTTTATTTCTCCCCTGGCTCTTGCAAACCCCCGAAGTAAATTAGAATGACTGATCCATGGCTCTTAAACTAAAAAATTCAGAGTTGGGCTTCCCTGGTGGCGCAGTGGTTGAGAGTCCGCCTGCCGATGCAGGGGACACGGGTTCGTGCCCCAGTCCGGGAGGATCCCATGTGCCGCAGAGCGGCTGGGCCCGTGAGCCAAGCCTGCTGGGCCTGCGCGTCCGGAGCCTGTGCTCCACAAAGGGAGGGGCCCCAGCAGTGAGAGGCCCGCGAACTGCAAAAAATTCAGAGTTAATTACCTAGTCGCTTCTTTGGGTCCTCTTCTGGAATAGGCTTCTTAAGACTTGCTATTCTTCTTGGTTCTTCCTCTACTTGGACTGGACTAGAGGATCTGGCACTCCCTATGGGGGTGGTATGGCCATTCTTTAACGTGGCATGGCTCAACTTCCCTGGATCCTCACCACCTGCAAGGTCCAAAAGAAAGAGCAAACTGATGGACTGGTGTGGTCAGGTAGGGAGAAGAGTTGGCAATTTCTAACCTTTCTTATCCCCTTTATCCAACCCTCTTCCTGTGTTAGCTTATTATTTAGATTTTATAGTAGTAATGAAAATAAGTAGTTCTTTTTCCAATAAACATTTGATTGTCTATTATGTGCCGGGTGCTTTGCTACATGAATAAGACAGATTTATTTCACACAAATAATTACAATGCTAAATGTTAAGAGCTATTATGAGTGATGTGCTATGGTACAAATGAAGAAACAATTTTCTTGGGGGTGGGAATGGGGTTAGAAAAGCTTCACAGAAAGTCGTAGCTAAACTGAGTCTTAAAGGAGGAGTAGGAGCCTGCCACTCGATGACAAGATGAGCAAAGACCATGTAGGAAGAAGAAATAGCATGTATGAAGGTGTGAAATTATTCGACATGTTTGGGAACTGACAATTAGTTTGTCCTGGCAGGAGAACAGATGCACATAAGAAAAAGTTAATAGGAATGGAAAGGCAAGCAAAAGCCAGCCTATGAAGGGTGCCAAGCACCATGTAAAAGAGCCTGGACTGAATCCTTTAGGAAACAGGAAGCCAAAGAATTAAAGTAGGAGAGAGATATGATCTGCTCTGTCTTTTAGAAAGTTAATTCTGAGAGCTGTGAGAAGGATGGATTAGGCAGTGATTGGAATAGGAAAACTAATAATGAGCAGAATGTAGGTGAGAAATAGCAGAGGGTGCCTGAGGGCATTAGGAGTGGACAGCAAGGGGGAGAACTGATAGACACATCAAAGGTAAAACACGGTACACATGATGAATTCCTATAAGCTAAACTGCAGGAATGATCACTAGGCTGCAGGCTTTGGGATGAACACTCATCGCTATTAAACTCGTAGGCAAGATCCTTTTATGGAGGAATTAGACAAGTGTTCCCAGTTACTGCTGAGGTTTCCTTTGGAGGAGAGAACTGAAACACTGACGTTAGAGACTGAAAACTGTCTCACCTCCTAGTGTCATGGGAACTGGAACTATTTGCTCTCTAGTTACTCTCTTTGTTTTCCATAGGGAGACACTCTTCATTTTAGTGTCTCTTGAGTTAGTCCCTCGAGTTCTCATAGACCAGACTCCCTCACCCCAACCCACCACTTCCTACTAAGAGATTAGACAGTATCATTCTTCATACAGTCTCAGAAAGAGGTGGAGCTTGGGCTAAAAGTAGTATAAGTCTAAGGCAAATGAGCACTGAATGAAAAATGTACTTCTAAAGTGAAAGTATTCTGACAACTATTTGTTAAATTTTAAAACAGAGGAAGGGGCAAGATGACAACAACTATGTAAATGTTGTAAGTTACTGCTTATGTTAATATAGCGCACCTTTAACAAAAACAGGACTTTCTAGAATGTAAAGCAATGAATCATTTCAAAGCCCCTACTTTCTTTCTTTTTTAAAAAATATTTATTTATTTATTTTTGGCAGCATTGGGTCTTCGTTGCTGCGTGCAGGCTTTCTCTAGTTGCGGCGAGCGGGGGTTACTCTTGTTGCAGCGCTCAGGCTTCTCATTGCAGTGGCTTCTCCTGCTGCGAAGCACGGGCTCTAGGCACGTGGGCTTCAGTAGTTGTGGCACGCGGGCTCAGTAGTTGTGGCTCGCGGGCTCTAGAGCGCAGGCTCAGTAGTTGTGGTGCACGGGCTTAGTTGCTCAGTGGCATGTGGAATCTTCCCAGACCAGGGCTCGAACCCATGTCCCCTGCATTGACAGGCAGATTCTTAACCACTGTGCTACTAGGGAAGCCCAAAGCCCCTACTTTTAAAAAACATACAGTGAAAGGTAAAGACACATTATTAATTAGTTTCTACTCAGCACATACCAGCAAAAGTGATCAGTCATCTTGCAAGTTACTTAATCAGGATTGTCTACTTTGAAGTAAAACTTCTTATATATACATATATTTAAAAAAAATAAATTCATTTATTTATTTTTAGCTGCGTTGGGGTCTTTGTTGCTGTGCACGGGCTTTCTCTAGTTGCAGCGAGCTGGGGCTACTCTTCATTGTGGTGTGCGGGCTTCTCATTGCAGTGGCTTCTCTTATTGCTGAGCACGAGCTCTAGGCCCATGGGCTTCAGTAGTTGTGATGTGTGGGCTTCAGTAGTTGTGGCACGTGGACTCAATAGTTGTGGCTTGCAGGCTCTGGAGCGCAGGCTCAGTAGTCGTGGTGCACAGGCTCAGTTGCTCCACAGCATGTGGGATCTTCCCGGACCAGGGCTCGAACCCATGTCCCCTGCATTAGCAGGTGGACTCTTAACCACTGTGTCACCAGGGAAGTCCCAAACTTCTTATGTTTAATGCAAAGGGTTTGTGCTAAATGCTAACAGAATAGAATAGAATTAGAATCTGGCCTCAACATCTATGAGTGCCTCTCAACCCCCAACTCAGAAAATCCATTACATATTTTATAATATAGTCAAGTCAGAACCATAATCAAGCCAAAAGCCATCTCTGAGTATGAAAAGAACTGCAAGGTTCAAATACTGCTTTTAGCCTAAACTGGAGATATGTAAGCCAGGCTGTGAGGCCCATCTCTTAGTTTCTTCTTTTTTTAAAAAATTATTTATTTATTTATTTATTTATTTATTTTTGGCTGTGTTGGGTCTTTGTTACTGCACCGCGGGCTTTCTCTAGTTGCGGCTAGCGGGCGCTACTCTTCGTTGCGGCGCGTGGGCTTCTCATTGCGGTGGCTTCTCTTGTTGTGGAGCATGGGCTCTAGGCGTGCGGGCTTCAGTAGTTGTGGCACGCAGGCTCAGTACTCTTGGCTTGCGGGCTCTAGAGTGCAGGCTCAGTAGTTGTGGCTCAAGGGCTTAGCTGCTCCGCAGCATGTGGCATCTTTCTGGGCCAGGGATCGAACCCATATCCCCTGCATTGGTAGGCGGATTCTCAACCACTGTGCCGCCAGGGAAGTCCTCTTAGTTTCTTCTTACAGAGTACAGTTTAGGTCAGTTCTCTGGTTGGCAGAGGGACATCTTGTCCAATGGCTACAATTCACTTAGCAATTGGACCTCTGAGCTTGCTTCTAAGCTGTAAACAACTTGGATCAAGAGCCAATAGGAAGCATATGGCAAAAAAGACTGAATGAAGGTGAAAAACAAGAAAGAAGTAATGTATGGGGTTTGGTGAGTGAGCAAGAAAGGTGAGAGGTAGGAAAGGGCATAGGGTGAGGAATGGCTATTATCAAAAAACAATGGCCAAAGACGTTGCAACAGAGGCATTATAACTGTAGTTACCCATCTAAATACCTAGAAGTTTTTGTGTCCTACTGTAAAAAAACAAATAGACTCATGAAAATTTAGAAAATTTAGAAAAATAGAAAGAAAAAAATCCCCTACATTCCTATTCCAACATCCAGAAATAACCAATGCTAATAATATTTTAGTATTTTTCCTTCAAGCTTGTTTTTTCTACTTAAGCTTTTATATAGTTGAGACAATAAATACATAATTTAATTAAATTTTGCAAACAAGCAATATATTCAAATGGTTCAAAACCTAAAGAGTATAGTATTTCATCGGTTTGGTTCCTTTCTTCCACCAACCAAAGGATATATTTTTAAAATTTGGCTTTCAGGGCTTCCCTGGTGGCGCGGTGGTTGAGAGTCCGCCTGCCAATGCAGGGGACACGGGTTCGTGCCCCGGTCTGGGAAGATCCCACATGCCGCGGAGCGGCTGGGCCTGTGAGCCGTGGCCGCTAAGCCTGCGTGTCCGGAGCCTGTGCTCCGCAACGGGAGAGGCCACAACAGTGAGAGGCCCGCATACCACAAAAAACAAACAAACAAAAACTTGGCTTTCATATTTTGTCTCATGCTAAGTAATTCTAATGAAGAGAAATGAAATGCAACCAATGTACTACAGCCTTACTCTTCTGATAAGCTGCTTCATAAAAGTCATACATTAGAGAAAGTCCTGACATCATTAAACCAGCAGTGAGTGTTGAAATACCAAAACATGATCTTTATGACAGACAAACAAGAAATATTAGGGCAGCAATATGGGCCTGGAGACAAATTTGGTATTTAAAAAATAAAAAGGAAATGACACAGTACTGCAGCTGGCACAAAGCTGAGGATGTACAAAGAGACAGAGAATGGTTGTCCTAAGGATCCTTCACCAACCACTCAACTGCAATTCCAGAGTTAAAGACCGCAGCCAGATAAGGTAGGTACTTGGAAGGAAGGGTGAAGGAAGCTTTTTTTATTCCTCAGCAAGAAAATGGACTTTAATACAGAAAATTAGGCAGCAATTATTGGAAGGGGTTTACCCCTTATGTTTACCCCCTAAGCTGAGATTCCTTAAACAAAAAAATCAATTATTCTCATTTATGTTTTAATATTTTTTTCTTCATTAGATATTTTCATTCCCACAAAAAATATATGCCCAATTATATGCAATAAAGGGGTGGGGAAGTGGAAGGTACAAACTACTGAGTGTAAGACAGGCTCAAGGATGTATTGTACAACACGGGGAATATAGCCAATATTTTGTAATAACTGTAAATGGAAAGTAATCTTTAAAAATTATACAAAAAATGCCTTCTTAAAATAAATCAAATATAGATGGTATGCCACTGAATTCCATAGAAATATCTTATCATTATTTAGTATTTTTCATTGTCAAGTTTAATGCCAGTAGAGAAAAATGTACAAAATAGAAATGTAAATTTCAAAGACATATTACAGGGAAAACACTTGTGTGATCATCATGGACATTAGGAAATAAAATGTTTTCAGAGCTCTCTGAAGCCTCTCTCTCTCCCTAGTAACATCCCTTTCCTTCCCCCACAAAGCAATCAATCACTCTCCTAACTCTTATGATAATCCTTGCTTTGTGTTATTATAGTTTAACCACATAAGCATGCATCTCCAAACAGTTTTTCCTTTTTCTTTTTTTTTCTGTTTTGAAGGCATTTATTTCAACAGTTCATTCACTAAAACCCCCTGAGCTTTAGTCCAAAAACTTAGTTTCCATTTTCTTTTGATAATCAGGAGAATCAACCCACTTTTCTAAACAATCACTTTTTTAGATCATTTACTGGGAGAAAGTATCTTTTAAAAGCATGTTTGGAGTGAATTTGTAAGCAAAAATTAGTAAAAGGGCAAGAAGAACTTTTTATTCCTCAGTTCAGTCTCAACTCACATTTAACTTTTAATTATTTCCTATCTTGTAAGAGTCATTGCTGCCATTAGGCCTTTCTTTGTGAGGTGGCCAGTTTTCTCCTTAACACAGCTCACTAAACTCTTTTTTTTTCCCTAACACTGTTTTTTCTTCACACTTACAGAAATGATACAATATATATTCTTTCATGACTGACTTCAATTGCTCAGTATTACTTATGACATTCATATTAAAGCATGTAGGTATAGTTTGTTTGCATTGCTATATAGTATTTCATTTTATCAATGTGTCACAAATTATGTATATATTTTACTATTGATGGACATTTGGGTTGTTTCCAATTTTGCTCTACTGTTAATAAATATTGCTGCTATGAGCATATTTATACATATCTCCTGATACACACGTATACGTATTTTTGTTGCGTATATACCAAAGACTGCACATAGGTTTACATATCTCCAGCTTTCATAGATTATGCTAAACTTTTTTTCAAGGTGATTCTTCCACTTTAACACTTGCATCAATAGGTGTATGTGAATTCCACTTATTTCATACCCTCATCGACTCTTGTTGTTGGTCATCTGATTAATTTTAGGTTTTCTAGTTTATACGTAGAGCTATTTTACTTTGGTTTTAATTTGTATCCCTTAATTACTAATGAAGTAAAAAACCCACCTTTTTGTTTATTGGGCATTTGTATGTACTCTTCAGTGAACTGTCTGTTCAGTGCTTTTGCAGACTTTTCTACTGCATTGCCTTTTTCTTTTCTAACAGAAGTTAGAAAAATATATATTCTAGATGCATGGAAGTTTTTTTAAGTCCCCTTCCCTCTCAACAACAGCAATAATAAAGAAAGAAAATTCAAATACTTAGCAGAACCAAAGACCAAGTGTACAGAGACAGGCATATGCTATTTGCAAACTCACCCTGCTCAGGGTCTTCCAACAGAACCCCTCTTTTAACCAGCTCTTCTCTCGGTTTTCGCATAGATATTTTTCGCTCTAAAACTAACATTAAATTGGAAAAAAACACTCAGAAATGTGGCAGATAAAATTCACCTCCTTAGGTAAAAGAATAAAGTGATTCAATTTTCTATTCTTAGGAAAGAAAAGAACACAAAAACTAACTTTGAATTTAAAAACTTAATTTCATTCACAACCTGTACTATTGGGAAAATATCATTTCCAAAAAGAACTATCCTTTCATAAGCTTAGCTTTTCCTTTTTTTAAATTTTTGGCCCGCCACCCGGGCCCTTGGCAATGAGAGTGAGGAGTCCTAACCCACTGGACCGCCAGAGAATTCCCTCCTTTTTTAATGGAAATCGCAATAGTAAGATACTTATGGATGAACTTCTTCTGGGAGGAAGTGGCCAGAATAGAAAAAAAGAAGCATCTTACATCTGCAGTAGTTCAGGAGCTCCATTCACCACTCAATTGATAAACATGAACCCTATCAAAATACCAACCTAGGAATGAGGATATAGCATATATGGCTTAGTGAGTGACCACTTGTTTTTTTAATTAAAAGATTCAATTCCCTTTTCAAACAGGGGGTTATAGAAACTTGGGAAGAGAATGAAAAAGTTAGGTACCTTCAATGGGGAATTCTCTAACTCAGAACATATATTTAAATCTTAACATCTCACCTTCTGATGTCTCTTTGAATTTATCGCTTTTTTTTTTCCGCCATTTCCAGGGCTTGAAGATCTTGCCAAACCCTGAGAACTTGCTCTTCCTTTTGGTAGGAGGTGTTGTGTCTCCTGCTTCCACACTGTCCATGACCATGCCTGGGTCTGCAGTGGGCTGACCTGCTTCTTCTGTTGCATGGTGAGAGGGAGAAAGGGAAGAGAACAGCCAATTTATTATTTCAGCACAATCTTGAAAATGTCCCTTCCCCTCTCTTCCTGTGGTAGTTGGAAAGGATCAGAGCAATGATAAAATAATCATGCAGACAGACTCCTTGACATCACATGGACACCAAACATCAAAATCCATAACAGATAAATTACTAAGGAGGAAAAGGAACCAAACGGAGCTGACATCATTTTAGGACAAAAATTCAATGAGATGATCATAACCAGCTCAAGTCTCTTAAAGGCACACACACGCACAAATGTGGATATCTTCCCAATGTGCATGAGATCTTGCCCCAATGTAGGCTATTGCTGTTGCTATGCTCATCCTCTTGGCATGGGGGAAGGCCTGTCTCAGCTAACACCACTATCTCTAGTGTCATTGAAGCAGAGAATTCTACCATCAGTGAGTGAGTCATTATTCTCTGTTAAACACTGCCCTCCCTTGCCCTCCTTTTTCAGGATATAAATAGTTCAGGGAGGGGGGTAACACTTAAGTATTAACACCTTACTTGTATATGTTATCAGATTATTTTCTCCCTTCGCAAAAAAGACCTTAGGTAGTTTTGGAGTATTGGAAGGGGCTTGGGGGGCGGGGTGAGGCAGGGGTATTAGTGCTTCAAAATAAAGGAAAACTTTTTTGAAAGTAGAGATGAGATTTCAGTTTGCTTATTACAATATTGCTTTAGGGACAATCCTGATTCTAAAGATTTGACAAGAAACATAACTGACATGATAAATGTGCAGGATCGAAATGAAAGGCCATGAGTCCCTCATAATGACCACACATGCAGGGTTTAGTGAGTGAGCTTTAGTGGCAGAGAAAGGAGCAGCCAAGACTGGGCCAAGAATAATAAAAAAAAGCAGGAAGGCAACAAAAAAAGCAGGAAGGCAACACAATACAACTTTGCACTCCACCTACTGTCCCAGCGTTCTTTGGAGAAGTCTAGAGGAGAAGAAAAAAAAGAGTCATGTGGAATAACAATCCTGGAATTAAACTGGGCCCTTTACTTTATAGAAATACATCAAGGACCACATACTGTATAATCACATGTAATAAGTTAATATGTTTACTGTAAACAATTTCACATTTGAAGCAAATAATGCATTTGGAGGTGGGGGGGACAAAGGGGCATAACATATACTCTTAAAAAAACCCTCTTAATTCGATATTTTTTCATAAGAGAAAATACACAATCAACAAGCATTAATTTTTTTAAAGAAACATTTGAAAAATTCAATCTTTTTTCAGTTCATAGATGCTGAGTCTAGGGAAGTCCGTTGATAAAGGTAAGATTTACACAACAGTAATTATCAGAGCGACTGCAGCAATGGCTGCTGATGCATTACTTTGCTATGCCTAAGATGACATAGGCAAAACAGGGGTCTGGTTCCTGAAGTGCAACAGATGAAGATGACAGAGGACAGTGACTCTTTCTTTACTTGAGGGCATCTTGGGTCTCAACTACTTTAATTCTTTACATGAAATGCAGTAGAACATGGTTATAACATTGGATCATATTTTTTAAAGTTTAGTTGCTAGAGACGTAGAATAACTCCTATCCTAACAATTTCCCCTCAATGGTACCCCAGGATGGACCACCAAGAGTGGCACTAGGGTGAACACATGGTACTGTTTTTAAGAGTGAGTGCTTTAACTAAGACAGTATTCTACCAATTGTGGAATGTCAATGAGACCTGGACACATTTCAGAGCATTCATGATATCATAACATTGATATTTAACATGTTAATGATAACACTTTCAGAAATGGAGATAAGTATCATAAGTTGTTCATTCTCAAAGAGTAGCCTTCCTTACAGAGACAAGGAAGGACTGAAACTTTAAATCTCTTGCTAACCCACCCACTGAGTGAAATTCACTGAGTTCCAAAAGACACACAGGAAAATGCCTGTTTGGTTAAAAGTAATAGGGAAGATAATATAAAAAAACAAAACCCAAACCAAAACAAACAAAACCCCAAACTAACAGTATGAAAGTAAAGGTTATTAGCGCTATGTGACGCTTTTACAAAGAAAAATAGCCAAAAACTTTAGGATAATGTTAGGTGGTAACATATTCACAGAAAAGTTTCTGTCTGTAAAGTCCTAAAATGAAATATATCCAATCTAGCCTGCTTCCACTATCTTCTTGGATATCTAATGACCTTCTAAAGTAGGATTTAGTTCAACCCTTTTAGTTCTTCATTATATTGAACAACAAATTTATCTGTCCTTTCTCTTATACATTCAAAACAAGAAAATCATGATATCCTTTCAAACATATTTACGCCTGCTAGCATACGAACTCAAAATAAGTTCAGTTTCTATTAAGTCACAGTGTGTGTGGAAAATACCAACAGTTTACGATAAAAATGAATGCATCTGTCATCAAGGCACTGAAAACAAAAAGCAAAGAGAGCAGTACTTTTTTTCTTTGACGCTTTATGAAAATGTGTTTAATCTTCATGTCCATAAAGCTTTTAGAAACTGGTATGCCTCTTGCATCAGGCAGTGAGGTTCAGCCACACCAAGTCCTGACCCAGTTATCATCCCAAATTCATTCATTCATATTCTTATATTCTCACATTCTCCTTTCCTTCCCCTTCTCCCCTCCTCACTTTCATGACAAACAGAACATTATTTCCGTGACACCCAAATCTGTTCCAAATACTTGGAATCAGCCCAGGTGCCTTTTCAAAACACAGAATCTCCAGGAGCTGGGACCTAAAAATCTGTTTTTAAAAAATTTCTCAGGCAATTCTTATGATTAGTCAGCTTGTTAAATGCAATTCCAGATTACTATCTGGAAAACTTTTGCATGTTAAAAGAGACAGGCAGACATTCTCTGCACGTAACCTAATTCTCTTTCTTTCTCCCTCCCTCCCTCCCTCCCTTCCTTCCTTCCTGCCTCTCTCCCTCTCTCCCTTCCTTCCTTCCTTTCTTCCCTTCTTCCCTTCTTTATTTTTGGCTGCGTTGGGTCTTCGTTGCTATGTGCAGGCTTTCTCTAGTTACAGCAAGCGGGGGCTACTCTTCGTTGCGGTGCATGGGCTTCTCATTGCGGTGGCTTCTCTTGTTGTGGAGCATGGGCTCTAAGCACTTGGGCTTCAGTTGTTGCAGCATGTGGGCTCAGTAGTTGCAGCATGCAGGTCACTTCAGTAGCTGTGGCACACGGGCTTAGTTGCTCCGTGGCATGTGGGATCTTCCCGGACCAGGGATTGAACCCGTATCCCCTGCATTGGCAGGCGGATTCTTAACCACTGCACCACCAGGGAAGTCTCTATTTATTTATTTTTTGATGTGGACCATTTTTGAAGTCTTTATTGAATTTGTTACAATATGGCTTCTGTTTTATGTTTTCATTTTTTGGCCATGAGGCATGTGGGATCTTAGCTCCCTGACCAGGGATGGGACACGTACCCCATGCATTGAAAGGCAAAGTCTCAACCACTGGACCGCCAGGGAAGTCCCTATTATTTTTTTTAAAAACATTTATTTATTTATTCATATGGCTACGTTGGGTCTTAGTTGTGGCACGTGGGATCTTTGCTGCGGCATGTGAGATCTTCTGTTGCGGCGCGGGGGCTATCTCTAGTTGTGGCATGTGGGCTGTACAGCGTGCGGGCTTAGTTGCCCTGTGGCATGTGGGATCTTTGTTCCCCAACCAGGGACTGAACCCATGTCCCTTGCATTGGAATGAAGATTCTTAAACACTGGTCACCAGGGAAGTCCCTAACTAGGTATTATTTAGAACTAGAATAGGGGCCAGGGCCATGAACATATTTTTTCAAATACAGGTTAAAAATAGAGTAGGGGGCTTCCCTGGTGGCGCAGTGGTTGAGAGTGCACCTGCCGATGCAGGGGACACGGGTTCGTGCCCCGGTCTGGGAAGATCCCACATGCCGCGGAGCGGCTGGGCCCGTGAGCCATGGCCGCTGAGCCTGTGCGTCTGGAGCCTGTGCTCCGCAATGGGAGAGGCCACAACAGTGAGAGGCCCGCGTAATGCAAAAAAAAAAAAAAAAAAAAAAAATACAGTAGGAAGTTACATGCACTGCATTACCTAAACTATAATATACATTAAAAAGGAGAATGGGATATTCACAGAAAGTTAGACAAAATGAAAAGGCAGAAGACTTTGTACCAGATGACGAAACAACATAAAACCCCAGAAAAACAACTAAATGAAGTGGAGATAGGCAACTTTCCAGAAAAAGAATTCAGAATAATGATAGTGAAGATGATCCAGGACCTCGGATAAAGAATGGAGGCAAAGATCAAGAAGATGCAAGAAATGTTTAACAAAGACCTAGAAGAATTAAAGAACAAACAAACAGAGATGAACAATACAATAACTGAAATGAAAAATACACTAGAAGGAATCAATAGCAGAATAACTGAGGCAGAAGAATAAGTGACCTGGAAGACAGAATGGTGGAGTTCACTGCTGTGGAACAGAATAAAGAAAAAAGAATGAAAAGAAATGAAGACAGCCTAAGAGATAAGAGACCTCTGGGACAATATTACACATAACAACATTCGCATTATAGGTGTCCCAGAAGGAGATGAGAGAAAGGACCCGAGAAAATATGTGAAGAGATTATGGCTGAAAATTTCCCTAACATGGGAAAGGAAATAGCCATCCAAGTCCAGGAAGCGCAGAGAGTCCCAGGCACGTTAAACCCAAGGAGAAACATGCCAAGACACATAGTAATCAAATTGACAAAAATTAAAGCCAAAGAAAAATTATTAAAAGCAGCAAGGGAAAAATGACAACATACAAGGGAACTCCCATAAGGTTAACAGCTGATTTCTCAGCAGAAACTCTATAAGCCAGAAGAGAGTGGTATGATATATTTAAGGCAATGAAAGTTAAGAACCTACAACCAAGATTACTCTACCCGGCAAGGATATCATTCAGAATCGACAGAGAAATCAAAAGTTTTACAGACAAGCAAAAGCTAAGAGAATTCAGCACCACCAAACCAGCTCTACAACAAATGCTAAAGGAACTTCTCTAAGTGGGAAACACAAGAGAAGAAAAGGACCTACAAAAACAAACCCATAACATTAAGAAAATGGTAATAGAAACATACATATTGATAATTACCTTAAACGTGAATGGATTAAATGCTCCAACCAAAAGACACAGGCTCGCTGAATGGATACAAAAACAAGACCCATCTATATGCTGTCTACAAGAGACGCACTTCAGACCTTGGGACACATACAGACTGAAAGTGAGGGGATGGAAAAAGATATTCCATGCAAATGGAAATCAAAAGAAAGCTGGAGTAACAATACTCATATCAGATAAAATAAACTCTAAAATAAAGAATGTTACAGGAGACAAGGAAGGACACAACATAATGATCATGGGATCAATCCAAGAAGAAGATATGATAATTATAAATATATATGCACCCAACATAGGAGCACCTCAATACACAAGGTAACTGCTAACAGCTAGAAATGAAGAAAACGACAGTAACACAATAATAGTGGGGGACTTTAACACTTCACTTACACCAATGGACAGATCATCCGACAGAAAATTAATAAGGAAACACAAGTTTTAAATGACACCATAGACCAGATAGATTTAATTGATATTTATAGGACATTCCATCCAAAAACAGCAGATTACATTTTCTTCTCAAGTGCACACAGAATATTCTCCAGGATAGATCACATCTTGGGTCACGAATCAAGTCTTGGTAAATTTAAGAAAACTGAAATCATATCAAGCATCTTTTCTGACCACAATGCTATGAGACCAGAAATCAATTACAGGGAAAATAACGTAAACACATGGAGGCTAAACAATACGTTACTAGATAACCAAGAGATCACTGAAGAAATCAAAATATATCTAGAGACAAATTACAACAAAAACACGACGATCCAAAACCTATGGGATGCAGCAAAAGCGGTTCTAAGAGGGAAGTTTATAGCAATACAAACCTACCTCAAGAAACAAGAAAACTCTCAAATAAACAATCTAACCTTACACCTAAAGTAACTAGAGATAGAAGAACAAACAAAACCCAAAGTTAGGAGAAGGAAAGAAATCATAAAGATCAGAGCAGAAATAAATGAAATAGAAACAAAGAAAACAATATAGCAAAGTGAATAAAACTAAAAGCTGGTTCGTTGAGAAGATAAACAAAATTGATAAACCTTTAGCCAGACTCAACAAGAAAAACAGGGAGAGGACTCAAATCAATAAAATTAGAAATGAAAAAGGAGAAGTTACGAGGGACACTTCAGAAATACAAAGCATCCTAAGAGACTACTACAAGCAGATCTATGCCAATAAAACGGACAACCTGGAAGAAATGGACAAATTCTTAGAAAGGTATAACCTTCCAAGACTGATCCAAGGAAGAAATAGAAAATATGAGCAGACCAATCACAAGTAATGAAATTGAAACTGTGATTAAAAATCTTCCAACAAACAAATGTCCAGGACCAGATGGCTTCACAGCTGAATTCTATCAAACATTTAGAGAAGAGTTAACACCCATTCTTCTCAAACTCTTCTAAAAAATTGCAGAGGAAAGAACACTCCCAAATTCATTCTATGAGGCCACCATCACCCTGATACCAAAACCAGACAAAGATACTACAAAAAAAGAAAATTACAGACCAATATCACTGATGAATATAGATGCAAAAATCCTCAACAAAATACTAGCAAACAGAATCCAAAAACACATTAAAAGGATCATACACCATGATCAAGTGGGATTTATCCCAGGGATGCAAGGATTCTTCAATATACTCAAATCAATCAACGTGATATACCATATTAACAAATTGAAGAAGAAATAACATATGATCATCTCAATAGATGCAGAAAAAGTTTTTGACAAAATTCAACACCCATTTATGATAAGAACTCTCCAGAGAGTGGGCACAGAGGGAACCTACCTCAACATAATAAAGGCCATATATGACATACCCACAGCAAACATCATTCGCAATGGTGAAAAACTGAAAGCATTTCCTCTAAGACCAGGAACAAGACAAGGGTGTCCACTCTCGCCACTATTATTCAACACAGTTTTGGAAGTCCTAGCCACAGCAATCAGAGAAGAAAAAGAAATAAAAGGAATACAAATGGGAAAAGAAGAAGTCAAACTGTCATTGTTTGCAGATGACATGATACTATACATAGAGAATCCGAAAGATGCCACCAGAAAGCTACTAGAGCTAATCAATGAATTTGGTAAAGTTGCAGGATACAAAATTAATGCACAGAAATTTCTTGCATTCCTATACACTAACAACAAAAGATCAGAAAGAGAAATTAAGGAAACAATCCCATTCACCATTGCAACAAAAAGAATAAAATACCTAGGAATAAACCTACCTAAGGAGGTAAAAGACCTGCACTCAGAAAACTATAAGTCACTGATGAAAGAAATCGAAGATGACATAACAGGGGCTTCCCTGGTGGCGCAGTGGTTGAGAGTCCACCTGCTGATGCAGGGGACATGGGTTTGTGTCCCGGTCTGGGAGGATCCCACATGCTGCAGAGCGGCTGGGCCCGTGAGCCATGGCCACTGAGCCTGCGCGTCTGGAGCCTGTGCTCTGCAATGGGAGAGGCCACAACAGTGAGAGGCCCGCGTACCACAAAGAAAGAAAGAAAAAAAAAAAAAGATGACACAAACAGATGGAGAGATATACCATGTTCTTGGATTGGAAGAATCAATATTGTGAAAATGACTATACTACCCAAAGCAATCTACAGATTCAATGCAATCCCTATCAAATTACCAGTGGCATGTTTTACAGAACTAGAACAAAAAATCTTAAAATCTGTATGGAGACACAAAAGACCCCCAATAGCCCAAGCAGCCTTGAGGGAAAAAAACGGAGCTGGAGGAATCTGACTCCCTGACTTCAGACTATACTACAAAGCTACAGTAATCAAGACAATATGGTACTGGCACAAAAACAGAAACATACATCAATGGAACAGGACAGAAAGCCCAGAGATAAATCCACGCACCTATGGTCAACTAATCTACGACAAAGGAGGCAAGGATATACAATGGAGAGAAGACAACCTCTTCAATAAGTGGCGCTGGGAAAACTGGACAGCTACATGTAAAAGAATGATATTAGAACACTCCTTAACACCATACACAAAAATAAGCTCAAAATGGGTTAGAGAACTAAACGTAAGACTGGACATTATAAAACTCTTACAGGAAAACACAGGAAGAACACTTTTTGACATAAATCACAGCAAGATCTTTTTTGATCCACCTCCTAGAGTTATGGAAATAGAAACAAAAATAAACAAATGGGACCTAATGAAACTTAAAATCTTTTGCAAAGCAAAGGAAACTACAAACAAGACGAAAAGACAACCCTTAGAATGGGAGAAAATATTTGCAAACGAATCAACGGACAAAGGATTAATCTCCAAAATATATAAACAGCTCATGCAGCTCGATATTAACAAAACAAACAACCCAATCGAAAAATGAGCAGACCTAAATAGACATTTCTCCAAAGATGACATACAGATGGCCAAGAAGCACATGAAAAGCTGCTCAACGTCACTAATTATTAGAGAACTGCAAATCAAAACTACAATGAGGTATCACCTCACACCAGTTAGAATGGGCATCATAAGAAAATCTAGAAACAATAAATGCTGGAGAGGGTGTGGAGAAAACGGAACCCTCTTGCACTGTTGGTTGGAATGTAAAGTGATACAGCCACTATGGAGAACAGTATGGAAGTTCCTTAAAAAACTAAAAATAGAATTACCTTATGACCCAGCAATCCCACTACTGGGCATATACCCTGAGAAAACCATAATTCAAAAAGACACATGCACTCCAATGTTCATTGCAGCACTATTTACAACAGCCAAGTCATGGAAGCAACCTAAATGCCCATCGACAGATGAATGGATAAAGAAGATGTGGTACATATATACAATGGAATATTACTCAGACAGGGACGAAACTGGGGCATTTGTAGAGACGTGGATGGATCTAGAGACTGTCATATAGAGTAAAGTAAGTCAGAAAAACAAATATCATATATTAACGCATATATATGGAACCTAGAAAAATGGTACAGATGAACCGGTTTCCAGGGCAAGAAAAGAGACACAGATGTAGAGAACAAACGTATGGACACCAAGGGGGTAAAGTGGCGGGCAGGGGGGAGCAGTGTTGGTGGTGGGATGAATTGGGAAATCGGAATTGACATATATACACTAATATGTATAAAATAGATAACTAATAAGAACCTTCTGTATAAAAAAAAATAAAATTCAAAAATTCAAAAAAAAAGGAGAATGCAAAGAACTAAATGAAAATGTAAATATAATTTGATGATAGGACTACAGAATACCTGTGCTTCTTCTAGCTTCTTCTATTTTGTGTGTGTGTGTTTTTTTTTTTTACAGTGAACATGTATGGCTTTTATAATTGGAATAAAAACAAATTTACTTTGAAAGTGGGAGCTTTCAAATCATAACAGTTAATAAAGTCCAGCATATATATATAAGTACATAAAAGAAAGCAATTCTTTCTAAACATTAGGTTCCTATAAAAATGAATTATTTCCGGGCTTCTCTGGTGGCACAGTGGTTAAGAATCCACCTGCCAATGCAGGGGACACAGGTTCGAGCCCTGGTCGAGGAAGATCTCACATGCTGCAGAGAGACTAAGCTCGTGTGCCACAACTACTGAGCTTGCACTCTAGAGCCCGCGAGGCACAGCTACTGAGCCCGCGTGCCACAACTACTGAAGTCCACGTGCTTAGAGCCTGTGCTCCACAACAAGACAAGCCACTGCAGCGAGAAACCCACGCACTGCAACGAAGAGTAGCCCTCGCTCGCCACAACTAGAGAAAGCCTGCGCTCAGCAACAAAGACCCAATGCAGCCAAAAAAAAAAAAAAAAAAAAAGAATTATTTCCTACATAAAAATCAGTCTGAAGTATTAAGCAAATTAAACCATTCAAGGACATTTTCTTGGAGTAGTGACACATGTTAAAGTAAGTAGGTCTGGATCACCCAAACAACAGTTTCTAGTCCTACATTCTTTTAAGAATACCGCCCTTGTTCACCATGAGTACAATCTTGTGCTAAAGGAGCTAGAGACCAAATTTAACGGTAATCTAAATTCACCAGGTGTAAACTTTTCAGCTGTGGAATAAAGGGTTTTAAAGTATGCATAAATTCTTGATAGCAGTGGATGATTAGATCTAATTGAAGCCACTAATCTCCGTAGCATTCTTGGATCCACTGAAACTATTCAGGCTTCCTACTGTGAATTTTTGTCTGACTTTAAGAAAATTCAATTGCATCACTTAGAAAACTGCAATAGAAAGAAAGAGAAACTGATGGATGAATAAATTATACAAGAAAAAGTATACTCAGGTATTGAGAAACCATCTTTTTTATTTTATTTTATTTTGGTGGTACGCGGGCCTCTCACTGTTGTGGCCTCTCCCGTTGCGGAGCACAGGCTCCGGACGCACAGGCTCAGCGGCCATGGCTCACAGGCCCAGCCACTCTGCGGCATGTGAGATCTTCCCGGTCCGGGGCACGAACCCGTGTCCCCTGCATCGGCAGGCGGACTCTCAACCACTGCGTCATCAGGGAAGTCCCGATCTTTTTTATTCTTAATGATACAATTACACCTCAAATATTGTTTCTGTACTCATAAATAAAAGGCTTAGGGAGGTGAATTTGAAACTGTTCATAAGCAAACCTGCACATCAACCAAATATTTGTTCTCAACAGTTCTGATTTTATGACCATCTCCCTCCCATTTCCAATTTTTAAAAATTAATTTATTTATTTTTGGCTGCACTGGGTCTTTGTTGCTGCGCGCGTGCTTTCTCTAGTTGCGGCAAGCGGGGGCTACTCTTCGTTGCCGTGCGCGGGCTTCTCCTTGCGGTGGCTTCTCTTGTTGCAGAGTACAGGCTCTAGGCATGCGGCTTCAGTAGTTGTGGCATGCAGGCTCAGTAGTTGTGGCTTGCGGGCTCTAGAGTGCAGGCTCAGTAGTTGTGGTGAACGGCCTTGCTCCGCGGCATGTGGGATCTTCATGGACCAGGGCTCAAACCTGTGTCCCCTGCACTGGCAGGCTGATTCTTAACCACTGAGCCACCAGGGAAGCCCCCATTTCCAATTTGACAGAAGAAATACAGGCTTGGAGTCACATCTGGATACCCCACTGTTTCTATTTAAACTCAGTATGGAATTTAAAATGTCCTCATGGTCCCATTCTGTTTTCCAATGAGAACCAAAACAAGGTGGCTTTTCCCTCCTTGTTTCCTTTTGTTTGCCAGAAAACAGGGTGTAGAATGCTGGCTATAGTTTTAGGATTGTGTGTTCCAAGGAAGTCATGCAGCCGCAGGCCACTAGGAAAGCAATTCACAGAGTTGGAGGTCTTGGTGTTTTTTGGAGGGGGTGGAGTTAGGAGAGGAAGATAACTAATTACAGTTTGGAGCTTCCAGTTTGAGAAGTACCGTGAAACTATGCCCTGGTGTTTAAACTACTTACTCCCTCCTCCAAGTTGTAGCTAGCACCTCACATTTCAGAGGCTTGTTTCTTATTTCACATATTATGCAGAGTTCTAGCAGTTTCTTTCTTCAACCCTAAGTTTTTTCCTGGTCAACATTTAATTCAATGTTTTTTAGTTCAAGTTTAGTTGTTCCAGGTGAATTTCTGAGGTGATTTTAAAATAAATGTATAGTATTATTAAAAAATAACTTAGCACTTTTCATCTTCAGATAAACTATTTGCTACAGATACATGTTATACCTACATTACTTGCTAGAGATAAGGGATAAAACAGGGTTAGACGGTAAACCTAGTTCATTTGAGAATCCGATTTACAACCAATTAGTCATTCACGTTGGAAGGCAAGGTAAGGCACAGGCAATTGTAGTTGACAGATAACTTAGTTTTCAAGATAGCCTTCACTACCCACTCCCCTTCACTAGGCTTAGTAATAAGCAACAAAATTACTGGGACTGTCTTAGTTCCACACCTATTTCTTATACCTTGTCGGGTCTTAAAAAATGTGTAGATTTAAAGTGTATAAAATTCTCTCATTTTACCCCCAAAACTTTTAATAATCAGTTATTGTCCAAAACTTAAAAATACATAGCTTTGTGCAACGAGATACATACTCCATTATCAAGAGGTACCAATTATCTTTTTTTTTTTTAAGTTTAAGGTATATGGCATAATGGTTTGACTTAAGTATATTGTGGCCAATTACTTTTATAATCTAATGGTTCTGTTTAATTATCTTTTATGCCCATCTAGCTTGAAACAGATCTTGCTTTTATACAATCATTTTAACAGCATTAGAATTCTGTAAATGGAGAACACTAATTTATGGTACTTACACTATTGTACGTATACTCATTTTTGCCTTCTGAAAGAGGATTATTATTGAATTTAAAAAACTGTTTTAGAAAACCGTAACAAAATTACAGAAAGCAAAACCTGCCACTAATGAACAAAGCAGGCTTTGTCTAGAGCAGGCCCATAACTTCCCTTGGAAATACTGCATAGTTCTGACCTTTGGGAAATAGAACTGGGCAAAGCACTCAAGAAGATAGCCAGGGAGAAGGTCTCTCTCTGTACCCGCAGGTACAATTAGGTCTGAGGTTCCAACTCTGGGAAAAGAGATCTTTGACCGTAACTACGTCAAGAAGTGATGCTGCTTTACTCTGGCAATTTGATATGTATACTTTTTTGATAAAAGTTCTAAGTTGAGAGAAAGGTTTTAAGGTGAGGTGCCAGAAAATATATTCTCTCATGGAAAAAAACTTTAAACCTATCAAAATTAACCTGCAAGTAGGAAGAGGGAATATACTGTTGTGACAATAGGCCATTCAGAAAATCTACTGAAGCAGAAAGAGGGAATAATAATTTTTGATTGGTATTCAACAGAAAATCCTTTAAGGAGTACATGACAGACCCCTAACACTTTCTCTTGATTCCTGGATTACATGAAGAAAGTATACCTGTTCCTTCTCTCTCAGAAGCATTTATTTTTAGATTTAGATAGGTATGAGAAATGTCTCTGATAATTCTGGTGACCAAATAATGCCAAGTGTTCTTCTTTCAAGTTTCATGAAGAAGTTTATTTTTAATTAATCCATCTATTATTTATTTCTATGTTAATATTGTTCTATAGCTATATTAAAATTTATTCATCCAGCAATCTCCTTACTAACTTTGCCTCCAAATAACAAAATTATTTCTAAAGCACCTTTCCCAAAACCACTCCTATTCTCATGTGGGAGAACACATAACAACAAATTTCAGAGTAAAATGAATCGAATACTGATGGAAAAGGAATGAAGGAAAGAGGAAATATTACAACAGTGGTCCCCAACCTTTTTGCCACCAGGGACCAGTTTCGTGGAAGACAACTTTTCCATGGATGGGGGGGTGCGTGGGGGATGGTTCAGGCAGTAATATGAATGAGGGGATATTGGTATGCGGCCCGGGGATTGGGAACTCCCGTATTACAATATGACATCTTTTAAAGCAATATATTCTTATACAAAGGAAAAGTGGGGAAAAAAGAGGCTAATTATTGAGTGAAAGGTATATGATGGGGAAAATAAAAAAAGAGCTAGAGAGAGGGAATGGAAAGTTAGAGAGAGAAGGAAAGTTCCAGCTTAAATGGTTGGGTAGAATTCACTAAAATTCTTGGTACTTCCCTGGTGGTCCAGTGGCTAAGACTCCATGCTCCCAATGTAGGGGGCTGGGTTCGATCCCTGGTCAGGGAACTTGATCCCACATGCATGCTGCAACTAAGGGTTCGCATGCTGCAACTAAAGATCCCGTGTGCCGCAACTAAGACCCAGCTCAGCTAAATAAATAAATAAATATCTTTGGTCTTGTGCCTAATTTAAGGACATGTGCTAAATCAGCTGGGTTTTTTTTTTTAGCTGTTTGTTTTAATATGATACATAGTAAAGGATTCTAGTGAACACAGAAACAGCTTTTTATGTTGATTGAGAACTACAAAGTATTATTTGAAAGTTTTATCTCAGTAAATCTTTTTTTTGGCTGCGCTGCACGGCTTGCGGGATCTCAGTTCCCAGACCAGGGATTAAACCTGCGATGTGGCAGTGGAAGCCCAGAATCCTAACCACTAGGCCACCAGGGAACTCCCCACTTCACAGGACTTTTATTAGGATTATTGGTAGAAGGAAAAATTGATGAATGATGAGCCCTACTTTTTTTTAATAGGCAGAAAAAATTTGAAACTTTATCTGTTGAGATGAAATTTTTTGTCTAGTATATAGATATTAAATCGGCATTCTTCATAAATATTACCACTCATTAGTACGCTGTACCTGCTTACCCATTTCTTGCTTTTCAAAGACCTTTCATTTCCATCTCATAGATAAATGCCTAGCATGATTTACATCCTGACTTGTTAACAGAGAACCACCTTTGTAGTAGAAACCACAGGAGAATTTAGTGGCCCAAAAGGGAATTTACCAAATTCAGGAGAGTGGTTACCTCTGGGAGCAAACAAGCAAAATGCCATCATAAGGGAATGTAGGCATAGAGAGAGGGGTGGGGTGGGATATAACTCTGTTTTTAATTTCATCTCAAGCTGAGTAGAGGCCCCAGAGGGTCCTTTATATTTTCCTCTATACCCTTTTCTAGCCATTGGGTTGGCCAAAAAGTTCATTCGGGTTTTTCCATTAACATCGTATGAATTTTTCGGCCAACCCAATGAGAACGATTTCATTAAGGGAATAAAAACAAAACAAAACAACTGAGCTACTGAATTGATATGGACCCAGCCCTGGTGATCAAAGTAAAGTAAGTCAAGTTCTGATTTCAGTCCTAAAAATCTGTGGCTGAATGACTCACTTTGCGATCCATGTGCTTCAGTTTCAATAAAATATGAAAAGTACTTTGTAGGAATTTCATCTGGAAAGTTCTCAGGGGAAAACATACCTTTAGAAATGAAATTACATTAAATCATGAGACACATTTGGGCGTGTTACCTGTGTTCCCACACTTTATGGTTTTCTTTAAAGTCACTAACATTTTTCATTTCTGGGGGGAAAAAAAAACCCACCCTGGGACTGAACATGTTTTCTGCTGCTTCATAAATCAAAGAGAAGGTACAAGAAGGTACCTTAAATCTTAAAAAAAAAAAGGTACAAGAAGGTACCTTAAATCTTAAAAAAAAAAAAAAAAGTATAATGTCAAGGGATGATTCACAGGCTTTTCCCCACTTTGTTTATATTTAGGAAGCCTTTAATGAGCATCCACTTAAATCTATCTTTCCCACCTTTCTATCTTCATTTTATACAAAACCCCACAAGGTTGGGAAAATGAGTCTTTTAGCGACAGTGGACTTCCATTTGCTTTGAAACTCTGGCTACACTTATCAGCCTGGTCTCCAGCTATCTCTGAGACAATAACACTTCAAACGCAAAGCACTGCCTTCAGCAATGTTTATACCAAGTATTGCCTTATGAGAAACGGAAACACCAGCACAATGGAAAAAGCCTGAGACTTATTTGGAAAATGTATAACTGAGTCTAAAAAATTAAGTCAAATCTCAAAAATGGTCCTGTCGGGAATTCCCTGGTGGTCCAGTGGTTAGGACTCTGTGCTTCACTTCAGGGGGCCTGGTGGAACTGGTCGGGGGAACTAAGATCCCGCATGCTGCAGCCAACAGAACAAAACAAAACAAAACAAAACAGGTCCTGTTTATAGAAGTCAACAATTCTAATTCTATACCACACGTATATATCAGCTGCCCAAGTCCTGCAAAAGAGCAGTAAAACACCATTGATTTCTAAACACGAGTTCCTGTAGCACTTATGTTCTGCAAGGGCAAGAAATTAACAGATGGTTTACTAGCAATATTGTCTTTAAAAAGTCCAAAAGGATCCAGTAAAACACAACTATGAGTGGTAAATTAATATAACTGAATGAAAAATTAACTTATTTTTCATTTATTCTTCACAAAGTGATAAATATCCCAAAGTTAAAAACATCAAAATCCTCATAATCAAATTCCTATAAAATAGTCAACTTCACCTACAGATCTGCCTTGCCTCTGTCAAGATTTTGTTTCTTTGCGTTCTATTACTCACCAACTCCATCTGGATTTACCGGTCTGGAGATGTCAGCTTGCCCCATGATTATGTTGTCTCATGTGTCTCACAACAACAAATTGTCCCCGACCAAAGCGAACTTTTCTTAAACGATAAATCCACGTAAGGAGGGGACGTGCACTCCTCTCTCAGTGTCACCGCGAGACATCAGGAAATGGCAGGAAGTCAGTTAATCCGCAGGAGTTTCTGTTTCCCTGTATCCCGGACAAGGCACTGGTGTTTCTCACAAATATGTCTTCACGCTGGCTCTCTTCACATAGGAATGCCTGTCATTCCAGAGTGCACACTGTGAAGAGCTCAAGTGCAGGAAGGGGAGGAGACTGCCAACCACATTCTAGCTGCTGAGCGGCACAGCCCTCAAAGTCCACACCTACTTTTTCTGACACTGAGCTGGGTTACAACTTTCCAGACTCACAGTCACGAAGAAAGGGAGGCTGCTCAAGAGTCTACCAAAGAATTTGTAAATTTAATCACACAAAAAACATCAGGGTTATGCGTAAGCAAGCTGATGGGAGCAGAAGTCCATTCAAAGGTACATTTTAGATACAAACTTATCTCAAAATCAGACCATTCTGACATTTCACTGCTTGCTCTAAAACTGTATTTCGTACCTGTGAGTGGCATACTCAGAGCAGAATAAGATCTGTGTATTGGGAATTAATAACATTAGGAACAATATTTTAGAATTAAATATACCTTTTCTAAAAATAAAAAGAAATATTTCTGAAAATTTTGCTTACTAAAATAGTAAACTAGAAATGAATATTTTAAGGTATTATGCAATATTTCTCTTTCTGCTAAAGTTCAATAATGATCTTGAGGAATACAGAACTATAGGGAGTAGCCCTACGTGCTGCATATAATACACAGGCAGTATCAGCTAACCACATGCAGCAATGGAAGGGCCAGCCTGCATGCTGATTTTTTTTTTATTCAGATATAACTAATTTATATACAGTCATATACATAAATATTAAGGATATATAGCTTGATGAATTTAACATCTGAAGGTAAAGGGGGAACTAACAATTCTAAGCACTGTATTAAGGAGTTTTATACTATGTCCTTTAATTATCACCACAAATAAACAGGCATTGTGAAGAATATATTACCTACCCTATTATCAGATGAGAATAAGGCTACTGAGGTTAAATCCTGTGTTTGTCAAAGCCCTAATATTCCATTAACAAATGACAGCTACCCCTAAAACTGAGCTTTTAGTTTAAAACTTTGTTCTCCAAACTGAGATTTCGGAAAGATTTCTAGTATCTGGATTTTTCCTTTGCCTTTCCTTAGCACCTGCTCCTCTTTCCCCATTACCTTATCTCTATTATCTGCTTTTGATTAAAAAAGTAGCAAAGGTAAGGAATAAGAAAACGACAATGCTAAGGCATCAGTAAGAAAAAAAAAGTGTACACTTGGGCAAAACTCAGTTGTTAGTACTGGTAATAGTAAAAAAAATTATGACATTGACCATTAAAATAGGAAAGGATAAAAGGAAAAAAACAGCGAAATTTTCCATTAAAAGAATGCGCCAATCTAAGAATGTCAAATTCCTTCTAAGCTGGCCCTTACATTTATTAGCCTAAAAGCAGATCATGTGCAAGAGCACCACCCACTACTGTAAAATGGGGAAGCAAAAGGTGGCAAATGCATTGCCCAGCACCTATCAGGTGCTCAGCATATTGTAGTTATCATCATCATGCAGACAATACAGCATATTGTTTAAGAAGATGAACTTTGGAGGCAGACTAAAATTTTAATTCCAGATCTATTACTAGCTGTTAACACTAGGCAAGCTATTTCACCTCCCTGAGCCTCAGTTTCCTCATTTGTAAAGTGGGCATAAAAATACTTACCAGTACAAGGCATTAAATGACATGAACAGAAATAAAGCACTTTGTAATGTGCCTGGCACATGGAAAGCTCTCAATAAATGCAAGCAATACCTATCACAGCTGTTATAGTTAAAAAAAAAAAAAAAAGTCAAAAAAGGAGAGGGCAGGTCAGGGGCAGCCACACAATGGTACATGGCAGAAAACCCAGTCATTACAAGGAGGTTAGTCAGAAACGGAAGAGGATGACATTTCTGTACCATGAATCCAGAGAGCAAACTGGAAGAAGCAGGCCAAGGAGGAAGTGTGAACACAATCAGGTTGGTGCACAGAAACATTAAACAGATGGAACAGCCCAGATGTGTGTATTATCATGAATTAGTTCAAACCAGGCACATTAAACACACATACACACACACACACACACACACACACACACACACACACACACAGAGCCCAGAAACAGTATTACAGAATCTAGTTCATGTTGACAGAATTATACAAGAGTAGAACAGATAGATTTAAGGATCCTCATATGGCTGCTGTTTACCACCTGCCAAATTTAAATGTCCAACTTGACCTGGCTCACTGCTGATCTTGGGTATTTGAAAGCAGCAATAAACTCAAAGATTAGAAAAAGGATTCTTAGTGATCATTTGGCTCAATCTCCTATTCTTTACGGAAGAAGGAAATTGAGGGTTCAAGAGGTTAAATGCTTTGCTCAGAGCCAGAACTAAAACCCAAGACTCCTGATTCTAACTCCAGGACTCACTTTGGCTCTTGTATGAATGGCCAAGGAAATATTTATTTCCTAAAGATATATTCATTTCCCAGGGAAGTCCACACTCTACAACAATGACAAATCTCTCAGAGATTCTAATTCTGTCACCTATGGACCAAACCAACACATGTTCCCTAATCAGCATGTTTCAGTTTCATTTTAACAATCAATATTTACTTTGTGCTGACAAAAGCAGACAAGCAGGGAGAGGGGAAAGTATTGGCCTACTAATGGCTTTAAAATTTAACAATAAGGCCTTGTGTTCATTCTAGTTTTTCATGTATTACATTTTAGAAATGCAAAGGTAACTCTCACTTCAACTTTATAAGAAGTAGACAACTCTCTCTTAAGTGTCACCTAATAAGATACTCTCTTTTTAGAGTACTTTTCTTCCACAGCTTATTGCCTCAAGGAATGGGGCAAGTAACATTAAAATTTGTGAATCTCTTCCTATTTTATTTAGGGAAAGAGCAAAAAAGATCTTATAAAGTTTAATATGCAAAGGAATCTAAGTTACAGCTTAGATTTAGATAGCAACTGAAGCCCCCAAGCAGTCTCATTTTATCGAAGAACTGTTTCTAAACAAACACTGCTGAACATCCAAAACCTTTAGTGACACTTACAATTCCAAAACTTTTTGTTGGCCAGCACATCAGACACTAACGTGAGAACATGCTTTATATTGTCAATAAACAGTTTACAAGATCAATCACAAAAGTATAATGCTTCCATTTAAATGTAATTTTATGCTGAGGTACCTATATAAATTGGCTTACCTAGGAGAGTAAACTCTTCGCTATTTCAATTACATCTCCCTCAGCTTAATTCAGCATACCACTTTAAGTTTGAGATGTCTCAAGGAGGTGAGCTCTAGTGAGAGGTTGGGAAGAAAGTCACTTTCCTCTTGGAAAGGCTGACCAACAGAAATTATTAACAGGTCACACGGATACATATTCAAGTAAAAGACTAATTTTCAACTTCTTTATATATAATTGAGGGTGGAAGCAGCTTTCTATTCTTTATTCCACCATCTAACTCTAATCTAGTCTGGCTGGCTCTGAATAGGAGATAAAATCCTACAATTAATAACCTTTGTCTCATATTCCATGTGGAAATTAGAAAGCCTTGCTAGTCACTTGTAAACTCTTCATTGTCTCATCTATTTGTACAAACCACTCCCTTGGCCTGGAATTTCTTTCCCAGATCCATCTAGGGAACTCCTACCCATCCTTTAAGAATTGGCTCAAATGTTGCTTCCACTATTAAGAGTCTTTTCTTAGTCACTCAAGCAGAATTCAGACAAAGATTTCCTGATCACTGATTATGTGCCCAGCAATGTTCTGGAACTAAAAAGAATAGTTTTTGTCCTTAAGGTGATTACAGTTCAAATAAGTAGGATCAACAATAGAGCATGATAAGTACCTAGGTGCTACACAAACACATATTGATGGGGCTGGGGGCATCTAGCTTTCTCCTGAGAGATGAGAGAAAATATCTTGAATTAAGTAACTTCTAAAATCTGAGAGAGTCAGTCATAGAAGGAATAACAGAGGTGAGAAAAAGGTAAGGGCAGCAAGAGATAAGACTGTAGAGGTAAAGAGCTGCTCATGACGGATGTATCACCCTAAACTGCAATGATCTTCTGACTTCTCTGCTGGGCAGGAACCATGATGTGCCTACACTTAAGCCCTCAGTGCCTGGCAGGACTCAGTGCACGGTGGACATGCAAAAAGTATTTATTAACCTTGAGGACAAGGGAAGAAACAGCATTCCTCAACTTTAAGCTTTGCTCACAGAATCTGGTAGCAAAAGACAGTTAAGGCAAAAAGGCCACAGACGAAGGGTGGAAGAAATGTCAAGACCATAGACTAGTTTATCATTCCAAACAATCTTGAGAACTACTGTGAAACTCTCAATTCTCTGTGAAAAAATGGCATGCTTATGATGGTTTTTGAGAATTTACTGCTTTGCAAGTCGTAATAACTTTCAAAGAAGACAAATGTGTCAGGTGAATGTTTACATAAACCCTCATATAATCACGACTGCTAGGCTCAAGATCCTCAGCAGAAAGCACTTCTATTCCATGTGAACTAGCTGGAAGAACAGGCTGAAAGACAGAGATTAAAGTTAAGGGGGAGCCACTGGTACCACCAGATACTCATCCCTCTTACTCCCAATGACACTGGTTTCTTTCTGTGGCTGGCTCATTGGAGGCAAAAAATGAACACACGCGCCACCTATTCTACATCAAATACTGTAACTCTTGTCCCCTGCCTACCCCCACTTCCAGAAGGAAGCATGGCTTACCAACGGAGGAAAGCTTTCGAGGCTTTGGAGTTACATATACATAACTATGTAAAATTTCAGCTTTTCCATTTGCTGATTAGGTGACTCTGAACAATTACTTAACTTATATGAGACAGAGATAATTACTCAGAGTTTTTGTGAGGATCAAATAAGAGAAATCTCTAAATTATAGTCTGATGACTGAAAGTGCTTAATATATTTGGATCCTTCTCACCTCACTTAGATTCTTCATATAAATGACTCCTCCCCTCCACCGAATGCTTACATTTAAGTACCACCATTCCTTAGGAAAAAATGGGGAGGTCTGCTATGCCTTTACATCACAGTGGCTATACATATGGCAGGCATGAAGTAATGTATATGTTTGCAAACCTACAGTATGTTGGACTGTGTTTATGGGAGAAAGAAACTGAAATTATGCCAGCAGGACTGCTTTCAGATCCATGGAATAAGAGACCTCAGGCTAGGAAATTGGAGCTACAGAAATTCTTTTTGCTTTCTCTTAAAGTTTTTGTTTTGAAGACAATAAATTCTTAAGGATGCCCTAGTGGTCAGGAGATGTTTCTAGAACTGAGGAGTTAGTTATAAAAATTATAGTAAGCAGGAAAGTTTCAGTTAAGAAAGATGAAACATTTCTCTCTGGTTGGGTTAAGGAATTAGGTAGTTCCTCAGAGTACAGTAGAGTCAGTGGAAAAGGTAGGCGTAGATGAAAATGAGAATTAGCTGAATGGGTACTTCCCTGGTGGCTCAGTGGTTAAGAATCCTCCTGCCAACGCAGGGCACACGGGTTCGAGCCCTGGTCCAGGAGTATCCCACATGCTGCGGAGCAACTAAGCCCGTGCACCACAACTACTGAGCCTGCGCTCTAGAGCCTGCGAGCAACAACTACCGAGCCCGCACACCACAACTACTGAAGCCTGCACACCTAAAGCCTGTGCTCTGCAACAAGAGAAGCCATGGCAATGAGAAGCCCATGCACCGCAACGAAGACCCAACGCAGCCAAAAATAAATAAATAAATAAATTTTAAAAAATCCTAATTAAGAAAAAAGAACTAGCTGAATGGAGATGAGAAGAAGTGGAAAAAAAATTGAGCAAAAAGATTCACAGGTTGTGTGGATGAGGGAAAAAGGGAAATGAGAAGAGGATACAAATGACATTTATCAAACTTTAATCCACTATGTGACATCAGGCACCTGAATCAAATTATTGCCAAGCTCCCTTCAGGTTCTGAAATTCTACAGCAGAGTCAAACTAATGACAACTAATTCAGTGTTCTGTTTCAAATAATGGTTCCAAGAAATGTTTTATTACGGAAGAGAACAGTGGCCATGGTGCACTTTATATAGCTAATCCAACTCAATGTTTGCCATAGAATGCAAAATAAGTGCTTAATGAATTTGGGTATTATTATTGGGAAACCACAATCCTCATTTATTCATTCCACAAAAAATGTCCTGAGCACCTCTAAAGTATCAGTTACTGTTCTAGGTGTTGGAAACACTGACTGGATACAAAGAGGGAAAAATCTATGCCTTCTTTCTAGTATGTTAGACGGTGATAAGTGCTATAGAAAAAAAATTACTCAGGGAAAGGGAATACAATGGGCTGAGAAAGAGGGTGCTAAATTATAAACTGTGCAAGCAGAAGGGCCTCATTGGGAAGATGACATATAAACAAAGACCTGAAGTAAACAACACATTCCTCAATTAACGTACTAAAAGTAGATATTAATTACAACTATAGTATATTTTAATGACTGGTCAGTGAAGTAAGGGTTATCAAACGGGCTGCTCAGTTCTCAAATATTTAAAGATGTGCTGTCTAATACTGTGGTCACTAGTTACGAATGATTATTTATATGTATATTAATATTTAATACATTTATATTAAACACAATTTGCAATTCAGTTTCTCAGTTGTACTAGCCACATTTCACACATGGCCACCACATTGCACGATGCAGATCTAGAACATTTCCATCACTGCACAAAGTTCTATCAGACAGGCCAAACCCAAAGTATTTTTAAAGTACACTTACAAGTCTTCCAGTAACAATGCAAAACAGAGTATTTCATCAACACGTGGTATCTATTTTCCATGGCACCAATGACTAAACACTAACTACTAGAGGCAGTATACTCCGAAGGAACACTGACAGTTAAAAAAAAAAGTTTCCTTTTATTCAGTCACAAACTATTGAGCTATTTATACTCACAATCTTTGATACTCTTACTTTAACAGTTGAATTACTGTTTCTTTTCCTAGTAACACTCAAGTAAAGTCTTTGACTATTAATAACAACTCAAAGCTCAGGGAAGGATGGTTTTATTTCAATTTAAAGATCTACTGAGAATTATATCCATTTGTTACCAATTGAAATTAACAACCTCCATCTTACTGGCCATCCATTTAATATTCTATCTACCCCAAATAGTATTTTTTCATGTAGTTACAGTGAAAGTGATTGAGAAATCTTAATCTTAAAGAAAAAAAAATTTAATAAAACCACATGATATTCATAAAAACTAAGTCCCAAGTGGCCTCTGTCTACTAAGGAACCTGGAGGTATCAATGATGTGTAGAAACTAACCAGTCAGAAATCAAGGAGCTGCCCGTCACAGGGTTTTGAAACACTGAATGTTCTCCAGTAAAGTGGCATTCATTGCTGATGACTCAGAGATGACTACTAGTCGATGCCACGTCTCTCCTTCCTTCTCTCTTTCATAACTCTTTCTAACTCATTTGGTTCTCAGTTTCACTTTCAGACAGTGAGAAAGAAATCCAAATATTACCAACACTCAGCCACATATCCAGTGGAAATACAATAAGTCTGATGATAGCTATAACATTTGTAAAAGTTATTCAGAAATTTCTAACAAGAAATCTCCTTAAACATTCTTTTCTGGTACACGTGCAGGAGAATACAGACTTCATCTTCTACTAAATAAAAATTCTGAGTAATGAACACCTGGTTACACTGTGAGTCAGCAGTAATTCTACAAAAGAACCAAGGATGACCATATAAATGAATGGTGTTTCTATCAAACTTGTTCCAGCCAGTAATTCAAATGTACTTTATTCTTTGTTTTCCATGTAAGAAATATCCATCTCTTTTATACCATTCTCTTCCCTCAAAATTCTCAAACTTTCACAACCACAGAACCTAGGAGGTGAGGTACAGGAGAAAAGAAAGGCTATGTATATAATTTCTAAATTCAAAGAGAAATAGTGTTTTGGATTATACATACCTTTGCTTCTAAATCTTGTAAAATAAAATAAAAAAAAGTAACAGTGAAACACCTTAACACTTTAGGAAAACAATGTATGAGGTCAGAGAAAATATGAACAACCTGTCCCTTTGCTCATCTGTCTATGTTAAAGCAATGAGCCCAATCCTAGTTTAACCTTTCTGAAAAGCTCATCTATATTAGTGCTACTGGGTCTATAAAAATGTAGTCACCAAATAAAACCATGTAAGATGCAAATCTGATTACTGTTTTTTCAGCCTAAAAATAAGTTCCTTTGTTGAAAAAGCCCCAAATGGATCCAATTAGCTATTAAACACTTTACCCATTCTCATCTTGTTCCCAGGCCTAGGCACCAAGAGCCTTCAGAATACCACCTATCCTAAAATCCAAATTGCTGACAACCAAGTTTGTTGTGTTGATTTGTAGTGAATGAAAAGAAAAAAAAGATAAAGGACTAAAATGATTCTTCTGGGATTTATTCACTTGGGACAAAAAGTCTTCTATTTATAAATCCCAGTCTGACAGAATTTATTTGTGGATCACAGCTTTCAAATGTGACATCCTTTTATGTGTGTTTGGGACAGTAAAAATTTCCTTCTTACCTGACTCCAGTTTTGTCCCTTTCTGATCTATTCTCAACAGTGGTACCACCATGACCTTTACAAAAACACAAATCTGACAGGACTCTTCATAGCTTATTAAAAATCCTTCAAGACCTGGCCCAATGTCTATCTTTCTTTCTTTTTTTTTGTTTAATTTTTACTGGAGTATAGTTGATTTACAATGTTGCGTTAGTTTCAGGTGTACAGCAAAGTGAATCAGTTATACATATATTCACTCTTTTTTAGATTCTTTTCCTATACAGGCCATTACAGAGTATTGAGTAGAGTTCCCAGTGTTATATAGTAGGTTCTTATTAGTTATTTTTTTTTTTTGCGGTACGCGGGCCTCTCTCTGCTGCGGCCTCTCCCGTTGCAGAGCACAGGCTCCGGACGCGCAGGCTCAGCGGCCATGGCTCACGGGCCCAGCCGCTCCACGGCATGTGGGATCTTCCCGGACCGGGGCACGAACCCGTGTCCCCTGCATCGGCAGGCAGACTCTCAACCACTGCGCCACCAGGGAAGTCCCTCTTATTAGTTATTTTATATACAGCAGTGTGTGTATGTCAATCCCAATCTCCCAATTTATCCCCCCCCCTTGGTAACCATAAGTTTGTTTTCTACATCTGTGACTCTATTTCTGTTTTGTAAATAAGTTCATTTGTACCATTTTTTAGATTCCACATATAAGTGATATCAAATATTTGTCTTTCTCTGTGTGTCTTACTTCACTCAGTATGACAATCTCTAGGTCCATCCATGTTGCTGCACTAATGCTTATCTTTCTGTCTAACCTTTTCTCTCACCACTCTCCCATGCCTGCTGTCTTTTAAGTCCTATTCCAAACCACTTGGAATTCTTAAACGATGATATATTTGCCCAGGTCTATCTATCTATGCATCTGCTCTTCTAGCTGCCTAAAATGTCCTCTCCCTCCATTCTTTAATCTGGCTAACTCCCACTCCTTCAAAATTCAGTTTATGTTTCACTTCCTCTAGGAATCGCTCCTTGAACATCTACCTTTCTATACTTAAGACTGAATTATGCACCCCTTCGGTACTCTGAAGTCACCCTGTATATACCTCTACATATAGGGGTATAAATCACTTTTGTTAAAATTATCTACTTACTTATTTGTCTCTCCTACATTCTTTGAACAGATTGTCTTTATATCCTCAGCTAGTAACATACTTCTCAGCACATAGAAGGCATTCAATAAATATTTTTTTAAATGGAGGGAGGCAAACGGAAAGTAAGATCTTTCACTAGTTTAGCTTGTTAAGTGTCCCTTTCAGATTATGGAGTATTTGTTTTGGGAAACATGCCAGGCCTGTAGGTACTGAACATATTATAATAAATCACTGAACAGTTTCATGACAAACAGGAAAGAAAAAGACATATAATTGAGATTATCTTGCTAACTTAGCTATGGGTTACATGTTACTATAAATTCACTTCCATAGATGCTTACAGTGACATAATCTTTTAATTACTCTTGCTTTTAGACTTATAAAAAACTGATTTAAAAAAATAGCTCTACTTTTCTTCTAGTTCCTAAGAGAAACAAAAGGACTAAAGTAGCACCACGAGTTTTTAATCACTCAAAGCTGATTTCTGGTCTCTGCTTCTTCTCCCCTTCATTCCTGTTTTCTGGTTTCTGATCATTTCATTAAATGGTAAAAGTTTCCATCAAAAAAATCAAAACATAAAGAAAATAATACTAAACTCAAAATGATTTACTGTTACATATGAACATCTCTAACAAAAGATCTGACGAAAAAGAAAGCTAAAGCTTAGAAAAGGTAAATTAAGTTCAACTTCCTATGCATTCCTTCTCCCCATTCTCTACGGATAATAATAGCTAACATTAATCGACCATGTATTATAATGCCAGGGACTATTCTAAGTGTTTTGTTTTGTCTAATTCTTACAACAAGGCTATAAGAAGGATACCACTTATTATCCCCATTTAGTAGTTGAGGAAACTAAGTCACCCAGGGGTAAACCTGTCCAAGGAGTTCATAGCTAATAAACGGCAAAGCTAAGGTTCATATCTAAGTAATCTGGATGTGAATCTCCACTCCCAACTACTACAAGATAGTTTGTACTACGAAATGGACTTTGAATTCACACAATACCTCCTAGGTGTTTAGATAAGAACATTTATTTTTAACCTTATAAAAACTTTAGGAGGTAGTACTTTATTTATTTATTTATCTATCTATTTATTTATTTAGGGCTGTGTTGGGTCTTCATTTCTGTGCGAGGGCTTTCTCTAGTTGTGGCAAGCGGGGGCCACTTCATCGCGGTGCACGGGCCTCTCACTATCGTGGCCTCTCTTGTTGAGGAGCACAGGCTCCAGACGCGCAGGCTCAGTAGTTGTGGCTCTCGGGCATAGTTGCGCCGCGGCATGTGGGATCTTCCCAGACCAGGGCTCGAACCTGTGTCCCCTGCATTAGCAGGCAGATTCTCAACCACTGCACCACCAGGGAAGCCCAGGAGGTAGTACTTTAACAAAAGTAAAATTCAGGTACAGAACAGTTATGTGAATTGCCCAAAATGACAATGTTAAAATTAAAAACACCAACAATTTGTTCTTTTAGCTTACCCCTGATATTTCCAGTATGACTACCAAAAAGAATGATGTTTCTTATCTCAAAATCAATTTTTAAAGGAATTACTTAGAAAATAAGTGAAAGGTCTAGAATCAAGAGAAGTTGGCTATATGGGATACAGACATTTCTACTATCCCTCAAACCAAATCTAGAACAAAAATACTTCAGGCCCAATACTGCATGAGAAACCCAAATTACTGAAGCACAGGTTTACATCTTTAACCCACATGTATGCTACTGGGAGCAATCATTATTAGCAATGTGCAAGTGTGCTTCACCACCATGTACTCCTTAGGGAGTACCATACTCCCTAAGGTACTTAGGAGCCCCTAGTGTTTCCTATTTCTCCATGTTCACCAAATTTTCCTGTTAGATACGAGACAAAAACAATTAAAACAAAAAAACTCTACTTAAAGTCATCAGTATTAAACTGTTCAAACAACACAGATATAGAAAAGGCAATATAGATGCTATAAAGCAAGTTTTTTAATTTCCTTAAGTACAAGTCATGTTGAATAACATGGCATGAAATTCCAATAACACAATTATTTTTATCTGTATAAAAACACTTACTCATTTTGCCTAGCATTAATAGTTTTTAATCTCCTCTCTGAGTAATGAAACTATATCTTATTCTTTTTTTAAAATTAATTTTTATTGGAGTATGGCTGCTTTACAATATTCTGTTAGCCTCCACTGCACAACAAAATAAATCAGCCACACATACAGATATCCCCTCCCTTTTGGACTTGCCTCCCATTTAGGTTACCACAGTGCATTAGGTAGAGTTCCCTGTGCTATACAGTATGTTCCCATCAGTTGTCTATTTTATACATAGCATCAGTAATGTATATTTGTCAATCCCAGTCTCCCAATTCCTGCCTCCCCACCCCTTTCTCCCTTGGTATCCATACATTTGTTCTCTACGTCTATGTCTCTACTTCTGCTTTGCAAATAAGATCACCTATACCATTTTTCTAGATTCTTCACATATGCCTTATTATATGTTATTTGCTTTTCTCTTTCTGACCTACTTCACTCTGTATGACACTCTCTAGGTCCATCCACATCTCTACAAATGACCCAATTTCATTCCTTTTTATGGCTGAGTAATATTTCATTTATATATGCACCACATCTTCTTTATCCATTCCTCTGTTGATGGACATTTAGCTTGCTTCCATGTCCTAGCTATTGTAAACAGCGCTGCTATGAACATTGGGGTGCATGTGTATTTTTAAATTATGGTTTTCTCTAGGTATATACCCAGTAGTGGGATTGTTGGGTCATTTGGTGGAAGTATATCTTATTCTTTTTTTTGTTTGTTTTTTTGTCCTTCATGGCAGCTAGGGCAATGTGCCTGGGAAAATTTATTAAATGAATTAATGAATCACTCAGCCAGCCAATCACCCACCCATCCGCTTTTTCACCTTTTGATTGGTTAGGGTATGTAGTGAGTATGACAATAAATTATCAAGCAAAACCAACTGGACTTCGCTGTAACCAATGTTAAGCTACTGGCCCTGGATGCATTATGAGATTATAACTAGAAGTAACAAGCACACACCAAAGCGCTTCACCCCAGCAAGAATGTCTTTTCTTTGGTGCCACTTTTCTCCTTTACTATTTAAGACATAAATCTTATGGGTTCTTGCTATTCAAGCCCTTTGATTATCCAGCTCTATACTGAAGAGGGAAAAGACTGACCTGGGGTGGGGGGCGGGGTGTAAAATGGACAAAATAAAGCTGCTAGACCCATCTGCTTTACACCATTTAAATTCTTTTGGGAGATCAAAGAAGAAAAATAGAAGATACACAATCATCAAAAGAAACCTAAATCTGAAATTTTATAATGTTTGAATAGTCAAGTAAAATGCAGTATTTATTTAATATTCTCATGCAGTGAAAAAAAAGAAAGCTGTAGCTACAGACTGCAATCTGATATGATGTCACTCTGGCTACCAAGAGATACACACACTAGTTTGATGAGGAAAAAACAAAACACAACTCTTTGGGACTTCCCTGGTGGTCCACTGGGTAAGACTCCGCACTCCCAATGCAGGGGGCCTGGGTTCGATCCCTGGTCAGGGAACTAGATCCTGCACGCACGACACAACTAAACAGTTTGCATGCCACAGCTAAGAATCTGCATGCTGCAACCAAGAAGACTACAAACCATGCCTAAGAGCCTGTATGCCACAACGAAGATCCTGCATGCCGCAACTAAGATCCGATGCAGCCAGAATAAATAAATATTAAACACACACACACACACACACACAAATCTTCAATGAGGAACTGAAGGCCATCAACATCATTCCACAAGATAGTCCATTATACTACTATCCCCCTCTTTTAATGGAAGCCTCCATTACGGGGTGTGTACGTGTGTGCACATCTGTGCGTGTTTTGGACTCCACTGATGTTTCATGTTGCAATCTTGTAAAACCTATCCTGCCTTTGAATCAAGTCAAAGCTCTATCATGAAAGGCCATTTTTAGTATGATAGAACTCTAGAGGGCCAAGAAACCAACCACTGAGGTTGTTTTGAAACTAATGGTCCACCGCCTAATGGGAAATGTTCATATAAGTTTTATTACCAACTTTTAAATCCCACTGATCATACTTAACCTGAATTTGAAGTAAAGTTGAAGAAAAACATTTATTTATATTTTTATTTTGGCCGTGCCATGGTGCTTGCGGGATCTTAGTTCCCCGACCAGGAATTGAACCCATGCCCCCTGCAACAGTGCAGAGTCTTAACCACTGGACCGGCAAGGAAGTCCCACTCATCACTTACTATTTAACCATAAAAATTTCAAGAACTTTAAAGTTTTCTTTTCTTTAATAAAAATAATACACACTTTTAAATCTGAATATGCCAATACACTGTGCTGTTCACACTGCTGTTTATCAAGGTTATTTCTTTAAGTAAATTGGGTAGATGGACACTCATAAATTTTCTTATTTCTTTACGTAACGCCTTTATTTACTTATCTATGATAGCAAATTTCTAGTTTTATAAGTTATGTACTTGGGCTTCCCTGGTGGCGCAGTGGTTGGGAGTCCGCCTGCCGATGCAGGGGACACGGGTTCGTGCTCCGGTCCGGGAGGATCCCACGTGCTGCAGAGCAGCTGGGCCCGTGAACCATGGCCGCTGAGCCTGTGCGTCCAGAGCCTGTGTTCCGCAACGGGAGAGGCCACAACAGTGAGAGGCCCGCGTACCGCCAAAAAAAAAAAAAAAAAAAAAAAATTTATTCTAATAGATATAAAAATTTTAATGATTCATTTTTGAACATTTAGTTTGCATTTATCAGCCATGTTACTGAATTCTTTTTCAGTTGAGTCTTTTGGGAATATTTTTCTGAAGAGAGAATAATACTAGCCAACAACTATATACTTATTCTGTTTGTTACTGGAAACATACCTCTAATGATTTCTCATCTTACTGCACTAAGAACCCCCAAAATAATGTTAAATAAAGTAACAGTGGGCATTCTTGTCTTGTTCTTGCTCTAGTGGACATTTCTTCAGTATTTCACTGGTAAGTGTGTTAGTGTCTCTTGGTTTCAGATAGCTATTCTTTATCATATTAAAGGATTATGCAAGCATATTATAAAAGAAAAAAATGAACTAAAAGGATATACACAACATTCATGTTATGGGTTGTCACTGGAGAGTAGTGGTCAAAGGAGATTATAACTAACTTTTATAAATATGCCTTAATGTTACCAATTTTAAAGTCAATTGAGTAGAAATATAGGTTCTTGTTATTATTTAAATATTTTAGAATAAAAATAAATTATCCTATTCTTAGTGTAATAAAAGCTTTGAGTGGAATAGTTGAACTTTATCAAAAATTTTTGTGATCAGTAGAGATAAGCATATCATTTTCCTCCTGTTTTTTTGACTTATCAATGTACTAATGTGTTATTATTTATAGTTTCCTTAATATAATACTTAGATCTTGAAAGAATTCCTCTTGGTTATATTCTTTTAATATACTGAGAGATCTGACATATCCAATGGGGAAAAAAGCAGTTCTAATCAGTATGTTAAAATAACTATATAGCTATAGTAATATAGTTATCTATAACTATATAGATAACTGCTCAAAAAAAAACCATGGAAGTGAATATATCAAAATATATCAGTAGTTACCACAGGGTGGAAAGATCAAGTGCGACTTAAATTTTTCTACTTTACACCACTTTATATTTTCCAGAGGAAATATGTATTGTTTTCGAAATCAGAAAAAAATATAATAATGATTTGTTGAATTTAATCTGCAAGTACTTTATACAGACTTTCTACAACTATATTCATTAAGTGAGATAGGAAAAATTTCAATTTTCTTTTTGCACTATCTTTGTCAGCTCTCAGTTATCAAGATTTTATAAAATAAATGAGTGTACTTTCTTTTTCTCTACAGTGTGTGATATAGCATTATAATTATTTGCTTCTTCAAACAATTAATGAAACTGTCCATAAGAATCACTGGGGGACTTCCCTAGTGGTCCAGCGGTAAAGAATCCACCTTTCAATGCAGGGGACACGGGTTTGGTCCCTGGTAAGGGAACTAAGATCTCACATGCCACAGAGCAACTAAGCCCACATGCCACGACTACTGAGCTCATGCGCCTCAACAAGAGAGCCCATGTGCCACAAACTACAGAGCCCATGCACCCAGGAGCCTGTGCGCCACAACTAGAGAGAGAAAACCTGCTGCCACAACTAGAGAGAGGCCTATGCACCACAATGAAGAGCCCGTGTGCTACAACAAAGGATAGCACATGCCTCAACAAAGATCCCGTGTGCTGCAACTAAGACCCGACACAGCCAAAAAAAGAAAAAGAAAAACAAACAAAAAACAACTCACTGGGCTTAGATACATTTTAACACTTCGACCATGCCTGTTAGTCTATATGGGATTTTCATGTCTTCAGTCACTTTAGTAAATTATATTTCCCTAGAAAATTACCTATTTAATCAGGAATTTATTAATAAAGGTGTAAAAGTATGCAGTGGACAAAGGAGAATATTTTCAACTTCATACCATATACAAAAGTTAACTCGAAAAGAATCACTGACCTAAATGTAAAACCTAAAAAGATAAAACATCTTGAAGGAAAAACAAAAATATCTTTCTGACCCTGAGTTGAACAAAGATTTCTTAGAAGATAAGGAACACTAACCAAAAAAGAAAAAAATGGACTTCATCAATTAAAAACGTCTGCTAATAAGACAAACCACAGGCTGGGAAAAAAACATTTGTGTAGTAACACTTATAAAGAACTTGTATGTGGACCATGTAAAAAACTCTCATGGGCTTCCCTGGTGGCACAGTGGCTGAGAGTCCGCCTGCCGATGCAGGGGACACGGGTTCGTGCCCCGGTCCGGGAAGATCCCACATGCCGCGGAGTGGCTAGGCCCGTGAGCCATGGCCGCTGAGCCTGCGCGTCCGGAGCCTGTGCTCCACAGCGGGAGAGCCCACAGCAGTGAGAGGCCCGCATACTGCAAAAAAACAAAAAAACTCTCACAACTCAATAATAAGAAAATAAGCCAATTTTTTAAAAGATCAAGATCTGAACAGACATTTCATCAAAGATATGCATGGCAAATAAACACATGAAAAGTTACTCAATATTATTAGTCATGAGGAAACTGCATATTAAAACCACAATGAGATACCGCTATACACCTATTAGAATGGCCAAAATCCAAAACACTGACAGCACCAAATGCTGGAGCAACAGGAGCTCTCATTCATTGCTGATGGGAACACCAAATAGTACAGCCACTCAGGAAGACAATCTGGCAGTTTCTTAAAAAACTAAACATACCCTTACCATACATTCCAACTGTACCCTTGGTATTTACCCAAATAATTGAAAACTTATATCCACACAAAACCTACACACAGATGTTTATAGCAACTTTATTCATAACTGCCATAATTTGGAAGCAACCAAGATGCTCTTCAGTAGGTAAAGGATAAATAAGCCATGATACATCCAAACAATGGAATATTTTTCAGTGCTAAAAAGAAAAGAGCTATCAAGCCACGAAAAGAGGAACCTTAAACGCATACTACTAGGTGACAGAAGTCAATCTGAAAAAGCTACGTATGGGGGCTTCCCTGGTGGCGCAGCGGTTGAGAGTCTGCCTGCCGATGCAGGGGACACGGGTTCGTGACCCGGTCTGGGAAGATCCCACATGCCGCGGAGCGGCTGGGCCCATGAGCCATGGCCGCTGAGCCTGCGTGTCCGGAGCCTGTGCTCCGCAACGGGAGAGGCCACAACAGTGAGAGGCCCACGTAAAAAAAAAAAAAAAAAAAAGCTACGTATGAAAAAGCTACTGTATGATTCCAACTTTATGACATTATGGAAAATTAAACTTAAAAGCTTTTGCACAGCAAAGGAAACCATAAACAAGACAAAAAGACAACCCTCAGGATGGGAGAAAATATTTGCAAATGAAACAACAGACAAAGGATTAATCTCCAAAATATACAGACAGCTCATGGAGCTCAATATCAAAAAAACAAACAATCCAATTTAAAAATGGGAGGAAGACCTAAATAGACATTGCACCAAGGAAGACATACAGATGGCCAAGAGGCACATGAAAAGATGCTCAACATCACTAATTATTAGAGAAATGCAAATCAAAACTACAATTAGGTATCACTTCACACTGGTCAGAATGGCCATTATCAAAAAATCTAGAAACAATAAATGCTGGAAAGGGTGTGGTGAAAAGGGAACCCTCCTGCACTGTTGGTGGGAATGTAAATTGATAGAACCACTATGGAAAACAGTATGGAGGTTCCTTAAAAAACTAAAAATAGAACTACCGTATGACCCAGCAATCCCACTACTGGGCACATACCCTGAGAAAACCATAATTCAAAAAGAGACATGTAGGGCTTCCCTGGTGGCACAGTGGTTAAGAATCTGCCTGCCAATGCAGGGGACACGGGTTCGAGCCCTGCCTGGTCCGGGAAGATCCCACATGCTGCGGAGCAACTAAGTCCGTGTGCCACAGCTACTGAGCCTGCGCTCTAGAGCCCGTGAGCCACAACTACTGAGCCCGCGTGCCTAGAGCCAGTGCTCCGCAGAAAGAGAAGCCACTGCAATGAGAAGCCTGCACACCACAACGAAGAGTCGCCCCCACCAGCCGCAACTAGAGAAAGCTTGTGCATAGCAATGAAGACCCAACACAGCCAAAAATCAATAAATAAAATAAATAAATTAAAAAAAAAGAGAGACATGTACCACAATGTACATTGAAGCACTATTTTCAATAGCCAGGACATGGAACCAACCTAAATGTTCATCGACAGATGAATGGATAAAGATGTGGCACATATATACAATAGAATATTACTCAGCCATAAAAAGAAACAAAATTGAGTTATTTGTAGTGAGGTGGATGGACCTAGAGTCTGTCATACAGAGTGAAGTAAGTCAGAAAGAGAAAAACAAATACCGTATGCTAACACATATATATGGAATCTAAAAAAAAAAAATGGTACTGATGAACCTAGTTGCAGGGCAGGAATAAAGAGGTAGACATATAAAATGGACTTGAGGACATGGGGTGGGAGGGGGAAGCTGGGGCGAAGTGAGAGTAGCATCGACATATATATACTACCGAATGTAGAATAGTTGGCTGGTGGAAAGCAGCAGCACAGCACAGGGAGACCGTCTCGGTGCTTTGCGATGACCTAGAGGGGTGGGATAGGGAGGATGGGAGGGAGACTCAAGAGGGAGGGGATATGGGGACATCTGTACGCATATGGCTGATTCGCTTTGTTGTGCAACAGAAACTAACACATTATTGTGAAGCAATTATACTCCAATAAAGATCTACTAAAAAATAAAACCAAAAAAAATATGAAAAAAAAGGCATGAAAGGAATGAACTACTGATACATGCAACAACATGTATGAATCTTGACAGCTTTATGCTAAGTGAAAAACCAGACAAAAAGCTACATATTGGGGCTTCCCTGGTGGCGCAGTGGTTGAGAGTCCGCCTGCTGATGCAGGGAACATGGGTTCGTGCCCTGGTCCGGGAAGATCCCACATGCCGCGGAGTGGCTGGGCCCGTGAGCCATGGCCGCTGAGCCTGAGTGTCCGGAGCCTGTGCTCCGCAATGGGAGAGGCCACAGCAGCGAGAGGCCCGTGTACCGCAAAAAAAAAAAGAAAAAAGAAAAAAGAAAGGCTACATATTGTATAATTCTGACTACAAAAGGTAAGCAGGGAAATTTTGGTATGGAAGGAAGTACTCTTCATCTTGATTGCGGTGGTAGTTACATGATTTTACGTGTTTGTCAAAAAAAAGAACTATTATATACTTAAAAATGGTAAATTTTATTGTATATAAGTTGTATCTCAATTAACCTGACTTATTTTTTTAAAAAAGGAATTCTAAGGAGCACCTTGTAACTGCTTAACACAGACCAAAAGCTCCATAAGAACAGAGATTACATCTTACTAGTGATCATAATTAATAAGAATATTACAGCTACTGTATGTTCACTATGTGGTTACAATGCTAAGCACATTGTAAGTACTAATTCATTTAATTCTTTTTAATAAAAATTTATTTATTTATTTATTTTTGGCTGCGTCAGGTCTTCATTGCTGCATGTGGGCTTTAGTTGTGGTGAGCAGGGGCTACTCTTCGTTGCGGTGTGTTCTCATTGCGGTGGCTTCTCTTGTTATGGAGCACGGGCTTAAGGTGTGCAGGCTTCAGTAGTTGTGGCTCGCGGGCTCTAGAGCACAGGCTCAGTATTTGTGGCACACAGGCTTAGGTGCTCCGCAGCACGTGGGATCTTCCCAGACCAGGGCTCAAACCCGTATCCCCTGCATGGCAGGCACATTCTTTTTTTTTCCTTTTTAAAAATTTATTTATTTATTTATTTATTTATTTATTTATTTATTTATGGCTGCATTGGGTCTTTGTTGTTGGGTCTTCGTTGCTGCATGTGGGCTTTCTCTAGTTGAGGTGAGCGGGGGCTACTCTTCGTTGTGGTGCATGGGCTTCTCTTGTTGCAGAGCTCAGGTTCTAGGCATGCGGGCTTCAGTAGTTGTGGCACGCGGGCTCTAGAGTGCAGGCTCAGTAGTTGTGGTGCACGGGCTTAGTTGCTCCACGGCATGTGGGATTTCCTGGACCAGGGCTCGAACCCATGTCCCCTGCATTTGCAGGCCGATTCTCAACCACTGTGCCACCAGGGAAGTCCCAAGCAGGCAGATTCTTAACCACTGTGCCACCAGGGAAGTCCCCATTTAATTTTTATAGCAACCTTGTGGGAAAGGTAAAATTCATATCCGTACTTTAGGGATAAACTTAAGATTAGAGAGTAACTGTCTTGCCCAAAAGGACACAGCCACGAAGTGGCAGAACTGGGATCTGAAACCAAGTTTGCTTACTCCAGAGCCTGAGATATACTGCTTTGTTGATTTTGCTTAGTGTTTAGTGAACAAATGAATGGATGAGGAACAAGTCAACTATGATGGAGTTTGGTAGGGTAGGCTGAATCTATTGACAGTTCATAGGAAGAATAAAACATATATATATTTAAAAGGACACATTATTAAGTAGAGATGTAAAGTGGTAATTTTAGGTGTAGCAGGTAAGCTGTGAATGTAGAATGACCATGATAGTCTTTAATACCCTTTAACAATACCCTTTTATTCTTTTACCTCCTTTAAGAAATAATTTTACATATTTTAATTTTTGACACTGAGGAATACAAAGAAGGAACTAAAACACCCATAACCCTATAATCCAGATAAAATCCTTTTTTACATTTAAAAAACCAAAAGTAATATATGTATATAGATGAAAATGCAAACCACACAGGAAGATACAAAATGATAAGTGAAAACCTTCTATCCTTCCTTTTTTTTTTTTTTTTCTTTTTTTTGCCGTGCTGCATAGCTAGTGGGTATCTTACTTAGTTCCCTGACCAGGGATTGAACTCAGGCCTATGGTAGCAAAAGCTCAGAGTCCTAACCACTGGGCCACCAGGGAATTCCCACTATCCCTCCCTTTTAATTTTCATTCTTATAATCATTGCCTATGTAGTGTCCAAGACACATTTAAATATATATATATATATATTTATTTATTTATTTATTTATTTTGGCTGTGCTGGGTCTTAGTTGCGGCATGCAGACTCTTAGTTGCGGCATGCATGCAGGATCTAGTTCCCTGACCAGGGCTTGAACCCCAGCCCCCTGCACTGGGAGCGTGAGTCTTAACCCCTGGACCACCAGGGAAATCCCTGTCCAAGACACATTGATGAAGGGCTCAGTATGCAGAAATAAATTCAGATGGAAAATCATCTACACATTTAGTCCACCTATCATACTTTCTATGATCAGATTCTAGGGAGTAAGTAGCAATCAGAAGTGATGAAAAGTGGTGAGACGATATGGGAGATGGTCCAGAATGTCAGCATCACTACTTTTCGGGCTTGCATGACTACAAAGATGGCTCATCTTTTCCTATTGACAGAAAAAAATAATTATAGAGCATCTGTGTTATTAAAGTTCATAGTGTTCTACTATAAACTGGTGTTCTATGCACTCTATTTTCCTTAAGATTTTTAATTCTATCTTATGCAGAAAATTTAAAACCACTATAAGAAATACATACAAATATTGCCTACTATTGAGCAGTAGGATATAACAGTAAAAAGATCTTGCCCTTCATAAGTTATACTCTTATCAGAAAATAAGATGACAGAAGATATTTAATATACATATAATAATGCTATATTAAATTTCTATTGAACACCACAGGGAAAAAAATAGAAGTAACATCATTTTTGGCATTGTTTAATTCCAGAGGAATTTATCTCCTACACCTTAAGAATCTCAAAACTAATTAAGTTCATATTTTGCCTTCATTCTTAAAGAGAAGGGAGGGAAGGGCTGTGTTATTAGCATATTTTGAGCTTCAAGTACTAATAACATGATAACATCACAAAAAATTTTCCCGTGAACTTAAGTGAAATGCATTAGTCTTGAGCATGGTTCCTTAACAAATGTCCTTGAAAGGTTAGGAAAACCCCCTTTAAAACATAATAATGATTTATAAATTCAGATTCAGAATAGGAAGAAAACAATTGACTTTGTTTAGGATATGGTTTCTGTTTTCCACTTCAACAAACTGATTCTCATATTTCCTATGTGATACAAATTCTAATCTAAAGGTGATATTACCTTGTTTAATCTGTTTAATCTGTTCCCAGAATACCATGCATATGAATAAAGCCTTTGCACCTAGCTTGAAATTCAGGCTTCACAACAACAAGCTATCTCATTAAATAATTATTTCATCAAACACAACCAAAAACTTTTTTTTCAACAAACTGTGCTCTCTTCTGTGGAAGGGAGGGTATATAGAAACTTAATGAAGTTGTTAGAAAATTTAAAACATTTTGAGAAGGCAATTTAGTATATACAGATCCTCTCCTACCCCAAAAAACCTTTTAGAAGAAGTTTCATATGCCAGGGTTTCAGTCCCTTTTCCTGGGTGTGCTACAGAGAGAATGGCTGTTAACCCATAAACATTTGAGAAGGGAAGAAGACAGCAGAAGCAGGAATAAGCCATTTTTAAAAGTAGCGGGGTATGAAGCATCACAGTAGCTTAAAATGTATACGTATTTTCTCTGGACCCTGTCTTCCCCCAGCACTTATGTACAGTGTAGCCCTTACTTTAAAAAAGAAAACTAGTAGCTTATACCAATATAAATTAACAATGAATACTTTCACTGTATTCTACCAGGTCCATTTGAAAGGAAAGGGAATAAAATAAGGAGAATCAGGGTAAAAGCTGTTTGATTCCTTTACCACCTTCCCCACTCCATGACCTTGAATGTCTGTCCCATACCAACCCTGGCAGAATTCTGGAGGCCTGTTTTCTGGAAGGGATAAAACAAATGGTCTCTGGACTGGGGGACTCAAAAGGCGGTTGACGGTGGGAATAGAGCATGAAAAACTGAGGGGAATTGAGTGAACATAATGAATACTGAATGCAGCAACCCTCCCAGTCTTCATCACCCTTTACCATCCAGTGATGAGAAGACTCCGCCCCTTGAACCCTGATACTGATAACAGACATGTTCCTCAACAATAGGGACAAGAAGCTCACACTATAGTAAGGCCCAAAGGCAACCAGCCTATGCATTTAAAGCTTCTAATTTAAAGCTCACCACTCTTAATCACAAGCAGACAGCTAATTATTACTAGACTTCAGAGGAAAACTCTTAAATAAGAGAGATCAAAACAAACAAAGGAAAACAAGTTTGGGGGAAAAGAGCCTATGCAGGGCAAAGTAAATCTGTTGAAACAATAAAGAATATTATGAAAGAAATATTCAGAGAATAAAAAAGACCTCCTAGGGACTTCCCTGGAGGTCCAGTGGTTAAGACTTCGCCTTCCAATGCAGGGGGTGTGGGTTCGATCCCTGGTCAGGGAGCTAAGATCAGAAGTGGCCTTGAGGCTAAAAAACCAAAACATAAAGCAGAAGCAATATTGTAACAAATTCAATAAAGACTTTAAAAATGGTCCACATCAAAAAAAAAAATCTTAAAAAAAAAAAGAACTCCTAGAAATTAAAAAACATAATAGTAGAAAAGAATTTTTTTTTTTTTGCCGTACGCGGGCCTCTCACTGTTGTGGCCTCTCCCGTTGCGGAGCTCAGGCTCCGGACGCGCAGGCCCAGCCGCTCCACGGCATGTGGGATCTTCCCAGACTGGGGCATGAACCCGTGGCCCCTGCATGGGCAGGCGGACTCTCAACCACCGCGCCACCAGGGAAGCCCGAAAAGAAAAATTTAATACAATATAAAGATAAAGAAATCTTTCAGGAGGTAGAGCTAAAGAAAAAAAGAGATGAAAATTAGAGAACTATGTCAGGAGTCCATCATCAAGCAGCTATTGGCAATCAAGAAAGAAGAAGAGGGATCTCCCTGGTGGTCCAGTGGTTAGGAATCCACCTTCCAAAGCAGGGGACACAGGTTTGTCCCTGGTCAGGGAACTAAGATCCCACATGCTGTGGGGCAACTAAGCCCAAGCGCCACAAATAAGACTTGACGGAGCCATAAATAAATAAATAAATAAATATTAAAAAAAAAAAGAAAGCAGAAGACATGGGATTTAGGAAACAAAAGAGCCAACACAGGAGAGAAGCAGAGTTCCTAGGTGAATAAGAATACCCCAGGATGACAGCTGTGTACCACACACAGGGAGACACCTGTCCATATTGGAGCAGTGTGACTCAACAGACATACTGAAGGCTATTGTCACCAAGATCTCTGCTGCCATTTACTCTCTTTTTAAAGATAAGAAGATAGTGCCCAGGTGAGCTCATCTTGACTAAATGCTGGTGAATTTCTTCTCAAAATACTGAGCTGCCTAATGAGCTCAGAACACTCATTTCACCCACAGAAGTGTTCTTTAACTTATTCCTAAAAGCTTCAGGTAGGTCATGATCAACTTAGGAGAGACCACAGAGCAGCTCACTCTCTCTGACCATACTTCTGCCAAGTGTCCAAGATTGAAGCCCTGCCCAAAACAATTTCCAGGACTAAGTCTTGACTCTGTCCATGACTTCCACAGAAGAGACTCTGAAAATTAGGAAACTGAAGCAGGTATGGTCCACTGATGTCTGGGTATCCCCCAAGATCCTTTCAGGACCCTAGAGGTACAATGATATACTTAATAATACTAAAGAATTAGTTGCCTTTTTCATCATGTTGACACTGGTACTAAGGGTACAAAAGCAATGGTGAGCAAAACTGCTGGTACCTTCACACATATCAAGGCAGTAGCACCAAACTGTAGTAGGACGCATAATCTTCACCACTACATAATTACAGTTAAAAATAATGCCAATTTAAGAATATCCTTGATAAAGCCGTAAAAACTATTATTAGTTTTAATGAATCTCAAGCCCTCTATGTGTCTTTTTACTATTTTGCATGATGAAACGGTAAGTACCATGGTTACCTTCAGTTAAGGCACCTGTGTAATTGAGTTGCAAGCTGAACTGGCCAGTTTGTTTCATGAAGTACTGCTTTTACTGGAAAGACTGAATGACAAACTATTTTGTTCAAGCTTAGATATTTCACAGATATTTTCTCAAAAATGAATGGAGCCTGTCACTACAAATAAAACTGACAGTACTTGTTGCCAGTGATATATGTCAAGCTTTCAAGAGAAAATTCTAATTTGGAAAACATATCCACTAGAGTGAGCCTGCCAACTTCCCAATATTTAAAGACTTTTCTGGTGAGATCAGTGGTGGCATTAACAAATGTGATTTTAGAATATTATATAATAGAATGTGTAAACATCTGTCCATGTAAGAAAGGTCCTAGAGGCCTTAGGTCTGTCCCACTAGAATGTGATGGGTAAAAATCTCTCACTTTAATTTTCAGAATGCAACAAATAATTCTTTTCCAATGTATCTACATAACTGTTAGTTAACCTAACTGTAACAAAATTCTCAACCATCTTCCAGGGGCTCCATCTTCTTAGAAACAAATTCATTTTACATTCAGAATTCTTTTCCTTTTCAAATGGCACTGAGTGGACCATAACTCAATAAACCAGATTCTTATCATATGTATGTTTTGTGAGCAATTAAAAAAAAACCCTACAAACTATTATGCATAAAATAAGCTACAAGGATATATTGTACAACACAGGGAATATAACCAAATTAAATTAAAAAAATAAAAATAAAGTATAAGGGCTTCCCTGGTGGCGCAGTGGTTAAGAATCCGCCCCCCAGTGCAGAGGACACGGGTTCGAGCCCTGGTCTGGGAAGATCCCACATGCCGTGGAGCAACTAAGCCTGTGTGCCACAACTACTGAGCCTGCGCTCTAGAGCCCAAGAGCCACAACTACTGAGCCCGCCGTGCTGCAACTACTGAAGCCCGCGCGCCTAGAGCCCGTGCTCCGCAACAAGAGAAGCCACCGCAATGAGAAGCCTGCGCACCGCAACAAAGAGCAGCCCCCGCTCACAGCAACTAGAGAAAGCCCGTGCACAGCAACAAAGACCCAATGCAGCCAAAAATAATAAATAAATAAATAAATAAAAGTATAAGAGGAAAAAATCCTCTCACTAGCACAGAAGACAAACCTTTTCTCATATTAGTGATCAAAAGCACATATTAATTTATATTTCAACTGACTACTAGCCAACTATAACTTCCATAGCAACTTTCCCTTTGGTATTCTCTAGTAAATTTAAATTATATTTAAATTTAATTTAAGTTGAATTTAATTAGCTTAATAATAAGTTTAATTAATTAGATTAAATTCCATTTAAGTTATGTTTAAGTTAGGTGAGGTAAGGAGGTCACTCAGCAGAAAAAAAAATGTTTCCCATAAAAGCCTTTGGAGTTGTCGTACGTTACGCTAGTTTATCATACGAACATGTTCTTTAGGATTTGTCACCAGGCAACTATATCAACTCGATTCACCAAATTGTTCATAAATAACGCCCTTAAGAATTAATTTGTAAAGAAACTGCAAATTTATGAATAAAGTACTGACTGCCCTCTAGTGTTCAAAATAAGGATTTCACTGATGAGCTAGATGCAATGTACACTACAGGGTGAAAAAAGCCAAACTCCTAAAGAAGCCATTTAAGGTCATTAAAATCAGAGGAGAAATTCTGATCTGGCAAGGTTTTCAACAACAGTCTTTTCAAAGCAAGACAACAAGCTATTAATCTGAGCTATCTGATTACTTACTTGTACCAGCTGCCCAAAGAGCCTAATTTCAGTCATCTACAGTAACTGTGCGTGAGTAGAATATAAACTTGGAACCTTTTTTACACTACTACTTCAAGTTACACTGCCATAAAATGAGATTCAGACTTTTCCCCATTTGGTGAAGAAGCACAAAATGCTTGAATCAAAACCTGCCTCTTGGGCTTCCCTGGTGGTGCAGTGGTTGAGAGTCCGCCTGCCAATACAGGGGACACGGGTTCGTGCCCCAGTCTGGGAAGACCCCACATGCCGCGGAGCGGCTGGGCCCGTGAGCCATGGCTGCTGAGCCTGCGCGTCCGGAGCCTGTGCTCCGCAACGGGAGAGGCCACAACTGTGAGAGGCCCACGTACCACAAAGAAAAAAAAAAAAAACCTGCCTCTTGGGACTTCCATGGTGGCGCAGTGGTTAAGAATCCACCCGCCAATGCAGGGGACACGACTTTGATCCCTGGTCCGGGAAGATCCCACATGCCGCGGAGCAACTAAGCCCATGCACCACAACTACTGAAGCCTGCGTGCCTGGAGCCCTTGCTCCACAAGAGAAGCCACCACAATGAGAAGGCCAGCGCACTGCAACAAAGAGTAGCCCCCCTGCTCACCACAACTAGAGAAAGCCTGCACGCAGCAACGAAGACCCAACGCAGCCAAAAAAAAAAATAATAATAAATAAATAAAATAAAAGTACCTATCTTTTACAAAAACAAAAACAAAACCTGCCTCTAGCATAATGAGGTTAACAAGGAAAACTTTCTCTGGTTGCTTTTTTTTTTGCTGATGCATATAAAGTGGGAAGTACGTCCTAACTAGTCTTCCAAGTGTATAATATGTGGGTTTGTTTTTTTTTGGCTGTTACGCTTTTAATTGTGGGAGGTACAATATGCACCAATGTATAAGAATGTTTTACATACTCATTAGCACAGTGATTAATGTAAATTTAAGGATATACAACGTGTTAAACCTAAAAAACTACAAAGTTTCCTGCAACTTAAGATAATGGAAAGGCTCCTTCTTAAGTTTTTACACACCACCTTTACTTTTAAAATTCTAAATGGTATCGGGGGGAACTAAAAAATAATAGAAGGCTTGTTTCAGCTGTGGTTCAACAATTCTAATGAAGCTGTACAGCAATGACACTGGAATTGTGAAGTTTTCCCCCAAAGGGCTTTCTAGATGACCACAGGAAAAATTTTTAAAAGTATTTCCAATAAAATGTAGGCAAGGTGAGTAGCTTAATAGTTTAAAAGCCTGGGGACTTCCCTGGTGGCGCAGTGGTTAGGAATCCGCCTGCCAATGCAGGGGACACGGATTCAATCCCTGGCCTGGGAAGATCCCACATGCCGCGGAGCAACTAAGCCCGTGCACCATGACTACTGAAGCCCACGTGCCTAGAGCCTGTGCTCCACAACAAGAGAAGCCACCGCAATGAGAAGCCTATGCACTGCAACTAGCCCCTACTCACCGCAACTAGAGAAAGCCTGTGCACAGCAATGAAGACCCAACGCAGCCAAAAATAAATAAATAAAATGCTGTGGATTCAGAACACAATGATAAAAAATAAAATAAAAGCCTGGAAAGCAGCTAAGATGTCTCATCTTAGAGAATTTTAAAACATGGTAGAAATACCATTTCTCTCCTACAGAGAAACTTTTTAAAGCACGGATATAACTCTACGGATACTAAAGAAACATCAATAATTTTCAAAAAGCTTCAATAAACACCCCAAGGCACAAGTGTTCAAAATGGCCTACTAACTATCTCAGACCGTATCACTCTTTGAAATTGCAGTCAATAGGAAAACAGAGTTCAATACACAGTGACTGACTTTTTAGTCAAAAAGGTAGATACAAAACCTTTGTGTATCTAGATTTATACTCCCTTAACCATGTTGTTACAGAATTTAAAACTTATTATTTTAACCTGCCAACTGGTTCTTTGCTGTATTTGAAGTAACTAACATTCTAGAGCATTAGGTCTCAAAGTGTGGTCTAGGAACTACTAGAGATGACACATAGCAATGTCAAAATTACTTTTTATATTACAAAAGTGTTATTTGCCTTTTCACTCTCATTAGCTCCAATCAGTCAATTCTCCAGAGTCTACAGGGTATGTGATAACAAAACAGATTAAATGCAGAAGCAGATATGTGAATCCAGCTGTCTTCCATTAAACCAGACATTAAAGAGATTTGCAAAATGTAAAACAATGCCACTCTTCTTGTTACTCTTTTTTATTTGGGGAGTTATTTTTCATTAAAAAATTTTATTTATGTAACATATAATGGGTTTATTAATGTTATTTTGAAATGAATTAATATCTTTAAATGTCTATTTTAATTTGTAATATAGTAAACATCAATAGATATAAATCATACAAACAAAGCTCTTTGGGGCCCTCAATTATACTTCAGAGTATAAAGGGATCCTGAGGCCAAAAAGTTTGAGAACTGATAAACTAGAGAGCTTAGCACACTAAACATGAAAAAAATCAACTTATTCTCAAAGCTTTAATGGAGGTAAGGATAAAACACAAATATCATTTACTAAGAAAAATGTAGGTGATACTCACCAAATGGATCTTCCATGCCACTATTAACCAGTTTAGGGAGGTGGTATATAGTTTCTAAAAAGAGAAAAAAGTAAATGATATACTTAAAACATAAAATCCATCACCTTTTATATTTCTTAAAAAATAAACCCAATTCAGTAACACTGATTATAGTTTAAAACTAGAACATTATAGAAATGTACAACTTATTAAGTGAGAACATTGCCAACTGGGATTTATTTTAAGGGGGTTGAGGTACAGATATAAGTTCCCTATCCAATCTCCATCTTGAATTTACTGGAGTGTAAGGAAAAAAGCAAGTTAAAAAAAATTTTTTTTTATTTTTTAGGGAAGGGGGACAAAGGGAAAAAGGGTGGGGTGGGGAAGGGGAGAGGGAAGAAGGGAGGGAAGGAGAGAGAGCAGCAAAAAGCCAATTTTTTTTTTTTTTTGAAAAAGCCAAATTTTTATGCAAAAAAAAACCCCAAACAAACAAAACTCACAAAACTCACATAAACATCTGGGAAAGCATATGAGGATATCATAGAATGAAGGAATTGGTTTTGCCTGAGGAAAGTAGAAAGTAGTTCAGTAAGTTAAGAATGCTCAAGTATTAAAATAAAACAAAAAATTTTGAAAAAAGTCGAATAAGTATAGATATTCAACCTCCCTCACCCTTAATCAAAACAAGGATCGAATCTGCCCAATCTTGCTTTTTTATCTCTTTCATAGTTTTGATCCCAAGGGCACTCCTTAGTTAACAATTTGAATACTAAACTCCAATTCAGAGTCTGCTTTTCAGAGAATATAACCTACTAACAGTGGGGGCTGGCAGTGATCTGAGAAAATTAGGACTGTGAAGGGGTTTTGGAGTTGAATCGCTCACAGACTAGATAGCACTGAGGACCCCACTGGTGGTGGTAGGTAACCAGATAATCCCTGGCACAGGGTGCTGGTACAATTCTTAAACTTTCACTAGTGGTGAATAATGATGATCTATCTATGGACAGAATGATCTAGTTGATTGGATTGATGAGGTACTTGAAGAGTAAGGGGGAAATAACTATAATGACAATGGAATTGAACGGCTATTACTAAACTTAACTGATGCTCTAGAAGAAGATAACAAAAAGCTAAGAGTGATTAACAGTCAACTGAAAGTCAAATATGGGGAATTCCCTGGCAGTCCAGCGGTCAGGACTCCATGCTTTCACTGGCAAGGGCCGGGGTTCAATCCCTGGTTGGGAACTAAAATCCCACAAGCTGTGTGGCGCAGCCTAAATAAATAAGTAAGTAAGCATCAATAAGTAATTTAAAAAAAGAAAGTCAAATATGAACACCCCAGGGCCTCCTGGTAGTTTATAAAGAGGCTCTTTTCTGTGGCAGCAGGAGGAGAGAAAAAGCTGGAGACCAGGCCCAAGAGTTAATCAACAGAGTAGCCAAGCACCAAGGAAGGTTAACTGTCAGCCAAGGGAGGTATGCTATGCCACGTCAGGCCCCTGACTGGGAAAGAACGAGACCCTCATACATGAGATGGAGACAAGTGAGTTGATGCCCCTCCAATATCTTGAATGCAATAGTGCCCTTGAAAAAACTGGCTCACCATCTCTGTAAGAGCTAGCACTCTTCCCGCACTTGAAGATGATGCAGAGGCCTCCCCACCCTGCTCAGTAAACAATGTCCCCTCAGGATCTGCCACCTCCATGCCTCCTAACTTGTAGTAGGTCAGGGCATAACCCAGCCCAGATATTTTGTGCCTGATAAGGTCACAAAGGAATTATAACCCAAGGGAGCTGCAAGACTTAGCCAGCATGTACTGGCAGGGGCTAAGTGAGAGCAAATGTGAATTCTGAGGGTGCTTGAACATCAGAACCAGAACATAAAGTTATTGATCACTCTCCGAAGATACAGGATTTAACACCCTGGCAAAAACCTCAGAATATGGTATGAACTTATCACTAGGATGGTTCCTAAAAGCTGGAAAAGTCACGGCCCATGATAAGTAGCAATGACAAAACTGCAGTGGCAGACAGGGGAGGAAGGGATTAAAAGGCTCACTTAGTGAAGTTGGCTTGCTGAAGTGGTCAGAAAAAAGTATTATGTTCCTTGAAATGGCTGGGACGATACTATAAGGAATGTGCTGGTGAGAGGGGCACCAGCATCATTAAGAAGTTTAAAAGCTGTTCTCCATAGAGAATTTGTTATAAAACTAATGCCACTGGGACTTCCCTGGTGGTGCAGTGATTAAGAATCTGCCTGCCAATGCAGGGGACACAGCTTCGATCCCTGGTCTGGGAAGATCCCACATGCCACAGAGCAACTAAGCCCGTGCGCCACAGCTACTGAGCCTGTGCTCTGTAGCCCCCGAGCCACAACTACTGAGCCCGCGTGCCACAACTACTGAAGCCCACGCACCTAGAGCCCATGCTCCGCAACGAGAGAAGCCACCGCAGTGAGAAGCCAGTGTACCGTAACGAAGAGCAGCCCCCGCTCGCCGCAACTGGAGAAAGCCCGCGCGCAGCAATGAAGACCCAACACAACCAAAAAAAGAAAAAGATGTATAAAACAAAAAAAAACCCTAATGCCACTGATAGCAACGGTGATGATAGGACCCTAAAACAAAGGAGACCAGGCCATGGTACTTAATGATTGAAGCCAGATGGAGACACTTACTATAAAGATCAGCAAAGTCAGAGTGGCAGTCAAAGGAATCCGACTCACAGATTTGCAGAGATAGTTAATAAAGCATGGTGTATTTATGAAGCAAAATAGACAAGCAGCTAATAAGAGCACTTCTCCATCTGTAACATCAAAAGAAATCAGGGATGGAAGATCTGGATGCTGAGGTCAGTCCCCTCAATAAAAAAATATCAGAATCCATGCCCAGTGTCTGAACATGAGCCAGTTTCAGATCCTGACCCCTTTGACTGAAGGAGGCCAGGTACCCAAGAGAAAAGAACCTGCAACACCAAAGCAAGTATAACAATTCCCTGAGAAACCTATGGCCTAAGAGACCCATATACTATAGGTCTTATGGACTCCATGCTCAGAAGGTCCCTGCACTTGAAGTTTAATGCTCTGCAGTCACTGTCTTAAAATTCTTAATAATTTCATCTATGAATTTCTGCTCCATAAGTGAAATCTGAGGGGGAAAATGAAGCATGTGTTGGGGGCTTGAAGCCTCAGCTCACACACAGTCCACCTTTTCCTGTCTTCCCAGGAGCGGCCTCTTGGCCACTCCCTCTGGTCCCAGCTGGCCATCCTTTCCCTGCCTGGGCTAGGAGTGCCACGTACTTTTGGTGGGCAATTTCCCTCGCCCACTCTCAATCCAGGTGTATTCAGCATGCAAATTATGTAGTCAGCTCTGTCTACGGTCATTTACTCAGGTAACAGTAAACTGCGTAAACGGGAATGCTAACATTTTAAGGACAGGTTGACATTGACACCTGGAGTCTGGAAGTATAATCATGGACTTATGAGGACCAGGAAATAAACTGAGCCCTGGCCAAGATCCAGTTCACGATGGGCCCACTGGGTGTGTGAACCATCCTGGTGGTCACTACCCTGGACCCTGAATGTATAATTGAAATAGACATACCTGGAAGTTAGTGGGTCCTTGGCCTATGGGATAGGAGTTATACTGGAGAAGGCCAAGTGGAAGGAAGCCTCTAAAGGTGGGTGCCCCATCCCACCTTCCAAGATAATAAACACAAAAGAAAACAATATTGTATTCTGGGGGCAAGGGAGGGGAGATGGCAGAAATTAGTGCTACACCCCCAGAGGATGCAGGATTTACCAGTGTGGTCCCGGCAGAAACCAGATAAATCCTGGAGGAAGGTAAATTACCACAAACTCAATCTAATAGTAGCCACAACTGCAGCTGCCATGCCAGATGTGGTATCTTTGCTAGAGCCAATTAACACAGCCCCAGGAGCATAGTACACTGTCAGAGATCGAAGGAATAAGTTCTTTTTCTCTTATCCCGTCAAGAAAGTAGGATCAGAAACAATTCACATTCACATGGAATGGATTATAGCATACTTTTACAGGAGCATGTCAATTTTGCCAGTGTCTCATGTAATATAGTCCTATGATAATACAGACTTCTTGTAGAATATCACACTGACCTACTATATTAATAACATCATGCTAATTGGGCCAGATGAACAGGAGGTGGATAGCACACTGAAGGCCTTGACAGAACACGTGGACTCCAGAGGGTGAAAGATAAATGCTACAGAGATTCAGGCACCCATTCATCAGTAAAATTTTTATAGGTCCAGTAGTCAGGGGCTTGATAAAACATGCCATTCAAGTAAAGGCATCCAAGTAACCAACTGCATCTTGCACCTCCCACCATTAAGAGGGAAGCATGACACCCAAGAATACTGTTCTGGCTTTTATATCAGGTGACACAAAAAGTTACCAGTTTCCAGAACAGTAAAGGACTCTGCAGGTCTGGATGGTGAGGCAAACAATCTGGCAAATGCTATGGTATTATGGCAAGCCCCAGTGGGAGAATCACTATGCAGACCCCTGGGATCTGGAGCAAGGCCATTCCATTTTCAGTGGAAAATTGTATGCCTTCTGCAAAACAACTCCTGGCATGCTACTGGGTCCTAGCATATATAGAACACCTGATGATGTGACACCAAGTGACCATTTATCCAGAATCACCCACCATGACCTAGGTTCTACGAGACATACCAAGTCATAGGGTTGGGTGGACCCAGCAATAATTCAGCATTAAGATGAAGGTGATACATCCAGTATCTAGCACAAGTAGGACCAGAAGTCACGAGCATGAGCAGATAGCCCAAACCCTCATATCATCTACCATTGTTGCAAAGTGCCCCTTCATTAGCATATACCTTTGGCCATACTGGGGGGCCCTCACAGCCAGCTGACAAAGCAAAAACCCTCACCTTCTTCACAGATGGCTGTAACTGGGTCCAAGTCAAAAATGGACAGTGGTTGCACCACAGCCTCACTCAGGGTTGGCACTGAAGGACAGTGCCCAATGGGCAGAGCTTCAGGCAGACTGTCTACTTTATGCAGACAAAGAATTGGTTTGAGGTTAAAATATATGTGGACTCACAGGTAAATGACCTGATGTGCTGGTCAGGGGGCATAAAAGGAGAACGATTAGAAAATTAGGGGGAAAAAAAAAAGAAAATTAGGGGAAGGAGGTCTTAAGGTAGAGGCACGTGGGAGGATACAAGAATAGACACATTTGAAGATCTTCATATCATATGTTAACAGTCATCAGAGAACATCTACCATGAAAAAAGCACAAAACAACCAAGTAGACAATGACTCAACCAGTTTACATCAGCCATCTTTTGTCATGGCCTTCCCCAGTGCTAGAAAAATGAGCACCTGAAAGAAGGTGGTCATGTGGCAGAGATATACTCTATGCATAGACAACAGTATGAAGTCCTACTTACCAAGTATGCTCTAGCTACTGATGCCACCAACAGCCCGAATGGCCAGCAACAGAGACAAACACAAAGCTTCCAGTATGACATCTTTCAAGGAAACCAACCAGCCTTTGGATGGCAAGCTGACTGTATTTGGCCCCTTCCACCCTGAAAAGGTGAACAATTTATTCTGAAAGAAACAGGGGGACTTCCCTGGTGGTCCAGCTGTTAAGGCTCCATGCTCCCAATGCAGATGGCCTGGGTTTGATCCCTGGTCAGGGAACTAGATCCCTCATGCTGCAACAAAGATCCTGCATGCTGTAACTAAGACCTGGAGCAGCCAAATAAATTAATTAATTAAAAAAAAAAAAAGAAAGAAATAGGGACATATTCTGGCTGTACATTTGCCTTTCCTGCCCTCAGGGCTGCAGTGAACAGTACATGAGAGTTAAGGAAATGTTTAATCTACCAGTAAGCATCATCCTACATAACATCATTTCATGACAAGGGACCCACTCTGTAGTAAAGTAAGTGCAAGAGAGGGCCCAGGACCATGGGATCTACTGGTGGTATATATACAACAACACCTAGAATCTGCTAACCTAAAAGAGCACTGGAATGGCCTGATGAAGGCACAGCTGAAGCACCAACTCAATGACGTATTTTATGACAAAAGAGTACCATCTTCCTGGGTACAATATATACACCAAATCAAAGACCTTTATATGCTAGTGGTCTTCAAAACAGGAAAAATACATGGATGTGAGAAATGGGGCGGGGGGGGTGGGGTGGGTAGAAATAGCATACCCTATTTATTATCAATCCCAAAGACCCACCTGGGGAATTTTTGTTTCCTATCTCTGCAACTCTGGGTTCTGCAGAGTTAAAGATCTTGGTCACCAAAAAAGAAACACTTCCACAGGAGATAAGAGTCCCAAGAGGCTATAAGCTACAGCTGTCACCTGGGCATTGTGGAGTCCTCGTATCCAGGGATCATCAGGCAAGAAGAGGAACTATCATCTTGGTAGGGGTAACTAATCCTCATTATCAGAAAGAGGGTTGCTATTCCACACCACAATGAAAATATATTTAAAATTCAGATGATCCACTTTGGTGCCTACTGGTATTCTCTTTCCCAATTCTGACACTACAGTAAACAGACAAGTTGGAAACTCTAACAGGAGAAAAGCATGGTAACCGGTGGTTCAGATCCCTCAGGAATGAAGGTTTGGGTCATACCACTAAGTAAAGCCATTGAGACTGGCAGAGATGGTAGCTGAGGGCAAGGGGAATCTGAAATGGAGAGTGGAAAGAGGTAACAATTATTAGTTGTAACCCTGAGACCAACCAGTTGCAGCAGCAGGGGACAAAGTACTAATCTTCCTCTTCTAAGTATTCCCCAGGAAGAGAGGCCCTCCAGCTACTCTCTCAACATATATAAAGAAGTAGATGAGACGAATGAAAATGATGCAAAATACCAAAACTTATGGGATGCAGCTAAAGCAGTGCTTGGAGGGAAATTTATAGCTGTAAATACTACATTAAAAAAGAAGAAAGATCTGAAATCAACAACACAATAGTTTACTGTAAGATAATAGAAGAAAAACAAAATAAATCAAAAGGAAGGAAATAATAAGGATTAGAGTGGAAATTAATGAAATAGAAAATACAAAAATTAACTCAAAATAGGACTTCCCTGGTGGTCCAGTGGTTAAGACTCCACACTTCCACTGCAGGGGGCATGGGTTTGATCCCTGGTCAGGGAACTAAGATCCCACATGCTGCACGGCGCGGCCAAAAAATAAAGTAAATAAAATTTAATTTAATTTAAAAGGTACTTTGAAAAAACTAACTCAAAATAGATAAAAGATCTAAACGTAGGAGCTAAAACTAGAAAGCTCTTAAAAGAAAACATAGGCATAAATTTATGACCTTGGATTAGGCAATGGTTTCTTAGTTATGACACCAAAAGAAAAAAATAGATAAACTTGACATTATCCAAATTAAAAACAGAAAATAACAAGTGTTAGGAGGATGTGGAGAAATTAGAACACTTGTGCATTAGTGGTGGGAATACAAAATGATGCAGCTGCTGGGAAAACAGAATAGTACTTCCTCAAAAAATTTTTAAATTAAAAACAATTACCATGTGATTCATCAAGTCTACTCCTGGGTATATACCCCAAAGAATTGAAAGCAGGAAATCAAACAGATATTTGTACACCTATGTTTACAGCAGCATTACTGACAATAGCCAAAAGGTGGAAACAATCCAAATATCCATCAGTGGGTGAATAGGTAAATAAAATGTGGTATGTATTATTCAGCCTTAATAAGGAATGAAATTCTGACATATACTACAACATGGATGATTATGCTAACTGAAATAAGCCAGACACAAAAGGATAAATATTGTATGACTGCACTTCCATGAAGTACCCAGACTAGCCAAATTCATACAGGCAGAGAGTTGGATGGTGGTTGCCAGGGGTAGGGGGAGGAGCTGTTTAATGGGTAGAGTTTCAGTTTGGGAAGATGAAAAAGTTCTGTAAATGGATGGTAGTAACAGCTGCACAACAATGTGAATGTATTTAATGGCACTGAACTGCACCCTTAAAAAATGTTAAAATGGTAAACTTTATATTATGTATATTTTACTATAATTAAAAAAAAAAAAAAGAAAATGCCTGAATCTTGGTAAGTACAGTGAGTTTTATGGCATTTTAACTTGCCTGATTCCCATCTCCCTCTCCTCCCCTAGCTTTCTGGCAGCCTTGAAAACCAAGAGCCTCACAACATTAGTTATTAAAACCAGCAGCCTAGCAACCACTGGAGGGGGCAGAACAAATTTGGAGCTCCCCAAAAACCCCATGCCCAGAGAACTGTTACTATCTGATCTGATTAGCACCAAGAAGTTCCATTCTCAGAGTTACTTTATTTGACCTGACTCAGAGCTTGTTGTGTGTGAACAACCTAATCCTTAGCACATTTTTCAAAAATAATCAGTGGCAACTGTTTAACATCCCAACTGCCTAAGGCAGTGATGATACCAGTTAGGGCTAACAGGACACTGACCAAAAAATTTGAATGTTCAGGAATGAGACGTCTATAAGGGGCTTTGAAAAGCTGACATATTCTTGGATACCTAGAAGGACACATGCATTTATGGGCTCAGGGAAAGTCTTAAGAAGGCCCTAATCTCTCACCTCTGGGTGACCTTGAGGTTCTGTGCAAGCAGAAAGTGATGGCTAAGGCAAAGTTGTAAATTGCCTGCAGGAACACTGATGGCATACTGCAATATACACAGAGTACCCTCGGCAAAGGCTAGAAAACTTATTGGTTCAAGGCATTTAAGGAAATTTCTGTCTAATCATTAGCTAACCACAACCAAGCAGGCACTTCAACGTCTGCACAAAACAAAGAATACAGGCTCTACAGATTTAGTCCAGGGAAGTCACTCAACAAACAGCAATGAGAAACCCACAGGAAGGAGGGGAATCTGATTTGCAGACTTGCCACATTATTTTATTTTATATTAATTTTTTAAAAGATTTATTTATCATTTTATTTATTTTATTCTATTTATTTTTGGCTGTGTCAGGTCTTAGTTGCGGCACATGGGATCTTTTGTTGTGGCGCGCAGGCTTCTCTTTAGTTGTGGCGTGTAGGTTCCAGAGTGTGTGGGTTCTGTAGTTTGCAGCATACAGGCTCTCTAGTTGAGGCGTGTGAGCTCAGTAGCCGTGGCACACAGGCTCAGTTGCCCCACGGCATGTGGGATCTTAGTTCCCTGACCAGAGGTCGAACCTGCGTCCCCTTCAATGTAAGGCAGATTCCTCACCACTGGACCACCAGGGAAGTCCTGCCACATTATTATTATTTTTTTTCTTTTTGCGGTACGCGGGCCTCTCACTGCTGTGGCCTCTCCCGTTGCGGAGCAACAGGCTCCGGACGCGCAGGCCCAGCGGCCATGGCTCTGGGGCCCAGCCGCTCCGTGGCATGTGGGATCTTCCCAGACCAGGGCACGAACCCGCGTCCCCTGCATCGGCAGGCGGGCTGCCAACCACTGCGCCACCAAGGAAGCCCCCGCCACATTATTTTAAATGCTCACTTTTCAATACAAAAATGAGACACATCAACAGGAAAGTATGGTGCATATATAGAAGGAAGAAAGCAATCAATAAAACTGTATCTGAGGAAGCCTAGATGTTGGACTTAATAGACAAAGACTTTTTTAAAAATTAATTTATTTATTTTTTGGCTGCGTTGGGGTCTTCGTTGCTGTGCGAGGGCTTTCTCTAGTTGCGGCGAGTGGGGGCTACTCTTTGTTGTGGTGTGTGGGCTTCTCATTGTGGTAGCTTCTCTTGTTGTGGAGCATGGGCTCTAGGAGCGCAGGTTTCAGTAGTTGTGGCATGCGGGCTCAGTAGTTGTGGCACACGGGCTTAGTTGCTCCACAGCATGTGGGATCTTCTCAGACCAGGGCTCAACCTCATGTCCCCTGCATTGGCAGGCGGATTCTTAACCACTGCGCCACCAGGGAAGCCCTAGACAAAGACTTTAAATAAGGTATTATAAATATTACAAAGAAGGGAATTCCCTGGCGGTCCAGTTGTTAGGACTCTGCACTTTCACTGCAGAGGGCCCAGGTTTGATCCCTGGTCTGGGAACTAAGAACACACAAGCAAAAATTCAAAGAACTAAAGGGAACCATGCTTAAAGAATTAAAGTATGAGGGACTTCCCTGGTGGCGCAGTGGTTAAGTATCTGCCTGCCAATGCAGGGGACACAGGTTCGAGCCCTAGTCCGGGAAGATCCCACATGCTGTGGTGGAGCAACTAAGCCCATGGACCACAACTACTGAGCCTGCACTCTAGAGCCCGTGAGCCACAACTACTGAAGCCCGTGCGCCTAGAGTCCGTGCTCTGCAACAAGAGAAGCCACCGCAATGAGAAGCCCATGCACCACAACAAAGAGTAGCCCCTGCTCGCCACAACTAGAGATAGCCCGCGTGCAGCAACACTCAATGCAGCCAAAAATAAATTAAAATAAATTTTAAAAAAAAGAATTAAAGTATGAGAATGATGCCTCATTAAATAGAGAATCTCAACAGAGACAGAAATTATATTTAAAAAAGAAAGAAACAGATTTTTCTAGATAGGCTCAACAGCAGATTTGAGCAGGCAGAAGAATCAGCAAGCTCTAAGATAGGTTAATTGAGATTATCCAATATGAGGAACAGAAAGAAAAAAGCATGAAGAAAAATGAACAGAGCCTCAGAGAACAAATTATCAAGTATACAAACCACCAAGCATACAAACAAGCAAATGGGAGGATGAAGAAATAATGGCGGGCTTCCCTGGTGGCACAGTGGTTGAGAGTTCTCCTGCCAATGCAGGGGACGTGGGTTCGTGCCCCGATCTGGGAGGATCCCACATGCCATGGAGCGGCTGGGCCCGTGAGCCATGGCCGCTGAGCCTGTGCGTCCGGAGCCTGTGCTCCGCAATGGGAGAGGCCACAATAGTGAGAGGCCCGCGTACCACAAAAAAAAAAAAAAAAGAAAGAAAGAATGGCCAATAAGTGCCTAAATCTGATGAAAAACACATCCAAGAAGCTAAATAAAGTCTATGTAGGATAAACACAAAGTGATCCATACTTATGTTCAAGTGCTGAAAGAGAAAGACTGTCAACTAAGAATTCTATATCCAGCAAAACTATGCTTCTAAAACAAAGGAGAAATTATGACATTCCCAGATAAACAAAAACATAAAGCATTCATTACTAGCAGACATGCCTACAAGAAATACTAAAGGGAGACTTTTATGCTGACATAAAGAGAAACCAGACAGTAACTAGAATCCACAGGAAGAAACAGAGTACCAGTAAGGTAACTACATAGATAAATATAAAAATAAAGAAGACAGTATAGGGACTTCCCTGGTGGTCCAGCAGTTAAAACTCTGTGCTTCCACTTTAGGGGGCAGAGGTTCAATCCCTGGTCAGGGAACTAAGATCCCATATGACAGCTGGCACACCCCTCCCAAAAGAAGACGACAGTATAAATGTATTTTTTATTTCTTCTCCTATCTAATTTAAAAAACAATGCATAAAGCAGTAACTATAAAAACATGTTAATGGGCTTGTAATACATAAATATATAATTTATATGAGAATAAAGCACCAAGAAGGGGAGAAGGAGTCAAGCTACACTGGAGAAATTTTTTTGTACACTACTGAAATTAAGTTGGTATTAATCTAAACTAGATTGTTTTAAGGTAAAATGTGAATTGTAATCCCCAGAGCAACCACTAAAACTAGCTGGGAAGTCAAATTAGTAGAGTGTTAACCTTCTAAGAACAAGTACAAAAGAAATTAGAAAATTGTCACTAATATGGGTAACAGTCATTAGAAACCTCAATACAGTGTGTTCATTTGTGTAAACAAAGCTCCATCCAACCTCTCATGCCAACAGATCTGAGGTTAGCACGTTTTTTTCATATGTACTTGGCACTGGATAAATATCTGGTAAACAAGTGAAATGGCAATAATAACAAAAAATTGAATATCTGAAATGGTTAATGAAAGTAACAGGATTTACAGGCAGATTGAGAAGGGAGAATCAGTAGTACCTCAACTGTTAATCACATTATCACTAGATAATAGGGATGATGATCCTGGGTTAGCAGATGTAAAGTTTCAATTAAAACACCCCTGGGGGGTCGTCCCTGGTGGTCTAGTGGTAAAGAATGCGCCTTCCAATGCAGCGAACACTGGTTTGATCCCTGGTGGGGGAACTAAGATTCCACATGCCGCAGGGCAACTAAGCCCACGTGTGCCACAACCACTGAGCTCACGCACCTCAACGAGAGAGTCCACGTGCCGCAAACTACAGAGCCCATGCGCTCTGGAGCCTGCACGCCACAACTACAGAGCCCACATGCCATGGAGCCTGATGCCACAACTAGAGTGAGAAAACCCGTACACCACAACTAGAGAGAAACACGTGCACCACAACTAGAGAGAAGCCCGCATGCCACAACAAAAGATATCCCACATGCTGCAACTAAGACCCAACACAGCCAAGAACATAAATAAAAAACAAACAAACAAAAAACACCCCTGGGACTTCCCTGGTGGCCCAGTGGGTAAGACTTCATGCTCCCAATGCAGGGGGCCCAGGTTCGATCCCTGGTTGGGGAACTAGATCCTGCATGCATGCCACAACTAAGGAGTCCGCATGCTGCAACTAAGACCTGGCAAAGAGAAAATAAAACAAACAAACACACCCCTGTCCTCAGAGAATCACAAACAGAAGGGTATCTTGCTGAAGAATCCTGTGTAGTCTTTGCAGAAAATGAGACTACTTTGTGTCTCCATCTAAATGAATGCATGTGCAAGACAGAAGTATTCCCATGGCTTCTCTAACCGTCTACGTGCAGAAGATGCCCAAACCTATACATATGCTCAGTCCAGATCTCTCTCAAAAGCTCAGGATAAAAGCCAAAGTACTTTCTTTTTTTTAATTTTTAAATTTATTTTTTATTTTTTGACCACACTGGGTCTTCGTTGCAGTGTGCAGGCTCTTCGTTGCAGGCTTTTCTTTAGTTGTGGCACGCAGGCTCAGTAGTTGTAGTGTGCAGGCTCTAGAGCATACGGGCTCAGTAGTTGCGGTGCACGGCTTCTCTCTAGTTGCGGCACGCAAGTTTAGTTGCCCTGCGGCATGTGGGATCTTAGTTCCCCGACAAGGGATCGAACCCACGTCCCCTGCATTAGAAGGTGGATTCTTAACCACTGGACCACCAGGGAAGTCCCAAAGTACTTTCAACAGATGACCATGCTCACATACCCCCATCATGCTCAACTACGCTCTCCCTCCCTCACTAAAACGTCAGGCAGGTGAGCCTCCTTGCTGTTCCTTGAATCTGCCAGGCATGCTCAAGGCCTTTACACTTGCTATTCACTCTGGAATGCTCATTCCCCAGATATCCATTCCTCAATTCCTTTAGTTCTTTGCTCAAGTGTTGCCTTCTTAGTGAAGTCTTCCTTTAACATCCTACTTTTTTAAAAAAAATTTTTATTTATTTATTTGGCTGCTTCAGGTCTTAGTTGCGACATGCAGGATCTTCCTTGCAGCATGCGGGATCTTTCGTTGTGGTGCGTGGGCTTCTCTCTAGTTGTGGTGTGTGGGCTCCAGAGCGCGCAGCTCAGTAGTTGCAGTGCGCAGGTTCTCTAGTTGGGGCACGCGGCCTCAGTAGTTGGGGCACATGGCCTAGTTGCCCCGCGGCATGTGGGATCTTAGTTCCCTGACCAGGGATCGAACCCGCGTCCCCTGCATTGGAAGGCAGATTCTTAACCACTGGACCACCAGGGAAGTCCCTATCATCCTACTTTAAATCGCAATCACCAGTATCATCCCATTCTACCCCTGCTTTATCTCTTTTCCCAGCTTTATATTTCAGAGAGCACTTATCTTCTACATATTGTATAAATTTACTTTTTAAATTGTGTTTATCATCTCCTCTCACTAAAATACAAGCTCTTTCAGGAAAAGTATTTTGCCTATTTTTGTTCACTGCTATATCTCTATAACACCTAGGATAGTACCTGGAAAATAGTAAGTGCTCAATAACAAATATATTTTGAATGAATGAGCTCCAAATAAATAAATAAATATATACACACACACACACACACACACACACACACACACACAACTCACTAAACATCTCCACTTAGATATCCATAAACCTCCATTTAACATGCACAAAACAATTCATTATCTACCTCCCACTCATCCTTACTCCTTCCCCTTCCTGCAATTTCCTACCTTACCACCACCCACCTAGTTGCCCAAACCAGAAATCTCATCCTCCACATCATATGAGATATTTCCAAAACATATTTCATATCCATCTCTTCATCTCCACTGCCTGAAGACACAATAGAATCCAAAATAGTCTCACTGCCTCTGGACTTATTGCTCTTTAATCTAGGTACCACAGCTCCAGTAATTAATTGTTAAAGTGTTCCCTAAACTGGGGTCTACGCAACTCTTAGAGTCCTTGTTTTCTTCCTACTTCAACTGAGGTAGCCTCTTGCAGGAACCTCCTCTTCTTCCTGACCTCTAAACATTGCAGAGCTCCAGATTTGGCCCCTGAATCTCATCTCTTTACTATTTTCACTCTCTCCTTCCCTAGAACATCACTGGCATTTTGGCTGAGACAATTCTTTATTGAGTAATGTCCCATACATTGCAGGACATTTAGCAATCGTCACTTAGTATTCTTTACCCCAGCACATTAAGTGCCCATTGCCTTCTCAGTTATTATGACACCCAAAACCATCCCCCTAAATATCTAAATCCTCCTAGAGATGTAGTAACACCCCAAATATGAACCCTGACTAGTCATCTTATCCACTTCTATAGCTTTAAATGCTATATATATATTGATGACTCCCAAATTCCTATTTCCAGATTGAATCTCTTCCTTGAACTTCAGACTGATATATTCACAGTCTACACAATACTTTTACTTAGAAATCTAGTAAGTCTCTCAAACATGTTATACTTTAAAAACCAAACTCTTTGATTCCCAATTCCTGTTCCTCACCTGCCTTCGATAACTGGGGCAATAAGATATTATCACAAACAATTATGTACCATAAATGGACAACACAGAAGAAATGGACAAATTCCTAGAAATGTACAATCTCCCAAGACAGATTATCAGAAAGAAATAGAAAATATAAACAGACCAGTTACTAGTAATGAAACTGAGTCAGTGATTTTAAAAAATTCCCAACAAACAAAAGTCCAGGACCAGAAGGCTTCACAGGTAAACTCTACCAAATGTTTAGAGAAGAGTTAATACCTACCCTTCTCAAACTATTCCAAACAATTGCTGAGGAAGAAATGCTTCCGAATTCATTCTATGAGGCCAGCAACATCCTGATACCAAAACCAGACAAAGATATCACAAAAAAAAGAAAATTACAGGCCAATATCACTGAACATAGATGCAAAAATCCTCAAAAATATTAGCAAACCAAATTCAAAAATACATTAAAAGGATCATATACCATGATCAAGTGGAATTTATCCCAGAATGCAGGATGGTTCAATGTCTGCAAATCAATCAATGTGATGCATCACATTAACCAACTGAAGAATAAAAATCATCTCAATAGATGCAGAAAAAGGTTTTGACAAAATTCAACATCTGCTTATGATAAAAACTCTCCATGAAGTGGATGTAGAAGGAACGTACCTCAACATAATAAAGGCCAGTTTTGACAAGCCCACAGCCAACATCATACTTAACAGTGAAAAGCTGAAAGCATTTCCTCTAAGATCAGGAACAAGACAAGGATGCCCACTCTCACCGCTTTTATTCAACATAGATTGGAAGTCCAAGCCACAGCAATCGACAAGAAATAGAAATAAAAGGAATCCAAATTGGAAAGGAAGAAGTAAAACTGTCCCTGTTTGCAGATGACATGATATTATACATAGAAAATCCTAAAGACACCAACAAAAAACTACCAGAACTCACCAGCAAATTCAGTAAAGTTGCAGGATACAAAATATACGGAAATCTGTTGCATTTCTTTACACTAGCAATGAAATATCAGAAAGAGAAATTAAGAAAGCAATCCCATTTACAGTAGCGACAAAAAGAATAAAGTCTTAGGAATAAATCTAACTAAGGAGGTAAAAGACCTATACTTGAAATACTAAGACCCTGATGAAAAACTGAAGACAACAAAAACAGATGGAAAGATACACCATGCTCATGGATTGGAAGAATTAATACTGTTAAAATGACCATACTACTCAAGGCAATCTACAGATTCAGTGCAATCCCTACCAAAATACCTATGGCATTTTTCACAGAACTGGAACAAAGAATTCTAAAATTTGTATGGAAACAAAAGACCCCGAATAGCCAAAATTGTCTTCAGAAAGAAGAACAAACCTGGACATATCACACTCCCTGATTTCAAACTATAATACAAAGGTAATCAAAGCAGTATGGCACTGGCAGAAAAACAGACACATATATCAATGGAACAAAACAGAGAGCCCAGAAATGAACCCACGCTTCTTGGGCAATTAATCTACGCCAAAGGAGGCAAGAATACACAATAGGGAAAAGACAGCCTCTTCAATAATGGTGCTGGGAAAACTGGACAGTTATATGCAAAAGAATCAAACTGGACTACTTTCTCACACCATGCACAAAAATAAATTCAAAACAGATTAAAGACTTAAATGTAAGACTTGAAACCATAAAAATTCTAGAAGAAAACACACGGAGTACACTCCTTAACATCGGTCTTAGTAATATGTTTTTGTTTTTTTTGTTTTTTGTTTTTTTTTCAGTTCGCGGGCCTCCCACTGTTGTGGCCTCTCCCATTGCAGAGCACAGGCTCTGGACGCGCAGGCTCAGCGGCCATGGCTCACGGGCCCAGCCGCTCCGCGGCATGTGGGATCTTCCCGGACCGGGGCACGAACCCGTGTCCCCTGCATCGGCAGGCGGACTCTCAACCACTGTGCCACCAGGGAAGCCCAGTAATATGTTTTTTATCAAACTAAAAAGCTTTTGCACAGCAAAGGAAACTATTAACAAAACGAAAATGCTGCCTACTGAGAGAAGAAATTTGCAAACAAAATATTCTGTAAGAGATTAATATCCAAAATATACAAAGAACTCATACAACTCAACATCAAAAAAAAAACTCGATTAAAAAATGGGCAGAGGCTCTCAATAGATATTTGTCCAAAGAAGACATATAGATGGCCAACAAGTACATGAAAAGATGTTCAACATCACTAATCATCAGGGAAATGCAAATCAAAATCACAATGAGACAGCACTTCACACCTGTCAGGATGGCTATTAACAAAAAGACAACAAATAACAAGTGTTGGCAAAGATATGGAGAAAAGGGAACCCTCATGCACTATTGGTGGGAATGTAAGTTGGTGCAGCCACTATGAAAAACAGTACGGAGATTCCTCAAAAAATTAAAAACAGAGCTACCATGTGATCCAGCAATTCCTACTCTTGGTTATTTATCCAAAGAAAACAAAAACACTAATTAGAAAAGTTATATACACCCCTATGTTCGTTGCAGCATTATTTACAACAGCCAAGATATGGAAGCAACCTAAGTGCCCATCAATAGATGAATGGATAAAGAAGATGTGGTACACACACACACACAGACACAGACACACACACACACACATTGGAATATTAATCACCTATAAAAAATAATGAGGGCTTCCCTGGTGGCACAGTGGTTGAGAGTCCGCCTGCTGGTGCAGGGGACACGGGTTCGTGCCCCGGTCTCGGAAGATCCCACATGCCGCGGAGTGGCTGGGCCCGTGAGCCATGTCCACTGAGCCTGCGCATCTGGAGCCTGTGCTCCACAATGGGAGAGGCCACAACAGTGAGAGGCCCGCGTACCACCAAAATAAAAAAAAAAAAAAAAAAAAAAAAGAAATCTTGCCATTTGTGACAACGTGGTTGGGACAAGAGACTTTAATGAGAAGTGAAATAAGTCAGACAGAGAAAGATAAATAATATATGAGTTCACTTATATGAGGAATCTAAAAAGCAAAATAAAGGAACAAACAGAACAAAACAGACAGAATCATAGATACAGAGAACAAACAGGTGGTTGCCAGAAGGGAGGGAGGTGTGGGGAGGAGAGAAATAGGTGAGGAAGATTAAGAGGTAAAACTTTCCAGCTATAAAGCAAATGAGTTATGGGTATGAAATGTACCATTGGGGAATACAGTCAATATAATTATGTAGTATCTTCATACGGTGACAGACAGTAACTAGACTTATTGTGGTGATCATTTTGAAATGTATAGAAATATCAAATCACTATGCTGTGTAACAGAAACATACTGTTATAAGTCAATTATACTTCAAAAAATAAACAAACAAACTCACAGAAAAAGAGATCAGATTTGTGGTTACCAGAGGTTGGGGTAGCGGGTGGCGGGGGGGTCTGGTTGTAGTCAGTCAAAAGGTACAAATTTCTAGTTGTAAGATAAATAAGTACTAGGGATGTGACATAAAATGTGATAAATATTGTTAACACTGCTCTATGTCATATATTAAAGTTGTTAAGAGTAAATCCTAAGAGTTCTCATCACAAGGAAAAAGATTTTTTTCCTTTTCTTTACTTTTGTATCCACATGTGATGATGGATGTTCACTAAACTTATTGAGGTAATCATTTCATGATGTATTTAAGTCAAATCATTATACAGTATGCCTAACACTTAATACAGTGCTATATGTCAATTATATTTCAATAAAACTGGAAGAAAAAACAAAACAGATAAAACCTCATGTTCTGGACTTCCCTGGTGGCACAGTGGTTAAGAATCCACCTGTCAATTTTTCACAGAACTAGAACAAAAAATTTCACAATTTGTATGGAAACACAAAAGACCCCGAATAGCCAAAGCAATCTTGAGAAAGAAAAACGGAGCTGGAGGAATCAGGCTCCCTGACTTCAGACTATATTACAAAGCTACAGTAATCAAGCCAGTATGGTACTGGCACAAAAACAGAAATATAGATCAATGGAATAGGATAGAAAGCCCAGAGATAAGCCCACGCACATATGGTAACCTTATCTTTGATAAAGGAGTCAAGAATATACAATGGAGAAAAGAAAGCCTCTTCAATAAGTGGTGCTGGGAAAACTGGACAGCTGCATGTAAAAGAATGAAATTAGAACACTCCCTAACACTATACACAAAAATAAACTCAAAATGGATTAAAGACCTAAATGTAAGGCCAGACACTATAAAACTTTTATTAGAGGAAAACATAGGCAGAACACTCTATGACATAAATCACAGCAAGATCCTTTTTGATCCACCTCCTAGAGAAATGGAAATAAAAACAAAAATAAACAAATGGGACCTAATGAAACTTCCAAGTTTTTGCACAGCAAAGGAAACCATAAACAAGACAAAAAGACAACCCTCAGAATGGGAGAAAATATTTGCAAATGAAGCAACTGACAAAGGATTAATCTCCAAAATTTACAAGCAGCTCATGCAACTCAATATTAAAAAAACAAACAACCCAATCCAAAAATGGGCAGAAGACCTAAATAGACATTTCTCCAAAGAAGATATACAGGTTGCCAACAAACACATGAAAGAATGCTCAACATCATTAATCATTAGAGAAATGCAAAT